>NW_025408668.1:4824520-6030650 GCF_020360975.1 Hirsutella rhossiliensis | reverse complement strand
CCCACTTCAATGCCGTCCCCAGGTTCTCCGAGGCCGCCAGGTAGAGGGAATCGCCGCGGGCGACATGGCTTCTCAAAGAGGCAGCCGAGGCCTGTGGGTGTGACGAGCCAGCGAGTGGGAGGAATCCCCCCTGTTGCTGGGCCTCTTCCGGCCATAAATAGTCGCCGTAGAAGACGACCCGGGGAGGATTCGTTCTGGGCGCCGCCGGCTCAGCTTGTGGCTTGGGCAGTTGTTGCAGCGCCTGCTCTTCTTCCTCATCCGACTCATCCGACTCATCTGTCGTTTCGTTCTCCTCGACCGGCGCCCCGTTGAACTCACGAACCTTCTTGGCCGCTTTATTAGCCAAGTCGACCTCTTTGGTGAGACCCTCAACCGTCTTCATGAGCTCGGTGACATCCTTCTTGAGATCCGATTGGTCCTCCCAGGCGGTCTGAACCGCAGTGTCCCGATTCGGTGCCCAAACCATGTCGGCGGGTGGGTCTACTGGCTTCCGCTCAAGGATGGCCTTGGCCCTGACCTCGTTGGCAATCAAGCCGACCTTTGCCTGTTCTTGTTCCAGGTAAGCTGTCGCTTGTTGCAGTGCTCGAAGCTTGCCCACGAGTGTCTTGGAGGCCGTTTTCTTGGTGACTCGAACCTGGCGAGCCGCTTCCGTAGCCTGCGTGGCCAGCTCTTGGCCCTTTTTCTTGGATAGCTGCTGAGCCTTCTCCCTGAGGCTCGCGGCCGCTTTGGTGTACGCCATTCGAGTCGCCTCGGCAGCCTCTGTTCTGGCACGCCGAAGAGCACGCCGTACGTCTCCATACTTGGCTGTCGAGATGGTGACCTGTTCTTCGCTGAGCTGAGCCACCTTTTTACCGTCCTTGATCATCTCTTTGACCGCTTTGACAACCAGTTTTGCAACCCCAATGGCATCTTGGGGCTGAGTTCCAGGCTTGTTAATCTCTTCGAGCCACTGCTTGGCCATGTCGGCTGCCTCAGCAACCCTCTTGGAAGCGGCGTCGACCTCCTCAGCGGCCTTCCTAGCCGCCGCCACCCTCTCGGCCTGGTCGGGATACTCGAGCAAGGGAAATTTGCCATTCCATCCCACAATGGAACCTACCCGGTCCATGAACTTGACAGCATGGTCATATGCCGTATTGCCAGGCTCTGTACTCAGGTCGTCAAGCTGTGGCTCCGCGCCGCCGGCCGAGGTTTCCTTGTATTTGTCTTCGACCCACTTGTCGTTACGGACGAAGTCCTTGGTCTGATCATTGATATATTCTTTCAGTTTCTCTTTAGAAATGTCCAATGGCAAAGGCTGCCAACCTCGGATCTGGTCGAAGCGAATGCCGCCTAGCGCGTCATACTCAGCAACCGACTCTGCCATCTTCACCGCATACTTGGCGGTCAAGCTTCTGGCCAAGTCGAAGAAGTTGGGCGTCGCATCAATGTGATAGAGATAGCTTCCTCCCTTGATATTCCTGGTCTTGGCGCGACTTGTGGCGTAAGAGATTGCAGATTCGGGTTTGGCTGATGTCGAGATGTAGGGGGAGACTACGGCGCCCCAATCTTCTTTGTTGTAACGGAGATGTTCCGACAAGCGGTACTTTCTCTCTGGCACGGGAAGGAATGTTGGCAGAAATCCGCCTCGAGCCTCAAGTTCCAGCGGAGTTTGAGTATCGCCGCGGAAAACCACCTTGACTCGATTCTGCTCGCCTGTCGGCGCGGCGAGGCCGCCGCTTGCCCATAGACGAAGCAAGAGGACCACGGACAGGATCAGCCTGACCCAACGCGGATACATGGTGGCAACGAGCTGCTATCCTGCCCCTGGAGGAATAGTCTGGTAGCCAAATGGCATTCAAAAGAGTGACTTGGTGCAAAGAGAGAGAAAAGAGTGACGACTGGGTTGAGTGCTTGCCTCCAACGAAAAATGATCTGCAAGATATGCCGTTTATAATTGCGTACAGGTCATAATGAAAAAGTGTGGCCAGTGACCTTCCTTCTTTCTTTTTCCCATCAAATTCTCACAACACATAGGCTCGCATTACACGTTGTTCCTCAGCCTGGAAGACGCCTCCCACAATAATTACCGCATCATGCCCTCACTTTTCATGCAAATCATCTTATCAACGATTTGCGGTTCTTAATGTGACCCTGAATCGCGATTCTTCGGACAGGTGGGAGTGTTTCTCTGCCTTTACCAGGCATTCGTATACGTGCCTAATAACGGAAATATGAAGCATCGCAATTTCGGCACAAGTGGGCAGTATCATACATTAGCGGGGCGAGATTCTATAAGACTGCAAGGGTGTTAGGAAGAGCTTTTCTAAGGAGTCAGTTGCTTATTAAGACCTTAATGACTCTTGGGAACCGGATGCATGAAGGGCATGACTTATTTATTAGGTTCTGACTCGGGGGTAAAATGCTCTGCTCAGAGGGTAGGGGAAGGTTGGCAATGTAGCAAGGTAGAGAATATTTGTATAGTTATGCAAGTCCATATAATAAGGTATCCATATCTATATAAGCTCCTCTCTTGTCCCGATAGATGACAGGTGTCGAAACGGTTGTTCTGCGGCCTGCCTAATAGGGGAACGCCCGAGGATCAGATGGATGAGCCCAACAAGGCTCTTGACGATGTGTAATTTGATCTGCTATGTGTGGGTATGTGTGTTGAAGCTTAGGGCCTGTGGGGGAGAGTTAGGTAACTTGTAATGCCCCCTTTCCTCCCGTGTCTTGTTGTCAATGCAGCTTAATAGGCCTGATAGCTGCTTAAGACCTACAGATACTTAGAGTGGAAAATTTAATTAATCAATCAGAGAGTTATACCTGCCTCTAATCGAAACAAACTACTACTGAGCATATATATTGCACAACAACACTGCACTTTATAGTTAAAGATTATTACTAGCTATAGAGACCTTGCATTGAGAAGACGGTAGATTGCGCTATTCTGCCCTAGAGAGAGGTTCCGCGGGAGTGGCGCTATATATATTTACATAGAGTATTACTATTTGTCCCGTAGCAAATCTCTATTTAGCCCGACCCGCTAAAGCATAAGTACCTATAGGTTACTAGTTAATACTATATAATAGTTCTATCTCTTAACAGCAAATCTTCAGAAATTTTCTAAAGAGCTTTAACTATAGAAAAGCGTACTCGAGCGCCCGAGCCAGTAGGGGAGGGGTCCCCCTTGGGGAGGGGCCCTACTGTGGGGAGTTATCCCCCGCTCGAGGTGAGCGCGACGTATAAGATAAGTACCTAAAGATGCTTGAGATTTCCCGCGGATAACTAAGCTTCGCAACGCCTAATTAAAAGAGAGGATTTCTGGAGAATCCGGGCCAAACAGAGATTTGCTACGGGACAAATAGTAAGACTCTTTGCGTAACAGGCAGGGATTAACAGGATTCCTTACTAGATAAGCTTAAAATACATATATCGGACTATATATGACTTCCTCGCACATCGTATACGTACATATATATAGCTACACCCGCGGACCCCCAGTCTCTCTTAAGGCCAGGTCTCCATAACTAGTGATACTCCCACTTTTGCCAAGATAGCAGAGTGGAGTTATTCGCGACACGAGGCGGCCCCCGCCTGGTGCGAGCAAACGGGTAACTAGGAGTAGGTATGTATGTCAATAGATGCGTAAGTACTTCGTATAGCAGGCAAATAGATACGGATGATAATGTGTCTTTTGTTGGTGGTGACTCCCGGGTGAGACAATAGTTCGCCCGACTAATGTGTGAATTTTGCCGTCTGCAAAGCCACGTCACCAGACCTTAGGTGGCTTAACAACACGAGGTTTCAGCTTGCCTTGAGCGAGGAAAAGAGCTCCAGCCACCGAGTTTTGAGGGCCTATCCTTTCAAAAGGCTATAGGCACAGCCTTCTTCACTTACTGCCGTCCATCTGCTCCAGCCTCATCAAGACCCTGGACGAGCAATCTCCAGCCCCTAAACCCAAAGGGGGTGGATAAAAAGCTGCTTGCTTCTCCTTCTACCCTCTGCGGCATCCCAAGCGAATGGCATATTCAATACGGTGGTACACGAAGCGCGCCGATGAGCTACCTAAAATCAAGTGAAAAGGTGGGCTGAAAAAAAAATTTATAAGAGCTGCTTCGCTAATTCTTTTATTCTTATTACGTGCGCGCGCAATCAGTAACCACGCAACAGACGGTAAACACAGGCCGCCGCGCCCCCGATCGGGAAGTCGCGTGGCCGGACGGGAACCGATTTTCGATTGGCGGAGCCGGCCGACCGAATTTCGATTGGCCGGCCCCACCCAGGAGCGACCCACACCAGCGCCCGGCCCGGCAACCGGACATTACCTGCCCTACTAACCAACAGACCGACAGGCCGACGCGGCCGCCGCCGCGGCCACGCGGCAGCAACGCGGGAGCCGTGGAGAATAGAGGCGCCTGCGAGCCGGGCCCCCGGAGAGAGACTACTGCCCACAACCCTAGGCCCGGGCTAGCGAGCCCGGGCCGCGGCCGCTCGGGATAGTAGCGGCCACGGCCCGAGAGGGCCTGCGCCGAAATGCGAATGCGCGGGAGAAGCCCGCGGCAGCCGGCGCAAATTTCCTACGTACTGCCACCACGACCTCGTTCGAGGCGGACCCGCACCGAAAGAGGGGAGGGTTTTCCCCTAGGCACTCTAGTTTTTCCCTCCTATTTAACATCGAAGTTCTAGATACCTCTAGCTAGGTCCCTAGCGTAATCTTAATAATAATAATAATAATAATAATATTCTTATTACGTATATTTATTAGTAAAATAAAATATAATAAATATTTATTTTATAGTAGTAATACTATAAGTAATTAGTAATAAAAAAATCTCTATAGTAAAGTAGTAATATATACTACTTATGTTTCTATATTATTTATAGAAATATAAAGTCCCTTTAACTAATTTAAAGTAAGAGATGTATTAAATTTAGCCTTCTCCTAAAGCAACTCATACTATCCCGACGTTTCAACGACACTGTCCCTGTGACGTGAAACTTGACCCGGCTAAGATTCGTGAGATCCAGGTCTGCAATGCAAATAGTTTATCTTTAATCGTTCCTTCTTCTGCTCTTCGAAAATTCGCTGATTCAAAGTCCTTCACGTAAGGCCAAGCGCAAGCGGCGTACCTTTTCCAAGTTATCCCGGAAGGCCGCGCAAGGCTCATGTAGGTCACGACAAATTAATAATACATTTGGATGCTTCGTACATTCTGATGCAAAGTGGCTAGTTTCTGGTGGTCAGGGACAAGCCAGCCATCAGAACAGCTCGACATTAGGGGTGATAGACGAAGGTGAAGATTTTGAAGATTTTGAATGAAGGATGAATCAAATGAATTGAATTTTTTGGATCTTGATTCAAAATCTTCAAGCTCCAATTTTCGCGATTCAAGTTGGGTTTGGGCCAATTCAGGACATTCATGAATGGTTTGAAGGATCCCTAAACGAAGTGAATTTGGTGTGTACCTGAGCGATTGCAAAGATGCCTCAAAAACGCCAATAAGTAGTATATAGTTTTAAGTTATAGCCTTCTAAGAAGTCGATAATCCCGAATACTACAAAAATTAACTTACATAAATACTGATCCGCCTGTCCTAGGCAAATCGACTGAAAATAAGCACTTTCAAAGCTCTGCCGAATCCTCAAAATACGTCGGTACAACGCGTTCGAATCCGCCACTGTACACGGCTACACTCTAGAGCCCCAATCCTCCGAAGCCTCCATTGTATCTAGACAGGGGTTGATATCGCAGACTTATCGGCTTGGGATGCAGGAGGTTTGGGGTAGGGGTTCAGTGGGAGCCTCGGTGGGAGGAAGAGGTTGAGGAGGATTCTCGCCTGAACACAGATTAGCATATACCTACATATATAATGAGGGTATATCCATACATACCATCTTCCAGCTTGCCCGGAATGTGGTCTGGTCTCCAAATAATACTATTGGCAAAGGGCAGGATGTCATACTCCATGGCCGCCTTGATCAACGCCTGATCGATCTTATCTTCCTGAGTATAAGCACTCCGTAAAAGTGTTAGTACTCGCACCGTATCTGCCTTCAAGGCGTGACGGCGGATACCGAATTCGTCTCTACAACCGCTGAAGAGGCGTTCCACGTCAACTTCAGAGCCAGAGACAGAGAAGATCACGCGCCGCCGCAGCCAAAAGTGGCCACTCGACCTTGTGTTCTTTCCACCACTTCAGTAGGAAGTCTGGAGACTTTGCAATAGACTCGTCGAACTCTATTCGAGGAGCTGCAAGCCACCGTTCAAGCTCCGAAATAGGGATCGCCGCGCCCGTCTCCGCCTCCCTCGCCTTCTTCATTTGGATGGCTCTCCATTGCGCAATGGAGACTCCTTGAGGACGCTCAGCTGGCCTGGATTGGCTCATAGTTGAGTTTGTGGCATTCAATGCTGCTAGCTCCGGCCACTCCGTTTTGAAATACTTCTTGACTTTAGCCATAATCTCAGAGTATTGATCCGGTATCATCATTTCCAATTGGTGAGTTTTATAACGCGGATCCAGGATGTGAGCTGCGAATAGCATCATTTGATCGTCAAGCTTCTTCATATAAGTAACGTGTTTTGCTTTGCCCTTCGAGAAGGCGTCTCGAATGGACATATCAAGGTCTGTAAAGTCGCCAACTCCTTCGACTACATCATCAAGGAGAGCTTCCAAATCCCAATAGATATCGAGACTTTGTGAGATCGGCGGCATAACTTCGGAGACTTTCAGAGTGTGGTCTTTAAACGGCTTCAGAACCTTCCACAGTTGATAGAGAGCGACAATCTCTTCTGATAAGGGCAGGAGGCACTTGACTTGCGGGTGAGTATCAACGAACTCAGTATACTCTGCCTCAAGCTCGAGGAATTGGTCAATCATGTCGTAGGCCGAATTCCAGCGAGTGTCGACATCGTAGGTTGGCTTCCGGTAGTGCGTGCGCGGCATGCTTTTGAAGTCTTGCTCCCTAGACCCGGATCTCAACATCCAGAGATTGAGGAGGCGGATTTTGGCAATCCCACTTCGACTAGAGTCTCCCGGAATGGTGTAGTTGTTGCTTTTATTCTCTTCGTCCCACTTGTCAAGCATCTTCTTGGCTTCCTTCGCTGTGCCTGCTTTGAGATCTTGCAAGACGCCCTCACAAATGAGCGAGGTAATATGAGCTAGACAGCGGATCCAACTCTTCCTGCCGTGAAAGCGCATGCGGGGCCTCCTATTGGGCTCACCTTGTCGTCGAATTTGGTCTTGAGAGAATCGTACAAAGACTGACAGAGCGTGCCGTTATTGCCGGCGTTGTCTCCCGTAATGGCGAGAAGCTTAGGCTTGAGCCTGAGCTCCTCAAGCGTCCTCTCAACTATCTCAGCTAATTGTTTGCCAGTGTGAGATCTTTTGAGCTCAATAAACTCAATAACTTCTCTCTCCTCAAACTCCGGTGTAATCCAGTGCGCAATAATGGCGAAAATGGGCACCTGATTCGGTGCTGTCCAGATATCAAGGGTGAACGAGATGGTGGCACAATTGTACTCAAGCTCAATCTTCAGCTTCTCCTGCGTTCGACAAAGTCTGTATATATATGATTGCGTAACGTTATACGACTCCTGTACACACATGTTGTGTTGTGAGCCAAGAACATCTCTTGAAAAGCAGGAGTCTCGACAACAGAGAAGGGTTGTCGGTGTTTTACAAACCACCGGCGGATAGACTCCTTTGCCGTGAGTCTTGCTCTCTGCCTAGGTCGACCGCTCCATGCGTCTGCCTCTGTATAATCTCCTCCACCAATGGCGCGGCCGTATCCATTAATTCGAGCGTGGTGAGATTCCTTCGTAATACCGTGGATTTTTAAATGGTCTCCCATGCCAGAGGTAACCAGACCAATAGACGTGGCTGTTCTTGTCTCTCTTCTTGCGAACATGCTTTTGTTTGTTGTCGGCCCACTTCTTGATAAGTCCGGCTTTCTCTGCGAGCGTCATATGACTACTGTTCAATGGCGGCTCTGGTGTATCCGCGTCGGGCATGTCATCATCTGACTCACAGTCAGGATGACCCGGGGGCGCGCAGACAATTGTATCTTCGCCAGTTGGAAGAGGAGAGGAAGGAGCCGGAGTTGCGCTAGAATCAGCGCGCGCGCGCGCGGGATTCCGAGGGTTGAATTGAGGACGTTCGATGCGGGCATAATTCTGCGTTGGCAATTTACGCCGGGTCCTTGGAGCAAAGAAATTCGCTGCGGCAGATGTTTTTGTTTCAGCAGGGCCATACTACGTATCATGTTATAATTAGCTATCCACTCGTAAGGTAATTAAATAAGGAGGGTAGATTGAGAGTAATGAAGTTTTACCTGATCTTGGCTGAAAGGCTCGAGAATGGACGCGACACAGGTAGTCGGAACGACACCAAATAAACCACAATAAAGTGTCAAGGAGTCGGGGTTGAACGGGTAGGATAGGTCGTCGGTCAGGGCGTTGATTCGGGGGCTGATCCGAAGCCGCTGTCGGAATATCGAAGCAGGAATTAGGCGAGGTCGTGGTAAAATAATGTCGTGGCAGTTGTCGCGAAGACCGTTGCGCCACGCAGGCAAAAGGTGGATGGGCTGACGACCCTGTCTTTCCGACAGCAGTAGAATTAACAGGTGGTCAACTGAGCGGAAATAACGCGTCTGAACGCGGCTAGTTGGCACAATATATCCTTATCATGCAGATTTTTCGGGTACTTCCTGATCGGCTAATTTGTATGGACAAACAAGTAGCAGTCATATTGGGCTCGAGGAGTAGATAAGTCCCTAACAGCCTCCAAATCGCGAGCTGACTCGATTCGTGTCACTTCCAATTGTTCGCGCAGTATTGAGATGTTGAGGGATCTGAACGCGTTTTCGAATCAGCTTGCTGGGGCTGTACAGCGGTATAATTATTATATTATATATCCAGAATATGGGTTGCCGAGCTTAATATGTGCTTGAAATGTAGTATTCCAACCAAAAAATGGGCTATCCATTGATTGCCTTCAAGATGATGTGGCATTTCTTGAGCAAATGTTAACGACATGTAACTATCGAGGGTTATATCATCCGAACGAGAAAATCCAGAACATTCGAGCGGCACTACATTTAAATCATGTGCATTATAAAATGGCACTGTTCATGAGCTTCATGGTGTTTTTTAATACTCCGTATAGGGTGGCAAGATTGCTGAAACGGTGGCGTATCAGGCACTGTTAGGTCGTTATACCACAATATATGGACGCCCTAACTGCCGTCCTTCGCCTCGATTTCAGCGACGCCCCCGCCAGACGCGGGCGGCGCGGGACTAGGATTTTGCCAGTGGAGTGTGGACGGTGGAATCCAACTGAAACACGCACAACAGACTTTTAAATACGCAGAGCGTCATCACAAGCGCGGCCGAACTCGAAGTTACCGTGTCCGCGCGGGGCAAACCCCTTAATGATGGGGTCAAAGCAGCTTGTTTATTGATGTGTATGTGAGCCTGCCGAGGAAGAACAGGGAAGAGGCCCTTGGTGGGTGGCTTCGGGTATTGACCCTTTCCTCCCTGTATGTCCCTTGGCCGCGAAGCGGGGTGATAATTTTTTTTCGCCTTACGTTTCGACCATATCGCCATTCATTCACAATTTTTATGAATGAATTGAATGAAGACTCCTGATTTTTGATTCGTCGAATTTGAAGACCTTACCCGATTCGGCTTCATTCAATTCAAGGGTCCCGAGGCCGATTCGACTTCAAAATCTTCAAATATCAGCCCTACTCGACATAGCAGGATGCAGAAGGTGCCGGAACGAAACAGGAACCCGCACACGGCTGGGCTGATTGCACGTCGAGATTGGGGTTCGATCAGATATTGATCTGGCCATCTCCACTCAGCCAACATGGCTGGCCAGATAGCAGGAACAAGAAATGAAGATGTTCTTTTCGTCTTACATTACAAACTTCCACAATGCTCAAGGTTGGTGGCATGCGTTTTTTTGGCTTCAACGGTCCTTACGAAAGGATGTCATCCTCTCAGGAACCCTCGCGACCAAGACTGTACTATGCTGCGGGCTTGCGGTATAAACCTGGAGATGATTACTTCGTAGTGGATGGTAATTATGGGGAGAACAAAGAAGGCAATCAGCCGTTCGAATGCATATTAAACCTACCCTCGGGCAAGTTTGATCGTCTATGTGTCTAGGCGAGGCATTTGACCCGCGGTTTGCAAAAATAGCACTTAGGGCAGAACGGTGTTGGTATACTCGGGCTCCAGAGCCTTACGCCCAAGTCTATTCCTCCGTTAGGGTGTTCAAAAGTCGAGAAGATAGCATGCGACAAAGTGGAATGCCGCGGATTGGTGGTCGGCGGTATGGCGGTTCCTTCTAGCAAGCCTCAGAGTATTTATTATCATGGTAAGGATCCTTCCTAACGTTGGCCTACGGCGTGCCTAACACCGGACCTTATCTAGGATATAGAACTTTCTTCTAGCCGCTGAGCAGCCGCATAGCAAATCCCCTTATACGTATTTACCTTTCCGATATAACGGATATCGGTATCCTCGTGTTGCCCGCAACTTTTAGGGGAATAGGAAAGAACTTGCCTAGTTGCGGCCAATCAATGCATTATGGACGATAGGCGGATATGCTAAGGCGTATCGAGCTTTCAAGTCGCGGTACCTCTGTTACCTACCTTATGGACGATGGCTGTTTCGAAACCAGATAGGTTGTAGAAGTAAGAAGACCTAGATACTGTCTTTGGCCTGCAGATGCTAAAAATTTAGCTAGGATGACCATGCACCCCATATCTTCATATCATATACCAATGAGCAGTTCATCGTAGCCGGCGACCCAACGGCAATATATGACAACTATCAACACCTCTATGCGTAGCAATGGAAGTGGCAAATTTCTATATAGGCTGCCTTAGACAGAAGCCAGGCCAACTGGCGTTCTGGATTGACCTTGAGTGCCAACCCTATAAGATATTCGATGAAACGACCCGGACAGAGAACGATAACCTATTAGCTATCGAAATAAAGGAGTTAATAAATTATAACGTAAGTCTTTATCGGAATTAGTCGGAACGAGCTGATTCTAAGAACTAACTACTATCAAGGTTCATTCTATGAGCGATATCATCCGGGAGGCCGCATATAACGTTGTTGCCCGAATACAATGGCCATTAGCATTAAGCGACTTGATCAACTGTGACTATGCGCTGAAGGGATACGGCGAACGAGTCTGGATATTTTAAGAGGTTATTCTTAGCAGAGGCAATTGTGTTGCCTTAATGGTCAACGATAACGAACCCCGGCAGATTTTAAAGGTTTGGCTCGCTATATTGGCATGGAGAGATGTTGAATCGGCGCGGCAGCTGGTGAAGCACTTGGAGCTGGTTAGTATAGCCATTAAGTGCTTATAAGAGCGAAGACTGAAAAGCGATATAGGGGTGACCGCAGCTACGAATTTATGGGTCTGCTAAGGGTGAGGCCGGCGATTGATAGTGAGGATTCATCGTTTTAGGTCTTTGCCCGGTAAGACGGATTAGTTTACCGATTGCTATAGACGAGAGAGGCTAAGGCTGAGCAAGCTTTCGTTGCCCTAAAATAGTGATCGATTGATGGAGCGCTTAATCTGTCTGTTCTCTAAGGGTCTAGACGAAAGCTGCGATTAGATGTCGGACATATTCGACTCGAGTCTCTGGGACATCTATCCGGACACGTAGGTCTGCGGCGTAGGGGAGAACGACACCATCATAGTTAACGGCTTTAAAAGCGCCTTGATTCAATGGTCCATGTTCGGCTTAGTTAACCTGACACGCCGCGCTATATGGAGGACGCAAACCTGGATACTAGCCCCTGGTTTCGCTTTTGTTCTCCTTGTCGTATCCTTGTCACTGCTGGCTAATCAGGGAACTAGATAGATCGGGGAGCTTATCCTTATATTTGTCTTGCTTTTCTGGCTATCAACATCGCTGCTTATGGTGCCCCTATATAGCGGCAAGTTTTAGAGGTCGAACCTTGCCTCTTCAGCATTAAGGGCTATATCCCGCTCTAGGAGGTAGAGGTAATAATCTTCGGCCTTCAGCAGGGTTGGTTGCTGTGGAGTACCTTCGGCTCGCCATTATCTCGGCATCGACATATAAGCATATATCGCGGACGGATAAGAGGACAAATCGACATAATGCCAGTGAGTGTGAGCCCATATTGCCTGGGGCGGCCATGGGCCAGAATGACGATGGCTATGCATGGACATATCCCGTTGAAGCTGTTGACCCCTGTTTGGCCTTCGGCAGTGCGACATGGGAGGTGAGTCGTGGTCATGTGAGCATCACGAACAGTCTACTCGATGGAGTAAAAGAGCAAAAGTGTTTATGGCAACATGAGGGAGTGCCAGCTGCTTCTCCCCCATGCCACCAAGAGACAGCCAGCCAACGATATATACAGTGTTAGGCGTTTATGCTCATCCGTACCTTTTTCATTTCGCTGCATGAGCAGACTGGACGGCTCGGGTAACTGATGACAGGTTCGGGCTTTATTCTCAGCGCCTCGCGCCTCGACTGGCCCCGGTAAAGCCGCGCTTCACGATGGCAATCTGTCTCGAGCGGTACGAGGAGGGTAGAATCTCCTGCGGCCTCGAGGGGGTTGTACTTGTCGGCCTGGCTGGCGATGATCTTGTAAAGAGACCTATTTTGGTAGACACCAGAGGAGTAGACCCATCACAAGTCAAGATGGACCATGGCGGTACGGGGAAATGCACTCTTTCTTGCCGGTCCCGCGGTCTCTTTCCTTTCCCCGGAACTATATTGTATAATTTTGCACTTGATATGTTGATGCGAGATCGGGATAGGCGAAAGTGGAGCCAGAGCGGCAAAGCTGCGACAGGCAAGAAGCGACGAGTCATGTGATGTCACTCTTGTCACTCCACGCCGCCGCTGCAGCCGGCAGGTACAAGGCGCCGTGGGGTCGGCTCACTGGAGGGTCGAGGCTCCACCTCTGGCCAAGCTCCGGCTCAACCTCCTCTGTCCTGGTTTCGAACTTGGAGACTCCTCCATCATCATCCTCCCCTTCGCTGCCCCGCCTCTTCTCCCTTCGCCCGTCAACCTCGCAGCCGAGCTTCCGTCTGCAATCGCCGCCTCTCCTCCGAGACCTTGCTCTTGACGCCGTCGACCGAGTCCTGCCCTCCGGCCGCCACCTCTTGCGAGCTCGTTTCATCATGGGGGACCCCCGCGACTCGTCGTCGTACTCGGTCGTGCCGCGGATTCGGTACAACACCGTTGGAGGTGTCAACGGCCCGCTGGTCATTCTTGAAAATGTACAGGGAAATGTCTTTCGTCTTTTGGACGCGGTGTCGGGGTGCTGACGTGATGGCTTCCAGGTCAAATTCCCAAGATACTCAGAGATTGTCACGTTGACGCTTCCCGATGGAACGGAGAGATCTGGCCAGGTCCTCGAAGCTCGAGGTGAGTCCTATATCCCCGGTTTAATCATCAGGATGCCCATACTAATGGTGGGCAGGCGACCGAGCCGTCGTTCAGGTACCTGCGAACCAATGATCGACCATCGACATCCCTTCGCGCGATGGCTGACACAGTCCGAATAGGTCTTCGAAGGAACTTCTGGTATCGATGTGAAGAAGGTACAGCTAGAACATGCAGTCGTTGGAAAACAAACTGGCGACACTAACGCGGCCCCAGACCAAAGTCGAGTTCACCGGCCAGAGCTTGAAGCTTGGTGTGTCCGAGGACATGCTGGGCCGTATCTTTGATGGATCCGGCCGAGCTATCGACAAGGGTCCCAAGGTGCTTCCCGAGGAGTACCTCGACATCAACGGCAGCGCCATCAACCCCTTCTCTCGTGTATGTCGACTAGAATCATGCCATCATTCAGTGTGGAGTGCAGGCTGACGCCAGCAGGAATATCCCGAGGAAATGATCTCGACCGGTATCTCTGCAATCGACACGATGAACTCAATCGCCCGAGGCCAGAAGATTCCCATATTCTCCGCTGCCGGTCTGCCACACAACGAGATTGCCGCCCAGATCTGCCGACAGGCAGGCCTTGTCAAGCAAAAGGGCGTCACCAACAAGGGCGTCCACGACGGTCACGAGGAGAACTTCTCCATCGTGTTCGGTGCCATGGGTGTCAACCTGGAAACTGCGCGCTTCTTCACGCGGGATTTTGAGGAGAACGGCAGCTTGGAGCGCGTTACTCTGTTCCTCAATCTGGCCAACGACCCAACGTTTGTCCACCCGAGAGTGTCTGTCCTATTCCTTGACTGACTGCTGGGATACAGGATCGAGCGTATCATTACGCCTCGACTTGCGCTTACGACGGCCGAGTACTACGCCTATCAGCTCGAGAAGCACGTCCTTGTTATCCTGACGGATCTGTCGGCCTACTGTGATGCCCTGCGTGAAGTTTCGGCCGCCCGAGAAGAAGTGCCTGGTCGTCGCGGTTTCCCCGGCTACATGTACACTGACTTGTCCACCATCTACGAACGAGCCGGCCGTGTCGAGGGACGTAACGGATCCATTACGCAGATTCCCATCTTGACAATGCCCAACGACGACATTACGCATCCGATCCCCGACTTGACGGGCTACATCACCGAGGGTCAGATCTTTGTTGATCGGCCCTTGCACAACCGCGGCATCTACCCGCCCATCAACGTGCTGCCGTCGCTGTCGCGTCTGATGAAGTCTGCCATTGGCGAGGGCATGACGCGCAGGGACCACGGCGACGTATCGAACCAGCTGTACGCCAAGTACGCCATTGGGCGTGACGCGGCGGCCATGAAGGCTGTCGTCGGCGAGGAAGCTCTGTCGGCCGAAGACAAGCTGTCGCTAGAGTTTTTGGACAAGTTTGAGCGTCAGTTCATCAGCCAAGGCGCATACGAGTCGCGCTCCATCTTTGAGTCGCTGGACCTGGCCTGGAGCCTGCTGCGCATCTACCCCAAGGATCTACTGAACCGCATCCCCGCCAAGGTGCTCAACGAGTTCTACCAGAGGGCGCACAAGGATGCCAAGGGCAAAGGCAAGGCCAGGGAAGAAGTTGCGACGAATGACCAGGCTCAGAACAGCGGGAACCTCATTGACGCTTGAGGGCAACGAGAGCGAGGCTGTGTTGGTCTGCGGAAGACGGGTGGAGGAGCGCAGGCACGCGGGATGGGTGTCGGTCGGCACTGGCTCTGTCATGTGTATAAGTGCGCCAGGACTGGCCTTTGTTGACGTCGCTCTTCTATTAAATTTTGCCGACGAATTACATTTGTAGAGGGCAGAGGCTTGCTTGACAGGGACCGGGGGGTGACGAAGCAGGTATGCACACGAGCTAGCTGGCGGAGAGAAGGTGTCCGGGGAAGAATACAGAGTAGGTTATAACTAACTAATGCCTGTCCCATCTGGTGATGCAGCGACATGACTGCTCGCTAGCACCTTGTTCCCCGGAAAGCACGGCATGGCTTGGAGAGTTGTCACATGACGGACGACCGTTGGACGGCCCCCTAGTCATGAAGAGAAGCATGAAGAGAAGAGCGGAGGAGAGAAGAGGGGGTTCTGTCAAGGGCCATTGAGAACTAGTAGATGCGGGTGTTTTTCTTTTCCTTCTCCCTTGACATCAGCCTTCCGCACTTGCATTGGATGAGCTGTGCAACCCCGTGGGGAAGATGGGAAGCCACCAAACTTGCAATCCCAAGCCAAGGCCTGATTTTTTGGTTGTTGTTTTGTTTTTTCCCCTCGACGGCCCACGTGAGCGCCGCTCCTGTCCGCTTCCGGGATGGCCGGATCGAGGCAGCTTTGTGTGACGCTCGCGTGCCTCGCCGTAGCAGGCTAGATTGTCTGCATGTCCACCCTCACCAGCGGTGGCTTTTTGGTAAGCGCGGGAGCGGATGCGGAGTAACGCGAGGAGAGAGAGCATGCGTCGTCGATCCCATTGATGCGGTGGCCAACGCGGATGCAGGAGCGAGAACGGACGAAGCTCTGGGGGTATCGACTATTAGAGGAGAGGGGAGAAGCTCTGGCTCATTCCCCCCCCTCTCTCGCCGTTGCTGCAAGAGGAAACTGAAAGAAGGAGGGGGGACTCATTTCCCATCTGCTCGCTTGTTTTCTTTTTGAAGCCGTCGTCTCTGCCCGTCGTCTCTGTCCCAGAGCCATCTCTATTCTTCTGCTTCTTCTTCTTCTTCTTCCTCCCTGCCATTCGCACACCGCCCAGCCCGCCTTGATCACCTCCATGATGTGGAGGATCGTGACCGTCGCCGCCGCGGCTCTGCTGCCATTGGCCTCTGCCGCCAGCAGCAGCACGAGTGACGGCTCACCCACGCCCGACAGGGACGGCAAGTACTGGATCTACGGCGACGGCATCTCGGCCGCCTTTATCCCCTACGGCGCCTCCATCGCCAACCTCGTCTTGCGGGACCAGTACGGCATCGAGCGCGACGTCGTGGCCGGCTTCGACAACGCCTCGTACTACAGCGAGGACAAGCAGCACCCGCACCTGGGCGGCGTGCCCGGCCGCTACGCCAACCGCATCAAGAACAGCACCTTTGACATTGACGGCCACCGGTACCGCGTAAAGGCAAACGAGAACCCGACCGAGGCGTCGCCCCAGGGGCTCGACACGCTGCACGGCGGGCCCGACGGCTGGGACTGGCGCAACTTCAGCGTCGTCTCCCACAGCCGCTCCAGCGTCACCTTTTCCTTTGTCGACCCGGACGGCAAGGAGGGCTTTCCCGGCGAGGTTGTCTCCGTCGTCACCTATGCCTTGTCTGGCCGGGACTGGGACATTAGCATGGTGGCCATGGCGACGACCAAGAAGACGCCCATTATGCTGAGCAGCCACACGTACTGGAACCTCGACGGCTTCGCAAACAACCAGACAAACACGGCCCTCAACCACACCCTGCACATGCCCTACAGCGGCCAGCGCATCGGCGTCGACAACATCCTCGTCCCCACCGGCGAGATCCTCTCCAACCCCCAGGGCTCCGTCAATGATTTCTGGAGCAGGCCCAGGCAGGTCGGCGCGGCCATGGACGACCCGGACCTCGAGAACAACTGCGGCTTCAACTGCACCGGCTACGGTAGGTTCCCTGTTGTTCCTGGTTCCTTGTTCCTTGGCAGAGGAAAAGACTAGGGCTGACCTTGCGCAGACAACTGCTTCACCGTCAATCGCGCGGCCCTCGGAAGCTTCGACTGGCGCACAGAGGGCCCCGTGGCGACGCTCTCGTCGGACTGGTCGGGCATCCAGCTCGACGTCTTCACCAACCAGGACGCCTTCCAGCTGTACTCGTGCAACGGCCAGAACGGCACCCTGGCGCTCAAGAAGACGCAGGGCGTCCGGGACGCCGAGGGTGCAGACGACTTCCCGCGCACCATTCCCAAGTACGGCTGCGTCGTGCTCGAGGTGCAGGATTACATTGACGGCATCAACCACCCCGAGTGGATGCGCAAGCAGGTTTACGGCCCGTCGGACGATCCGTACGTGCTGCAGGCCAAGTACCGATTCAGCCTCACGTCGGAGCATGGGGGCAAGAAAGGTAAGCAAGACGACTGTTGATGAGGAGGGAGGTGCAATGCTGTCTTGATGAAGCTTGGTTTTGGGCATGGAGGGGAATCTTTGAGTTTACTTAATGTTTGATTGTCCATGTCTCGTAGATATGAGCGTCCTTTTTTTGTGGCTGAAATGTTTGTACTGGCATGACTCCATGGAACAGATACCAAATTGCTAGCAGGGAACAGAATAAAGCCCATGAATGAGCAGTTTGGTCAAGAGAGGCGGGATGAGGCCGATGATGTTATTATTATTATTATTGTATTTTCCGTCCAGCGACCTTTAGGTCGCTCAGGTCCCCGAGACGGGGCACAGGAAGGCCGATGATGTTTAGTTTAGTTTAGTTTAGTGTATTTTCCGTCCAGCAACTTTTGGTCGCTCAGGTCTCCGCAGGGGAGCACAGGACGTGCTGAGCTAGCAGGTGTCTACATGCTACATATCGTACACTTCACCCACTATCCAGCATTTCATCGGCTCAACGGCGCTCATGACAAACCTGTTGCCCGTCAGCGGGACGTCCAGGCATGAAGAGAAAGCTGTCCCGTGGTCAGATCAGCCAATTTGCTTCTGGGGCCTTGCAGCCCTTGATGACCTCGGCGATCGCATGGTCGCGAGACCTTGACGCCGCCCGAGATCGGAGCAGGTAACAGAAAGGATTGAGAGGAAAAGGTAGGTGAGAGAGGAGAATGATGACCGTCTAGTGGCGTGGGCAGATCCTCCGAAGAAGGAGCTCGCTTTCGCCAGCCTGACGAATTTGTCAAAGTCCTTGCCGATTGCGCGGTTGATGGCTGCAGCCGGCCAAGGTGCAAGCCGCATACGATGCCGTGGCGCAACCTTTCTGCAGTAAAAGATGTGTGCTGGCTCTTTCGTCTTCCGCACGAGCACGTCAGTCGCGCATTGTCGTGACCAAACCTTTCGTGGTAGTCAGCAAAATCCCCATGGTGGGTTCTTGCTGCAAGCAAGTTACGAAGCAGGGGCCGAGAGAGCGCCAATTCTGACGGGCAGCTGGTTGTGGCTTTAAGCCTCAGGTCTCTGTATCGCTCCGGCGCAGAGGCTTCCCACCAGGCCTTGAAAGCCTCTTCCGGCTGCTGTCGGGCAATCTTTCGCAGGTGCGCTAGCGTCGGGACGTTATCAGCGGGTTCTGGCAGTGATGCTCCCGCCTTTGCCAGAGCATCAGCCTCCTCGTTGCCTGGGATGTCAGCATGGCCGGGGATCCAATGGACCTCCACAGCTCCGTATTTTCGCGCCAAAGATTGAAACTCAAGGAAGACCTCTTGCGAGGAGTCGCTCGGCGTGCCCCGTAAGCATGTTGCGGTCGCGAGGTTGTCGAGGCAGACAAAGATGCGGTCAGAAGGCCGATGATGTGGTTGGGAGAGTGGATGCTCTAGGGTAGGCGAGTTGCTCAGGCTGGCTCGACAACTTGCCGTGCTCACTCCTCATTCAACGACTCACATGTTCCACCAGTGCGGCCCATGAGAGCAGAAAAAGTCCAATAAACCGCCAGAGGACACCTCACGCGAATCTTACGCGATACTTGAAGCCGGAAAGAGGAAAGAAGGTCTTTGGAGAGAGAGGGAAAGAAAAGACAACCGACATGGAAGACGACAGGGCGCAGGTCGACCTGGGCGTCGCGGCCGACATTGAAGAGTCACACGCCGCCGCCGCCGCCGACGAAGCAGCCGCCAGCGCCGTCAAGCAGCCCAAGAAGCGCTTCGTGGGGAGGCGGGCGGCGGCCAGGCAGGGTCATGGAGCGGCGGACGCAGAGGGCGAGAGCGGCGCGGTTCAAGGTATGTCGGACTCCCCCTCGAGCCGCCTCCTCCTCCGACTACATACATATCTAGAAGCATATGGATGGATATACGAAGTTGCTGTCCCGAGCCTCGTCGCTAACACGTTCCCCCCAGCCGCCAAGCCCAGACGCCCGCCGCGGCTGCTGAACCGGGTGCCCAGGGAGATCCTCGACGACGCGCAGCTCCAGGAGGCCATGGCGCTGCTGCCGGCCAACTACAACTTCGAGATTGCCAAGACGATCCACCGGATCCGGTCGGCGGGGGCGCGCAGGGTGGCGCTGCAGATGCCCGAGGGCCTGCTCCTGTTCGCGACGACCATCGCGGACATGCTGACGCAGTTTTGCCCGGGCGTCGAGACCCTCATCATGGGCGACGTGACGTACGGCGCGTGCTGCATCGACGACTACACGGCGCGCGCGCTGGGCTGTGACCTGCTGGTCCACTACGCGCACAGCTGCCTCATCCCCGTCGACGTGACGCAGATCAAGACGCTCTACGTCTTTGTCGACATCAGCATCGACGCCGCCCACCTGCTGGCGTCGCTCGAGCGCAACGTCGCCAGCGGCAAGACCATGGCCCTGGTCGGCACCATCCAGTTCAACGCCAGCATCCACGGCCTGCGCGGCGCCCTCGAGGCCGCCGGCTTCCGCGTCGTCGTGCCGCAGATTGCGCCCCTGAGCAAGGGCGAGATCCTCGGGTGCACGTCGCCGCGCCTCGCCGACGACGACGCCGTCGACCTGATCCTCTACCTCGGCGACGGCCGCTTCCACCTCGAGAGCGTCATGATCCACAACCCGTCCATCCCCGCCTACCGCTACGACCCCTACTCGCGCAAGCTGACGCGCGAGACGTACGCCCACGACGAGATGCGCTCCCTGCGCAGCGACGCCATCCGCGCCGCCCGCGCCGCCCGCCGCTGGGGCCTGATCCTCGGCTCCCTCGGCCGCCAGGGCAACCCGCACACCATGGCGCTGATCCGCCGGCGGCTCGAGGCGCGCGGCATCCCCTACGTCGACCTGCTGCTCAGCGAGATCCTGCCGGGCAAGCTGGCCCTCATGGGCGACGTCGAGTGCTGGGTCCAGGTGGCGTGCCCGCGCCTCAGCATCGACTGGGGCTATGCCTTTCCCCGCCCCCTGCTCACGCCCTACGAGGCCCTGGTTGCGCTGGGCGTCAGGGACGGATGGGACAAGGACGGCGGCGGAGTGTATCCGATGGATTACTACGGGAAAGACGGGCTGGGGAGAACGAAAGCAGAGGACGTAGGAGCTGCAGTTGGAGCTGCAGTTGTTGGAGCTGGATAGAGGAGAAGAAGTTGGAATAGACCAAAGAGGCATAGAAAGGGTCTCGCCATAAAGCCTTTGTGGGTGCCAGGCACTTGATGGTGATTCGAAGTGTCTGATTCTCGTCCCTGGCAGTCATGGCTTGACTCGAGGCGGGCTCCGACAAATCTCCTAGTAGCCAAGCGCATCTTGCTTGAGGCCGAGACCTTGCACCTGCTAGGACTGGAACCGACGACGCCAATGTGTGAATCGTCCGATCGACGACTGGCGCTCGCTCATATTGAGATACAGACACCCTCTAGCGGCATGACTCCAACCTATTTACTCGAGTCGACACAGTGGACGAGATTCCGCAAACAAATATCTGGCCGGTTGATTGACCGTTACCGTGAAGTTACCGAAACGAGTCACATCCACGGAGCTCTCGCCATTGACAAGGACATTGAACCCCAGCCTTTGATCTAGCCAGCTCAGCACAGTCGAGTCAAAGCACCGCATGACATGGCAGCGGTGCTCGGCATGGAACTAGCTTGTCCCTGCATCGCCTTGGCCAAGGCCCTGGATTCGCCGTCCACAGAGCAACTTCAGAAGAGCACGGCCGGGTCACCCTGTGCCCCCCCCCCCCCTAGCAAAGGGTGTTTCGCAACGTCAACGACCCCGCAACGACGCTGGGGAACTCATCGATCAGGAACTCGGGATATACAATCTCCTCCGCGGGGCCCCGGTCCCCGTCCCGAAGTCGCGCCACCTCCTCGAGGCTGACGGTTACCCAGAAATGCTGAGCGGGTACGTTATGACGACGAGCTGCTTTGATACATGACACGCAGCTGCCTCAGCAGTGGGATATCTGGCTTGGGGCCATGGACGGTACGGAATGCTCCATCAGCGCTGGGGCAGAGGATGCTCCGGCGCTTGGAGCAACTCGCCAAAGAGGAGCCACCAGCGAAAGAATGGCCTCTCGGCAAGGATACACTTGAGCCCCTCGCCGACGGGCTTCGATGCTTCCTCACATGTCTGCTGCAGAGGGATTTTCGGAGTTGCTGCCGTGCTCGACTGGACCAGTGCGCTCGTCGGGCCGGCGGCAGTGGAATTTTTCCGCATCATGGAGCCGAGCCAACCGGGCGACGGATTCGTCAGGGTTTATTCGCGGGTGGCGGCTGTGCCCGATATATCTGCAGAGGGAGAGTCATTTCTGCGGCTGGACGCGGCGCTCATGCTTTCGGCGGTTTTCATGTCGGAAGCGCCCGATCCGGAAAGACGAGGGCCCCGTGTCGAGCGCGTGGAAGCGCTCGCCAGAAAGTTGGGGGTTTTGTCCAGAAGCAAGGAGCTGCAGCGAATGACGCGTGTGGGAGAGCGGCTTCTGACATGTCCACGACGAGGCAATGTGTGAGGACAAGTTTCGTCGCCTACTGAATGCACTGATTCAACCCTGCCCCATTTCTTATGTTGCGTTTGCCGTGCCGACTGGCTCAGGTCGATTTGAAAACATCAGTTTGTACTTGATAATCTCCACCACATCGAGGTTGTCGCCCTGCTCCTGAACGGGGCCGTCCGAGCTCTCGCGCCATTGATTCTCCCGCCGGCGCACCACGGCTAAGGCCTTGGGCAGCTTCTTGACCTCGCCCGTCAGACGCTGGTGCTGGCCAATGTAGAGGTGGACGCGCTTCATCCAGGCAGAACCTCCGACGCCCGCGACGTAGTCGGGGAAGTCGAGCTTCCCGATCTCGACACCCTGCAGCGGCGTGCCGTCCGAGTCCGACGGCAGGTTGACTGAGCCCTGGAGTTCGAGCAGGGCCAAGCCCGACGGCGTCTGGAGCAGCTGGGGGAGAGGGCTACTTGCTGCGGCTGCCGGCTTTGAGGGGGGGTAGAGCTTGACAGAGGTCATTTTCGCTAGGTTTGAGCCCGGGGCGTCAGGGGTGGCTGGGCTCAAAGGCAGGGCGCGAAGTGGTCGGGCGACGCAATTGAGTCGAGTTCGTTGCGCGAATATGAAGCTTCGAGCCGAGGCAGTTGAGAAGTAAGTGCCTAAGTTGGACGGTTGAGGGGCGCCACACATCGGGGTAACACGACGGAGTTGCGCCACATGAGGCTGGTGCAGCGGGTCGGGCCCTCTTGTCAAGCTTCAGGGCTTGCGCGCTCGTTGATTGGCTGGTGCCCACGACCACAACCAAAGTGGGAGCCCTAGGCCTAGCGACACACACTTTTCTGCATTTCTCGCCAATTTTTCAACCACCTCGCATCCCCATCACCGACGACTTCACATCAGCCAGGTCAAGCCAACTTGCACCACCACAACTGGCAAGATGAAGGTACGTCGACACCAGCCCACGGAGCCTCTGCGATGCGATTGCCTCGAAAATTCGGCGGTCGCTGGCCGAGAGAATCCACCCTGTTGATCGATGGGACTGACGCGTCGCTAACATCCGACAGTTGAACATCAGCTACCCTGCCAACGGCAGCCAGAAGCTCATCGACATTGAGGATGAGCGCAAGCTTGCCGTCTTCATGGAGAAGCGCGTACGTCGACGCCAACCCCTTCTTTCCTTTCCCGAACCGGACACAAGATCGATACACGGGGCCCGCGACCGAATCTATCGAAGCGAGCTGTGCTGACGATGGGGGCTATCAATTAGATGGGCGCCGAGGTCCCCGGTGACTCCGTCGGCGATGAGTTCAAGGGCTACATCTTCCGCATCACCGGCGGCAACGACAAGCAGGGCTTCCCGATGAAGCAGGGCGTCATGCACCCCAGCCGAGTCCGCCTGCTCCTCGCCGACGGCCACTCGTGCTACCGCCCCCGCCGCACCGGCGAGCGCAAGCGCAAGTCGGTCCGCGGCTGCATCGTCGGCATGGACCTGTCCGTCCTCGCCCTCAGCATCGTCAAGCAGGGCGACAACGCCATCCCCGGCCTGACCGACGTCGTCAACCCCAAGCGTCTCGGTCCTAAGCGCGCCACCAAGATCCGCAAGTTCTTCGGCCTCACCAAGGATGACGATGTATGTTTCACCCTGCACCCATACTCGATCATCGCCTATCCGGAGCTGCGGCGGTGGAATGGGCAGTCCGGGTAGAGTGTGAGATGACCACCGGCTCGACGGCCGGTGGGAACAGAGTCAAGAGTTTTGCGCACGGGTTGTGAAGACTAATCGGGCCGGACAATCCAGGTCCGTAAGTACGTCATTCGACGAGAGGTCCAGCCTAAGGGTGAGGGCAAGAAGCCCTTCACCAAGGCCCCCAAGATCCAGAGGCTGGTCACCCCCCAGCGTCTCCAGCACAAGCGCCACCGTCTCGCCCTCAAGAGGCGCCAGTCCGAGAAGGTCAAGGACGAGGCCGTAAGTACACGCCGAGCTCCGCGCCCGACTTGCCCATCTCCTGGCGTACAGGCACTGACGCGCATCGACAGAACGAGTACGCCCAGATCCTGGCCAAGCGCGTTGCCGAGGCCAAGGCCCACAAGGCCGACGTCCGCAAGCGACGAGCGAGCTCTATGCACAAGTGAGGGGTTCCGGCGTTCTAGTGAGAGAAGGAGTGGAAAATCATACCTTGGTTCCTGTGGTTTGCATGCATTGGGAGTGAGGATCTCTAGGGCTCAATTTGAGGGCTCCAATCACGAATGTACTAGAAGCATATCGAGAAAAATCGAATGCATTCTTGACGCCATCCACGGGCGAGGCTCATTAGACATTGATGACTCGTTTCTTGTTACCCCCTCTCTCAACGTGCAGCCTGCCAACGGTCGAAAGGCAGCCCGGCGATTTCTTTCCGCCGTGCTACCCTTGGCCATCCCTGACGATTACATGGGCGTGAAGCTCTCCAAGCCAGGTTCAAGTGCCTCGTCTTCCGCACCTCAGTCAATCAAAGGCATAGCGCCAGGCCTAACAGACACTGCCTTGATTTTCCCTGTCTAATGCCCGCGGCTGGCTTATCCCTATTCTACATGCAATGGTCCCTCCCTATGTCTCGGCTTCACGCACGTAGCAAGCCCCAGAGGATCCTCTACCGACCCGGGAGACCTGCACTTCTCCCACGCAGGCGGACGATAACCTCGGAGACAAAATGAAAAACAACAACCTCCACTCGTTATAGGGAGAAAATTACCACCGCGGAACCATGTTGCTCCCTAGCCATCTGTGCCCAAACGCTAAGGCGTGGCGCTTCAAAAACCGTAAAGGCCATGCCAGGAACCAAGCTGAGGATGCACATTACTGCCAGTGAGGTCTGGTTTGACACACTTCGCTTGCAGGCGTCATCCCCTGCGCCACCTGATGGCTCCAGTCTGGCTCGGCCAAACCCCCTCGACTGCGCTTCAAAGCTATTAGGCAAATCCGAAGTACTCGCTTCCTTGAGTAATAGCCTTCAGAAGCTGAGAACGCAACATATCGTACGTCTCGTACTCGGGAAGATCCAGTTCTGTAGGCCTCGTTAGTTCAAATCCCACCATCCTTCAAAGCTGCATCGGGTTCACTCACGGTTGAAGCAAGTATGCGAGGAAGGCAGGCGGTCCTTGTTGCCGTAGTCGCGGTGGATGTTGAAGCGGTTGATACCGTTCATACCCTCTAGCTCCTTGAAGCCGTTGAGGGGAACCTTGCTTGTTCCCGTGACGAACTGCAGCAACTTGGCCCGCTCCTCCTTATCAAACGACCTCACCGCTCTCCAGAACCACTGAATCTGCTGGGTTGAAGGATTGTAGTTTTGGTATTCCGTGTTGCTCTTCCAGTCGTCAATGTCAATGTCTGGAAGGCCGGAAATCAGCAGCTCGAGTTCTTGCTCGTTGAAAATCGAGATAAGCTTTGCCGGTACGATCTCGTGAAAGCCTGTCAAATCGTTAGTACGCAGATCCATGGCGCAGTCGAAAACAACCAGACTTACCCTTCAAGAAGTGCTCCATCTGGTCTTTGACAGAAGACAGCAACTTGTGCTCGACGACGAGACGCACATACTCGTGCTTGTTCTCTTCGGTCACGGAAATCTCTCGCCCGTTGGGAACGAGATCTACGACAGTGGTGACGCCGAACTCGTCATCTTCGACCGAAAAGGTCTCGGTGATGATATCGGTAATGTCGTTGTCCAACATCCAGCAGAGGGACTTGTAGTAGTCGGGGTCGAATGACTCCATATCCTTGACCGAGACCGACTTGCCGAGAATCCGCTTGTACACAGCGCGGCTGAAGAAGCAGTCAAGCAGCCGACCCTCGTAAAGGGCTTTGCCAATGATGCGCCCAATGAACTTGAAGAACATCAGGTGCTCGTCGTTGATGCCACTGAGCTTATTCGGGTGGAAGGTCGTGCGGTCGGATGAGACGGGGATGAACAGGGCGTAGTTGGGATCAAACATCTGGCGCGCGAGGACCTGAAACCACTCGCGGGTGACGCCTCCAGCATCCACGCCCTCTTCCCCGTGGAAGCGAATGTTGAGCTTTCCAAACTTCATCTCGTCGCCAGACTTGAAGTAGAGAGACTTGAACGAGTCGTGGAAGACATGGTCGCGGCGGACAGACAGCTGCAGCGCCGGGTACGACGGCCGCCCATTGCTTTGCCCGCTGCGCGAGTGGACACTGCGGTTGAAGTAGTTTCTCTTGTTATCGAATTCAAGGACCTTGGGGTTCTTGACCAAGAGAGCAAAGGTGCCTGACATGAGCTTCGGATTATGACGCACAAGCTCGTTCAAAATGCGCCGGTGGTCCTCGGTGAAGCTGAAAAAAAGACTTGCAGTGCGGGACTCTGGAGGTGGGCTGGAAAGAACCATGTCTCTGAAGATTTGGCTCTGAGGCTGGTCATCGTTTGTTGTGTTCTTGCACACCACCATGAGAGACTCGATGAGGGGCAGCAGGATCGTGGCAACGTTGAGCATGTTCTCTCGCTGACGAATAGCCCGCAGACAGGCGCTGAGCTTCTCCCACATTGCCGAAAAGGTGGAATTGTGGTAAAGAGAGGTGACCAGATATTGCTTCTCCTTCTCCCTCGCGTTTTCATCTTCCTCGTCTCGGATCTTCTTCTTGCCATCAAACAGGTGGTCCAGTGCGGTGAGAACCCGGAGGAGCTTGTTTTGTTCCGATGCGCCTGGAGAGAACTTGGCGAGGGCAACCCCCTGGATCTCGGTTCCGGTTGTGGCCCGGCTGATGTGCGGGAGAAGATCGTCCAGATCGGAGACGATGTTTTCGCTCTGGAGCTGCGCCTGGCGAACGAGTTCTTGACCAAACGCCTCCTTTGCTCCCGGAATGACGGACAGGTTCTTGATCGTCGAGATGGTGTTCTGGAACGTCTTGGAGTTGCATTCTCTGGCCACGAAGATCCGCACGACGAGCGTCAGGTTTTGCGGCGGGATGACTGGCGGCTGCAGTTGACGAGGGCGCTTCTGTGTGGCCTCCTTCTTCTCTTCCGCGTCCTTCGTAGCCTCGGCATCAGGGCCATGCTGGTCTGAGGCTTGACCATGGCCAGGCGTCGTGCCGTGGGTCTCAGCAGACTCTGCCTGCTCAGCCGCGCTCGACGCCTCAGGCACTGCCTCGGCGGCCTTGGTCTCTTCGGCAGTCTCCCTGCGGCGGCGCTCCAGGTTCTGGAGAGGAAGCGTGACGCGGTTCAACAAGTCCGCAAGATGGGTCATCACAAGGGAGCTCTCGGTCACCAAATCGCGGTCCAAGAGCGTTAACAAGGAGTTGATGGCGTATTTGTGAGCCTTGGAGTCCTTGACCTTGCCTTTGCGGCTCAGTGCCCTCTTCAGTGTTGTCCCGACAATCTCGTGCTCGGTCAAGAAAAGCCATGGAATGTGGTGACTTCGCGTGCAGAGATCCACAAGAAGGTCCAAGCACTGCTGAACAATCAGGAGCGGCGACGTTTCCGAGTTTGTCGGAGCGGTGCTGGTGGCGGCCACACCTGTCAACGTCCTCCTGAGGTTTTGTGGAGTTTTCGCTTCAGCCTCCTTGTCTTTGTGCCTCCTCGCCTTCAGCGAGAGCTGTCCAAAGCTTCGCTCGACGGCATTCATATCGGCACTGCCCTCTTGGAGAATTTGCAGAATACTGCTGATGACCTCGAGACGAGTCTGTCGATTCTCGCAAACGTCGGCGAAAACGCTGAACAGATAGTTGCGGATGGACCCCTGCTGGGCAATGAACATCAACCGCAGCAACGTCGCAATCCCGGACTTGTCGAGCATCTGGACTACAGTCCGCCGCTGAACTCTGTTCTCGCCTTGGTCATCCGCATTATTGTTAGCCTCGGGTCTGCCAACACCCGAGGGCGTTCTGCCCGGAGCAGCGATGGAGCGTATGCCGTGATGTTGCGGCATCGGTGCGTGCTGCTGGACCAAAGCTCGAGCCTGAGCGGCCATTTCCGGAGGAAGTTGATCCATTAGGTCCTCACCCTGGTCAATCAACGCTTGCTCACGCAACTCGGGCGGGAAGGTCAGCAAAATGCTGGCGGGATCCATCTCAGTTGCGACCGCAACTGGGCCACCGGCGTGAGCGGCTTGGCGGCGAGCCTCTTCACGCTGTCGACGACGTTCGTCTTGCCTTTCCTGCTGCGCAATCTCCAAACGCAACTCCTCCGGAAGGGCGTCGAGGAACTCTTGGAAGACCTCGGTGGACTCGCCCGTTGCAGCCTCTTCGCGAGCTTGCGACCGCCTCTCGCTCACAGTTTGGGCAATGACTTCTTCCCTGAATTCTTCCGGCAGAGCCGCAAGATAATCAGGATCGATGCCCAGCTCCGTGACATCGACCTCCTCGCCCCTCAGAGTCGTCATGACGCGTGGCTGACCACCGCTTTCGGTCGTCGCGCTGCTCTGAGTACCAGCCTGCCCTGTCCCAGCAGGCTCGACGGCCTCAACACCCTCCATGGCACCACTTGAAACGTCCGGCTCATCATTACTGGGCTGATCGTTGGCGGCAGCCTCGGCGGCAGCCCGCTCGGCCGCTTCTCGCTCTTCGGCCTCCTTCTGCTCCTTGGCGGCTTTTTCCTCGGCGACCTTGGCCTCACGAGCCTTGCGCTCCTCTTCCTCGCGCTTCTTCCGTTCCTCGTCGAGACGCTTCTGAACCTCGGCCTCCTGTGCCTTGATCCTCTTTTCCAGCTCGATGGCTGCGGGCGTAAGCTTGGCGACAATGATGTTGTTGAGCTTGGAAGCATCGGCGGTGATATTCGCTCCAAAAATCATTCTTGCTTCCTCCTGGTAGCGGTCCAATGTCGACTCGGGCGTGAACGAGACTGCTTGGTGTGGCTCCTGAACTGAACCATCTCGGCGTTGTTCATTTCTGGGCCATCGAGTCGCGCCGATTTCGCGGGTCTCGCGCGGGGCACCCGGGCCGGTGATGTGGAAGTGAAACGCTTGGCCACCGGCGTTGCGTCCCATGATTGGAAGAAACTCCATCAGTTCACCCAAGAGGCCCATGGGTCCGTCCATGGCATGTCTGCCTCCAAACACGCCCTCGGGTAGCCTGAGCCCTACCGAATGGCTGTGACCTGGGCGCGAGGTCGCGTCCGATGCATTCTGGTGCCGTCGAAGGAGCGGGTTCACGCCATCCTCTGCGTTTGACTGCGGACCGGCCGAACGATGGCCACGAGAGAAGTAGCTGCGGAAATCTGAATTCAATAATTAGTTGTTGGCAGTCCTTCGCCACTACGTCGGCAGAAGCGTACCTAGATGATCGCGATTCGATCCTGCCATGAAACGAGGGGTGAACGGGCTGCGATTGTCCATCCGCGCCAGTACCGGCCTCCTGTGATTGCCCTCGAGGAAGAAGAGCTGGCGGTGGCGATCGTCTACCTCAGGATTCAAGCCGTCCCATCCCAGGGCGGGCATCGGTGGTGGCTGATCGTCTACTGAATCCGTGTCAGCGATTTCTCTCGGGCGCCAACCAGCGGCCCACGCACGAGGATAGTCATCATCATATATGTATTCCTCGTCTTCCATGTCGTCTTCATCCTCTTCGTCTTCTGCAGAAATGGTTAGCGGAATGTTCGAAAACAGGTAGAGGGAAGGGCAATGGAAGGATGACATACCGCCTTCATCGTGAGCGTCATCGAGGTAGTGATCGTCCAAGCCAAGCTCAGGCTCATATCCACCATCATCCCCCATGATGGCTCGAGCCATGTTATCGAGCAAGCCACCGGGACCCATGTCATGCATGTGAGCTTCATCCACATCTTGCACCTCTCCTTCGTAGTCCAGCTCATCGCCCTCCTGGCCTTCATCATCCTCAACGTCACTCTCGCTTTCCCAGCCTGAATCCCCGTCCTCTTCGATGGGATTGCCATCCTCGTCCACTATCTCCACACGGTCCTCTACATCTTCCATGTCCGCAGAGTCCATCTCGTCGTCGTCGTCGTCGTCGTCGTCGTCGTCACCGGTGTCGTCATCGTCATCGTCATCCATAATGACTTCAACAACACCAGGTTCGCCGTGCAGACCTTCAATGCCACCCATTCCGCTGAGCTCCTCATCATCGTCACTGATGTTGTCTTCCCCGTCGTCGGAAATGTCATCGTCTCCATAGTCCATTTCTTCGTCGTCGTATTCATCGCCGTACATGTCCTCATCATCATCGTCCTCGTCTTCTGACTCGTCATCCTCACCTCGGGGCTCGAGCATGCCCAAGGCAGAGTTGCGGTACAAGTCGGGGGTTTCTTCTCGATCGTCTTCCAAATCCGAGAGAGACGAGGTTGATGCGAACCCCTCATCGCTATTGTCGGCGACGGGGTCAGACGGCAATGAACTTGCAAGAGGCGAGAGGCTCAGGTCCTTGGCAGTCCCGGTCAGGGCCCGAAGGACGCGAAGGATGTATTTGATGGCTCTCTTGACGCCGGGGTAGTTGAGGCTGATTTCTGCAATGGACGATGTCAACTTTTCCACATATCCCTTCTCATACATCAGACGCCGCAGCTGCGCCTGAGAACGGGACTGAACATTGTCGGCATTCCGAGCACCAGAGCTCTGGTCCTTGTCTTTCTCGCCAATCATATGGTTCATGAGCTCCGCAAGGCACTGCATCCGTGTGTACCGAGTTTCTAGTGGCTCATCCGTGAACGGCGCCTTCTCATATGCCTTCAGAATGGTGTCCAAGACAAACTTGCGCACGAAAAGTAGATCAGGCTCGTCGTCGTATGCAAATTTGTCGCGACCGCGCTCCACTGGCCTCTCGTTGGTTTTGGCGACGAGTGCCACGAGAACCTTTTGTGTCAGAGACGAAGTTGCGGCCTTCTTCTTTGACGCAATGCTGTCCGTCGTTCCGTTGAGATTTCCCTGGCACAGCAAATCGTAAATGAGATAGTTCAGGATGCTGGATCTTGGCTTGATCGGAGTTTGCGATGTTGGAGGAGGCGCGCTTCGTTTGAAGTTGATGAATTCCACTTTGGTTCGAATGTAGCTTTGAAGGAGCTCTGCCAAGCAGCTGAGCAAGAAGCATCGATAAACGAATATCGGATGCTCCACGGCCTTGAAAACAGGCTTTGGCTGCTTCTTGTCCTTCTCGTCCGCAGCTGTAGTGGCCCTAATCGAGACGTCTTGACCCTCTGCGCTTGACTCGGGTTCAGCTTTGGTGTCTTTGCCGACAGCGGGAGGCTCCTTGTCATCGACTTCGCGGTAATTGACGAGTTCGCAGAGTAGAAAATGTATGACGCCATCGTGGTTCTCGACGACAGGCCGTTTGCTGTCATGTGGTGCTTTGGGGGCATCGGTCATTTCCTTGTCCGCAGCTTCTGTGGACGGCTTGATGTCTTGGCTCGCAGACCCTTCAGTAGACGGCTTTTCCTCCTCAGACGTCTCTTTGGCAGTGTGTTTCATGGCCAGGGGTTGAGATCGGGTTCCGTCGCTAGTCGTGGGCTGCCACCTCGTGAACTCGAGCAGCTCGTTTGTGACTTCCACGAACAAGTCAGGGGCCCGAAGAGCTACCGGCGCCATGGCTCGCAGATATGTCGTCACATCGGTTGGCCCTCGCTGGTTTCTTTGTATGTTCGGAAAGTCGGCTTGAATCTCCGCGCGCATGACTTGCTTGACAATCTCCTCGTCCTCAATGACGTGACGGAGGACGGTGATGATGTATGCGGTTAACCTCGTTTGCTTCAGGCGCTCGGAGCCTGATCCGGACAGTTGCTTGGCCATCAGGAATAACCTCTGCAAGTTCTTCTTCTCACCCACAAGCTTTGCCGCGTCGCGACGTCTTGTCAAAATCACCAAGACCCTGAGAACAGCAGTTGCCAGCATCTCTTCTTTGCCAATCCGAGGAAGCAGGTCGAGCAAGGAGTCTAGTATCCTCGTGCGTTCTTGGCTGCCAACCAAGGCAGTTCCCATCTGAACGACTGGTGCCGCGACCGGTTCTTCCAGAGACTTTGGGGCTTTCCACTGCGCTGGGACAGGCCGCTCGTCGTGGCACAGGAAGAGCTCCAAAATCAAGAGGATGAACGGAATCCAAGGCGGCAAATCTTCCGTGGAAGAAGACGAGGGTATCTTGAGAAAAGCCACGTACTCGTCGACCTTTTCTCGTAGAGTCTCCATGTTTCGTTCAAAGAACTTCTCGTCCTGAAGCAGCAAGGCCAGAAGGTGGGCGTACGCAGCAATGCATTTACCGTTGCGCTTCTTCTCGTCCTCGTCGAAGGCAAGGGACGACAGCGCAAAAGTGAGCGTCGACCCGACATCTTCTTGGGCCTCGTGGTTCTGTCGTCGAATAACCATGGCGGTGATGAGATCGGATACCTCAATGGCCGTTTCCGGATGGGCTCGAATGACGTCCAAGCACTGTTCGATCAAGCTGTCTCTCAGCTTAGCCCTCAGGTTGTCCAGTCCTTCTTTTGCAGCCACAAGTTGAGCCATGGCATCGCGGCTAGCACCATCCGCTGCTGGAACCGTTGGCGTCGAGGTCGTTGGGCCTGATTGGGACTCCTGTGTTTCGTCCATGTGATCAGAGCGTTCAATCAGATCCCGCAAACCCTCGGCAGTCAAGTCAGGCAGCGCGTCCAACGACATGCGATCAGCATCAGAGAGGGCCGGCCCGTTTGAGGGTTCCGGTTCAACGGTCGAAGACTCTCGATCGTTCGAAGGCGTGCCGGCCCCCACCAATGCGGATGTGTCGGCATCCTCAAGCGGGATCGGATTCCGCAAACCGGCCAGGCCATCTTTGTGGGATCGACAGTACTCGGTGGTGAAAGCACCGTTCCCGTTTGCTCTGTATGCTGCCTCGTGCACTAGCCCTTGGTCGTAGCCAGCATTCAGAGCTTCATTGACAACGCTGCGAAGTGGTTGCCAGTCAAAGCGGACATCCGTTTGCTTGAAGAGGGCAAATGGAGTTGAGTGCTTATTGACACTTTGAAGTTCGTGATCGCCGCTTGAGATGATTTTGAGGATATCCAGTAAGCGTTTGACCGTGGAATCCGGAATCTTGTCGACGAAATTCGAATCCCAGAGTTCCATCACGGCTGGCAACACAGCCGCACGAAATTCGACGACAATTTGCTGATAGACGAGAATGGGGTTGGCCCTGTCTGGATGTCGAGGCTGAAGGTTAAAGTAGTTGGCCGTGTCTGACAAATGCTTCCCATTGATCAAGAAGAAGTACAAGTCGAGCACCTTCTTCAGCCCAAATGCTGCAACCTTGCTTTTTGAGGATTCATCCAGAGCTGTGTCGGCCCCATGGCGAACGGCGACGGTGAAAACCTTGAGCATTGAGTTGAGGACATCCAAGCCGCCCCGTTCCTTGAAAGCAAGAAGAACAGGCATGATGATGTGGACGTTGGAGCGGTCGGTTTGCCTTGTCGACGGGTGGTCAATCAGCATTTCATGAATGGTGTGAAGCATGATGATCCAGTAGTGAAAGTCTTTTGACGTCGGATCCGGCATGGCGACTGAAGGCCCCAGGTGGCCCAAGATGGAGTCAGCGAGAGCCTTGGCAATCTCGAGATGGCGAGATCTCGTGAAAGGTTCGGGGTGGTTTGGCTCGCTGCGGCGCGGCAAAAGCGACTTTCCAAGTGACTGAAACAGGGGGAAGGATGTCGGAATCATTGGATGGAGTAGCACCCGTAGAGTCTCGTAGTTTTGAAAGCGTGCGCTGGACTGCTCCAACTCCGTCGGGCGCGTTGTGGTAGGGCCTCCGGCGTCGCCAGAAGATTCCCAGCCACCTGCGGTGTTCAAAACATCGGGCAGTGACGTATCATCAGTCTCGGCATCACCGTCTCTGGCGCCGCCGTCGCCTAAAGGCGGATGGCGTCTCAAAGACCAGTGCTGGGGGATGACGGACAGCTGTGCCGCCTCCTCGGCTAAAACTCCTCGCAGTAGAGGACCGATTGATTTGACCAACCCGAGGTAATAGTCGTAAACATTGACGGGATAGAACGACAGGTTGTTGTTCCTCGAGGTGAAAAAGCAGTCCGATATGATCTTGATGAAGGTCTGTGCGTTTAACAGGGCTTTGACGAGCCTGGTCCCTGCCAAAACAGACTCAGGCGCCTCTTCATCGGCGCGGACGGGTCCCAGGTCGGGGGTGAGAAACGCGGCAAAGTACGGCGGAAGGGTCTCTGTTTTGGCTGCGAGGGGCTTAAGAACATCGACTGAAGCCTGAGCACGACGTAGCAGCGAAGGCAAGGCGCGAATGGGGGACTGTTCGACCAGTTGCGACACCACCTGATTCAGGACTCGGGATGCAGGAGAGTCCCCGAAGGTGGCCGGGAGACTGGGAGATTCGCAAACGTCGAGAAGGAGTTCGATGCCTCCCTTTCTGATGAAATTGGTCTTCAGAAGAGAATTGGACAAGAAGGCGGCCAGGAAGCTGGCCAAAGCATGGATGTATGGCGTGATCGACTCAGAAGGGGTATCTGATGCATCCTCGTCTCGGATGACCGTCTTCGAGTCGTCCGGCGACACTATGTCAGACATGTCGACATCGGTGTCACCCGGGGCTGCATGTTCTCGCGCTTGAGGCGGGATCTTGCTTGCGTTCACGAGCTTCCCACTCTCAGTAACCGAGAGAAGTTCGCCATTTGAGCCGGTGACTGAGAGTTTTGCGCCCCAGCCGCACGAGCGAGCTTTCTCCAGGCCAAGGAAGCGCACCCTCGCGACCATGTCGATGACGGCATTTGAGATTGATGTCCGCAGAGGAGGGTGGTGACGAGCAAGCTCGTCGAAGCTACCGCCAACGTTGTGAGCGAGCTCACCATCAAAGTCCATGCACTTGACGTGAGCAGGACTCTCGAATATCTCAAAAAAGCTGTCAAAGGCTCGCGACGAGACCACCAGCTTCATCCCAGTGTTGTTGAGAGAGATGGAGTTCAAGACCTGAGGGACAACGTTGATAGCCTCTGGCGAGGCCAAGATCCCCTTGGCTAACTGATTACGTCGACCTTGCCGAAGGACATCTTCTGGCGGAGGGTGCGGTCGTTCATCTTGGTCCACGAGAGATGCGATGGCAGAGCCGTCAGGAGAATCATCATCATCTGCCTCATCTCGCTCTTTCTTCTTCTGATCGTCGCCATGGCCATCTGGAATTGGCCGGCCCGTGATGGCTTCGAGATAGGTCCTGATCATGCCAGATTCGGAGATGGCTACGAAGCTTGTTGGGTCATTGTTGATGAAGTCGCTCAGAATGGTGACCGAGTTTGTCCAGACCACGGAGCCAAAGCTCTTCTTGTCCTCCATGATCTCTCGCAAACTGCGCAGCAAGTCGGACTTTTCAGCCAGGTTTCGCACGAGCCGGTCCGTGTTTCCGTTATAAGTGTACGAGTTGGACATGACGTGATGGATGAACTTGAGCAGCCATTTGAGGGTCTGCTGCTGGTAGTACGGAATTTCGTAGTCAACCGCACTCGACTGCTGATCAGCCTTGATGCCCTTGGATGAGCTCAGCGATGCCTGTGCCTCGCCGACAGCGTCCACAAGCAGTTTCGCGACTGTGTCGAGACCGCTAGCATTGAAGAAGGCAGTGAAAGCATTCTGGTACGTCCAAATGAGACCATCAAGAAAGGCCAGGACCATAGCATGGTGGCGTTGAGAAATCTTGGATCGAAGACTGAGTATCTCGACAAGAATATCCATCAGACCGGCAGACACCATCTCATTTCCGACACGAGTAGTCATGGACAAGTGAAGTGTCAGAGAGAACAAATTGTTCCGCCATTCGTCGGACTCGGTAACCTGTTCGCTGTTGTCGGCGACGCTGTCATCTGCCATGCCTGCAACTGCTTTTCTAATGACGTAGAGCAGAATGCCGTGATTCACGTTGGCGTTGAGGGCGGACAAAACGTCTTGGCACCTGGCGTGGAATCCCGAGACGGCCTCGAGCAAAGCCAGGGCGATGGACTGCAGCCACAAAGGCACGTCGGTCTTGCCATCCGCCGATGGGTGGATAAGTTCGGCGAGCTGGTACACAAGCTGGTATCGTCGAGTCTCATCAATGTCCTGGCGAAGGACCTTCTCCACGAAATTGGACTCGGTATGGATGTACGCCAAGTTGGTTATCGCGAGCAGGCGGATGGCCAGAATCTGCTGGCGCGCCTTGGTCGACTCCACAAGGGCCTTGGCAACACGCAGCCGATGAAACAGTTCGTACTTGGCCGCAGGGAGCATCTCGTCAGGACACCGATGGACGAGCTCGTAAATCGGCGTCGTGGCAACGGCTGATCTTGGAATGTCAACCGACTTTTGACCCGAGGGAGCATGCTCGTCCGCGACAGCCGGGGTGCGGGGTCCGATGGGCGACGAATCATCCACAGCAGCATTTCGCGGTCTTGGGGTATGCTGCTGGTTATTCATGGTCGAACTTCGACGCAGAGGAGTGGGGGTCGACGGCAGAGACGAGCGACCGTGGTCGACTGTTGCATCTGGACTGGACGAAACGTCTTGAGGGTAGTAGAAGACTCTAACATCTGTCCAATCTTTCCAACGCTTGTCGTCCGCCGCCGCCACGGCAACAAGATCGTTGGCGTGCATGGATGTCGCGTTCCTGTTGCCACCAGCCTGCGCCTTGTCCTTGCCCTTGGCAGAGGCAGGGGTCGTGGAAGATGTGTAGTCTGCGAGGCTGATGATCGGGGTCTTAACAAAAGGCAAGGCCAACTGCTGCACTCGATCCAGGTCGATGTTGTAGTGATTTGCCAGCAGAGCCGCGCTGATTTGCCTCGACGAACTCCCGATGCGCTTGACAGAGGCCTGATATCTCTGTGCCAACTCGGAGCCCACCTCCAGCGTGGCGATGATGATGGGTAAAGACGTGCTGTTGAGCAAGTCGTTGAGGTGGGCGCTGCTGGCGTAGATGCTTCGGTTACCACAGTGCTCCAGAAGCATGCGGGTGAATCGCAGGACGGCCTCTACGAGCACTCTGTCGCCATCCAACGGAAAACCAAGATCCACGAGCTCCTTCTCATCCCATTGCCTCTCGTCACTCAAGATTGATTCATTCTTCCGGTTCAGCAATAGGTCCAAACGAAAGTCGCGCGGTTGGGGACCCTCGCGAAGCTGGTAGGATTTGCAGAATTGCTCGAGAATGCCATCGAAGCGGTTCAGGAGGGGGATCCAGTGGTAAAGATCGCCGCGGCCGAACGGCCATCTCGACGGAAAGCTGGCAAGGTGCTTTGGCAAGAGGGGCAAGGCAGTCGTCGAGGTAGTCTGAATGTAATTTCGGAGCCAAGGAGACTATTTGCGTTTCCGGTTAGCCAAGAGAGAGATGCCTTCCAACCCGTGATCACGACGGGATGGTGGGAGGAATCAGCCGGGGAGCCTACCAGAGTCTCCTTATGCCTCGCTTGCATTGTCTTCGTGATTTTGCCCATGGCGAGCGCCGAAGCGGCTTAGCCGCGAAAACGAAAGGAAGCTCCCCCTCCACTGCAGCCGGGCTACCCGCCGGAGCGACAACGTTGCTCGCACAGGCGGAGTGCCCTCTGCCGGACAGCTCCTTGATTTTTATTCGATGCTATGGCCGCACAGTCCTCGGTCGTGGTGGAAGAGCAGAACTTGCGATGGCGGGCGTTGACGTCCCGTAACGCTTTGGGAGGGATGCGGTACCAGGGGGCTCTGACAAAGATGGATCGTCCGGGCCGACCAAACGAGCAGCTAGCCTCAAATACCAGAGACCAGGGCGATGGAGGACGGAAAAGGGCGAGGCAGCTGGGTGGTTGGTGGGGGAAACAGGTCGCCGATGATGCTGGGACACAAAGTTCGAGAACGAGTGCAGGTCGTTCAAGACAAGCTTCCCTGAGCGTCAAATGGGCGCAGCGGGCGATGCCGGCGAGATAGACCTCGTGCAGAACTCACGAGGATGCGTGCGAGCGCGGAGACCTGGCAGTGTGAGGAAGAGGCGGAGATGTGGAGGAGAGAAGATGCGTGACGGGAGGGAAAGAAAGTGCTTTGCTCTGCAGGTCGCACGTTCAGTGCAGGTTCGGGCAGAATGGTCGGGTGGGTCTTTGCGTAATAGGCGGGCGGTGGTGGAGCGGGTGCCTAGGGGTGACAAAGTTCCGGTCAATCCGGCCCACCCACCACAACGCCGCATCAGAGCCCTCTTTTCAACAGCACATTACTTTGCCAAATGAAGGTCAATTATGAAGCCGAAGATATAAATATATAGAGAATTGAGTGGAGATTATTGTTGTTTCGGCTAGTATTTGGTATACCAGCCACGTGCAGCCACAACAGCTTGAAGGCGCCGAGGCATTGATTCTATTAGGTGATTGAGGGTATCCTCTTCAAGGTCTTCCCACGCTCCAACCGCTGCAAAACAGAGCTTCTGCTTGGAGCTATAGTTCTTTGGAAGGTCTGAGAGCTCAGGTGAGTCTCCATAATGCTCTCTTTAAGCAGCTTCCATACGTTTTCTATGGGGTTTAGGTCAGGTGAATATGGCGGCCAGTCGACCAAATCTACCCTGTTTTCTTCGACCCAGCAGCCAAGCCACGCCTGCACAATGGCCGCCGTATGTGTTGAGGCGTTATCTTGGGCGAATGTATAGCCTGGCTCTGCAATTGTAGGTAGGCTTTCTTGTAAGGTCTCGAGCACACGGCGTGCAGTAACGCCACCACGGGCTGAGTCGGGGTCTCCTAGCATTGGTGTAAGAGAAGTCCGCCGATTAAAGGAGAAGCCGCCCCAAAACATCTGGGAATGTCGAGTAGGTTTTCCTCTTGCTTGTACGTTTTTCGGATTTAATCTATCCCCCTTTTTGCAATTAGGAGGATTTTTGAAGTAAGGGTATTAAGACGTACTGAATTGCAAAACCCACTTCTGTCTCTCGCCGTCCCCACGAGCGATTGACGTCTCATCAGAGAAAATCCATGTATGCCAAAAGGAAGCTGGCTTTTGATGGTATTGTAGTGCAAATTGTAGCCTCTTTGCAGCATGTTCTTCTGTTAATTTTGGACGTCGAAGAGCGCGTACATGTTGTATGCCATGGTGTCGAAGGTACCGTGTTAAAGTACGTGTAGAACACTCTAGAGAAGCCTCACGAAGAAGCTGAGCATTCGAGATGAAAGGGTCTTTCGCGATGCATCGAAAGATATATCTTTATGGGTGTCATTGAGCTTTGAGGGTCTCCCAGAGCGCGGCAAAGATTTCGCACTCGACTGTGTCCTGTAACGCCTGACGATTCCGTAGACAGCTCTAGGAGAAACGTCCTCTTTGACGCCGACGAGGGCAGCTGAGAAGCCGCAATCAAAGAGGGTCACAATCTTCGTCCTCTTATGAGGGCTCCAGTGTTTTTTGGGCGTAATTGGGCTCATTTTGAAGGCATGATGGTGATTTGAAGAGGAAGGGTTGGAATGTGGGAGCGCGTACGCGACGCGCTAGCGTCATTGACCGGAACTTTTGTCCCCACTGTAGCAGCGACTAGCTGCCAGTGCTCCATGACCTCACGGTGAATTTGTTAGTGCGGTGGTAGGGGGTGCTTCACGGAGCACTGGTCGTCGACGCTGTGTTTAGGTAAGCTAGTCCCGCACGCAGCCCCCACTATGAGGAGCGGGCGCGCCTCGGGTCAACTTTGACGCGGCTGCATGCCACTCCCACAGCTGCATGCTCAACTCCGCGCATACCTCGTGCAGGTTCCGACTTTGTGCCTTCGAGTGCTGTACAGAGTACGTACAGTGCCTATGTTCGCGAGGACGGATTCTGCGTCTAATCCGAGCAGCAACCGAGACCTTTGGCTGCAAGTGCCACGTTGCTGCTCAACTACCATACAGTCCGTACTTTGCACGCAAGACCAAATATTTACCACCCGTGGCTTCCGCCGTTTCCACGCCTCGAGCATGCTTGCGTGACGTTGATTTTCGCCGCCTACATGTAGCATGCATAGTCCGTCGGCGGAGTTTTCGCGGGTTGACGCCTACCGGGGCGCTTTTGAGTTATGATCCGTGAATCAAGGACGGATACAAGCCGCGTTCCAATAAGTTCAGGAGCAAGTCTTCTGGATGACGCGCTGAAGAGAACTGATACTAATAGACCAGGCGGCGAAAGGGGGGGGGGGGGGGGTAGTTACACACAGCTCCCCATCTAACTAGGTACCTAGGTACCTGAGAGCGAACCCAAGTCAGGAAGTACCCAGCACCGGTTTCGCCGCATGCCTGATATCCACCACAGTACGTCTGCGAGGTGAAACGACGGCCGCTGATAATAAGCGCATCCGGGCTGCTGTAAACCGGCATTATCATAATCCTTGGTGGCGTCGAATTGGGTTCTCGATGTCACGAAGCTATACAACGTTGTGCTTTTGCCAAAGGGTCCTCTTCTAGCGCCGCCAGTCGTCCGAACATTGCCAGAAGGACGGCCTTCGCATTGATCGACACGGATTTTCCAGGCATTAATTCCGCGAGGCTGAGCAGAAACGGTTTGCTTAAATGCTTGGTAGAGGCTACGATTAGGCGGCCTCTCCCACGCTTATTTCCGAAGGATAAAGCATGTTCCTTGAGTGCGTCGACGTTCCACTGCTATCCGTACTCTTACTTTAAATAGATGCAGCCCGCGCGGAGCGTACAGTACAGTGCAGCACGAAACAGTGTGAAATCTGGGTTCACTACACGGGCCATCATGAGACGCGGACTGAGCAGGGCAGAGTCTGGTTGTGGAGGAACACGCATTGTTCCATCAGCCCGTGGGACGAATAGGAGCGACAACCGTTGTCAAAGTGCATTCCTCGCGCGCCGGGCCAAAAAAAAGGGGGTCGAGGGAGAAGTCGGTTATGTACAAGCTTGGCTGGACAGTGGCGGCAATGGCCCCTGAGCCCCCTGACATGAGCAGACGGTCTCCTTGCCGAAGACGACGAGGGGGGTTGTTTTTGTCTCGTGCAGCCTGCACCTCAAGCTGGCTTCAAAAGACCAGATAATCAGTGCAGTACATGTACAAGTAGGTACTGCGAGGCAGGGACGCAAGGCTGCGCCTCGGCGAGGGTGGCCCCTGGCGGTGCCCTACGGGTGAGAGGAACGGCGCAGACGCTGCATCACGCAGGGCAGTGCTCGCCTGGGTGGCAGTAGGCGCCTCCCCAAGTACATACTGTGCAAAACTACCTTACTGCCTCGGCACTAGTAGATCGCTCCAAGGCATGTTGATGCCTCGAATACAGTAGGAAATAGAGCCTCTCATTCTTGATACTGTGCTGGAATCTACTGGTAGGGCTGCTGAGGCAAGCACCTGCTCTCGCGGGCAGGTGCCTTTCACCAGTAAAGTGCCGCCTCGCCACACGTAGCACGGAGTGTTGTTGCCGGACAGCCAGCCAACGCGCCACTGTGGGTACGTACCTGGTGCCGCTGGAACCCCACCCAACACCCGTTGTTTCGCGGTTCCTGGTGGCCAGCGGCAAACAAAGTCCCTCTCCATTGTAAATAATGAACAAACGTCAAAAATAACCTCTCATGCTGCGTCGAGGCCCACGGCGCGTGCCCCTAATCACAGATCGTCTCGTCGTCACGAACAGCAGACTCGACGCCGGTTCCCGCCCGCCACCAGCCCCTCTTCGCGCCCTCCCTCGAGAACCATCTGACAGAGGCCCCAAGGCGACGAGCAACTCGATTGTGCTCAGCACCGGCATCCTTTTCCAACCACAGACACGCTCGATATCGGCATCCCACCATCCACAATAATCGAGAGCCTCCCTTCCTCCTCTAGTCACGACCGCTCTGGCGCCACGAGGCTCCCCTCGTTGATGGCTGCCGCCCGAGGTCATCCAACTTCACACCATCTTTGAAGCCCTGCGAGATATCGAGGGAGCAATGTCGCAGCAGGGCGACGACGCCGTGTCGCTGGCGCAAGAGCCCCAGGACAACAACGGCGAGCTGAGACTGTCGACTGCAGACGAGGACATGGTACGTTCACAACTCGTCGCTCCCCCACCCTTTCTTGACTGGACGCCGCAGTTGCACGACAGCCAGCGCCTCGGAACGTGTCCCTGTAGCGCTGCAAATTGAATGCTGACGAGGCAGGCTGTCGAGGAGCACGACTCGTTTGAAGATGCCGTCGACGCCGTGTCCGTCCGCTCCCTGACCAAAAGAGCCGTCTCCGTTACCGTCTCCAAGAGCCAAGTCCCCGGCGAAACGGACAGCACAGAAACACACACCATCGAGGCCGACCCGCCAAGCCCGGCCGAGTCCCAGGCCAAGCGCCAGTCCCGCCGTCCATCGTCGCCGCCCTCCAGCCGCATATCAGACGCCTCGAATCTCGACAATGTCAACCTGGACGACGAAGCAGCAGACAAGACTCAAGGTAACCGTCTCTCTGCCGGCCGCCCACGTGGAACTGCCCCTTTGCCGAACCTGGAAGCTCATGTTCCCGCAGAGCCCCAGAGTCCTGCCGACAAAGACCACCAGCCCGGCAAGAAGCTATCTCTAAATAGCATCACCGGAGCCCTCCCTTCCATGCCCTGGTCCCCTCCAGCAGAATCGCCCTCAAAGAGCTCCGCGCCGTCAATGGCCGCAATCGCCTCCCCGCCACCACCAGCAGCCCATCCTCCCCCACCGACCCGAAAGCTCACCAGTCCCTTTTCGTGGCTATCTCGAAATACCTCAAGCACTAAGGATAGGGACAGCCAGTCATCGCCCCCGACGCAGTCCTCCCCCCGAAGGAACACGGCGAGCTCTGTTGCAACCATGACAAGCAATCCGGAAATGATGTTGAGCAGACTCGAGGAGGAGAACGAGGACGGCGCCAATGGTTCGAATCGCGAGAGCCTCAAAGACCGATTCAAGGCATTACGGATGCAGGAGGAAGTCAGCACATTGCCTCTGGGAGGAGACAGTGACAAAGCCAGCGATGCTCTGGGCCTCGTCAATCAAAGCGAAGAAGTCCCGGTACCCCTTCCTTCGCCAGTCCCCGGCCGCAACGATGATCTGGCTCCGGGCACGGTATCGGGTATCAAGGCTGGTCCGTCAGCGATGCCGGATACTCGCGTCGACTGGGACCTATGGCAATCCGTTGTTTACGAGGGTCCAGCAGCAGTGGCACGGACGAGCGCTGAAGAACTGAACAAGGCAATTGCGATCGGTATCCCGAACGCTATTCGTGGAGTCATTTGGCAAGTTCTGGCCCGAAGCAACAACGAGGGTCTCGAGTCAGTTTACCAAGAGCTTGTCGCCCGAGGCACAGACAAGCACAAGGACCGGCACAGCAACAGCACGACGGCAAGCACCATCAGCAATGGCAGCCTCAGCACACAGAGCGGTGACGCGGTAGTTTCCTCGGCATCGTCTGTACACTCGGAACAGTCGGGCACAAACGGGAGCTCGTCCCCGAAGGTGGACAAAAGCGCAGAGGTCGGGGCAAAGGAGCAAGCGACCGCAGCCGCAGAGCGAAAAAAAAAGGACAAGGAGGCCGCCGCGGCGCTGCAGAAGCTGGAGAAGACAATACGTCGCGATCTTGGCGCTCGCACGAGCTACTCCAAGTATGCGGCCGCTGCCGGGCTTCAAGAGGGCCTATTTGGCGTATGCAAAGCCTATGCTCTGTACGACGACGCCGTCGGCTACGCCCAAGGCATGAACTTCCTAATCATGCCATTGCTGTTCAATGTGAGTGTCGATGTCGAGCCAATTGGCCCAGATGCTGACCTAACCACAGATGCCGGAGCAAGAGGCTTTCTGTCTCCTCGTTCGTCTAATGAATCACTATCACTTGCGCGACCTGTTTGTTCAGGACATGCCCGGACTACACATGCATTTGTATCAGTTTGAACGCCTCTTGGAAGACATTGAGCCTGCGCTGTACTGCCATCTGCATCGACGGGGTATTTCGCCGCATCTATACGCCACGCAGTGGTTTCTGACGCTCTTCGCGTATCGCTTCCCGCTGCAGCTGGTGCTTCGCATATACGATCTGATTCTTTCTGAGGGCCTATCGGCAGTCCTTCGGTTCGGACTTGTTCTCATGCAAAAGAACGCTGCGACGCTACTTGGTATCTCTGATATGCAGCAGCTCACGACTCATCTCAAGGACAAGCTCTTCGACGTGTACATCGACAAGGATCCGAGTCAGGGGAGTCTCCTCGAGAATGGCTTCTTCGGCAGCTCGAGTTCAAGCCAGGACAAGGAGGTGTATAGGGCAGACCAGTTCGTCCGAGACGCATGTGAAGTCAAAATGACACCCGAGACCCTGAAAATATACACCGCTGAGTGGGAGGAGAAAACGAGGGCCGAGCGCGATCGGGAGATGGAGCTACAGGAGCTTCGGGCTGCCAATCAAGGCTATGCCGTCAAAGTCCGAAAGCTCGAGGAGCGGGTCGAGGTTTGCGACCGCGAGCAAGCCGCCCTGGCCACGGAACTAGTCCATACCAAGGTCAGCAACGAAGAGCTCCGGGACGAGAACGAGAGCCTCAAGGGCCAAGTTCGCGAGCTCAAGGTGGTGATTGAGAAGCAGCCGGCCGAGATCGAGGAGTCGTGGAAACTGGAGAGGGACGACTTGATGAAACGAAACGAAAACGTTCACGTTGAGAATCAGAAGCTGGAAAAAGAGATGGCGGAATTGGAAGAAGAACTGGTCCAAACCAAGATGCAGTACGCCGAGGTAAGACGAGCTGGATGCACATTTATCAGACCTTGGGCCAATGCTAACTCTGCTCGCAGATCAACTCCCAACACGAGACGCTTACTCGTAAATGGTCTGATCTCAGGCGCCAATTTGCGTAACATTGCAGATAAATCCCTTCACGTCTTGGGCCACGCAGAAAGTAACTGACTTGTACTCCTATCGAAACATTCGCGTACAAATTATTCCATTGGGGCCCTTTGCCGATTTCTTCTCTCCATGTTTCATTCTCCCCCTCCTGATCCAAGACTTGGGTTAGCTGTATGATCTAGCGCAGCATGTTCTGGGTGGTGGGCTTTGACGGCGGACAGAAGGCGGGCTGTTGCGCGACCAGGGGAAGTTTAAACGTGGGAAAGAAGAATGAAATGACGTACAGGTGTATGTCTGGTGTCTTGGAAGAAGATTGAATCCGCAAAACAAAAGGACTTGTTTTCACGGCGCGGTGACGTGTTAGATGCCTGCCTGTGCCGCTTGCTTTGGCGAGACATTGCGCAAAGAAGTCAACGGATCGCCCAAGCCAGATAAAATGCCATGGTCACGAATCCTCATTGTATGAGATTTATTTTGCAATTCCCTGGGGCCCCATTCCGACGTGAAGCTCTTGATGCCCTGAACTAAGACAAGACCACGAGAAAACCGTATAACACCATGCCGAGAAGGCCGACAACCACCGACCACCCTGCCTCCGCTTACTTGTGCAGCTTGCGCTGGTAGAATGCAAGTTCCTCGCCCTCCAGGATGTAGCCATCGCAGCGGCCCGACTGGCCGGGACGGCTGGCGATGATGGCGAACAGACGACCGGCCTCGAATTGTTTCTCGAGGGCGGCGTCGACCTTGCCCGAAGCGGCGTGTCTGGCAGCCTGTTTTTTCTCGACCGACTTGCTCTTCTTGACCTCCTCCTCGACCTTGCCCTCCTTGACAGCCTGGGCCTTTTGACGTCTGCGGCCGATGCTCTGGCCGTAGTGGGCCTCGAACCACTGACGGAAGGGAGCGGCGTCGACTTGGACGACGGCGCTGCGGGTCAGGGTGTTGGTTCGGACAAGCTCGTTGTTGGAAGGGTGGTAGGCGACGGCAATGACACGGGTCTTGCGCGTGCAGCCCTCGGAGGCCCAGGCGAAGTTGCCCGAGTCGAGGCGGAGGGCGCGGTACTTGTGGTTGCCGCCGCGGGTGCGAACAGTGTGGATGCGCTTGGCGCCAATACGGGTATTGGCGCCCTGGCGACCAGCTTCGAAAGCGCGCTTCTTCCCTGTTGCAGAAGGTCAGAACGTATGTCCCAAAGAAGGAAGCATACGGGCTTTCGAGTTGTTACGCACGGTAGAAGGCGCGCTTGGCACCGGAGGCGGAGCGCTTGTGGCGGGAGTCGCGCGAGATACCCATGATTGCGAGCTCTGGAGGAGAGGAACAGGTCAGCGTTTATTTCGCACGACGAGGAGTCGTCGATGGGGGCAGGCGGGCAGTTGGGGAGACGGGGCGGTCCGGCAATGAGAGGGCCAACTCCAATCCGGCAGCCCGTGAACGAAATCGCAATGGATCGAAATCGTCCGTAATCGAGCGTGATGATTGGGAGGCCATCATGGCAGCCATAGTGTTCTCGTGCGGCACCTCGGGGTTTCTTACCTGATGAAGTCGGGGATCACCAGTGCAATCGAGTTGGCGGGTTGTGAAGGGGAGTGAAACTTTACGCTGCAGCAAAGCAGAGCCGAATTGCAACGAAAATTGTGGTTGTGGGCATGGGGCATTCGCTAGCTCGGGGTACGTACCTTTGCTCAGGGCTTCACGGTTCGGGAGGTTTTTCCGACCGACCGACGGAGTTCGCGGAACCATCTTACTAAGCAGATGCTCTCTTGTCTCTACTTTGTGCTGCCAAGCGCAGTCAATCACCGTCGCCAAAAAACCGAGTTCATGTTTGGATTCTCTATTCTACATTGCATGCTCTCATGCGCTCACTATCTGGTGACGTGACTGCCTTCTTTATGTTCTTTTTATTACATCTTTCACCTCAGCACCGACACTCCATGCAAAGGTCCGTTGGCGGTCCCCCCCCGCGACTCTCTCTGGGCCCGCGGTGATGGCCTCAAAAACTCCAGAAAGCTCCAATTATCCTGCGAAAGGAGAAAATCTCGAACGCTCATTTGATCGACCAAGCAAACCACCGTTGCCCGGCGTTTATCCTGTGCCAATTTCTTGGGCTGCTTTAGTTCGTCCCATGTTAGCGAACCCTTCTCCCGAGCGATGGAAATGCGAAACTTCTTCACTGATTGCCTTGCTCCGTCGACATCCTTTTGGCTGAGCTGCTCTGTTCATTCCAAAAACGACGCACAAAACTGCGGACTGTGGTTTGTGAATCTTCGGGCAGCTCGCGGGACCTCGGCTTAGACTCGGTGTCCTCGGCAGGCAAGGTCTTCGCGTCATTGTCTTCTCCCGCAGTCGACATATCGGGGGGAGAAACAGGCATGACGAATGCTCGATTGGGGCTCACGGCTTTTGCCTGCCAGCGTATGGTGCCATCGGGATGGAACACATCCGCATTCCCTGCTGCCAAAAGTCTCGGATCGATGGCATTCAGACGAGGCAAAGGCAAGCAACGGCGATATCTCCCTGCTCGTCTCTCGCCCTCTTCCTTCAGCTCGGTCAGGGACGGCCAGTCAACGCGGGCGTCGCTCTCTCCAGCAAGGTCTTCGCTGAAGCAGTTATCCGAGGCGAAAACAGGCGATGCTCCGTCTTGGAATCGCCTCCCCCAAAGCAGCTTGTCAATCCCTGTGCCAGTCCATTTCGACCCCATCTGCAAGAGGTCTTTCCTGATCTCCAGCTCTGCTATTCGTCTCCTGACTATTCGCGTCAACTGCTTCCTATTCTCCTCGGCCGTTTCTGCTTTAAAGGCTGCCAGCTCTGTCATGCTTTGCGGAATGCAGGGCGATCTTTCCGCCCCTATGTGCCGTAGGTTGTTCATCATCTTCGAAAAGGCCTGGCGTTCCTTCATTTCCTCGCTCACCCACCTCTTCGAACTTGTCCATGATCCCGGCTCAAAAGCGGCGCGTGTGCGAGACGACTGAGCCTCGGCTTCGGATGCTCTGGCTACTTCTCGACAAGCGGCCGTCTCGGCAGAAATCACTCGAGCATCAAAGTCTTGGGAAGATACGTCGCCGAGCTTGTGGTCATTTGCAGAAGATGCATCGTGTGGTTGCGGCGCATCAGGCGGCCCTGGTGAGGCAATGTGGTGTCGAGGTATTACTGCTTTTTGCACGAAGCCCAGCTCAACATCTCGAGGGTAGAGCGTGCCACGACTTTGGAGTTCATCATCCGTCCGTTCACGACTGTGATTCGGCGCAAGTGTTTCGAAATTTCTCAAATGTCGACGAAACGTGTCTTGTTGGTTCTGCTTCGTCGGCGGAAATGGGTTCTGATGGTCGTCAACTCCTTTCTGCGCCATGGGCTTACCATGCAGGGGCACTGATGTATCTGCCAAGGCAGCGCGGTCGCGATCCACCGATGCCACAGATGACACCTGCATCGGGCTATGTGGAGACATTCCCGGTGCCGAGTTCTCCATCGGGGGAGCTGACGCCAAGGCGGTCGAAATCGGGGCTGAAGATTGAAGTGCCGGTCGGGGGTCATTTCGCGGCTGGACTTGCTGCAGCGGGTGTTCATGGGAGCTCTGCAGCTCGCTGCCCGGGTCGAGACGGTTCTGCGAAGGGATTACTTCATTCCGGTTATCGCCGAGCTGAAATAGGTTGACATCCTGCTGCAGCCGTTGGCGGCGCGTCCTCCCCGAGCGCGAGAGTCGGCAAGTCGACCGGTCTCGCTGGCTCCAACTCTGCAGATCCGAGCCTGCTCTGGCTATGGAGGGCTGGAGCGGAGGCCAGTCCTCGTCCGTCAAGTCCAAAGAAGAAGGCACATGCTGGGCGCTGGGGATATCGTAGGTGTCGGGGCCGGGCTGAGGAGGCACCAACGTCCCTGGATATGGCATCTGCTGCGGTCCCGACGCTGCTAAATCTTGCCCATATGCCGGCCGAGGCGGGGGTTGAGGGCTTCGAGCTTCGACTTGCTCCGCCAGCGTATAGCCACGCCGGAGCGCCGACGTCGCCACTCCCATTCGCACTGTTGAGCTGTCGGCCTCTTGGTTATCTGGAAAGAATTGATCATGGTGTTCGAAGAGCCCAAGGTGTTCCATGCCGGGATAATACTGGTGCACGGCAGGGGTCCATTGTGTCACGGTGCTGTGACTCTGTGCCAGGCTCTCTGTTGTGTACGAGCTGCCCGAGTCCGCTTCGCCAACCCCTAAAGCGGGTCGGAGATTGAGGCCGACTTGGGACGGGACAGGACGTGTGTTTCTCCCGTTGCTCTCTGCCATCAGACTTGGAGCGTCATCTGGGACCTCGATGCCGAAGCTCTGATTCGTGAGGTTGAAGGGCGCTTCCGGGAAGCGGTGAGCAGCTTCTTGCCAGTCAGGATGTTTGATGAGAGGATAGTGCTGATTCCAAGGGTCATTTGGTGCGCCCTGGCCGCCGACACCATCTGGAAACAGCGCGTTTCCGTCCTGTGCAATAGCGAGGTGGTAAGGATGTGCAAGATGCGGCCGAAAGAGTTGGCCGGTCGATGCCGAGCCAATGGATTCTTGCTTAAAACGGTACACGGAAGAGGGTGCCAGATGACGAGTCTCCTCGGCCTGTTGTTGAGAAGATTGTGTTGCGAGCTGCGACATTCTGGTCTTGGGGCTCGTTAACGGAGTGAACTCGGTCGCGAGGGGATTCATGGCTGACCCTCGGTGCAGCAGCAGCTCTTGGGAGCTGAGTAACGAAAGCAGTGACGGTCCCAGAGGGACGAGAGCGGGCGGAGCGGGACTCTCCGATGGAAGCCAGGTGCAAACACTGAGGCGAGGGTGACTGGCAAACCAGGCTCCCAACCCGCGGCATCACGTGTGGCGGCGATGAGGCGAAGACAAGAGGACGAAGCAATGTCCCGCACAGCGCAGAAGATCGGTGAGCACGGCCCTCGGTCAACGACGACGACGTGCGGTATGCACAGCGTACCGTGGACGGATAGCGGCGTCGGGATGAGAGCTTGGTGGGAGATTGGGGCGGCGATGGCTCAGGGCGAAATTTTCACCAGCCAAGCACGTGTTGACCTTGGCTGAGGTGCGAGAAACCAAGCGAGAGTGACGCACGTTGCACGGGGGGTAAGAGAAGAGAGATGGGCATCGGATGAAAATTGACGAGGCGCTCCAAGGAACAGAGACGGCTGCGGGGGCTCGAAACCGCCAAAGACAGTCTTCTGGTGTTGAGCCAGGAGGAAAGTGAGCCAAGTTGAATCACAGCTTTGGAGTCTGAAGTGATGGGAAAGCATGGCTTGGGAAGAGAGCCGACGAGTGAAGCCCTGGTCGCTGCCCGGCAACGGGGAGGGTGCTCTGGGCCACGGCCAGGGACCAAAGCCGCAGCTTTCCGGCCACTGCCTAGGATGATTTTATAAAAGGCCAAGATCCTGCGATTGTGTCGCAGGAGAAAATATGGGACAGCCAAACAGATGCGTATATCCTCGTTGTCGCATCGCAGAGGCATGATGTGCGCCGAGCAATGGCTTCGACAGGCTCTAGGCATGAGCAACTCAGATACAGAGGATTACTGTTTATTGAGGCTAATACAGCGCACACAACACTCGTCCATTGCTGGAGAAGCGCCGTCGACGGAGGTTGACAGAAGCCGGTTGGTCAAATGTGTTTGGACAGTGCATGGTGTATTGAGCAGAGGCTAAGGGAAGTTGTCGAATGCTGTAGCCCGTAACATGGAACCAGCTATCACGGCCTTTTACCCGACGGGGGAGGAAGCTGTTACCGGTGCTGTGCAGATAGCTTGCGTCAAGGTTGCACGGGTATGTTCTGCAAGAGACATGATGCGGCACAAGGTGCTGTGTTTGCCAAACGTCACTACCGAACGGCGCCGACTTTGGACGATGGACATGTCCACGAGAGTTAGGCTCGGCCGGATTCTAACCTGACAGTATAAGGTGCTGTGCCCAAGTCAATGTCTTTGGGCAGTCTGATTATCATAGTTTATTCGTGCCGATGTATTTCCACCAGAAGACAGCCCGTTGATCTATCGGATCTCGACCTAGATACCGCATCCATGTCGAGCGGCGACTCGTGCCTTGGTCATGGCACGAGAACACGCCCATAAGCAGAGCACCTTGTTCGTTTACGGAAACTGACAAAAGACTCACTCATATCTGGGCATGCACCGAGCAGCCTTGACAAGCAAATGCAGAGCAGCGACCCACTACAAGGCAGTACAGGGCATGCGCGTGAGGCAAAACACTGAGCTGGAATGGCTGTAATTCGAGTGGGCTCTTGATAAGATGGCATCACAATTCCACTATGCCTCGGCTCTAGAGAGTTGCGCCGAGAGGTATATTCTGCTTGTTATATGCTCTATCTGGAGAATTGCGGCAAACAGAACCCGAAAGTCAAATGGAAAGAAAGGAGTGTTAATCACTATTTGGCGTTTGACGGTTAAGTGATATATGTCTGTTTATAGCAGCCAGGTGTTACTTGACCCGTAGGAGAAACAGCCACGAGTTGGACAAGCAGAGTCAATGAAGCAGACTGGGTGGTGGGCTGGTCCAAGTCACTGCCCTCTGATATTACCTATACAGAGCTCGCGGCAGCGATTTCCAGCAAGACTCCATAAGAGGGTTTATATGCCTGGGGATTCTATGGCTTATATACTGCACTGTTCACTCTCGTTCTAAGCGAGCTGCAATACTGGCACTGGATAGCCGGGCCGGGGCATGCGGCGCTCGGTATAATCCCTCCCAAGGCATCGTACGAGACTAGGCATAGGCAGTACTTCGTGCTACTCATATGAGACTGGTAGGGTGGTTGCTCGATGACTTGAAGCCATCACAACACGACCAAGCCTCAGCAGCTACACAGCTGGCCAGGCAGGCGTCGAGATATATGTAAAGGGGCCCGGCTCGACGCGAAACATTGATTCGCAAACAACTAACACAGCCACAGCAACCGTCTACAGTTGCTTTTAGGTGTTGCACGTCGCCACAAAATGCTGCTGTTGTCCTCACTTTTCTCGTCGGCCTCGCCGTGGCCAGCCCAGGAGGAACAGCCAGTCAAGGCCGTTGGGCATATTGAATGGATCCGTCTCCTGCTGCCGTACCGATGAAGCTCATGCAGCCGGCAGAGGACTCGATGGCCCGAGATGGAGGAGACTGGAGGAATAAGCACGGCGGCCGGTTGCAATGTGTTGGTTCTAAGCCGACGTGCATACCAAGTACGGAGTGCGCAGTAAAGGTGCCACGTGATGCTACCTGGTACGACATGCTGCTTAATTATCGCAGAGCCGTATTTCCCCCGACGGCTAAGTTGGAGGGCGGGCGAGGGCGCAAAAAGTCAATCCATCGACGCCAGACAACCAACATTGCCCTAATCCAGTGCTCCTCAAGCCCGCCACAATGGCTCCAACGGTGACGCTCAAGCTGACCAACCGCTGTATGCCCGCCCCCCCGCCTCCACAGCCTCGAGGCTCTGCTGCTGGATGGGCGTGCTGATTGACGACTCACCCGCAGCCCCCTCGCGGCCCGTCGCCCGTCTGCCCGCCTCCATCGACGTCCCCGCCGATGCCACCGTCGAGGACGTCAAGGTGCTCATCGCGCGCGAGGCCCGGCTCGGCGACCACAACCGCGTCGGCCTCTGCGACCCGGCCACCAAGAAGACGCTCAAGGACCGCAAGGCGCGCATCGCCCGTGAGCCCGCCGCCGCCGCCGAGGTGCTCGTCAAGGACCTCGGCCCCCAGGTCGCCTGGCGCACCGTCTTCCTCGTCGAGTACCTGGGCCCGCTGCTCGTCCACGCCGCCTTTGTCGTCGCCCGGCCCTACATCTACGCCGGCGCCCGCGGCCCCATGTCGTCGACGCAGTGGCTCACCTTTGCCATGATCATGGCCCACTTCGCCAAGCGCGAGCTCGAGACGCTCTTTGTCCACAAGTTCTCGGCCGCCACCATGCCCGTCTTCAACATTGCCAAGAACAGCTTCTTCTACTGGGCCCTGTCCGGCCTGCTGTGCGCCTACTCCGTCTACAGCCCGCGCTCGCTCGCCGCCACGGCCCACGTCCCCGTCGTAGACGCCGTCGGCACCGCCGTCTACCTCTTCGGCGAGGTGGGCAACGCCCTGGTCCACCTGTATCTGTCGTCGCTGCGCTCCGCCGGCGGCACCGAGCGCAAGATCCCCGCCGGCTACGGCTTCGCCCTCGTCACCTGCCCCAACTACATGTACGAGATCCTGTCGTGGGTCGGCATCGTCATCGCCAGCCGCGACTGGGCCGTCGCCCTCTTCATCTCCGTCGGCGTCGTCCAGATGTACACCTGGGCCCGCGGCAAAGAGAGCGCCTACCGCAAGGAGTTTGGCGACAAGTACAAGAAGAAGCGTTTTGTGCTCTTGCCAGGTCTCCTGTAGCTGCGTGTAGATGCATGTTGGAGAGGCCGTCACAGGATGCTAGACGACAGGGTCCTGGGTTTGGTTTGTCTATAGCTTGAGCGACTCGGATTGAAACGGTGGATGAGACTTGGAGAGATGCAACAAGATGAAAGGTAATGTAAATCAAAATAGTACACAACAAGTCAGTTCGCTAGATACAGTGGCATCTCCAAAACCCCGGCCGTTATTCGTATGCGCGTGTGTGTCGTGATGCTCGCTCCGTCATGGGGCCGCCTGTCCTCGCCGCCCTTCATGCCTCCCCAAGCTGCCGCCCGTCGACGTCCTTGAGCGACTCGGTTGAGAGCGAGGCCGTCTCGGAGCCCTTTGCTCGCCCGGAGCCCGTGCTCGAGTCGGGCTCCAGCAGGCTCCGGCTGGCCCCGGACGACGCGCTGCGCGTCCCGTCCGCGTCGACGCCGCCCTCGACGTCGTGGCCGTAAGCCTTGCCCTGCTGGGCGCCGTCGGCCTCGTCCTTGTCCAAATCCATGACGTCTTCTCCGCCTCCATCATCATCATCTTCTTCTTCCTCATCATCATCTTCCCTCCCGCACTCGCTGCAGCTACAGCTCCCACTACCACTGTCACCACCACCATTCGCCAGCCGAACCGTCTCCTCGAGGACCAAGAAGCCGCGCTCGAGCACCTCAGCCCAGTTCTGCACGTTGCCCAGCTCCTTGACCTTCTTGGCCGCCGCGTCGGCCTCGCGCGCCAGCTTCTCCCGCTCGCGCCGCAGCGCCTCGGTCGCCCGCGCCACCTCGCGCTCCTGCCGCTCCAGCCCGGCCGCCCCCTCGTGCAGCATCGCCGCGCGGCTCTGCAGCTCCGCGTCGAGCATGTTGCTCATCGACGCCACCACCGCCGCCCGCGCCTCCCCGACCTGCCGCTGCGTCTCCGCCGACGGCAGCGTCGGCTGGAGCTGCCCGGGCTCCGTGTTCGCTGTCGTCGTCGTCGGGTGCGCGTGCACGGCTTGCGCGCTCGCCGTCGCCGTCGTGACGCCGGCCGCGCATTTGGGGGGAGATGACGACGCCCACGGCTTGGCCGCTTGCCGAGCCGAGCTGAAACGGCCGGGCGCCGGCGGGTCCGTCGAGGATGCTGACGACGACATTGGCCCTTTGCCTTGGCCTTCTCCCTCTCCTTGGCCTTGCTGCTTTGAGCGCAATTTTTCGACCGGCGTAGGTTGTAAGCGACTGGAGACAAGAACTCTCTCCAGGTCTGCGAGATGCCTCTGGGTGGCGTGCTGTGCTCTGCGATGACCGGATTGACGCGGGGCTTTCCGGCTTGATCGCAGGGTGGGGTGCGTGAGTGCGATGATGCTATTGATAAAAGTCTCGACTGCGCTACAGAGTACACGCAGAAAGCCCCCTCGTGCAGAGGCCACCGTCAGACTCTCGCGAGCAATGTACACAAAGTCCGTCTACAGAGAAGCTACTCGTTGAGGCAGCTCCTAAGCATTTAAGCATCAGCTCAGCCGACATAATGATATCATCTTAGCCACGTCTCGTTAGTAGTACATGTACACGTTGTCAGATGCCCTTTATCGGCCTCTAAATCCATAATCTTTGGTCAGATGCCCTCGTGTGCTCGTCTTCAATCATGCCGAGGCGCGTCTTCTCTCTCGTTGCCTCAAGTCTGGCGCCGCGCCCAAACGTCATTACCTAGCAGGCCAAATGCGCAGATCCCGCTCCATTTTCCATTATGCATGTCCACCCGACTTTGCCGTCGAGGCCAACGAGAGGGTCAAAACAAAGGGCCTCTCGAACTCCGGTGCTATGCGAGAAAAACGAGTGTCTACCGACTGTTCCCCGACGTCAAGTCCACCACCTGCCCCTCCAGACAAGTAGCAGCGAAACGATTCGGGCGGGGCGGTTCCCGTGGCTATGCAAGAAGCTGCATCACTTGTCTCATTGCGGTGAAAATCCAAGGCGAAAACTCAAATCATGGCTGGCTATATGGCCACTTTTCCGCCGTTGATGCGTGGCGGTAGGAGCCCCAGGCCGCTGTTGGGGCTGAAAGGGGCCGAGGACGCCGACGTGTTGCCGTCCGAAGACATGGACGAGATGGACGACAACGAATTGAAGCCCGAATGGCCCCGTGTCATGGTCCCGGTGCGGGACATGGAGATGCCCGGGTTTGCAATGAGCGCGTCTGCCCTATCAAACACATTACCATGAAACGCCGCCGCAAAGGATGCGCTGTGGGGTGTCGTCGACACCGTGGCTTGCATCGCGGGTCCCAAGGCTGCGCTCTGGGGCGTTATTGGAACCTGCGCCTGCGTCGGCGACATGATATGGGAGGCATAAGAGGCTGCCGGCATGCTTCCGGAGCTCCAGCTGGGTCGAAGCAGATGGTGCCACGGAGAGTGTACAATGGTGCTGCTCGTCTCCTTCATGCTCTGCTGGATCGGCCTCAGACGGATTCTGGTGTCGGGCGGCAGGGGAATCGTGTTGATGGCCTCTATGATTGTGCCCGCCAAGGTGGTCCAGGAGGCAACAAAGTTGCTGCATTGATCCCAAAAGTTGGGCTGCGTCCTCACGCCTGGGTCTTTGAGCTTGATCAACGACAACCGGTTTCTCAGAATCTCCGTCTGCTGGATGGTGGTTTGGCACATGGCAATCAGGCTCTTCCAGTTTTGGATCATGCCCATGGGAGCGCGCTGCTGCAGCGCCCTTCTCAGGCCACCCGATAGCTGGTCCTGGAAATTGGGCAAGGTGCGGAGGACAATGTCCGACGATTTCTGCAGCGACAGGAAGATGCGGTCGAACTGGGCGTCGTCTTCGGAAAACTCGGAAGCCATGTCCCGGCTGTGCGCCGATGAAAACGACTCGCCCGAGCGAGGCGTCGCCGACGTCACCGTGACCGATCGTCCGTTGCCGTTGAGATTTGGCATGGGCACGTCCGTGGCAACTCTCAAGTTCGCGGGGTTGTGGACGACTGTTCCGTTGCGACTTCGTGCGAAGCCTGGACGATCCGCGGTCGGGGTGGCGGCCGGCTCTCGATAGTACGGGCGGATGGTCCTGTTGGTGCTCTCCAGGTCTCGATTGGCTGGGCGGGGTTTGGCGTACTCCGTCCTAACTGAGGCCAGCGTGACACGGAGCTCCATGATACTGTTGTAGAGCAACATCAGGAGCGTCCGAATATATCGCGCGTCTCCATTGTCGACAAACGTATCGATGTTATCCGCCAGCAGGGTGCAGACGTGCCCGTAGGCGCTCACAAGAGTCTGGCAAGCCCGGCGCACGTTCCCGTTGTCGCGAGAGGGGGCCTCGTCACCTTCCGCGATCGCCGTATCATGCTTTTGTATTTCCTGTTCCAGTTCCTCCACGTGTGAGTTGGTGTTATAAAAGACGATTTCCAGGCTCGACCTCTTGGCAGATCCATCATTGGTCAACGTCATGAGCACCTGGATCATGGGGTGAATCTGAAAGACGGAGTAGAGCACTCCCTTGGCGGCTTCAATGACGGGGTCAAATATTTTGGATTCGCGGCGCCGCTCCGGGAGGATGGAGAGACGCCGGACGTATATGGGGCGCTGGAGATAGGGCTCTGTCGGTGTGGCCGGACTCTTGACGCTGGCCACGGTGCCCTGCATCGCCGACCCATGGCTCAGGCCCCGGTAGTGGCTAAATCGGACGTTGGCTTGCGTCTCGTCCAGTGTGCCAAGCTCCGATGCCTTCTTGGAGACGACGCCCATGCGACGGTTGCGGCCGTCGGCCCGCTCGGAGCGAAGCAGTGTTTCCGAGTTGCTGCGAAGCCGCTCATTGACGTTGCCAATGGTCAAAGGCATGACGCCCGGCCGTCGAATCGCCGCGTTTTGTTGAGACAGGCCCCTGTAGTGCGACCTGCTGGGAACGACCGACGGGCGAGACCCGCTGTTGGGGGATCGTATGTCGGGCACGTCGGCGCCATTCACCTTGATGGGGAACCGACCGCTCGCGGCTCGCTTCAGAGGGAACCGTGGCGTCTCGGCCCCCTCGCTCGACTCGTCGCCTGTGGCCTCGGAGTCGGTACGCCCATTGATTGCGTACTGCCGCATGTACCTTTTGATATGTGCTGTCAACACGACTTCGTTGATCTCGATGTCCCGGGGAAGGCCCTCGTTCGGCGGGGTCCCAGTCTGGGGTTGCATTACGCCCTTGGGCGGGAAGCTGATGGGATTCCCCTCGAACTTGAGGACCTGTAGAGAGACCATGTCGGCCAGGCATAGAGGAAGCTCGCGTATCTGATTCTTGGGTACCGAAAGCACCTTCAACGACGATAGCTTCGAGAGTTCGCTAGGCAGGGCACGTAGTTGGTTGCGGCCGAGGTCGAGGATTTCTAGGGATTTGAGTTCGCACAGCTACACAGAGCGGGTTAGCCGAGCGCAGCAAAGTAAGCCGCTGATGGTGGTTCCGTACCGGCATGGGAAAATCTTTGATCTGATTGCCTCGGATGTTCAGGTATCGTAAAGAGGTGCACTCGGAGAATCGAGCGGGTAGCAAAGACAGCTGATTATGGGAAAGTGCGAGCCTGTGCGAGCATCAAGCTGTCAGTATTGGACGGCTGCCGAAGGGGTTGACGGCGTCGACTAACCGTTCCAGCTCATTTTTGACTATGTCCACGACTTCCTCTGGCAGTTTCTGGATGTTCTTACGGCTCAGATCAATGGTGACGCCGGAGCGGAGTCCAGGCCCAACGGCGCCAGCGTCTGCAGCTTGGCTCTTCTCGCTCTCGAGGGCTGTTTGCATCGCCTCGTGGGCCAAAGCGATGACCTGCGCTGGGGTCGTGGCGTTGTACGCCGACAAGGTCGCGTTGGACGAGGCATTTCGGAGACTGGCGTTGGAAGGCGCGGGCGGCGGATGGCCATTTGACAATGCAGCGTAGTTGGGGCCCGGCCGGCGTCCTTGAGCCGGGTTCTCGGGCAGGCCTCGCACAGCAGTAAGCGGCGCGGCCGCTCCAGGCATCCGATCCGGCCGCTCCATGGCGATGGCGAAGGAGGGAGCGGGCGGCGAAGTCGATGTCTCCAGCGCGCACGCGCTTGAGAAACAAAAGGAGGCGGGACTCTTGGCACAACAGGCGGCCGCCGAGTCTAGCGAAATGTTTCAGAGGCCCCTCTGCCGTTTTGAGATGCAAAGCCAAGGAGTCTCAAAGCCAAGGAAACGAGCAAGAAAGGGGCACCGACGGGGGGGGCGAAAACGCCGGGTGGTTTTGTCCTCTAGGCCAACCGATGCTGCGACAGTTTGCTAGACGAGGCAGGCGAGCTCATCGTGGTTTCGAGGCAGCTGGGCGCGCTGCGGCTGCTGTATCGTCGCGGCGCGAGGCCTTGGAGACGGGGAGGGATGGCGAAGCCAGGTAGGGAGAGGCTGTCCGGGAGAGATTCTAGAAGAGCGGTCGGTTTCTGCCTCGGCCATGTGGAGCTGGAAGCCGGGGTGGTTTGCGAGGGATGGATGAAGTGCCCTTCGTTTCCTCCAACTCCCTAAAACGCTCGTTCCATGGCTAACGAGGGCAAGGCAGGCGGAAGAAAGGGGTCAGAGAGCGCAGGTGGGCCCGAGGTATCCGTAGAGTGGATCCGACAGGCACCTGACGGAGAATGACTAAGGGGGTTTTCTGTGTGGCCTGTGCGGCGCGCAGTGGGAGGATTGGCGGGGATTGGCGGGGATTGGCGGGCGTGCGGGCAAGAGATACCTGCCCGCACCGGATCGAAGCCGTCGCGCAAGTAGCCCATGCAGCGAGGGTACCTCGGGGAGGGGACTGCGGGCCACAGCGGCCGGTGGTGGGTTGCACTGTGCAAACTCGGACCGCCTGCCATCAGGCTGCTGCACTTTACTGGTTCGGCAACGGCCCTGGCCGAGCGAGACCTGCAGCAGCGTGAGCGTCGCCCTTGGCTCAATCCCCAGCGAGCAGCTCGGTTGCTGGGCCTGGACAATGTGGTAGCGCCTGATTCGTACAGGACAGTGCCACGACGGGCCCCTCCATCTGTATCCCGATACCTTGTTTGGACGCTCAAGTCTCCGGGTACATGCAAAGGACGGGCAGTGCAAGCCCCTGGATCCGTCCCCAGCACGCGCGGGAGGGAGCGCCTAAATCCTCCTTCAGGCGGGGGCAAGTACTCGGTACCACGTCTCTACCACATCTCAGGCGACGGATACGGTAGGTAGATCGAGGCTGCGACGCGGGGCGTGCTGGGCAGCAAATCCACACTGTGCATAGTGCCCCACCACCAACATGACCCCGGGGGGGTGTTAGGGGGGGCACAATTAGTTGCGATTTGACCCCAGCCCTGCCGCCGAACAAACATCATCAACCGCCAGCCAGGAGCGTTGTCCTCTTGTCCTCTTGGCCTGCGCACGTCTCGGCTGGACCCAGAACGAGCAATCCCTCTCCACGAGGCGACTTCGTCGTCATCATCCGGGATTGGGCGTTCCATCCCCCGGGCCCCTTGCTCTGCCGTGCCACCACGCCGTCAGAGTTGGCGCCCATTGTCGTCGTTGCTTCTGCGCCAGCCAAGACAAGGCACGCTGTCACGGAGGAGCAAGCAACGGCCACGGTAGAAGTGCATGAAAAAGCAAACTGACACGCACTCGTCCAACCCAGCCATGCCATGGGGCCCGTCCCTGAAGTCTGCCGTTCGTCCCGTCGATGAGCCGCCGTCTCGCCGCCCCTTGCAGCATCATGCCAGCTCTCCAACGAGTCAGCTCGTGCGCAGACATTGGCTTTACCCTTCGCCGCCAATTCCACAAGGACGACTTTAGGTGGGTGGGCGCCAACGATGCCCAATCTTGGGCCGTCAACTGACACTCTGCCGCCGTCAGGCCGCATCAGCGCGAAATCATCCAAGCGGCACTTGATGGCTTCGACGTCTATGTCCAAGCGGCCACGTCGTTTGGCAAGAGCCTCTGCTTCCAGCTTCCCGCCGTAGTTGACCAAGGCAGTGAGTCCTTGTCCATGCTCTTATTCAGCAACCAGTAATTCATGCTTTGCTCTTAAGTAACCATTGTTGTCTCTCCGCTGCTGAGCCTGATGGTGGGCTTATCCCCTCTCACATACGACTTCCGGCCTCTGACGGGCCGCAGATCAACCAGGTCGAGGCTCTCAGAGCATCGGGAATCGACGCAAGCTCGCTGAATAGCAATACGCCGTATGCTGAAAAGAACCGGATCCATCGAGACCTGGAGACGGGCCATCCAAGGACGAGGCTCCTGTATGTAACACCGGAACTATGCTCCGCCGCTCGTTTCCGCGATCGCCTGCATCTGGTTTACAAGCAGAGAGAGCTGGCCAGAATCGCCATTGACGAAGCTCACTGCATCTCCGAGTGGGGCCATGACTTTCGCAAAGACTTCAAGCGACTCTCGTGGTTCAGGGAGACGTTTCCCGACGTACCCATGATGTGTCTCACGGCCACCGCGAATGCCCGGGTTCGGCAAGACGTCCTCGGCGTTCTGCGTTTGGATGCGACGCCCGAGAGGATAAAGTCCTTTCTCATGAGCCCGCAACGCAGCAACCTTCATCTGGAGATCAGGTACACCAAGGACGAGGACGACAGCCGACTGTCGGACTTTCTGAAGTGGATTCGGGGTGTCTATGATCGTCGGCGAGCCGACCTGAGAAAAGAGGAGCTGAGTAAAGCGGGCGAAAGACCGGACAACGTCCCGGGGATTATCTACACTATATCACGGGATGAGTGTGAGACGCTCTCGGCGGCTTTGCGGGACGAAGGCATCGGCGCCCGAGCTTTTCACGCCAAGCTGCCCAAGGAACTAAAGGAGGAAACCCTTGCTCGGTGGATCAACAACGAACCGGGCTGGGATATCATTGTGGCCACGACGGCGTTTGGCATGGGCATCGACAAGGACAACGTGCGCTTTGTGGTTCATTGGCGCCTGCCAAAGTCGTTTGAGGGTTACTACCAAGAGGCTGGACGGGCAGGGCGCGACGGGAATGCAAGTTACTGCTTCTTGTACTACAGCCGCGAGGATCTGGAGCGGGTGACTCGAATGATCCGGGGCGACTCAAAAGACGGGTCCAACTGCGAGGCCCGACTACGCAGCCTCCACTCTCTGGCCCTGTACTGCGAGAACACAGACTCGTGTCGGCACGCCGAGATTTGCAAGTACTTTGGCGAGGCGTCGGTTCCGGAGTGCGACTTTGCATGCGACTGGCACAAGGACCCGCAGGACCTCGAGATGAGGTTTCTGAGAGGCTTGGCGGACGAGGAATGGGTGAGCACACAGGCCATGCAGGGGACATATGACGGATACTGCGGTGAGTAGGGGTACAAGGCCGTGGTGGCTGAAACACACGAGGGTTCAGCATTTCGGACGGCCTCAGCATTGCCTACAGACTGGAGCTGGCACATCACGTACTATACGAATGCCATGGAGGCCCTCAGCCCGCGGAGGACCTGTGACGTTTGCGGGATGGGGAATACAAGCAATGTTTTTCTCACTGTCCCTTGAGTCACTGGTTCTTGCCCTCCTTGCTGGCCCTCTTCTGGGCAACGTGGTCGTCGACCCTCTTGAAAGCCATGACCCCCTCCATGAAGCAGCTCGAGACCCAGAGCCACCACAGGCCGGTCCAGCGATCGACGCCATGTCTCCGAAGCTTGCGGTCGAAGAGAAAAGACTCGACTGCGTGGAGGCCCACGACAGGGAGGAAGAGGCTACGAACCAGCCAACGATACCACTCGACGCCTCCCGGGAATACGGCGTCAATGGTGTTCCATGCACTGGTGGCGGGCGCGAGCCAGGGCAAGGTGGCGACGCAGGCAAAGTAGAAGACGACGCTGGCGAAGATGAAGAGATCGAGCGGGCGCGGGGGCAGATATGTAGTGAGGAAGACGTCACTGATGCCGAGGTGCTTGCGGGCGGTCGAGTCCATGTCGATGATGCGCTGCTTGACGTCGTTTCAGTTGTCCAGAGGGGGGGCAAAGGGGATGGCGTAGTCGTTGCCGGCAGCGCGGATGCGCATGCCCTGCAGCGTCAGGTCGCGCAGGGACGGGTTGGAGGCATCACGGGACGAGGCGCCAGCGAAGTGGCGGAGGTAATGGGCGAGCTCACGGGTGTGGGCGCGGTTCATGTGGGAGACGATGCGGTCGCGACGCTCCTCGTCGGCCGCGGCGACGGAAGCCATATTGTATCTCTTGTCTCTTTGGAGAGATGGCTGGCGAGGTCGCGTGTGTCACGCGAGTCGCGATTCCGTTGGGGGAGGGGAGGGGAGGGGAGGGGGGAGGGGGTAGAGGGGAGGATGCTGCTGTGGGCGGCGAGGTTTTGCGAGAGTTGGCTGGCGGGTGCGGAGCGGGCCGTGGGACCACGACGCTTGGTTGGTTGCCAAGACGGCTGTGCCTAACCGGTGGCATTTGGGGTTTCGACGGCGGCGGTGGCGGCGTCCAATCGCAGCCATCATGCACGTGCTGGCCGAGGCCGGCCTTGCTCTTACCTACAGTGCAGTATAAGCATATGTACGTACAGCATGCGTCGTCGCCCATGGGCATTGCCTGTGGCATTGCCTGTCGTTTTCTCCATGGAAGTCGGTACTTGGTAATTACGAACAAGGCAAATACAGTTCGGCCAAGACGATGATGCTCTGTCGACGGCGGAGCAGCGAAGCCGAGTCCGCTCCAGGACCGGGGTTGGTTTTCCTTACTTCCGTATCAATCAATCACCATGACGCCAAGGCCGGCAAATGCTTTGCCGTTGTGTCAGTGCGGGCTGTCAGACGGTCCGGCTTACGCGCTCGACGTTGGCCATGACTCGGCAGCCTGCATCCAATCGGCCCTGATCGGCGTCGTCCCCGTCCTGCGATGAGTCAACGTTTGCCGGCGATCTCTGGCGAGCAAAGGCGGGGAAGAAACAAAGACCGTTGGGGGTTCAAGATGCATTGCGTGCAGGCTGGCTTCGTGGACATGGGGGCCGGAAAAGGCTGATGAGACTGAACTCTGCTGCTTTCTGGCTGCGCGTGTATAGCTGTCCCCGCGGGATTGAATAATGGAAACCGCCAGAGGCTCGGCTGAGGAGAAGGAATGCCGCAGGACTTGGGCTTGGAGAGGAGGGGATCCTGGACGATTTAACTCAACTTAATACGCAGGCCCGGACGGGGACCCCAGGCGCGCATGACACCGGCCGTCTACAGTAAAAGGCGCACGCGACTCCGTGTATGGCATTAGTCACAGGTATTATTATTACAAGCCACGGGATGGATAGACGTCGAAGAGACTTCGGAGCGTCAACGGCGGCCTGTTCAGCTCAACTCGGCTCAACTCGTCGACTCCCATCTTGGCCTTTTTCGCGTCGGCAGCTGCCTGAGAATCTTGTCCTTTGCAACGCCTTTGGATCGGCGGTGAGTCGCCCTCTCTCGCTTCCGACTGTTGCGTCAGTTCGGGCTCGTCGCTGTCCGGCCTTCGGAGCTCCGAGGGCGGCATCGCTGAGTAAGGCGCTTCCTCTCGCCTGCTTGGCTGCTTGGCCGCTCCCGTCTCGTATTTCCGCTCGGGGTTAAGGCCGCCAAGGCCGCTGACAAACCTTGCAACGGTTTTTTTATCAGATGAGATTGATAAAGAGCTTCCCTTTCACGCGCATCGCCCCCGTTTCGCCCGCCCGCGCCTGGTCTCGCCCTTGATCAAGACGTCGTAACTCCGAAACACTGTTGGCCTGCGCCGACTATTGGTTTTTTTATTCACTCTCTCCCATCTCTGTGTCCACCTTGTATGAAAAATTGAAAAACATGTCTGGGCGAAGCGAGAGCCCGGAGTCCGACGGGGCCGACGAGGGTCGCGCCGGCAGCTCCGACCAACCGCCGGCGCGCAAGCGGCAGCGCGTGCGACTCAGCTGTCTCGAGTGCCGGCGCCGCAAGCTGTCGTGCGATCGCGGCTTCCCCTGCGAGCGCTGCATCAAGAGCGGCACGCCGGACCGGTGCAGCTACGAGGCCCGCAACGGCGACGTCGTCAACGCCGCCTCCGGCCTGCCCCCTCCCTTTCCCCAGCTCGACTCCCGAAGGTTCGGCATCGGCGGCGGCGGCGTTGGCGACGCCGGCTCCGGCTTCTCCCCGCGCGAGGACCATGACCGCATCAGGAGGCTCGAGCTGGAGATTGTCCAGCTCAAGAACCAGCTGGCGCGCCCCGGCGCCGGCGGCTCCTACGACGGCAGCACCGTCGCCGGCACCAACTCGCCGTCCACCCACAAGGACGACGTGCCGGGCGACGGCGGCGGCGGCGGCGGCTGCGACGCTGCGGCGGCGGTGCAGGAGTGCATCGACGCGGGCAACGTGTGCGGCGAAAAGGGCGAGCTGCGCTTCTTCCGCGGCAAGGGCTTCCGGACGCGCTACTTTGGCCCGCACAACGCCAGCATGGCCTTTGTCGAGCTGACGGGCCTGTGCCCCTTCATGCGCGAGACGGCCGACGAGTGGCTGCGGCCCGTCATCCTGCACGACCGCAAGGACCGCAAGCGCCGCAAGGAGGAGCGCGAGGTGCTCTTCGCGCAGCCCGACGCCTGCCTGGCGGCGCTGCTGCCGACGCGCGAGGAGACGGACGCGCTCGTGTGCGTCTACCTGGACCAGTTTGAGCAGATCCACCGCATCGTGCACATGCCCACGTTCCGCAGCGAGTACGCCGACTTCTGGAAGGCCGGCGGCTCGCGGCGGCACGCGGCCTTTACGGCGCTGGTGCTGTCCATGATGGCCGTGGCCAGCTGCGTCCACACGCACAGCAGCCTCAAGTTCATCGGCATGATGTCCAACGCGCGGCACTGGGCGGAGCGGTGGATCGGCGCCTGCGACGACTGGCTGGCGCGGCAGAGCCAGAAGCACCGCAAGCTCATCCACTTCCAGGTGGCCTGCCTGCTGTACCTGGGCAAGCGCGTCAACACCATCAAGAAGAAGCGCTTCTGGACGGGCGCCGGGGCCCTGATCCAGGACGGCATCGCCGTGGGCCTGCACCGCGAGCCGAGCCACATGGCGGGCAACATCAGCGTCTACAACCAGGAGATGCGGCGGCGCATCTGGACGACGGTGCAGGAGTTTGACATGCAGGCCTCGTTCGACCACGGCCTGCCGACGCTGCTGAGCCAGCTGCACTACGACTCCAACCCGCCGCGCAACCTCGACGACGACGACTTTGACGAGCAGACGACGGTGCTGCCGCCGTCCAAGCCGCAGGCCGAGTACACCTTTTCCTCCTTCCAGAACCTCGCGCGCCACAGCCTGCGTCTGCGCCTGGAGCTGAGCCGCCTCCTGACGGGCCCGCTGTCCGAGATCGACTACGACCAGGTGATCCGATACACAAACGACCTGACGCACGAGATTGACGCGCTGCCGTCGTGGGACCTCGACACGGACAAGGCCAAGAGCAAGAAGAACCCGCTCATCGCCTACACGCTGCTGCACGTCCAGCTGCGCCAGTACATCATCCCGCTGCACCAGCCGTACCTGAAGCTGCGCAAGCAGAACTCGAAGTACCAGTACTCGGAGATCATCTACTACAACGCCGCGCGCGACATTGTCCTGCTGCACGACAAGCTGTACGAGCAGGGCATCCGGGCCCTCAACTTCCTGCGCGAGGACGCCCTGACGACGGCCATCAACCTGTGCAGCGTCACCATGCTGCAGCCGCGCGGCTCGACCAACATGATTATGATCAACTCGCACCACACGCTCAAGCTGATTGAAAAGTGCATCGGCATGAAGGAGGATCGCCTGCTGCAGTGCGGCAACAACGAGCCGTGGGGGTACTCCATCATGTGCGCCGCCCTCGGCCTGCTCGAGGCTCACCTGGGCACCAAGACGCCCGAGATGGCCAAGTCGACGTCGGCCGAGCGGTTCGTCAACCTGCACTACAGGCTGTTGTCGAACCAGGAACCCCCCGTGTCGTCTTCGGCTGACAACCCGCTGCCGGCCACCCCCGTCAGCGGCGCCGCCCTGTCCGCGCCGGGCATGGGGCCCAGCCCGGGCCTGGATCTGCCCGACAGGGCCAAGGTAGCGTAGAACCCTCCCTTTCGTGACTCTCAGGACCTGCCTTCTAACAGCTCGCTCGCCAGTCTGTCACGCCCTTTAACTTTAACCCGACCATCTCCTCCGTGTCCGTCGACCCAACCGCCCCAGGGTCGTGGATTCTTAGCGGTGCCGGCGCGGGCGACCAGGCGCAGCCCTTCAACCTCGACCCGAGCCTGGAGCTGCTGGGCCTCAATCTGAACGAGCTGTGGGGGGAATCGTGGGAACTAGGTTAGGCGAGCGGGATATAGACGTCGGGTAGCGACTGGCAGGGTAGGATCATCGTTTCTTGGAAAGACGAGCAACAAGGGGGAAAGCGGACGGCAAGGGGAGGGAAAAGGAGCGGCGGAATGACTGCATGCAATTGTTGTGCGATCCTGGCGTTTTGGGGGACGACGTGTATACTAAAAGATACCATTTGAATCTCACGGCTCCATCTAGCAACGAGGGGGCAAGACGACCAAAGCAAGCAAAATGTCCATTCAAACCATCCGCTTGTTCCCACCCTGGACACGATAGGGCCGGGGGTCAGCTCACGGGGAGGATCCGCTTCATATCGGCTCCACGGCGGATGACTCACGCTCACGAGGGGGCTCATGAGGGTCCAAAGCCCCCTCCCGCGCACATGGCAATTCTCCGTCCTTTATATGGCGCATTTGCTTGCGTTGTTTTTAACAAGCAAGCTTGAGAAGTCGAAGCAACATAGCTCAGAGGTAGAGCGACGGGCTCATAACCCGTAGGTCCCTGGATCGACACCAGGTGTTGCTATCTTTGTTTTTTGTCGTTTTCTACTTTGTTGGCTTTTTCACTCCTCCTTCGGCCTTGGGGTTTAACATGAGTAGCGTAATTCGATATTTGTATTTTTTTTCCTTTGTTGTTGTCCGTTATACTCGAGATTTTTGCGTTGGGGTGTTCTTGTCACCGGCCTGACCCTCGTTCTGTGATGTGAAGTAATATTCACTCGACGCTTTTTCTTGACAAGCAGGCCAACACGGCTTTTAGGATCCCTCTAGGTCTACAGCCCAGAGTGAAGATGAAAAGACGGTCGCGTAAATTCTGCAATATTTTGAAGCACGAGCAAGGGGTTGCCGGCCATGGCCATCTCACCAGTCTGACGATGGGACGAACGCAGCACACGGACTACTTGAGAAGACCAGATCAATATATGTACACTCCCCGTGGCGCTATCTCTTGTCGTTTCTATATTTGCAATCGACTCGACTGCATACACCCTCTCTACTGTACTGCCCAGAACTTCGGCCAAGATCTTGACTCCCGGGTAGGCTACTCGCCCAACAATGTGCTTCGCCATGCTCGAGATTCTTTGACGGCATACGCGTAGCAGGAATCTGGAAGGGTCGTCGGAGCCCAGTCGTCGTCACCCAAGAGTGTACCTGGGGTGTCGTCTTTGGGGGCTGACCCGGTCTCCCTTACTCGGATGCCCAAAGTCTGCACCGTGACGTCGGATCATTCGTCTTGTGGGAGCACGGCAGAGGACGTGAAACAACTTCCAGGGGCTTCAGCGTGGTGTCGGTTTCGCACTGTATTTACCCCATGATGCCGCCCCCGTCACCACGGCAAGACACAGTGCGCCTGGGCGCAGGTCGACACCACCATCAAATGACCAGGTCTGCTGTCGCATCATGCACATGCACAACAGACGACGCCTTACGGCCTCGTCCCTGCGTCGCCCCTGCAGCCTCCCGCTCGACGACTGCCGCCACCTCCGACGATGCTGCCTCGCACCGTCCCGAGCTCGCTCTTGGTTGCCGCGCGCGCCCCCGTCCGCGCCGCCGTCCTCTTCCGCCGCAAAGACTCCTACGGCAAGCATTGCTTCTGCCGTTTCTTCTCTCGCGACCATCTCGCCTCTGGCTGAGAAAAATCAGGTGACCCGCCTTGAGACGCTGGCAGATGCGCGAGGTGTGCGTGCCGTGCCAGCCTCGTGGACCTGTCTTCTCCTCTGCCGGGCTCAGTGCAAATATATCATCATCCAGAGCCCCTTTGTGGATCCGCCTCGTCTCTGCTGACAGCTGCCTTCGTGCAGTCATGAGCGCCGGGATCCAGCCAAACCATCTCAACCACAGCCACAGACGCCATTTGCCTTTGAACGCACCTCTTGCCCGCCATGCGCCTGATCTCTGTGTCATTCCCTCTTCTCTTGATGCTCTTCATGTGGCCTCGTTGGGAGACAAGTTGGCTCCGGTGTAGGCATGACCACGATTTCTTCCTTCATATGCGCCCCATGCTCCTCACTCTTGCTCCAGCATTCGACGTGACTCCTTTTGCTCAGAGCCTGTGGCACTCTTCTTGCAATCACTTGAGTGCCTCGTCTTCCTCGTCCGCCGCGTCCACCTGCCTCGCTCTCTAAGACACCTCGCTCGCCATCAGTTCGACTGATACTAGTATTTAACATGTCCCCTTCGTCGCTGCTGCTGCTCTGGAACCCTCATCCAATCTAGATTCCACTTGCTTACTTGCCATATTTCGTTTCAGCAAGGCTTGGTGTATCCCGTCTTGGTCTAAGACGGGTACACTGAAAGCCACGTCGTTCGCGACACCACCGCCAAACTGGGTGCCCAACAGAGCCAACCGCTTCCCAAGCTCGACATACCCGAGCTCCCGCGAATGTCCCGACGCTGGTACTTTGAGACGGCGCCGTCCGGCAAGGAGCAGGTCATTTCCGTCAAACGCACCCGCTCCCATAGGCACCACCACCGTCACCACCGCCACCATGACCCCGACGTCTACAGAGTCAGCCGCGATGAGTGGGACGGCCTCGTGGAGCGGGAGCGCTGCCTCGCCGAGACCAACAGGAGCCTGGCTGACGAGGCCAATGGCCTGAGGGCCAGCCTCGCGGCCGCTCAAGCCGAAGCCCACAACTTGTCCAACGTTGTTGTTCCTCAGCTGCAGGGCCAGATTAACGCGCTCTCGGCCGACAACGAGGCGCTTCGGCTATCCGTCGACAACGTCGCCAGACAGAGTTGCGAGGAGGAGAGACTGCGCCAAATCATCGACAGGCTCGAGAACGACAAGTGCTGTCTGGAAAAGGCGAGATGTAGCCTGGAGAGGGAAAACGCTGACCTCAAGACGGAGAACGCGAGCCTCCGGGGAAGGATTAGGTGCCCCTCGAGGCCGATGGAGCCCGGATGCGGCCGCCGTCTGCCGGACTTGTCGCGGGACGCCGAGTATTGGAAGGATCAGTGCAGACAATGGCGGTCCAAGTTTGAGGACACGAGGCGGCGGCACGACGACACGTGCGGCATCTTGGAGATTCGGACGCAGAAGATGAGGGCATACGAGGAGATACTCAAGCGACGCCGCATCATCTAGCCGGAGTGGACAGAAACGACCATGACTTGCCTTTATTTCACTTTCGAGTCTCTGGGACGTCATATCATCTAGGCCTGAGTGGACAGAGATGACCATGACTTGCTCCTCTTTCTCTTTCGAGTCTTTGGTAAGTGCAGTACCTCCCTCTGACAGTCACATGGGGGCTGAGGCTTGGAGAAGGCAACGGCGTGACCTGGTCCGTCTATTTCCGTCACGACTTCAGCTGGGCCGTTGCTGACGCTTCATTTTCGATCAGCAGTTAGTTGGCCTTATGTCGACATCGGTGTATTTTGAGCCACGGCTCGGAACCAGTTAATTCGGACATGTTACACAGGGTTGCCGCAGCCTATGACGACGTCTGCTCTCTCTGGGCGACCGAGTCCAACGAGTTCTTGGTGCTAGCAAGGCAGATTTGCCACGGCGATTTTATCAGGTAGTTGATTATATATAAATATATATTATGTCTTCCCCATTCCCCACAGGCCAGCTTCGTGTGCTTTGATGGGCTCGTGACCGCATAGGCTGGTGGCGAGCGCGGAGGTCATGTGCGGCGGGATCTACTTGTGCAAGCAGGCAAACAGGCAAGCAGGCAAGCAGGCAGCAACCGCATATGCAGCAGCGATGGCAGCTCGCGTCTTCGCGAGAAGGGCCTCGCGAGAGCGAACGGCTATAAACGGAGCATGGGTGATGAGAAGCAGGTTTGTCGGTGACGTGGTGGTTGGCTTTGCAAGGCGCTTGCGTATTGCTCGTCCTACCTCGACGTCCTAGACGGCGCAGAGGCATATGCCAGCTGATGATGGTCGGCAGCGGAAGCGAGTTCGTCGGGTGTTTGATTGGCGCAGCAGGAGGAGAGCGTTGGGTGGTTTGACGGACGTGCACAATGATGGGGCGAAGAAATCTGGCATTGCAGATGCATGCGGTGCATGACATAGGTAGGTAGGTATTATGCATGCAGGCGGGGAGGGGGGCCGACGCCGGCCTGAGTTGCCTGCCTGGCTGTCAACGATTAATTATTTAGCGAATACTCGAGGCTGTTTCGTTGACGCTGTTGGTGGTGCGCATTGTCTCGGCTGTGTAATGACTTATTATGCACACGCCTGGGCATGTGGCGTGTGTGTAAGTACTGTATGTGCTCCAACAACAGCTTTTTCGACATTGGTAGACGTGAAGCTGCACGACAGGGGACGACTTGCAGGAGCACGGCTGCTTGCTTCATGCATGGACTGGTTAACCAGACCCGCCGGCAGTCGTCTTTCCGTTGGTGGGCATTGGGCAACAGGGAATGAAGGCAGCCGGCGAGACGACGGGGCGCCGCCGAGCGCGCATCAATGGACCGACCGGCCCAACGGTCTAAGGGCCGGGACCCACCCAGCCGGTACGATACGCCGCCTGCTGCGCGTGCCCGACGCCGGCGAGGACCACGAGCCTCGACGCCCCCCGAGCCTCGACGCCCCCCCCCCCCCAGCCGCAAGCCTGGGGCAGCGACCAACTCGACTGACCGGAGCCGAGATGGGGTGACGCGTACAGCAACTGGTTTCCCTGCATGTATCATGAGCTGAGAGTAGAGGCACCGACCCTGATGGAACGAGCCCAAAGGAGTTTAACAGTAAGTAGCAAGGGGAAGGGATGGTGATGTTTACTCAAGGCCGGAATGCAGCGCCGCGTAGGACAAGCTGTCATTACTTGTCAGGCAGACGGTTCGGTAGGCAGCAGCCGGCAAGAAGCGGCTCTTGGACGAACAGGCGCCCGCACTGCATGTGGTGCCTGCCTACCGATAGGGTGTCAAACACCGGATGCATTGGTGACGCCAGAGGTGCGGAGGTGCGCTGTGCACGACTTGCAGGCTGTTGGTTGGCAGCATAATACTCCGTACTCTTAAATTCATGCCTTTTCTTTTTCCTGCGCTGCTTCTGCGTCGTGCATATGCAGGCGGAATGCGCTGCCTTTTCCCCTCTGAACTGCAGGTAATTATGTACAGTATGTGAGTACAGTATGTACAGCAGGCTGCAATGCTGCAATGCTGCCATGTCCCGACAGTACTATCCGTACAGTACGGCAGGTCCAGCGGCGGCTTCTGGTAATTAGGGGCCGTCCCGCTGTGGTGGTGGGTTTTACAGTACTTGCTCTACGGCACCGAGCTCAGCCCTATCGCGCACTGTACGGATCTCTGCTACGTGCCAGGTCGTCCGTCCGAGGACGAGTGCCACAAAACAACGACACCACCGCCTGCTCACCGACCAGACACGGACGACCCTTATTACGGCTTTGCTAATGACGCTGCGTGCCAATCAAGAGGCGCGAGATGCACAACACGAGCCAGGCACAACACACTGTCCGCGGCGCGTCGACTTTCCCCAGGCGTCGGGGGAAAAGGGAAAAAAGCAGCACCCAACTGCCTTCCCGCTGCCTCTCCCACTGCCTCTCCCGCCGACCCCGACGACGGTGAGTCACCCAACCATCGTCGTCATCGGGGCCATCCGTTCGCGCCCGAACCCACGGGCTGCACCAAGGCCCGGCAGCTGAGGCCTGTTCTGGTTGGGGGCCCCGGCAAGGCAGCCATGCCAGCCTAGCTAGATGCACCGTCGGCGGATTGCTCACGCACAGCCCCTGTCAGTTCCTTCGTGCGCCTGCCTGCTCGTCACGAACAATCGGTAGGGAACAAGGCTCTCGCGAGGCCTACTTTTTCGACTTTGCCCCAGCTCCGCCATGTACGTACATTGACGTCGACGCAACGCGAGCCACCACTGAGACTGTCGGGCACTCCCTCCACCCCCCCCCCCCTTGGGGGCTCGCCAGCGGGTTGGCTGTGTGCCTGTTGCTAGCCTGGGCCTTCGGCAATCCGCGACATCACCCTTCTCTGCTTGCTGTTGGAGGGATGCAAGCCGTTCTTCCCACCACCCGCCGCAGCTTACACCAAGTCCGCGCACACACACACACACACATATATATATGTATATATATCTCTCTCTTGATGTCCAGCCGGCCACCGATGTGCTCTTGTTTCCCTTCTTTCTCTCACAAGTCTTCATCTTGCTTAGGACAATTGTCTCTTGATCCCACCATTGCCCAGACTTTTCTTTCCGAAGTCCAGACGACTCCATCCTTGCAACCACTTGCATAACTCGGGCTTCTCCAACTAGCGTTTGTCATCCTTCTCGCGCGCCTTGGGTTCACCTGTGCCTTATTGGAGTCGCCCAACTTCGACCCCTCGCTGGCTTGTTTCCTGGCTGCAGGCCCCATCTGTCGTCAAGCAACCGACACGGCTTCGCCAGATCGCGGCGCCCGACACGATGCCTTCGTCGCACCGCCGGCCTGCGCCAGCCACCGGCCGCAGGACTCATACCAACGTCCCTGCTTCGTCCCCTGGGTCGCAGGCGCAGCCCAGCCTCTCGAGCAGGAATCAGGATTTGACTGAGGAGCTTCAGGAGAAAGTCATGGATGCATACACCCAACTCAACAAGGTTTTCTCGGAACGGGACCGCTACGCCCATCTATACGAGCAGGCCAACAAGAAACTGTCCGAGTCGCAAGCGGCCAAGGCAGACCTCAAGAACCAGGTGCATGCCCTCAAAGAGGAGATGCTCACGTCGAGGTCCCTCAAGGAGGAGAACGCCGCGTTGAAGCGCAAGCTCCAGGATGCCAAGCGGGAAAACAAGGAGCTCAACAACGCCATTAGTGAGTGGAGAAGCGAATACGCCATTCTCCAACAGGACAACAACGACCTTACTGCAGCATTCAATGCCGCTGTCACTAGCCCATCGGGCGTTCCTGGCCCGTCAACGAGGCTTCCGGAACGGCCCAAGCCGTCGCACAAGGAGAAGAAGGCCGAAAAGGAGCGGCTCTCAAAGCGCTTCGGCGACAACCCCCCGCCACCCCAGAGCCGGCGGCAGAGCTTCTTCGAACCCCGGGGCCCCGGTGCCCGGCCCGCGCCATCGGCTCCGGGTTGGGATTGCGCCGACGTCCCAGCGCCGACCGCCCAAACGCTGTACCGCACTGTCACCTTCTCGACGGTCCCGCGCACAGCCAATCCGCTTGGCTCAAGCTTGTACCAGCCGGGTGGCGGCAGCTTGTACGACGACGGCTTCGAGGATGGAAACTATCACGCGCACCCCGTGCCTCGGTAGCTTCGCAGCCACTGCGCCACGCGCTGCATTCACTTATGAAAGCCCCGAGATGAATGCACTTCAAGATGACAGACGTGATGGCAGGCTGCTGCACAACGAATCCAATTGGCACCATTACTTCAATCCTCCCTCGGCCCGCTGTCCAAACCCGCACATTACCACCCATATATACGTTACAGAAGCTGCATCGGCCCTTCACAACGGCCGTCGCCGAGCCCAATGGCCGGAAAACTGAGCTTCCCTTCTCACCCCAATGCCTCCCTACCTCACCTAACCGAGATCCGTCATGCACCTCCTCGGCTGATATCCCTGTCGTTCTTGGTTACCCTCGTCCCCCCTCCTCCTTTGTCCAGGCAGCAAAACAATACCGACTCACATCGCCGAGAATCGGCCAGCTGAGTCACACCCGCGCCGTCCATATCCTCGCCCCTCCCCACGGTCGCACCCTCGTCGGCCCTTTCGCCCTCTTGCACGGCAAAGTCCATCATATTGGATTCTTGTCTTCAAGCAAACGCGCAAGGGACTTGGCTTCACCAAGTGCATCGCCTGTTGTCATGAAGCTTCACGCCAGCCTCTCCGAAGACCTCGCCGCGTGGGCGCAGCGACAACCAGTCTTCTTTACAGCCTCGGCAGCCACCCACGGCCGCCACATCAATGTCTCCCCCAAGGGCATGACAGACACGCACTTCGCCGTGCTGGGTCCCAATCAGTGCGCATACATCGACCGCACCGGCTCCGGCTGCGAGACCATTTCGCACGCCTACGAGAATGGCCGCCTGTGTCTCATGTTTATGAGCTTCGGCAACACGCCGCGCATTCTGCGTTTTTTCTGCCACGCTCGCGTCGTGGAGTGGGACCAGCCCGCATTCCCGGACCTTGTGCGCACCGTTGCAAAGGGGAAACGCGAGGCCTTTGAGGGCGCGCGCGCCGTCATCCTTTGCGACATCTGGGAGGTGCAGACGAGCTGTGGCTACGGCGTCCCGCGAGTCAAGAAAGGCCTGTATGCCCGAGACGACGACGAAGCTACGTCGACATCTTCCCTCGAGGAGATCCTGGCCGCAGGGCACGGCGGGGACGACAAGCTCGACGAGTTGGCCGTCTTTGAGGCGCGGCCTACCATGGACTCGTGGGCGGCCACCAAGGCGCAGAGCAACACGCTGCATGCGTACCAGGGCCTCAACAACAGCAAGAGCATCGACGGGCTGCCGGGCCTGCGTTCCGCGCGGCGAGACACGGGCCAGACGCTGTGGGTTGGAGATGCAAGAGCGCGCGTGAGGCGCATCCTGGCCGCGCCGGAAGCCGTTGCTACCGGGTTTGCCCTGGCCGTCGGGCTGTACCTGTTGATGGCGGGGTTGAAGGTGCTTCTTCTCTCGCCGCTGTGATTGGTGCTCGTGGTCATGTTTCTTGTGTCTTTCCTCTACTTATTCTGATTTGTTTGTGTGGATTGGAGTTCCTTTTGTTCAAGATGCTTGCAATGGATACCGGAGAAAAAGGGAATCAGGGAGGACAACTATACCATGGTTTTACAGGCGTCCTGGCGGGCGCGTTCGGCTTTTTCTACATCCTTGCTCTTGGGTTCGGTTTCTCTTGTCATTGTCGGATGGAAGTATGGTGGGCCGGATCAGAATACAGAGTCTGTTTGCAATTGAAGATGGTGCGCGCGACGTGAAGAGGGCCTTGCCTTGGGACTACATACATACATACATGCTGCACCTACGGACGGACGATGTACCCCCATATCAGGAGCATCGGTCGGGACCAGCTCTGCGAAGCACCAAGCGGGACAAAGCTGTAGTTGTGCAGTAACGTAAAAAAAACGACAGTATCCCCCTCGGACGGGATCCGCGACCGAGTCGTCGGGCGCCCGCCCCAGGGTGGCCGCGCGCGGAATGCCCGAACCCAATCCCATTCTCCCCAGCAGCGGGGACCATCGAACTCGAGCCACCCAGGTTGGGCCACGGTCTCGCCGCGGCCGCCCCCCGAGGGCTCACCGCGAGAACAAAATCAATACCAAAGCACCCCGGTGTCGAGAGAAAAGAGGCCTACAGCGCGCCCTCCCCCTTCGCTTCCAGCTCAGCCCGACGGGACGGGGTTGCGGCGTGCCTGACGATGCGCGCACAGACAGCGTCCCCCCCCTTTCCTTACCCCTCACGACAAAGGGCGGCTTCGCCGACTTGCTTGCTGACTGAACTGCCGATGAGGAATCGGATCCCTCTCGCCTCAACTTTTTTTTGTATCGAACGCGACGCCAGCCGGGGGTGTGGCGGGTGCCGGTGGACGACCATCGCTGGATGGGTGGAGGGCGGAACAGCGAACGGGCGCGGATGGAGGCGTCGTCGCCTTCGCGGTGGATGGGACAGGTCCTGGATCGCTCTGATAGACTGAACGAGAAACTGCATTGCCGTCGAAAACAGGGCCGTCTCATCCAGAGCCGCCGGTGCTCGCAGAAGCAGCAGCGGGAGCCGGACCGGTGGCTGTGCCGTTGGCCCTGTTGCCGCCACCCCCGCCTCTGCCGCGCCGCCCGCGACTCCCCGTCTTCTCCGCCGTCGCCGCGCCGGGACTAGCGCCGGCCGCGGAGCTGGCAGCCGCGGGCTTCTTGTCCTTGCGCTCGAGGACCTGCACCGCCGTCTGGGCGACCTGCACGGGACTGGCGTTGATGGCCTTGACGAGGCCGTCGTGCTCGGCAAAGTCGACGTACGCAAAGCCCTTGCGCTTGTCCACCTCGACGAGGGTGATGGCGCCAAAGACATCGAGAGCCTGTCGCAGCGCCGCCTCGGTGGCTCCCTGTGACGAATTGGCGTGCTTGACGAATGCGCGGGTGGCGCCTGCGCTTACCGCCGGGCCCCTTTTCTGCGAGGCTGCCGACTTGTTGCCGCTGCCGCCGCCTCTGGTCGCATTGGCAGACGGTGCCGGCGTCGGCTTCCCGTTGGCAGCTGACTTGGCGGTGGCCGGGCGCGCATCCGCGCTTGTCTGGGGAGCCTCGTCGTCGCCTTTCTTCTTGAGGATCACGGGGGGGTTGACGGCCGCGGGCGGGGCGGCGTTATTGTCGGCAGACTTGCTCTTTTCAGCGGTAGCCTTGCCACTGCGAGCCCTGCGACCTGCTGGCTGCGACTTGGCAGCAACGGGGCTCTTCGACCGACCCTTGGGTGGCTGGAGGGCCGCGGCGTCAGGCGATGGCGCTGGAGCCTCGCTTACCGAAGCCGTAGGCTCCTTGGTTGGTGGCTTGGTGTCGCCCTCGGCTTTGGCGGCGTCGTGCCTGGCGCGTCGATGAGCACTGCCCGGGCTGAGGCCGAGATCGCGCTGCAGGATCCTCGCGGCTGCGGCGATGCCAGCGCGGCGACTCTTGGGAGCGTCGCTGGCATTGGCGGCTGCGGCGTGGCTCACTGCGTTGCGGGGTGCCTCCGCTGGCTGCTCTGTCGAGGCCTTCTTCATCAGGATTTTGACTGGTTCTCTGGCGGGCTTGTCAGATTTGTCGGCTTTGGGCTCCTTGCTCCTCTTCTTAGAAGAGTCTTCCTCTTTCGAGCCCCCCTTGCCCTTGGCAGACACCGACTTTGCGTTCTTGCCGGACCCGCCTTCCTTGGCCTTGTTGGCCTTTTTCTCCTTGAGAAACTCGACGAGTGGTGTAGTAGTGATCTTGGTGTCTTCCTTGGCGGCCTCGTCCGCGTCTTCGACGTCTATGCTCTCCCTTAAGGGAACCGGGTTGGCAAGCCCCTCGAGAAAGGCCATGAACTCCTGGTCTTGGTCGATGGTTCCCTGTCGGGGGTCGGTTCGTCGCCTGTTACCGGGGATTTTCTTGTAGGTCGAGAACTCGAAGCTTGGCGGGCCAATAAGCGAGGGACTCGTGAATGTCGACTTGGCGTCTTCCCACGTAGCGGCGCGCACGGCCTGGCTGAGGGGCATAATGTCGTCCTTTCGCATGACGTGGAGGTAGGCACGGCTGGGGCGCGACGGCTTTGCAGGGCTTGACGCATACCGTTAGCACAGACGTTCTGCAAGTAAACGGGAGTGCGAGCACTCACTCGGTAGAGATTTTGCCGGGACAATAGGAGAACCAGTCGACCTTGCCCTTGTTTAGTTCCCAGTCGGGGCCCAGAATAGAGACGAACTCGGCCTGGGTCATGCCGGGCGGGAGACGTCGTATGACGAGTTTCTCGCCTTCGCTGTGAGCCTTGGGCTTTGATCGCCTCGACGGTTCCTAAGAGGGGACGTTAGAAGACACAGGGCAGCGGCTGAACCGCGTCCTAGGCGGCCTTACCTTGGCCGCATCGCCGCTCTTGTCTCCAGCGCCTCTGCCCCTGGCGGGCCTCTGCGGATGACCATCACGGGAGGATTTGACCTGGCGCTCGTCGTTAGAAGTTGACCGTCGCGAGCCGCCGAGCCGCCTGCTGACCTTGGGGAGGGAGTCGCTCTGTGGGCCGGCCGTGGCGTGAGGCGCTCCGTTAGGCCTGCGTGGCAGGACCTGGGGCGCCGGAGCGGACATTGCGCACGCCGAAGAACAGTGTGGGCGGTGGCACAAGTCGCAGCAGAGACCGGGGCGTGGGCATTGGTGTGTCGTCGGTCGAGAGGCGCGCCTGGTGAGGTTTCAAGTCTGACAGCCGTGACTTGGAATAGCTCCGATGGAATGCCCCACCAGGAGCCGCCGCTTTCTCGTCCGGCTGCGCGCTCGTCACGTGGCAGGCAGGCAGGCGGGCAGGCGGGCAGGCAGACCCGCCCGAGGTTGCAGCAGCATCCAATCCCACCCGAAGCTGGTCGTCATCGCAAAGGGGACCAGCAGGCTGCTGTCTCTCGAGTCGAGGTGCACCACAGTTGTGCAACAGCACAGAGAAAGGAATCGACAAAGTCCTCGTCACGTTTGCCTCTTTGGCGATGCTTTGGCTGCGACCGACGCCCCGAAGAAGATCCGACGTTTGACGATTTGCCCCCCCTCGGGACCCAAGCACTCACTAATCAACCCGCTTCCTCGTCTCGTCGTCTCCACCTTGTACAGCTGGGCTGCGGTGGTCTACGTCGCATCTCTTCGCTCTGTGCTTCTGATCATTGCCGCGCAACATGGCGTCAACCATCCCTCGGCCGGGCCCTGCCAACCTGCGCCCAAATGCCAGCCTGGATGAGTGGTTGGACGAGGCAAAACAGTGCCACTATCTCCCCGAGCGGACCATGAAGGAGCTGTGCGAAAAGGTCAAGGAGATTCTAATGGAGGGTGCGCTCGATTCCCATGCTACTCTCTCAGACGCCGTCCTAGCTAACCGCTGCGTCGACAGAGTCCAACATCCAACCCGTCTGCACCCCCGTCACCGTCTGCGGCGACATCCACGGCCAGTTCTACGACCTACTGGAGCTCTTCCGCGTCTCGGGCGGCATGCCGGGCGAAAACAACGTCCAGCCTCCAAAGACGGCGACCACTGTCATCACATCCGAGGACATCGAGCCACCGAGTGAGATTACGAACCCCAAACTCCGAAAGAAGCTTCGGTCGTCTTCCGCCGACGGTGCGAGATCGAACAGTGCTGATGGCCAAGAAGTCGCCTCCCCGACGACCGCGGCCCCCTCCGGCTCTAATGTCACGTCTTCCCAAAGTGCCGAGACCAGGTTCATCTTCCTCGGGGACTTTGTTGACAGGGGATACTTTAGCCTGGAGACCTTTACCTTGCTCATGTGTCTCAAAGCCAAGTGAGTCGTTGCGCATGCCTTGTCGCGCTGCCTGGCTCGGTACTGATGCACCTTGCAGATACCCCGATCGAATTGTCCTCGTCCGGGGAAATCACGAATCGCGCCAGATCACTCAAGTCTACGGGTTCTACGAAGAGTGCCAACAAAAATACGGAAACGCCTCGGTGTGGAAGGCCTGCTGCCAAGTCTTTGACTTTCTCGTCCTTGCCGCCATCGTCGACGGCGAGGTCCTCTGTGTTCACGGCGGCCTGAGCCCGGAGATACGGACAATCGATCAGATCCGAGTGGTGGCCCGCGCCCAGGAAATCCCACACGAAGGAGCCTTCTGCGACCTGGTCTGGTCCGACCCCGAAGACGTCGAGACGTGGGCTATCAGCCCCCGCGGCGCCGGATGGTTGTTTGGCGACAAGGTGGCGACCGAGTTCAATCACGTCAACGGCCTGAAGCTGATTGCACGAGCTCATCAGTTGGTGAATGAGGGATACAAGGTGATAGTGCGCAACTCATTAAGTCGCGAGCCACAATCACTGACAAGGACCAGTATCATTTCGCGGAGCACTCGGTTGTGACGGTGTGGTCGGCGCCCAACTACTGCTATCGTTGCGGTAACGTCGCTTCCATCATGTCGGTTGACAAGGACCTGAACCCCCGATTTAGCATTTTCTCGGCGGTCCCGGATGACCAGAGACACGTTCCGGCGAGCAGGAGAGGACCTGGTGATTACTTTTTGTAACGACAACGGATTCAAGGGTTTGGGCTCTAGATGTAAAGTAGCGCACGGTTGAGATATCCCATGGCTTGTGGTATGAATGGTCAATGGCATAGTGGCTGGTCGGGTAGCAATCTAGCCTCGAGGATGGATGGTGATGGAGACCCAGGGAACTATGAATTTAGAGCGCTGAGTTGAAGGAAGCTCGCCTGTTTTGTAATGCGGCGCAGTGGTTCCAAGACTCGTCTCATGTCCCAGTGAGCCGGATCTCAATCGACGAGTAGCTGGTATTGCTCCGCCATCAGTATCCACCTTGAGGCGGTCTCTCGTCGGTTGGATCCGAAGAGGCTTATTTCAGCTCACAACAAACCAGAACAAACCAGCCTCTCCAACGTGCTCCCACCTCCCCCGCACACGGCCTATCCTCCGACTCAGGGCACGGTCAGTCGCCTTCGCGGGATGCAATCGCTCCTTCTCATGCTCATCTACAACACGCTGGCTGGGCCATGCCTTGAAGCCCGAGGTACTGTCTAGAGTCTCTGGCCAAATGCCTCCTCCACCGCATCGCCAGAGCAATCCGATCCAAGGCGCCGTCCGAGATTGGCTCGCCTCGCTCGAAGCGCCCGACCCTGGACAGGCGCACTCATGGCGAGAGGACCTCCTCAACAGCGCGCCCAAGCGCTTCACAATCTACGAGCCACTGGCTTTGCTTCCTGCCGGGAGCTTCGCGAGCCAGCGTTGGGCCGCCGAGATGGACCGCCGAGACGCAGACACGCTGGCTGCGCTCTGGTCACTGATCTTGAGAGAGCTTTCCAAGAAGGCCAAGAGCACATTGACGAACCTCGCCGTCAACGAGGGCATTCCACTGCACAATGAAGTAGACGAGGCCGAAAACGTCCGGCGGAGCCCAAGCGGACTTCGGATGCTGTTTGGCGACTTTGGCCCGGCGCGGACGGATGCTGAGCCGCCTTTGGAAGAGGACTTTGCCGGAGCGCTGTGGGTGTCGACGAAGCAGAACGGCATCCTGCAGACCTGGGCGCCGCGATGGACCATGTTTAGCCGCGGCAACGTCAAGGAAAAGGCACGGTTGCTGAGCTTCCCTAGTGCACGGAAAAGGCCACCACCGGCTGGCTCTGCCGGGGGAGATGTCTGGGCCGTCGACCTATATGCCGGCATCGGCTACTTTGTCTTTTGCTACGCGTCCCTCGGCATGCGGGTCTTGTGCTGGGAGATCAACCCCTGGAGCATCGAGGGCCTGCGTCGAGGGGCCCGCGCCAATGGCTGGACAATCAAGGTGGTTCAAGGGCAGGATCTGGCCCTCCCGGTGCGGCAAGTCATGGCGGGCGGTGAACAGATTGTGGTGTTCCTGCAAGGCAACGAGGAAGCGCCGAGGAGGATCAAGGAGGCGCAGACATTGGGTCTCGTGGAGCATGTCGAGCACGTCAACTGCGGTTTCTTGCCGACCAGCACGCCAACCTGGAAGCCGGCGTGGGAAACGACACGCCTGAGCTCCGAGTGCTGGCTTCACCTGCACGAGAATGTCGGCGTCAACGACATCGAGTCCAGACGCGGGACCATCCAGCGCCTTGTCCAAGACTGGAGCGCGTCAGAAGGGGGAGACAGGACGCCCGCTGTCAATCACGTCGAACAGGTCAAGACGTTTGCGCCGGGCGTCTGGCACTGCGTCTTTGACGTGCACATAACGAGACATTCAGAGGGCACATGAACAAGTTGTATTAGTACACAAGCCCGGCCAACACCTAGTTCCGCCGGCGGAACTTGGCTGGAATGTTCTCCTCAATAATGGGCCGCTTGTCCATTGCCTCCTGCTGCTCTTGGGCCTTCTCGAGTTCCTCGTGCATCTTGAAGTGCTCAATGTCCTCGGGATGCGTCAGGTCCTCGAGCTTTGTGTTCTCGTCGTGGTACTTTTCCCAGTGGTGAATTTCGTACTCGTACTCGTCGTCGCCGTGGTGGCCGGGCCCTGTGCCCATGTCCGGCAGGGTGTGGCCCTGTGCAATGAAGGCGGACCACTCGGGGTGGGAGACGGTGCCGTCGCCGTCGTGATCGAGCAAGGTCATGAGTTCGTGCGTGATCTGCGCCTTGCGCTCGACCGTCAGAGCCTTGTTGGACGGGTCCATGAGGCCGTAGGTGCGCTGGATCTCGTCGATTTGCCAGACCGAGTCGCCATTGTAGTCGTGCAGGGCGAAGAAGGAGTCGGTGTCCCAGGAGCCCATGTGGTGCTCCTCTGCTCAAGAAGCAAAGCAAGGGGTCAGCGTCGGGAAGGGAGCAGGGTGGTGGTGAGACATGCCGGCCATGTGTTTGGTCATCCAGTTGGCGTCCTTGTCCACCATGGGCTTCTGGCCGTGATCGCCGCCATGTGCGGCGACGACGCTGGCGAGGACGAGGGCGACGACCAGACCCAGGGCTCGGGCGGGAGGCGGAGGGACGAGGGTCGCGCGCATGGTTGGGGGCGCGATGGGGGAGGATGCGAGGCCAATTGATGGGATTGCGCCTCCAATTGCCGGGCTGGACGGGACGAGCCAAGTCTTATAGCACAGTCGGCACCTCCTTGGCCCAGGTCCAGCCCGCAAACGACAGCGGTGTGTGGGTACATAGAGAGTACAGTTCGGCCTGGTGCACCCGGGTGTTTCGCGTGTGTGAGCCAACGAGGTACGGGCAAGGTACTTTGGCCATGTTAGCGTCGTCAGGCGTCTCCGACAGAAAGGGGTTCCGGCGCTATCGTCCATAGCTGGACGCGTCCTTTGGCCGGTGGGACGCACCTGGAAAGGTCCTCCGCAGCTTGATTTGTTCCCCCCAGACTGGCATCGCAGCTTGATGTTGCATGCTGCACAGCTCACATTCCTTTAGCCTTGTTGCTAGGATCGGTGCATCCACTGTGCTTCACAAGACCGACGGCGGCTCAGCTTTCGACGAGGCTCGAGAGGGCAACAGACCGCCTCAAGCGTCCTGACCTCGAGACTCCAACCACCCGGCCGAGGGAGGTAGAGGCGCGCCGCCATCTCGAAGCGTCAAGATGAGCAGACCAATCGAGCAGGCTCTGCTCTCCTTGATTCCCGCACATGGCCCGGAGCTCCCGCCGTCACTGGTGGAGCTGGCCGGGTCTTTGCTGGCGCAGTCTCGGAACAGGGCGAGCACCCTGAAGGCCGACGAGGAGGTTGCCCGACACTATGCCTGTGCCAACTTGGCCTGTGAGCGGTGCGCTACACATGACCGTGAATACATCTGCGAGGACGAGGCTGACAAGCCCTTGCAGGCTGAAGATTGCTCTTGACCTCCCACCCATTGAGCCGCGACCACCAATCCCTCCCCGCATCTACAAGCGTCTCTATACACACCTCGACAATATCCTCCCAAACCCCTCGGCCACGCCGCGGGCTTCACGAACACGGAATGCCAACTCAGAACTCTCGCCGGCCACCAAGTCGCGACCGCTGCCGTCCAGAGGCACTCCAAGCAGAGAGAGCGCCCTGTCACAGTTCCGAAAGCCCGGTCCGCAAACTCCAACGAGGTCGTCGGCATGGAGGAGAGACGCGCTCCCTCCCTCGACCCCCGGTCTGTACCCTTGGGTCCAGCCTGTCGCAAGATTTCTGTGTGCCGAGACTGGGAACGACGAATTTGCTCCTTCAGTGTTGGCGGGCATCGAGTTCGTCCTTGCTCAGAGCAATGAGGAGATTTGGGTATCCAATCATGCTGCAGACTTGGTTGCCGTTATCTTTTTCTTCGTCGTCATGCGTGTCCGAGCCATCGACTCTGCCGATCCGACCATAGACCGCCAGGGCTATGTCCCGCTGCGCAAGGAAATTCTTGCACAACTGGGCCGGGCAAGAGCCGACGTCAAGGCCAACCATGTCGGCGAAGGCGACTTTTGGCTTGGGTGGAAGACTCTCAAGTCGAGAGAGTTCGATGCGGCAGTGGCCCACGTCAATGACAGAGACTGGCTCACAGGTGACTGGTACAAGGGCATCGCCGATGTCGCCTCAGCCCGGGGAGTCGACTTCGAAATAATGGACCAAGAGGACCACGATTCCGGTGTCCAGATTCCGGCTCGTCGAGCAGACATGATGCTACAGGATAAATACGACTTATTAAGCGAAGCCCGGAGATCGGACTACAAGATGTGGAAGGAAAAAATGCTTTCAAGGATTAACCAACCTGTCAAGGTTGGCTCCTGAGTTGCTATTTGACGCCATCAAGTACCAGCCCCATCCGATGGCACTACTTCTATACAATATGAGCTTGCCTCGCTCTCTGCGACGTTGTTGTTTCCGAAATCCCAAGCCTGCGCTGCCTTATTTGGGCGAACCCCTGCGGTGTGACTGGTCGACGCCACCTTCAGGGTGCCAGTGAGCGGCTGCAGTCCGATGCCTGTTATAGTCGGCGGCAGGGTCGATGGCAATGGTAGTCCACAAGAGCAGACCGTCCGACGGCTGCTCACCAAGGTATACATAATTCATAAAGGGGTCGTACTCGGGCGTGGCCTCATCGGCCGAGTTCCCATCCTCGGCGTTGGATGTAGCCGGCTGCTTGTTTTGGTTGTATGGCTCGCCGGCTTCGACAGCCTTGATAAGAGCTTCGTCAAAGTATGTCTGACCGATGTGCTGAGCGGTGCCACCTTGGAACGTGCCGTTGGGCAAGACTTTGGCGCCGGTGGTAGACATGACGTGGAAGTGGTTGGTGCGACCTACATAATGGCCCGGAAACACCGTGTCAAACTGGACAACTCCCTCTTTATCGGTCTTCTGGACGCCTCGGCCATGGGTGCTGTCCAGGCCGCCTTGGCCCTTTGCGGAAACGCCCGAATACACGCCCGTCGCGTTGGCATGCCAGATGTCGATGATGAGCTCGGGGATGGGCTTGCAGGTGTTGATATCGATGAACTGGAAGTCTAGGTGGGTTGCAGCGCCGGCCTGGCCATCGGTGAGGTTGGTGCGGATGCGCTCACCCTCGACATAGTATGGGCCGATGATGGTTTCTGGGACGAGGGTGCAGGTGGCATTGGAGGTGAAGATGGTCTTCAGAGCCGTGTCGAGCTTGTACCCCTTGGACGACTGGTTGTGGGATATGTCTGACCACTTCTCAAGCGACTCCCTATCAGCACGGCGTACGAGGGCTGTGGCAACGAGTCAGCAAGACGGACACGGCGGGGAACGCGACGACTATGTCGGAGAACAAGGTGCAAGGGGTCCGCACAGCTGTCGAGGCCTCGCTTTGTGCGGAGAGCGTGTGCCTTGGCAGCCCGGCGAGCGACGGCGCGGTCTCTAAGAGCCAAGGCTTCTGGATCATTGGCACACTTTTCCAGCGCACGCCTGGAATGAGCGGTGACGCGACTCCGTGTCTCGAGGGCCGCGCGGATACCCTCTGGGGTGCTGGGGTGGCCAAGGACGCCGGCGAAGAGAGCCAACACGGCGGCGAGCGTCGACAGCTTGGTCATACTGATATGCTGAAGGGAGACTTGAAACTTTGTTTCAAACAAAGGAACTCGGGAATGCAACTCGATACCAGGCGGCAGGCGGCAGTGACGAGAAGAGTGAGGAGGATATGTGAGCCGGCCAGTCGAAGCAAACTCGTGGGATGAAGACGCATGCTTTATACCCGGCCACTTGAGTAGCGGCTAAGGAACGGAGAGGGTGACGAGATGAGCGCGGCAGCAAGGACCCCCTTTCCGAAGACAAGGTGGTGAGAATGGAATTGTCCTTGGCCCGTTCCGTTGGTTCACTTGCGTGCTGGCCACTTTTCTGGCTCTTGCGTCTCTGGGCCCCCGTTCCTCGTCGCCGACGCCTGCCCCCCTTTCCCGTTTAGGCGTCTTCTCCGTCATGTCGAGGCCGATGGCGATGGCCTTGGTCGGTGCCATGGGCTGTGTAACGGCTCGGGAGCGGCGGCGAGGAATCGCAGTCCTTGGCACGTCGATTGGGGCTTCTCTCATTCTACTTGGGCGGGGGACTGGTAGTCTCGCAACAGGCCAAGGGTTCAATGGCATGGAGAGGCGCCTCGACAAAGGGACAGTGCAGCGAGGTGCTTTGTGCTCTCCACATTGAGGGCAGCGTGCGTATGGCCTTACTACGGCACGGGGCTCGGGAGATGAAGGGGGAGGGCCTCTAGTCGGCCCGCCCACCCGGTTTCCATGTGTCTGCGATACTATATGCCTGTGCGTGCGTGCGTGCGTGCGTATGTATGTAAGAGTATGCACGTGAGGATGTAGGGGATAAGGAGGTTCGAAGGGCGCTCTAGGGCCGCGGCTGCAACGCTGGAGTAGTGCCGGTGGAGGGCATATCGAGCATGGAGGTATGAACAAGCTCCCGATCACAGCGATCAAGCTGGGCGATGGAAAGGGGGGGCTTTACCCCGTACACCTACGTAAATGGACGAGGGCAGCACGGACAAATCCTTGGTGCAGGTTCCAGGTTTGCCCGTGGGATGCTGGTTCGGGACATGGCCAAGGGGCCCTTTGTTATGTTGCCTGCTGTCAAGACTTGGAAGACGCGGAAAGCAGGGCTGCTCTTCAAACGGCAGATGTGCGATTGGCCGACCTTGTTCGCAACCACTTGACGTTCTTCTGAGGGCGGGACGAGGGCCATGACCAGCTTGGAAGCCAAATAATACCCATGGGCCCGAGGCAAGGCGATGTTGTCGATTAGCAATCACGAAGAAGAGGAAAACTAGTCAGAAACAGTAAATGAAGAAACACACAAACGCGGACACACCTTGGCGAACCCCACTGGCGGCGGACAGGGCATGTTTCTGTTCCGAGGCGATGCAGCAGCCTGCCCGCCCACATGCCGAGCGAGCCAAAGGTCATGAGATGTTGTGCCAGTATAGCCGTCTCCGTGAGCCGGTTGGTGATGCCATGAGACCATGTCTGCCACCATGCAAGCCGTGAGAGACTGATTTGATTTCATCACATGGATAAGGCACACGAGTAATGACAGCTCTTCCCTCCCCCTCCAACGGCACAACGCCCGATCTGGCAGTCGGATTGCCCCGGCCGGCAAGCATGGGCAGTCAAGCCATCTGCAACCAAGCAACCCATGCTACCATCGATATGCACGCGGAGTAGACCGTTATTCGGCGAGATGGTACGTATGCCCGCAGACCCACCACGGCATAATTCGGCATCGGGCTTTGAAGCGCCTAGCTTTCTAGCTCGACCGAGTTGCGGAGAGCTTTCGCCATTTGCCGAGCCAGAGGGATAGAGAAAGACAGAGGGAGGGGCCGTTGGGGCCGCGCGGCATGTTTCCAAACAGGGCACACACGCACACGACGCCCTCACAAGGCTGAGACAGCAAAGCGGCGAGAATGTGACAGGGAACTGTGTTTAGCCCTCTTGAGGCAGGGTATCAAGCACGACATGGGGCGGACACCCCTACGATAGCTTGGACGGCACGTATGGATGACCGGCGCTCAGCCCGCCGTCAACAGCCCAGGCCTGGCCGTTGACGTAGCTGCTCTCGTCGCTGCCGAGGAAGAGGACGACGCGGGCCACCTCGTCAGCTTGGCCGCCGCGCTTGGTCGGGTTGAGCTGGCCGATATTGCCCTCGGTGCCGCGGGCGCGGGCGGCGTCGTAGATGGGGGCCGTCATGGCCGTCTCGATGAGGCCCGGGCACACGGCGTTGACGCGGACGCCGGTGCGGGCCAGCTGGAAGGCCATGGTCTGGGCGAGCGAGATGACGGCGGCCTTGGAGGCAGAGTAGTGCGGGGGGCCGGCGTTGGACCGGAGGCCGGCCACGGAAGCGGTTGCGACGATGCTGCCGCCAGGCGTGGCCTTGTCTGTCGACGTCTTGGTCATGGCTGGGGCTGCGTGCTTGGCAGCCAGGAAGACGCTGCGGAGTATGACGGGCGTTAGCTTCGAGGCGGCTTCCGCCCCGACACGACCAAAAGCCACGTAGCGTAGGGAGGAGTGGCGCACCTGAGCGTGTTGGTCCTCAGGACGGACATGAACTCGTCGTCGGTGCACTGGCTAAAGACGACATTGTTGCCCGTCACGCCGGCATTGGCAAAGAAGACGTCAAGCCGGCCATAGCGGTGCAGGGCATCGGCGACGACGGCCTTGACCTGGGCGTCGTCGGCGGCGTCGAAGCAGCGAGGGTGGACGTCGACCGAGGGAAACGCGGCGGTGAGCTCGCGGCGATGGGAGTCGAGGTGGGTGTCGTCATAGTCACAGAGGTAGAGGGCGCGGGCGCCGCTCTCGGCAAACTGGTGAGCCGACGCCCGGCCGATGCCCAGGGGCGAGTTGGCGCCTGGCTCGAGCCGTGATCCTTCATCAGCATGGCATAGCAAGACGAGCAGGCGTATGTGCGCGTGTACCGGTGATAATGACGACCTTGCCCAGGGCCCGGGTAGCGCTGGAGCCCGGGGCGACCTTGCGGATGGGTGGGAGGTCGGATTGAGGACGCTGGGCGTGTTGGTCTGGCATGGCGGGCGTTTGCGATGGTGATTTGGGGATCAATGCGGCGGCGGTTGGTGGCGGTGGGCTTGGTGGGGGGCGGGGAGCGAGCGGTCTGGCGTTGGTGTTCAACGGCGTTTGAGAGCACTTGCAGAAGTCAATGGCGGCCTCACCAGTGAATCAGCAATGATGCATGCAGAATTGGGGGAATGAGGCCGTATTTATATGCAGCGCCGATCCAATGGGGCCCTATATGTCGGCTTGTATGCTTGTATGTGAGGCCACTGAAGAGAGTTGAGGTCCCGCCACTGCTCTGCGACATCCTGCTTTCCTACAGAGGGAGCTGAAGCTTTCGTCAAAGAGTCTTTGCATGAACGCTACGAACTTTGGTCAGGCTAGACGCTTGGAGGAGGCGAATACACGGTCATGGAAGATGAGTGGGTATATGAAGTTGAAGCTACCTAGCCGTGTTCGAGGCCGAAATCGAAGAGCAGATGCCGTTCTCAGACGAGGAGCCGAGGTTCGAGGTGCGAACCACTGGGGGGGGGGGCGCTAAGACACCTCACGGGTGGAGCTAGCCGGGTACATGAACTGCAGTTTGGCCGATTGCGTGGGCCCCGGTACCTGCCTATCGATCAAGATGCTGCACCAGCGGCGATCGGCCGAGAGGCAACTGGGCATTCCCGACCTCGTGTCCCGACGACGCCAGTTACACATGGCTCCTGCAGCCCGTCCGGAGCCCAATTCGCCCGCGCCACAGGAGAGCTGAAGAGCCTGCAGAGCTGGACATTGACGAACAGGCCGGAACGAGAGGCTGGTTCCTGCCCTGCGACCACTTTAACCTCTTGATGTACTTTGTACCACACTCGACCATCCTCTCCGCCGTCCTCTCCGCCATCGTGACCTTTCTTTTTTCCTTTCCCTTGTCCATCTTGACCCTCAGCACCGCCATCTCGCAGATCCCTGCGTCGCACACCCCCCGCCAATGCGCCAGTCCAGGGTCCCTCCCTCTTCCATCGACAGCAACCATGGGAGAAGAGCAAAACGCCCTCTCCGTCATACAGGCTAACAACCGCCCGGCAAAGATGGGCGGCCGCCCAGACGGACCGCCGAGCGAGCAGACCAAGCGCCAGCCATCCTCTGCGGCTGACGTGGAGCTGCGAGGTACCCGAACCGGGCCAGCCATCTGCCTTTCCTCGACCGCCCCGTCCCGCTGGAGTCCGGCATCGAGCGCCAAGCAATGCCTTTGGGGGCCCCTGCTGCCCTACATCATCGCCGTCCACTCGTTTCCCGGCACCGCCGACAGCTGCGCCCTGCAGCGGCCGTGTAACCGGAGTCCGAGTCCGACACCTCACCGTACAGCAGACAAGTCGTCTGCCGGCTTGCTTTTCCGCCCGCCCTGCTGCTCTGCCTCCAGGCACATCTCGTCACCCACCATGTTGCAGTACATGGCTTCGACCGGCGTGGCGTCTTCCGCTGCTGTCCCACCTTCACCCCCTCCCTGCCGCGTCGCCGATGCCCATCGACCTGGATTCTACCCCTTCTTTTCATCTCGACTTCTCCCCAAGCCTTGCTGCAACCTTCACTAACTGTCCAAATATTCCCATGACTCGAGAAAAGTGCACCTCTCAACGCTGGGGATATTTGGCTGCCGACGTTCTGGATGCCCCGGCGTGCGTGGCAACCTGCCGGCTGCAATTACTCCAGGCCATCGCGCCCAACAACGCATCGCTGAGTGAGGTGTGTGAGACACTCGCAGACCCTCGCCGCTTCGGGAGCAGCCGAGCTTTGCGCACTCTCTATTGCTGCGATTCGCAGATCTGCGGAGTTGAGAACCGAGGAGGCAGAGGTAGAGATCGTGAGTGCCTTGCGCTGCGCTGCATTCACCGGATGCTGACCGTCCTTCCTTTCCTAGCAAACGTCAACTGGCTGACGAACGCTTGTCAAAAGTAAAACTTCCTTTTCGGCTAGAAGTCCGTTTCCTTCGGTTGTTCTAAGGGTTTGCGTAGCATCGGATATCACGGCATAGTCGACCCGGGGCCGCCGGATGCGACTTACAGCTGCCCCTGTATCTCTACAGGTTCACTCTTCACAGCCGCCAAATCTTTCTTACCAAGTCCCTCTGGCATTATGGAGGGTAACGATCATGGCATGGCTCGATCGCAATTCACTAGTGTCGAAGCTTCGTTTCCCACGCGAGGGACTTCGACTGTTGGGGCGCGTCCCCTAGGTAGGCCTACCTCACTTGCCGCTGGCTCGGTCCGCGCAGAGGCTAGCCCTGAAGCGAAAAGCCCAGGCGGACCACCCGTTGCCGCCGCCGTTGGCATCGCCTTGGCCGTGACTGCAGGAGTGGCTGTCATTTTCGCCGCCATCTACTGGCATCTTCGCTTCAGACGCTGCTCGCGCTCGAGGGCAGGCCTCGGCAATTTCGCCAAGGGTCGGGGCGGCCCGGCAGTGACTGATTCTCCAACGCCTCTGGTCTCACCAACGACCCAGCCCGCGAGCCTGGACGATATGCTGCTGATCCCACCGCCCCGCCTTCAGGAGCGCAAGCTTCTGCTCACAAAGATGGGCCGGTGGCCTAGATATGACGCAAAGGACTGTGAACGGCAGGGGCATCCCCTTTCGTCTCTGCGCTCCTCGGTTGCTTCTGCCACCGAGATGGTCTCTTTATGTCAGAAGGCGCTCTCGGTCAAGGACGACGGGGGCCGCTCTCCGGGAACTGGAGCTACGCCCGGGTCTGAGCCTCCACTTAAGTCCGGCCAGACAATACGAAACAGCCCGATGATTGCCGCCAATGGGCCAACAGCGACCAGTGCCGCCGCTCCTACCAAAACAACGTCAGCCGACCGCAGCATGGCTGCCCTACCCAAAACTCCCCGCCAGTACCACTTACCATTCCAGGCCGTCGGCCTCGCTCAGCCTGGTCCGCCCCCAGACCGGTCACTCCCTCCGACTCCGCGCCACGTGCAGTGCGGCCCTCCCGCGTCTCCGACACTGCGGCAGGGCCAAGCTGGCTCAACTGTCGAGGCCGCGCCTGTCAATGCGTTTCAAGTAGTCGGCTCTCCAAGAAAGTCCAGCGACGCTTCCGGACCGACGACCAAGCATGTTCCCAAAGTACCACACGACCCGGCTGGTACCGGCACTGACCGTGGCGCGACTGAATCCTCACATGTACCAGCGGAATACACGAACAGCCTTGTGCTCGGGGAGGAAGAGCTGGAACGACTCGGCGGTTCGTATAAGAGATTTCGCGGTTAGCTAAGCCGGCTTGTGCGCTTGGCTGCAGTGCATCTTCAGGGAAAAGAGGATGTTTATGTTGATACGATCCAATGACCTATTGCGTGGGCGAAGCGAAGCTTGATGGTCAGCTGAATGTATTTGGATTGCGGATATTGTAAGAGCTCGGGCTGGGGACGGGGCCTGTGGAATACCCGGGGTGTCTGCCGAGGAACATAATGTCGGGCGTTGATATATGGGGGTTGATTTGATATGTTGTCGACTACGACGACGAGGACCGCAAGAGGCCTGGATGGTGATGACAGTTGACTTGGAAGCGCTGGATCGAGGGAAGGCTTGTGAGGGACGACTCGCAGGCCGGAGAAAGGGAAAGCCTGTGGCTTGTGCTTGTCTGGCAAGCAAGAGGGAGAAAGGCAAACGCTCCTTATCTAACCTACCGTTTGCGCATGCAAGGTCCTCGTTCCCCTTATTCCATCTTGCAGGCGTTCCCAACTCGTATACATGCTGCCGTCGTAAGCTAAATCGTCCGGGGCAACACTTGAGCCAGAGGAGACGGAATAGGGGGTGGGAGAGTCTACGGTTGGAAGCCGTGACTTGCTTGCTGCTGGCCTCACATGATGGACGTGAAGGATGACAGAGACGCACGCAAATCACGCCAGGTGCAGCAAGCCACAGGCACGGAGGAGCGCCTGCTAATAAACATGATATCAACGAAAGACTACAATGCGAGAAGGGCTCACGGAAAACCCGGGAGAAATACTCAATATAGTGTGTACAGTACACATGAAGGGGGGGAAGGGGGCCTCAAAGAAAGGGGAGGCCCGCAGTCGCTGCCCCATCCATGTTGAATCCGAGCCAACATCGCTGTGAAAAAGGCCACGAGCCTATGCAATTAAGTTTTTTTTTGAGTTGCGACGAAGCCTGAGTGTGGCCGACGTCCACTCGCACCATGTGAGTGCCCCAAGACGTCCCGTTGTCGGAGACGGCCCCGAGACATAAATATGCCCGGGGAGGCTGGTGGTGATGAGAGTCCGCTAGGTGAGGACGCCATATACCTGCACACGCAAGCACGCGTCAACGCGCCCAAGCGGCAGCGAGTTTCCCCGCCAGGCTAACCGCCAGTCTCAGCGCAGCGTATCCCGTTCCGCGCATGTCAGCCTCAGCTGCCGGCGCCAGACGAATCGGCCGAAGCCGGTGGCGCTGGCGCCTCGGGCGGGTCTGGGTGAGCCACGCCGCCCAACCCCGGAGGCTGCGGCGTCTCCTCAGGAATCGGCAGCACCAGGGGCCCCTTGGGCACAATGGACCGCCCCGGCAGCTTCTCTCCTCGAATGACCATCTCAACCTCCTCCCTGTCTAGGGTTTCGTACTGGACGAGCGCCTCCGCCAGCAGATCCAGTTCCTTGCGCTTCTCGGTTAGTAGTTTTCTCACGTCTTCGTACGACTTCTTCATTGACTTCTGGACTTCGGCCTCAATCATGGCCCTCGTCTCAGAGCTGAGATTCTCGTAGCGCCGTCCATATTCGACCGGACCCAACGCGCTGGACATGCCGAAGAGCGTAACCATCATGAAGCTCAGGTCTGTGGCACGCTGCAAATCCTATAGACGTAGCGCATTTAGCACGCAAGGTCAAATGTCGACCTCTTCTCCCGTATATGGTCAACTTACCGAGGATACGCCCGAAGTGATTTTGTCGTCGCCATAACGCATTTCCTCGGCCATCTTCCCGCCGAGCAACACTCGAATGTCGGACAGATACTCGGCAGCTGTATGGGAGTACTTGTCCACCTGCGGCAGGTAGGCGGTGTGGCCCAGAGAAGGGCCCTTGGGGAGGATGGTAACCTTGTACAGCCGGCCGGTGGTGTCCTTGTCAAACAGCTGGACAAGAGCGTGGCCAGCTTCGTGATACGCCGTCATCTCCTTCTCTTTTTCATTGATAACCATCGACTTCCTCTCGGAGCCCATTGTCACTCTGTCAAAGGCCCACTCGAGATCTTGTTTGGAGACCATGTTGGCCCGGGCCCGGGACGCTCGCAGAGCCGCGATGTTGAGCATGTTCTCGAGATCAGCGCCAGATCGCCCAGGACAGCGGGCCGCGACGGCGAACAGGTCGACGTCCGGAGCGCACTTGATTTTGGCGGCGTGGTGCTTCAGGATAGCAAGTCGGCCACGGACATCGGGCAACTCGACATTGATGTGACGATCGAAGCGTCCCGGCCTGGTCAAGGCCTTGTCAAGAAGTTTGGGCAAGTTGGTTGCACCCATAATGATGATCTTGGTGTCCTGGTCAAATCCATCCAGCTCGGTGAGAAGTTGGTTCAGCGTCTGCTTAGAGTAAGCTTGGTCCCTAGGGTTGCGTTTGCCTCCAATAGCATCGAGCTCATCAATGAAGATAATGGCCGGGGACTTGGACTTTGCAGCGAGGAAGAGCTCCCGAACTCGTTTGGCTCCCACTCCAACAAATATCTCGTCAAATTCACTGCCAGACATGTAGAAGAAGGGCACGCCGGCCTCGCCAGCGACTGCCCTCGCGAGCAACGTCTTGCCAGTTCCAGGAGGACCAACAAGAAGCACGCCCTTGGGAAGCTTGGCACCGAGATCGGAGAATTTTCCGGGGTTGCGCAAGAACTCGACCACCTCGCGAAGCTCTTCTTTGGCTTCATCGCATCCGTGAACGTCGCTGAACCGAGTAGTTTGCTTCTCGGCCTTGACCTCAGAGTCGGCCTTGGAGCCCGGCGCCTTTCTCATAGTGCTCAAGGTGTCAACCAGTAAGGTCACGGCAGCGAAAGAGAGATATGTGATGAGAACAAATGAGACAAAGAACTTGAACCAGCGAAAGACGAGCAAGCGAGTGGACTCTTGGACCACGACGTGCAAGGGTTCGCCTTTGCCGCCCTGAGAGTTGGAAGCGTAACTGTTTCCAGTCGGGGGGGCATTGCCGAAGCCTTGATCGTAGCCAGACCACTGGCCTCGGGCAAAGGGGAATGATCCGGACGAGGGTGCCGTTGGGTTTGTCCCAGCGTTGAGTGCCGCCAGTGCCTTCTTGTAAGCCTCTTCGGTAGCAGCATTGCTGGCGAAGCGTCCCGACTGAAATCGTTCAACCAGAATCCCCGGCATATTCGCTCGCAGTAAAAGTTGGTAAAAAGCATTCTGCATGTTAGCGTTGCCGGGATTCCTGTTGGCGGACTCTTCCACTGTTGCTAGATGGTTCCGCGAAATACCACTCGACGTTCCAAAACCTCTGCGCTGCAGACCGGCGATGCCTGAGACGATTGCTAGCCGTGACGCAGAAGATGTGCTGCGAGAACCAGAGGCGAAGCCAGGACCAGTTCTAGCCAAAAGACGGATCGAGGACCAAAGTGGGCTTCGGGACTGCGAGTATGATTGTCGCAACATGGAGTTCGCGGCTTGTAAGCCAACACGGCCCAGACTCCCGATGACATCAGGGGGGTTTATCGGCGCCATCGCGTGAGAGGGGTTCGACGGCGGCTGAATATTGCGCGTGGGCCGGTCAAGGGGGCCTCGTAATGGAGACGTCTGTCGCTTCGCCCACGTTCGCTCAGCAAGGTAACGCTTGGGTTGATGGGCCCGTTGCGCGGAGGGCGTGGCGCGTCGCAGGGGAGCGGCGAGGCAATTTGCGATCGACAGCCGGACGTTTAAAGTGTTCTCCCTGATGAAGTTTAAATAAGTGCGATTGGCCCAGATTTGAGGGTAGGGAAGACTCACCGATGGGGCGGCCTTGAGGAGAGTCACGATGGTCTCAACAGCCCGCTATGCGATCCAAGACGGGGCGCCAAAGATGCTGGAGAAGGAATAGCATCCGTCTCGAGGGGAGGAAACGAAGGGACGCGAGCGCCTGCTCCGGGGTTGAACGACGTGCTCGGCGGTTCCGGCGCCTCGGGCAGACCGACCAGGGCAAGAGACGGGTGCAGGACCCGAGGTGGAGGTGATATTTGGAAATGATGTTTCTCAGCGCCTACGTGGCCGCACTCATTGTGCCGACGCGCTTCAGGGCAGTGATGGGGCGCGGCGGGTGGTGGAAACGGTGGAGGTCGCCACTTAACGTTAGACTAACCAACGACGCCATCGTGCCTTTTTTCCGACAGGCATTCTTTTAGTCAGCCCGGGGAGGGATGTTCCGGCTCCGTAACAGAAGCGCCTAGAATCAGCGACGCAGCACTAGTGTTCAAGTGCCGTTTATTTCAGCCTCATCAACCACAAACTCTATTCACACGGACTCGGCTTGCTGCGCCATGCCCCTATTGCTCGGTTCTCGTCACTTGGGAGACGATGGCCGGGTCGCCATGGTCAGGGACAGCTGTCTGCGCTCTGGACATCTCGGTCGGGCTCCAGACTCGCCCACAACGACCTGGATTGATGCTCTCGCCAGCCAATCGCCGTCCCATGGACGTCACTGTTAGCAGTTGAATATCAGTCTCAGTTGACTCATCTTATGGATATCGCTCGTCCAATCGTGAACGTGCTCCAAGCAGCAGCAGACATGCTGATTGAAGAAGCCAACGACAGCTCCAGGAAGACATTTCCTCACTCATCATGCAGCGCCCATATCTCTATGCTGGACGCCGAGGGGAGTTTGACGTGTGCGAGGCTCGTCGTCTTCAAGTTACAGCTCGCTTACCAAAGTTGCGAAAGCTTCAAGGGAAGCTCCAGGCACTGCCCAAGGAGGAAGAGGAAGATAGCAATTGATCCAGGATACATAACCTCGGTGACGGACGCAGGAGAGGCAGAATTCACAACCGTGGGGCAATAGCAGACGGAACCGACGATGCGGAGCGGACCTCGGGCCAGGTTCATGTGTGGTGAACCGGAGACACGGGCTTTTGGCCATCGAGAATGCATTGCTTCACCTGAGCCCTGTACTGTCGAGTCTTGCTACCAAGAACCAAGTTCTTCTTGAAGGAGACTTCTGCGAGATCCAAAGAACCGTCAGCTTCGTTATCCTGGGGAGTTATGCTCCGGAAACTGACCCTCCCATGAGGGGCCTAGGCACTTCTCGAATCACCTCGAGCCTGAGAATGAACTCATAGCGCTGATGACGTTACTGTGCAATCTTGTTGTGACTTGGCCAGACTTCTGCTTCATTGGAGGAGCTTGCCCTCGCGGCACCAACGAGGCCTAACAGCAAATGCAGCTCACCGTCGTTTTGCATGGACGGAGCAAGCCAGGTCTGGCACGCTGCGCAGGTCTTAAACCTTGCCAGGAGCTGATAGAGGCGGATTTGCTTCCGTCTCGTCATGACATCCGTCACATTGCACGCTTTGACTTGTGCTCAAAGACGACACTCGGGCCTGACCGTCGAGGAAGACTGGCACTCGCGCCAAAGCTGACGCCAAACCAATCATGTTCGCAGTGTTCATCTTTGCAGGAGAGACGCCAAGCTCCCGACCCTGGGCCAAGATGGGTAAGTGTGAAAGGAGCAAACACTCAACTCGACGGCAGTATGGCGAGCACCGGTTCCCCAAACGGGGCCGGCAGGAGCAGCAATGACCAGAATCGGAAATGGCCGCGTCGGAAAAGGCTTTTGGTCAGCCGCACACACCGTCTTCGTCTCGTACCGCCTCACGGATCGAGAAACCCCCCATTCTTGGCCACAAGACTATGCTGCACATGGGAGGCGTGAGGGCCGAGCGAGGTCCAAGTCGGCCATCGTAGCCCCATGACGACGGCTAACTGCCAGCAGCCGCTGGAGGCTTCACCAAATAACACAACTCTGTTATTGATTTCGGCGTGTTCCTCGTCGTATTTTGTTCGTTACGACTATGCCGCGTCGCCCTGTCTGGTTCCAGGCCACGGCGGAAGCTGCGTGAACATGGACCTCTGTCCTGAACCACCAAGGCGTCTGGTGCGAACACTCGAGGCGGGACGCTGTCGTTGCCCGAACAAGTTCATTGCAACAAAGCAATCTCCTGCTGGTTGTAGTAGCAGTCGGTAAGAAGAGATCGGTATCCCGCGCTCAGTCACATAAGATGAAAGCAACTCGAGCGGCATTGGAGGCATGATATAATACGTGTATGCACAAGCCACGTTATTTGTACAAGGATAATATACAGCCATAAGACTTCTGACGCGAGCAATCAGCCCACCAAAGACCCTTTCCCATATTGCTCTTTCAACTCATACGCGTCATTGCAGAAAAGAAAGGTCATAAGCCAGCATGTCAAAAGCGCCGCCACCCCTTTTCCCATGACCGCCTTTGGTTGCCCCCTTGGACCCCGAGGGTCTGCGGGGGTTGATAATCATCCAGTCATCTCCCCAACTCCACCGATGCTGCCGACCCATATCAATCGTTCATTGCAGGGCCCAGCGGCCCGACATTTGACTCGTTGCGCGCCTCTGCGCCGCGTGCTCAACTCTCAACATGTGCCGACCAGAGCCCAAAGCCGGCCAGACTTTCCATCGCGATTAAGAAATATAGACCAGTAGAAGGAAATTATGTCGTCGTGACAAAAGGGAGGTCGGTCTGCAGTGCATGCGAGACGGGACCGTGTCGGCGAACCACCAAGTGGTGGCCCGTCTTGCGTGCAAGTGGTTTCGTGTTTCGGTAACAGCCGCACACCAAAAAGCAACGCCAAACGATGCTGTAGGGAACCGCGCACGACGAATAGCCCGGTTGTTATTCGAGGCCTTCGACCGTGAGTGAGAACCCAGAGTGTGTCAAAAAACACATCTTGGTGCTGTAAAAACCCAAGTGGTATATCCGCCCTCAAAGCAAAAACCACGATGATTAAGAGTAAAAAAGAGTTATGAAAGCCGATGAACGAGTTGACGACCCGAGATGGTTGTAAAGAAGTATCATATTGTACAGCGAGGTTGTTCGAGAGTTCAGCCCGTTTGATTGACCAGGCGACTCTACATGGTTTCGATCCTGCTGCTGGGCAGCTGCATCGTCGGGTCGTCAAACTCGATCTTGGGCCCGCCGTAGAGATCGTAGACGCCGGATCCAAAGGGAGGCAGCTGGCCGATGGTGGCAACCTCGACGGGCGCCTGGTACTGGTACCAGGCCTCGGGCTCGGGGTGCGATGGCTGCTGGGGCTGGCCCATGGCCTGGGTGTAGGGCACCATGGGATGTGAAGCCTCGACGGGCGACGTCTCGGGCAGGGCGTAGGCGCCGGGCTGGGGTGCCTGGTGCGTGTACATGCCCTCTGGGATGGTAGGGCTGTGTCCCGACGAGGGAGAGAAGCTCCCCGGGCTGCTGCTGAGCGAGGCGATGCTGCTGGCCGAGTAGGGCATCTCCATCGAGGCCCGGGCGACGTGCTGGCGAGGGACGTGGTAGGGCTGCTGCACGGCGGCCGTGTTCATGGTGGCGATGCCCGGGTTGGTTTGCTCAATGACATAGAAGTGCTGCTGCATGCCGGGAGACCGCTGCATCATCTGCTGCATGCCGTGCTGCTGTCCCTGGCCGGGGTGGTACTCTTGGGCCTCTCGCTGGGCCATCTGCTGGTAGCTGCTCATCTGGAAGTCGGGGAAGGAAGAGGCGCGGTGCATGGCGTGGCCGTGGGACATGGCCGGGTGCGGTGCCAGGTGGCCGGGGGCGGGCCAGGACATGGTCGACTGGGTGGGGGTAGGGGGCGACTCGCCGCTGTCCGAGTCGGAGGAGCAGTCGTCCAGCATGTCGTTGGAGAGGAGGCCACGTTGGTGCGATCTCCGCTGGTGCTTGACCATGGTGGTCTTGCGGCAGAAGCTGAGCGAGAGCGCGTTAGCATCAGGGGCGGTGGCTCGGGAGGCAAAGGGTCGTACGAACCTCTTCAAGCAGCCATCGTGGGCGCACTTGTAGGGGCGCTTGCCGGTGTGAATGCGGCGGTGGCGAGCGAGACTAGAAGACTGTCCAAGTGTTAGACTTGACGTGTGCCCAGGGAGAGAAGAGGTGTCTGAGAGGGAGGCGTACGTCGGAGAAGCGCTTTCCGCACCCAATGTGCTGGCACTGATGAGGCTTCTCGCCCGTGTGTGTTCGGATGTGGACAGTCAGGGCGCTGCGCTGGATGAAGCTCTTGCCGCAGCCCGGTGTCGTGCAGGTGTAGGGCCGCTCGTTGGTGTGTATCCTGTAATGTCTCTGGAGATCTGACTTGCGGTTGAAGCTCTGCTCGGCTTGCGGTTAGAACCGGCGGCCAACAAGGTGCTCCGTGAAGCAAAACGCCTTACCTTGTTGCAGGCATCCCAGTCGCACTGAAAGGGACGAGTCGTAGGCTCGTACTCGACAAGCTCGAGGAGTTCCATTGTGAATGCTTTGAAGTTGTACAAGCTAGGACGGGAGAGAGGGCGAGAGAGAGATGTTGAAGCCGGAGTGGACCACTATCGAAGAGTGTTTCGTGGAGATGTCCAGGGGCAGGGTCGTCTTGGAGTGTTGTTTATAGCAAGTGACGCGCGGAGGGGGCTGCGAGTCAAAACAACATAAGAAACCTTGACACTTCTTTTTCCCTCGCGGTAGGATGTGGTGTATGCGTCTGTGATAGCAAGGAGGGTCCAATGTCTGAGACAGGGCCGACGGTGATGGATGGGATGGAGAGAGAGAAGGAGGGAGAGGCGAGAGATAGAGAGAGAGAGAGAGACAGGCGGCGACGTCAAGTGGTGAACGGATGTAGTAGAGGGTTGAGATGTTGAAAGGGGAGGTGGGAAGGGGGGAGGTCTGGGTTATGTAGTTGGGTATGCAAAGGATCGTGGAGAGGGCTTGATCTCAGAGTCTAAGGTAGGGTAGGCGTGTGTGTAGGCAGGCTGTAGGTAGGCAGAGCTAGGTGTAGGAGAGGTTTCCCGGCGCAATAAGAGTTATATGATCGGGGCCCGAGAGCAAGGGTAGCAGAGGGTGGGTCCGGGCCAGGGGCAAGGAGGAGGCTTGATGGGCCTGGGGGTGTTGAGAAGTGGTACGGGGCTCCGAGAATGTCGTTATTTTCGGCAGACCCTTGAAGACGTCGGGCTGGCGTGGGTGCGGCAGTCGAGGGAAACGCTCGGGCGCCGTCCAGCCCAGGATCTGCTACAGAATCGGCTAGATCAACCAGACGAGAGGTTGCTGCAACGGCAATGGCGATCTCGAAAACGGGGCTCGTACGGTGACGGTACGGCCAGGCCGAGCCGGTCAATGATTCTGGGCAGAAGGCGAAGCCGAGCAAGGGCGGAGTTTGGGAGAGAGACAGAGAGAGAGGGAGAGAGAGTGTGATGAGAAGAAGAAGGTGGCCGTTGGAATCGGCCGGGCCCTCTTTTTGTTAGCGGTGCCTGAGACGGTCGGTTACTCGTCTCTTTTCTTCTGTCCGAGTTGTTTGAAGTAGCGAGGATACGATGCTCAAGATTTGTCGTGCAGGTTCGTCGGGATCGGTAGTAAGTAGGCCGGGGGTGCATCCGAGTAGAGCAGCGAGCAAGGGGACGACGGGCAGCGTATGTGCGTTTCAAGTGGGGTGTGATGGATGGATGGATGGATGGATGGATGGATGCAAAAGAGGTGGTGGTGGCGGGAGAAGGGAAAAAGAGCAAAAGGCCATGGCATTATATGTATGTACATGCAGACAAAACAGCAGACGCTAACATGCAGAGCTGAGAAGCGAGCCAATCGAGGGCATCAAGCCACGAACGGCGTCATGCCAAATGGCTTTTGGAGCAGAAGAAGCAAAGCACCAGAGAGAGGCCGTCGGTCGAGGACGAGGCAAGGCCGGGGGGCCGGTACGGGGGTGGGAGGGGAGAAAGGGGGAGAGTCTAACGGATGCTACGAACAGACTAGCATAGCAAGTGGCTCCTTTTTTTTGTTTTTCGTTTTTCGTTTAGAACATCCATAAGAAGCGACGGGGCAGAGAGAAAGTGTAGGCAATGTATTCTTGGAAGCACCGGTAGAGATGTGAGCCGAGGTGAGTGCGTGAGTGCTCACTTGGAGAGAGACATTGGAGCGGACGTTTGTGGCGCGGGGGCCCCAAAACAAAACGGCACTGTACCTCTCCACCTGCGAGGGGGGGGTACAACTGCTGAGTACTTAGGTACCTTACTAGCGATACTCTCTTCCTCGTCATCTCTCTCCCTCTCCTCACCATTTGAAATGGCTTGGTTCTTTGGTTGCATGTAGGTACAAGCAGGGTACGCACATTACATATGCAAGGTACGTACCGCCCCGGGGACTGGCGTTGCGGCGCTGCGGCGTTGCGGCGTTGCGGCGTTGCACCCCTGCGCTGGAGAGAGAGAGAGAGCGAGCGCTAGGCCGGGGGGGCTGCCAAAAAGGTGGAGGCGGCGTCGAGGGTGGGAGAGCCCATAAGCCGAGAAAAAGGTCGACCCTCTCGCCAATCAAGTACCCTCCAAGTACCTCTCCCCAAGTAAGTACCTCTCTCCAAGTACGTACCTCTCTTTTTTGCCTTTGAGCCCGTCACTAGGCAACTTACCAAGCCCCGGGTACGCCGGCCGAGATACCTGAGAAAGCTACGTACCCTCCCTGGGCGTACCGGGGGGCCGGGAGGCGCGGGTGGTTACGGTGGGTGGGCGCTGTATCCTTCGGGCGGGGCCCCACCGGCTTCAGTGGCCGCTGAACTGCCACAAATACAGGTTGTGATTGTGTCTCTGGAAAAGACCGGGGGGCCGAGGTGTAGTCGGCACAGAGCACTCACTGTATGCGCAGGTGAGGGAGGGTGGTAGGTGTGCGGTGTACGCGCGAACGTGTGAGGCCAGGAAAAGAAAACGCAGAGGGTATTCGGGGAGGAGGGAGTGGGAAAAAGAGAGACAGACTGAGACTGAGACTGGGAAAAGGCCCAGCCTGGGTTAATTTTGGCCCCAACGGGAGACATTGAACGCGGCGCTCCGCCCTCCCGATTGGCCTCCCAGCCTGTGCTCTGCTACCAAGTAGAGAGGCAGATCAGACGGCAATGGCCACACCTTATTGCCTAAACAGTGGGTGCTTGCTGCAAGGGCAAAAAGGTCCTCTGCTCCTCCGTACAGTGTACAGTAAAGGAGGCACTCGTAGCAAGACGAGGTAACTCCGTTCTATCCGTGTCAACGTACGGGACCCAGGTTACGTAGCACGCCCGCCGATGGGGGGATTCCGAGGGGCCGCCAGATGCTCGACGATGCTGCTCTCCTCTGTTATTGCTGCTGCTGTAGCCGTCTATCGCGGCCGCTGCTAGCACGAGGCGCTATTATTACTACTTGCCCCCCTCTCCCTCCTCCTTCAAGGTGGCGCATGTGGTATGATGCTACCTTGGGACTCTCTTATCCAGCGCTGCGGGCATCCCACCGGGGAAAGCAGCAGCAGTTTGGGTCTATTGTATCATTTGCTCCCCGACAAGGATCACTCAACAGCACGGCAGACAAGGAACAGGGGACCAGGAGCCGGCCGATCTGGACAGGCAAGCCAAGGCGGAGACCAGAGACACCACGCACCTCATGTACGCACGCTCTAGCATGTACATATATGTCTGTGGAGTTTTACCGCATCAAGCCCTCGAGAGCAGTAGGTATCTCGACTGCTCACCCCCCCTCCCTCTGTCCCCATCTCCAGTTGGGCAGATGGAAAGGGCCCCGAAGTCTCGCGCGAAGAAGCAAGCAAGCCCGCACGCAAGCAAGCCCGCACGCAAGCAAGCGAAGCATGAGGTGACCCTTTGCGGGGCGGACGAGACCACGTCACTGGGGTTAAACAGGATACCCTTCCTCTCTCTCGCTCACACGCTCTCTCTCTCTCTCTCTCTTTCTCTATCTCCCCCTCTCCCCTCCGCCCCCACCACCGGCAAATGTGGCCCCTCCAACTTGAGCCGACTCACGTAAACGGAGTCCACGTAGATACAGTCCGCAGATAATTAGCCCACAGCCCGGATCCCCCGTTGCCGCCTCTCGTCGTACCGTAGTACGTACGTGTGTACTCCGTAGACAAGTCCGGGCTTATACTTGGTGCGGAAAAGTAATGGAGGACCCAGGAGGGAGGGAGGGGGCTTTGCTTCATCAAAAGGGTTGCGCCCGTTTCGTGCCGGCCGGCAACACGACCAAAGGAGAAATAGTGGACAGCTGGGTAGGTAGGCAGGCAGATCCAGGCCCGCGCCGCCGCTCCACCGGGATGCATCGCAGGTGTGTGCCAGGCGAGTGTGCGGGGTGCCGACGCCTGGTCAAACGGCCCGCCAAGTATGTAGGTGCAGACAAGGCCAAGTCAAGTAAAGGCTGGCAGTTTCCAGCACACTTCGGCTCTTTTCTATGAAGCAGGATATTTTTTTTACTGGCAGCTTAAAACGGGCGAGTAGCACAGAATAGCAGCAGCGGTCCGGTGAGGGAGAGCATAAAAAAAAAGAAAAAGGTCTGGGCCTGTCTCAGCCTGCTAGCAGGATGCAAGAACTGGGCGAATGGCGAGCAAAGGCTTTTCCTTGGGGCCGTGATATCTACCTATGAGCGACGGAGAAAAAGAAAGACAGACAGAGACGCAAAAGAAAAATTAAAAATTACAAGAGAGGGTACGAGGGGCCTCCGTGTGTTCGTCCACGCTTCAGAAAACGCAGAGTTCATCACTGCCTTGCAAACTTGCCGCTCAGTCCAGACTCGGCAGTGGTCGCAAGGCAAGTACACCGAAAGAAGAGAGAGGGCTGCGACAGGCGAGGGCCCAGACCCGAGGGACAAAAGGCGCTGGACCCCACGGGAACTGCAATGTTGGTTGGGGGGATGGGAGACAAGTAGAACACGTCAGTCATGGAGTAATCCTCGGCTGTTGGGCAACCCAATGCGACGGCGTTGATGATGGAAGGGCGAGTGGACAGGGGGGGGGTTGGTGTTCGACCAAGTTGCCCTGATAAGATGTCCGCCTCCACATGATGCGTTTGATCACCTCGCGCCCTGCCGTTCCGCGGGGCGGTGCTCGTGAGCGAAACGCCGGCGTTTGAATCCACGCGAAACGCGCCGACCGTCGGCTCGGGATGGGCCCGGGCCGGATCAGGTCCTCATTTTCGTCCAGGGACACCCGTCTTGTTCGCCGAGCATGTCGAAAAGCATGCCGGAGATGCACCGCCTGTCAGTTGCTCACAAGAGAGCGTGTGCCGTGGCGGTGGGTTTTGGAGCTCACCATGGGCCCGGACCTTCTTGACCGGAGCCTACATGCGAGTTCACCGAGACACGCTTGTTCATCTTCCACGAGCAGAGGAGCAGATGACGTTGCGAGTGGTGCGCGCAGCCCAGGGCGCCGAGGAGGCTTGACGTTTTGGCGGAGTCGTGTCGCGCTCCCTGCGTTTTTGGCCGCCGGCCTTTGAAACTCGCCTCGCAAACGCACCAAACCGCCGCGCCATGTAATTACTGTAGGTACCTGTTGGGCCTACTGTAATGGTCCCTGCCTGCCATTGGGGTTTGATGTGCCTGCATACACCCGCTACGGTTCCTGCTACTGCTAGTCGCACTTTTCCACGCCATGTGTGGGCAAGCTCAGTATGCATGCAGCAGACGACGATGTCCTCGCTTGTTGTCGCGGCCCCCTGTCCGGTTCCTCCTTGTCCGAGTCCCGGATGTGCAGGCTGCTGTGTTCCCCGGCCGGCTGTCCAGAATAAGCAGAGGACTTCTCTCTCTCTCTCTATCTTGAAGTATGTACATACTGTACATACAGGACTATGCAGTACTGTACATGGACTCTGAGGGAAAGGGATTATCAGCCGCAACATCAACATCCCTGACCTTGCCTTGCATATGTGGGCAGGGGGGGAGGGGGTTTGTTGCTCAACGGCTACCTCGCGCTGCTTGCTCCCCTTTTCACCCATCACCACTTTTCGAGTACCCGCCTATCTGTCCGTGCATACTTTCAGCGACCAAAGGCAGATAGCGCGGTACTCGCGCCTCCAACGTCCCTTGCGTGATGCGCTGCGCGCCTACTTACATACGGTCATCTCGCCCGCATGCCGCGAGATCGCGTGTTCATGTCGCCACTGCCCATACAACATCCAGTAGCTGTGCGCGCGCGCGCGTGCGGGACCTTGCTTGAGCCCGCGGCGATCTGTCGTCTCCCCCAGCAGTTGCGAGATTGATTACCCGCGCCGCACACACAAACACACACACACACACAAGCATACAAGGTACAGTACCTACTGCACACAGCGCCTGTGGCTTGCGAGGAAACAAGGGGAGAGAGCGGGCTTTTGGATTGGCTTTGGCATCCCTGCCGCTTCCAACGTGGCGATCCACGGTTTTAGGCCATAGGCGGGTTAGTCTTGGAAACGGTCCCTTGACTCGCCCCAAGGTATAGCATCTTACGTACCACAAAACCCTTCAAACGACGGACAACGAGCAAGGAGAGTGTAAAAAAAGGGGGGATAACCCAGTTGGAAACTAGAGCCCAGGCTTTCTGAGGGAACCATCTGCTTGGCTCTCCCCTTTCGTCTTGTCCGGTCCGAAAGCCGCCTCAGGCACCGCGCGTCGGCGGAGAAAACGGTAAGCCCGGCGTGGATTATACTTTGGGGTGTACGATGCACGCAGGCAGGCTGTGCTTTTATTTTTTCCCCGAGCAAGCAAGAGATGAAACCACGTGCTTCGTGACGCAAGCAAGCCACCCGCCTGGCACTGGGGGAGCCGGAACGTGGAAAGGGTCTCACACCTGGTCCCCATGGCATGTCACCGTGGTCAGGAGGAGTATGAGGGCTTTTTTCACTTGGTACTCTCGCTGGTGCAATTTTAAAATTTCTTCAGTCCGTCTGGGAATTCCTTTTTGCCTCCCAGTTTCCTCCCAGTTTACACCTCAGCCGCCTGCTTGGATCACGACACTAGAAGCGTCAGCCCAGCCATCCGCCCTGGCTAGCGGAAACGGCCTGGAAATTCTATTCTACCAGGTAGGTACGGATATGGGTATACGAATCGGATACGAACTGGATACCATGTACGTACATGGACAAAGGCCTTCAAACCTCCCGAGTTGACGGGTGTTGGAGACTCTCCAGGTCAAGGCAGGGCGGCTCACCTACTGTACCTACTAGACGGTTTCCATGCAAGTCGGCTTGCGGAGCACACGAGCTCCCGTAGCAGATACCTCGAACCCGGCGCCTGGTGCCCCCCAGGCGACCGGTACTCGATACTTGACTCCCCCGGGGAGGGTCTTGTGCGTGGCGCATGCAAAGCCAGCTCCACCACGGGCACCTGTGACCACGACATGGACTGTTTTGGGGTCTCTCAGCTGCTGCTCTCGGGGTTGGGGGTTTTGTCGGAAGCGACTTGTCGGTTTTGCTGCTATCCATCGGCGACACATGCTTGCAAAGTACGGAGTAGATGACAGCGAGGTAGGGGGCACAATACAGTATGCACAGGACAGTACTCTGTAGGTAGGTGGTTTTTTTCTATGCACGCTATCATCTTTAAGGTCATCTTTGCCCAAGAGTTGAAAGGGGGTAGGCAGGCAGACTGGGCGGTGGCCCAGGCAACTTGGCAACTAGCCCTCGTTTGCAAAAAGCAGTCAAAGTCGGGAGCATGGATTCAAGTTGCGGAGAATCTGGGCGACGTCATGCACCCCAGAGGCTTATTAACACTGCTGGCCACGGGTGACGGGGATTGTTGAGAAGCCGTCGCCGTTGTTGAGAGGACCCGCGAGAGGACCAGCGAGAGGACCCGCGACGCCCGCCGGCCTCTCTCGCGCTAGATACCAATCAGGCACGGAGCATTATTCGAAACTCTATTCATTCCTCGGTTTCCCCGGGCCATTTCACCATCCCCTTCCAGGTTGTCCGTCACAACTTACGTAGCTGCTCCGTAAAGCTACACCCTGTTTATCCATAGTCCTATCCCTCGCTCACGCTACAGCTCCGCCGATAGGCCCTCCGTGTATGTACATAGTCTGATTGGGCGAAGGCGCAGCGCCCTGTGGAACCTCGGAGTTGGTAGAAGCTCATACACACTCTGTAATTCTCCCCGAGAAGCTCCCTTTCCCCCGCTTGGGCGTTTCAACTTTCACGCCGGCAAAGCAGCAGCGTGGATGCCCGACGTAGGTCAGCGGCGACTAGGCGAGAGGTCCGGTTTTCTGGGACCCGGGATTCGCACCCATGTACATACCGGTACCACCAGGCAGGCAAGGGGCGTCGTCCGGCACGGCGCAGCGTCTAAACCGGTCGGCTCGGTAGCGGCGAGTGCAGGACCACGGTACGGAGGATTTGCCGCGCGCAATAGTCGGCCATTCCACAGCCTCGGTAGCTTAGGGTTTCAGTCGACGGAGCCCACCGGCGCAACCTTAATCTGTCCCGTGAACGTACGTATTCGTACCTGCTTGACGCGGCCTCTTTACTTGACCGTACGCGGGCCATCCGTGGCGGACGACATGATGCTCGCCTTGTCCGTACCTCGCTCCACCGAGAGAGCTCCGGTCTCGCCGCGCTCCGCTGTATCGATCGCCAAGGCGCCACGTGGCCATGGCAAGCCGTCTTTGACTTCCTCGTCGGCTTTTCCTGTTGTCTATGTGTGCCTGGATTCGGGTAGTCTTGTCTCGGTCATTCATGGCCTCTGGCGAGTCTCGGCCGCAAACCCGGTGGCAACGGGAGAGGGTAGTGCATGCATGGTGCATCGTCTGCTGTGGGGGATCCGTGGAGATGCCGATCCGTGGTGCTGAGAGACTTTTCTTTCCCTCAGGTGGCCGGTCCAGCCGGTGCCGCCCCAATCCTCGCCGTAAACTCTACTGTGGCTAAGTAGTGTGTGGTCTTTCGCTCTAGTGCCAGTCCGTCCATCTCCTCTTCCCCAGGATGCCCGGCCGGGGGACGGAACCCTGCATCCTGGACCAGCCCCGCCGCCGGGAGACGCAGATTCCGGGCGGCCGTGGTGGCGGGGCCAACTGCCGGCGCCGAAGCAGCCGGATAGGCACCAAGATGATCAGCTGGGTCCAGTTACGGCCGGCTGTGACGCGGGTGCTCTACTGGACTCATGCACACACATGTGGCAATCCAGTTTTTGGTTGGCATGGCTGCATCATGCAATGGCTTGGCACGCGTGGAGATGTGTTGTGCAACACGATAGGCCGACGTGAGGGAGCAGGCGGGGGATCGCCGGCTCGTTGCCGACAGACGATTGGCAACCGTGGGGAAAAAAGGACGCTTTCTTCCATGCGGCAGGACGGCAAAGCCAGCCAGCCAGCCTCCCACGCGCATAGTTGCTTGGTACTATGTAAGTTGTCATGTAAGGGACTTCTGCAAGCCCTCTTCACCGCCTCGGCCGTCAATTTCCTCTATGGTTGCACATCGTCGCCGACCTCTCCCCGCCACACCGTGACTTGCGACTGGAGTGTGGGAGGGAGAGAGACTGGGGGTGTTGGCGGCCTCGTGAGTAAACCCGGTCCAGCCCGGCAAAGCTCGATCCAACCAACACGCAGCTCAGGCCGCTAAAATGCATCTTTTGTCCCAAAAGTAACTGTGGAGTCTCATCTTGGCGTGCTTGTGACAAGGGTTGGGCTGCTTGACGGCGGGGCATCGGCCTGGCCGCCTGATCTCTTCAGGATGAACTGCCAGCATGACCTCGAGTTATCCGTTCTTGCGCTCCTGCTTACAGACTCAGACACTCACTCGGTATGCACGCACTTACGCAGGCACTCGAGAAGCATCAATGGCTCTAGTGGGACTGGAGAGAAATGCACCCATGTCTTGACGAGAGAGAGCAAGGGCCCAAACGGTACTGGGCAGAGCTGCCGGTCTCTCACTCAGCCTTGTACGCCCCCGTTTGCCCCTTATAGACTTGCAGTGGGAGCCGATTCAGACGGGGCAGATGCTACGGTTCGTTCAAGGGCTCTCAAGGGCTCCCCCCCTCCGTGACGCTGCCGCTGCCGCCGACATTGTGCCCTCGAGTTTCTCAACATCCAGCCCTTTGTAGATCTCGTGTCACCCGCTAGCCGGTGGCAGGTGCATGCATAGCGGAATCGCCCTCAACACTACTGCAGCCTCTTCATGCCGCAGTACGTGCCTACCCGGCCACCGACGTCTGTATGCACCTGCGTGAACAAGTCGTCGGCAGTGATGTCTTGTGGGTTGTAATGAAGATCCGGAGTCCCCCTCGCCGGCCTGAGCCATATTTCTGGCCAACATGGTCGGCCTCGTGGCCGGCCGGAGTGGTAACCCGGCCACGGACCGAAGTGGCAGCGACTAAACGACGTGCCGGGACAGGCGTTTCAGGACGCGCGGGGGGTGGACTGGACCCCATTTGACCCGCCCATTTTTTTTGACAAAATTACAGCCATGGAGTGAAGGTGAAGACGGCCTGAACTGGCGAGATGGCGGTCGAAACGGCTGTAGCGTGCATGTGGTGAGTTGTCACGGGGCAGCAGTGCGATTCCGACACCAGGGGGCGTCGATCTCTGCGTCGTCACCTTTCCCTTACTCCTCACTCACCATGGTTTTCGTTGTGTTTTGTTTCTTCTTTCTTTTTGCCTATCCTTTTGACATCCCTTGTTCCTCCGTCACCGTTTCTCTCGACCCCCTGCTTGTGGAACCTGACAAGAGAACGATGGACCTCTTGTCGCTCACAGAGCGGGACATTGTGCATGGAGAGGGATCCGCCGTGCCCTCTTGGTGACAGCCCGTATCATCGATGACCCTGCGGACTACGCTGCAATAGGTATCTAACTTACTTAACGAGGCATCTCTCTCCAACGACCAGGGCCGGGGCACGTGGCCGATAGCGTTTTGATTTATAGCAGATGCCCTATCACGTCTCCACTGCGCACTTTTGGACTCGCTCGACCCAGTTGGACAAGATGCAACCCAATTGGGGCTGTCTCTGTCCCGAGAGCTAGCGGCTGCAGCGTTTAGTCTTGGTCTGTCCGATGCGCTGCTGTATGCGCCGCTGTATGCGCCGCTGTATGCGCTGCTGTAGGTATGCGCCGGCGCGAAGCAACACGAGGGCAGCCACAGGCTTTGATCCAAATCTCTCTCTGCCTGCGCGCAGGGCCTTGCAGCTCCTTCCATGATGATTCAACGCAATGCACATAAGGTATGTACAGTATGTCCTTTGTCGCAATCAATCAAGACAGTAAATGATGGGCCAGGCTTGGCAGCTTGGCGTCTTCATCACCCCCATGGCACTGCAGCACTCGCTTTCTCCAATCGCATCAAGCAGGCATTCTCCTCTGTGCCTTCCAAAGGTCTGTCTGTCTGTCCATGGCAGGAGCCGCCGTACGACGACGTTTTTTGTATGCCATCACGGCAATGAGTCATGATAGTCAAGCAAGACACGACTAGAGTCCCTGCACTGCGTCAGTGTCTCTGATGAGAGACATTCCGATACGCCCATGCACTGCACTGCACCGTGCCTACTTGGTACCCACAGGCTATGGTACGTCGTAATCAAAGTGCTTGCATGCGTTGGATCGGAGAGCCCTCACCGTCTATCCAGTCGCCCTCTGCTTCCACCTCAGCCATGGCTCATTAGACGGTTGCCAAGACCAAGGACTGACGCCTTCCCAAGCAAACGAGTCATCCGCAATACAGGCAATCGATTAGGTTGCATGTAGCATGTACCACGAGCCTTGCTCTTTCAACGCGGTAAAGTCTGGTCGAGATACATGTCTCCGCCCGACGCCCATTTTCTCCTTCTTCTTCACCGCACCACTTTGACATCTACCTGTTTTCTCCCGGCTCAACTGCAACTTGATCGCTCTTCTCCCATCACCCACCCTGATTCGACCAGCGGCAGGGCAACATGGGGCCAACGGGCCAACCCCAATGCGGCTCCACTCCAGCATCTTGGCACGCGATGGGCTCGCCAACGGGACATCCCGCGCCACTCGTTCTGCTCCAACAAAGCGCGCTTTGGCAGAGAGGAAAGGAGACCCTTTGCGTGGCGTTTGCCTCGGCCGCCCTCTCCCAGAGAAGACGCTGCTCTGCACCCGCAGCCGCGGCTGCTCAGTGTGTCGTCAGGACCCTCTAGCGTCGACATAGACGTGGCCTGATTTCGGCTCGGAGCAGTCAACGGGCGGATCGAGATGGTGTCACAAGCCTTCTTGACAGCAACCTGATTTGCACTGCAGCACATCCTCCGCCCGGGGCGTGTACGCATGACGATCCCGTGACACGACTTGCATGCGTGTGTAAGCAAGCACCACATCCCCCGCCGAGCGCTCTAGCCCGGTAGCTGAGGCCGAAACAGCGGTTCAAGGGTGACGGACGCCACGTGCAGGCCGCTGAAAGCCACGCCTCGACGCCACCGCTTCTCGCCAGTTTTTACCGCAAGGCACGGCCTCCGAGTGTCTGTGTGTCGTTGATTTTCGCCGGCCCTGACATGGAATACCCGCACGGTTGGCCGGCTTCTCCGACACCAGCGGGATCCACTCTCTTTCTCCATGGACGGACTCTTGGAGACCTGCTTGAACCCTATTGAAATGGGCAGGGTCACTGATCGCCGTCTCCTCCCCCCCCCTTGACCCCGCCAGAGTCTCGACGCTCCCTTGGGTGGCGCCATGCTGTCTTGATGGCCCGAATGCAATTGTGCTGCCACGTTTTTGAAGCTACCAGCCTGCCGGGACGTGAGATGTTGGAAGTTGATGCCACGGCTAGGTCGACGCATTTGGCGTTCCCAGCGCCTCGGTAACTTTGCCTGCTTGGCACCAAGGGACTTTCTTGACCAAAGGTCTTGTTTCCGCGTTGACCATCTCTGTCCCTACCTCTCAATGATGCGTGGATGTTCCTCACGCACTCCCTGGGCAGACGCCACGCCGCGGACAAGACAGTATGACGAATCTCAGTCGCTCGCAAGAGACCACCAAAATAGCACAAGCGCATCTGATCAAGTGGGCAAACTGGCCCCCACTGGTTCCCTTGGTTCGCGCACGGGCACTACGGAGCTGCCGCGGGCCGGTGACGAGCGAGCATCGAAACAAAACAAGCATCAAGCTCACCGTATTGCAGTACGAAACGCTTCGTGCCAGCGAATATCCGCCCCTGTGCTAGTGGCAGCCAGTCCGCGGAGATTGCTGCGAGGCGTGGCCTTCTCAAACTTGGACATGCTATCGCTTGTCAGTGGCGCTCTCGTATGGCCATTTCATCCCACGTTGAGAAGCCATTCTGGTGTGGTGGCTTCCGGGGCATCAGTGCACCGATATTGTGCCATGGCAAGCCAATAGCCGTCGGCTTCCAAATCCGGGTCTTCCCCACGGTCAGCAGAGAGAGAGACTTCTCGGCGTCGCCGACTGGCCATCTAGACGCAAATAGTATGCAAGGTGCGTCCCCGCCAAATGCTGGCTGCTGTGGCGCCGGTGGTCTAAACCCGGTCGCGCAGCATCGTCAAGCCAAAGATTGTGCCGCTGACGTTTTGCTTCCCCGGTACCCACGATTGCGGAGTGCAGGGCGGGTGCTGGAGCGACTACTGCAACCTGAGACTTGGAGCTATACACACACACGCAAGCCCCCCCCCCTTGGCGCATACGCCGGAACACAGCAAACGCCCCGGATGCTCCCGGAAGTGGTCAACGAGACGCACATGGGATGAAGTCAGGTGACTTCTGGCGGAGATGAACCGGGACGTGAAGTGAGACGCGGTCAGTCGCATCCAAACCGGAGCTTCAGACCGGGCTACCACCTTCCGAGATGGTCTACTGAGTGCTGGCTGCCTGCAGACGGACGCCGGCCGTCGACTGACATCTTGAGCAAGCACTGTCACAAAAGCAGCAACAGACTGCGGTTTGTGATGAGAGACGCGGCAGGGCGGGGAGAGTTACCCGCCCCGGCGCCCCGCTGAAGCAGCCCGGCTTGTGCTGCCAAGGCCCAGAATGGGATGCGTGAGCCGGTATTCACAAGTCGACGTTGATTGGCCCGTGTGCTGGTGGAGAGTTGCACATCGCAGCATCTAGACGGGATGGTACGGAAGGCGACTCCATCTATCCACACGCAGTACCTCCCCCGTGTTTTTCCTCTTGGCAAGCGAGGCAAGTTGCCGGGAAGCCCAGCCGAGCAGGTCAATCCCGGTCGATCAGGCTGATCAAGGGGCCGGGATTAAGGCCGGAATGGCGTGACCTAGCGCGCCTGCGGCAGCCAATCGCATTTCGTGTCCAGTCGCAATCGGCCTCTCCCACGACAGCCTAGATAGCGCAAAAACAGAGTTTCCAAACGGCTTGCCAACTCGGGCGCCCAGCGGGACGGTAGCCTATGTCTACTGGCGACTACCAAGGGCCGCCACATGGCCTAGCCAAGGGAGCTCCGAGAGGCGGGTGTGAGGGTCCAAGACTCCGGGCCCCGAGTCCGGGTCCCGTCATCGTCGTGCCGTTGCCTTGGTCCCGAGTGGCGCTGAAGGCGAGTGTGGCTTGATATGGCATCCCGACGACTTTTAAGGTTCCTTCGCCTGAGGCATTGTGGAAGCTTTGCTCTTGCTCGAGGACTCGGCATTTTTCACTGGAGCCCGCACCATCCTAGCCAATGGTTTATCACAGCAGCCTCGGAACTTGTGCGAGCATACCGTTGCTTGCTTGCTGTGCGTCCACGACACTTCACCTCTCGGTCACGTGAATAACAGCCGTGGCGCTGGTTCAACGGGCAGCCTAATCATCAGCTGCTCCGGGGGCCGTGCCTCGCCATCATATTCGACAACCACGTCAACCCAGTCGAGCGATCAGGATGTGGCAAAGATATGCTCCTTGTCGATCACTGGGTAAGCTCACACACGGACCGGCACTGGGCAGACTTACCCCCCAGTCGACATCTCCGTCCCCCCGGCCGGCCCGAGCGCGCGTCACGCATCGAACGCGAGCACTTGATTGCCTGAACATACGGCTAAGGCATACGCAGTGCATCGCGTTGTCCCATGGTCTCACCCGTGGCTCTTTGCATGCAGCGTGTCTGTCCCAAAGGACAATGGTGCCATCAATGTTCCAACTGGAGCGCCCGCTGGATGGGATGGAGGCGTGGGTGGCCAGCAGTACTAACGAATCGGGAAACTATCGTGTTTCAAAGGCCGGGTTGCAAGCGGCGCCCGGGTTCGAGCAGCGGGAGACGATGAAGCTGGCCAGGACACGCACGTGGGCAGTCCTCATTTGGCATGTCCTCGGATCAACTGCCCTCTCGAACCCCCTCCTCTTCTGCTCGGGGGCACACTATCGGTTGGCGGCCCTCTCTCTGTCCACCAGACTACGACGAGGTTGCACGCCATCTTCCAGATTCCGTCGTCTTGTCCCGACAAAGCCAGTTGCTCTGACCTCGGAGAGGACGAGGACTTCATCCAGAGGCCTAGGGCTGAAGGCGGGGACAGGCAGTCCAACAACCATGATCCCAGCCCGGCTTCAGAGCGGGCACGGCCTGCTATCTTTCTCTCGACTTCGTTCAGGTCGACATGGGCTAGGATCCCTTGCTTCCCCAGGTGCTGGCGTGAGAGCTTCTGACGGACTGGCCGCTAACAGACGCGGCTGTCAGAGTGTGGACACCAACGTCAAGTTTTGCTTCTTCGTGTTCTCATATGTCTCTCACGCATTCTTGATTAGTGTCACCAGCCATCAAAAAGTTCTTATTGGCAGTCTCACGATTCAGATGTGCATGTCTTTGTCTCTCGTCCAAGTTCTCTGCAAGTCTGCAGCCTTGAAGTTCTCGGCTGGCCTAGAATAGAGAACCACTCTCTTGCCCAAGTCGGGCTTCTTTTGGACAAACCACTGGACTGAGGAACCCCTGCGAAGAGGCAGCGATGGGCCTTCCTTCTGATACGTTAAGCACTCGGCGTGGGGGTCTGCAGCATGAGCGGGGTGCTCTCTTGCATGAGTCTCATCAACCATTGTAGTCCGAGGACGAGAAGTGCGAAAGTGCTTGATAGGATCACACATGTTACTCTACACCAGCCCAGCCTGTCCCCAAGTTGGAACGCGCCCCGTGCGAAGAACCGTGATGGGCATTACCCTGGACGACACCGGACTGTCCGGTCTTGGCCAATGCTTCTGGAAAATTCTGCCTTGGGCCGCCAAGTCGAGAGAAGCCGGTTCGCCGTCTTTGTGATATTTCCCGACGTGCATCTCGGGATGGTCTTGGGGGCACCCCTGGACTCAACGGCCATGCCGTCGGGCGACCGTGGGCGAGGGACCTCGGGACGTTTCAGTCCAAAGTAGGAACGTTTTCACGGTGGGATGAATCATGTCGCCAGATGCATCACGATGCACATGGGACAGGCATCACAAGCCAGCAGCACGTCTGTCGATGCGGCGAAGCAGCACCTGGCAGAAGACCCTTGTGCATGCATGCGGGATGCCGTTGCGGAGCAATTAGGCCGACATTGTCTCCAATGCTTTTTTGCTGGGCACCGTACGTCTGTTCACACAAACAAAGTACGCCCACCCGGGTTGCGACTTGTCGAACCGCAATCGAGAACAGTTCCATCATACACTTCTGTCAACTCTTGAGTCCACGTCACTGGCAGGATGGGTCCCGCATTTTGTTTTGACGACGGATGCTTGACGGGCCGCATTTCGATCGTGGATCGACGGGCGGAATCTCGTCCATCTTATCTGAATGTTTTCTTTTTTTGCCTTTTTCTCACAGCCCGCATTCGACATGTGTCGGTGTGCTGGATATACGGTGTGACGAGCCCTGCCCGTGCGACGTCTACTGCCGCGCCGAAAAGAGGCGTGGACATGCAGTTGATGTGGGGGATGCGGTGTAACAAAGGGTTCCCCCCAGCCATCCGGATATTTTATCATGCACATGAGTGGCCACTGGTCATTCAAAGGCTGAATGAAGGCGTCTCTTGTTACACGACGTCGGCCCATGACCCAAGCCTGCAGCTTATTACCGTTCGCCCCTGGACGACCGCTACGGTGAGAGTCGACTGGCGGCGTGTGAGCAGTCATTCTATGCAAGCTTAGTCCATGTCGCAGCCGGGGTTTCCGACAAGAGCGAGCATCCGCGGCTCTCTCGACCCGTTTTGTGGACAGAGATCCAGATGCGGCATGCAGGGAGCATTGTGGATTGGGCGGATGGCTTCCGCCGTACCTCTCCTGCCGCTCTGCTCGGGCTCGCATGCACTGCTACAGTACAGATATTCCGAGCCTTGGGTATATCCGCGGATGCAGGTTCGACTATTGCCTTGCAGGTTGGGCCTTGGCTCGGGAAGCAGAGCGTTGCATCGTGTCCTGTTCGACAGTGCGGGCCAGTCGGCCGAGTCAGGGACGAGCCTGGGTGCATCGCCAGATGGCAATATGCCATCTGTGCTAGTTTCTATGCATGCAGGGTTTCTCTGCGCCCTCCTTCTCCCCTTCCGCCAGTTTCATGGCACACACATGCTATAACGATGGTATTATAATGGTCAGCGGGGTTATCATGACTCTTTATCCATGCCTACGAGCGCAAGAACAGACACTGGCACTCTCGGAGAATAATCCACTCGTGGCCGGAACTTGCCGCCACGGCACTCAGGATGCGCGTCTGGGGTAAGCCGGCCTCACGAGATTGGATGGGTGCGAGTCAGTTGCCACACTGGTATGGCGCGTTAAGGGTTCCCCAGTTCCTATTTTGCTTCTCTCTGTAACGTTGCCGTCTTGGGACTTCAAGCACTTTACCACATGCCCATGCCAAGCGGCGTTCAAGCAAAAGGTCCCTTCTTTTTTTTTGGGGCTAAGAACTGATATGCGATTGGGGACTCATCGTCAAGATGCGATTCAGTCGACTGGCCAACGTGTCGTCACCGAGCATTGGGAGTTTCCCTTTTCCTCTGTTCAATCACTTTTTCAGGACCCGTGGCGTCTGAGATGAGATGACGAAAGCAGCGGTCTCTGTATCCTCTTCCTAACTCCCTGCATATGCATGCTTGCACTTGTCCTCGTTGGGCGACCATTTTGCAAGTTCCAATGGCTTTCAGCTAAGTTACCGCCAGTTCTGCTGTAGCGTCCCGCCGTCATGTCGGTCTAGGAGAGGCAGGTAGGTGCACAGTCGAAAAGGAAAAGGCCGCAAGGCGAGAAATAAGGCGACTCGTCAGCGGGAAAGCAACTGACGATGGCCAGGGCAGACTTCCAATGTTTGTGACTTGAGGGAGCGCAAGGACACGATAAGGACGGGTACACGGAGCCGGTCGGCCCCGGAGCTCACGGCCAGTTCATCTATAGGTTGAGACGCACACGTCTCTTGGTGACCGGGGTTCCGGAAGGGGGCGCGGCGCATACGGCACACCCGTGTCATATCAGAAGCATGTGCAATGATGGGGACACGGGAAGCAGAAGCAGAAACACATCGAGCTACGGGACGGATACGACAGGTAACTTCTGCCTTGTCTGTTCCTTTTCCTGGAGTGCATTGCCGTACAGGGTCTCGGGGGGGAGACAGGGTCGTCGCGCAGCATTGGGGCTTGAATCTGTGGCGCGCCACGTCCAAAACGGCGGACTTTGGACTTCACGACCTCCGCACGGCGGTTGAGTTTCGGCGACATGGTTCGAAACGTCGTTTCCATCCATCGGGAGATGGGATGATGGCGAGGGGACAGGCGCGAACCATGGGGGCAGCTCTCTTGGTAGCACTGTTCCTTTTCGTTTCCCCCCTTGATCCCTCTTTTTCCGTCGTGTGTCTTACTCTTTTCCCTTTGTCTTTTGCATGTCAGGATGGCGACGTGTCAGCGTGTACTCCGTACGCTCGCGACGACTTTGACGCTGTTCATCTCCTTCGCCAAGTGCGACGAGGCATCGGCCTTTTGGCACATCCAGCCGGTCTCAAAAGGAACAAGGACAAAGGAAAAAGAAACTCTAAAGCGGGGGTTGGGAGGGAGGGGGGTTGGTGGCCGAGCAAGTGAGATCTAACGACTCGCTGGGTTGGGTGTGAGCTGGGGTGTTTCTTTTTCTTCTTCTTGTCGTTCACCTCTTTTATCTCCTCGCCGGGGAAAGGGCAAAGGCGACTGCGCCGCCGATGGGAGTCGCGCAAGTCACGGCGTGGGAAAGGAGGGCGAACACATCAGAGGGAGCGCCCAGGAGAGAGGGAGTTTGAAAAAGCAAGCGAGTGCTTGCAGGACAAGGGCTGCCAATTGGCGATTCCCCACCGGAACATGCAGTGTCGTCGTCTCTTCTTCCAACACGTCGTCTTCCCATTGACTGTGGTTAGTCGTACGGACCCCGTTATGCCCGGGAACGGAGAATGGACATGGGGGCTCGAGCTGCCTCGGGATGCCTTTCTTGGACCGCTTGCTGCAACTCCGGCCAAGGGAGCAAAGAAAACAGGGGACTGACAGGGCAGCTCGGGAACCTCTTCCGTGTTGCCCTGGCGGCGTTCTGAAGTCGTATTCCCGATGGGGCCGGGCCGCGACATTGAGCTGTTTCTTCGGGGAACATGTTTCCTGGCTCGTCACTCTTTGCTCTCTGTCTCTTCTGTACGTCTCTGTGCCTGTTCTGTTCCCTTGTCCAACTTCTTTCCCGGGGGCCGCCGAACCTCGCTTTTATTGTTTTTTACTTTTCCCATCCTTTTGATTCCCTCTTTTCACGCTCATATTCCTCCTTTGCCGTTCTCAAAACGGACCACCTGTCCACTCACTTCCCCCCTGCCCGGCTCCGCTCCGGTCTCGCCTGCCCGCTTCATCTCATCTCATCTCCCCCCTCCCACGCGTGCATGTCTCGATGGAGAACATGTGGCGTGTGATGTTGATCTGTGGGGAGGGGGTTCGGTTGACTCCTGGTCCAAGAAGGGCTTGAGAATGATCTGCAACTTGCCATCGCGGGGGGGGGATGGGCAGCATGCGGCCCATCTGAGATGTGATGATGCGTGGAAAAGCAAGACTGCCAGCAGCAGGGGCGGCGGCGGCGTCCACCTGCAACAGGGACGAATGGAACCGGGGGGATGGTGTGTGGGTAAAAGGGAAGTTGAAGCGAGGGGGAAAAAGAAAGCAGGATGATGGCGAGTGTCGCGAGGAGAGGAAAAGGAAGGGAAATGAGGCAGGATGGGAAAAGCGACGGCCATGGATGATTGGCCGCCGCGAGGTTCGCATCACAACAACCATGCAGTAGTGCCATCGGTTTCTCCCATTCAAGCTTCTTCCCATTCTCAGTCTTGGGAGCCGTCCAACGTCTTGCTCGCCTTTGACATCGCAAGCCATCCTCGGTCCCTGCTCTTTTCTTTTTTTGCCCGTGATCCGTGGTGAGCTTCCCATGCACCCGCCATCTGACAAGTTCCTCACCCCCAACCTCCTCCTCCTCCTGCTACTCCGCCGCCGCCGCCGCCGCTGTGTAGTACTTAGTGCCCGCCCGTCCGCCTCGGAACCCAGCGCCTTTCTTTTCCCCTGCTAGCTTCCGTCCGTCTCCTGCGTGCCGACGTCGCCGATACTGGGGGGGTGAAGCAAAATACGTACTTGGTAGTAGCCACGGCATTTGGCCTATCCCCCCCCCCCCAACTTACACGGCCTCAACTTGGGCGCGTGAGGAGGTGTCACGAAAGGGCAAGATATAGAGATGGGCTTCAAGACGTCAAATTGCCCATTACATGCTACATATACCATCCACATAGTCTCCTCTCTGTATGTACATCCCCGTCCCAGCAGCGGGTTCCTCCCTCCCACCCTTTTCGATACCCCCATGCCGGTTGCTCACCACCCCCCTCGCCCCCCCCGGACAGCGAGAATCAAGAGGGTAAATCCCGAGAAAGCAAAGAAAGGCCCAATCGGGCCAAGGCGGCGCCACGACATGCACGATGCCCCTCCCCTCCCCTCCCCCTATGCTGCAGCAGCGTACATGGCAGCTTCCGCTACCCCAGACGATGCATCCGATGGGCTCGACGACGACGCAAGGCGGACCGACACACAAGACGACGTACATGCATGCTCCGTCTACACACGCACGCACACGCACACCCTCACCCTCACCCTCGGGGCTCAGCTTCTCTTGTCCCTCTCTTCCTTTCTTTTTCGCTCTTGGTTTTCTCTCTCTTCGCTTCTCCGTTCCCGTCTTTTGCATATATGTACATTACTTATTTGCAAGACTCTTGCCGTGGGTTTCTGGTTTTCCTTGTCACTCTTGCGGGGAAGGCGGAGGAGTGTCACCGGGCATACACGCCCCCTCCCCCCCCTTTTTCGAACATCGAGGGGAGACGTACGGATATCACCCGGATGCTGGGATATTCAACACCTTGTCAAGGTCCCGCTCCCGTCTTCCGGCCACGAGGAGCTTCTTCAAACACGTTCCGGCCCCCGCTGCTTGTCTTGTCCAGTCCCATGGGACACCAAGAAGGGACACCAAGAGGGGAGGGGGTGGCATCCCGACGCCCGGACTTGTGTAAGCCAGACCATCGAGGCTAGGCACAAACGGGCCGGCAGCAGCACGGCGGCACACGCTCTCTCGCATCGCCGTCGTCATCCTTCATCGTCCGCCGCCCCAATCGTACCACTGACTGCTCAACCCATCCACCCCCCCCGAGTGTCGTCCAAAGCTCGCCGCCGCCATCGCCCGTGCCGCCTCTCCCTCCTCGCCTCTCACTCGCTCCACGCCCGGCCCCTCCTCCCAGATGGGCATTACATCCAACATTACATCCAACATGACATCCAAGGCAGTGGACACTCGTGCCTGTGCCAACGTGCGGACGTGCGTCCGGCAGCAGGAGCCAGGAGACCCCCTGGATGCCCCGTGTCGTCCACTGTCTGCCTGGCTGCATGCGCCGGCCCGTCCTGCCAACCCTCTCGATCCCAAACTCATGTCTCCATCCGTCCACCAGTCACGACTCCGTCACACCCCCCCCCCCCCCCCCTTTTTCCCCCTCGTCACGTATCGACCCAAGCCACGCGCAGCAGGCTCCAAAGCCAAGCAAAAAGGAAAGTAAACAGCAGGTCGAGGGAAAAAGTCTGACACAATAAGAGGAGGGAAACCCCGATGCCCCCTCTTTGCCACATGCACTCTTCCCGCATGCATGCATACTTACATATCCCTATTCGTACATCAGGTCCAGTCAAGTGACCGTTATGTGCTTTTGTCGACGCTCCAAACTCACGCGGTATCTTCCAAGGCTGTGATCTGTCATATCCGACGTCCGACGACCAACGACGGTCGTCTCTCCTCGGTGCCGTGGCGGTCATCTTTGCTTCGTTCCCCTTCCCTCCCTCAGTAAGGCGCATCACGAACCACCCGCCACCCCGTGGAAGTGGGACTGATATGGCGTGATAAGAAGGGGCAAGAGAGGAAAAGGCCAACGAGCCTCACGTCTGTGTGTCCAGGGCGCCCCTCTCTGCTCGGGAAGCGCAGGCCTCCGGCATGGCGAACAGAGAGGGGTGGCCGCGGCAGAGAGATCGGCCATGTCATGCCTGTTCGCTCTCGATTGAGAAGCTCAGGGTCGGGACTTGGGGACTTGGCAGGCCTGCGAGCTCACCAAGCCACGTCACGCCCTGCGTAGACCATGCATGCAGCCATCCTGGTCCCAGTCCTCGTGCGACGGTACAGCGCAGTTTCCCAGCTTCCTGGTTCGTTGCCGCTCGCACCGCGGGACACAGGGCAAAGATCACCGGAGGAAGAGGAAGAGGAAGAGAGAAGATGGTCAAAAGAAAGGAGCACGTCTTGTCGATGAGGTCGAGCGGAGGGGCAGAGGGGGAGGGGGGTGGTGCGCCCACCTCCCAAGTGCTTAGATGGCTGTTCAAAGAGGAAAAGAGACGACACCACAAGCCACTACTGAAGTCGCCACAGGCAATGTCTGAAGTTGGTTCGGCTTGCCGTTCCCTCTCAGTCATCAGGCCATTCTCCAAGACACCACCGGCAATAGAACTGGCCACATTCTCGGCCATGTCTAAGTTCCCAATCCTTTCTCGTCGCATCTTTGCAGTGCTTCGGTAGTTCTAATGCCTGTAGCTTTTGCTAAGCAGTGTTCCTGTCATGCTCAAATCCCAAAATAGATGAAGCCTGTGTGGGAGGTGCTCCTCAAAAATACCTCCATGCTTGGTCCAAATGCAATCGCTGCCTCCTACTCCCATGACTTTTGTTCCTTGTCTGTCTCAGACATGGTGTCTGTCGATTGGTCTCCGCTGCCATCGGCACTCGTGAGGCCCTTGCGAATGGCCAGGACGCTGTCGACGATGACGGCATCTATGCCCTCCTTGACTTGTCGCTGCAGAGGAGTGTTAGCCAGCATGCTCTTGATCGGCGCTGTTTCGTGCAATGCGCCGAGACCGTGTCTGACAAAGCTTACCTGAACCAGAGTCGGGTCATTGTTCAGCACGCCGTAGCTGACACACACCAGCCCGAGCTCCTTGACGACCCTCACGAGCCTCGGGCTGTTGATGAGGGGCTCCGCCGCCGACACGATGCCGAGCAAGTTCCAGCGGCTCGCGAAACGGATGGCCTCCTGCAGCGACGAGGCTCGAATGTCGCCCACCGTGCTGCACCCGGCATCGGTGAGGAAGAGGATGGGGATCGACGGCTGCTTGAAGCTGAGGCAGAGGCAAATGTCGGGGTTGAACGAGCTGAAGATGATGTGCCGGAACCCGGCCAGGTCGTAGACCTTGGAGAGCACCGTGTCGCAAAACGAGTTGAGCTCGACCGCGTACGTGTCCATCTCGTGCTCCTCGCTCTCGTGCAGCATGGGGTACTTGAGCTCAATGTTGAACCCAATCTCCTCTGGCAGCTTGCGGAAAAGGTCCTCGAGGGTCGCGAACGGCGCCTGGATGAAGTTGCCCCGAGAGTTGGCCTTGTAGCCCTTTTCTTTGAAGTCGCGCGTGTGCTTCATGCGCTCCTCCATCTCGTCGTGCCCGCTTCCCGCGTAGCCCATCGACAGCGAGCGCTGCGGCGCGAAGCTGTTACTACGCGCCCGCGGCGACCGATCTCGCGGCGCAGCTCGGCCCAGTACGTTGCTGTTCTGCGCCGCGTCCCTCCTCTTGTCTGAGTTGATGTGGAGAAACTGTTCCAGGGTGAGGGTATGCACCGGAGCGTCGATGCCGGTTTCGCTGACGAGAAAGTCGTGGTAGATGACGGGAACGTGGTCCTTGGTGAGCTGAACGTCAAACTCGACGTATTGCGCGCCCAGGTTGGCCGCGGCAATGAATGAAGGCAGCGTATTCTCGCCCAGCTGCAGAGACTTGTTGGACGTGAGGTTCTTGCCCAGGCCACGGTGGCCGATGACCATGGTGGAGTCAAGCTTCTTCCAATACGTCTGCTGAGACGTGACCTCCATGTTGGGGTGGTAAAAGGGGGTGATGACGAGGAAGTTGAAGTTGACGGTCCCGATGACTTCCAGGTTGCCCGACATGATGGGAACGCACACGTCGCCCTGGAGGTTGACCCGCTGGGTGCCGAGCGTCGGCTTGATCGAGGACAGCAGGGCGACGGCCCGGCCAATCTTGTTCTTCTCGCTGCCCGAGTACGTCGGGACAATGTCGAACAAGAGCTTGACCTTGGTGGCGTCCCCAGTGGTGAACACGACGGGCTCCGTCGAGATGCCCTCGTGCACCGGCAGGTCGATGATGGTTGGTTCGCCTTGCGCGCCGTTGGCAGTGACAACCACCGACAGCGCCGTGTCCAACTGCGTATTGTGCGCCTCGGTGAGAGGGACACGGTCGAGGCTGACGGCGTCCGTACTCTTCCGAACGTCCATGGTACCGAGGCTGACGAGGACTAGACTCTCGTTGGTCAGATAGCGGTGACCGAAGCTCTTGACCGGCTCGGCAGGCCGCGGGCCCCCGTTTGAGGTAGATCCGTTGGAGCGTCGCTCGTCAATGGAGGAACCCTCGGGGGGGTTGGACGCCTGCAGTCCCGCGGCCACCCTAGACGCGGCCTCCTCGTCGTTTGTGTGCGAGGCGAGGAGCCGAGCAATGTCCATATGGCCGCGCAGGGCCGCGTGTTCCTTGGCCGTCCAGCCCGACGCGTCGGGCCGGGAGACGTCGGCCCCGGCACTGACCAGCAGCTGCACGACGGTGATGGAGCCATCGACGGCGGCCACGTGCAGCGGCGTCCACGAGTACGAGTTCTCGGTGATCTCGAGATTCGCCTGTTGAGAATCGCTGCCCTTGATGATGATGCGGGCGCAGCCGACGTGGCCAAACCGGGCGGCGATGTGGAGGGCCGATTCGCCCGTCTTGTCGGTCCAGTTGATGTCGACGTCGGCATTGACGAGCATCTCGACAATGGGCTCGTAGTTGGACTTTGTCGCGAGAGCAAGCACAGCGCCAGATTTAGAGATGGTCTTGCGCAATTGCACCTTGGCCTCGCTGCTACCCTGCCAGTTCTCACCCTGCAGCAAGGCTCGGGTCGTCAACGGATGCCCGCCGATGACGCTGAGATGCAACGGAGCATAGCCGTCATTGTCCTGCCATTCTGGGGCGTCGATGCCGTCCTGGACGTGGAACTGGTTCCACTCTTGCATCTTGGCCATGATGAGTTGGCAGACGATGACGGAGCCGAACTGGGCCGCATAGTGAAGCGGCAGACGCCCGAAGGTGTCGCGACTCTTCAGGGCGTGTCGTTGCTCCGGCCCCAGCAGCTGAAGGAGGCAGACGAGTATCTGCACCGCCTCGTCGTCCTTGCCGAGATGCTCATTCTCGTTTGTGTTGATGGCCTTGGCGGGAGCGGTGGACGAGACGGCGGGCTGGAGGTGTCCATTGATGAACTGCGTTCCAGCCGGCACCGGAAAGGCCTTTGGGCTGTCCTCATTGGGCGGCGCCAACTTGGTGCGGCCGATGTGGATGACAAGTCTGTGGATGCAATTGCGACCGTTGATGTCGTCGGGCTCGTCCAGGTCCTTGATGAGAGGGAGGAGGTAGGCGATGCAGGCCTTGGAGCGAGCCGAGATGGAGCGCTGGAGGAGATTGAGCAGCAAGCCCTGAGCTTGCGTCTCTGTGCCGAGATTGGCCTCGTCCAGTCCGGACGTGAGCGAGGCCACGTCGTCGCGGCGAACAGCCTGATCCAAGGTGTCGAGCTGGGCCTGCGGGAGATGGAGCATGGCCTTGGCCGAGGCTCGGCCGAGGGAGCGGGTAGAGCGGTCCGAGGTGGAGTCGTCGATGTTCTGGGCGTCGCCGAGGACGGAGAGCCAGCGATTGATCTCGACGAGCAGCCGGGCGATGTGGGCATCCTTGGCAAAGGGCTTGGGGTCGACCTTTGTGGAGATGTAGCTGTGCTGGGACGAGATGCCAGGGACCTTTTTGTCGAGCTTCTTTGTGATCTTGACGAAGCCCCTGCGGTTGATTTCGCCAAACCACTGGAGGTTTCGCAGCTGGGTCCTCAGCTCGAGCAGGGCGCCCATGACCTCCTCGACCTCGTCCCGGTCGAGCGTGGCCACGACATCCGGGACGCGCCCATAGCGGTTGTGCAGTATGTTGAGGCGCCGGCAGGCCTCGGCATACTTTTTGTTGTAGAAGGAGTCGACGTCCTCGAGGTTGCGGTCAAGGGCGAAGAAGAGCTCTGCAGTGGGTCAGGGGACGGGGTTCAGCCCCGAAGACGAGTCTGGCAGGGCCGCCCACCTGCTGGATCCACGGCCTCTCCATTCTTGGCCTTTTGCGACGCGGCTTTGACGAGTTTCTTGAGGCCCTTGTAGTTAATGTAGAAGGCCGCCCACTCGGGCACCTGGTTGCGCGGAAGACTTTGCAAGGTCCCGTCTCAGCAAACGCCGTCGTCTTGAGCGCAGAGGCTACTCACTTGCGTCCAAATTTCATGCTGCCGCAAGACGAAGCTCGAGGGCGCAGCAACGCGCGCAGACGGCCAGGCGAGTCGGCTTTCCGGGTCCCCTTGGGCCCTGATCGACAGACGCGACGGGCGGTGTTGCTGGCAAGAGCCAATGGAAGAGGTCCGTCGCGCTAGACTGAGCGAGGTGAGCGTCAGAGTGAGAGGGAAGAAGAACCAAGTCGGCGCGCCAAACAGGGACAAAAGTTGTGTGGGAGGGCGGACGGCGCTCAAGATAAGTGGAGGAAGGCCGCGAGATCCGCGAGGCAAAGACGGAGAGAGTTGCGACGCCGCGTGGTGACAACGCTCCCCGGCGTCCAAGCTGGACGGCGCCAATCCAATACTTAACTGTGTATAATATCGTGAGACTTTGCTAAGTCACAGTGCCAAGCGCCCGCTGCTTGGCGTGCCCCCGGCCCACGCACACGGCACGCGCACGGCACGGCACACCACTGTAGGTGTGTGTACGGGCCCGCGGCGGCAAACGGCGGCACGGCGAGACGCGCGCATCTAACGCATCGGCTTGGCGAGCTGCTTGTTTTCATCTCTCGCGGCCATCCTTTGCGTCGTTTCGCAGGTAGAACAAAAGAGCGTTTTCTTTTGGCCTCCTCAAGTCTCTTTTCTCGCTCTTTCCCGCCCCACGCCGTGGCCACCAGCAATAATTAGTTCTTGCAGCCGAATTATGGGAAAGCGCAGAGAATTCCGTCATGTGGGGAAAAGTCGGTCGAGCATACATATCCGTACCTACCTCACCGGAAATGTCAGAGCGTATCCGTACAGTGCAATACTTTACTACATGTACTGTACCGTACTGGGCCTGGCTTCGGTGGCCTGTACAGTACCTTGCCTCTGTAAAGCCTTGCACAGTACCAGGTAGCAAGTACTGTACCTCGTAGGTAGCCGAAGGCCGAGGGGGGGCGTCTACCTAGCAGCACCCTCCGCCCGCCGACCGACCGGCCATTTCCAGCGGCCTGTTGGCCACCGTGGACCATTGTCGCTCCGTGACTGGACCACGAATCCCGGCGCCTTGATACATGCCTACCGGCCTCGTCATCCATAGACGGCCGGCTGCGACACACACACTACATAAACACACAACTGCTACGCGATAATGACCGCACATGCTGTTGTACCATACAAGATGCACTTCATTTACTCAATGATTCAGCAACTCGCGCTCGGTGCGGGACTCGATCCCAAACAAGGCTCTTGGCCGCATCCCACCCCCGGGCGGGTCCAGCTCAACAAGGGGCCCGGCCTCCTCCGGACCGAGCTCGTTCCATCCTCCTCCTCCCTTCGTCCAAGCTTCTGTAAGGCCGGTAGAGTGCTATAGTATATACCTATGTAGCTCGTTTGCTAGGGTTCATCTCTGGTCTACGCTCTCGCCCGCTGCCGAGTCAGCACCTCCGAGATGCTTGCTGGTGATACTTCAACCTCGTGCATCCGTGGCTTGGGTTTGGTCATGTCCGGTTGTAATTTCCACGCCTCCGATCCCTCACCGGTACTGCCGACTGATCCTCGCTTTCGCTTTGGCACGCTGCCCACGGCTGCCCCTTGCCGAAATCCTTGCCACCCGGGGCTTTGGAAGGTGGCCGTTCCCACCAGCTGCTCCGTCTCCTGCCTGAGCTGAATGGCTCGCTGGACAGCGGCATTTCCGATATGCAACGCCATCGAAGTGCGGAACTCGATCGAAAAGTCGGGTTTCAGCAGTTTGCTTTCAATGGAGCTTGTCGTCTTCCTCACGTAGACGTAGTCCTTCCAGACGCTCTCGATTTGCATAAGCCTGGTCTTCGGGCATGCCCCCTCTTGCCCACCCTTGACGGCCTTGGTCGCTGGAGCGTCGGCCGCGGGGAGGCACATCCGGTCGAGTTCCGACACCTGCTCCTCCAGGGCTTCCATCAGTCCGCCAAGCTCCGATCCCGATATGTCCAGGTTGGCCAAGCAGGCGGCGGACACCCGCCCTCCGGGGCTACGCAGGCCGCAGAGATCGAGCAAGGCGTAGATGCGACTGATCAAGTACCAGTCTGTGGCGCCGTCTCCCGTCAACAGCATCACCTTCCACTGTTTTTTGCACGTCATTAGGCCACGTATTAATTGAAGGGCCCCTTTCCAGTCCATGGCGACCACGCACTCGTCCAGCACCTGCTTGACCACCTTTGTGCTCAGGCCAACCCCCCACCGCACGCACGTGAGGAAGAAGGAGGCGGCCTGCTCAAAGAGTTTGAAATGCAGCAGGCCGTAAATAGCCTCTTCCACCAAGGCTCGGGTCGGCGGAACGTGCTCCCACACCCAGGATCCGCTCAGAGTCCGCAGCCGGACGTCCAAGGCCCAGTCGAGAAGCATGGGGCTGCGCTCGACGTCCTCGACATGCCTCCGTCTTAGCTTCCCGCCGGTCCTGCAGTCGACACCCGTTATACAGGCGAGGGCGTAGAGAAATCTGCCATGGTTCCTGGTCACCTTGTAGTGGTTAAGGATGGCGACGAATGTGGATGGCGTGGGTCGTAGTAGACGCTCGTGGAAAAAGGAATGGACCAGCGCGTCAGCAAAGCCGTGCAGTCCCGCCTTGTCGAACGCGACGATGAGCGTATTGTATGTATGCATGTCTGCTGCATGCGCGGAAATGAGGAGGTTGTAGCAGACCCTGCCCATTTTTTCCTTGACCCGGAGATCCGGATTGTTCATGATGGATCTCAATTGTCGGTTCAGGAGCACGGTATTGCGTTTCGCCCATTCGCTATCGATGCTTCGAAATGTGTACGTCGTTTGGCTCGTCTTTGCCAAGATGCACGCCTCTTCAAACGACGGGGTCGTGCCGGGCTGTTTATCGACCTTGAGGGTGCGAGCCAGGAACTTGTTGACGAGATGCTTGACGGATGTGGATTCGCGAAGCAGCTGCACCTTGTTCAGCGCCTCGCGCGAGAGGAGTGTCTCGTCGGATTCATCGGCCAGGACAGCCTTCTCGAGCTCCTCGTAGTCAGTTCTGCTGGCAGCGCGCAGGGTTTCTTCCGACGGACAGCCGTAGCGCTCACTTCTCAGGCTCGCGAAAAGCTGAGAGGCAGTGACGGTGGCGGGCTTATGTATCTCTTTCATGTAGGGTCTGGTTTTGTATATCGTCTTGAGGCAACGCCAGAGGGCGTCCATCTGCTGAATGGACAAGTCGGGCGTCCTGGCATCGCCTTCCGGAGCGGCGAATGGCTCGCGATCTTGCAGGTCCGACAGGTCCCGGCGGGCCTCTTCCAGCAGACGGTCGAGGTCGCGTCGGCGATCCTCTTTCCGTATGGCGTCGACGACTGCGGCGGTGGCGAAGACGGAGCTGTAGCATGCAGTGAATAATTCGGCAAAGGTCGGCTTGCGCCGTCGGGCAGCCGTTGCTGCTCGCCTTCTCGCCGCAGCCAGGGCAATGTTGCAGGGCCTACAGCCGCATCGGTGGGACTGGCCGGCTCTTGACCACAGAGCCTGCATCGACGCTGCGTCTGCGGGGGACGACATGCGTCCCCGGGCTGGTGGCGGCTAAGACTTTGGGACTGAGGCGCACACAGAGGCCATCTGGAAGCCGCGAGCGATAAAGACGACGGGCCGACAATTTGGTCGCGACAAGGACTGGTCACGTGATGCCCCAATTGTCGATTTCACCCCACATCGCAAGTCATCGTCGTCGGGCTCACTACGTTGATGATTTCGAGCCTCGGTCGACTGCCAGCATGTTTGCCCTCGAGCTCAAGGCGGAACTGTCGGGGTAGGTATCAGACACGGCACGTCCGAGCAACCAGCCAACTGACTTTGTCTCTCAAGAGTCACCGGCTTGCGCCCCGAAGACACCGCGGACAATCCGTTCTGGTACATGTTCAAGGTTCAATGCACCTCTTGCAGAGAGTCGCACGCCAACTATGTGGGAGTGAACCGCTTTGTACGCCCTTTGCCTTGAGCCCAGATCCGAGGCTGGACAAGAGTGCTCATGCATGATGCAGGAGACCAACGAGATGAGCGGCAGCCGCGGCGAGGCCAACTTTGTTTGGAGGTGCAAAAACTGCAAGGTCTGGATTCATCAAGCTCTCTGCAACGAGAGGAGGCGCTGACATGCTCAGCGAGAGTCGTCTGCATCCATCAAGAGCGGCCCCGCCCCGTACGAGCAGTCGGAGCCGCCCAAGGCCCAGAGGTTGATTGAGTTTGACTGCCGGGGGTTGGAGTTTACAGAATTCAAGCCGGAGGTGCGCGTCTCGGCGTCTTTTGCTGGCCTGTAGACTGACATCCTGTAGGGAGACTGGGCAGCCCAGGGCGCCGAGTCTGGGACCAAGTTCACGGGCATCGACTTGGTGGATGGGGAGTGGTACGACTATGACGACAAGGCGGGAGAGGAGGTGAGCATCAAGGAAATTTCATGGGATATTCGCCGAGCTTGAAGAAAGCCAGCACAGGAGCATTGCCTCCGCAACATATTATTCAAGCTGGACACGCCCAATTTTGTTAGGAGTGATGGTGACGTTTTTATTTCTCATTTACGGGTGCAGGGTAGGCTCCGGTACAAGGCCGGATATCAATGGCCCAATGTCGTCCTGCCGAGCGCCACGCCCAGCACAGTGCTATTCAAACACCCCCTCATCGCTAACTGCAAGCCAGCCGTTTGCAACCTCAGAATACGACCCCAAGAATTAGATCGAAACTTGATATCAACAGCATACCAAGGCAGCCTCGCGCCCCCCGTCATGGCCTCGAGTCAGCTGACGGCAAGCCTCGATTTTCTAACCGATGCTGCCCATCTACTGCGCGGCGCGGCGCCCGAGACATCGGCTCACCTCATGAGGCATCGCGCCGACCTCCTTTCCCATGCCAATGTGCCCCAGCATGAGCTTCAGCGACAGCACGTCTGCTCCGCCTGCGGCCACATCATGATTCACGGACAGGGTACAACGGTGAAACTCGAGACGTGCAAAGCTCGCCGGCGAAGGTCCGCTGGGGCCGGGAGGAAGCCGCCTCCTGAGGCATCCAAACGGACCAAAGTCTTGACTTGTGGCCGCTGCCAGCGACTGACCAAGACCAACCTCGCAGCCCCGGAACAAGCCGTCCGCCGCCGCAAGGGGCCCAGGCTGCCGGCGGCCGAGGCGACAACGGCGGTGACGAAGAACACAGACGCGTCTAAAAAGACGGCAAATGCCAGCAGCAAGCAGCGGGCAAAGAATCGAAGGGCCGGCCTGCAGGCTCTGCTCTCCCAGCAGCAGCAGCAGCAGCAGCAGAGCTCAGCAAGCTCGCTGACGCTGGCCGACTTTAGGGGCAAATGAGCGGCCAACCCTCACTTCTCCTAAACAAGCAATCGGCCCGGCTCTGCTCCCCTATCGTCTATCCAAAGTTGATGCAAAGCCGTCCGTTCTCCTGGGCTGCGTGCGAAAAAGATACCTGCACGAGATGGTTGATGGTCCACGAATATTCTAGACCCGATGCTCGGCCGGCGCGCCAATTTCCATGCCATGACATAATTAATGCCTTTCCAGAATTGCCCCTCCAAAAAATTCGGAGCCCCTCCACCACCACTAACAACCACCACCATCGACACTTTTCTACCCTTGCGATAGCCTTCCCAGCCACGGAACACAGAGGGACACGGAAAATAGAATGCCGTTAGACGAACAGACCAGTGAGGCGACGCAGAACCCGTCCCAGTTCTTCGAGGCCATCGGCACAAAGGTCGAGAGCCTCGCCGAGCCAGCTGCAAATGGCGACGTCGCCGACGACGAGCAACGGGCCGTCGAGGAAGTCGAGTCTCTGTGCATGAACTGTGGAGAGAATGTGAGTCGCGCCGCCCATCTGTTTCTTTTCGCCGCTGACTTGTCTTCTGCACCTAGGGCGTCACTCGGCTCCTCCTGACCGCCATCCCATACTTCCGTGAAGTCGTCATCATGTCCTTCTCCTGCGAACACTGCAACACCCAGAACAACGAGATCCAGGCCGCCGGCACTGTGCAGCCCAAGGGCACCCACTACGAACTGCGCCTGACCTCGCTCGACGACTTTGGCCGCCAAGTGGTCAAGTCCGACTCTGCCACCGTCAAGTTCATCGAGCTGGATCTCGAGATCCCCGCCGGGCGCGGCCAGCTGACCAACGTCGAGGGCCTTTTGACCTCCGTCGTCGACGACCTCGAGCTGGGACAGGAGGCGCGCAAGGAGCAGATGCCCGAACACTTCCCCAAGGTGGCCGAAATCATCACCAGGGCCCGCGCCATGCTGGCAGGCGACGCGTTCCCCTTCCGCTTCTACGTCGACGACCCGGCCGGCAACTCCTTCATCGCGCCCGATCTCAAGGACGGCGTCGGCAAGTGGGAGAAGCGAGAGTTTGCCCGGACACCGGAGCAAAACGCCGCCCTCGGCCTCTCGGATAGCGCCGGGGCCAACGCGCCGGCCGCGCCCGAGCTCACGGCTGACGGCGAGATTGCCCCCAACGAGGTCTACAGCTTCCCCGCCACGTGCCCGGGCTGCATGCACCCCTGCACGACGCACATGAAGATGGTCGACATCCCCCACTTCAAGCAGGTGGTGCTCATGTCGACCGTCTGCGACGATTGCGGCTACCGCTCCAACGATGTCAAGACTGGCGGCGAGATACCCGAGCGCGGCGAGAAGATTACGCTCCGCGTCGACGGTCCCGTCGACCTGGCGCGCGACATCCTCAAGAGCGAGACGTGCGGCATGGAGTGCCCGGAGCTCAAGCTACAGGTCAACCCGGGCACGCTCGGCGGCCGCTTCACCACTGTCGAGGGCCTCCTGACGCAGGTGCGCAACGACCTCCACGGCCAAATCTTCGAGGCCAACGGGCCCAGCGCCAGCAGCGGCGGCGACTCCCTGGCCGCCAGCGAGCGGGGCCAGTGGCAGGCCTTCTTCGACGGGCTCGACGCCGCCATCCGCGGCGACAGGGCCTTTACCATCGTCCTGGCGGACCCCTTTGCGAGCAGCTTCGTGCAGCCGCTCGTCGACCCGCCCGCGCCGGACCCCAAGATCACCAGGGAGGCCTACGACCGCACCGCCGAGGAGGAGGAAGAGCTGGGGCTCAAGGACATGAAGACGGAGGGGTACGAGGCGCCGGACAAGGAAGAGGCGCAGCCACGCGGTGGAAGCGACGTGGCGTAATGACCGGAGGGGCGAGGGGTGTGGAGGGCCGTGGCCTGACCCGATCTCCTGAGATCGCTCGTCTTTTGGGCATGAGAGACGGGTCGCACATGGGCTCATTTGAGGAGAGGGGGAAGGGTGATGCCGCCGGGGGACAGGGCGAGGATGTAGAGACAGGGAAAACAAAGGGGAGCGTGGGATTTTTCGAATCAAGAGCAGCATCACCGACGGACCCGGAATATAAGATGAGTTGAGCCTCGTCAACGACAGGCAGTGTTTGGCAACCATGTTTTTTAAGACTGCACATATTGGGTATAAGACCAACCCCTATTGCCAACTCCATTCTCCCGGTACTGCTGCAAAAGAAGTCTCGGTCCAGCAAGCGGTCCCTCTCCTGGCGAGTTCCCTCCGCCCCTCCCAACAGACGCGATGCCACTCTGGTCTCCCAAACAGCCTCGCTCGGTCGATGCCCCAGCCAAACGAGACAAAAATGACGTTGTCCAGCCGCGACACACAAGGCCTCATTACCCCCCGTTTGCTCCCCGATCACGCTCTTCTCCTCTCTCGGCATCACCATAGCCTCATTCCCCCTCAGCCCATATCGTGCATGGGTCGCCACCGGGACAATTCTCACCTCAGACTGGGGGAGGGGGAGGGAAACCCGGGCAGAGTCGGAGATGGAAAGAGACAACAGCAGAGAGTGAGTGTAAGTTATAGACAAAGTAAGAAAAGATATATAAAGAAAACAGGAAAGGGGAGATGTGGCTCCTCGGGCCGGCGTTTGCTTCTTGCAAGCCTCATGACCAATCTGTTTGTGCCCGTCGCCATTCGATAGGGAACAAGGAAAGCGGAAAGTGGGAATAAAAAAAAAATTTTGCCATTGCCAACGCGGCAGCGTATGAAAAGAAACGAAAAGAAGAACAAGGGTCCGTCGAATTCACCCCATGTTGCCTTGCGTAATAATAGAGATCAGATGCGCATGTCAGAATCCGAGGGGGCTCCTCATCTGCCAATCCCCGCCGTCCAGAGGGACCCGCATCTTCCCAGCGCATGAGAAGAGTAGAGGGAAACTGGCAGCGAGCCTTCATGTACCGGAGCAACACACACCAATGATGAGTTTTGGCGAGACGAGGTCCAAGTCCTGCCGTGGAAGCGGTTCCCCCCTCTGGCTCGCCATCCTGACATCTGGAAAACCAACAAGGAGGTGGTTCCCCTCACGGGTTCCACCACCGTCACACATCGCCTGACAGCCGACCATCTTTCCATGTGCTTGGCTGAGGCGCACCTCTTCCACACGGACACGGCATGCCGAGAGCCAGAGTAGACACCGCATTCCGGGCGACCCTCGTCTGGGCTTTGCCCGTGCAGGTTGCCTCCTTCAAAACTAAAAGAACGACGGCTTGGTCAGGACGCGGTACTCGACGTAGTCTTCGCCATCAATGTTGATAATGGTGCCCTGCGACACAAGCTTCCCCATAAAGGGCCCAGTCGGCTTGCGCTCGTATTTGACGCCGTCGTACATCTTGGCGTCCTCGGCGCCGCCCTTCAAGCGGAGAGACTCCTGCCGCGCCCAGACCTTATTCAGGCGCTGCATCTCCTCCGACTCGTGGAAGAGGGCCCGGCCGTTGGTCGAGGGAACGGGCGCAGCGGCGGCGGCGGCGGCAGCGGCAGCGGCAGTAACAGCATCCGTGGCGGCGGCCACGGCACGCTCTCGGGTGAGAGCCTTGCGGTCGGCACGACCCTGCGCCGCCTCGGCCCGGGCAATCTCACGGCGTGCCAGGGCGCTCGTGCGCTCCGCGGCCTCGACGCCCTGCATCCGTTGGGCCGAGCGGAGCTCACTCTCGGTCAGGGCCTGCCGCAGCGTGCGCCCGTCCGGTCGGGGCTCAATGCGACGTGACTGGCGCAGTTCGTGGCCGCCGTGACCAAGCCTCGAGGCGGGCCGGTCCACGCCGGCATCGGGCGTGGGGGCGGCGCTGAAGGTTGGCACGGTGACATTGTTGGGCTGCTTGAAGAGGGAACCGGCACGGGTCTGCGCCTCGTAGACGGCCTTTGTTTCGTTGTCGATTCGGTCTGCGTCCGTCTCGCCGTGATCCAGCTGATACTGCCGGATGCGGCAATACTCCTTGACCTCTTGTCGGTTGAGCGACTTGAGGTGATCCTCAAATTCCACCTCCTCGTACGAGATCCATAAGGCACCGGCGCCCGAAGGAAAATTACCATCAACAAAGCGCCCGTCCCTCGTCTCTCTCACCACCTTAACCCGGAACATATCGTTTTGGCCAAGGATGCCGTACACCGCATGGCGATCCCTCGGGTGGGCCTCGCTCGATGGTTTCCAGTATCCGATGAGGATACGTGTTGGGCGAGTGCCAGGGAGGGGGTCGATAGAAAAGCGGGTTTGGTGAGCGGCCATAGGCTGGGGGGGGGTCTGCGACCGGAGCGACTCCGGGGCGGGCGTCTCGCTCGGGGTCGAGGCGCTTGGGGCGAAGCTGCCGCTGACCTTGCGTCTCTTGCCGTCGGGGCGATTAGGGGTGGCGAGGTGCTCGGGGATGTCGGTGCCGTACGCAATGGCCGGCGCGGCCGTGGGGTTGTCCGTCGCCGGGTTTTCCTTGACGCGACGGACGGCTTCTCTGACGGCTTCGACCTCGGCCACCTTTCGCTCCTCCTCGGTCTCCTCGGGCGCAACGACGGAACGGAGGCGAGTGTACTCCTTGATGTGGAAGTGGTCCAGGCCGACAAGGTGATCGGAGAAGACGACGCGCTCAAACGTCACCCAGCTGCCCCCAGGACCCGGAGGTAGAGGGTAGGTTTCGGTCAAAGACTCGCCTTCCTTGGTCTGAGGCTGGACGCGGGTGCGCAGACGATCGCGGACGTCGATGAAGCCAATCACAGCGTGCTTCCTGCTCTCGTCAGGGACGGTCGAGTCTCTCCAGTGACCGAGGAGAACGCCCTTAACGCCAGTCAAGCTCTGGCGGTTCGGCTTCGACTTGCCGTCTCTCGACAAAGGAGGCGATCTAGTGTCGATGACGGGCTGGGCCTGGGAAATCTCCATCTTGGTCTCGCTCAGGTCGTTATAGAGGGACGTGCGCTTGCGTTTGGGATAGTGGGAGCCGGTCGACGACTCATCTCGAACATCTTCCATGACATGGTCTTGGTCCATGGAAACGACACGCAGAGGCGACGTCTTGTGAGGGCGGTCGGCCTTTGCGCCAACTACGATTTCGTCCTCCAGGCCTGTGGCCGGGGGTGAGTGCAGGTTGCTATCCGGCTCGCTCAGCTCGCTGTCAGCCTCGACGTCGTCGGAGGGACTGTTCTTGCGGCCGTTGATGTGTCTAGAGGACATGTGAGTGACTGTTTCCTGGACGAGGGGCGGCGGCGACGGCCCGCCGGGGCCATCTTGGTGATCCGACATGGCAGGCAGAGAGGGCTTGGTGTGTTGCGAGAAACGAAGAAAGTCTACGGTTGAGGGATGCTGCGAAGCGATATTGGGTGGATGAGAGGGATGGGGGTGGTGCGCGTGCGAGTAATGCATGAGGGAGGAAAAAGAAGAGAGAGATGACGAATGAAGAAGAGGGGTAACAGAGGCAAGTCCGGGATGAAAAGAAGAGTGAGGAAGGCGACGAGGGCGGTCAAGAGCCAAGGTGAGTGAGGAGTGACTTGCGAGGGCTATAGCATTGCTTTGCCACGGCGGGCGGGGCAGGCGCTATAAGGCATCGAGCCGTGCGCATAATGTGGAAGGATGCGAGAGATTGCAAATGGAGAAACGTGAGCCTTGCCTAAAGGGGGAATGGGAAGATGGAGTGACACGAATCGTGGCCGTGGAGAAGCATAGTCGGCAGCAAACGGTTCAGTTGAAGAAGCGCCTGATGCATCCGCGGCCTGCAACAGGCACAGCCGTATTATAACAATAGGGTATAGTTGACATGGAGAAGCACCGGCTAACTCGGGTGCGGCAGAGAAGCTTTTCAATGCAGACGCGAGAGACACGGAAATGGAAAGTGCAAGTGAATAATAGCAGTGAAAAGCAAAATGCACAACCGGCGAAAAGAGAGTCTGCGTGCAACTGACTACCGAGGGAGACAAAGAGGGTCTTGCAAGGCTGGCTCACCTCGACGATCAACAAGAAGCGGCTTCCTGAAGAGGAAAGTCGTCGACAGGGTGGGTGGGTGTTGCGGGGGGGAGAGAAAAACAGGACGACGGCCCCAGGGCAAGCGCTTGGCTTGTTGGGTTGTCCAAGTTGATTGCGGGCGGGGGGCGAAACGGCGGGGGAAGAGAGAGAGAGAAAAAGACAGAAAGGGGGAGAAGATGCAGAGGACGAGAAACTGATGGACCGGCGCGAGCAGGCGCTTTGAGTCTAGCGCTCCCGCTGTTTCTGCTTATTTGTCCCGCCTGCCGCGGGCGCAACGAAAAACAAGAAGGAGCGCAAGGGTGGGAGGTACTTGCTGTTCTGCAGACACTGTGCTTGTGCTTGTGCTGCGCGTTGAGGGCAGGAGCGACCAAAGTGCATGATGCGGTGAATGAACCTTGGCCTGCTCCTGCCGCGCCTAGCGAGAGGGTGCCAGCTTGGCACCCCGAGTTTGACAAAGTGCTCGAAACTCGGCGTGGCGGAAAAGAAAAAAAGGGGAAGCTTTCTGGCAATGCAACTCAAGACTAGGCGTGAAGGCTCCGGGACGGGGGGGGGGAACAAATGCGCAATCATGGTGGTGGTGGCGATGGGGGCGGAAACAAGCAGAATGAGAGAAATAAAAGCCGACTACTCACATTGGGGGCATCCCGTTGCGGAGACCCGGTTGCTGCTGCTGCTGCTGAACAGACGGAGACGTCTTCTTGCCCAGCGTCTGCGACGGGCTCAGCTCCTGTTCGGCCGGGGGCGTGGGAGCCTGTGGTTGTTGCGCGGGCGGCTCCTCGGGCGCCCTCGTCGCCTTGGTCTCCGACGCCTCTGCCTTCTCCTCGCGCTCGGCCGGCGCCGTTGAGTCGGCTGCTTCTGCCGTCGCCGTCGATGCTCCTCCGCCTGCCGATGGCATCAACTCCTTGTCGCTCGCAGCGGCCGGCAACTTGGCCTCTGGGGGCGCGACCGCCGGCAGCACCGTCGTCGTCGTCGCCGCGTTGTCAATCACGACAGGCTCTTCCATGATGTTGTGTCGACGACGTTGCTAAAGTCTTGCTCTTGTTCGTCGAGTTGCCGTCGCGGCCAGGATGGATGTAGAGATGAGGGGAGAGGAGGCGCTCGTCTTTGTCTCTGTTTCTCTCTCTCGTCCCTTGTTTTTCGTTTTTCCAGGTTCTTGAGTTGGTGCCAGGGGTTGGTTGACGGGCGGTGCTGGTGTAATTTAAAGGCGAGTTACAGAGGCTTTCGGTAGTTTAATAACACCGACCGACGAGTTGGGTCATGTATATAAATCTTAATTTTTTCTCTCTCAAAGTCCCTTTGCAGCACCCCTTCTCAATACGAAAAGGGCAGTAGCGTGGGGTGCCGAGGGTAGGAGAAAACTAAAAATGAAAAAAAGAAGAGTAGAGCAAGCCACGTCAGCGAAGAACAGGACCAGGCTCCGCAAGGTGCAGAGCCAGAATGGCAATTGGCTGGTCGGGCTGGCTGACTGAGAGAGAGCGCGTCGGGGGTGGGCGAGTGGGAGAGGGGAAAGAGAGCCCAGGCTAATAACAAAGCCTGATCGGCAAGTCAGAGTCTAAAATAATAAACGCAAGTTTGGCTGGAGGGTGGCCTGGGGAGGGGCCAACTTGGCGGGCGGCGGCGTCGGCGGCAGTTGAGTGACGCGGACAGACAGCTGGTAATTAAGAGAAGGGAGAAGGGAAGAAGGGGAGGGCGCGGGGGGGAGGGGAGATGAATCGGAGAGTGGCAGGCCTCTCGCTTAGTGCTCCTGCTCCGGGCGCCGAGGGGGGGCCGTTGCATGGGCGGGGAAACAAGCAGCATTACTTACCGTTTGGGCAGTTGTCGAGGGATATTTGCTGAATGCAAGCAAGTGCAGTAAGTAATTACAGGCCTGAGCCAAGACGGCGGTGAGTGGGCGGGGGCGGAGCAGGAGATTGATTGAATGAAGGAAGCGGCAAGGCGAAAGGAAGAGAGAGAGAGAGAGAGAGTAGAGACGATGTGGAAGAGGACGAAAAAAAAGAATGTGCGATGAGAGACAGGTTTTAGTTTCCGAGGGAGGATTAGATCACATCAGTTGACAAAACAGTAGCCAACGGCGTCTCGTTGCCATTGGCCAACCGGTTGGGCTAGACTCTAGAGAAGCAAGAGAGCGATGCATTGCAGACCTGACTCTTTGCTGTTGCACCAGCGGACAAGGGCCGCACGGTCCGGGTACATTCGCTCCTCCTGTCCTTCTTGTTTCCTGTTTCTCCTTCTCCCACTCTTTCTCTTTGTTCGAGCAATCTGTGCCCAACACAACCAACCGGGCTGGCGAGCTCTTGGCCAATGACTTTTGCACTAGGATGCATGATCCTTTGGGGATTGCCGCCTGTATCTGCAAGACTTGGCAACTGGCTCGTCCTCCGTCTCTGACCAGCGTACGGAGTACTGCACCATGAATCAATACATGCATGTCGCGTCAAAAAGGCCGGCCCAACCAAGGTTGCACACACACATAATTACATGCTCATACACCGTGTAGTCTGGCTCCTATTCGCACACAATTTTTTTTGGCGTGCGACACGGGGCCTACAGCAATTCACAGCCACCAATCACGGCGCCCCCGTGTTACCGTGTGGGCTCGCCCAGTTCGGGATTCCAGAGCCCCGTATCTCCACGGTCCAACACCGACGTTTCCTATCTACCTTGTCAGGCAACTCTATCCGTCGCAAGCGGGCTCCACCCTTGGGCCGCCTCTATCCTGCCTGGCCTGCCCTTGCAACATAGTTTTTCTCTCCTCTCAAAGCGTATATGTACGAAAACGAGAGAGGGAGAGAGAGGGGGAGAGGGAATGAGAGAGAGAGAAAACTCATGCTCCTCGTCTCGGGCTCCCACTGCGCCTGTATGCCCTGAAACAGCGAGCAAGCGCTCGCGACAAGAAGAGATGCAGGCCGCCCAGCTCACCGTTCGTGCCCAGTCACACTCATGTGCCCATGACGGCCCACCGGGTTGCTGTCATCAATCAGGCGGGACTGACAAGGTTTTTGCCCCAAGAGACGATGACTCTCACACTTGGGCGGCGAAATGAAATGGTGATGAAATGCGCACGGTGAAACTCGGCCGTCTCGGTCGCCTCTCGCGTCTGTTGCAAAGCAGCCCGCCCGACAAGTTGCATGCAAAAAAGCCATGTAACTTACGTATGCAGCCATGACTGCGCTCGCCCAGAACCCTTGCTCCAGGCGCGTGCGAATCATAGCACGCGCGTCTGCTGCCATCGAGACGTGCTGACAAGATTCGTCATCTCGCAACATATCCCAAACAGTCGTTGCGCCACGCCCACGCCCCAAATAGACTTTGTCGCGCATGCATGGTTGCGAGAAAATGATGCGTCCAACGACTAGCCGCAGCGTACATACCCGATGCTGGGAAACAGAAGAGGGGTGGGAGAGGACGAGGCGAAACAAGACGACTATATATATATATATATATGTGTGTGTGTGTGTGTGTGTGTGTACGAGTGACTGTCCGCGGAGCAAGCAGGATGGATAGGCCCATGAGTCAAAACATTTGCTGCTCTCATCTTGAACACTGCCAAACCCTCAACCTCCTTTTTGGCAGAAGAGAGGGAACAAGGTATACAGACACATATACGGATACACACACATGTGCCGCAATTAATGCCTCGAAGCTTTTCAGCCGCGACAGGGTTCTAGTACTTACTGTAACGTACTTTTGCCGCCTGTACTGTACCGAGGCAGCGAGCACTGTAATTAACTGACTGCAGATTGTCTGTTCTTACAGTAATTACCGCCCTCGCCTCCAACCAAGCTGACGAGACGGAAACCAACCCATCCCTGTCGCCCATGACGGCAATGGCACTGTACTGTAATACAGTACGTATGACATGATGCTGATCAGCGGTCCGGTGCCCTCCCTCCCGGGCTGCATTTGGCATGTGAATCCATAATGCATGCATACTGTATATACTACTGTATATACCAATAGCGCCTGCACCGCCCTGTCCTGAATCCTTCATCGGCGGCTTCGACTCGAGCCGATAAGCTAGCATTCGATCCAGAGACGTGACATTGGGCCGATGCGACAGAAGGCCCGGCGCATGTTTCTTGATAAAGTGGCGGCCGCTGGACAGACGGTGTCGCCTGAGTGGCCGCTTGCATGAGTCTCGATCTCATCAATACGAGTACATACAGGCAGGATACCTCGGCTACGGCGGGCATACATGTGCGTCTTTGCTGCTTGCCCTCTCGAGTCTAGTTAGTAGGCTCTCAGCCATTATCGACTTACCGGTATTAACGAGCCCCACTCCCCGTATAGCACTCATGCCATATACAGTACCTCTTTCTATAGCTGACGGCACAACTAATACCTCCCTCTCCCTACCTTGAGGCAGTTGCTCTTTACACATGTACGGTAAATACATAAACTGATACTTGTCTCGTCGTTTACGAGGCATAACCAATCACCCAGCAAGCGAGCGCGGGAAATGAGCTGAACAAGAGACGCACGGCATGAAAAGACTATCGATCCATCCATGAATGACGGCAGCCAGGCTTGGCGGAAGGCGGACGGGAAAGGGGGGGGGGGGGCATTGGCGAAACTCACTCTGGTGCCATGTTGCATCATGGCCAGCTGTTCCTTCATTTCCCGCCCAGCGCTTCGCTTTGGAGTCAAGTCCTGCCACCCGTAGAGTTAATAGTTGCCCATCCAGGTCAGGCGAAACACGCGCCCCGCGTAATAAAGCATTACCCAATCCATAATTCATCGCCCCTCCCCCCTTCTTCCACCGGCGGTTTATTGGCATGAAACCCCCCGGCGCCAGATTCAGCACGACAATTTGCATTGCGGCATGGCTTCCCTCCTCTCTAGGTCTAACGCCTTGTAAGGCTTTTACGACAACCAACCGCATTCAATAATAGCACTACAGCAAAACACTGCGTGTGAGGCACATGCTCCTCAGTCGTGCTGCCTAGGCAGAGACATGCGCGCACCAACACGATACCCGCGACAAAACCAATCCGCGACGGGAAACGGCCTGGTGTTGGAACACACACCTTGAGCCTGTCGTGTTTTTTTTTGTTGAGAGTGAGGCTGGATTTTTTTTAAAAAAAATCCTCTTCCCACCCGTTCGACTCATTGATGCCGCACGCGCGTCATCATCGCGACCCGTTGTCGATGAATGATGACGAGGAACTGTCCTGTGCCGACGCCATTCACAACTTAAAAAAAAACTGATATAAAGAAAGTTACGAGCCTCGTTTCTAGTTTGTAGGACTGTGGAGTTGGTCAGAAACTGTTTTCCTAGCGGTCCAAGCCAAGGAATTCAGCTCAATGTGCCCGTGCTGTTCCGGCCGATACTTTGACCTAGGTGGGAAACCAAGAGAGATCGCGATGAGCCCCCTTTTTTCCCGTGGCCGTCGACGCCCGCTCTCATCTCATCTCCTCGGTGCTACACGTCAGATTGCACAAGGCACGGCGCCCTCGGCTGACTATCCGCGGACAACTCGTCACTTGAGCCCGGCCCCTCCGTACTTTGGCCAACGAGCGGCAATTGGTAGGGGAAAGAGACGAGAGAGGGGAACGGGTAGATAGGAGGGAAGAAGAGCGAAAAGGCTAGAATGAAAATTTGGCAACAAACGATATCCTCGGGCGTCTTGAGACAAATCACCGGGTCGCTGTCGTGTTACATTGCCGAGTAGCACCATCCAGCACTGGAGTCTCACGTCTAGGCACAAACAAGGCCCGTGTTTGGCTGCCACACCGGTTGCGCTGTCGATCACCGACTCGACGAGGGGCTGGTGAATCCATCGTTGCCACTCGTGCGTGCATTAGTCCTGGTGAAGGCGTGCTTCGGTGGCGAATCAGCGCAAACTCAGCCTGCACATCCAACACGGCCATGACCCCAATCGAACAAAACAGCCGAGCCCAAACACAGATAAGCGCATCTCGGATTCGTCCGAAATGTCTCGGCGCTGGGGACTCCAATACTTGCCTTCAATCCTGTTCGGCCGGCCGTAGTCGACCCTGGTTGCTGCTTCTCGACCCAACGCCGACTTCGTATTTCAATATATGACAGTCGAGCCCGTCATACATTCCCGACTATCGCGATGGCTTGAGACTTGAGCCCGATACTGCAGCAGCCGTTATCTTGTTTCTCGAGAACACGTCAATCGAGTTCCGCAAGAGGCCAAACGCCGTCCCGGGAAAAGAAACACTCGTGCTATCCCATCCACTGCACACCTCTCTCAGCCTTTTGTTTGTTGCTTTGAGGCGCCACAAGCAAACTGCGCCGAGGCTTCACCTCTTCATCTCCACTGCCCAGTCTCGCTCAACAAAAATCCCAAGTCCAAGGCTTCAGCCACCTCTAGAGCCGCCCCCTCTGCCACGCCCCCTTCCTCGCCCTCTGCCGCGTCCGCTCTTCTTACCCCCTCTGCCGCCTCCACCTCGCTTGTCGAACCGCTCGTACAGCTTCTCATCCCCAAAGACGGCCTCTCCAAACCTCATAAAGTTGACGAGCCCCCGGTCCACCACGGCCACGAGCACGTTCCGGTGTCCGTGCTTGATCCGCTGGTAGAGCCTCCCCGGTCCCTGCAGTCCCTCGCCCGGCGGATCCAGCGGCGTCGACTCGAGCAGCGCCTCCATCTGCTCCAGCGTCGGCACTTCCGAGTTGCTCGTGTCTGCGACGGCGATGCGAAAGTGCGGGGGCGGCGGGTTCTTCTTGGAAAAGGGCGCGCCGCCGGGCTTCCACACGTGAAAGTTGACGCGGAATGGCTCCTGGGGCGCGTCGCTGGCGGCTGGCGGGACGGCCATCGGCCGGTGACGGGGAAGCATAGCCAGTTGTTGGTAGATGGGCCCGTAGGCTCGGTAGATGCCCGACGAGACCAGCGGGCCGAGGGGGTTCTGCTTCGGCCTCCTCTCCCAGCTGACAAGAGAGAAGAGCCACTGCCAGAGGGTAGCCGGGGACGGGGGCGACTCCTGCGCTGGCCGTGATTCGGGCGGCGCTCGCATGACGTGGAAGCCTGCTCGCTTGAGATGGGCAAAGACCTGGTACTTTGGCAAGGACGTCTTTCCCTGCTCCCCGTCGAGGCCGACGAGCAGCGCGTAGGCCGCCTCGAGACTGAGGGGCAAGCCGACGTCGTAGTCATCTGGGCCGAACCCTGTGCGGGCCGCCGCTCCGCCGCTCGGAAACAACTCTTGTAGCTGCACGTCGGGCCACCAGAAGTCGAGGGTCCCTCTCTCGACCAGGTAGAGCGCCTCCTCCGGGAGCAGCCACAGTCTGCCGACGCCGGGCTGGTCCTGCTTGGTGCCGGGCACGGTGCGCCCAATATCCTTCATCCAGCTCCCCTTTTCGTGCTCCACGACGACGACGCGGTGCCTCAGCCACGCGTCGCGGCTGTCGTCTGCCGACTGCTGCGCCCACCAGTCCGGGAAGAACCAGCCCCTGGACCAGGCGTCCGCCCGGTGCGTCCTGGTGTAGCCCAGAACCTCCTCCATGGCCTTGCGGCTTGACTCGAGGGCGTTGTCCTGCGCCCGGGTCCCGTGCGACTCGAAGTCCTTTTCGCCCTTGCGGATCGACTTGCCCGAGACGCCCTTTTTCTCGAACATGGACGCGAAGAGCTTGTAGTCGGGCATGCCGTCCTCCAGCGCATCCTCCATGACGGCGCCGTCGTCGTCTTTCCCAGCTGGGGCAGGGGCCGGCCCGCTAACGAGGGGGGTTTCATCGTCATCGAACGCCATTGTGATGATGGAGGTGAGGTTTTGAGGGCGGAAGTGAGGCGAACAGATGGATGGCGTCCTGGTGTCGCTATCGCAGCGGCCGAGTCCGGTGGCAATGCTGGGCGTCCGAATATCGCGTCTCGGCGTGTTATAGGCACCGTGAGTCTCGCCGCTGCATTGTCCTCCTTTCTCTCTTTGGATCGCGTCGTCTTTGCTCTACGGAATGAGCTGCGATGACGAGTTCTGAGCGCTCCCACGACTGTGGGGTCGAGACAGAAACGAAACTGAGGCGGCAACCACTGCGCAAATCCGAGTTGGAATGACCACCGGCTGCACAGCACGAAGCTTACGGGGCTGTCAAATATGTTGTTTGTGTTTGTCAACGGCTCGTCGAGGTTAGTTGGTCCTGGCGTGAGCCCAAGCTGAAGATTTCGTAGCCCGCCCCACGCCCCATCTGACCTACCCTATACCTACAATGGCACATCTGTCGGCTTCTTGCTGAGCTTCATCGTCGGGCATGGCGGAAGAGTCCGCGGTATTCGTGCCGGGTGTACTCGTCGTCTGCAAAAAGGCAGTAACTGAAGCATGTATGTGTTTCAGGGCAAGACTCTTCTCTCAACACCGATTCCGGCATCCGCCTCATTGGTGTTCAACAGCGAGGCTAAATATAATTAAGCCTAGCTCGCTCTCGTGGTCCACCCAAGCAAGACTTGTACCCCCCCAGCTTGCCGTCTCATGTTGCTCGTACGAGAAGCTGGAAACTCGCCCACATCTCTTCAGGGTTCATAATGTTCAGTACGACTACAACTGTCGACACTTTCGAGCGTTTGGCCGAGTGGTTAAGGCGTTGTGTTTAGGACAGCGACTCGACGCCGTCGAGATCGATATCCGCATCCGCAATGGGTCCGCCCGCGCAGGTTCGAACCCTGCAGCGCTCACTCTTTCCTTTTTTGAACCTCTCCTTTTGTTCAAGGTATCAATCAAATCAATTCAAGCCATTGATGATGATGGATGATGGGGAAGTGTTGACGGGCCAGTACAATCGGGGTCATCAGTCCAGTTTCAGGTGTCACGATCAGGTCTTCTAAACCACGAGGACGAACAATGATAATTTGAGAATCGCATTCATCAGGCCCAACTTGTTGCTCATTAGTCGTACGCATTGCCTCGATTATTGATCCTGCCCCTGAGCCCCATGAAAACACCGTGTCTCCACCGCCTGAGCTCTTTGCTGAGAGCCATCCCGGCTCGGTATATTTCATCCATGTTCGTCCGCGCCGAACCCCAATCCGCCGGGCCAAGCAAAACCTGTCATGAGCCCCAGTCGCAGTCGCCGGTTTCCAAACGCCGTCGAGAAAGCCCCCGCACAAATACACGGGGCCCTTTCGCCGACCCAAAACTCACGATAAATTCGAGGAAAAAAGAAAAAGAAACGCCTCTGTCAAGGGTATAAAGCGCCATCCACATTAGCTCGCCATGCCTCCAAGCTCATGCCGTTGCTCCGTCTTTCGCCTCCTTTTCAAGTTCCGTTCTTCGGCGAGGCAGTTCAATGGCGCTCAGTCAATAAATGGCTTCTTCTGACCGCCCACGGTACACAGGCCGAGAGCCCGTAATGAGTCGCGGTCGCTGGCTAGAACAATGGAGCGAGCTGGAAGCATGGGGTTGTTGGGGTCGACCAGAGCCGCGTCCTTGGCAGCTTGCTCAATGGCGTCCATCTCCTCCTTGCACCCCTGCTGGTCCAAGGGACAGATGACAACGGGCTGCCGTAGACTGACATCGCGAGTGCCGCTCAGTTGCACCTTAAGCAGGAACCGTCAGCTAGAGCTGGGGCTCCAGAAAGGGGCATGGTCGACGTACCTTGATGCTGACGTAGAATTCAATCTTGTAAAGGCTCGACGAGGTAGTAAACGAGGCCACCTCGTAGAAGGGAAAGGCGGGCTTGCCTCGCTTGATGATGCCGTCCGGGTCCCGCAGGTCCTTGGAGGGAAAAACCAGGCCTATGTTGGTTGCATAGCCGGCCTCGGGCATCTTCATCTTGACGTGCTGAATCTGCTTGGACAGCTTGTTGACCTTTTTGGTCGGCTCGTCTCCCTCGGGATTAAAGGTGATTTCCTCCTCAATGGTGAGGGTAATCTTCTCAATGGTGACGCGCTTGGCCTTGCTCATCCAGTCCAAGTTGGGCGACAGCTTCAGGTAGACGGTGATGGGGTCGTTGGGGCCAAAGCTCCAGCGCGGCAGGTTGATGCCGAGGTGGACGACGTTGTCGGCCGTGACGAGCCTTGTCTCGGGTTTGTTGTACATGCCAAAGGTCGAGAGGGTGTCGTAGCGCTGCAGCGGCATGGGGAAGCTGTACTTGTACTGGTTGCTGTGGCCCTGCTGCACCGTCACGACGAGCTCGTAGTACGTCTCGGCCGTCCTGCTGGGGAGCTGGAGCGAGGCGGGGGGGATTCGTCGGTTCGTCTCCTCGCCGCCCCTGCCAAAGGGGATGAAGAGGACAAAGGGCAGGTCCATGGCTATGACGCTCTCGGCCTCCTTGCCGGTGGAGCAGCGGAAGAGCAGGACCTCCTTGCCGACCACGTCCGTCGTCTCCCGCCGCGGGGTGCCGAGGTGCCTCTTGGTGAGGCTCTCGGCGTCGGGGTGTATCGTCTCGCGGCGTTGCAGGCATATGCGCACCAGGGAGATGGGCACGGGCATGGAAAAGCCCTGGCCGGGGCGGATCTCGACCTTGCCCTCGATGCGCGGCTGCCATGGCGGAGTGGGTCAGCACAGGCGCAAGGCGGGACAATTGGAAGGAACAGGACCAACGTACCAGAGTGGCCGAGATGCCCGGATAGCCGACGAGGAAGCTGCTGTTTGGAGGCCCCGAGACCCTCACGCTGGCTGGCGCAGTGGCCATGACGCCGCTGAAGAGGCCGCCAGCACGGGGGTGCTGGTGACGACGGCGACGGCGACGGCGGCCTTGACGACGACGACGACGGCGGCGATGGTGATGAAGAGGGCTGCTTCGACGGGACGGGCGTCGTCAGCGGCGGCGTACGCTGTCATGTATGGTGACGGGGCAAGAGGACGGCTGCGGGTGTTGGCGGTGTTGGCGGCGGCGGCGTAGCTCGAGCGGAATGCGTTGCCGCCCCTTGAGTAGCTTAGGTGTTAGTGTTGTCGGGGAGGGGTAGCAGGGCCGTGTAACGGGCGAGGTGAGTCGCTGTCGGTCGAGGCCGATGACGCGGGAGGAATGGGATTGTGTTGGTGCCCGTCCCATGTCCCGGGAGGCGATTGGGACGGGGAAGAAGGGAAAAACAGAGAGACAGAGAGACGGGCAGGGGAATGCGAGGGGGAGCGAGAGAGTGTGGGGTGGACGAGAAAAGGTTAAGTATGGGGGCGCGTCAGCCCGTGGCTGTGGTCGCGGGAAATGGCCTGGCCAGGGAGTGACAGAGACAAGGCAGAGAGGGAGCGGGAGCGGGAGCGGCCAGCCAGAGGGAGACGGAGGGAGTGATGGATGGATGGATGGATGCCTCGCCCTACTGGGAGTACGGAGTAATCAAGGTGGCTAAAAAGGGACACCGGGATGCCGAGATTCAAGTGCAGTACGGGGCTCTCGCCTCTCGTTTCTCGCACCATCTTTGCCCCGTCCATGTCTCCTGCATTCACTTCAAGAGAGATTACTGTAGTTTCCCCCACGACGTCTGGCAGCAGTAACAGCAGCAATAATAACAGCAGCAGCAACGAGACAGAGAGCAATCAAGGGACCCAACACAGAAAAAAGCGTGTTTCACTGCAGCGCGTCTTGCTCTAGCGGCTCCCTCCCGCAGTGCATGGGCATTTGGGTTCATCCCGCCTCGACTAGCTCCCCTGGCCTCGTCCTTTCCAGAGCCGTACGGCCTCGAGCTGCGGCGGCAGAGGCAGGCAGAGACGGAGCCGTCGTCGCTCACTCGGCCTGGCGTTGGTTCTGCCCTCCGGGTGGGCTCGGTGATTATCAAGCCTTTTTCCGAGGCAAACGTTGCACACGGCTCGATAGTCGCCGCGCATGGGTGTCCAGCCCGAGTCCTAGTGTCTGCATGGCCAACGCGGCAGATGCATGGGTGACAATCTTCTTGCGATGCAGTCTTGGCCACCACGCCATGGTCCTAGGTCGTTATGTAAGCACACTTTTCTTCTGACTCCGTAGCCGTGGTGCCCTGAAGATCCTCGACCGCGGCAGATCCCCAGCACCATCACCGCCGAATCCAGGCCCTTCCTTTGATCTCGGAAGCATCCAACTCGTCGTCATCCGACGCCTGCGACTGAGCGCGTACGCGCGCGCCGATCCCCCCGACCATGTCCGTCACGCTGCACACGTCTCTCGGCGACGTCAAGATTGAGGTCTTTTGCGAGAGCGTCCCCAAGACTGCCGAGGTGAGAGATAGCAAGCACAAAGGGGAAAAAAAAACAGAGAGAGAAACTGGAAGAGAGAAAGAAAAGGAGGGAGAGACAGAGCCTCCTGTTTTTACCAGCGCCCCTCGTCTCGCACCGCGCCCGGCTGACTCGCCTCGTCTGCAGAACTTCCTCGCCCTCTGCGCATCGGGCTACTACGACGCCTCGCCCTTCCACCGCCTCATCCCCAAGTTCATGGCCCAGACAGGCGCCCCCGCCACCCCCTCGCCCCCGGAAAACCCAAAAGGCGGGCGCTCCATCTGGGGCGGCGCCTTTGACGACGAGATCCGGCCCGCCCTGCGCCACGCCTCGCGCGGCGTCGTCTCCATGGCCAACAAGGGGCCCGGCACAAACGGCTCCCAGTTCTTCCTCACCTTTGACAAGGCCCCGCACCTCGACGGGCTCAACACTGTCTTTGGAAAGGTCATTGGCGACGGCTCCATGGCCACCCTCGCCAGGATGGAGGCGCTCGAGGTGGACAAGAAGAACCGCCCCAAGGAGCCGTTTCGCATCGACCGCGTCACCGTTCACGCCAATCCCCTTGCTGGCTGAGCTTGTGCGCAGAGAGGCGCCGTTGCCCACCACGCCCCTGACCCGCCGTCTCTGATAGACATGCTGTCCAATGCAGGAGAATGTAAAGGAGATAAAGAGCACATGGCCTCTGTACAATACCAGAGCAAAAGCCGTCAAAACACCACCAGAGCTCGCCTCTCTGCTGTCGCCCGCCGCCGCCGAACCCCATTGCAACTCCAAGCGAGCACGCCTCTGCGCCGCCGCTGCCCCGACCGCGACTACGAGAAACAGCAACGGACTACCATCGTTCGGCGCCTTTCCCGCTTGCGTCCATCACCCTCGGTCGACAGCTTCTTGCCAATCTCGCGGAATCTTTGATGCGGGTTGTGCGAGGCGATCAGACGGACGGACAAAGTTTGCCGCGCCCCCATATAGAACGAACGCGGATCATTTGGCGACGAGATCTGTCGCGTCCTGGGAGAAGAAGACTTATACAGGGAGAGTGTATGGGTCGGAATGCTACGATTAACCAGCAATATGAAAAAAGACAATACACTGAGAAGAGAGGGCACTGGACGAACAAACCAGTATTCACAGAATTGTCTCACGCCCCGTCAGAGGAAACGCAGGTGTATATGCACGAGCCAACTACATACATTCCACCCAGCTCGTCTTGATCGACGTTTTAATATCCCCCTACACCCCCAACCGAGAACATCTCGAGCCAGAAGCGTCTCGACATCCATAGCCCCCCTTCCCAAGTTCTGCTAGTTTTTTCATGTCTTCATGATTCGACCCCTCACCCCCCAAACGTTGCCGCTTCGGCGCAAAAAAAGGGTGAGTGCGGAGGGCTGCTCGCCCAACTAAACGAGTACTTTTTTGTTTGAACAAAATTTAACAGGACACAACGACCGGCCTTCTCCCCGGTGCCACAAGATGAGCGACCATGCTCGGCCCATGACGATGCCTCCTGTATGAATGCCACGTGTCCGTTTTCAGAGTGTGAGCATGTGAACTGTTGTAGTTCGGTCACACAATCGCGATACCGCGACCCAAATCTGGCTCCTTTGGCCGGGGGGGATGTACCTAGAGAAACAGATGGGTACGATGTCAAGCAAAGAGCGAGAGCGAAAGCCAGACGCGGCCCTAGCCTATCCGACGCCGCTTGGCATCGTGGTCCGGGTTGGCCGTCCCGGCAAAATCGTCGCGCAGAATCTCCTCGGTACCGGCCGGGCTGGGCACGTCGCCGCCGCCGCCGGCGGCCCCAGCCATCACATTTCCATGGCTGGCGCCGAGCGGGTCAACGATGCCGCCGCCCGGGTCGAGGTTGAAGTTGAAGTCGTTGCCGTCGGCGACGTAGCTCGTGTCGTCGAGGAATGCGCTGCTGTCAAAGTACTGATCCAGGTCGACGTTGGGTGGGTCGAGGAAGCCCTCGTGGCCGTCGGCCAGCCCGGGGATCTGGCCCGACGGGCTCAAGGGCCCGAGCATCTCGCTGAGCTCGTGGATCTTGGCGTCCTGCTCGCTCTGCAGCCGCTGTAGCTGCCCGAGGTCGACCTGGTTCGAGTTGATTTGGTGCAGCGAAGGCGGCGTCATTGTCGGCGAGCGCATGATGGGTGATAGGGACGGTGGTGGGATGCCCGCGGCGGATCCCCTGGGCGGCGCGCCGGCCGACGCTTGCCCCGGCGCAGCGGGGGACGGCGCCGTGCTCGAGGGGGTCGACGTCTGCTTGGACATGAAGTCGACCAGCTTGCTCCGCTGATCCCTGTTCAGGGCGTCCGGCGCGTTGGCCACAAGCTCGGCCGCCTCGGGCAGGTCCATGCTCGACGTGTTGGTTGCGTTGTGGTCGTTGATAATCTTCATCATCCGCTCTTGCGGATTGGCTTCCAGCTCTTGAACGAGGCTCGGCGAAGCATCCGACCCGTCCAACAGTTCCGTGACGTGGCCTGTCTCGGGGTTCTGGTTGCCCATTGTATGATACGACGGGCTCGCGCCCGAAGGCGATCTGCCCGCCTTTGGTGCCTCGTTCTGATTGGGGATGGGTGGGAGCAAGCCGCGGGCTCTCTTATGAGTCCCGGCGAGCGACGATGTCGGATCGACCTGCGACTGGACCAGATCGCCCAGGTCGAAAATGCTGCCCTGCTGATGGGACTGCTGGGTTCCCTGGTTGGTGGTCATGAGGCTGGAGATGATGTCACCGACGTTTTGATGGCTGCCGTCCTCGAGTGTCTTGCGAAAGACGTTGGCCAGGAAGTTGAGGATGGCATTGATCGAGTTTTGGTGCCGATCGTGTTGATTCTGGAACATGAGTGCCTGGTTGTATAAGTCATTGTTGTTGCGCTGCAGCTGATTGATGGCGCCGAGAATCATCTTTTGCTGCTCTCGCACCTTGCCCAGCTCTTCTCGTATGAGCGTCATCTCCTTCTTTTGCAGCGGCTGCGAATCGCTAGTAGGCAGCGGACGGCCGGTCGGAACCGTCGACGTGCCCGGTGGCTGGGTGGCCGCGTCATCGTGTCCAATGTCCTCGTCGCTTTCGCCCTCGCCCTCGATGTGCTTGTTCCCCTTCTTGGCCTTGCTCCCGCCCTTGGGCTTGTTGATGAGCCAGAGCAAGTTGGGGTGGCCGCGGCGGAAAAAGGGATTGTAGTATTCGCTGGGGCTCTTGTTCTTGCGCTCGCTCGCGCGCATTGAATTGTCCGAAAGGCCGACGCGCTTGTGGAAGCCGTACATGTTGAGCTGCCGGACAAAGGAGGCGTAGTTGTTGTGCTTGAACAGCTCGGGGATCAGCGTCTTGGCAAACTCATCCTCGTCCAGCACGATGAATGAGTCTCCCTTTTCGGACCACCGTATCAGGTCTTCATTTTTGCGCTCCTCAAGAAAGCTAAAGACAAACGTCAATGCAAGAACCAAACGAGTCCGGCTCGAGATTGCACTTACCTGCTGAGCTTCTGCACAAAAGGGGGGATCTGCTTCCGCTTGCTTTGCGACTCCCGCTTGGCCTTTGCCGCCATTTCCTCCAAGACCTCAACGTTATCCTGCGCAATCAGCCCCTCGCCCGGGGTTTGCTGCAAGAGCGCATTGCTGCCGTCGCCAAAGCCGGTCCAGGGTTCGACCGAGGAGTCGTAGCTGGAGCGCGGGTTCGTCGGCACCAGCGCCTGATTGGTAGGGCGACGCGTGAGGGAGTTTGACGGCGCGGGGGCGCTCTGCGTGTACTGCTGCTGAGCCGGGACGAGGCCGTACTGGTTGGCGCCGTGTGCCGAGCCGTCGACGAGGTCGGAGCCGTCCCCCCCGCCGTTCCATCGCATCATCGACTCTCCCTTTGCATTGTCGGCCATGTACGGCTGCTGCATCCGTTGCTGATACGGGACGATGGGCGATGCTCCGGGCGCTGCTCTTTTCCTCGAGTTGATTGCTGACATGGAAAAGTCATGTGCGGCGGGGCGGCGGCTTGTTGACCATGCGGCTCGGGCGATGGGTCAATGCCGCGCGCGCGCGCGAGTAACAGGGCTCTCGGTTTTCGCGGATCGTGTTTGGAGAAGGCCGTGTCGTGACACTGAGTTGGATGTGGGCACAGAGGAGTCAATTTCAATCCTCTGGTGTAACCCCACTGACTGTACACCCTCTGTGAGTGCTGGCACGGATAGTCGAGAAAGGGGTTGGTCGAGTCGAGCCGAATGGTTTCGTATGAGCCGTCGGGGGCAATCGGCGACGCGTTATCTCTTGCAGCAAAGCCTGCCGATGTCAGAAGGCGGCGTGAGGCGGCGGATCCTCGCAATCACGGTTTTGAGCCTCCAGTTTCTTTGGCCAGCCGGGGCGAACGGTCGATACTATTTCGTAGCGTAGTCGGCGAGGCGGATGGGAATGAAACGTGGTGAGATGTCGACCTTTGTATCGAATGGCGCAGTCGTCTGTCGGAGGTGGCGGTCGGAGAGGAAGACTGCGATCCAGAAGAGGTATCTGCACTTGCGCGGGCGGACTATAGTATGTCACTGCGCAGAGCCGAATCGCGGAAGAAGAAGGCGGAAAACAAAACGAGAGAAAAAGGTGAACGAGGAACAAGCAGAGCACTCGTGGGAAGCTGCCTCAAAAAAGGTTGACGGGCCTCATAGCGGAAGGCTACCTGACAGGCCCGCTAATAGCCCAGGCGATACAGCGGGCCCTAGGTATGTTCGTTCGGCCAATCACACTGCACGGTCATGGCCCGGAACAGTCACGTGGTCATCCGTCGACGGCCTCTTCCAGATCCATCCGTTGTTGCGAGATGCTTCGTTATCCATGTAATGAAGACACCATCTGCTAAAATTATACGGTCGCGAAGGGAAAAAAACAAGGGGAAAAAAGCAAGGAGCAGCGGCTTCTATGATCTCGTCGGCAATATGCAGCGCCTATGGTAGAAGCCTAAGTAAAAATGGTATACTCGTCGAACATTGACTCGTCTGGCCCCATTGCAGCTCTCCGCATGATATTCCACCTAAATCAAGCCTCTCACTTGGCCCCCCTCCCCGCCAGCGACCCCGCCCGCGCCAGCTTCGCGTTGCGCGCCTGATCCCACGCGCGCCCAGACCCCCCCGCCCGCGCCTCTCGCTGGGCCTGCTTCTCCTCTTTGAGCGTGCGCGCCTTCTCCCGCGGGTCGATGACGACCAGTTCCTCCTCGGCCTTTCTCCGGTTGCTGAGGTCCCTGCCGAGCTTCTCCGCCGCAAAGGACAGCGAGTGTGACATCCACCCTTCGTCGTCGCTTTCTTCCTTGTCCTGCTTGTCCCATGCCGTGCAGCTTTGGCAGTTTGCGATGAAGTGCAGGTCGCATAGCTCCGCTTCCTCGCCCGCCGCCCCTGAGCCGTCGTCGCCGCCGTCTTGGTCTTGGGCACTCGACGCCTGAGTCGTCTCCTTTTCAGGGGGCGCCTTGTCGAGCCTTGACTGGAAGGCCTTGAGCATGCGCACGGTGTCTGCGTCTTCGTTGCTCAACGTGTTGTTCCCCGCCGGCCGCCTCTTGCGTCCACGCATCGACGTCTCGGGTATCATTGACTCCAGCGCAGACTTTTCTTTCTCCGTCACTGCCTGTTCCGAGGGGACTGTCCGTCGCATTGACGCCTTGAGCGCCGCCATCTCCTCCTTGGCCTTTTGAAGCGCGCTCTTCCTGATGGGTTCTGGCTCTGGAGATGGCTTTGGTGCTGAAGTTTCGGGTTCGGGTCGTGATTTTGGTTTCTTGTCCACCATGGGCTCGGGTCCGGCATGACTGGCGGTTTCCTCGTCTTTGCCTTCTGGATCGACGATGACGGTCTGTGACGGCTTGGCTACTTTTGAGGGTTCTCGGTGCGTAGACCTTTTGCCGAGTGGTCGTTCCTCCTCGACCTCGTCATCAGCAATCAGCCTTGTGTCAAACTTGGTCTTTTTAAATGCCGGCACTTCGTCGTCCTCTTCGTCGCCAAAACTGAGAAGCTGCTTTCCTCCTTTCCTCTTCTTCTTTTTATCTTTAGGTGCCGGCGCCTTGGGCTGGACTCGTGTAGCGACTCGCGATCGCTTCGTCATGTCCTCAAACGGGTTCACCAAGATCTCGATCCTCTCAATCTTGACAGCGTACAAAGGCCGCTCAGACCCCTCTTCCACCTCCGACTCGCCAATCTTGGCCAGGTTGTATATCGTGTCGCCCGCGACTCGTCCAAACAGCGTATTTTTGCCAGTCAACTCGTCCGTCTTGTCCAGTGTGAAGAAGAACTGGCTCCCGTTTGTATCAGGCCGGCCGTCGTTTGCCATGCCCAAGAGACCGCGTCGGTTGAACTTGAGGCGCGAGTGGAACTCATCCTTGAAGTTGATGCCCGCCGGCCCCGCGTTCCTGCCATGCCGCTGGTCCATCGGCCACGGGTCAAGGTCGTCGCTGAAGGCGCCCCCGTCGTAGATGGACTCGCCCCCGTTGCCGGTGCCCGTCGGGTCGCCACCCTGGAGAATGAAGTTGGGCACGAGCCTGTGGAAGATGGTGCCATCGTAGTAGCCGTCGAGACTCAGTTGGAGGAAGTTTCGACACGTCAGCGGCGTCTGCTTCGCAAAGAGCTCCACCAGGATCTCCCCGAGCGTGGTGTGGATGATGGCTGAGGCCGTCGGCTGCGGCTCGAGGTTGTAGAGGGCAGACATTGTGACTCCCTCTAGCCGTGCGCGGGCCGTCTCTGGCGTCACGCCTCTCTGTTTGGACGGCTTGCGGTTGAACAAAGGATGGCGCGGAGGAGGGCAGTCGTGAGTTGGCGCCTGGCACCTAGCAGGCGCAGGTAATTAGCGTGAGCCATGGATTTGCTAGACCCGCCCGTTATCGATAGAGCGCCCGCACCCTTGGAAGAAGTTGGCCGAGAGAGTATCTAGGTACTCCGTAAAGACTGTGACATCATTCCGTACCTCTCCGCAAGTTTAATTACAGGCCGCTCAGATGCAGGCTCAGAAACCACCTCGCCTCGTGACTTCATTTCAATTCATTGCGAAAAGACATGTCGAGTTTTACAATTTTCGCAGACCTGTTGCACCCGTCCAGAAGCATCAATTTAGCTTGCATCATCATCCACCATCCCTCCAATAACTCTTCAGTCAAACATGGCGCCTCCCAGTCTGATGGCCACGCTCTTCGTCTCGGTGTAGCTCGCCAGCGCCTCCTCTCCCAGCTCGCGTCCAATCCCGCTCTGCTTGTATCCGCCGAAGGGGGTCTCGTGCCTGATGAGGTTGTAGCCTGCTCGAGCGGTTAGAATGGAGCAATCACGCCAACAAAGCATCAGACTTACAATTGACCCAGACAGTGCCGGCCTTGAGGTCGTTGCTGACGCGGACGGCGGTGTTGAGGTCCTTTGTGTGGACGGCCGCGGCCAAGCCATAGGTGGTATCGTTGCCCAACTTGATGGCCTCGTCCTCGTCCTTGAACTTGGCAATGGCGCAGACGGGGCCGAAAATCTCCTCCTGCATAATCTTCATGTCCGACCGAACATTGGAAAAGATGGTGGGTTGGATAAAGTAGCCCTTGTCGCCGTGGCGCCCGCCGCCGACCTCGACCGTGGCACCCTCTTCCTTGCCCAACTTGATGTAGCCCATGATTCGGTCGTACTGGAGCTGGCTGACCTGGGGGCCCTGGAACGTCTTGTCGTCGAAGGGGTCGCCGACCTTGTTCTCGGTGGCGCGCTTCTTGAATGCCTCGACAAACTTGTCGTAGATGCCTTCTTGCACAAAGATGCGGGTGCCGGCGCAGCAGCACTGGCCGTGGTTGAAGTAGATGCCAAAGTTGACCCAAGAGATGGCCTGTTCGATGTCGGCATCGTTGAAGACAATGTTGGGAGACTTGCCGCCGAGCTCGAGCGTCACCTTCTTCAGGTTGGACGAGGCGGCGGCCTTCATGATGCTACGGCCAACGAGGGTGGAGCCGGTAAAGGCGACCTTGTCAATGTCCATGTGGGCGGAGATGGCCGCACCAGCAACCTTGCCGAAACCAGAAAGCAGGTTGAAGACGCCAGGCGGAAAGCCAGCCTCCTTTACAAAGTTGGCGAAGACCAGAGCCGACAGGGGCGTCTGCTCCGCCGTCTTCATGACGATGGTGTTGCCCGTGGCGAGAGCAGGGCCGACTTTCCAGGCAAGCATGAGCATGGGGAAGTTCCAGGGAATGATTTGGCCGCAGACACCGATCTTTTGTCGTCAGTGGGAAACTGGCCAGCGGGGGAATAGAGACTTACGGGCTCCCTGCGGGTGTAGTTGAACATGTCGGGGGCAACGTCAAGGGTCTTGCCTGTGATCTTGTCGGCCCAGCCACCAAAGTATCTCAGGACGCCGACAACGGCGCCAATGTCGCCGCGGGCCATGGTGATGGACTTGCCGTTGTCGAGGGACTCGACGGCGGCGAGGAGGTCGGTATTCTTCTCGACAATGTCGGCGAGCTTGAGGATCATGGCGCCTCGGGACTGGGGAGTGACCTGCCTCCATGTCGTCTCAAAGGTCTTGCGGGCAGCGGCGACGGCGATGTCGACATCCTTTTCGGTGGCCTCGCAGACCGAGGTGATGACCTCTTCGGTGGCGGGGTTGACGACCTCAAACTTCTTCTTGTCGACGCCCTCGACCCACTCGTTGTTGATGAAGCTTGCGTCTCTTGTGTCAGCCATGTGCGCAATGCACCATGCCGGTAGCGAGGGGGCCTGTTGGCTGGTTGCAGAGGGAGGCTGTCGTGACTTACAGGCCGATGGGCTGCTGGTAGGAACCAGTGACGGGAGTCTCGAGGCCGACGGTCAGAGACATGGCGGCGACGACGACGGTGGGAAGCTGGATGTCAGTGGTGAGAAGGAGGAGGAGCAGGAGGAGGAGAGCAGAAGGCGGAGAGAGGGGGTTGGAGGAGAGAAAAGGAGGGGGGTTTTGGAGGGAAAGGGTAAGGTGGTAGCGGGGAGCGTACGTGAGAGCTGAGAAGCTCAGCTGAAGGAGCAGGCTAATTACGTACTGTTACTGAACGTGCACCAAAGGGCGGGGGACGGATATATTGAAGGCGCCGCCTCTCTGTCCCCCGCAGTGCATCCACAATGCACACCACACAACACACGCCACAACGCACCCACAAATCATCATCAACAAAAAGGGAGCCTCGGCATCTGGATTGTCAAGGGACCAACGAGCTACCACAGTACAAACCACCGTCGTATGCGCAGAACACCTACCCAAGGTGGCAAGAGTCGTGCCGTTGGCGCATAGCGTGTGAGAGAAAAGGACTGGAAACGAGAGAGATCACGCCCGTTGCCTCCCCCTCCTTGTCCCTGGCTGCGACCCATCAGCCGAGATGGTGCACTCATGACAACGTACTTTTCTGTACCCCGCGCATGGCTTGGCCTGCTCGGAAATCATGTTTGGCAGGCATCGTGAGAGTTTGTCCCGGCCCGGAATTTGTGGCCATTGGCCAAGAGTGTCAGTGGCTCAGCAATGGATGAGACACTGTATCATTGCTGGAGCAGTGTACAGTACATATTATATGCAGCGTCGATTAACTTGTTCATACAGCAACAAACTCTTCATACCCTGCCGCCTCTTCTCTCTCTCCCTTTCCATCCTCGCGCCGTCAAACTTCGGCCGAAGCCTCCGCTAAGCCGAGCTCCAACCCCGCCCCCACCATCCGACCAATGTCGGGGACCTGAGACTGCGTCCTTTAGCGCTGGACGCTATTCCTACCCGGATCTAATTACAGTAGGTTCACTTTCTACGTGACGCAATGCTTTTCATCTTCCCCGCTTGACGTGCCGGCCCCTTATTAGTACAGTACTGTAATTAACTAGTGCTCAAAGCTGCTCTGTTGGTCCGGCTCTTCGTCTGGGCGGACAGCAAGTTTAAGTGGTACGGTAGGCACCCCTCGCTTTTGCCCAACTGCGATTCTTAGTCGCTGACCTCTCTCCTCGATCAAAAGCCGCCATCGTCTTTCTCATAGGAATGGCCGTCGCCTGCCTGACGACGAGATTCAACACCTACTACCATTAGGGACCCCGCACATCTCCTCTTCGGTATCTGATGCGTTGGAAGACTGGTGGGGCGCCAAGTTCTCAATAAGCGTGATTGCCAAGCACGTTTATACTCATGTAGCATGGCTATGGCCAATACCGATTGCACCCTCGAGCGTCTATTTGACCGTCCCTGTGTTAACTACAGGTTTCTCTTTCAACAGGGATTGTTTAGGGAAGCGTTCAAGCAGGGCACCGAAGGCATCGAGGTGAGAGAGTGAGGGCTCCACACATCAATGTTGCCTTATTTCTCTTGAGTGGCGAGTCGGATGACGGTTTCCAGCATCAGAGTTTCGGTTGAAGAAATCATCGACATTAGAACAGTCGGGGTTTGGACTTTGGAGAGCTGGCCGAGCAAGCTACGTGGACGCCGTCACAACGTTAAAGCACGGTGCCTGGATCCAGAGAATCTCAACTGGCCCTCTCTGGCCTGAGTATCAAAATATCGCCACCTCGTTTACGCCTAAACCCGTTTCGCGATGACTTCACTGAAGAAAGTACCTCAAGAGAAATGCCGCCAAGCCCGCCACGCCAGCGAGAATTGACGAAGACGCCAACACAGACGCCGGCTGATCTCGAGACTCATGGGAATCCTCGGGAAACCGCCAAGTCTCGGAGTTTTGCGAGCTAATGCCGACCAGGCATCCAAGGAGTGCTTGCGGACACCCTAAAAGGAAAGCTCCGATGAGAAAGAGTCACAGTGGTGAGGATCCAGATTCGCTCCCGCTTTGCGTCGAATTTCAACGTCTTTCAAGTCAGCCAAGTCCTCAGGGTCCGCTTCCCCCCGGAAGTCCAATTGAATCCAGTTCGCGAAAGTCGACAGCCTGGAATCTACCAAGTCCGGCAAGCCATCTGGACCGTTTACAACGCTTCGTGAACGAAGTAGTTCAGAAAGCTGAGCCATATGTTGTCCCCAGGCCGGAGAAAGATAGTCTGCATGCCACAACAGAACGTTCATTTCCGATTCAACGAGAGCCGCGAATGCGGTTGTTAGGACTTCGCCCTTGGTACCGAATTTGCTCAGTGACATTCGTGGACTATGAAGCGCGGGCGCGAGGACGTAAGATTGTCGCGATCCAACCAACCGTGGAAGCTTGGTGTGTGGAAAGGGCGGAAGTGAAGGCAGGCCAACAGTCTCAGCCGAATACAGGATGATGTATGGAAGCAGAGAATCCTCAAGCCAGTCTCCGCTCGGTGGTAGTTTGTATAAATGGCTGCATATTCGCACGCGACGGCGGTCTCGGTATCGATACGAGGGCGCTTGTTGTCGCCAAAGTGCGTAGTCAATTGGCAGTGTACTTTCGCTATCGTCGGGGATGGCGGGTAAGACCCCATGGGCTGTTAGCACACCGAATGCCCGCTGCTGATGAGCATCATTTACGACGAGCTCTATATCCTAGTCGTAGTCCATATCAGCATCTCGGGCTCGGACTGGGGAGCGACAGTTTGAAGACACGTACCAAGGGGCAGAGACCGCCACCGTGATAGGCAGCTGCATTCGCTCCCCAGAGAGCAGATGGGATACCAGAGTCTTTTAACAGTTTGGCGACTGCTGCCGCGCCCTCGGCGCCCGCGTCGCGGACGCGGAAAGGCCGATTCTGATTGCTGGGCATGATCAGGCGGTGGAGACTTGAAGGCTCAGGCTGGAGGTGACGCTGCCCCGACATTATACCCACAGCGGACGGGCACGTGCTTATGACGAGACACCACTGTTTTAGCTGGGAATTAGCCTTCCAGCCAGGTTGATTATTAAGCAAAGTATAAACTTCGGCACGCTTCTTCAAGGTTGAGAGAATCTTATTCGTCAGATTCGAGACACATATTTCCTTTCGTTAGCCTTCCGGACCTTGTTGCTTTACTCCATCGGCCATAGCAATTATTGTCCAATCAATATGAACAGAGCGCGGGAACCATAACCACACTCGGACGCGACTGCAGGCCGCCGGTGCAACGACCAAGCATTTGATTCGTTCGAACCCCTCATTTCTTGATGGCTTGGCCGCCGGGAAGATAGATGAATTGAGCCGCTCACTCTCACATTATAAAACCTGACTTTCCTGCTGTCATGAGTCCGACATGTCCGCGTGCTCTAAAGAAAGGAAGAAACGTTTCCAAAACGAATCCAGTTGATACGTACACCTTAGCACACCAATATTTGGACAATTCCATCACCATGCTGAGCTCAGCCCGACATGGTGACGGTGAGGATAGTCTTACTGGTCAGTACCCCCTGATGCTCAACATGTTGAGCCAGCGTTGTGTACACCGGAGCCATTAACCTGAACTGGTCTCTAATGCGTCTGCAGAAAGGACCCAGAAAGCGTTTAATGAATTGCTTCAGCATTTGAAAGCTACAACCCCTCAAGGGCAAAAACGTTCGTGACAGGCTTGATAACCTGATGACACCATGCTTTGCATGAAGCGATTCTCATGAATTTCTTTGCAGCCACGCTTCCTCCGCCACCGCAGAGAGACTTGTACAGCTGTGCCTTGCATCTTCACAAGGAGCTCAAGCGGGCAAACGTCCCTTACTATTTCTGCGGTGGCTTCGCGTGTATCAATGTTGGTATGACGGCACGCACAACTTCGGACATCGACATCGCCGTCCCAAATGGCGCCCATGGTTACGGCACGCTCCTCGATATTTTCTCGAAGCCTCCATTTATCCAGGATAAGACGGGTGTTTTGCCTTCCGACTCTCAGTATTTCTTCGCAGAATCAGGGGGCACTTTCGTCGAGGTAGACGGCATCATAGCTGGATTCATGGCATTTCCTACCCTGGACCAAGCCGGAATCGTGCGACTAGGCCAACAAATGCAGTTGAACTTTCTTGATCCAGATGGCTTGCTGAGGCTGAAACTGAGTGGTTGGGCAAACGAGACCCGGCGAAAAGGGGCTAAGAGATATGGTGACATGCAAGATATCAGATCAATCAGAGATCTGCTCATCACTGACAAGGTTCAGCTAGACTTGAAGGGCCTGAAGAGTGATATGGCTAAGGGATTATCAGAGTGGATCCGAGAGTTTAATGATCTAAAAACATGGCAACAGCTGGATGGAAGATATAAGAACTGATAGCGTGCCAAGAATACAGGGCGATGGTAATCCTTTGCTCAGACTAAAGCTCAATAGTTTTCGAAGCCCAAAGCTTCGATGGTTGAAAATCTATCAAGAGTATTAGCAAGCGCGGGTGTTATTTTATTGTGTTTCTTCTGTTCCCTTCTCCTGCTCTTAACGCTTACGCAGTATGTACAGCAACATCCTGTAGTTTGATAATGCTAGGTATTTCTATGACTTGGAATAAATGTTGAACGGTAAAGGGATATGGTTTACGTTACAGAACCGGCCCCTAGGACGAATAGATACGAGGATGTCGAGTTCAGAGACATCTCGAGGAAAATCTGCTATAGCCGATGAGGTCTAGAGTATACATTCTTTCAAATCTTGTAGCCCTTCCGTCGCCCTTTGTCGGGGGTCTCCACGAAATAGCTTCCATCTTACCACAAATGTATCAAACATATACCTACGTCTTGTATCAACAACGATAAAAAGGTCCAGATTTTGAACAGAAGGATTTCAATGCTGTCTAGATGGCTTGTCGTCAGAATTAAATGCTGAACTTGACTCTCCCCTCCCTTGCCGCCTCAGCAAACCCGCCTTGAGTAATAAAAGTACTTCGCACTGCGTTTTCATCACTGGTTCCGTACCCAAGGCATGGAAGTTACTACAACCTCCTTATTCCTACCTATGTATAGAGAGATTTTTTCTCAGCTGACGACTTAATTTATCATCTCAGAAGATTTCCCTCCATTACACGGCAAGCCACGGTCAAGGTGAGACACTAAAGTGGCACCAGAGCCCAGAATGGTCGCTCCATGGCACCGGGCCAGTGGTCTCGTTGCGCGATGCATCTATATGAGTGGTGATTTCTGGATGCATAATCTCAATTGCTTCAACTTGGATGCCCATGGCAGCAATCTTGTCCAGCCGACCCGGAGGAAATGGTTGCTTCCCATCAAGCCCCCACGTGAAGCCCGGATCTTGGCCGTGAAGCTGACCCCATGCGTCTGTCAGTCCGCGATCCTCCACAAGAGAGTTGTCTTCTGGAAGCACGGGGTTAAAGTCTCCAGCGACGAGGCCGTGACCCGCGCTCCGTATGAGCGAAGCAATGACCGAGACTTGTCGAGGACGGTGGGAGGGCCTTATTGGGAGCGAATCCAGATGGACATTGACGAGTCGGACGCGAACGACGCCTTGTTCTGGGCTAGATGGAGGGGCTAGGATGTCGCAGCAAAGTGCATCTCTGGCGAAGCGGCTGGGGTACTTGACTCTCCAAACCGGACCGAGAGTTGCTGCCCTATCAAACCGTCGCTTTGAGAGCAACGTGATTGTCCCAAAGGATTGGCCTCCCCATTTGGACGTATCGGCATCACTCGAGTACCAGAGTTGACGTATCCGCGCGTCGCCCAGTATGAACGAAAGAGCAGGCTGCGAGACTTCCTGAAGAAAGACGACGTCGACGGCGGAGCTCAGACCGAGGGCACGGGAAATGATGCCGCCTGCACGCATTTGGGGCAAAGGCGATGTGGCGTCAACGTTCCAGGTGACGATTCTAAAGCCGTCATGACCATGGCCCGGGGCGGCCTGATTGCTCGTCGACTCGATCGGACGCCATGAATTGCTGGAGTCGTCAAATGCGTGCCACGCCTGGAAATGGCACGGCGCGTCCGGAAGGCCGGGCAGCGGCGTGCCTTGCCACCACGACAGCACCTGCGTCCGGATGCCCGACAGCAAGGCCATGATATTCGGCTGGTGGAGCTGAGAGGGGGGTATGGTATGGATTTATTCCGCCCGGAGGGAGGTCCCTATAGGGCCTAGACGCTCTGGCTATTGACGGTTCGATACACTGATGCATGACACCCCAAGCCCCACATATCATCTTACGCTGCGCCAACCATTCCACTGTTCGCTTCATGACAGACCTGCTTGAAGGTCAATTTCTCCAAGTGTTCAGCATCCTATTCCCAGCAACTGAAGCGCGATGTGTCGAAGTTGAAGCGTGGTTGTGTTAGTCATTGATGGTGGTTGGTACGCCGATTGTGTTCTCTCATGACGCTGTTCCCTGTTGACGGGCGGGAACCCGGGTGTACCCTGTTCGCTCAGGGGTGCCTCCAGCCGGCTTCGAACCGACCCCTCTGCGACGCAGAGGCTCCAGACGTGTCACCACTACGCCATGGAGGGGGGTTGGGGTGGTGGAGCGTTGGATTATACCGGTACTGTATTAATAAGCACAATCCCGGAGCGGTCCAACTGCTTTCGCCGGAAGCTCAACATGGAGTGATTAATTAAGACTACGGAGCACAGTGAGGTACCTACTAGTAGCTAGGTAGTCTATACTGTACAGTATCAAAAGCGGAGAAATGTGGCTGGTCAATGCGCAGCGTCGATGACACAAATTTGTGTGCGCACATTCCCTGCTACGCTATTCACCATCACAAGCAGCATAACAGCAAACTTGAAGCTATTCGCACCGCCTTTTTTGCTATAAGCCCATAAAGCTATGGAGTCTCTTTTTAACTGCACGTTTTCCTCTCTGCACGCGGCCTGCGCCGCCTGTGATGCATGTGCGAAAGAAACAAGACGTCGCCCTTGCAGTCAACACATCACAAGCAATACACCGCATGCCCCTCCCTGACGAGCACGATGAGCTTCGCCGGCGACCCTCAATCCGGCTCGTTAGGAGACAGCGCTGGCAAGGTTGATGAGACTACTGTTGGCTCACAACACCAACTAATTGACCTCGCACAAGACGAAATCGTCGTCGCAATGCCCTCACAACAGCTCTCACAAGAGCTCTCACAAAAATGCCAAGTATAAGTCCGTTAGGCTGGCCGAATGGGAGGTTAGGGCCGCATAAATAGAATGAGGCAAATGCAAAGTCCAAAAGGAGGGCAGACAGCGCAAAGATTTAAAGAGGAGGGCCTCCTTTAGGGACATGCACATCTCAACGCTAGAAGGGCGCGCAACATACCGTTTTTCACATGCTGTGATAACCTCACCTATATGTATGCATTAAAGGTGCATAACGCAGGCGCACGGAATATGCGCACACAAAATGTGCGGTATCGGCGCTGCCCCTTGATCAGTCAGTCACACACACTTCCCCGCTTAGGTTCGCCTCGTATTACTGCGTAGCGTAAGCTGTAATAACCAAGGCCAAAACTTATCAGCTGCTCCGATTGCTCGGCCAGGATTTCAACCTTTTCTTCCACTCGCTCACACCGCATATATTATATATTATACCCAATCTGCAAGCACAGGCTTCTTGCTCGCCAACAGAATCAGCGCCGTCATGTCTTCCAAACGAGTTTGCCTGTAAGATGTCCAGATTCCGGTGGAATGGAGCTTGGCTAACACTACCAACAGCGCCTACTCCGGAGGTAAGCGCCCGATGCGGTGCCTGGCTGCGCAAGATGCCTTGGCTTTGGGTTTCAATTGACCACGTCTCGCAGGTCTCGATACCTCGACCATCCTGAAGTGGCTCATTCTCGAGGTAAGCATCTCTCTCTTATCCTCGGCCCACCATCTGCGTCTACGAGTGTTCCCCATCCTGATCGCATTGCTAATATTCGTCGCAGGGCTACACCGTCGTCGTACGTCTACGTCCGCCCCGATCTAACCCAACGTCACCGCCTGACCCGGAGTAGTGCTTCCTTGCCGATGTCGGTCAGGAGGAGGACTTTGCCGCCGTCGAGAAGAAGGCTCTCGCTCTTGGTGCCGAGCGCATGGTCATCGACAACCTGCAGCAGGAATTTGTTGATGAGCTCATCTTCCGCGCCATCCAATGTTTGTCTGCCATGACGTTGTTGAGGTCTGATGCTGACAAGGCAAAGGCAACGCCATCTACGAAGACCGATACCTCCTCGGCACCTCCCTGGCTCGCCCCGTCATTGCACGAGCCCAGGTCCGAGCTGCTCACAAGCACAAGTGTGACATTCTCAGCCATGGCTGCACGGGCAAGGGCGTAAGTTGTCCTCTAATTCTTGGGCCTGACCCGTTCATAACATGAGTTTGTTACTAACGTCTGGTAGAACGAGTAGGTTTTACCAGACACCAGAGGCCGACGCGATACTAACCCCACACAGCCAAGTTCGTTTCGAGCTGGCGTGGAAGGCCTGCGATCCATCCCTGTCCGTCATTGCCCCGTGGAGAATGCCTAAATTCTTCAACCGATTCCAGTCAGTCTCCCGTTGACTCAATTGTTTCTCATGTTTTGGGAGCTCGCTTTCTCGAGGGGTTGTTGACTGGTCATAGGGGCCGTGCAGATCTCTTGAAGTTTGCGGCTGAAAACGACATCCCAGTGTCGTCCTCTCCAAAGGCCCCGTGGTCCATGGATGGTATGTAAGGGTCGATTGTCTGATGATGGCCCTTTTAACACCATTCACAGACAACCTGGCGCATTGTTCATATGAGTCTGGCATACTTGAACAGCCACAGCTCCCTCCTCCGAAGGAGATTTGGACCAGAACCGTCGGTGCGTGCTTGTCCTTGATAATCTGGACAAGAGCAGGCAGCTAATCTTTACGTAGATCCCCTCGAAGCCCCTAATGAGCCGACCAAATTCTCAATTTGGTTCAAGCAAGGAATTCCCGTCAAGCTGGAAGTTGGCGGCGAGACCGTGACTGGTTCGCTAGAGCTCTTCAAGGCCCTCAACCAAGTGGCTGGGCGGAATGGCGTGGGTAGAATCGATATCGTTGAGAGTCGGTTTATTGGGCTCAAGAGCCGCGGTTGGTAAGTCTTCTTTCTTTTCTTTACTTCGAAGCTGAGGGCACCATTCCTCGGCGAGCTTTCTTCTAGCGTCGTACCCAAGTTTTCCCCACGAGCACACGTCCTCCCTGGCTTCACATGGGTCTCGGCAAACCGGCCTCATTTTTCGGAGCTGGCACTGACTTCCCTGATTGCAGCTACGATTCTCCCGCTATGAGCGTATTGAGGCTTGCTCACATAGATTTGGAGGGGCTTGTCCTTGACTCGAAAGTGAAGTCGATCTGCTCCTACATCTCGAATGAGTGGTCTCAATGCCTGTACAATGGTATGGCGTCTTATTCCCGCTCTCGTGCGACATACTGACCTGCACAGGCATGTACTTCAGCCCGGAGAGAGAACTCCTAGAAAACAGCATCGTCTTCAGCCAGCGCCATGTGGAAGGGAAGGTCGACATGATGGTTTACAAGGGCGGGGCTTATGTCCTTGGCCGATCCAGCGAGACGAGCAACCTCTACTCGGAGACGCAGGCCTCTATGGACACTCTGGAGGGATTCAGCCCCGAGGACACCAGCGGATTTATTGCTATTCAGGCGATCCGGCTCGAGAAGTACGGTGCGGCCAAGATTCAGCAGGGCGAACCTTTGACTTAGGGGGCTCATGGAGGAGCTTAACTCCTTATATTTCAAGAGGAGGAAAAGGTTGACATGCTGGCAATTTCAGGTGTGATGCATGTAAATCAGCCCATGTTTAAGAGTGATGGTGGCTTGAGTAGCCTTATGCCCCTAGGTGCTTAAGGCACCATGTTACAGACCACACAAATAGGGATGACTTACAAGCTTAACGCTTAGGATGCGCCTAGAGGTGGGAAGACAATGGTAGTAAAAGCAGCTAAGGGCAATAGGACGCCGCCACTCTCATCATCGAGCTCGTCAGCCCCGGCTCCAAAGATACAAAGTACCAGCTGCCCATTAGTAGTTTTCTCATCAACAAAACGACAACGTATGGGACAGATACCAGCTTTCAGACTCTTCGACCTCGGCACTGTATTGCCTTGCCGGAGTATGGAAGTCTGATCCGCCATGGGTCGCAGCTTGGCTGCGGTCAGTCAGCTGAGCTGGAGCTCCGTCACTCTCGACTTCGGCGTAGTTCTCATCGAGATCTCGGCCTCGGTTCCAGGATGCCTCGATCTCGACGCTTCGCCACATCGTTGGACTATCGACATCAAGGTTACCGGCTCCACGAGTACTCGCTGACTGCCCCGTATCTCGGCGTAGCTGGTTCGCTGCGTTCCGGCCCTGTCGTTCAGCAAAGGGTTCATTTCAAGATGAGAGGCTGCCGTTCTGTATCGCTTAATGAAGTGGAATCAGGTGTCCTCCCCCTCCGACCGGCCATCGACTGAACTGAAGCCTGGAATCGGCAGTGGGTGCGAATGACTACCTTGAAGCCAAGCGGTGCCTTGGAATTTCTCCAGGCTCATTGTATGATCCTCCGCGAGGTGCGAGATGCGCGTGAAGTTGTTGCGCTCGACACCTGTAATGCTTTGATTAATCCGAGGCATGCTGCCTTTCGTCAGAAGAAACCTCCTCCACGCTCTGCTAGACCGACTTTGCCAGGGCTTGCGGGCCAGAGACTAGCATCGCCGACGGTGACGGTCACTGGCAGACCGTTGAGTCTCCCGGTTTTACATTCGTATGCCAGCACATCCCGGTCGAAGCAGGGAGGCCAGAACCATGCGTTGTGCTTCTTGAGGATATTTGGGTCCGTGACAGGGGAAGACGCCTGCGAGAGTCCATGTGCGGACCCTGGAAATTTCAAAGATGTAGCAGGGCCTTGCCTCTCTGTTCCAGCAGCCCACGTGCACCTGGCAAGTGGCAAACACCCGGCAGCAACCACCCCAGGCATCTAATTTCGTGCATCGTCTTTTCAACTCACTCCCAAACATCCACTTTCTCCTTCTCCCTTGCTTTGCCTCGCACCAAGTGGAGGCCCTTGTGACGGTACAAGTGCACGAACAAGGTCGGGTGCGACTTGGGTAAAGTGATTGTCTACGAAGAGAGAAGGAGGTTCCTAAGGAAGACTCTGACTTTCGCTATTTACATGAATCAAAGTGAGACATTTCATAAAGTATGAAAGTCACATGATCGTTCCCTCACACATGGGCCTCCCTTACTCCATCGCTTCTGATTCTTCCACGTCTTGCTGAGCCTGTAGGCGAGCATTTTGCACTTCTTGTTTCGTGGGTCTGGGTTTGTTTTTGCTGTGCTTCTCGAAGTCTCTGATGGCGATGTGAGCGTTGACGACGTTCTGTAGTGGTTCCCATGTTGCCTGCTCAAGGTCGAAGCCTCTCCATAGTATATGGTACTGGAAGCCTTTCTGTTTTGTGCGTTTCGAGTCCAGTATTGCTTCAATCGCCCAGAGTTTCTCCCCCTTTGCATCTAGCGTTATTGGTGGGGCGGTGTGTTGTATTGGGGGAGCGGGTCGTTTGGTGACGGTCGTAGGAGGTTGGCGTGGAATGAATTGTGAATTGAGTCTAATTCATGTGGCAACTTCAGTTGGTAGGAGTGAGGTTGAGCACGCGCTCGATTCGAAAAGGGCCAATGAACTTATGATCTAGTTTGGGGATGGGTCTGGTCGAATCGATGTTGCGTGTGCTAAGTAGCACCATGTCTCCAACTCGGTACGCTGGCGCCGGTGATCTATTTGCGTTGGCGAACTGTTCTTGTGAGGCTTGAGCTGAGAGCAGGTTTGTCCGAAGTAGATCAGTGATTTCTTGCATCTTGGCGACAAATTCGTTCCCCTCGTTGCAGCGTTCTGCCAGGTCTTTGGATGCCGCGAGTGGTATTGCGCGAGGGGGACCAAAGCTCATTCGGGGGTGGTAGCCTGTGTTCGCAAAAAATGGAGACATTCCCGTTGAATCGCTAACAACGTTACGGGCTGCGAATTCGGCCAATGGGAGCCACTCGTCCCAGTCGTCCTGAGCAAAGCTAACATACTGGCGAAGGTATTGTTCGAGAAATGAGTTAGCGTTTTCCGTCTGGCCGTCAGTTTCGGGGTGATATGCTGTGGAGAGGCTGATATTGATCTGTAGGCGGTGGCAAACCGCTTTCCAGAATTCCGAGACAAACAGTGGTCCTCTATCAGATACGATTGAATCCGGTAGTCCATGGAGTTTCCAGACATCTCGTACGAAGAGCGTTGCCAAGTCATGTGCTTTCATGTCGGTCTTGCAAGGCGTGAAATGTCTGTCCTTTGACAGCCTATCGACTACCACCATGATTGCGTTGAATCCACGAGCTGTGCGCTGAATTGGGCCAATGAAGTCAACGGACAAGTCCTCCATCTTTGCAAGGAACTGGGAGCGGTTTCAACGTCCCCTGGTACCGTAACCGGGAGGTCTTGTTCCTCAGGCATCCGTGGCAATTGCGTGTGAATTGTTTCGTATCGGCGCTAAGCCTTGGCCACCAATAAGAGCGTGAAATGAGTTCGTATAGCTTGTTTTTCCCGGGGTGGCCTGATTCGACGCTGTCGTGGGCGAGTTGAGTGAGAAGGGTCCGTAGTTCGCCTGCGGGTACGTATAGCCTCTCTCGGAAATATAATCGGCCTTCGTTTATCATGCATTCCGATAGAGAAACTTCCTTCGAGTGAGGAGTGCCATGGGGTTTGAGCATCTCGTCCCTGATTTTCATCCACCATTCGTCCTCCTCATAGCCCTTGTCTAGAAGTCTTGTGATTCTGTGGTTGATTGGTTCTGGCTGAATTTCGTCAAGAATGGCGGGACATAGTGCAATTTCTTGTTCCCAGGAGAGATTGGCAAAGAGTTCTGAGAGCTCGGGGTCAAGCTTTAGTTGTTCTTGTACGGAGGAGTCTACGTTGCAAGGCTTAAGCAGCGACTGTTGTTGGTACTGGATGCGGTCGTCATTTTCATCTTTCGGCAAGTCTTGTGATCTTCGTGTGAGTGAGTCAGGTTTTCCGTTCTCTTTCCCAGGCACTGACTTGATAGCGAATTGGAACTGTGATAGGAATTCGCTCCACCTGACTTGTCGTCTTGAAAGTTGCTTGGTTGTCATGAAATATCGAAGGTTGGCATGGTCAGTGATGACTGTAATCTGGTGGTGCGTGCCTTGGAGTTCGGGTCTCCAGCATTCGAAGCAGCGTACAATAGCCAAAAGTTCTTTGTCATAGATCTCGTAATTGCACTCAGCGGGGTCGTACTTCTTGGACATGAAAGCCACTGGGTGTAGCACTCCTTGATCATCTTCCTGGGAGAGGATGCCCGAAGAGACAAAATCGGATGCGTCGCATTCGACAAACACTTCTCTTGCGGGGTCGAAGTGTCTGAGGATTGGCGCTGAAGTGAAGCTATTTTTGAGCATATCGAATGCTTCTTGGCACGATGAAGTCCAGTTCCATTTGACTAGTTTCCGTGTCAGGGCAACAAGTGGTCGTACGATGCGTGAAAATCCCTTGATGAACCGTCTGTAGAAATTCGAGAATCCTAAGAAGGCTTGAACATCTTTGACGTTGATAGGGCCTCCCAGTTGATGAGACAGTCGACTTTCTCTGGGTCCATCCGTACTCCAGTGGTTGAGATGATCATGCCCAGATATTTAACTTCAGTAGTCTCAAATTCGCATTTCTTGACGTCAAGTTGTAGGCCTGCGGCTTCAAGTGCTTGAAGTACTGATTTGACGTGGAGTCTGTGGGTGGCGAGGTCGTCTGAGTAGATGAGAATGTCGTCGATGTAGGCTGTGCAATATCTATCAAGGAATGGGCGTAAGACTTCGTTGATTCGAGCTTGAAAGGTAGCTGGGGCGTTTGATAGTCAAAAGGCATCACCATGCTCTCGAAGAGACCATATCTTGTGTTGAACGCCGTCATCCACTCCTGACCCTCCTTGATGCGTATTCGATTGAACGCTGCGACGACATCGAGTTTGGTGAAATACTTGGCTTGGCTTAGCTGAGAAAGTGTCTCCTGGATTAACGGTAGCGGGTAGCGGTTCTTGATGGTTATCGCGTTAAGAGCTCGGTAGTCCACGCAAAAACGAAGGCCCTCCTGGCTTCTTTGCAAATAACACCGGCGAGGCCGCCGGTGAGGTGCTAGCGCGTATAAAACCCTTGTCAAGGTTTTCCTGAAGGAATTTCCGGAGGACGAGAAGTTCGTCTTGGGACATCCCGTACAGAGGTCCATGTGGTGGAGTCGTTCCAGGTTGAAGTTCAATTTCGTGGTCGCAGTCTCGGTGTGGGGGGAGTTTATCCGCCTCTGATTGGTCGAATGCCTTCAAGAATTCATGGTAGTGTTGTGGTACTTTTGTTGCAGGATCGATCAAAGTCTTGGGTTCGAGGGCTTTGTGAATGTCTTCGAGTGATGCCCTGAAAGGTACATATCGGCTGCTATTTTCCGGGAAGCTCAGGTTCCTGTGTTTGTTGGTCCTTGGGGTTAAGGGAGGTGATTCCGTCCTGTAGCTGGAGCTCTCGGTTCATCTTGTCCATGTCTGTGAGTGCAGAGTCGAATCGGACCCGTCGGCGTGTTTTAGGTTCTACGAAGGTGGAGGCTTCTGTGATGACCCCAAGTTCAGCCAGCCTTTTGTCGATCTCATACAGTGATAATGAGAATACGTCGACGTCGCGGTTTTTGGTCAGCATGTGGAATGCGGCTGCGCCGACTCTTCGGGGGATTGATGGGCGTGGCAGTATAGTCGTGGTTGCAGAACTTGACAAAGAGGGAGCTCCAGAAACAGGCAGTTGGTATTGTCCTTTCTCCATGCAGTATTTGCGGCAGTGATCAGAGTTGAAAGTGACCACATTCGTGCTCCAATTGACGATTGGGTTGTGATCTGTTAGCCAGGGTTTTCCAAGTATGACATTATACTTCCCAAGCTTCGTTACGTAAAAAAGCATCTTCTCCTTGTGTCCCTTGATGTCCATGTTGAGCTTCACCACATGAGTGATGTCGCCAGCCGAGGAGGGTCTTCCATCGACTACGTTCAGCCGGCGACGGTTTCGTAATTCATAAAGCGTGAGTTTGTTGGTGTGCGCGAAGGATTCGTCTATAAACCCCTTTCCGGTGGCACCTGAGTCAAGCATTGCTTCGGTTTTAATCGGAGTGGAATTGTCTTCGATTAGGTTACAAGGCAGTAGCAAATGAGCTTGGTTGGTGTCCAGAGAAGAGAGCAGTAGATCGCCCTTTTTCTTGCGTCTCCTGCGGCGACTTCCGTCGGAGACTACACTTTTTCCGTCCTCCATGGTGCGGTGTCGCAATTGAGGGAACGATGTTTGCCCGAGCTGCACCAATGGCAGAGTCCATGCGTTGTGCAATAGGCTCTGCGTGCCGCTCTCTCTGCTTCCGTTTGGGGTCTACGACCAGAGGCGACATCTTTGGCCCCCCAGGTGATGACGCTCAAATCCATTGAATCCCCGCCGTTAGAGGTCGTCGATTGTGGCGTGGTGGAGGGTTGTAAGGTTGCTTTGTGACTTGCTGAGTTGTCGGTGTTTTTCTTGAAGTAATTGGCATTGACTTGACGGCATTCGTTATCGCAGATACGGACAAGGTCCATAAATTGACTAAGTTCGGTAGGTGTATCTTTGCCCTTAGTGAGAGAAAGTCTCCAGATAACGTTGTCGTGGAGGGCACGTCGGAGGTGAGCAATGAGCGCCCCACTATCCCACTCGGTGAGCTTGGCGACGGCATACCATTCGGGAGGAATGTCGTAAGGGATCTATGGCCTTGTTTCATGTCAAAGATTTTGAGTTGGGCGGTAGCTTTAGCGTCAATATCCCCGAAGGCTGACTGAAGGGTGCTTTTATGGCATTGACATCGTCGAAGAGAACCACCCCATCTTTAATGTTGTAGCGGACTTGGTCATGTGCTTTGCCTTTAAGGCATGAGACGACATATCCCATACGTTGAGGTTCCGAGTTCCACCAATCTTTATTCATTTCGAGCTTCAACTCGAGGTGCTGGAGGAAATTCGGCAGAAGCGTGGGGTCCTCTCCGGTGAAGGCCTCAGGATCAGGGTGTTCTGGTGTGCGGTGTGAAGCTCCTTTGACTGAATGATCTTTAGGTATGCTTCATTTTCTGCCATAAGACGGGCGATCGTTGCGTCTCCATCACTTTTAGAAATGAGCGTGTTTTCTAGGCGGGTTTGGAGGTCCTCCATGTCCCTTATTGTCGTCGTGGTCGAGGCACGTAGTGAATCGATTACCGCTTGCATACTGTATGCGGCATTGCATACGAGGAAGACTTCTTTCATGAGACCGGCTGGGTTAGCAACAAAGGCATTTCGGAACGTTTCATTGGTATTGCTGGCGTTGAGGAGGGGGCAGGGGGGCACTCGATCGACGGGTGTGGGGGCAGCGGTAGCCATTGGGTTGTTGACGGTGTGGTGGTTTAGGTGAGAATTTGGTTGCAGGGTGTTTTGGTGAGGTTTGAAAGCGACAAGTGCGGTTTAGAACTATCGAAATCAATAGTCACGTCGCGGACGGTGATCTATTGAGGAGGGGTAGTTGGTAGACAATATGTGACGGTACAAGTGCACGAACAAGGTCGGGTGCGACTTGGGTAAAGTGATTGTCTACGAAGAGAGAAGGAGGTTCCTAAGGAAGACTCTGACTTTCGCTATTTACATGAATCAAAGTGAGACATTTCATAAAGTATGAAAGTCACATGATCGTTCCCTCACAGCCCTTCCATCAGCCTCCTGTTTGTTCGCTCACATTCGCCTCAAAGGCCAAGCACACGCAAATCGTCAGCGGGGGCTGGGCTGCCTGGAATCGCCGCTCTTCAGCCTCACCTCGCGTTCGAAACTTCGGGCCATGGCCGTTCTTCACCAAGTTCCCGGTCTGACCGTCAGCGTCAAGGTCGCTGGTCAAACCGCTACCGAATACCACGCTAATAAAGAGGATACGCTTCCTCAAGGGAGCAGAGACGACCTCATGGACAACAACTCGGGGAAGACAGCAGAGCCACTTGCCGCTACCCGCTGCTATATCGAGTCCACCTCGGGCCTCTGCTTCAGCTTAGAGGCTGAAATCACATCCGAATTCAAAATTGCCGCGCCCTATAATATCCTCTGGTTGAGCCTCTACATCGATGGAGAATATGCAGGGGGCGTATACAAATCCGTTGGCGGGAGAAAACCCTCGAGACCAGAGACCCTAACAGTTGACCGCACGTGGACGTCTACGAATGTTTCTGGGAAAGTCGTTGAACAATTTTTCAAGTTCGCTCCTGTTTCAACAGGTAAGCATGTTACGTTACCTACAGAACAAAACTCACATGGCGAATCCTAACTGCTATGAAGTCGAGGATGCCTCCCAAGCAACTATCATTCATGATAGTCAAATGGCCAACCGTTTGGGTACAATTTCGGCAAAGGTACTCCTCGCTTACGGCAAAAAACGCTCTGCAAGCACGGCCATAGTCGGCTCTCGCGATGAAGATGGGTTCCAGCTGGCAGAAAAGTCAATGAAGGGACGTGAGCTTAGCCATGGAACAGGGTACGTGACACATGTTCGGATTCCACGATGGCATTCCGCATGAATGTCAACCAAGGCCATTCTAGGGGCGGAAGGATTTACAATGGGACTGAGAGACTTGCGCAGAATGGGGTTGACAGACTTGCGCAGCTGAGACACATTTTCTTTACTTTGTCTTGCTCGGCTTGGAGGACGAGAGGTGCTCTCTGCCTCATAACGATCTTGATATGTACCCTACTCTCGCTCGAGGCCTCATATTCCGCGAAATGAAGCGAGATTCAAACCACCCAAACTGCTTCTTGTGGGCACTGGGCAGTTCACTGGGGCGAAGGACAACAAGAGAAGGTCGAGCCACGTTCGCAGGCAGCAGAACTTCCTGCATGGTGTAGTCTGCAGGGTCAACTCCAATATCTTGTCCAGCTGAGCGCATAGGTGAACATATTGATACTTGGAGGTGGTTCAATCCTTTCATCCTCTCAAAACGGAACTTGGCATCGCCAACAGCAAGGAGCCAATGAGAGCGCCCGGGCGTCCACTGTAACTGGCGAGTGCTCAGATGTAACTTATTCTGCGCCTTCAGATACTTTTCCGTGATGACAAAGCGCGGCAGTGTTGGCGCTAAAAAGAAGTGTACCCACCTCTCCTGCGGAACCCACACCTAGTCTATGTAGAGCTCGCACGCTCGGCTCCGATGACAGGCTTCTCCAAGATACACCCAGCGAGGATCAGCCGATTGGCCCCGGGCACGAGCCAGACTGGGCATTTTCCTTCCAGCTGTCATGACGTTGACCGAAGCTTGTCCCATCTTCGCCAGCTCCGTCCCGCCTCCGTCGTCCGCCGCCGCCAGCACTGCGCTCTCGGAGAGCCGCCGTCGACGGAAATGACACGTCTGAACTCGCCTGGCCGCCCCCCTCTCGCCGCCACCTCTCGCTGAAGCCGCAATGTCGCCCGACGCCCAAAGCAACGTCCGCGTCTTTGTTCACTGGTGCGAACAGACCGTCTTCGCTGGCGAGGAGGTCAAATGCACAATCACCTTTAAGAATGTCGCCCCGGAGCCCCATCAGCAAAAACACACGTCGTCGCAGCAGCAGAAGCCCCCGCCGACGAGCGAGCGCCAGAGGCTCGTCTCTCCCTTGCAAAGCCGCGCAAAGGCCGCCTCAGGCCTGACGTCGCCGCCGCCCGCCGGCTCGGTCAGAGGTCATCGTCGCTCGGCCTTGTCGCTGAGCGTCCCGGCTCCCAGCTCCCACAGCCGGTCGGGTTCTATACAATGGCCGCACACGCCAAGCAGCGGTGACTGGCGCTCCGGCCACGCCCACAAGCGATCCGTCTCCATTGTGTCGATTGGCTCTGCGAGCGCCGCCGATGACCATGGCACTCGAAACGAGGGCGGTCCCAAACCCCAACGGCCTCACCGTGGCCACGGCCGGGCAGCCAGTCTGCAGATCCTACCCCGGGCACAGTCCTCGACGGCCTCGGGGCCGCAGTCAGGTAATGTCGCCCTGCAGGTCTCGTCTCCCATCATGAGCTAACTGGTCGCAAGCATCTCTCCTGCAAAGCTCTGCGGCCCCTCCCATGTTTCATGCGTCCTACCCTCCAGATCGATTCGGGCGAATGACGGGCGCATCGACTGTTCCCAACACCCCGAGCCGGCCGGGGCTCCGCCGGTCACCCTTGGCCTCCCCTCGCCCCATGCCAGACTTTAAATTTCCTCTAGCCATGTCGTCAGGCTCCGAACCACAGGAGACCCCGAAGAGGTTACCAGGGCAAGGCTTGCTCAGTCCACAGGACGGATCAAACGATCACGGCAACCTGAGCCACCGACCAAAAGAGCAGCCACAAGCCCCCAACGACCGTCTCTCCGCCCGGCTCCTGTCCAGCACGAGCGCGCCTGGAGGGACACCGCGCAGCAGCGGCGAGTTTTACTCTGTGAGCAATCATTCGTCAGAGACCCTGGCGTCCGAATACGTAACCCATCCCCTGATGAGGGGCAACAACGGACGCCAGCCCCAAATGCGCCGAAGCTCGGGCATGGCCTTGCAGCAAACGCGAGCTCCGGAATCTCTCATGATGGGCTACGCTCAGATACTAGGCTCCTTCTCCTTGGACGGCTCGCTGATCAGCTTGGGGCCGTTTGAACAAGTCAAGAAAAAGGCGGCGGTCGGTGGGCGAGGCGGAGGAGTTATCGGCTTGGAGCCTTCGAAGCGAGAGACTGGACTTTTACGGAGCTTTGGTTGGGGCAACATCAGCAACACCATCGGGGACCTATGGGGGGGAGGAGAGCTGAGCACCATCAAGGAGATACGCGGAGTGGCCAACTCCAAATCGGTGCCTCTCCTGAGCACTCCCCAGTCCATCCTGTTTGTCGATCTGCAACTGGCGCCTGGAGAGAGCCGATCATTCGAGTACTCCTTCAAGCTACCAAAGGGGCTGCCGCCAACTCACAAGGGCAAAGCGGCCAAGTTCTCGTACAGTCTTGTGATTGGGACGCAGCGGGTTGGCGGCGTCAAAGAACAGCACGTGCGGTCGGTCGAAGTACCGTTCCGCGTCCTGGGCAGTGTTAACGGCCACGGTGAGATTCTTGGACACGACCTTATGAATCCGTACGTCCTCTTACGAGATGACGCCGAGGTAAAGAGCCTCGGAAAGGGCAAGAAGGAGGTGCAACAAAAGGCACCGGGTGATTTGCCAACGACGGGCCATGAGTTTCTCGCCTACGTGGATGAGCTGGTGGCAAGTCGGAAAGACGCGGCTATCTTGCTGTCGCCAACGGAAGCGAGCGACCCCAAGCGGTCGCCGGCGCTCGAAGAGGCCACGAGCGCCAAGGACGCAATCCACCTTGCCATCATGAGGAGCAACCTGGCTGTCGACGGACAGCAGAGCCCCAACCGGTTCGAGATTGCACGAAACGGGCAGCGCGTGGGCGTCGTCATGCTCACGCGGTCCGCCTACAGGCTGGGGGAAGTCGTCACCATGGCCATTGACTTTACCGATGCCGACGTACCCTGCTACGCGGTTCACGCGACCCTGGAGACATCGGAAAAGGTGGATGTGGCGCTGGCGGTACGCTCAGAGTCGAGCATTCACCGGGTCACGCGCAAAGTGTACGCCGCATCATCCGAAGCCGCCCTCTACTCTCGACGCGTCATCTTCTCCCCGACGATTCCCATCACCGCCACGCCCGAGTTTGTGACGAGCAGCATCAGCTTGGACTGGAAGATTAGGGTAGAGTTTGTGGTTCCATATCAGGGCAGCGAGACGTCGGGTTCTGAGGAGCCGCAAGTTCCGCACCCATTGTTGGAGCAGATTTCCCAGGACGAAAAGGGGGGGCTGGTGCTGGTGGCAGTGGAGAGTTTGGCCTGCGAAAGCTTTGACGTGTCGGTGCCGTTGCGCGTGTATGGGGCGGTTGGCAGTGGGTTAGAGCGCTTGGAGCGGGATGAGGCTTCGGAGCAGGGCCTGGCGGTATGAGGATGCCGTGAGATGATGGGCTATCCGTATTACCTAGACACTTGGATAGAAGACATTCCATGCACCGCGTATCCCTGGTGGATGGGTCCCGTGACAGAGACGGATGCTGTCGTTGGAAGCATAGCCGCCGAACGTGATGATGCAGGGCCGTCACGGCTATCCACTACGACTTGGTTCTACCCGTCATCTGCTTGAGTCTTAGGTCGTTGAGGGATGCCGAGTGTGTTGGCCTGAGACGAGGGTGAGATGAGAGGCACTCCCCTGGCAGGCTGGCTGGGGAGAGATGACCATCAGACTGAAGCTGCAGGGGTGAGGCTGGGCTGGGGAAATTGAAGCCACACAAGGCCGATAGCGGGCGCGGATGGGCAACAGGCATTGATTCGGAAGTACGAAGGTGGATGCTTGTATGGAGTAGAGATAGGTAACTTAGATGCCATGTGGAACTGGCAGATGGCCGTTTCGCGTCTAAGCCTGCAGTATCTGGTGAGGACTAAAGTCGAGGGGGGATAGCTTCATCCGCCACTAGCATGAAACTAACTGGGGCCCCCTGGGGGCAGTACATACATGCTGACCATGCCATGTTTATCTGACAGGTCGAGGAGTGACAGGTCGAGGGGTGAGATACTTTGGGCACAGGTGACGAATGGCATGGCGTTTTTCATCGACGTCGTATCGTGCTGCATGTACAGAATGTATCATCTCGCGGCAGCCCGTGCTCGTGAGGCAATGACGGCCGTGGCCCAACCCAACGCGACGCGACCGCCAGAGAGTCGGTGACGGGCGAGCATGTTGCGTTGAGACAAGGGGGGGAGTTGCGGAGCAGCCGTTGAACTGAGGTCTTAGCGGCTTCCGCAATGTTCCACGATTTACGGATACAGCAAGTAGTCTTGTTCTACGAAGTATGTACGTAGACGACGGTGACGGACGATGCCGCGCTCACTTGGAATTTTCATCGGCAACAAGTGAGGCGCACGAGCCCCCAGGTAATTACAGTAGCAGACGCTCCCCTGTCGAACATGGCTTCACTGGTGATTCGGCTCGTGGTGTGCAAGACGGCGGCAATCTGCACAACGATGCACATGTGCGATTAAGCACGACACACCGGCCTGGCATCTGCAATCAATCAATCCACCGGAGCAATGCATCGGCCGCTGGAACTGGGGGGATTGGCTGGCCGACATGCAAGAATGGAGGACGGGTCCGGATGGAGGAAATATTGAATTCTGCGGCGCCATCCGGATGCAGGAGGGGATTGGAGGAGCGTCGAGCCAGTGCGTGCGGGAGTATCCGAGGCTTTATTGTTGTGACGATTGACGACTGGAGAGACAATTCTTTTCCACGCCCGGATGACATCACCACCGGGGCATTGTCCTCTGGCTTCAAAGAGCCCGGGCGCTTGAAAGCTCCAGAGGCGAGCTCGCGCACAATAGATTGATGATGATAAGATCTGAATTGAACAAGGAGAGAGAAAACTGGCCACGTGCCTTTATAGGCTGTCGGCTGGTGGTGATGACTTTTGCTGGGTTGAACATGTTACACGGCAAAGAGTCGCCATATTTTTAGGCCCCAGTAACCACCCAGCAACCCCAGCAACAGTGGCGGGCGCTGCAACCGGCCCCTCTGATAGGCCCCTCGCGGGGCATGCGGCGGTTGAGCGGCAACGCCACTCCCTGGCCCAGGCTTTCACCTGTTAGCGCCCTCTCCGCTTCGCTAACAATGGCCCTAGCGCAAGAGACCCCTGTAGTCCGGCTCCACCCAGCCCCCGGGAGGACTGCGAGCAGCTGGTGCTGCTACGGAGTAGAAGCTCAGCAAGCTGTCCGGGAGCTGTGCGCTCTGAGTCTGGGCGGTAGCGGCAATGGCAAGGCAACCATCCGCAAAAAAAGGAAATCGAGAAGAGACAAGAAAGAATCTGCAGGGCCGCTCCTCGCCTCGGCTGTCTCTCTCTCTCTTTCTTCCCCTCCCCTCTCCCCCGATTTGAACTGCATGCAGATGAAGAGCCTTGTTTCGTCCGGCACTTGCTGCGCTCGTTCGGCTCTCCCACACTCTTTTTCTAACCGGCCTCTCTCTTACCTATTCTCCTACGGAAACCCCCCCTGCCTTCTCCCCTACTTATCACGGTCGGTGACCTGACCCGACCTCGTCCCATCCATCGTCCTGGACCAGCCTCACCTTCCCTTCGGCCCTCTTGTCGCTGTGAGTAGTTAACTTAGTGGCCGTCCTTGCCAGTCAGTCGCTGCCGCGACCATGGCCGCTCGCACCGATTCGTCGCTAACCCAACGGCTTCACGCAGCTTTCTCGCGGCTGACCTCGCACGCCCCAGACATTGACTTACCTTCTTTCTTTTTCTTCTTGTCCTCTTTGTGAAAGAATAATAATCTTTTGTGCCGCTCCCGACTCCGCTCCGCGCAGATACCTGGCAAGCCCTGTGCTCTCCTCGTCCAAAAGCTTCCCACGTCGATGACACCCCCGAGTCTCCTGCTCCTTTCTTACGACGGCTTCCCGGCGACCCTGAGCGAGTCAATGGCGATAGGATGGCCGCGACTCCCTCTCACAATAATCGACTGACGCTTACGCCGTCCAATTCCCCCTTTCTCCCCCGCCCGGCCAAGAGTCATCTGCGCGGCCGCTCTCTGCCGGAGTCGAGGCTCTCTCTCAAGCGAGTTGCCGGCACCACATGCCGCTCACCGACGGGCTTCGACACCGTCAACTCCCTCTTTGCCTACCTTGCCGGCGGCGCCGTCGTCGTTGTCGATGCGCAGGGCCAACACTTCTCACAGCGCTTCTATCGAGCTCGGCCCTCGGCTGTGCCCGTATACTCGGCGGCATCGTCCCAGAATCCGTCTTCGACGCCCACCGCGACGACGCCCAAGGCCAACGACAGTCGAAACCGCGTGGCCCCCAACCACAGGGAATCTCAATGCAGCCCTGCCGACTGGGCCGATTCCCCGGGGTCGAGGACCTGGACCAGCAGAGAGCGCATCAAGGCCGCCACCTGCCTTGCTCTCAGCCGAGACGGCAAGTATCTGGCCGTCGGCGAGACTGGCTATGCTCCCCGAGTCTTGATTTTCAGTCTCCAGGATGCCTCGTCAGACACCCCGCTAGTGTCCATCAGTGAGCACGCCTTTGGCGTCAATGCTGTCGCCTGGTCGGCCGACTCCAAGTATCTCGCCTCTCTCGGTGCCGCCAACGACGGCTTCCTCTACATATGGAAGATTGACCCTCGCACTGGCGCAGCCAAGCTCTTCCAGCAGAACAAATGCACCTCTTACATCAGGGACATGGTGTGGATGGGCAACAGCCTCGTCACCCTAGGCTTGCGCCATGTCAAGGTCTGGAAGATTGAGGATGGCCCGACCATCTCGCCGACCAAGCAAAAGTTCTCGAATGAGCCGCCTCCCAACACCCCAACGGCGCAAAGACCCCTGCCGGGCCGCAACATGCTCCTCGGCGATTTGCTCGAGGCCACCTTCAGCTGCGCGGCCGTCGACGGCAACAAGCTCATTGTGTGCACCGAGACAGGGGACGTCTGCATCTTGCACAATGACGATGGGCAGATGAAGCTCGTCAAGGTCCTGAGCCTGGACTTTTCGGTCAGCACCATCAACATTCGCGGCAATGTTGCCTACATTGGAGGGAGAGATGGCCATTTCGCGACTCTTGACGTGGCAGGAGTCATGGACGGCCGCGCAGAGAGCATCTTGTCCGTCGCGGAAGCGTCTTCAGGCATCGTGGCACTGGGGTTTCTTCCCGACATGCTCGTGACGATTGACTCGAAGCAATCGATTGACCTTTGGACTGCCGACTATGTTCCCGGGCAGCAAGCCGAGGCAGTCGCGCATATTCCGATGCCGGGACACGGACAACCAATCGCAGGCGTCCAGGCTCTTCGAAAGCCGAACAAGGCCAATGCTGCCTTCGCGACGTGGTCATACTCGGGCAACTTTACGTTTTGGGACCTCGACGGCCAGATCAAGTCGACCCTCGAGGTTCCCATGGACGCAGCCGAGCTGGACGGCGAGTTGGAATTCGTGAACAAGCTGACATGCGCCCAGACCACCGGCAATGGAAAGCTGCTGGTTACCGCAGATCGCCTGGGCATCCTAAAGGTCACTGATGCTGATTCGAAAGAGTGTATTTTGGATACCAAAGCGCATTCCTCAGACTGCAAGTGCATCTGCATCTTTGACGAGGACTCGAAATTCATCATGGCATGTTGCGGCAGAGACCGCACGACCCAGCTCTTCCATCGCCATTCCAACGGCAACATTGAGCACTTCCAAACTCTCGAGTTTTCGGCCAAGGTTGTCCAGGTCCTCGTACCGACGGAAGACAAGGTCATTACCTGCTCGCTGGATCGAACACTGCAGGTCCACGACCTGGTCTCCAAGGAAGGCGACCCGGACGTTCGCGCGGCCATTTTGTCCAGGGTCATATCTCTCCGGGCCTCTCCAACCTCCATGGCCATGAGCCAGGACAACAAGACCATCTTCGTTTCCCTCCTCGACCGATCTATTTGCCAATTCGACGTCTCGACAGGGCGGCAACTCTCGTGCTTCAAATGCATAGATGAAGGTGGCGTCGAGTCGACCGTCCTCGAGTCCCTGTCCGTCGGGCAGTGGGCACCCAAGGACATGGAGTTCCTGCTTGGGTCGTCAAACACGGATAAATCTGTACGAATTTATGATGCCAGCTCTGGTGCGTTTCTCGATCGGGAGTGGGGACATACGGAGGCCATCAACGGGGTGTGCCTGGTTGACGATGATGATGGGACGAGGAAGATTGTGAGCGTTGGGTCGGACGGGACAATAATGATCTGGGCGCTTGATTCTAGCGACCTCTCGTCGAGACTGACTAGCAGGGATCCATCACCAATCAAGGAGGCCAACTCGACTCGGCCGACGCTCAGGAAAGTGCTCTCGAAAGTAGAGCTTGCCGAATTTCAGCGACCACCTAGCTCGGGAGGCCGTCGATCGCCTTCACGATCACTGCAGCGCCGGTCATCTCGACTTAATCTGGGCGCAAACCCGACAAGCATACGGACACCAACTTCAACACTGCAATCCAGCCCATGCAACAGTACGATTATGGAGGACACGCCATCACGCCGGCGTCCATCGACCGGAAACCAGCCCGATAGCCCTCCACCCAGCCCCAAGTCGGAAAGGTCTAGAACCCACTCGCTTTCAGCCGCGGGCAAAGGCGCTCGGAAGAAGACGTCCTCGACATCACTTCACGGCTTCGGCTCATTGAACACGGCAACGGAGCAGACGTGCCGTGCTCTGAGAACCTACAGAAAGAAGCTGTCGTCGTCGGAGCCAATTACCGCCGACGTGCTGACCGACTTGGACCACGAGCTGCGACTCACGGCCACGGCGCTCGGCGACCGGGCAATTCGAAGCAAAGCCATCAACGAGACGGTCTTGAGTGGGCTTCTGGATGAATACTCGGAGAGACTGGTTACACTGCTCGATGAGAAGCTGCAACTCTCTCATCGTGCGAAGGAGAGGGGGGATGAGGACATGGAAGAAGACCGCCGCCGCAGCTCGACGGGCAGCTCGACGTCATCGTCGTCATCTTCGCCGTGACGTTCCTTTCAATTTCTTGTGTTATCAACAGCATTGAATGTGGGTTGGTGATCCACCAGGGGTGGAATGGGGTCATGGCGTTCTGGAGTGCCCTTTCAACACGGAAGAGCGGGTAATAGAAGCCTTGCTCTGGGGACGGGGTTTGCTCAGTGAACAGTTTCACGGGAACATGATACCAGGCGTTTTTATGGTTTTATCAGCCATGTAGATGTAGACTTGGTTGATTGGGCGCCGTCAGCGCCCAAAAAGGACTGCCTCGTGTGAGGTCTCTTCCTTGATGTCGTTCGGTTTCCGGGTGATCTGAGTAGTAATGAAGAGCATCTGGCGAGCGCAAGTGCCGAGAACAGGCAAGAGAGGAGCAGTGCAACCGTTTTCGTCTGCGGGATTGAAGGGGCACAAAGTAGTCGCGGCTTGGTTGTTGGGGCACTGAGCATCACGTGACTCTGCATGGGCCAGAACGTCTTCATGGCCGACGGAATTCCTTCCCCTCTTGATCTTGAAAAATTTCCAAAACAACCTCAACCTTGCGCCACATCACGTGATTTCAGGCCAGACGGGCTCGACAAGGAATCCCCGGAGGGATAAAAATCAAGATCCCCCCGCGATTGGCGACCGACGAAGGCGGCCTCATTGAAAAGAAAGCACCAATTACACTCGCACCGCCAGCCCAATGAAATCGCCCACGACGGTGCGCTGAGACTCGAAGTTGCCTGCAAACGAAGGCGCGCCTCGGAATGACGTAGGGGACCGACGGGGGCTGCGATATCTCGTCTCGGGACTGGAGAGCAACCGTGGCGCCGATTCATCTTGCCAAGCGCGAAGGTCCCCTCGGGCGCTGGCGAGGAGGACCGTGGGGCATGAACAACAACAACCCGGCAGCCTACACGCCCCTCGAGTCGCTCTTCTTGTTCCAGTCGCTGCTGACGCACGGGGTCGACACGGGAGCTTTTGCCCGCATCTCGGAGCTGCTCAAGAACAATGCCCTCATCAAGGGCGGCGACACGTACGACCCGGCGCGGCTGACGCCCGAGGCGCTGCAGCACCTCTTCCTGCTGCTGCTGCGCCAGGAGCTCAAGAGCGAGGCCGAGCGTCAGGAGACTGCGGATGGGCCCTCGTCCCCCGCGTCGCGCAAGAGGAAGCTCGGCACGCCTCCGCTGCCGTCGTTGAAGGATTCTCACGAGCACATCGAGAGGCTTCCCGCCCTCATCGATCGATTGTACGCCCGGTACCGAGAGCATATTGTCGAGCAGATCCGAGTAGACGAGCGTCAGTTTGTCACTATCCAGAGCCAGATCCAGGTCCTCGAGAAGAACGAAAAGGAGAGGCTCGCCAAAGCTGCCAGTCAAAACGGCACGCCGGCCCTCGCCCCTCGCGACAACAAGCTCCCCGCGTCATCGCAAACGCCCAGCCAGTCACTTTTGCCGCCGCCGACTCCGGGCACAGCGGCTGGCATCAAGCGTGGACTAACCCCCAACACGCCAGTCCAGCCGACGAAGCCACCAACAACTCCGTCCGTCGCCCAACCAACCATCACACCACCAATTCCTTTACAAGCAAAAACCCCTCCCGTGCGACCGTCCCCTTCGCTCAAGCCGGCAAATGGACCGGGCTCGGTTCTGCAGCCACCAGCGGGTCCCCCCCAGGCCGCGCCACGAGTTTTGCAGCCGCCGGCTCAGCCTCCTAAACCCGCCATCTCGCCGCGACCTGAGGCCAGCAGCAAGCCCAAGGATGGCGTCGTGGCCACCCCTCTTCCAACCACGCCGACGGGGGTCTTGAAGTGGGAAAAGCCATACCAGCCTCCCCAGGCTGGCCAGACCCCCCAGGCTAGCCAGACCTCCCCAGCGGGACAGCTTCACCAGAACGCGCCAACTCAAGCGACCGCCGCACCAAAAGGTCAGCAGCCTCAGCAGCGACACCCGCAGCAAGGCCAGGCCCCCGGGCAGACACCTGGCGCGGCATCGCAGACTCGGCCTCTCGTAGGCAAGAACCCAGCTCCCCCACCTCAGACCACTGGGCCCTTGGCCGCCCCGTCACAGCCAGGACCTCCTCAGTCGGCATCTGCGCCTGCTCCGCCGTCAGCTCGGCCGCAGTCGACAACACCCGTCATTCCTCCTGGACGGCCGATCCAGCCGCAGCAAGCCCAGCATCCCACGCCACGACCCATTGTTTCCGCATCTCCGACACCGCCCAAAGGTGCCCCTGGGCCTGTTGCGGCCGCTCAGAAATGGCAACAGCAGCCCCAACCTGCCGCACCAAAAGCCCAACAACGCCCTTCTACCAATACCTTTAATGCCCTACCTGCCTCCCAGAAGGACAAGCTGCTTGTCCCTCCGTACGGGGCCAAACCGCCTCGGCCTGCCATCCCCGAGCACATCATTCGACAAGCTGCCGGGACGCCCGTAGCCAAGCGCCTCAGCCCTGTGGCAGCACCTCGGACGCCTGGATACACCACCCCCTCGGCGCTGACTCGAGGTTTTGGGACTAAATGGGCCTCGCACTCGACGCCCTCGACTCCGGGGCCAATCGTGGTAGAGCCAGAAAGCCCGGCATACGAGCCTGTGAGCCCCCCTCCTCGAGCGACTTCCATCACATCGGAGACACCCAAGGCCGGGAAGAAGATGCACCCCAAACGGACTCCTCAGCCAGAGCCCTCTGCGTCAAGGCCTCGTGGTCGACCGCCACGCAACCCACCGGCGAGTGCTACGCCTTCTGTCAGCAGGAGAAGCCAATCGGAGGCGTCGCAGGCGGACGAGCTGTCCATGGACTATTCATCACTATCTGCCAAGATTAAGAAGGAGGTTATGACGCCTCGGCCGCATGACGACGCGGGCGAAACGACGACGGACGAGAGCGTGCATGGACGAGCACACATGGTGACACCTGGCAGCGTCTCGTCTCGGCTGGCCAAACGGAAGCGGCCAGAGACGCCGCCTGAACCGCCGTCGTCGTCGAGCCAGGTGCTCTGGACCCGAGGCTTCACAAAGGTGTCGTCGTCGGCACTCGACCAAATCTCGAGCCACCGGCACGCCAACATGTTTGCGACTGGCGTCCGCGAAAAAGACGCGCCGGGTTATCGCCAGATTGTGCTTCAGCCACAGGATATAACATCGATCCGGGCTGCCATCAAGCAGGGGAACAAGGCGGCCGTCCAGGCAGCGAGCAGCCTTCCCGGCGGTGACCCGGGCACCGCAAGCGTCTGGCTGCCAGTATCCGAAGACCTCGTCCCGCCCAAGGGCATCGTCAACAGTGCCCAGCTCGAGCGCGAGCTCGTCCACATTTTCTGCAATGCCATCATGTACAACCCCGACCCGGACCGCGGGCCGGGGCAGTTTTTTATGAAGCGCTCCCAGAACGAGGAGGAAGAGGTGGTGGGCTACCACCTGGACGAGAACGGCGTCGTCAAAAACACGCGGAGCATGTTTGTCGAGGTGGAGAAGCTGCTGGGCGACCTGCGGAGCGCCGAGAAGGAGCGCGGCGTGCCGCCCCTGTCCAGCACGCGCCAGGCCAGCGTGGCGACGCCGGCGGACGACACGGCCGAGGATGAAGATGAGCTGGCGGGAGACGGTAACCACACAGCGACGAGTGTCGTCAAGAGGCGACGCATTGGGACGAGGGGGTGAAGCGGCATTGGCTCGCTGAACTGCCATTTTTGACAGTGGACGGCTGTGAAGGTTTGAGAGGCTTGAAGAGTCACTTTGCGTTGTTTTTTCCACACGACTCTAGCGATTCCAGAAACAGCGCGTCAAACCAATATAATTCAACGCTGTTCCGGCCAAGGGGGTAGATAGCCTTATGAGTAGTCTAATGCTGGACGGCAGATATCGTGAAAGGCAGACCTTATGTGTCATGAACGCTCCATGAAAAGGTTCCGTTGCGCCGTTCACAAGTGTGCCCATTGACCGCCCTGTTCCCCCTGTCAGTCCCAAAATGACGGCTATTAATCTAACTTGGAGGCTCCGTGCGATCCGCTAGAGCAATTACTCCTCCCGCCCTTCTTGGTGTGCGTGACGAGAGTCTTGCGCGGCCAGTCTGGACAAATGTCGATGTTTTCCCTGGGAAAATACCACTCGAGGAAGAGAAAGAAAAGGTAGTCGATGACGACGCAGAGGCAAAACAGCTTGCCAGCCCATATGCCGCAGCCGTAGTAGCGCTTGAGGCGGTCTATGAGGGCAAAGTTGCGGACGCGGCTGCCATTGTAGCCGCCTGTGTCGAAGCCGTAAAAGGCCTCCTCGGGGATGGTGCCGGTGACGCCGTCATAGACACGCTCGGTGCGGAGGGCCACGTTTGCCCACGAGTACATCTTCTTGACCTGATCGTGAAAGCGCTCGGTGCGCACCTTGCCGGCGCGGACGGCGGTGATGGCCTTGCCGGTGGCTAGGACGAGGTCGTCCTCCTCGGGCTTGGCAAAGGTTGTCATGTGGGAGGGGAGGACCTCGGGGATGCCGCCGACCTGGGTGCAGACGACGTACAGGCCGCAGCTGGCCGCCTCGACGATGACGGTGCCAAAGGCCTCGGTCAGGGAGGGGTGGAGGTAGATGTGGCCGCGGATCATAACGTCGCGGACGTCCTCGTGGCGGATGGGGCCGAGCATCTCGACGCGATCCTGTAGCACGTTGGTCTCGATCATCTGCTCGAGGTCAATAGCCTTGGGGCCGGATCCGGCGATGACGAAGCGCGTGTTGGGGTGGTTCTCGAGGATGCGCGGGATGGCGGCGGTGAGGAGGTCGGTACCCTTGTTGTAGAAGAGGCGCGAGATGACGATGATGGTGATCATGTCGTTGGGGCCGAGGCGGTTGGGGGGCGGGTCCGAAGCGAAGCCCGTGGCGGGAGACGAGGGATAGTCGCGGGGGCGGAAGTTTTCGGCGACGACGGCGTTGGGGATTACGGAGACCATGAGGGGGTCGAGGGAGGCGCGGAGGACGGTGTTTTCTTTGCTGGAGGGAAGAGGTGGAAGATTAGCCAGAGGATGTGTGAAGATGGCCACGGGGGTAAAAGTGGACGCACCACGTGTGGCTCACACATATGCTGTGATCAACGTCGCTCAGGGTAAACTTGAGCAGCTTGTTGGTCAAGATGCTAGCAGCATCTGCAAAGCCAAAGAGCGAGTGATCGGTAAAGACGGTCCTCAGCCCCATGGTCCTGGCGTGCAAGATGCCCTCATGACACAGGCTGCTGAGGCTGCCATGGCCATGGACAATCTCGATGCGCTCCCGGATGCAAATGTTGCGCAGGATGGGGAAAAAGGAGAAGACGGTGGGGAAGGTGGTGTGGCGGTAGATGACGAAGAAGGGCACGTGGTAGACCTTGAGGCCGTTTGTGAGGTAGCGGATGCCCTTGCGGTCATCGTGGGCGTGGGTGATGATGATGACTTTGTGGCCGCGGTCGATGAGCTTGCTGGAGAGCTGGTAGATGTGCGACTCGACGCCGCCGGGCTGCGGGAAGAAGAAGTCGCTGACCATGGCGATGTTGTACGTTCGGCGCGCCATATTGGAGGGCGGGCGGGCGTGGCACGAGGTTGATGAGGTTGAGAATCGGTCGGCGGTGATGCTTTGCTGCCGCTGCTGGTGCGGCGTCTTTCCGCTGGCTGTTCACCCCATCCGTCCTGCCCCTTGTGTGAAGGGGCAAATTGCTGACATCGGTTGACAAGATTTGCTCATTTCATTTCATGCGCAACTTGTTGTTCCTTGGGCTTGAGGCATGAGAGGAGGCTATCATGAAGTGTGTTTCCGTACGGAAGCAACTTACATGTTGAGGTTGGATGAGGTCAGCGGGTCCTTCCGATGTAGTGTCGCTGATAAGCTGGCGGTGGGGAGCGGCAGAATTGCGATAAGACCCGCGACCGCCCAAAATTTCCCACCAAGCTTCCCCCAGAGTCTGGCACAGCCTCCGCCTACATGCCATTTCGCACTTCCCTCTCACCCACCCCAGGGCAATTGGTTGGGCCATCATGTATTCGAGATACATACCGCCGTCCAAGGGCCCCAAAGCCGCTTCTATTTCGAAGCCGCTAGCGCAGCCCTCACCGGCGCCGACCCGCACCCTAGACGTGCCTCCTCCGGCCCCTGCTGTGGCCGCAGCGCCGGTCGACGGGTACGGCTATGCTCGCTACGTCCCAGGAGCCCAAAATGTCAAGAAGCCGGTGGTTCAGTACTTTGACGACCAACCCAGCCCGCCAAAGCCCAAGCGGAAGAGGGAGACAGCGGACGAGTCCCAAGGAGTTGGCGAGCAGGAAAGCAAGAAGGCGAAGACGCGAGGAGGGCAGAATGGAATGAAGCCCGCGGTGATTCAAGAGGGAAATAAAGGCACTCAGCAGCAGCAACCGGATTCAAAAAAGAAGAAGAACCGGAGAAAGCGAAAGCAGAGAACCAGGGCCGACGACGACGATGATGATTCGTCAGACTCCGAAGACGACCCGCCGAAGCGCGCTCCTCCCGAGACAAAGCGAGATGAAAGCTTTGGATCCCCAACCGTTGCCGAACAGAACGACACGCCAAGCAAGGCGAAGCGCAAGGAAAAATCAAAAAAGGAGAAGTCTAGGACGAAGCCTGCCAAGAGAGCTCAGACATCCGAGCTCGCAGACAGCGATATCGAAATGACTGATGTCAAGGAACCTGCTCATGAAATGGAGACGGTTCCTGCACCGGAACCGCAAGCTCTCGCAGAGAAAAAGAAAAAGAAGGACAAGGAAAAGAAGAAGAAGAAATCAGACAAAATCGAGTCTACCATAGACCCACCAGAGCAGGAGGAGGCACCACGGCACAAGGCAGTTCTCGAGCGAAAGGCGAAGTCTTTACAATTTGCCCGCAAGGCTGCTCAACATGTTGACCCAAAATCTGAGGAGGAGCCGGCTGAGCTGCACGGCTTGAAACCCCTACCGCAGCCGGCGGTTGTGGCAGACGACGACTCGAAGCCGACATACGACACTCTTCCTTCCTGGTTGGCGAACCCTATCCGCGTTTCTCAGGACACCCGACAGCCCTTTACCGAGCTCGGCATCCTGCCCAGATCGGCCCGCTTCCTGGAGCAAAAGGGGTTTGCGGAAGCGTTTGCGGTCCAAACCGCCGCCATACCGCTGCTGCTGCCCACCAACACGCACCGCCCCGGAGACGTCCTGATATCCGCCGCCACTGGCTCTGGAAAGACGTTGGCGTACGCGTTGCCAATTGTGCGCGACATTAGCCAGGGCCTTGTCACACGGCTGCGCGCGCTCGTGGTTTTGCCCACCCGTGAACTTGTCAAGCAGGCGCAGGAAGTGTTTGAGATTTGCGCAAGAGCCTACGACGGCGAGGAGCGAAAGAAAGTCCGTATTGGTGTGGCTGTCGGCCACCAGTCGATCAAGGCCGAGCAGCATAGCCTGATGATGAGCGAGTCGCGGTATGATCCAGAGGCTTACAAGGTGCTCAAGGAACAAGATGCTCAGCAATCGGGACAAACATCCGACTCTGCGAACGGGGATGACTCGCTTGATGCTGGCGCGGACGGCGGAGAGAGAAAGGATGCTCGACTCGGCGCCTGCGAGGGTGAGGTTGTCGACTTCTGCTCCAAGGTCGATGTCCTGATCTGCACTCCGGGACGACTGGTCGAGCACGTGGAGCAGACGCCGGGCTTCAGTCTCGACTACGTGCGATGGCTGGTGGTGGACGAGGCCGACAAGCTCCTGGCGCAGAGCTTCCAGGGCTGGCTGGACCTCGTCATGGAACGGTTCAAGGTGAAGCGGTTCGGCGCCCGGGACTTTGCCGACATGGAGTACTCAGGTGTCCGCAAGGTGGTTCTGAGCGCGACCTTGACGAGGGACCTGAGCCTGTTGAATCAACTGGACTTGAAGCGGCCACGACTGGTGGTCCTGGAGAACGACGGCACCGTGCAGATTGCCGAGCATACACTGCCGCACTCGCTCAGGGAGTTTGCGATCAGGGTTCACGAGACTAATTTCAAGCCACTGTATCTGCTTGATCTCCTACGAAGTCGAGACATGGCAGCTGTGCTCACAGGCAGTGACCCGGCTCTGTCTAAGCAGAATGAGGTTTCAGACTCGGATTCGGACCCGGATACAACCTCAGACTCGGGCTCCGATACGAGCTCCGACTCTAGCGATACCAGCTCCGACTCGAGCGACGCAACATCCGACTCGGACGGCAGTTCTGTTCGTGACTCGGACCCGGGACGAACACAACCCCCGCTTCCCCAATCTCTCATCTTTACCAAGTCCAACGAGGCTGCTCTCCGGCTTGCGCGCTTGCTCGAACTGTTGGACCCGTCGCTATCGACCCGCATCAGCACGCTTACCTCGAGCACGCCTACACACATCCGCCGCAAGGCGCTGCGGGCGTTTGCGACGGCGTCTTCCCCGGTCCGCCTCATTATCGCATCGGATCTCGTCGCCCGTGGCATCGACATTCCCAAGCTTAGCAACGTTATCAACTACGACCTACCGCCGAGCGTGGCCGGCTATGTCCACCGCGTGGGGCGGACGGCGCGCGCGGGGCGGTCTGGCTGCGCGTGGACACTGGTGGGAGACGATGAGAGCGGGTGGTTCTGGGGCAAGATTGCCAAGGGGCAAGGGGTGCGGCGAGCACAAAAGGTGGAGAGGACGAGGATAGAGGAGATGGGCGAGGAGCGGATAAAGCAATACGAAGATGCCCTGGCCGACCTCGGCAAGGAGGCGCTCGAGATGAAAAGGTGGTGAGGCTGCCGCCATTAAATTTTTTGTTTGCCTAGAAAAAACACCCTCAAACTCCCATGCGCTCCAAAGAAAAAGACGAAGGGGAATTAAGCGTCGCTCAGTTGTTCGATGTCGCTGGTCGTGGTCCCGTTGCTGGCTTCTAGATTCGTGGAAGCCCGCGTCACTTGGCGTTTGTCTCATCATGGTCCTTTGCGCCCGGCTTGTTCCCTCGCAGGGAATCGTAGCCCGAACGACAGCTGGCCGTCTCGCTGTCTGAGTCGGGTAGCAGGCGCTGGCTGCTGCCGTCGCCAAACTCGCCTTGCTTCCATCCCTGGGTGCGCAGGGCGGTCCACCAGGCCGTCCGTTCCCTCATCAGCAGCAGACCCAGGATCTGTATGGCGCCGTCAGCATGACATGCCCTGTCTTCCTCTCCTTCTTGTCCTCGGGACAGACCTGCAAGAGGCCGACGGCGACGACGACGGCAAAGTCGAGGGCCGAAGTGGCCTGCATGGCGCGCTTCCAGGGCGCGGCACAGGAGCGGGCGCGATCGTACTCGCGGGCACAAGCGCGGGCGGCATCGAAGGGATAGGCGCGGTCGGTGACGGCGTCGAAGCCGCAGCAGTCGTACGTGTCCTGGACGAGCTCGATGGCGTCGGCGCGGCGGGCGGCGAAGAGGGCGTCCCACTGGGCGTCGAGGCGGAAGTCGAGGTGCGGGGAGGAGACGACGGCCTCGAGCAGCAGGGTGGCGAGGACGGCGGCGAGGATGGCCTGCAGGGCCTGGAGGACGACGGGGGCGAGGCGGGCCAGCGGGTTGGGCGCGGTGCAGGCGTGCGAGGCGCGCAGCAGGTTGGGGTAGACGTAGGCGTTGAGGAAGGCGGCGATGGGGAGGATGATGGCCAGCATGGTCGTGGCGGGCGAGAGGGGGAGGCTGAGGTGGGAGACGTGGAAGTGGACGACGCTGGGGAGGGATGCCGTCAGCGCCGCTTCTCTTTGGTCCTTTGCCGTGGACGCGTCGGGGGGTGGCGAGGCATGGAGGACTCGAGACTTACACGGCCACGGCGGAGAGCAAGACGCTGGCCTGTCGACGGGATCACGGGTGTCAGTAATGGCTACACATAACAATAACAACAACAAGAACAACAGCAGGAAACACAACAGCAGCACAAAACTCACCAGCATGTACAGGATGCCCGGGTTCAACATGATGGCGCCAACTGCCGCCCTCATGCGACGAAGACGAGGCCCGCGACAGAAGACGGCGATGGGCAAAGAAGGGCACCTTTGGCGGATGGGGGAGAGAAGACGAGGAGCAAACAGCCGCCCAGGAATGGAGGAGGGACAAGAAAAGCGCGCCGGCGAGGTGAGACAAAGAGACACAAGGGACCGGGAGGCGAATCCCAGCAAGAGGATGGAAGCTGGAGCTGAAGCTGGAGGGCAAATGCAGAGTAGAGTACCAAGCTTATTGAAGTAGCGCAGCTAGCTAGGAGGAGGGAAGAGGGGGGGAAATGCGAGAGAGCTGCGGGCTGGCTTTTGCCGTGTCTCAGCCGTCCGGAGACGGCATCGCGACGCAGGGTGACGCTATGCGTTGCGCCAGCGGATGCGACCCCGCCTGGCCTTTCTTTTTTGGAGGGGCGGCCAGTCGGATGAGCGCATGTCGTACTTCTTTTGTGCCCTTTCATTTCTCTACTCGATAATAACAAGAAGCGCCAGGGGGAGGACCCCTGGCTGAGACGAGGGGGGGCCCGTTGATGGAGGACCTGGTTGTTTATATTAGACGCGCGGGCTGCATCATCAACAACGATCCCCGTCCGCCCCATGGCCGCAAAAAGGCAAGCGCAGCAGAAAGCGAGGGCCCTGCGCAGCGGCCAAGGGGAAAAAAACAAGGCGGCTGGGGGTGGTGATGGTGGTGGTGGCTACATGGCGGCGCAGGCCCCACCCGGCGCCGGAGCCGGCCCCGCTTCCCGGGCATGCGCCCCGCACAGGCCCGCATCGCCGGCGGCGCGGCCACGGCAGTCCCCGCGCCGACACCCGTGGGCGGCGCAGTACTCGGCCCCCGCGTGCGGGCGCTCGCGACGGCAGCCGCGCACGGCGCAGAGGTGCAGCGCGCAGTGCCGGGCGTCGGGCTCGGCGCGGCGCGGGCACGGCGCGGTGACGTCGCCGGCGCGGTCGATGAAGTGGCAGGGCCCGAGGCGGTCTGCCGTGCGAGGTCAACCAAAACAACAGCCATGGCTTCTGGGGGACGACGCCCGAGAGAGAAAAAGAGAGAGAGAGAGAGGCAGCTCACGTTGTCGACACACGTCGCCCCGCTCATCGGCCTCGACGAAATTCGCACATCCCGCGCGCGCACAGCCCTGATGCTCCCGGCACGTCCGGCCGTGCGTCCTCGGCCGCCAGCACCCTTGCTCGGCACACTCGTGCTGGCGGCAATAGTAGCCCGGCCCGAGCTCGTCGCCCGCCTCCTGGCCGTCCTCTCCTCGCGCGCCGCCGCCGCCGCGTCGTCGCTGCGCAGCCCTTCGCGCGGCGCGGCACTCGGGCGCGGAGCACTCGTGGGCGCGACAGAAGTCGCCCGTCAGGGGCCGCTGCTCGGCGCACTCCTCGGCGCCGCACCCGTGCTCGCGGCAGAGGGCCAGCGCCACGCCCACGGGGCCGTCGGCTCTGCGGCGCTTGACCGGCTCGTCGCAGCCTTCGAGCCGGCACTGGCGGTGCAGGTCGCAGAACCGGCCCGCGCCTGCTGCTGTTCCGGGGCCGGGCACGCGGGCTTGACAGTCGGGGCTCGCGCACGTGTGCGCCGCGCAGTGGCCGTGTTCGCGCCTGAGGTTGGGGCAGAACTGGACTGCGCACCGGTGGTCGCCGCAGCGCTGTAGGTCCTCGCCGGCGGGGTCGCGTTGATCGCGTTGATCGCGCTTGCTTCTACAGCCGGCCTCGACGCAGCCGTCTGCTCTCGCAGGCCGTCGGTCAGCTCCAGGGGCCTCGTCTCGTCTCCCCTTCTTCTCCACCTCGAATGGCTGGTCAGGGGGGCAGGAGACGGGGAGGAGAATAACAAGGCGGGTGAGAAGGAGGGGCGCAAAGGAAAAGGGGCTGCCGTACGATGCTCGAAGCAAAACCTGTATTTTCCCGGCGCACCCTCGCGCACGGGCTGCTTGCATCTCGCCCCCTCTCCTCCCAGCCTCGCCGAGCACCATAAATCTGGCCGTCTCCCATCAGCCGGAACCGAGGAAGAAACGGGGCGGCAGAAGCCGACTCACGGTCTTCGCAAAACGGACTGCTCTGCGACCTGGGGAACTGGCACAGCACGTCGTTGTCATCAACCATGAAACACGAATGTTTGGTGCAATACATCGACTCGGTCAAGACCGTTTTACCATGTGAGAGAAAGGCGCCGGTAGGCTCGGCGCAGTTGGCCATTCTGCATCGCTCGTGCCGTATTGCTGTCAGCGGCTGCCAGACCAGCTGTGCGCGGCCCGTCTCCATGACTGTCCTGTTACCCTTCCTTGTCTGCCGGGTAGAAAGCCAGACATATAAGTTACCAAGTTCCTCGGCTTTCCGCGGTCCTGGAGGCGCAAGTAATTCTCAACACCGAGACAGCTGTGCGAACAAAAAGGGCAGGGAGAAAGAAGACGGGCATCCTCGAGACTCATATAAGCAAGCATGCAGGCCGGGACCGCACGGGCGACGACAGCCTCGACTCGCACCTTACACGCTCTCTCCCCCATCGCCGCTTCGTTGGCCCGCAAGGCAACCTCTCCCCATCGCTACACAAGACCGCCTCGCTCATGCCCAACAAGGCTCGCCGAGCTGGCTGCTCCAGGCTCAAGACGTGGCGCAATGAGAGGCCTAGCTCCCTCGGATAGACCCCATCGTCGCCGGATGCTTGCAGAGTCAGCCTCGTCCGGGGACCAGCAATTTCTCAACTGGACGCTCTTGCTTCGTATGGGTTGTTGATGACTCCGTCTGTGCTACGAGACAACCGGCCTAGAGGCGGCTTCCAGCTCATGAGCGTAGATTTCATGCTACCGACCGGGACCGCGCCCAGTCTCTCTCTTTCTTGCTTAACAGATTCTGCTCCTCGTTGTCCAACGAGTTGCCCCTCTCCATTTCCGAGCAAATCTATCATTTCCCTCCTTGGTATCATTTGCAGTGGAAAGAACAGCATACCGTTGCCTGTAGATACAAAACTCTCCTTATCCCTATTTCCTCCACGAATGACAACGTCGAGCCGAAGCCTACCAAGGTCGATGACCCCTCGTGCTCCCGCTGTGCAAAAGTGCAGAATGGCGCCCGCTTGCCACTAAATCGCTCCCCTCACCGCCGTCGGCTTTTCTGTGGATGGCGTGGATATGCAGCGGAAGAGCGGGAAAAGCTGGTATCGTTACACGATATCTCAGCATGACCAACAGACATTGAATTTTTATCGATGTGACCGCCCATGGCCGCGGCCATGCAACGTGAGTGGCGCATGCTCATGCCAGGCTCTGTGCCACGACGGCTTGTAGACCCTCAAGCAGGGCTGCCTCTGCCGCGCTGTCGTCGTGTTGTGTCTCGTTTGGCGGTTCTGGTGGCATCGCTCGGGTGGGCGGTGGCGGCGTCAGTGTTGGCGACGCTGATTTGACCGGTTGGGCCCGCTGCGCCGCAGGAGGAGCGGGGGCAGGTTCGGGCGGCTGCTTTTGTTGAGGTGGAAGTTGTTCTTGTGATGGCGGCGGCGGCGGCGGCGATGTCTTTAGAGGTGGATGCTGTACAGGTTGCGGTGTTTGTGGGCTTGGTTCCAGACGCCGTTGCGGCTGCGGTTGCGGCTTCGGCTGCTGGGGTTGCTGCGCATGTTGTTGTGCATGTGGCGATTTTACTTGTTCAGTTGCGATGTCGGCCGTCATCGTCGAATTCGCTATAGCTGAAGGTGTTTGCGGCTGCTGCCTTGGAATAGCCTGGGCTTGTTGAGTCTGGGCCTGCGCCGGAGTAGTGGCTTGAGCCGGGGGTTGAGTCGGGACTGCTGGAGCCGGGGCGGGGACAGGGGCTGGAGCCAGGGGGGAGGCACGGTTCGAGGTCGGGACCGAGACTGGAGCTGGTGCCGGAGCCGGAGCCGGAGCCGGAGTTGCAGACGTAGCTACGCCCGGGACGGGAATCGGAGCCGGAGGAGGAGCCGAAGTCGAAGCAGGGGAAGGGGCAGGGGCAGGATGCCCATGAACCGTCGGCGAAGCCTGAGCCAGTGGTCTCTGCGTCGGCTGAAGAGAAGGAGGTGCAGTGGCGGGAGTGTTGTGCTTCTGCGTCTGCGGCTGCGTTTGGACCTGTGACTGAGACGGATTCCCCTGCTGCGTCTGCGGCCGCGGCAGCTGAGACTGCGGCCTCAGAGGCGCCTGGGGCATGGCCTGGAGAACCTGCTGCGTCGTCGCCTGCACCCCTGACGGCCTGCCTGCGTGATGGGTGCCGGCTGTTGACGTGGCCAAGGCAGGTCTCTGGGCTGCTGCCTGGGTCGCCGTGTTGCCCGCGGGCGGCTTGAACATGACGCCTTGCACTGGTGCAGTAGAGGCGCCGCCGATGTTGCCCGCCGCCTGTGCCGGACTTCCAACGCCAGACGCTGCCGCCGGCGCCTTCGCGGGAGCAGCCGTATTCGTCGTCGAAGCCGTCGCCGTCGGCGCCGGCGCCACTCTCGTCTGGGGCGGATGCTGCAGCCCGCCTGCCAGCGCCATGATGCCCTGCAGCTTCGCCTGCTCCTCGTCCGAGGTGAGCTTGGCCCGCTCCTCGGCCTCCTTGCGGGCCGCCTGCGTCGGGGCCCTGGTCTTGAGCTCGCCCGTGACGGCCTGCAGATAGTAGGGCATCTCCGAGTTGGTCTTGAGGAAGAAGAGCTTGAGGTTGCGGGCCTTGTCCTTGAGCTGCACCTGCGTCCGGTCCTTGAGGATGTCCGAAATCGTGCCGTTGTGTCCAAAAAGGGTCAGAATCTGACTCCAGTGCGGGCCCTTGACCATGTCCAGCCCTGCCATGAGCGCCTTTTCCTCCTCCTGCGTCCACGGCCGGCGCGTCGAGTGGACGCCCTCGCGCCTCGTGTGCGCTGACGACTTGCACAGGGCCGCCTGTCGGGCCTTGTCATAGAGAATGGCGCTGGGGAAGGTTTGATTCGGTGGCAGATGCTCGCCCGGCGACGGCGACGGCATCTGCGGTTCCGGCACGGGCTGTGAGCAGGTTGCGTAGTAGGGATGCTGTGCCTGGTGCTGTTGTAGTTGCTGCAGGTATGGCGTTTGAGCCGCCATGCTCTCGGCTACGCAACGTCAGCATTTCAACCTCCCTTGCCACAATTGGGCATAGGGAATCAACGCTCACTTGTGGTCTGGGGCACTGTCGGCTGGTACGGAATCGGCGAGAGCCCGTGGAGGGTCGTCTTGACGTAGTTGGAGGTGCTTTCGGCAACCAGCGCCTCCAGCTCCTTGTAGTCGGTCATGAGGTCGATTTTGCCATTGGTTAGAGCAGGAGCTGTATCCGCCTTGGGCTCGCCATCTATTGTTTCCGTCGACGGTTCGCCGCTCTCTTCCATTGGTGTTGATGCGCTGCCGGCGTCCTCGGTCAGGCCGGCCAGGGCGTTCTGGACCAGGCCCGACGCCGTTTTTTCAAAGAAGGAGGATAGCTCGTCAAAGTCGATCTCGACGTCGTCGACCGGGTCCGTCGCCTCTTGCACTATCGTCGGTTCGTCGTCGCCGAGCTCGATGGAGATGCCAAATCTACTGCACAACTCAGACTCGGACCGAAGCCGCGACCGGACGCAGGACACAAAGGTCCGTAATAAGTGCTCTGTAGGGTGCTTCTCTCGTAGCGTAGCTGTGACGGCAGTCAGCATTGGAAGCCATAAAGCTTCCGTTAGGTCGACTCACTCGGCTCCATTTGCTCTTCTGCTTCGCCCTGCAGGGTTTCCTTTCGGGACTGCACCGTGGAGACAAAGGTCTGGTCGGCAGAGGTCAGCTCGTCGCCCCCGTGCTGCCCACGTAGCCTGTCCTCGAGCCCCGACAGCAGAACCTCTCCGAGAACCTCTTCCGACGGTTTCTCAGGCCCCTTAACCACGAGCGACTCGACGGCTCTTTGCGTCATGATGCCGAGGTACAGCTCCGTCATGCCGGGCGGCAGATCGGAAACCTGGCAGCTGAACATGGCCAGGAAGTGTTCGTCGGCTTCGGAGAGCGAGCCAGGGCTGCCATCGGCTAGCCAAGAGCCGAGCTGGGCGAGGTTGGCCAGCTCGATCCAGGTCCGCAACTCGTCTTGGTCCATGCCCAGCTCCTTGGCGGATAGGGCGGGCTTTGGAGTGTAGAGAAGGCGGAGTTGTTCGAATGAGTGTCTCAGTTGTCGGTATGAGCGACCGTGGTCGGACTCGGCGTCCTTGATGAAGCCCATGGTGTCGTCGAGGGGCTGCTGCACCAGTATGTGCAGCAATGACAGCGCCTGTAGCGGAGAGTCCAGTCAGCGGCCGGCCACGCCCGACGTCGGGATTGGACGTACCATGCAGCCCAGCGCATTGATGTTCATATCGCGAACGTACGCTTGGGGGTCTGCAGAAAAGGACGGGCGAGCTCGTCGCGGTTCGGGGGGAGCGGGGGCGGCGTCAATGTCCATGGGCTCTGTCGTGGCTGTTGGCGGCTCGTCGGATTCTGCGCTGAAGTGATCCACCAGGTCGCCCACGTTGGAGAGCGCATTCTGGACGAGGAGAGCCAGCCCATTCTCGAGCAACTCCTCGTCGTCGTGGATCTCCGTCTTGGCCCTCTTGGCCTCTGGGGTTTGGCTCGGGCCTTGGTCTACTTGCTCGAACGGCCGTTTGGACGCAAGCTCGCGAGACAGGTCGGTGAAGTCGAGACCGTCCAGGTCGATGGGATCGGGCTCCTGCTTGATGCCTGCACAGCACACACGCAGTCAGACTCTGGCTCGGTGCCGGCGCAGACGTGGTCAGACGTACTCGAGGCCGAGGCGCTCTCGGCAGCTTGCGCCGGCTCGGCCATGCTGCCAATTGCGTCGGCTCACCGGTGCTGGGAGCGCATGCAAGAGGCCTGTGTCGGCGGCAGGAGGAGCAAGAGGAAAGGCTGGAGGGCATTCGCGAGAGACGGCTTGACGATGCCGACCTGGCGGTTGAGGCGAGCAGATGGCGGGCGGTCGGAGAAAATTTGCTGAGTCAGTCGCGCCGCCTGCCCTTATATCGTGCCCCCAAATTCTGCCACCCAAGATACACAATCCTCACAGCGTTTGCCGCCAAAAAAAATTGTTGACGGCCAAATTCAAAACCCAAAAGCAGCGCCTCGTCGTCGTCGCTGGTGAGAATGCTGAAAGGACATTCTGATTTACGTTTGTATTCCCATGCCTTTCTCCCATGCCCCTCTTCTCTCGCCCTTCCTTTATGTAGCGGTTTGCTCTGCCTCACTGCCGCTGCTGATCGCTCTCGTATTCACAACCGCGCCCATCTTGCTCTTCGTCACGTGCCGGCGTCTGTTCTAGAGTTCTGACCAGATGGCAGCCAGCGCACGAACAGTCACGCCGAGTTTGTGTTGGGCGCTGTGGCGGCATCCGCTGAACTCCACCCCGCTGTAGCTCCGAATCTTGTCTTCGACTTGATAAGTTAGAAAGTATGCCTGTACGAAGTACCACTACCTATTCAAGGGCCGCCGGCCAATCACGGGCCACAGCCAACCCAACCAATCGCTACAACTACGCCGTGGCCCTTGGCAACTGCAAAGCCATGTCCCTTTCCAACGGCTTCCAGCTTGACAGCTATCCGTAGTTGCTGAGCACCCTCGGAGAATATTGACCGCTGCGAAACAACGTCCTAGATACCCCTGCCCGGATGCCACAAGGCACAAGCCAGCTCAAGCAAAAAGTTCCAGTGCCTGAGACTTGCTGCGCACAACGACGGCGCTTGGCCTCGTCAATGTCTACGCCCAAGCATACCTGCCTCAGCCTCTTAGGCTCTTAGCGTTGCAGGGCCGCCCACTCGAGCCATGCCGTCCCGGAACAGAGGAAGCGGCGCCCACGTATAAGAAGAAACCCCTTGCTCTTTGATTTAGCTTCAAGGACCGACATCCGTTAACCTCAAATCCTGCTGCGACTGCCCCGCAATGAAGCCTGTGTTCCTAGCTACCCTCGCCTGCCTTTACGGCGCCGAGCTCGCCGCATCCGCGGGATCATCTCTTATCGCTCGGCTCAAGGCACGCCATGACATGGCTCACTGCATCATCGGCAATGGACAATTTCTCACCCACCCGGAGAACCCATTTGGCTTCTTGGAGACTTGCTTCCGAGGTTCAGACTTTACCGCAGACGAACAGCACGTCGTGGAAGACTGCGTCGTCAACCATCCCGAGATTTTCGACAAACCGGATGATCCATGGACGCCTATGGAGCCGTGTTTTGAGGACGAGGAGGAATTTGAGGACGAGCGCGTCGTTGAGCATCGAGGTCGTTTCGAGAAAAGGGGCGACTTTTGAGCACGGGCGTGACTCTGGGAGCCGCGGGTTCCAGAAAGAGGACAGGTTCTAGGCTATACCCCTCGCGCTCAACAAATGCTTGTTGGACCAGCGTCTCTATGTGACTCGCACTACTGTGTGGTGATTGTGATCATGTTATGACGGAGCCATGCGTCTCTGAAATGTCGATTGTATGTTGCCAGAGATGGCTGATGGCCAAAACTTGACCATACCGCCGCAGACAGCTACCATCACGCAACAGCAGTAACGGCAATGGTGGCTACTTGTGGCCCTCCAAGCTCCCATCAGTCAATCCTCGACATCCTCACTCTGGCTGCCATGTTCTCGCAATGGAATAATCGAGCATTTTTCTGTCCGTTGGCACTTGAAACAACTACCCGGGAACAGCTTCAATGCCATATGACTATGACAATAGCTTCCCGCTCCACCACCCGCCCGCAAAGCATCTCCAGCCCAGGGGTTGTTCATTTGATATTCAGCCTCAAGGCCATCCTCGCCATGCACAAGTGATCAAGTACACGCGCACGTGTTCAAGGCGCGAGAGCGCCGACCCATCTACTTTGTGTTCCACCATCAGAAATGCGCATCGACATTGAAAATAGCCCCATTGTGTCTACCTCTGCCGCACTGCCCTCTTTGCTATAGACCTTGTCAACTGCAGCAATGAACGCAGGCGTAGCTGTCTGCGCAACTGCCTCCGCCATCTGCTGCACAAGGGCCACATGGCGGGCCTTCCTTAGCAGTCATCATCAGCTCGCACGCATGACACCGTCTTTGCCACCAAAGCAAGCCCTACATCTCGTCTTTCACCTCGTCCTCCGACTCCCTGTGGACCAACTCCTAAACGCCCCTATTCTGATCCTCAAGGCATCTAGCCGTATTCAACCTTGCCAACATTATGATGGACAAGTTCCAGTGCCAAACGCACACCCGCAGCCCCTGGGGTCGCCGAGATCATCGCTACGACTACCGCCTGCGCTACCTCATCATGGGCATTCTCCTCGTCTCGTTCCTCGCCGTCGTCACCGTCGGCGTCGTCTTTACGTTTGCGGGCAGAAAGGACATCAACAGCGGTAGCGAGCCGGAAGCTGAGCGCATGAGCGCCGACGACAGCAATCCTGTGACGACCATCCTTGTGGATCATGCTTGGCAAATGCGCAATGGGAGGGCTGGGCAGCGCAGTCACGTTTCATGAGACGGCCGGGCTGTGTCTTTGCAAGTACGCACAGCATTTCAGCTCCTCGCATTCAAGTCTGGTCCTGGCACCATCGTCATCATTAAGCCGCTACCTCGTTTGTCTGTCACTAAGATAGATAAAGAAACAGGGTATATATAAACAGCCTGGGCATCCCACCTTGTCGCAAGCCACACAGAGTGCCCTCTACTTCTAGACAAGTCCAAGCCGAGCACAAACGCTTCGCCTCGCATAAAGGGTATTGGGGGGATGAAGCGCCATCAAAGCAAGGCCGTGGTCCTACAGAATCAGTGCGACAAAGAGCACCGTTGCCGCCAGGCCCGCCCCAATGGCAGCAATCCGTTGGTCAGCCAAAGCTGCGTTGCCACTGTTGTCGTCGCCCATGCGAGTCGCCGTCTCGACTGGCTTCTTCTGACTCTCACTTGCGCTGGCATCCACCGTGGAACTGGGTCCGGGGTGGCGGTCGCCCAGGGTGGGCAGCTTGACGTTGCCATCCACCTGCCACCAGCCACCAGGCGTTGACGTCGGACACGGGCGCGTCGACACGGCCTTGGCATCGTAGTCGGCCTTGCTGACGCCAGAGGGATGGGAGCCGGCCCACTTGGACTTGAGGTTGTCAAAGTCGGGGCTCCTAGGGGTGGGCATGCCCTGGCGTGGAAACCCATCAGCAGCCGCCTCGTCGCTGCGGCCCGATTCATCGACGTGAGACCCGTACGTGATGATGCCGTAGTTGTTCTGCTCCTGGATCCACTCGTAGACAATAGCGCCGCTCCAGTCATTCACCATGGGCTTGCTGAAAATGGCGTCCATGTCGTCCCACCTTCGAGGACCTGGCACGTTGCAGCCCGTCTCGGTGAAGAAGATGGGGACGGGGAAGCCCTTGGCATACTCTTGAAGCTGGTTGTACGTCGACTCTTCGTACGTGCTGGGGTCACACCAAGAGTACGAGTTGAGGCCAAAGAAGTCGACAATCTCGGACGAGTTGTCGCCGCACGTCAGGTAGTCTTGAAGCATGGGACGAAGCTCCTTGATGTCGGCGGCAGAGTAGCCGACGGGGATTTTGCGGTAACCCTTGCTGTCCCGATAGGCCTTCATGTCACGCGCGGCGGCCTTGAGCAAGGGGGCGGCAGGCGAGGCGTCCTTGGTGGCGATATTTTCGTTGCCAACGAAGAAGCCTAAAACGTTGTCGTATTTGTGGAAGGTGTCCATGACCTTGGCATACTCGTCGTACTGGGTGTCATTCCAGGAAAGTGTCACCTGCATTGGAGGAGTCAGAGCTGGCCAAAGCCGGAGCCGGAGGGGAGGGGAGTGGACGTCGTACCGGCTCGATGTAGGTGCCAAAAGTGTCGAGGTCGACGAGGAGGTAAATGCCGGCGTCTGCCAGGGCCTTCATGCAGCCGTCATGGTCGGCGTCGGCATCGACATGGTAGACGCGGATCGTATTGGCGCCGAGGTCCTTCATGAGATTGGCGTCCAGCTTGCACTGTTGGGTGTCGACGAGGGGATCTTGTGGCTGGAGCTGGTACGCAACACCTGCCTTTTGTCAGCTCCGACCCTGGCACGGGCCTGGGCGCAACACACCTTTGATAAAGAACTGCGATCCATCCTTGTTGAAGAACTTGTTGCCGGTCGCCTCGACGGGATCAAGAGCTGCAACCGAGGCAGCAAGGCCCGCAACGGCAGCCAGCAAGGAGCTCTGCATCATGATGGCGTCGTTTGGATATCGAGGAAGCTGGCAGGTTCACCAAGCAAGGCAAGGCAAAGAGGAGGCAGGATCCGAGTCTGGCGACTGAAGAGCTCAGCAGGTCGACGGGTCGGGGCAAGGCAAGACGAAGCAAAGGCGTCTAAGAGGCCAAGCAATCTCAGTCGGTTCCAAAATTCTGCAACGGTTGCATACGGCCAATCGACTCGTCAACGAGGCTGGGGAGATTGGAGGAATGGCGACGGGGATCCTTGAAAGAAGAGGAAGAGAGAGGGCGGGGGCAGGATGCTGAAGCTACAGTACGCTTCGACGTCCAGCAGAAAGAGAAAGAGGAAGCGGTTCCAGTACTAACAAGGGAAGCCGCAGCCAAGTAACTTAACATGGCGGCAGAGAAGGAGCGGTTTCCTCGGGCGACCGGCCAGGGGAGGCCAAGGAAATTGCCCACAGCTCCTGCCAGTTGGTGGCCATTCTGCCGTAGGTAATTACAGCAGGTGCCTGGCAGCGGTGAATCGAGGTGACCCACGTGGGACGAGACAGAGGCTCATGATGTCACAGCAAGGGCCCGTGAGTGTGCGCTACTCCGTTCCGGTATACTTGGTTGTCGCGGTGCGGCGAATCCAAGCAGGCATCGGTAACGCGGGCAAGCCACGATGTGACCACTCGGCAGCACCGTCTATTTCTTTATTTTCTTTTGATTATTTCCCCCCCCTGGTTTCCGCCTTGACAGAACAGACGGCCCGCCCCGCTCGGCTTCCTCATCGGGCGCTTGGATGGCATGGTCGTGGATGCAAGGCTGTCGATGGCCCAATGGCGCCTAATGGCGGTACAACAAGGCAAACAATCACAAAGACACCTGCACAAGGGCTCTGATTAGGCCGGGGCAGAGCTCGGTGCAACGTGAGAGCCTGCTTCACCCCCCCTGTTCCTGCAGGCGAGTCCCACGTCAACCAAGCTTTCCGTCAACCATAATGGCCTCGTTGAACAAGCATAGAGATATAACATACCCACCCCCTTTGACTCCCAAGGAGGACAAGGCCACGCGTGACAAGCCTTTCTCCCCTTCAGTTCATCACTGCTATTTTTCCCATTGAATCACTCACACTCATTGTCTCCGGTGCAGTCAATGAAGCGCAAGCGAACTCGATTGAAACCTTTGTTGTCCTCATTGTCGACTGTTCAGAATGGATGCCTCGTCGACTTCTTTGCCCTCCTTGTTCACGGAGTCCTCTTACTCCGTCGCAATAAAATGCCTTCCCAAGCACCAGACAGGACAAGACAAAACCTCGTCGTCCCTTTCTCACGCCGGCTCCTCATTCGCATCCTTCGTCACCGCGCGAGCCACCATCACCACAGACAAGCGACTTGCCGTGAATCGCGCAACCTCGAGGCACACAAACAAACACTCTCATTGGGCATACTCTCCCATCACTCACTTATCGCCCATCGCTAAGCCGGTTTCCCACGCCCAAAGTCTTTCCTCCTGCCAACGCCAGCAAACATGCCTCGCACCAGGATAAAGCAAAGCTCCTCGCCGCAGGCAAGGGTGCGTAACTCTTTTGACCCAAGACCTTGTCGTGTTTGTTGGGCATGGCTGACAAAAACGCGATACAGGTTAAGCGGGAATCAAGCAGGGAAGAGTCGGTCATCGTGGTTCAAGATGCCGCACCGCCGCCTGCTCGCCCTCCAAAGCGTCGCTTCGACAGCGTCAAGGGGGAGGCGGACGAGGCTCGGCCGCGCAAGCGAACGTCAAAGGCCAAGGAGACCAACAAGGCCCCAACGACACGGCTCCGGGTTGTCGTCTTCGGCACCGGCGACGGCGGCGAGCTCGGTCTCGGGCCCCATCCGTACCATGATGGCAATCCCGCAATGGCCGAGCGTCCGCGCATCAACCGTCTTCTTAACCCAGTCTCGGTTGGCGTCGTCCAGCTCGCCGTCGGGGGCATGCATTGCGCAGCGTTGACGCACGACGGCCGCGTCTTGACTTGGGGCGTCAACGACTCCAAGGCCCTCGGCCGTGACACCACGACTCCCCCTGCTTCGCCTGACGCGGCTGAAACGGACTTGCAATCCCTCGAAAGCACGCCGATGGAGGTGACGGGCCTGTCGGACCTGGGCCACGTCTTCACACAAGTCGTCGCCACGGACAATGCCACATTTGTCCTGACGGCTACCGGTCTCGTGTACGGCTGGGGGACCTTTTTCGTACGCTGTTTTGATCGTGTGAGCCAAAAAGGAATGAGCTGACTGACTTTCTTCATGAGCAGGGCAACAATGGACCTTTTGGGTTCCTCAAGAAAAACATCCAAGGCCGCAACAAGCCGACGCCCGAGCAGCTCTTCCAGACGAAGCCCGTTCAAATCGCCGGACTTGGGGACGTCAAGGAGCTCGCCGCGGGCGTCAACCACGTCCTGGCCCTCACTCACAACGGCACCGTCTACGCCTGGGGCAGTGGCAAGCAGGCCGAGCTTGGCCGCCGGCTCGGCCTGAGGCAACGGCACGAGGTCGAGTCGCTGGTGCCGCGGGCCATTAATCTGCCCAAGCGAGCCATTGTCCGCATCTTCGCCGGCTTCCATCACAGCTTCGCCGTGGACAACAAGGGCTCTGTCTGGACTTGGGGTCTCAATAATTTTGGGCAGACGGGCATTCCCGCCGAAGGGAAAACCCTGTACATTGAGCTGCCCCGGGTGGTTGGTAGTCTTGGGGGCCGTCGCATCACCCATATGGCCGGCGGCTTTCACCACAGTCTCGCGTGTACCGATAATGGCACGGTTGTCGGATGGGGACGCTGCGACGATGCTCAGCTCGGTATCGCCGTCGAGTCACTCCCGGGTGAGGACATTGTGGGCAACGACCGGGGCGAGCCTCGCATCTTGACTGTCCCCACCGTTATACCAGGTCAGTGCCGTCTTGCATTATTCCGTGAATGTTCAACGATATTTGCTAACCCGCCGCTCCAGGTCTCGACGCCTCCCAGGTCGCCGCGGGCATCGACGACTCGCTCGCTATCAACGCCAAAGGCAAGGTCCTTGCATGGGGCTTCTCCGATGGCTACCGCACCGGCTTGGGCACAGAGGAGTCGGTGCAAAGGCCAACTCTGCTCAGCGGCAGAGCGGTCACCGACGTGACGTTTACATTTGCCGGCTGCGGCGGGCAGTTTTCGGTGATTGCCGGGCCGGCGCCGAGAGCGTATGTTGAATTGGACGATTGACGCACTCTTTGATACTGTTTGCGCTTTTGTCTTTTCCTTTCTTTGGCTCCGAAGCTGGTCTTAGGAAGGCGAGTGGCGGAGAAGCCGGTTTGTTACTCAAGGGCTGGATTGCCTTTCTTGAGATGCCGCGTCATTCTTGAGATACCCCCATTATCTTTGTTGAGATACCACGGCAGCTTTGGTGGCTGCGTTGCTTTGTATTTCATGACCCTTGTTGTCGTGTTTTGTTTATTCGTTCGCGACGCAACGGGGACGCATGCCAAATGGCGCATGCTGTCACCCCGGGGAGAAGTTCATAGACATTACAGCTGGCATTACTCCGTACACATGAATTCTATGGGTGAACAAAATATACACGGCCATTTCGCACATTGTTGGGCGCCGGCTCCCGCTCCCGTCTATGTCGACTTGTCCTTTGCCTGCTCGGCGATGCCCTGGCGGCCGACAAAGGTAGACATGCCGCGGTCGATGCCCGAGACGTTGCGGGCGAGGAGCTGCAGGCCGACGGGCAAGACGTTGTACCAGTCGACCCAGCGGGCGTAGAGGGGCATGGCGGCTGTGATGCCGTGGCCGCCGTCAATGGCAGCGATGATGTCCTTTGCCACATCGACGGGCTCGACGACGGGGGCGAAGAAGCTGTTTGGGGTCTCGACGCCGTAGAAGAGCGGGGTGCTGAGCTGACCGGGGGTGACGAGGACGGTGCGGATGGCCGGGTGGGAGCGGCGCAGCTCGGCCGACAGGGAGCGGTGCAGGGCGGTGAGGCCGGCCTTGGCGGCGGCGTAGTCGGTCAGCTGGGCGGCGCCGAGGTGGCCGATGACGGAGGAGACGTTGACGATGGTGCCGCCGCGGTCGGAGCGGATGAGGGCGGGGAGGAAGGCCTTGAGGCAGTAAAAGGGGCCGAGGAGGTTGGTGGCGATGCTGGTGTCGATTTCGTCGAGGCTGAGGTCGAGCAGCGACTTGCCCACGACGATGGCGGCGTTGTTGATGAGCACCGTGGGCGTCCCGAGCTGGCGAGCAGTCAGCAGAGGAAATTGAATGACACGAGGGAGGGGAAAATTTCAAGGAAGCCCACGTCTCTCTCAATGTCGGCGGCGGCCTTTGCAACCTGCGCCTTGTCGCTGACATCGCACTTGTAAAAACTCACGCCCCTGGCCTCGCCATTCTCCATGTCACGCACATCAAGCACGGCGACGGTGGCGCCGCGCATGCCATAGACCTCAGCCAGGAGCATGCCAAGGCCGCTGGCGCCGCCGGTGATGACGATGACCTCTTCGTCCAGGTCGACGCGACGCGGGGCGCCGTGGGCGATGCGCTGGTTGGCGGCGGCGGCGACCCAGCAGAGGGAGACGAGCGAGGCCCAGGCGGCGGCGGCCAGCATCGGCGGCGCCTCCCACTTGACGGTGCGGGCGCGCAGGCACAGCGGAATCAGCCAGCAGACAAAGGGGTGCAGCAGCGTGACGTTGAGGACGCGCAGGAGCAGGTCGGCCGAGAGGGGGGCGAACCATGAGTCGCGCTGCGGCGGGCGCGGGTAGCGGGACATGGCGGGGGATGCGTGCGTGACGGGGATGGTGTTGAAGGCGAGGGCGGCGAGTACGATGAGGGCGGCGAGTATGACGAGGGCGGCGGGTATGACGATGGCTTGCGACGAGGAGAGAGAGGGTGCGTTTCGGACAACGGCAGAATGTCCGGCGTCTGTCTCCGCTCGGCCCGGGAAGCAGGAAAATACAGTAGGAACCAGCCGCAGCAGCACGAGGAAGCGAATTGGATGTTACAAAATATAAGGATGAAGACGAAGCGGAAGGGGAAGAAGACGGGGAAAGACGCTCTGTCGTCGCAAACCCGAGGGACGTACTCTCCGACGACCCCTCGGTTGACGGAGCTCGAGCCAGAAACTGAAACATTTGGAAACTCTCGAGCTTCTTGCTTGCTAGCTTTGGTTGCATGCTATTGTACATTTCGAGTGTACCTCTCAAGTACGCGCTGGCTACTCGTGTGGCCAGACAGTACCAGCGAAGTACCTCCTCCTGCCTGGCGCATAATGCTGTGGAGCCAGCGGCCTCTCGGTGCCTCTCGGTGAAGATCAGCTTCCCTCTCTTGAACCACTTTCGACAGCAGCGCACGATGCGCCTTGTTTCCAGAGCTGAAGGCTGGGAGCTTCGTTCGCATCGGGCGATGGTACAGCTTCCTCTCGCCGGGCGTAGACAAGGAGCTTGCCATCGGATCCGCCCTCCGCGCCCCTTTCCGTCAAGAAAGAGCAAGACGTCGTCTCCCGCTTGCTTCTCGTGCCGCACGCCCGTCTGCCCCGTCACTCCGTCTCCCCCTTGCGCTTCGCAAACTTCAGCCACGGCCGCGCCGCCTTGTACTTTTCAATCTCCCTCTCCTCAATCTCCCTTTCCCGCAGCGCCGCTCTCTGGCTGCGCTCGTGGTGCGTCGGGTCCCGGGCGATGCCCTCCATGCGCCACCTCTTGGGCGGCTTGATGCCCAGCGCCGCCTTTTGCTCCCACACCTGCATGCCTCGTCGGAACCACCGCTCTTGCCGGTCCTGCTCCTGCTCCGTCGTCGGCTGCCACTTGCTCCGCAGGATCCGCCGGATCGCCTCGGCCGACATGGCGAACTTGTCGGCCAGCGCCTCCGTCGTGTACACGTCTGGGAACTGCGCGTTGAGGGCGCGAATCCCCGCCAGCGCGTCGGGCGACAGCTTCTTGCGCGGCCTCCACCCTTCAGGGAACTTTTTCTTCAGCGCGAGCTTCTGCGCCTTCCAGCTTTCAAGCTTGGGTATGAGCGGCACCGAGAAGAGTCCGTCGTTCTCCTTGGCGCTGCCGGGTACCGACGTCTTTATCCTCCGTCCCTGCTCCGGCCTGTTTTGCCGGCTCGGCGCCGCTTGCGGATCCGCATCTGGGCTCCTCGCTTTCACCTCGCCGGTGTCTTTTTTTCGCGCCCCTTTTGCCCTCGGTGACGTCTCCGAATCCCCGGTCCGGGGTGGCTGCGGCGACGAAGCAATCGCTCTGGATTCGGGTTCTTGAGATGAAGCAGTCGGGTGCTGTTGCGGCGTTTCAACTACCGCAGCATGAGCCGCGGCCGCAGCGTCTTGTCTTGAAGTTGCCGAAGCGTGAAAGCCATGCTGCTGCCGCGCCGCGCTCAAGAGCCGGCCATGGATCGTCGATGGCGGTATTGTCGGTGCCAGACGGACGGCCCCTCGAGTGGTTGTCGACTCGAGCCGATGGACTTGGGCCAGGCTTTGGACAAAGATCCTCCATGGCAGGGCGCGACAGGCACAGCTCATGGCTTGGCGATTGAAAGTGGACTCAATCACTAGATGACGGAATGGCACTGAGTTTGAGCAAAGGTCGAGCTGAGTCGGAAAACCTCGTCGCCTTTTTTTCCCGCGAGGCTGTCTTGGTACAAGTTGGACCAGGGGTCTTTAAGTGGGGCACCAGCGGCGCAGCGGAGAAACGCTCTGCCGACGCCACCGCCGAGGGTTCACGGTGACCGCGAAGTACCCGCAAAGTACCGAAAGCGGAAGTGGAAACGCGACGAGGTCTTGACTCTCGGCAACAAAGGCGGCCGCCAGATTTCACATGTGCAGTACCGTGATTAGTCTCCGCCACTGCCATGAAGACTCCGCCCGCTTGTTCCGCCCAACGACCCACCCCCCATTGATTATTGAAACGTCACTTGGATCTTGCGAACCAGCAGGCAAAGCCTCTCGAGCCAAGCAAAATTATTTCATGACTCGTCGCTGAACCTATCATACAGCTCGATGGACGTTATGCTATAGCCACGCCTGCCTCGATCCACCATCGAACATCCGCCTCCACCTGTGCGCGTCAGCTCCAGAGGATGAACGCCACGCATCCGCCAAAGAAGCCTACCCTGAAGCAGATTGGTCCTATCCTTTCTCTGATTCCGGTTCCGTTGTAATGATATTACCGTAACGCCATCCCAGCCGGCCAAAAACGTACGCGCCAATGCTTCTCCCTTCCAGCACTCAAGCAAAAACAAGCTGCCAACGTACACGAGCCGAACCGTTATGAGTCATGCATCAGCTCGACGGGAGGTCGAGCCGTATGAGCCATAATGGAGCGCGAGGTTTCCAAGGGGCTCATCTCGGCAGGCTCGTCGGTCATGTCGTGCACCACGACGGCCGGCAGGTCTGGACTAGAGCCGTAGTCGGCCGGGCGGTAGATGAGGGTCGAGCTGCGGCTCCGGGGGCGACCCCCAAACGTAGAGCCGTCGCTGGGGCTCATGGGAGACTCGGGAGCCGGGTTGCGGTGGTGGAGTTTTGCCAGGGCGTCTGCGAGATCCTCTGCGTGGACCATCTTGTTGGGGGCGTCCTCGAGACGCATCTCCCAGCCGTGGGGCGGGCTCGGCGGTGGCGAAATGAAGAAGAGCTTCCCGGCGTCAGGGAGGGCCAGGTGCTCGTCTCTGGCCTGGACCGGCGTCTGCTGGCCGTAGTAAATCTTGAGGCGCTCGCCCAGGACGGCCTCGCCATCCCAGATCCGGCGGACGGCAATGGCAGCGTCAATGTCGAAGAAGGAGATGACGATGCGGCGGAACGACTTGAGCGGCGCAAAGGCGTGCATGGGCGCCGTCTTGGAGATGAGGTCGCGGATGGTCTGCAAGTTTTCCGGCCGGAAGATGTCGACATTGTTGAGGTTTGTAAAGAGCAGAGTGTTGGACGGCGGCGTTGGTTGTGTCAGGGGCGGCAGGGTGGAGAGATCCAGCGTAAGGTTGGCCTTGCGAGAGGCCGACGACGAGGACCGCGAGGAACGAGGTGACAGGTCCATAGCGAGTGCAGCTTGGAGAGCAGAGCGCGTAGAATGATCTGGGGCAAGAGGCAGATATGTGTGCAGTTGAAGGGCTGCTGATACTGCGACGGATGGGGCGACAGATGCTGTCTCGGAGGGTGGGGCTTCGGAGTGTATCGCAATGATTTGCCGGGGATGCTGCTGGCTGTCTGCCGGAAGAGAGATGAATGCTCAGCACAACGAAGCTGAAACCCCAGTCCAAGAAGGGGGGAGAGGGCTGTATTTGATTGGGGCGGAGAGGAGGACGAAGGAAGAGAAGGATTGCGCAAGGAGAGTGAGGAGGTTGAGGAAGAGGAAGGCGGCAGGCGCAGCCATCTGTGGCTAGCCGTTAGCGCGCAGCCAGCTACCAGCCCGAGGCTGTACCTCCAAGGTACTAGGCAGGGCGCGGAAGGTCGGACGTATTCGTAAGGCGATGCGACATTGCCAGCGGGTACCTCGGCCAATTGTACCTGTACCGCAAAAATGGGTGGGGGGGTGACTTGGTCCACCCGGAGTTTGCCCACGGCGCGAGGGGCGAGCGGTCGGTCTGCGCCTCCGGAAGTGGCAGCTGACGAAGAGATAGGGGCTGGATGGCTTGGCAAACACTCAACCATTTGGTGCGTCATGGGCCAAATCAAATCACACATGTCGAGGGCCGGGTCCATGCCCTCCCAGGCGTCCCAATGTCCCAAACCCCCCAACCTTACTGAGGAAAGAGTGGTGCCCGGTAGGTATACGGATAAGCGCCGACCTGTTGGCGGCCGCAAGACATGCAGGGGATTGCTCAGCATAGAGGGCTGTGCATTTACAATCCACTCGGATCACAAAGGCGCTGCATTACACTACTGTACTGGAGATAAAAGATAATGCTTGCTATAGCTGAGACAAAGCACGTAGAGAAACTGATATCTGTTTGAGGTCCAGTCGTAGAATATGTACCCATAGTACTTAATATCGAAATTGCTGCCAATTGGCTAGCGTACCAATACTTAGGCTGCTTAATGAAAGATTGCTCGATGGGAAAAGAGTACTTGAAGTAGTAAACCTGCGAAGAGGATATCTATGTACTGTACATACTTTCTACTGCTTATACCATGATATCACGGTGGAAAATGTAGCAGCGCCTTCGTGATCCTGGTGGGTTGCCGCATGCCTCGACTGCTCATTTCCACTTGTCACTGCCCCAGGCAGGCTGACGTAGGGGGGCAGCCTCTGCTTCGCCTGCCGCGCGAGTCCACTATCATCACCCGGCCAAGCGGGGTAAATAAAAGGCGACACATGCTGAATGAGTGCTTATGCACTGCAAAGAAGGGCACGCAAAGCTCTAGTTAAGAGTAACTTTTTAAAAAAAAGTCTGCAGTACTAATAGTATTAATCAATCTACAGTAATTCTCTTAAAAGACGCATGGCTCGGTTTTTTTTTTGCCCCGCTTAGTGCCACAGCTCAAGAATGACGGCGTGGCTCCTATTTCATGAATCTGAGCTCAGGCAGAGACAAGCTGCGTGACAAGCAATGGTGGCAGTGCTGAAAGTTGCTAGGCAGAGTAAAAAGCGAGCCCGATGTGTGCCGCAAGAAAAAGAGAATCATTCAGAGTGTAAAAAGAATGATTTCAGGAGAGAAACAATCTCTCGACAACGACAGGATTCGAACCTGTGCAACCGAAGTTACTACCTTTCGCCGATTCGAGGGTAGCGCATTAGACCACTCTGCCACGTTGCCCGATCTTAGGCTGAATCGATGAAAAGCAACTAGATATTTGTATATATATTTCTTTTGACATATTAAAGCAGCAAAGATGATCTTTACGGGCATACTCCTTGAGAAACAAAGTATCGAAAGGTCTTATTACCCACCGCATAATCAGGTCATAAACACGCTAGGACTATAAAGTCGGTAACCTTACACGCTACGTTAATTGCTAGGACTAGAAAGTACCCTATGCCCTGGATCGCTCTACTTATTCGATACATAGTATACCATCAAGAGGGAATTATGCCGCTGTTAAGCTGCAAACGTTGAAAGAAAGTCGTTATCAGTACCTACCTAGTATGGCGGACTTTGTACACAGGGAGAATGAAACCGGCGCACAGGACGATTGATAAAGGGGTTCATCCCTGCCTACCCAGACAGCAATCATCAATGATACGTATTACTATTGCAAATCAACCAGGAGGCAATGGGCGATCGTTTCTCGATTTTCGCTGCCCAATTTACGTCGATGAAAGCGGGTGCGATAAGAGCATTGACATGAAGAACAAAGATGGACCAAGAAAGGTGTGGCACAGGTTCGAAGAAAGCAATTGTAGCCGAAGTTTCCAAGTCCTCCTTACGCCTAGTTACTACCAACATTGAACCAACACCACGGCCAGCACCTGGAGTTGGCGCGGGCTAACCGTCAATATAAAAGCTAGCTCGACCCTAAAATTTACGACCTATCCGACTATCACCGCTATCCAGTCTAAAATGCTTGAACAAAATTGTGTTGTTCGCTCGTTCTAGCCTCCCTCGCTTCCGCTCCTCCTCCTTGTGCTGTGCTCTATCACCCGCTATTCTCAGCTTGGACAGCTGCGCGGCAAGTATGGCCTCACTGCTGCGCACGATTTCGCCGCTTCCGTTCCCTCCCCGCCGTCGGGCGACCTCGAGACCAGGAGTCGAGGAGGTCTTTGAGCGTAAGGCGAACGAGTCTTGATCTCGGTCTGGTGTTGCTCGGCGAGCGGCTCGAGGTTCTTGGGTATCGAGATTCCTCCGATGTGAGACGAGCTTTCCTGACGGCAAGCGCACCGGTATGCTGCCGTCACGTTGCGTCTGCTGAAACGCGACATTTTCAGATTGTGGCATCTCGTAGAATTCCTCGGTGTCCGGGGATACGCCGAACCGGCAATGCCCCTTGGCCACCATGTGATGCTGGGCGCCCTCGACTGTGCTCCGCCGCGTGCCGCAGCATATGCATTCTCGATAGCCGTGGATGACAAAGTGTAGGTACGCCACGACCGTCTCGAGGTCGACGGCCAGGCAATCTTGGAATGACACGCTGAAGCCGTGCGCCACGGCCATGTGTGTCAGATTGTCGTCCAGTATGCCAGACTCTTGCGCGCAGAAGAGGCATTTGCCAGGAACAAAGTCCGGTGCTGATGGTTCGTCTTCGGTGTCGCTGTCGACGTCTTGGTCTTGGTCGGCGCCAATATCAATATCGGGTTCACCTCTCTTTCGAGCGCATGACAGTGCTGCGCTTTTTGTTTGATCGGCGTCTGCTGAGGGAGGATATGTGACACTTCCGGGCTCCGCTACCTTCAACTGAAGCTTGTAGACACTGCGATCAAAACATCAGCTTGAAATGGCTTTTGGCCAAGGAACAGAAGATGACTGACTGCCCATCGCTTTTGACATGGGCTCGCCACGCTTGCAGGCCACTTAATTCCACGTTGCAGAGTCTGCAGAAGGAAGGGGCTTGCGCAATTGCCAGGGGCGGTTGGTCCACGACAACACCCGTGTCCGTCATGCTGGCTGTGTGTCCTGGTATGGGCGTGGTGTTGTGAGTTCGAGGCTTGTCAGATTGGATGTCGTCGTCGGCGAGATGATTGTATTAGTGTTCAAGTCAACAAATCTATCATGGGCAAGTACGACGGATAATTATACGGATATAAATACGTCGAGTCGCAGAGGGCCTGCCGGCATGATATTCTACACCAACTAGCCACAGAGAGGCGGCCGCTAAATCCAGTCCGGTCCCCGGGTTCCCACTATGAGTCGAAGAGTGAGCAGCGACCCCGCCCTTGCACCCCCCTCCTTGTACCCCCTTGAGCCCCCTCCGTGGAAGTTGACTCACCGAGGAGGTGCGTCGACGGAGATCCGAAACTTCCGTAGATCTTCCTCTCCCCAGACAAATGAGGGCCTGTTCTGACGCACCCCCACCCATAACAGCCTGGTCCCTGTCAGACATAGCAAATACCAGTTAACCACCAGCAAAACTGGGGCACCCCCGATGGAGGTATTATTGGTATAGGTTATAAGCCTTCGTCCTGCTGACAGTCCCCCTTGCCCCCATGGGACCTGATGTCTAGTGCAAGGGGTCTAATTCGTATCACCCGGGTAGATCTGACGGGCAGCTCCCGAACAATGACGGCACCATCAAAGCAGTGACTCACCCAAGTATCTTCCTGTAACTCGTGTGCAAACGCGCCATCCTAATCCGGCGCTGACGAGATTGTACCCCGAAACGAAGCATTGTGCCTCGTGGCCGTGCCTCCCGATCCGCGCACCAAATCCGCGACTAGTTCTCCATTTACTGCCTCCCAGAAGCGCTAGACCATTTACATATTCAGTGTGGTCTGATTCATACTGGTGAGCTGCCATGGCGGCCTCTCGTTGAATCATGGAAATATTTGGGCGACGAGAAATGGCACTTACGGCGGAGCCTGTTGCCTCTGTAATTTGATCGTAGCTATAGTGAAGCAAGCTTGTAACTCTCTGAACACACTTCGCACTGTTGACTAGGGTCAGTCTTTTGAACTCCGATTCGTGTACTTCACGCTACCCAGACTCGACCTAAACAAGCGGCTTCAATTAGACTCCAGACTGCGTAAATACCAGTCGCGCAAAAGTGACTTCTAGTGTTCCCAAAAACTAGCATTGAGTGCAAACAGGATTGTACTCTAGTACAGGATTACAGTACCGCAACCTTGACCCTTTTCGCTGCTGCTTGTCCTACCCCAAGGTTAGGCATCGGCCAGCAGGATAACCAATCAAAGCCCGTCGATGGTGCCATGACGGCACATTCTGGGCGTCCGTCGTTGGCCTCTTGGGAGGCGAGAGGATGAGAGACGTTCCAGTCTCAGCTGATTCGTGCGTAGGTAGAGTGACGTGGCCGGCCACTTGGTTCTGAGCCGCCACTCAATCGCCTATCTTCGACTCCTTTGGGCGATTTCGCTCTGCAGTGAAGCTTTCTCCGAGCTCTCGCCAACGATTCCAATCCCAAACCACCACAGGAACTGGCTCCAATATGGACCCTTCCAGCTCGAACTCGATGGCAGGATTCGACTCCGAGCAATCTTCGGGGTCCTTGGAAATACGCCCACTGAAGTGCTGACTGTTCACTTCTGGGGACGAACTCGTTTGTTTCTGTTCCTGTCCCTGCTCACTTGGGCAAGGTCTCCGGTACAGCTGAATTTTGCCGCCGCTGGGATTCTGATGATGAGCGGTTTCATGGCCGCCATCCTCCCTGGCAACCTTCTTTCTGGGGCTGCACGTTACTTGAATGTTAGACGATTCGCCGGCTGCCGCCGCCTTGGAGTGATGAGTTGGGGTCATTGAGAAGGCTGCCTCGGAGCATGCACTCCAAGATAAGCCGCGTTCGAGAACTGCTTTTCCCGCCTTCCTCGACATAGCTTGTGTGGAAATATTCAAGGTTGCTGAATTCACTTGACCGCTCCCAGCGCTTGCCGTGGACTCATACCCGGAGTCGGCGCCACGGCTTTCCGGCGACTGCACCGTCGACTCAAGAGATCGTATGACCCTCTCAGTGTCGCATATCAGCGTTTGGTCGTTGCTGCTGGCCTTCAAACCTGGAACAAGGGCCTTGAGCATCGACTCCTTGGCTCGAAGCTCATCGGCATCTTCCAAGCCGCTCAGCGATGCCATGATGGCGGACAGCCGAGTGAGAAGCTTTTCCAGCTCAGTAGAGATATTTGGCAAGGCTTGGCTTGGCGAGGAGAGGACTGGCAAAGCGTTTCGTGGTGAAGAAATGACTGGAACCCACGGATTACCTCGCTGGTCGAGGGCTTTCGATACGTCAACATTGGATTGGGACACGGGTCCGTCTGCTTCACCCCCAAGGTCCGTCTTCCTTTCGGTCGGCGGAGGCGAGCTCCCATCCAGCAGAGGCCGGTTGTGCCTTTCTTCGATTGAAGAGCACCTCTCCGGGTTCGTTAGGAAGACTCTTGCCTCCATGGCATCCATCTCCCAGGACCCCAAGAACGAGTCATGCAGATTACCATTGGACTCTGAGGAATCGCTTTCGTCCAAGTCAGTGGTGATTCGCAAGGGTGTCTGAAGCTGCCAACCACGGTTCTGGCTGCTTTGACGGCGGGGTTCCATCACCTCCTGCTCAGAAACGCCGGTGTCCGCGAGTTCTGCTCTGAAAGGAAAGCGTTCGGCGACAGGGCAGTCGCGAGCTGTCTCGGTATAGAGAGGCCGTTCGCGTGTGTTGAAAACATTGGGAATCGTTGCTCGCTCTCCGTGTCCAACTGCGATGTGGGCCACTGCAGGGACATGACGACCGCGGTGCGCATTGGCTCGCATCACTGGGTATATGGAGCTGGTGGCGGAATGCTCGTTTTCTTTGTTGCTATCGCGGGTGTGTATGTAAGGACAGCACGTCTCGCTTCTCCAGCTGAACCGTCGGGATAGTCCTGAATCTGGTATTGGAGTCGCGACACGCTCCATACGCAGGAGCTTAAATGCTCCGTTCGGTGTGGACCACTCAACCTCGTAACGACAAGGTGACGCTGACCTGTATGGCTTCTTTGTCAACAGATTCTTGGGCTTTTTCATCTGGAAGCCCATGTCGCCTTTGAACCACCGCAGCCTTGTCGGGGATAAGGCCGAGTGTGAAGAATCGGAAAGGGGCGACTCTGATTTGGACGAGTTGACCAACGTATCCTCGGAGTCGGCAGGCCGGCGACGCTTCGCGAGAAAGAAACGACTGAGACGTCGCCGCAGGGGTGATTCTTGAGGTGTTGAGGCCGGCGAGAATTCATCGTCGGCGTCATTTGGGGGCTGAGAATCAACGGCCACGACTTCCTTGGCAGTGTCGATCTGGTATTTCTCGTCCTGGGAAAGCTTCTGTCGCAAGGTGAAACAGTTTGCGTCATAATTGGCGGTCAATCGCCTGGAAAGCCCCTGTCTCTGGTCGTCGCGGTCTTCACTGGTTCCTCCATCGAGCTCAGCGATGCCAGCGTGGGCGTAGCCTGTGCGAAGGACGACGCCGTCGTCTCCAAAGATGCTCTGCAGCAATCCGGTACGGAACCGGATGAAGATGACTTCGCTTGCGGGATGGACGTATGCGAAGTCTGCCGGTAGCTTCAGTCGGAAGACTTCAGCTCGGATGCAGTCGCCCGTGACATCGAAGATGGTCGCGTACAACCCCAGAGTCTCCCAGTATTCGTTCCATTCCACATCGCCGCTTTTGCAAAGCCTCTTCTTTCCCAGCAAAGCCTGCTTGCAGGTGGCCAATGCATCGTCAAAGGAGTACTCGGACAGGTATCCAAGCGCCAGGGCGTGCAGCAAGTTGTACACGGCCAAATCATGACGGGCCTTTGGCCCGGCAAGTTTTATCACCAGAGGTGCTGCCAGCCGCCATTTTCCCTGGCAAAGGTAGCAGAGGGCCAGCTCAATTTGCATTTGGCGATACTCGTGGCTGGCTTCACCCGGCTCAATGTCGCGCGTCATGGCCTCTTGAAGAAACCTGATGGCCTTGTCGTAGTTCCTATCCTTGAAGCTTGCCTTGGCAAGCTCTCTCAGACCGTCCAAGAAGGCACGCTCCAACTCGGCGTCGTCATCCTCCTCCTCCTCATCGATATTGGACGTTCGGACGGGCATCTCAGGGGCATTGTTGGATGCAGTGGTAGCCGCGCGATACATGTTTGACATTGGTGTTGACGGCGGCGGCTGTCTCGCCACAGGCTCAGGCGACCTAACGCTCTGGCGACGTAGGAATTCCTCGACCCGTTCACGGCGGGAGACGGAAAAGTCTCCAAAGAGGCTCATTTCGGCACCGGGATACGACTGCCATGGCGCCTCGCTGCTGTCACTGCGCACCGTGCCAGCAGTCGAGCTCGCAGCATTGTGGAAGTGCTTTGCTGCTTCAGCGAGTCGTCGCAGATTGCGTCCGAAGCGAGCGTCGGATGACCCGTTATCGGAATTATAGAAGCCTCCAACGGGCCTGGAGGATGTATGGAGTGCCTCGTTGATGGATGCCTCGAGTCTGTCGAGCTCGCGGAGGATCAGATCTTGAGATGCATTGTTCTTCACGGACAGGGAGCTTGGATGTGATGACATCAGTGGCAACCCCTTGGAGTTGAGGGTCTTGGGGTTGAAGCTTACACGTTGATGGCATGAAGCATGGTCTGCAGGGCAGAGTTGGACTGATGAATCCGGTCCCGGTACATGACCAAATCGTCGCCATAGATGTTGAGGTCGACGGCAGCGCGAACCTTGCGGGCAAACCTCTTGGGCTGATTGGAATTCTTGATCTTGCACACCAAGAGGGCCAGTTCGTTGAGTGTAGTCTGGCAATTCGCCAGGGCGAGCTCGCTCTGACGCCACAGGGCGTCATCGACAAGCCCGAGGTCAAACTTCTGGCATCCCCTGAGAGTGGCGTCAATGGCTTCGAGGAAGCCGGTGAGGTCGGACAGTTCTTTGCAAAGAACCGTGAGGCGCGAGTCTACCGTCCGCAAAGAGCGCACAACGCTGCGCAGTGTCGTGGCGACCTGTTGTGACGTTAAATCTCGGCTCGTGACGCGTGATAAGTCGACATACAGTGCCGGCCGCCTGGATCAGCGCGACGGCAGACGCCGTGATGGAGAGCGGATCCATGGTAGCAGTGTTCGTGATTGGACTCGAGGGAGTCTTGAACCAGGAGTAGAGTAATATGCATCCAGGATATGTATATCAAGCTCAGCAGCCTCAGGCCCTGGACTGCGGAACGCGGGGTGCGAGAAACACGGCTCAGGAAGAGGTGTCTACGCATAAATGAAGTGGTGTGTGAGCCATCCTCTGTTGCCTCGAGGGCAGATGCCTTGACTGGCTGTTGATTGGCGCAACGGGCTGAATCTCGAAATATGCCTCGCTGTCGGCGGCAAAAGGGCAGTGCCTTTCAAGCCACACCGGGAACTGGACAAGGGCCGTGCCGCGTCACAACATGACGACACCTTGGGGTCTGTAAGAGGGATTCCTTTTCGTGATTATGTCGTGTAAGGCATTGGCCGAGGCAATGCTGTCGGTGTCGAAGCAGAGAAATGCCCGGGAAACTTGGCCCTCCCTATTCTCAGTCTGGGAATATGTAAGTTACCGAGCGTTTAAGCCAGTGAGGATAAACTCCATCCTGTCCACGTTCAAGGCCATGTATGTAGCCTACGCCATATACCTTGCCCCTGTCGCCCTTGACCTCAGCTGCCGCGCCACCATCTGCACAGTAGCCAGCCTAGCCCACTACCACCGCCCCCTATGCATGTCCTCACTCGTATTGTTCATGTGATAAAACACCGCTCGACCCGGCAAAAGGTGGGACGTACCGTAGATGTACCAGCGGCACTGATTATAGAGGATATCTATACCTATACGATTGCTTGTCTTTTAATTCTATTGAATATTTGCCACCAAGGTCGAGATAGGAGTTATGCGAGACGCGACGACGAGTAAAATCTAGAAGACTTGACTGAAAGTATCAGTCGATAGGCAGTTTCGTTAAAGGTTGCTTAAGTCCCCCCCAGAAGGGGGACGGGAAGATCTGGCCTAACTACATACATACACACTCGATTTGACGTCACCCAGTTCGAAGCATCTAGCCTACTGCAGTGGCTTGGGCAATTGCCAAGGACAATTTGTTCAGCTCTGGAGCCCCCAACGGTAGCTGCAAAGACCGTAGTGTGGCGCTGACGCCCGCGCCTCCTCGGTCCGGCCCACTTGCAGCAGCGCGTGAGAGCATGCATTCTTCTTTAGCATGCGTTGTGTATTAATTGAGAGTCGATTCTGAGGGTGGCACATTGCCATTGCTTGCTCCTTGAAGCCGTAGGAAGGCATCATTTGATTCGTTGAATTTCACGGCGAGAAACTCTTATTTTCTCACTATTTTCCCAATTAACTCGGGTGACGAATCCATAAGACCTGTTGCTTAGTGTACTCCGTAGCTAGAGGTGGCGTTTGCACCAAACCAGCCAAGGGCAGCTGCCTTCTCGATCGGGCCGGAGGGGATTCAGGGGAAGTTAGGCGGAGCTCGGCTGTGCCATGGGCCCTACCCCTACCTCCCTCTCGACTCCCTTGGCAGAAAAGCAGGTCGACAAGCACCTTCACATCATCCAAACATGCAAGAAACTTCGAGATGCAAGACATGCCCTAGCACACGATAGACTTCTTTCGACGGCTAGGATCTTTTTTTATACTATTACTCGCATGCAGCCTCTAAGGCCATAGCGAGGCTAGTAGGGGCCTAGGCCCCTATTAGCAGTCCTAGCTAGCTATAGAGCCTAGGGGCTTATAACTAATTAGGGAAAGGGTAGCTATAAAGGCAATAATAAAGGAAAGGTTAGTTTGGTTCCTCCCGCGCGGTGATTTTCCCCCCTAAGGGCCCTAGGGCCCCTAGGTTACTCCTTTTCGAGCTACTTAGCTATCCCTATCTCTATTTTAGCTAAGAAGGTTAGAAGGGCTTCCCTTCCTTCCTTAGAGCTATAGAGAATAGGTAGGCTAAGGGCCCCCTTCCGTCTCTTAGAGGTCTAGTAAAGGACCTCTCTTTCCCTCTTATAGTTTAAGCACCTTAGGATAAGGTGCCTAGCTATATACCTTCCTTAGCTATAGCGGTAGTCGTCTCGGTCTACCTTATTAGTCCTTTTTAAGAAGGAAAATAGGAAGCTAGCCTTAAAGAGGAGCTAGTAAAAGGCTAAGAGGGTCGGCCTAGGCCTCCCTATAAGGTCCCTTTCTAGGCTAAGGGCCTCGCGGGGGGTCTTTCGAATAGATATATAGTACTTACTTAGGCCCTTAGCCCTAAGGCCTTTAGCCGCCTTAGTAGCCTAGAGTCCCTTTTAATAGTCCTTAGTAGCTTACTAGACCTTTCTTTATAAGTAGCTAATAGAGACTAAGGGGGCCCCTTAGATAGGGGCCCTTAAGCCTCTTTTAGCTAGCTAGTTAGCTAGCTTATTACTAAAGATCCTTAGGTAGCTAGGGTACTATAAGAATATACCCTTATATTCCTATTTTACTATTATAAAGAAATAATAAGTATAGGGAAGCTCTATAGAATAAGCTAGTAAAAAGAGGCCCTATAATATAGTCTAAGGGAATAACCCTTAAAGATAAAGACCTCTATAAGATATCTATACCTTCCTTTAGAAAAAGCGGGTTAAGATAAGCCTATCCTAATAAAATAAAAGATATATAAAATACATAAGTTAATTACGAGCAGAACGGATACCCTATTGCCTATTTTAGCCTAGCGGTTCCGAAGATATCCGCGATACGAGAATAGGTAGGGCATAGAACATTCTAGTTAAATCTACTACTTATACTAGAACCTATAGTCTTACGTTAACCATCACGTTACAATCAGACCACCTACTAAGTTAGGAAGACATGCTATAGATAGAGCTTTTTAAGCACTATAGAATGTATTAGAAAGCTAACTAATTAGTCTACTAGTAGGCGAGCAATGGTCTATAAAAGACGAAGGATTTCCCTAGGAGTAGTAGATATAATAAGTAAGTTTATAAGTATCTTTTATAATGCTATTCTTTTAATATATTATTTAGCCCCTTATATGCTCGTTATAAATTCCGGACGAAATCCTACCCTATACCCCTTCGACCGATATTTCCGCTTACGTTATCGATTACCCGATCCTACGCTTATTGCTTATATCTTTTAATAGGTTATAAGCCCGGCTTCTCTATAAGTCGGGTAATAACTTTAAAATTCTAATACTAACTATACGACCTCGAATTCTCTAAAATAGGCTCTAGGGATAAGTTCGAATTTGCTAAACTTAAGGGTAGTTCTAACTATACCTTCTAGGCTATTCGAATATAGGCTTTTCTAGTTAGGGAGAAGCTTTCTACTACTATATAGCAAGAAAATTACTCGAAGATAAAAGAAGCACTTGCTTTAATTTTTCTTTGTATTAAAGATAGTTCTTTAACCTAAATAAAGCATATAAAAATACTAAAGAGGCGTAGGATAGGTTAAAAAACCTATATAACCTTATTTCCTTTACTTCGAATTACCTACTTATAAAGGAGCTTTTTAATACTTCGGTAGGGGATTTCGAATCCTTAGAAGGCTACCTAAATAAGGTAAAAGAGGTATTCGAGGAGCTAAAAGCACGGAATATTATAATTCCGGAAGTAGTTATTATAGCTTGGATTTTAAATAGCCTTTCGGCCTCGTTTTCTAGCTATATAACTAATATAACGTAAGCTCTTTAAAATAACTTAGAGGCTTTTAATCTAGAGTCTCTCTTTAATAGACTTATAGACGAATTTAAGAGGACTAAGTCTCTAGAAAATCCCCCTAAGTAGGCTTTCTTTACTAAGAAGCCCTAGAAAAAGATAAAAATTATATTATAATGCACTTACTATAAGAAGAAAGGGTATTTAGTTAAAGATTTCTACTATCTTTACTTAGAAAAGGCCCTTAAAAGCTTTTCTAAAAATTTAAAAAAATTAAAATAATAGAATACCTTCTAAGAGGCCTAGGAAACCTTCTATAGAAGGAAATCCTATTAAATTAGACTCTTACGTCGATAAGAAGACGAAAAAACCCTCTTCTCTATATATATCGGAAGCAGAAAAAATAGAAATCGATAATTAAACGGACAAAGAACCGGAAATCGATTTTTCTATTCCTCCTCTTACCCCTAGAGGTTATAAAAGCTCCGAAGAAGAAGTAGAGGTATATATCTCTTTAAATATCCTTAAAAAAGCCGTATTTAATAATAGGTAAATAGGACCTTTAAATTCCTCTTAAATTAAAGGCCTTATATATAAGGTAAAAGAGAAGGAAATCCCTTATAAAACCTTAGAGAATAAAAATTTCTATAATTTTATATACGATACTAGTGCTACTAGGTATATAGTATCGGAAAAGAAATTCCTTATTAATTTTCGAACTATCTCTACTAAGGTTAATTAGGGAAAGTTATCTTATATAGTTATTAAAAGCTACGGAGATCTTCTTTTTAGATTTCCGAATAATAGAAGGCTATTTATCTTAAGAAACTGCTTCTTTATACCTAAATTAGGGGTAAATATTATAAGCTAATCGTATTTTAAAAATACTTATGCCTTTATTAATAGCAAAGAAATTTTCCTATTAGATAACTAGGCTAATATTATATCTAAAGGAAAATAGTAAGATAACCTTTATATCTTCTCTTTAGAAATTCCTTTCTTAAAAAAGAAGACATTCCTATATAATATTAATAATATAAGGAATAATATAAAGGACCTTAACTTTTATTTATAGTATTTAAGGCTAAGATATATAAGTCCTAAAGCTTTACTAGAAACCTTTAAAAGATATAATAAAGATATAACTATCCTTAAGAAGGATATTATAAAAATAAAAGAATACGAGGCTTATATTAAAGTAAAAGCAACTAATAAAAGGAATAAATCCCTATCTAATAAGGTATATAATTACCTTAATAGAGTTACTATTAGTATTTAGGGCCTTATAAGGACCCCTACTTATGATAAATATACCTTCTTTATATCCTTTTTATATATAGGGATAAGATATTTAGAAATATCTTTAATAAAATCTAAGGTAGAAGCCCTAGATAAATTCTTAGAATATAAAGCCTTAGTTAAAAATAACCGGGATAATATTACTATAAAGGAAGTCTTTTTAGATAACGTAAAAGAATTCCTATATAAAATAAAACCCTACTACTTAAGAAAGGGAATTAAATATTCTACTAGCCCTCCTAGGACTCCTAAATTAAACGGAGTAATAAAGAGGATTAATAGGACTATTTTAAATAAAGTCCGAGCTATTTTATTTACGGTAAAACTACCTAAATATCTATAGGGAGAAGCTATTCTAATAGCAGCCTATTTATATAATAGGACCCCTTACTTACGAATAAGCTTCTAAACTCTTATAGAGAAGAAGGAAAATAAATCTCTAGCCTTAAAAGACTTAGAGAAAATTAAGACCTTTAAAAGTACTATTTATTATAAAAATAAAGACCCCTTAGATAAGCTAGAAATAAGAGCTTATAAGGGTATTATTATAGGCTATACTAAAAATGCTTATAAAGTATATAACTTTTCGAAAAGAAAGGTAATAATTTCTAGGGATATTATTATCCTAGAAAATAAATTTATAGAAAGTTAAAAAGAAGAAGACCTTAAGGACTTTAACTTTAATACCTTACCTTCTATAAATAAGGTCCCGGATAATTATTTATAAAGGGAACCTATATATAAAGAAGGTAATAACTCTTCTTTAAAAGAAGAGAAAAATAACCTTCTTATAGAGAAGGAAGATAACCCTCTTATAGAGAAGGAAGAGAACCCTTTTATAAAAAAAAGAAATAATCCTCTTTTAGAAAAGGGATTTAATAAGGATCTAAAAATCCGTATTAATATACCTAAGAAGCTAAACGGATTTTATAAAGACTATATTATATACCCCGAAATAAATACTATATTAAATAGTAAAAGTAAAAAGATTATTCTATCTTTACTAGAAAATAAGGATCTTATAGAGCCTAAAATATTTAAGTAGGCTATAAATAGCTTAGAAGCTATAGAATAGAAAAGAGCTATATTTCTAGAAATAGAATAGCTTTTAAACTAAAATACCTAGGAATTAAAGCCTCTTCCTAGTAATATGGAGGCCCTAAGCGGCCGTTAGGTCTATAAAATAAAGTAGGATAATAATAATAATATTATTAAATATAAAGCCCGCTATATAGTATAAGGATTTAATTAGGTTTATAGCCTAGATTATTTAGAAACCTTTTCTACGATAGTAAGACCCGAATCTATTAGAATGCTACTCTTAATAGCTATTTCTAATAATTATACTCTACTATAATATAATATAAAACATACCTTTATATATACCGAAATAAATATAGATATTTATATAAAAATTCCTATAGGCTACGAAGAGCTAATACTTAAAGACTAGTTTAATAAAAACTAGTATAAGTATAATATTAGCTATTTATAGTTTCTAGAGCTATATAAAAAGAAAAGGCTAGTAGTAAAATTAAAGAAAGTATTATATAGCCTTAAATAAAGCCTAAAGCTCTAGTATAACTATCTTAGCTCTATATTAGCTAAGATAGGATTTTCGGCCCTTTTTATAGATAAAGGGGTATTTATAAATATATAATATAAAATTACGATAGTAATCTATATAGATAACCTCTTAATAATAGGGCTTAATAAAGGTATAATAAATAGTCTACTTAAAAAAGTAGTAGATTATATAAAGGTTTAGCCTCTAAGCGAACTAAAAAACTTCTTAGGAATATATATAATTATAAACTAAAGTAGAAAAGAGATATTTATATCCTAGGAAAAATATACTTATAATAAAATATAAGAATATAATAAAGAAGACTTAGGGACTTTTAATACGCTTACTATAGTAAGAGTAAAGCTTAAAAAGGCTATTATAATGCCTTTATAAAAAGAAATCCTTATTTACTAAAGGGAAATAAGGGCTTTATTATTTCTAGCTATAATAAGTAAGCTAGACATTTTATATACTATTATTTCCTATACTAGATTTACTTTTAAACTAGATAATATATATTTTAAAGCGTTAAATACTATCTAGAAATATTTAAATAAATACCCTAACTTAGGGATAATTTATTACTATAATATCCCTTATACTTATAATTTTATAAAAGGTTATTCCGACGCTAGCTATTATAAAGTAAGTAGAGGTATATATATAAGTACTATCTATAAAATAATATTAATAAGCTATATAAAGCTCTCTTATACGCGGCTAGCCTATATATATATATATAGGATCTAGCCTTTTATATATAACTATATAGCTTAGGCTATAGCCTAAGCTTATAACCTATAATAGTTAAAGACTCTTATATAATACCTTTTCTTAAGTATAGCGTAGCGTTACTTAATTAATAGCTTCTATACTATTAGGCCTATACTACTAGCTCTACCCTACCCTTTCCTATTAATTATACTAGCCTTACTAGCCTTATTATCCCTACGCTTATTAGCTTAGGTAGCTAGAACTAAGCTTTATATTTATTAGCCGGCTAGCCGTTTAAATAAGGGCGCAACCTATTATATACGCCCCTAGGTAGCCGGCGGCCGGCCTAGACCTATATAAGCCTTAGGTTACCCGTTCTCTCGGCCTTAAGTAGCTTCCTCTACCTAAGGGTATATAAAGCGGTATCCCCCTTTTCTTTTTTCCTTTCCTTCTCCTCCTTTTTTAACTATAGTAGTAGTAGTAATAGGTAAGTTCCGCTTTACTTAAGGTATTAGTTTATTCTTAGCTATATAGGCCGCTTTATTAATATATACTTATAGTAATAGCTATAATAGTAATAATAACCTTAATAATAATAACTTTAACTAATAAGTTCTCCGCCCTATAGAGTAAGAGTCTATAATCTATAATATTAACTTCCGTAATAAATATATTTACCTCCTTCTCCCCCGCTTCCTCCTTCTCGGAGCGTATAGAGTCGTTCGTTAACGCTATACTAAGCACGGCCGATAATAGCTCCGCCGCTACCGCTGCTCCTACCCGCGCCCCCGCGACCGCGCTTACCGCCGCCGCCTCTACTTTTACTACGCTAGCCGCCCTTATATCGCCCTTCTAGGTAATAACGCTATCCCCGCCGCCGGCTATAACGCCTAGCCCTTTTACCCCTACCTCCGCCTCTACTACCCCTATAAGTCCGCTACTTAGTAAGCGTAGTAGCTATTTTCCGCTAACTTCTTAAAGTATAAACGCTAAGTATAGGCTAGAGCCGCCTATATAGCCCCCTATATATAGTACGCGTCGTAGGAGCTCCCTTACGCTAACTAAGTTAGGCGCCGCTATAGCGGTAGTTATTACTAGTACGCGCGTACCGGCCGCGCTTATAAGGCGGCGCCTCCTATCCTACTCGCTATAGCGTTAGCTTAAAAGGCCGGCGCGTATAGGTAGGCACGGGGGGCTACTAAGAAGCGCCTTACCGCCGCCGCCGCCGCTTACTATAATCTCCGCGCCCTTAAGCGCTAAGGCCTTATCCTTAAGTAAGTTCCTCTCTTTTAGCTCTTTTACTTCTACTACTAACTCTCTTAGTACTAGGGATACTACCTCTATCGCCCTATCGGCGGTCCCCTTAGCTATGCCCGCCGCTGCCCCTGCCGCTACTACTAGCTAGGCCCCTCTTACCCCCGGAGCTCCTAGAGCCGCTGCTACCGCTGACTAGCTCGCGGGCCTAAAGGGCCGCTTAAGCGCCTTAGAGAGCGCCGCCGCCGCTAATAAGGTAAAAGAGAACGACGAGGATAAGGATAAGGATAATAATAAGGATAAGGAGTAGGTCTAAGTAGTCTAAGGGCTTTGCCTTAAAATAAACGCTATTTTTATCTCTACTTATATTATTATACTTATATTATTATAACTACCTACTTTACTTTACCTACTTTATAGTCCTAGCTTAAACTACTATTAATAGTTTACTAGTCTATTATTTTTATTTACTATTTTAAATAAGGTTTTAAACTTATTAAGGGCTATAGTTCCCGTAAACTTATATATAAGTTCTTATATAAGGTCGAGATACCCGCGCTACTTAATAAGGACCTTCTAGCGTTTCCCCTTATTAACCTTTTTCTAGCGCGCGGCCTATATCTCTTTAACCTTAAACTTATCCTCTCCTTTTACTTTAATTATAAGCGGTTAAGCGTCTGCTACTTCTTATTTAGGTAGTAGGTTAAAGGAGGCTCGATAAAGGAGGTCTACGTTAATCTTATTATAGACCCCTATTAAGAGACTATCGAGCTCTATAACCTATAGGCTAATAGCCCTTTTATAACGACCGGTGTTATTCTTAAGGGATAAACCTATTAAGGGGTTTATATTAATAGATATAATAGGGCGTGGTCTAAGTAATAATAAGTATATTACGTTAGTAATAAGTCGGAGGTTATAGACTATAGACTATAACTAGGTAATTAGAATTAGAGATAAAATCGTAATAAAGATCTATATTAAAAGCTAGAGAGCTATCTATCTAAAGGAGTAAAAGTAGGTAGCTATATATACCTATAGAGACTATCCTTAGATTACGGTTCTAGCCGTAATCCCCTTCGTAGCTTACTATAGCTTACTTATAAGCTATGCTCCTAAGTAGTAATCTATCTATATAAGGCTTACTTAGCTTACGTACGCTCTAGGTAAGCTAAGCCTAAGTAACTTCTCGTCCTAACTATTATTCCGAGCCGCCTTATTATATAAACGTGGCCGGCTCTCCTATAGTCCGCTAACTATAGTTATAACACAATATCTCCCCTCCTTTTAGTCTTATCCGTAAGACCTACTACTACCTTAGCCGCCGTATATAAATATACCCTTATCGCGCGTATATATATTCCCGGTTTCGTCTTTTCTATCCCTTAGGATATACTACTAATAGTATGTCTAGTCGCGTGCCGAAGGATCGTTCTCGTAAGACCCTTAAGCGCATTCGTTTAGCTAAGTCTATTAATCGTCTTAATTTCGACGTTATACTATATTCTTTTTATTCGTCGCGCGGCTTCCGCTATAAAATACTAGAGAAATCTTCTAAGTATACCGAATATATATAGCGGGGTCGTTCCTATAATATATCGGGCGTAGCGATTAGCTCCCGTAGGTAACTTCGTTATCCTACTTATTATTTAAAGCTAACGTGTTTCTTAGTATCCTAAATAAATCTAGAGTCCGATCGATTAGATAGAGAGGAAGAAATTACTAAGGAGCGAATATTAAAAGCTTAAGCTAACCTAAACAAAGCCTTAGCTCGTTTAGCGCGGCTTCGCCGTTAAAAGCGCTAGCTAAAGATAAAGGGTACTAAGATAGTCCGTCGGGGCCTTTATTCCTTAGATAACCTTAACGAGGCTAAGCGCTAAGAATCTAAAGCGGTAGTCGATGTTTAGTCTATAGGTAGATTTAATATAATTAATTAGAATGCTATTAGTTCATTAGGCGATTTTATAATACCTAGGGGGGATTTTACTAGTAGAACTATCGAAGTAAAGAACCATAGTAGGTTAAGTACTTAAATAGTTCCTAGGTATTTTCTTCTAGTCTATATCCTTTCTATTTAATAAGGCATTCTTATTTATAAGGAACGGTGTTCCTACTATAAATAAAGCAGCTATAATATACTCTCCCGATTATATAAGCTAATAAGTAGTATATTAATTATAGACAAAATCTTATCCTATAGAGCAGGAATCGCTCGTTATTTTACATGTCATTATATATTAAACGGGTTGCCGGTTATCGTATAATCGGGAATCGAAGGAATAGAGCTAGCTTAGAATGCTAGCTAAGACCTCTTAAGAATACCGGCACGACTAACCTCCTTTAAACACGAATATTAGTAGAACTAAGACACTTCTAGATTTACTCGAGGTATCACGGAATTCCCTAGTCTTAGGGCTATACGGTAGCCTAAATCTAGTCCCGAAAGGTTCTTCCGTTTAGCTATAATTGTCTATATAAGACAGTATGTCCGCTAGTAGATAGAGATAGAATTATTAACTTTAATACCTCTTCTATACACTAATATACTACTAATAAATTCCGTTAAAAATCCTACCTTATACTCCTTCTTCCCCTCTATTACGTAGTCTTACGTGATTCCTTGATTTCCTAAAATTCCGCTTTTGCTTATATACCTTAAGAGGTTATAAGCCCGGCTTGCTCCTTTTAAGCCGGGAAATCAACTACTTATACCTTTGAAATTCCTTGTCGAAATACCCGATTAAAATTCCTTTCGAAAATCCCCCTAACGACTTTTTCTACCTTCCTACGCTCTTAAACTCCCGCCTAGACTTCTCGATCCCTACGAACGAAATAATACCGAATTTATATAAAATAGGTAGATAGAAAGAATATAAATTCTCTAGACTTAAGGGAAATTTAAATTATACTCTTTAGACTACGAGGATAAGAGCTATCCTTACTAAGGAAAAGCTTATCGCTACCTTAGAGCAAGAAAATTATATAAAGACTATAGAAGCTTTATCCTAGATTTTCCTTAAGTCGAAGATAGCCCTTTAATATAAATTAAGCATTTAATAAATGCTAAAGCTGCTTAGGATAAGCTTATAAAGCTATATAATCCGTCAATTTCTCGTCGAATTATTTACTTATAAAGCAGCTCTTTAATCTTAGTCCCTCGGGCTCTAATTTAGAAATACCTTTATAAGGTAAAAGAAATCTACGAGGATTTAAAATCCCGTAATATAGAAATTCTAGAAGTTATCCTTATAGCATAGATTCTTAATTGCCTTAATAAGGAATTTAGAAGCTATATTATAAATATTATATAGAGCCTTAGGCATAATTCTACGGCGTTTACCCTCGAATCCCTAACAGCTAGTCTTTTAGACGAAGCTAGAAGAATAGAGGATATAGATAAATCTTCGGAGAAAGCCTTCCTAATACGAAGGAAGCCTTAGAAATCCCATAGAAATTCTACAGATACTCCTTATTATAAGGAATGCAAAAAACCAGGGCATTTTATAGCAAATTGCTATAAATTATACCCGAATAAGGCTCCCGCTTATTAGGTATTAAATAAAGGAAAAAGGGACGATAGGACTCGAATTTCTAAGAAGAGAAAATCTTCTTCTTCTTCTTCCTCTAGGAAGAAATCCCCTTCTAGTAGCATTTCTACTACTAATAAAAGAAGGAAGGCTCGAATTACCGAGCTAGAGTCCGATTTAGAAGATAGTAATAAGGTCTTAAATATAGCTTCATAAGAAAATATAGACCTAGATATCGACCTTATAGACCTTTTTAAGGCTCCGACCCCTATGTAAACGTCTAAGGATTTAGAGGTAATTTTAACCTCTATAAATACCCCTATAGTAGAAGCTAATAAAGACTCTCTTTTAGGACCTCTAGAAGCCTCGATTCCTAGAATAAAGGAATTAGTCTTAAAGGCAAGAGAAGGAGGATTTCCTAGTTATAAGAATAAAAGGATCTTTGATTTTATATATAATACCGGAGCTACTAGGTATATAGTATCTAATAAGAATTTCCTTATTAACTATAAAGAAATTAAGTCTAAAGTTTGCTAGGGAAAAGCTTCCTTTATATTAGTAAAAGGAAAGGGGGACTTAGTATTTAAGTTCCTATATAGTAGAAAAGGTATATCCTTCGAGACTGCTTTTATATACCCGAATTAGGGTAAATATACTATCCTAATCTTATTTTAATAATACCTATGCCTTAATAGGAGGAAATAAAGTCCTTTTATTAGATAATAAGGCTAAGGTCCTTACTAAAGGATTTCTTAGAAATAAATTATATTATATTCTTATAGAACCTTTATTAGAAAGCCAATTAATCCTTATTATATCTTTAAAAGCAAAGGATATAGATTTTTATACTTAGCACTTACGCTTAGGGCATATAAATAGTAGGGCTATTTTAGAAATATTAAAAAGATATAATAAGGATATAAAAATGCCTCTAGAAGAGGAAAATAAAATAAGGCAATGCGAAATATATATTAGAGCTAAAGCAACGAATAAGGTTAATAAACAACCTTCGTATAAGTCTTATTCTTATTTAGAAAAAATAGTATTAGATATTTAGGGGCTAATTAAAGTGCCTACTTATAATAAATATTACTATTATATCTCTTTCCTAGACGTAGGAACCTAATATCTAGAAATATACCTTCTTTGAAAAAAGGGAGAAGCTCTAGATAGGTTCCTAGAATTTAAAAATAGGTAGAAAATAACCCTAAAAATACTAGGATTAGAGAAGTATTTTCTAATAATGCTAAAGAATTTATATATAAAATAAAGCTCTATTACGAAAAGAAGGAATTACCTTTAATTCTAGTCCTCTAGGACGCCGGAATCTAACAGTAGAATAGAAAGAATAAATCGTACTATATTAGAAAAGTACGAGCTCTTTTATTTACTGCTAGGCTTCCTAAATATCTATAGGAGAAGCTGTTTTAACAGCTACCTATTTATATAATAGATCACTGTATTCTACGATGGGATTTAAAGTCCTATAGAAAGAGGGATAATATAATACTACCCTTCGAGACCTTAAATAAAATTAAGACCTTCGGAAGCCTTATATATTATAAGAATAAAGACCTAAAGATAAGCTAGATAATAGAGCTTTTAAGGAATAATAGTAGGCTATTTAGAAAATGCATATAAAATCTAGGATTTTTCTAAGAGAAAGACTACTATCTCTAGAGATATTACTATACTAGAAAATAAATTTATAAAAAATCTAGAAATCTCTAGTAGTAATAATACCTTTGATTTTAATTCTATTCCGAATAAAGATAAGCTAGAAAGCTATATCCCTATAGAGGAAGCTACTAAAGAACCTAGAGATAAAAGTCCCTCGCCCTCTATAGAAAAAGAGTCTCTAAATAACGATCCTATTCCTACTACTAGTAAAATAGTAGTAGAATTACCTAAGAAGCCGGAAGGGTTTGATTCTAACTATATCGAATACCCTAACGTTAATTTATTTCTAAACTGCGATTTTATAGAGTTAATTCTAGCTAGTATAGAAAATCAGGATCTAAAAATTCCAAAGACCTATAAACAGGCAATAAATAGCCCTAAAATAGCATTTTAGAAAGATACTATAATTAAGGAAATTATCTAGCTAATTAAATATAAAACTTAGGAATTTTCCTACCTCCTAGGGATAGGAGGCTATAGGAGGCCGCTAGGTCTATACTATTAAGAAGGATAGTTAAAATAATATAATAAAATATAAAGCCCGTTTCGTAATATAGGGATTTAAGCAGATCTATAGCTTATATTTCCTAGATACCTTCTCGACTATAGCTAGACCCGAATCTATTAGAATTCTACTTATTTTAGCTATTATCTATAAATTCGAAGCTTTATAAATAGATATAATAAATGCCTTCGTATATACCGATATAGATAGCGAAGTATATATCGATCTTCCTATAGGCTACGAAGAATACGCTCTTAAAGAATATTATTTAAAATATAGATTAGCTTATATAGCTAAAGGAATTAAATTAACTAAATTCCTAGACCTATATAAAACCGGTCAAATTAAAGTAAAGCTAAAGAAAGCATTATATAGCCTAAAACAAAGTCCTAAGCTCTAGTATAATCATTTAAAAATTATACTAAATAATCTCGGATTTCTTCCTCTTTTAATAGACGAAGGAGTATTTATAAATAAGGACTATAGTATAGCCTTAGCAATTCACGTCGACGACTTTCTTATAGTAGGGCCTCTAAATCTATAATAGAAGAAAGATTATTTAAAGAATTATCTAAATTCCTAGATTTTACTATCTTAGGAGATATAAAAGACTTCTTAGGTCTAAATATTATAATAAACCGAGAAAATAAAGAGCTATATATATCCTAAGAGAATTATACCTTAAATAAATTAAAGGAATTTAATAAAGAAGGTTTAGGAACTTCGAATTTACCCGCTATAGTAGGCTTTAAGCTTATAAAAGCAAAGGAATTACCTTCTAAGGAAGATATATAGCAATTTTAGAAAGAAATAGGATCTCTATTATACTTAGCCTTATTTACTAGGCTAGATATCCTATATTTTATAATTTCCTACGCTAGATTCGCGGCTAAGCCCGACCAGACGTATTTTAAGGCTTTAAATATAATTTAGAAATATTTAAATAAATTCCCTAGCCTAAAGATTAAATATAATTGCAATATCCCTTTTACCTATCTATATATAAAGGGTTTTACCGACTCTAGCTAGGCGTTGGATTTAACGGACGGAAAATACTTTTCCGGTTACTATTTTTATATATATAATAATATAATAAGCTAGGCTTGCTCTAAGCAGAAAGCCGTTGCCCTTTCTACCTACGAAGCAGAGTATATTAGCCTTAGGGAGGCAAATAAAGAAGCTATTTATTTAAATATGCTTTTTAAAAATATTACTAAGGATCTATCTATTAAGATTCTTAATACTATACCTCCTATTTTAACGGATAATACTACTGCTATTAAATTAGCACAAAATCCGGAATTTTATAAAAGGTCTAAGCATATAAGATTAGCCTATTACTATACTAGAACTAGTATAAGAGAAGGGGAAATTAGAGTTTTTTATATTAAATTAGAAGATAATATAGCTAATATTTTTACGAAGGAATTAAGACCTAGATTACTCTATAAATTTAGAGACGGTCTATCCTTAATATAAGTTCCTAAGCGATTAAAAGGGGTTTTTAGATATTTCTTATGCTTTCTATATCTTTCCCTTACTAGGTTTTTCCTTTTAGGTTTCCTAGAGAAATATTTACTAGGTTTTTATCTATTAAGATTTTCCTAGTAATAATAGGTTTTACCTTATATAAGGTTATCCTATAAATAATTATTATAACTATAGATTTTTCCTACTATAGTTTTTCTATTAGTATATACCTAAGAATTTTTTCCTAAGAAAGAATAGGTTTTTATATATCCTATTAAGGTATAAGAATGGTTTTCTTATATTAGGTTTTTACCCTATATATATACTACTATAAATAAATATTAGTAAAGAGTATATAAATCTACTCTTTAAGGGAGGCTGTAAGGAACGGTGTTCCTACTATAAATAAAGCAGCTATAATATACTCTCCCGATTATATAAGCCAATAAGTAGTATATTAATTATAGACAAAATCTCATCCTATAGAGCAGGAATCGCTCGTCATTTTGCATGTCATTATGCATTAAACGGGTTGCCGGTTATCGTACAATCGGGAATCGAAGGAACAGAGCTAGCTTAGAATGCTAGCTAAGACCTCTTAAGAACACCGGCACGACCAACCTCCTTTAAACACGAATATCAGTGGAACCAAGACACTTCCAGATTCACTCGAGGTATCACGGAATTCCCTAGTCTCAGGGCTATACGGCAGCCTAAATCTGGTCCCGAAAGGTTCTTCCGTTCAGCTACAATTGTCTATATAAGACAGCATGTCCGCTAGTAGATAGAGATAGAATCATTAACTTTAACACCTCTTCCATATACTAATACACTACTAATAAATTCCGTTGAAAATCCTACCTTATACTCCTTCCTCCCCTCTATCACGTAGTCTTACGTGATTCCTTAATTTCCTAAAATTCCGCTTTTGCTTATATACCTTAAGATTTATACTAACTAAGTTATATACTATTATAATAGTAGCGCTTTTTATCTTACTTACTATAGTATTAGCTTAAAAGGCTAGTATATATAAGTAGGTATAAAGGGCTATTAAGAACCGCCTTATTATTATTATAGCTACTTATTATAATATTTATACCTTAAAGCGCTAAGGCTTTATACTTAAGTAAGTTCTTTTCTTCTTACTTTTTTACTTTTACTACTAACTCCCTTAGTACTAAGGATACTACCTCTATTACTTTATTAGTAGTTCTCTTCGCTATACTTACTACTATTAGCTGCTTCCCTTTTACCTCTACCGCCCTAAGGGCCGCCGCTATAGCCGATTAGCTTATAGGCTTAAAAGGCCGCCTTAGCGCCTTAGAAAGTATAGCCGCCGCTAATAAAGAAGAGGAGGCTAATAAAGATAATAATAATAATAATAAAGAGGGTAAGGATAAAGGTAATAATAAGAAATAAGCTTAGGTAGTTTAAGGGCTTTACTTTAAAGTAAATACTATTTTTATCTCTACTTATATTAAAACGTTTATATTACTATTACTATTTACTTTACTTTCCTTACCTTATAGTGTTAGTTTAAGCTACTATTAATAGTTTATTAGTTTACTATTTCTATTTACTAGCTTATATAAAGCCTTAAACTTATTAAGGGTTATAGCTCTTATAAACTTATATATAGGTTCTAATATAAGGTTAAGATACTTATACTACTTAATAAAGACTTTTTAGCGTTTCTTTTTATTAACCTTTTTTTAATATATAGCTTATATCTCTTTAACCTTAAACTTATCTTTCCCTTTTACTTTAATTATAAGTAGTTATATTATAAAGTATAGCTTAATTTTATAGTTCTTAGAGATATCTTTTAGTAAGAGGGACCTAGGAAGCTAAAAACCTAGTTTAAAAGAAGGAGCTAAAAAGAAGTATAAAAAGAAAGGTAAAGGTAAGAGGGGAGGTAAAAGTAATAATAGCTTCTTATAAAGGTAGTAAGAAATAAGATAAATATACTAATAACGTTTAGAAAAGAAAGGAAAAAATTAATAAAAAGCTTAGTAGTTAAGAGGATATTAGTAGCTTCTTTAAGTAAGATCTTCTTTATTAATTAAAATACTAAATAAGTATAAATAAGGGCGTTAAATAAAAGAAAAAAGGATAATTAAAGTAATATAATAATAACTCCCTTACTTTAATTACTACCTTTATAAGAATTAAATATCTTTACCTTACTTATTTAACCTCTTACTTTTAATTTTACCTTTATATAATTTATTTATACTTCTTATATCTCTCTTTCTAAGAGTTATAAGCTTAGGAGGTATAGAATTCCTATATCTTCTAGCTACTATAAAAGGTACCTTTCTTATATCCCTTATAGCTCCCCTTTACCACTCTTACTAAAAAAGCTGATTTTTAACTAACCTTTCTTCCCCCTTTTTTATAATAATATTAAAAAACGATTCCTTTACTACCCTTATAGTTTATAAAACGTTTCTTATAAAGCCTTAGGATTAAGATAAGTAGGTAAGAAAGCTATAGGCTTATATAGATAGAACTATTTATAATTTAGTCTTCTTTAATAAGTAGGACCCTCTTAAGCCCCTTATTTATCTTAGGGTAATAAAATTTATAAAGGGAGCTAACCTCTTCTTTAAGCTAACCTTTATATAGTAAAGAGTATTTTCTACTACCTTAGGTAACTATAAGAGTTATTATAAGGAATACCTTTATTAGATAAAGCTACTAACTACTATATATATAGCGATAATAGGATCTATTAATACTATAAAGCTAATATTTTTTTAAGAAAAAGAGACTTTTAAGTAATAGCTTTTAAAGCTTAAGACCTTAATAGCTTCCTTAAAGGGCTATATAACTAACTATATTAAGAAGACCTATTCGGCTTACTTAAGAGCCCTTTTTACTAGTAACTTTCTAGCCTTTTTATAGCTAGCTAAGTAAGAAGAAATCCTTTAAGAAGCTAACTAATACTTCTTAATAAAAGCTTTTTTTAGCTAGTAGCTATAAGATATATTTCTATTAATAAAGCTTATTAGTAATAGTTATTTAACTATCTTTTAAGAAGCTAGCTAAGACTTAAATAAAGAGGCTATTAAAGTATAATAATAAGTAGTCTTATTTCTAATAATATTATTTCTTTAAAGCTAGTATTCGACTTAAACGGCCCTACCTACTACCCTTATAGCTACTATAGCCTTTCTTACTATAGCCCCTACTACTACTACTACTATTGCCCTTTTAGCTCCTCCTCCTTTAAGAGCCTTAAAGCTATTTTTAACTATAGCTACTACCCTAGCCCTAGCTACGCTTATTACTCTAGGCCCGGCCCCGTCCTAAATAGTCCGTCCGGCCTAACTAGTCCCTTAATAGACTAAAAGGTCTATTAGTCGAAAAATTAAGGAACTAGTCGAAATCGAACCTCTTTATTAAAATTAGTAATAAGGTATAGAAAAGGGGTTTTTAAAGTAAACCTTCTAAACTAAGATAAGGATTCCTCGGAGAAATAAAACACTAAAAGATATAACGGCTACCTAGCTTATAAATCCCTAGGCTATAGGTTATTATAATAATAATAGGTCTTTAAGGAAAACCGACTTAAAGGATTTAACCCTTTAAAGGGGCTATAAGAAATAATATAATAGTCTTATAATAAGGTCCCCTTATTATAGAAGAAGATAAATAAGATTTAGGTTACTAAGAAATAGTAACTAACACTGCTACTTTTATTTAAGCTATAAATTTAAGGAAATATTATTAGTATAGTAAATCTAGCTTTAGTCTTCCCTATAAATTAATAAGGCTAAGACTAATAGTTAAAGCCCTTTAATTATCCCTTATAAAAATTAGCTATCTTTAATTCCGGTACTTCCCTTAATATTTATAATACCCTCTTATAATTTTAGTCTTTTAAGAAGGTATAAAAGGAATACCTTATTACTAGGGAATCGACTATATAGATAAAAGGGTATAGAAGGGTAAATTTTATAATAAAATTACTTAATAGGTCTATATAAATCCTTCGACGAAAAAGGGTAGCTTTTTACCTTTAATTTTTAATAAGCTTAATTTCCTTTTACTTTCTTTAAAAGGAATAAATCTTCTAAGATATAACTTCTAAGCTTATAAGGCTAGTCTAAAAGAATTAAACGATTAAGCTTATTAAGGAGAAATTCGGTTAATTTATTCTTAAATTCTAACCTATTCTTAGGAAGGAACCTCTTAAGAAGTTATCTTTCCCTGCTAAGAGGAATAAGTCTACTATAAAGGACCCTCTTTTAGTAGCCTAAGGAGACGGTCTCTTTTAGTACGTATAACTTAGTTACCAAGGCCCCTTAGCAGGATATTTTCGAGAACTGCGAAATCAGGCCACGCTTCGCCACAAATACAACAAGCGCTTCTCTGGTATTTATTCACGTTCGATTTGCGTAGATTGTCGCCTGGCTAGAATCCTTCTGACTGAACTCGTTTATTGGTTGGCCTTTTCTAGCGTCTCTTGACAGAGCCGGAGGAACACAGAGCCCATTTCGGGTTTATGCAAAGGAATCAGGCTAAAAAGTAGCGACGCCGTGATACGCAGCAACGTCTTGCGGTCCAGGCGCATTGAGTAATTGTTATCCAGGAAGGTGAAGAACGCATGCTGCAGATCCTCCAAGAGATCGGCATCGGCCTGATCCAGCAGTGGCTTGTTCTTGGTCATTATGTGTTCCAACTTCTTAGGGTTTTCTCCTAACAAGAGCAGATGGTCGTAGCCACAGAGGGACTGTAAGACCTTGGCAAGATCGTAATTGATGTCGCCTTCAGGCGTTAACGTATCGCCGAGCTGGCAGCGCACATCGATGAAGCTGATTGTCTTCTGGTCATTCGACAAGATGACGTTGCTGAAGACAGAATCGCCGTGAATAATGGATGCACGAATGCCCCTGTCCTCGGCCTCGTATATATCCAGGATCTCGATCAATCGACCAAAGAGTAGAGCAGCCTGGGGGCCGAGCGCATTATACCGATCGCGGTGCTTATGGTATCGCGAGCGAAGCTTGGAGCCGTAGTTCGCGTATATGTTTGTCTGAAGGCCTACGCTCGGCAAGATATACTTGTTGAACCGTGCCTTAAGCTCTGGCGATACTGGGAGGCTCTGCTGGTCTGTCCTTTGACTAGAGTGAATCGAACATAGAGTTTTTAACAGTAAGTCGAAACGACCTAAGGTGATGGAGCGGCCGACCAAAAGATGCGAAAAGGTTAGTCCTTTGCGGTTCTCCATGGTCGTGGTGTAGGTGTTGGTATCAGGGAGCAGGTCGACGCTATAGATAGCGGGGAAATAAGGGGCAACCTCAGGAGGCATATGGGAATAAAAGAATAGTTCGCCAATTATGTTTTCCGACTTGCTTGACTTGATGACCTTGCCGTCGATTATCTGAATCGTGTTGAAGTCGCGTGCTGCAATCATGCCCTTCTTGACTGCCTGCTCGTGGACAACCTCGGGTTCGGATAGCGCGAGAGACGTCGAGCCATTAAGAAGCCAGCCAATCTCCCTCATAGTATCGAGATTAGCGTTAACAGCCAGGTCGTCAATGTAGATATGGGCGTAAGGTTTGCCGAAGATGATTTCATGGAAGGGAATGTTGTATTTAGCCAATTGAGCAAACGTTATAGGTCCGATATCAGCAATAACTGATCCGACGTTTCCGTTATGGGTTCGCATGCGTCTCGCAGTTTGCTATAAGAGAGGGCGAAGCGTTAGTTGATTGACTTTAGATCGGACGGTGCGGGCTTTAATTAGCGACTCACAATAATGATGTGATGACCGGCTTCAAACAGCTCTCGTAGGAGGCGGATATTCCGGTCAATGGGGGGACAGGTCGAGTAGTCCCCAGCAACGGCAGGCAGGCCAACGAGCGTCCCATCGAGATCGAAGCAGAAACGACTCTTCTGACCTATGATAGAGAGGTTGCACTTACTAGTCTTAATTGATAAGAGAAAGTCCTGTAGCTGCTGAGGTGTGCCGACGCAACTAAAGTCATTTTGTTGGATACCCATGCCCGTAAAGGAAATGCCCTTTTTAATCATGTGGGCAATAAGCTTCGAGATGTAGTATTCGCCAATCTCTTGGTTATCGAAATCCCTCATGTCGAGGACCTCAGCAGCTCCCAACTTGAGCTGCAAGCCGCTGGGGAACACGTATGCGCCCGAGTTAGCCTTGTTGGAGATGGCCTTTTTCTCCTGAATATCCGTGATGTAATTGAGATCGTTTCTGCGTCAGCCTGTCATTAGCATTCTCCCTAACCTCCATGTACCCGAATTAAACGGTGGTGGAACGCACCGAAGCTCTGTTTTAATGTAGGAAAAGACAGGCTTATCCCCGTCGTCAGGGAAGTGGAAGCAGGCGCCATGGTCTACTGGCAAGCCACGAACCTGCGCTAGGATATCGGCCCAATAAATTGTATCGCAATCCAGTGAGACAGTCTTCTGCTGCAGATTCTCTCTTGACATGGACTGGCTGACAATATAGAGCTACACAAAAGCCAGCATTAGCCTTAGCCGACTAGAACCGTTCTCGATAGCTTCGACTTACCGTCTCACTTGCTCCCTTGGTTTGATGTTTTAACCTCAAGATGTGGTGTTCAATGTGCGGCAGCGTCTTGCTAACAAGCTGGCCGAGGTGGAACTCTTCGTCAATGTCCTCATTGACGGCGATCCAAACAGTGTCAGCAGGCTTGAACCTCAAGTTGCCTAAAAGCCACGCTAACATCGGACGGCCGACAATGTTGATGAGAGGCTTGGGATATCGATAGCCATGCTTCGCAAAGCGGGAGCCGATGCCACCGATAGGGATGATGACGTTGAGAGGTTGATCTTGAGTTTCGCCAGCGGCGGCGTGGCTAAAGGAGACCTCGTGTTGAATCGTCATACTTGCGTAAAGTCGAGCTGTCCATACAATAGCAGGAGGTGAGAGTACTTGGACGATGTCAGGGAGTGCTGCATATAGAGTCAGACGAAATCGAGTTAAGGCAGAGAGGGTGACTGCTATATAATGCTAGTACTAGCACTACGCCATGCTTTCACGTACTGCCCTCTGTTTCAAGCCATGGCTAGCTTGGTGGGTCGCCTGGGGATGCCCCCTGGTTGATGCGGCTTTGGACATGGGAAATCTCCCAAAATTTCGGAGGAGGACATCGCCGAAGATACTCCGGTCGGCCGTACCGACTCGGAAAGTGGCGACGACGAAAACCGACTCTGTGCTTCGCAATGGCCCTTCATGAATCCTCTCGTTGTGCCGCCCGGGATCACACCTGCAAACCCTAAACTTAAACCTTAAGACCCTAAGACCAACTGATGCAGCTAGAACAGGTCTTTCCAGCTGGCTTAGTAGATAAATTGTTACCCATAACTATGCTTGCTCGGCAGACCGGGTTGCTTGATAGTCAAGGCGAAGCTCTGCGTCTGAAACATCCTGTGATTATAAACTCGTTCCTAGCTTCTCATGTAACCCCCGAGGCCAGCCCATTCGACCTACGAACCAAGTCTAATTAGGAGTGGTGGGCGCCAGGGCTTTGGGCATTGCCCGTGGCTGACAAAACAAGCGTGCGGCGACATTGGGCCTCGGCTCCCTCTTTGCTAGTGCTCCATACAGTTTCTTAGCTTCGTAGGTCGAACTCAAAACATGGCACAGCCCCCTTAACTGAGGATTTTGCTTTCGTGATTGCCGGGTCTTGCCCGTGGTGGAGACCCCCTCCAGGCGTAAGGCTTTGTTGAAACAGCGCCGGTATTTGGCATCGTTAGCCCTACTGGGATTATGACTAGGGGGACGATTCTCACCAGGCCAGCCTAAGCTTAGTCGACCCGATTAGTCTTGATATTTGTGACATGATCCTAAGCCCTTGACTCGCGAGCTTTTTGTAATTCAATTCTCCATTGGCAAGGTGCCCAGATCTTCAAATATCGCCCTCTCATATGTTACGACTCAACCTGCTCTCGTTGAAGAATAACCTGAACGACAAGTCGGCCACTACAGCTGTTGTTATTTTGCAGGCGGATTGGGCCATCCTATTCTTCCGACCTGGCAAAACGATACTCAATATGCAGCCCGCCCGGGGCTACTATCAAGCGCTGGCCGCCGCGACGGGCTTAGTGGTCATTCAGGTTGGCATCGGCATCATCCTGAAGACCGCGCAGACCAACGGCTCGTATTCTTTCTCGACATCCGGCTCCGTCAGCTTCTCCGAGCTAGGTAAATTGGTCCTGTCGATCGCCTTGTTTCGCCGCGAGTGCGCTCGACATATAGCCAGCGGAGTTGGACCCAGGACCCGGGCGGCAGAGAACCACGATTTTCTCCCCATCAGCTCGACGGATGCCTCCGATGAACAAGGAGTGCACAACGGCCAAGACGCTCTCGGCGACGAGTATGTTTCTGCACAGAGCAAGTGCTTCAGCGCAACTGTGCCCTCAAAAATGGACGTGGGCGCACTCTGGAGCTACTTTCGCGGCGAAGTGACTAGGGAGAAGCAGTTCGGCTTCTATATTTTGGCCCTTTGCTATACTCTCATCAACAATTCGGTACGTCTCTGGCGGAAAGCATGGCTTCCAATCGGGAGTCGCCCTATATCGACGATTACTTGCCCCTTACTAGACGAGTGAAAGCAGAAGGCACGCAGAGCATGGGCTGATCCAGAAAGATAGGTCTTTCTCAGCTATCATCTGGCGGATCCAGGGACTGTGCAGTTGAGCAAAACGGGCGGAACGTTGATCACCGCCATCATCATGGCTTCCACCCTCAAGACTGCCATCTCTCGCACCCAATGGGCAGCAGTTCTTCTTCAGGTGCGTTGACCTAGGTCTTGGTCAAGTTGTTTTAGTCTGACGGCATCCAGGTATTCGGCCTAATCCTAACGCAATACAAGCCGGGAACCGGTTCAACATATCCCGCCAGTACATATGCTGTTCTCTTCTTCCAAATCTTCATTAGCGCATCGTCGGGCGTCTATAACCAGCACCTATTGAAAAGTAGCAATACAAGTATACACGCCGACAATATGCTTTTATACGCCTTCGGTGCCGGCATCAACATTCTCTGCCACATCTTTATCTTCTGTCTAACTCCCAACGAGCCGCACTTTCTCCAGGGATACCATGATATTCGCGCAATCCTCGTCATCGTCAGCCATATTTTTATCGGCCTTGCCATTACTTCAGTCTTAAAATGCACGTCATGTCGTCTCATCGCCCGCTATACCATTGACTGACAACATGGCAGATGCCGATGCCGTCGTTAAGTGCCTTGCGACGGCTGTCGCTACGGGAATTCTCCTCTACATCTCACCAATGCTTTTCGGATCCGAGCTAGGAGCTTTCGTACCCATTGGCACCATTATAGTCTTCTTTGCCTCGTGCCTCTACATGGCCTATCCGGCTCCGCAGCCCGGCCCCGTTGCTCCCTTGGCGGGCGACAGTCGCTCTCCTCAAAGGTTTACGAGACATGGCAGCCTTATCCTTGGCTCATTGACCATCACTACGATTGGGATAGTCACGTTCATGGCCATGTTCAAAAACAAGGCCCCGATCAGCGTCCTCCCGGAGAACCAGAATGTGGCGAAAAATCCGACGAGCGCATCCCCCTTTCATGACGTTCTCGCCATGGTTCGCTGGAACTCGGCCCATCCAGAACGCATCCCTTACGTTATGAAGTACCAGCCGTTCTTTGATACTGTTCACATCTCCATTCCCGACATGATGCCGGGTTACCCGACTGAGGCCTACAATTGGACACACGACCAGTTTCCAGGAACTTTCACAATCTACCATCAAGTTGCCGAAATAATGCAACTGGCGCTGGCCGGCAAGTCTAATATCAAGGGACTAATGTATTTCCATTTCGATGCCTGGCTTGACCCGCTTGCATGGAACAATACTAACTGGGACAACATCTGGATTGCTGACGGTGGACCACATCATAAGTGCATGAGCAGCCCCGACGAGTACCCTTCGTGGTGGGGTTGGAATGACAATATTCACCAGCACTCAATGAATGCTTCTCTGGCAGTCCAAGAACTAGGGCTAAGCTACCAAGTCAATCCTAAGGAGTGGTGCCTTGGATGGAGCGATATATACTTTATCCCTCGACGCTTCTTTGCTGACTACATTCTTCTCGCCAGCGTCTTTAGGCGATTTGACGTATTTCACGAAGTTGCAATACCTACGATGCTTAACATTATCAACAACAGCCATATGTCGAGCTCAAATCCGACAGCGCTCGACTTAGTTCATAACTGTTGGGGTTCTTGCTGTGATGACGGCGCAAGCGTAGACGACGTCGTGACCAGTCGCTGCGGTCACCGGTTAGACTATGTTAACGACACCGTGGTGGATGCTTTCTATAAAAAGCTAGATCTTCAGGCTATGCTACTTAGCTTAAGCCCACATTAGATAACTAAACTTGTTTCTTTTCTAGTGTCTTATTTATCTAGCATGAAGGGCCTAATTTTAGCTAATACCCACGTTGCAATGGCAGAAGCGCAAAGGGTTATAGCCCGTTGTCTGCACACTGACTGTGAAGACGTGAATGAATAGTAATTATGTCTATCCAGCTATAGAGAAGCATAGAATATATCGCATTTAGGATACGTATAATAAAATGCGCGATTGTTAAGCGATGTTATCGAACTTTCTAGATAACGTTATAAAAGCAGCTTAAGTAGTAAGTAGTAACTTCGCTACCCTAAGGTAGTTATATTCCCTTAGTACTACGCCTCTATTAACTAATAAGTAGGTTTAGCTAACTAGTAATTAAAAAGTAAGCTAGTATAGCTAGTTAAGGCATAGCGCCGATACTATAGATTTATATATATATATATTCCCCGCGCCTATATAGTAGATACTTTTAGTAGGCTAAGGGCCTCCTTCTATCTCTTAGAGGCCTAATAAAGGACCTCTCTTTCCCTCCTATAGTTCGGGCACCTTAGTATAAGGTGCCTAGCTATATACCTTCCTTAGCTATAGCGGTAGTTATCTTAGCCTACCTTATTAGTCCTTTTTAAGAAGGAAAATAAGAAGCTAGCCTTAAAGAGGAGCTAGTAAAAGGCCGAAAGTATCGGCCTAGGCCTCCTTATAAAGTGCTTTTCTAAACTAAAGGCTAAGTAAGGGGTCTTTTAAATAGATATAAAGTTCTTAAAAAGAGAGATATAAGAAGTATATATAAAATATATAAAGGTAAAATTAAAAGTAATAGGTTAGATAGGTAGGGTAAAGATATTTAATTCTTACTAAGGCAGTAATTATAGTAAGGGAGTAATTATTATATTGCCTTAATTATCCTTCTTTCCTTTATCTAACGCTCTTCTTTATACCCGTTTAGTATCTCGATTAATAAAGAAGATCTTACTTAAAGAAGCTACTAATATCCTCTTAACTACTAAGCTTTTTACTAGTTTTTCCCTTCTTTTCTAGCTATTACTAGTATATCTATCTTATCTTTTACTACCTTTATAAGAAGCTATTACTACTTTTACTTCCCTTTATATCCCTACCCTCTTTTCTATACCTCTTTTTAGCTCCTTCTTCCTTCTTTTATACTAGGTGTTTTTAGCTTCCTAGGTCCCTTTTACTAAGGGATATCTCTAAGAATATTAATTAAGCTATACTTTACGATAAAAGTACTTACTTAAGCCCTTAGCCTTAAGGCCTTTAGCTACCTTAGTAGCCTAGAGGCCTATCTAGTAGTCTTTAATAGCTTACTATACGTTTCTTTATAAGTAGCTAATAAAGACTAAAGGGATCCCTTAAGTAAGGGCCCTTAAGCCTTTCTTAGCTAGCTAGTTAGCTAGCTTATTACTAAAGATCCTTAGGTAGCTAGGGTATTAATATAGCTATATATTATAAAAGGCTTCTAGGCTAATTAAGAGCTTTTTAAGATATATAGCTAGGTCTAAGAAGCTTATAACCTTCCTTATAGTTACTAAGCTATTTATAAAGATATATACTTCTATAAAAAGGTTAAATAGGCTAGGCCTTAAGGGCCGAGGCTTCTTAGCTAGGTCCTTTAAGACTATTAGTAATATAAATAGCTCTATATTAGGTACTTTAATTAAAGGCCCTAGGTTCTTATAGTATACCTTAATAGGCCTATTTTCTATACTTTTTTTATAAAAAAAGTAAGCGTTAGTCTTTATAAGGGACCCTTTAAGGCACCCTTTAAAGCTATCTATATAAAAGGCTAAGGGCTATAGCCTAAAGTCTTCTAGGCTAGCTAGGCTAGCTATAAGGCGTTAGTACTACTTCTTAACTAAGAGGTTAAGGGCCTTTATTATTATAATAAAGGCCTTAGGCTTTAAGGCTTATAAGGCCTCTTAGCTAGCTTTCCTTCTTTCTAAGTTATAGCTAGGTCTTATAATAGCTACTAAGCTTTTAAGAAGGTAGAAGAGCTATATATATAGCTTAATATAGCTAAAGGTCTCTATATTAAAGCTTAAGTTAATAAGGTTATCTTATATAGCTAGGTTATAAGCTTACCTTATAAAGTAACTAAGTAAAAGGTTTAGGGTCTAGAAGGTATAAGAGAGGCATGCCTTTTTAAATTATACCTTATTACGACTACGGCTACTAGGCTACTAACGGTCGACCGCGTTAAGCACGTAATATAGTCTAATAGATAAATAGTTAGCACGACTATTTAATAGATATAGGATTAAGGGGATTATAGAGATCTAAGTAATCTAGGATTAATAATATTACTACGCTTTATACGATCTAACGTTAGGGATTATAGCTAGGCCTATAATCTAAGGATAGTTTCTATAGGTATATATAGCTACCTACTTTTACTCCTTTAAATAGATAGCTTAATAGCTTTTAATATAATTATTAAGATCTTTATTATAATCTTATCTTTAATTCTAATTACTTAAATACTTAGTTATAGCCTATAGTCTACGACCTCTAACTTATTACTAACGTAATATACTTATTATTACTTAGACCACGCCTTATTATATCTATTAATATAAACCCTTTAATAGGTTTATCCCTTAAGAATAATACTAGTTATTATACGTTAAAAGCTCTTATTTAGTATAATATCGCGTTACTCTAAGTAATATTATAACTATTAATATACCTATATAGTAAGTTAGATTAACTAACTCTAAAGCTATTATATTACCTTAAGATATAATACGCGAGATTATTACCCTTTAATATAAGGTATAGTTACTTAAGAATAAAGGAGGTAATAGATAAGTTAAGGACCTTAAAGAAGTAGTTAAACTAAAATAGCTAGGACTATTTAATAGTACTTATAGTATACTTTAAGACTTTCTTACTTAACTTAAGGCTTACTATTAGTTTTACCTTATAAAACTCTTAGACCTAGTTAAAAAGGTACTCTATATAGGAAATTATTTATTTAGAATAGTACTTACTTAGTTTAGACCTATTATAAGGGATTTTCTCGATAACTAACTAGCGCGATAAGATAACGAGATAGATAAAGTCTTTACTAGTTTTTAAGGATTTAAAGAAGCTATTATAAAGGTATTTTAAATAACTAATAAAGAATAAGAAGCTAAATAAAAACTTTAAGAACTTTAATAAAGGATCTTAGTATTAAATTATATTATAAAGTTCTATTAAGTTACCTTAAAGCTTAATTAGGACGACGAACCTCTTATATTACGATTCTATAATAAGCTTAAAGAAGAAGTTATAAACGAGCTCTATAAGGAAAATCGACCTAATAACCTCTTAGACTATATTACTATAGTAGTATAAATTAATAATAAATAGTATACGCGATACTAAGAAAAGAAATAAGGAAGAGTAAACTAGAACCCTTCTTATAAGAATAACTTTAACTAACGCGCTAACTATAAAAAGAAGCGCGAAACTCTTATTACCTATACTTATATAACTAACCTAGGTAGGATAGACCTAAATATAATATAAAAAAGTAAAAGAAAGTATTTTAATTATAGGAAACTTAGATATTATTTTAAAGAATATAGATAACCTTATAAGGAGAAGAAAACCTACTAAGTACTAGCCTTAAAAGGTAAGAAATACCTAAATATTACTAATAAATAAGAACTAAAGTATAAACTCCTTAGTTAAACTATATATTATAATAATAAATATATAGTATACTTAAGCGATAAGAACGGTATTAAATAGTTCTTAAAGCTATTAAAGAAAACCCTTATAATAATATAATAAAGGGATCTTAAAATATAGAAATAAGTTAAATTCATAGAACTAAAATACCCTTATCTTAAAAGAGTATCTTAAGACTAAATTAAAAAGAATAGTAAGTAATTTTAAGAAGATATATAAAATAAAAATTAATAATAATAATAAGTAGTCTATAAATAATATAATAAAGAAGATATAAATATAGCTTTTATACTTATAAAACTTAGATAATAACCTAAAAAGGAATAATAAAGTATTAACGATATAAGCTTTAAAGAATAAGAAATACCTAGAGATATAAAAGATAAAAACGAACTTATACTACTACCCTTACTATTAAGGGAAAATACTATAATTAAAGAATACGCTTTATACTTTAAAGAATTTAAATTCTTATAGAAAACTAATAAGCTATATTAATTTAGTATTAACCGGTACTATATAAAGGAAACTATATTATAGCTATTACTATAGTTAATATCTTTATAGCTTTATAATAAGAATAGTAACTATAAGAAGAATTTAAAGATAACCTATAAATACTACTTACTTATAAGTATTATAAGTATATTTTATAGATATTATACGTTTACCTAGATTATATAATATACTTTTAGATAAAGGTATAACATAATACTTTCTTAGTTAGGTTTAAAGGATAAGTACTTTTAAAACCTTACTTAAGTATAAAACTAAACTACTAGAAAATCGATTAACGCTATATAAGAGCGCTACTAAGAGGTATAGGCTAATAAAGTACTTAGGTATATAGTACTAATATATTAGTAGGGTATTAGTAGGGAATCGTACCTACCCCGCTTATATATTATAGACCTCTTACTACTCTAACTAAAGAGGAGAAATCCTTCTTTTAGTAAGCTTTAGTCTTATAATAAGGAGAATATAATATATATAGCGTAGTACCTCTAGCTATCTCTACTACCTAACTAATTATACTATAATACGTATTCCCTTATAATTTCTAAAGCTTCCCTTTTTAGTTACTAAGTAAAGATAGCTACTTAGAGAAGACTATATAACGCTCCTATAGCGCGATATAGTAGTTAACTAGTCGAGGCCTCTTTATTACGTATATTAGGTATTTACTTAGGAGATAAAGAACTAGAAAATATATCCTTAAAATAGACCCTTATTATAGACGATATTCTAACTATATTAAAGATATCGCTACCTATAGGCGTAAGACTATCAACTTATAAAGAAAAGCTTATAGCCCTATAAGCGCGTATTAAGGAGCTAGAGGAGACGAAACGCTTATAAGACCGCGTTATATAATTAGAGGAGGAAATTACTAAACGTACTAGCGCTATCGCTATCTATTTAGGAAAGTATTAATAGTCCTACTCCCTTAAATCGGACGGTAGTTATAGTAGCGAGGTTAAGATTAAAAATATCGCTTAATTATCTTAACCTATTAATATATAGAAACATCTAGACTAAACTTACGATCTAAAGGACGCCTTTAAAGTAGCGCTTAAACGCTTTTATCGCGATAAAATAAAGATCCTCTATATAGTAGATTATATATATAGCGACTATAAAGTAAGATAGCGCTAATACCTTAAAGAATAAACGCCGATTAACTAAACTAAATATAGTATAGATTAGGTATACTTTAAGGAATAGATACTTATCTTAATTAAGGATACTATAAATAAGGAGATACTATTAGTAATATAATTAAAGGAGGCTCGCTAATAAGAAGGCTAGTCCCTCTTAAAGTTTAGCTTATACCTTAACTCCTTAGAGAGGTATTTTAAACGCTTATTAAAAAAAGCACGTGCTCTTACGTTTTTCGCTAAGCTAGAGCTATAACTTTAAGACTAAATTAACCTTTATTTAATACCTATTTATACTTATTAATAGGAAGAGCTTATATAAGTCGCTTAATAATATTAAGATACTACTACTAATAAGAAGCGATATACTAATATTACTTTTACCCTTAAAGGAACTAAGAATAGAAGTAGTATTATACCTTAAGGCGGTATATATAAGGGAAGGAATTAAAGAGGCTAATAAGCTAGGCTAAATCGTTAAGGAAATACTACTAATTTAACTAATAACTAGTAAGCTAGTAATATACCTACTAGGGGCCGAACTAAGGGATATTATCGAAGAAGAGGATCTTTTACTTAATCGGGAATTATATATTTCTAATATAATAAGCTAGGATACCTATCTATAAAATATACTAATTCTTTAAAAGTAAAAACCCTAGTAAAGACTCTTAGACTTAATACTATAAAATAAGGAAAAGGTAAGATATTAAGGTAAACGCCTTTCCCTTAATAAACTTAATACTTATAAGATAGTTACTTAAAACTCTTATAAGGATATTAAGGCGAAACCCTATTAAAGTCCCTATATACTTAGATACTTACGGTACTATTAACCTTATAGATATATACTTTACCTAATAATAAGGATTACTATAAGTAGCGCTATTATACCTTAAGTTATTAGGGCTTAGTAATAGTAAGGTAAGGGAGTATAAAGTATAGTTAGTATCGCTCTAAATAATAAATATAAGAGGCACCGAAAAGATAATTACTTATTTCTATATTAGTACTAATAAGTTAACGCTAAACGATTAAGTACTAATCTTTTTATTAGTTACTACCTTAGAGGATAAACGTATTTATATTATCTTATAGAAACGATAGTAATAGTTTAAGTATTAACTAAGTAAAGAAACCCTATAAAATCCCTATAGATTCCTTTAAGAATATAAGAATAAGGTAAGGGTATATATAATAGCGCTTAATCCTAAGCTAATCTTATTACTAAATAAAGATAAGGATAAATAGATTTTATAAGAAGAATAGGCTAAAATCCTACTAACTCTTTACTAGTTTAAAGATACTTTCTTAGCTAATAAATCCGATTTATTACTAGCTAGAAAGGGAACGGATTACTTAATTAATTTAATCCTTAATATAGAACCTCCTTATAAACCGATTTACCCTTTATTATAAAAGGAACTCTAAGTATTACGCGACTAGATCTAAGACGTAATAAAAAGGAAAATAATCTAGGAGTTAAAGAGCCTAGCTAGGGCGCTTATCCTTTTTATTTTAAAAATAGATAGTACCTTATAGCTATATATAGACTACTAAGGACTTAATTAGGTTATATAAAAGAATTAGTACCCTTTACCCTTTATTTTAAAGATTATTAACCGCTATTAAGGAGCTAAGTATTTTTCTAAGATTAATATATAAAATATATATTAATATATTTAAATTTAAGAAGGAGATAAATAAAAGACCGCTTTCTAAACGTATTATAGATATTTTAAATACCTAGTAATGCCCTTTAGACTTACTAACGTATTAGCTATGTTTTAGAGCTATATCTATTAAGCGCTTAAGGGGCTTATAGATATAATCTATATAGTCTACCTTAATAATATCCTTATATACTCTAAGATAAGAGAAGAATATACTAAATACTTAGGATAAGTAATAAAAAGGCTAAGGGCTATAGAGCTTTATATAAAACTATCGAAGTATATCTTTTATTAATAGTTAGTCGAGTTCCTTAGGTTTATATTATCTATTAATAGGGTATTAATAGACCCTTAATAGGTAGAGGTAATAGCTTAATAGCCTAAACCTATAACTTACTATAATATTTAGGTTTTCCTTAGGTTTTATAATTTTTACTAACGATTTATATATAGGTACTTAAGAGTTATAGCGCCCTTAACTATATTATAAAAGGGGAGTAAGAATAAGAAGAAGCTAAGGAGTATAAAGCTAAACCTTACTAAAAGGGTAGCGTTTTAGGCTCTTAAGGATACTTTTTAAGGAGCCTTACTCTATTAATATTATAATCTAGAAAAATATATTTATATTAAAATAGATATATCGTAATTCGTAATAGTAAGGATTATCTCTTAACTTAATAATAAAGGGCGTTACTATCCGATCGTATTTTAGTTAAGGAAGTTTACTAAAGCTAAACTTAATTATAGTATTTTAAACTAAGAACTCTTTACTATCGTTAAGTTATTTAAATACTAGCGATATTATATTAAAGGGGTAGTATATAAAGTAAAGGTATTATTAAACTACTATAACCTCTAGACGTTTATATACTAGACCTCCCTAAATAAGAGGTAAGTAAGATAGTATATATATTTAGTACTATTTAACTTTACGATTAAGTATTATATAGGTAAATCTAACCTAGTAAACGCGCTATTAAGAATGCCTAGATATAAGGGTAAGAAGCCCTTATTTATAGAACTATTACTAGAGCTATAACCGAAACTAGCTACTATTAATACTATATCTATATAAAGAAATAATAAGGCGTTTTTATAGGTAAAGAGATACTTAACCTTAAGTTAATATATATATAGTAAAGTACCTTTATATAAGGAAAATATATAAGCTTATCTATAGCGAAACTATAATAAATTTAAGCGCGAGACCTAAACGATTAGCTAATTAAGCTAAAAAGAGAGCTAGTTATAAATAGTTACTTTTAAGGAAGACCGCTAAAGAAGCGGCTTACTATATAAAGGTTTATATAGTAGAAGTTTTAGAACTATTACTAAAGTTACTAAAATATACTTAGTTAATATAGCGATTAGTAGGCTAAAGGAGACTAAAGACTTCTTAAAAGGGAAGGGTTTTTAGTTAGTATACTTAAATAAACTACTACTATAAAAGGGTCGTATTATAGTATTTCTAGAGGTAGCTTTATAGTAAGAGCTAATATAGCACTTCTATAATAATCCGTTAGTAGGATACTTTAGCTCTTAATATACTAGCGAACTATTAGCGAGGAACTTCTACTAAGATAGAATAATAAAAGACGTAAATAAATACGTTTAGTTATACTTAGTATATTAAGGTATAGTATCTAAGAGGCATCGCCCTTATAGTACTATATAATCGTTACTATATCCTATATAACAATAGGAAGAATTATTAATAGACTTTACTATAAGTCTACCTAAAGTATAGTATAATAAATAAGACGTTAATATAATCTTAGTAGTTATAGACTAATATACTAAGTATTACCTTTTCTTTCTTATCTCTAAGATAATAATAGCTTTAGAGCTAGTAGAATTATTTTATTACTAAGTTAAATTAGTATATAGACCTCTAAAAAGCTTTATCTTAAATAAAGGGTCCTTATTTATAAGTAAGTTTTAGTTAGATCTCTATTTTATCTTATAAGTAAAACGTAGGCTATCGACTATATTTTACTTATAAACTAACGGGTAAATAAAATAAATAAATTAAGCTATATAGTACTACTTAAGATACTTTACTAACTTAAAATAAACTAACTAAGCGTTACTCCTATATATTACTTAATTTATATATAATAATATAAAGAACGTAATAACTAGGTTATTACTTAATAAAGCGTTAATAGGTTACTAACTAAACTTTTATATTAATATTAAGGATAATATTATTTAAAGGGGGGTACCTAAAGTAAGAGTAAGAGTTACTAGGCTATAAGAGCTATAAAAGAGGCTTAAGGAATACTAAAGAAAGGCTATTAAATCGTAAGCGAAATACTATAATTTAAGGCACTAACCGCTTATACTAAAAGTAAGAGACCTTATAGTATTATCGATAAAGAATTTACGCTTTAAGGATAAAAAAAGAAAACTCTTACCTAAGTATATTAGACCGTTTTAGGTCTTATAAGCTATTAGAAAGTAAGTATATTATCTTATACTCCTTAAGAAGTACTTACGCTTTTATAACGTTTTTTATATTAGTCTCTTAGAGCTATAGAAAGAGCGAAAAGGCACCTATAAAGATAGCGAAACCCTATTAATACTAGACTTAGAGGATAATAAAGGTAAATAGGAAGTCTAAGAGATTAAAGACTAAAAGAGATCTAAGGGCAATACCTTTTTCCTTATTAAATAGAAAGAATAGCTAGCTAAGTATAATTAATAGGTTAATACTAAAGATATAGCGAATAGCTAAGACCTTATTAAAGAATATACTACTCGCTTAACCGGGAAAAAGAGGTATAAGACTAAGTAAGGTAGGGAAACCTACTAGTATAGGGAGACGCTATTAAATTAATAACGAATCCCTACTAAATCGCTACTAACTTATTAATATATTAGCACGCCTAAATATCCTATAACTATATATAAAATAGTAAAATAAGAGAATAAGGGAAAACTATCTATACTACCTATTAAATATTATTAAGGAAAATAAAACTAAACTATAACTCTATTAAGACCCTAACGATAAAGGAGAGAAGGATAGTTATAGCTAAATAAAAGAAAGATAAGACCTATTTATTACTTTTAACTACCTCTCTTCTTTATTAGCATAGCGGGAACTAACTAAGGCGCCCCCTCTACTATACTAAATACCTTTAGAAATACCGGAACTACCCTATCCTCTACTCCTTCCTTATCCTTTACGTTAAGACCTATCTTTATTAATATAGCACTTACCTTAGCCTTAGTAAATAATAAGGTATATTACTATAAAGTATAGCCTATATCGCCGTTAATAAAGCGGAGTTTTAACTAGGATTCCTAGGCTTAGTACTCTAAGCTTATATAAGCGATATTAAATAAGGGCGCGGGGTTAAAGCGAATAATAAGCTCGTAGCGCTTATTAATTAGCGTATAGTAGTTAGTACGCTCGACTTAATATATCGTTAAGCGGTCGCTAATAAAAAAGTTAAATAAAACTTATAATAGTAGACTTTTATATACTTATAGTCCTAAAGGACTTATAATAGGCCGTCTCGGCGGCGTTAAAAGCCTTAGCTAAATACTATACTATAATAGTAAGATAACGCCGATTAGCCTCCTTAAAAATAAGCACGCCTACGTCTAAGCTATCGTCCTCGGTATCCTTATTACCGGTCTTTAGCTTATTAAGCTCGCTTAAGTACTTAACGATAGCGACTATATTAGCCCGGTTATTAGATATAAGAGTAGCGGCCTTAAGAAAGATTAGCTTATTAATCGTAATATTTAAAGTTAAAGGGAAACTTACTTAGTTATAGGTCGCGGTATATTTATAGTACTACTTATAGCGCGTTAAGGAAACCCTTAAGAAAATATAGCTAATTAAAAGCACCTTAATAGGTTTAGGCTCGGTTATACTATACTCCTTATCGACTATCCTAAAATAGTATATATACTAGAGCTTATAAGGGATAACCCTATAGGCCTTAACTAAGCGGGCTTTAGCTTTAAATTAAGTATACTTCTTTATAGAAGCGCGACCGCTTTATACCGCCGCTTAGGTGCCCTTATCTCTAGCGCCGCTATTCTTAGGTTTATTAGTAGGAGGAGTTAGATCGTAGCTATCTCTATTATTACTATTATTATTATCTTAGCCCTTATTTAGCTAGGTATTAAGATCGTTTTAGCCCTTATTTAGCTAGGCCTTATTATTAATATTAGCTTACTTATTTTAAGGAGCGGCCTAGGCGACGATCTCTTATTAGCTAGAGCCGCCCTATTAAGATAAAGTAGCTAAGTTATCGGTACTTACCTAAGAGCGCTTAGGTATAATCTCCTCGCTAGTATTAGTATTACTAATAAGGGTAATAGACTTATAAGTTTCTTAGCTTATAAAGGTAGGCTTATTAGTAGTTAGAGTTAGGGTATTCGGTAGGGTAATAAGGGCACGACCCTTACTAACGTTAGGTCTTAGACTAAAAGTCTCTTAGGATCTTAAGGTATATAAGCAAAAGCGGAATTTTAGGAAATCAAGGAATTACGTAAGACTACGTAATAGAGGGGAAGAAGGAGTATAAGGTAGGATTTTCAACGGAATTTATTAGTAGTGTATTAGTATATAGAAGAGGTGTTAAAGTTAATGATTCTTAATCTATTTACTAGCGGACATGCTGTCTTATATAGACAATTATAGCTAAACGGAAGAACCTTTCGGGACCAGATTTAGGCTGCCGTATAGCCCTAAGACTAGGGAATTCCGTAATACCTCGAGTAAATCTAGAAGTGTCTTGGTTCTACTAATATTCGTGTTTAAAGGAGGTTGGTCGTGCCGGTGTTCTTAAGAGGTCTTAGCTAGTATTCTAAGCTAGCTCTATTCCTTCGATTCCCGATTATACGATAACCGGCAACCCGTTTAATATATAATAATATGCAAAATAACGAGCGATTCTTGCTCTATAGGATGTGTTTTTATCTATAATTAATATACTACTTATTAGCTTATATAATCGGGAGAGTATATTATAGCTGCTTTATTTATAGTAGGAACACCGTTCCTTATATAGGACTAGGATTCCCCTATACCTTTCTTAGCTTTCTTCGCTAAGGGGGAACTAGCGTCGCTACGAGACTTTTAGGCCGTTCGCTTACGCTTTAAGGGCGAACCCGCTACTACCTACTCCTATATATAACGTAGGAAATTAGCGTTATAGTTCTTTATCTTCTTTAATATAAAAGGCATTATCGTTAATAAATCGTTAATAAAAAGTAATATAAAAAGGTATAAGGGATTAATAAAAAAAGGTATAAAACTCTATAGTAATTATAAGCGGAAGAGTTAAAAAGAAAATAAAATAAAAAAAAGTAAGAGATATATATATATACTCTTTATATTATAGTTACGCGGCTAATATATAGGCGATACTATAACGGTTACTTAGCGGTAACTACTAGTATAATAACTATTAACGTTATAGAGCGTAAACTAACGTATACTTATATAGGCATATACGTATAATATATAACTAAAACTACCTCTCTTCTTAACTAAATATATATAGTATAGTAAAAGCAATATATATTAAAGATATAGCTAAGACGTCTATATAGGAGGGGAGATAATTATAAGAGCGCTACTAAGAGGTATAGGCTAATAAAGTACTTAGGTATATAGTACTAATATATTAGTAAGGTATTAGTAGAGAATCGTGCCTACCTCGCTTATATATTATAGACCTCTTACTACTCTAACTAAAAAGGAGAAATCCCTTTTCTAGTAAGCTTTAATCTTATAATAAGGAGAATATAATATATATAGCGTAGTACCTCTAGCTATCTCTACTACCTAACTAATTATACCGTAATATATATTCCCTTATACGCTACTTAAATAACTAAGTTATATTATTAGAACCTAATTATAGTATACTACTTAAATACTATAATAATTATAGTTTATTAATAAGATATCTTTTAAAAATATATAAAATCTATAAATACGCTAAAATAAAGGAATAGTATAACGCTACTTACTTTAAGGTATTTAAACCCTTAATCTTTTAAAGACTTATATAATAAGTTAAGTATAATAAAGAAGATTATAATAAATATATATACTTAAACTATAAAGTTTATAAATATAAAAAAGTATATATATAGTATAAATAATATAATAGTATACTAAAAGATTATTAGTAATATATATAAAAGCTATAAGCTATATTTAATTAAAGAAGAATTAATATAGAGATACTATATATAAAATAAAAAGATATAAAACAAAAACTTAACCTTTAATATAAAAATAAATAGAATTATAAAGTATAGTATATAATTAACTATAAAGTAATATAATATAAATAATATAGCGTTAAGAAATAAGAAATCTTTAATTAGCTATAAGAAATTAGTCTCTTAAGCCTTAATATAATACTATATAATAAAAATATAAAGAAATAATATTAATAATAAATTAAAGAAGAATACCTAAATAAAATAAATAAGGACTAAGTAAAAAATAAGGTACGCTATCTATAAAAGGGCTATAGACTAGTATAATATAATAAGATCTAAGGACCCTATATATAGTAGTAGTAAGCTATAATAACTAAATAATATTAAATATTTAAATCGTAGGATATTATATATATATAATTATAAATTATAACGTAGTAAGTAATTATATTTTACTTTAAGTCGTTAATCGTTACTAACTTATATTAAAATGTAAGAAAGATCTATATAAACTTATAAATATTAAAGGAGAGGCCTTTAACTATAATAATAGAATTATTAATATAAAGATTAATTACCTTAATATTAATATCTAGGGCTATAATAAATAAGTTAACTTTAATATTATAGATATTAAAGAATATAACCTTATATTAAGGCTTTTATAGGTATAGGAGAGTAACTTATTAATTAACTAGAAAACTAGCTAGCTATATTAAAATAAAGATATAAGTTTTTAAGACTAATAGATTTAAAAGAAAGTAAAATTTTACGATAATTTAGCTACTAAATAAGATAAAAAAGATAACTATTTAAGTAAATTATTATAGGCTTTAGTAATATAAATAAAAATAGTAACTAAACTAATAGATATAATAAAATTAACTAATAAGACCTATATACTAACTAATATAGCTATATAACCTAGTACTTAATATAAATAAAATAAAGGATATAATATAAAGATTTAAAGAGTTATTATTACTTTAAGGAAAGACCTTAAATAAATTAATAAAGAGCTTAAGTTAAGAGAAACTAGCTCTTAAAAGAAAGAATAAAGCCTATAAGATAGAATAAAGAATATCCCTTAGGAATACTAGAAATATAATAAACTCTTTAAGGAAGAACTTAAGATAACGTTACTTAAATATAGTTAATAAGACTATAAAATTTATCTTAAGGATAAAATAACGCCGACGTTTTAGAAGATTTATAACCTAAATAAAAAGTAACTATAAACGCTACGCGACTACCTTAACGAGAATCTATAAAAGGGATATATATAAACGTTAATATTTAAAGTAAGCTACCTAGTTATATTTATTTTAAAGAAAAATAATAAGCTATAACTAGTTATTAACTATAGACGCTTAAACGATATTATTATAAAGGACTAAATACTATTACTACTTATATTAAAACTATAAGATTAACTATAGTAAAAAATAGTTTATAGCCCTTAACTATAAAAGCGCTTATAACTTAATATATATAAAAAAGGAATATAAATAGATAATAGCTTTTAAAATAAAATTTAGACTATTTAAATATCTAGTAATACTATTTAGACTTATAAATATACTAGCTACCTTTTAATAGATAATTAATAATATCCTACGTAAATACTTAGATATCTTTATAGTAGTATACCTAGATAATATCTTAATCTTTTTAGATACCTTAAAAGAATATAAAGAATATGTCTATAAGGTACTTTATATACTTTAGAATATAAAGTTACTAGTTAAACTAAAGAAAAGTAAGTTCTATATATAAGAAGTAGACTTCCTTAAATATATAATCTTACTAAAGGAGATATAAATATAATAAGATAAGATTAACTTAGTTAAAGAATAGCTAATACTAAAGAACGTTAAGGACGTATAAAGTTTCTAAGGATTTATAAATTACTACTAACGATTTATTAAAGATTTTAGAAAGATTATAGTACTACTATATAACTTAATAAAAAAGGAAAAAGGATTTATATAAGACGATAAAGCTAATAAAGCTTTCGAATATATTAAGACTATAATTATATAAGAACTAGTCTTAACTACCTTTAATTTAAAATAATAAATCGAACTTAAAACTAATATATTAGACTTTACTTTAAGAGTATAAATTAAATAAAAAGATAATAAAAGAAGACTATAACTAATTATATTCTATTTAAAGAAGCTATATAGCGTAGAATGTAATTACCCTATATATAATAAAGAATTCCTTATAATTATTTAAGCTTTTAAGGAATTTTAATACTACTTTCTTAAAAGTAAGTATAAAGTTAAGGTTTATATAGATTATAAAAATATCTTATACTTTATAATAATATAATAGTTAAACGGATAATAGATCTAATAGGCCGAATACTTATTAGGATTTAACTACGAAATAATCTATAAAAAAGGAATAGAAAATAGTTAAGCTAATACTTTTAATCGATAAAGTAACTATAATATAAAGGTACTTATAGTAAAAGGATAACTCTTAGAAATTAACGAAAATAGGAACTATTAATAATAATAGCTAAATATAATATTTAAAGTATAACCTAATAACTTAATATACTAAAAGATCCTAAAATAGATAAAAGAATATAAAGTATTAAACGGATATAATATAAGATATTTAGAAGTTTTAATATATAAAAATAAAATCTAGATATTACTAAAATTATAAGATAAAGTTATATAAGATATATACGAATATTTAATATATAAATATTAAGGAATCTAAAGAATAATAAAATAGATTAAACGATAATATAACTTTTTATAGCTTAAAGAAGTAGTATAATAAGTTATTAAAGAATATAAACTTTATATATAAAGTAAAGCTAAATAATATAAACTATATAGAGAGTTATAACTACTATTAGTACTAGAAAAACTATAGGATTTAATAGCTTTTAACTATATTATAAAGCTATTACTATTAAAAGAACTTATAACTAACGTTAAGTATAATAGTATATTTATTATTACTAATAAACTAATAAAGTATAAATACTTTTTACTATATAAAGAAGTAAGTAATATAAAAGAGCTAGTATATATATTCTTATAAATAATTATTAGTAATTATAGACTATTAAATAAGATTATCTTTAATAAAGGAAGTATATTTATAGCTAAGTTTTAATAAGCTCTTATAGTATAATTAAAGACGAAATATAGGCTTAGTATAGCTTATTACTTATAAATAGATAGATAAATAAAATAACTTAACTAAACGCTTAAATAATATTTATAATACTATATTAGCTATAAATAAAATAATTAAGTTAAATAGCTATTAATAGTATAACTAGCTTATAATAGCTTAGTTATAAAAATAACTAAGCTCTTACTAGTATATACTAATTATAGATATAACCTAGAAGTATTTAAGGTTACTTAATAAGAACTATAAGTAAAACAAGTAATACTATAAGTAGATTAGCTATAAAAATTATATAAAGAAATATAATAAGAACTTTAATTTATTAAAGAATAAATATCTACTTACTATAATTAAAAAAGATTATAAGGACTAATCTTTTAAGAGGGAGATATAGTCTACTTTATATAATGAAATATTAAAATAAAATAACTAAGTAATAAATTAGATTTTAAGAAACTTAGACCGTTTAAGGTTAAGAAAACTATTTTAAAGGTTAACTATAAACTTTTACTACTAATAATAATATAGATATACCCGATATTTTATATCTTATTATTAAAACTAGCGCTATAAAATACTAAACTATAGGAAAAAATTAAAGTTAACGATAATTAAGAATATAAAGTAAAATAAATACTAAATATAAGAAAATAAGGTTAGTAATAAGAATACCTTATTAAGTAAAAGGGATATAAACTAGAGGAAAATACCTAGGAACTACTTAAGCACTTAACCTATTATAGCTCTTTACTTCGATAATTTTACTAAAAGGTTTAAGAGGGATTAAAGGACTAAGATCTATAAACTCCTTACTAATACTAAATAAAGACTAATTTACTTTATTAAGAACGCCTAACGATTATAAGTTATTTACTACTTAATACTTATATATATTAAGTATAAGTAAAACGCTATCCTTAGTATTTACTTCTTAGATACTATAATAAAATAACTTATAACTCTTTTCCTTTATATAATTTTAAATCTTTTAGATATAAGCTAAATAAATTAACGGTAATAGATATTTATAACTAAAGGTTCGTAAGCTATACTTAAAGCTTTAATAAAGCTTCCTTAGCTTCCTCCTCTTTAAAATATAGCTTATACTACTCCGCTAATAATTTAGTTACTAAAAGAAATATATTAGCTACTATATATAAAAAGAATTAAAAGATACCTATAAAAAGAAGCTACTAAAATACTATTATAATAAGGACGACTACTAGTAGTATAATTATTATAGCGCGAAGAATTTTTAGCTATCTAATAATTTATTTTCTTTACCTTAAAGTATTAAGTATATAGTATATTAGTAGGATCTTTACTTAAGTCGATATATTTAGTAAGAGTAGCGCGCTTAAAGGCTTTTTAAGAATAATATTTTAGTATATAACTAGATATACTATTAGTAGTATATCTTAAAAGGATAAAGAAATAAGGAATAATATACTTATATATAACGCGATAAGGGTATATTTATATATAGCGGCTTAGGCAGCTATAGTAGGTCTTATAGATAAGATAAAAGAAAGGGAGATATTATATTATAACTATAGCTATTAGGCCGCTAACGGTCGACCGCGTTAAGTATATAATATAGTCTAATAGATAGATAGTTAGTATAACTATTTAATAGATATAGGATTAAGGGGATCGTAGAGATCTAAGTAATTTAAGATTAATAAGATTACTACGTTTTATATAATCTAACGTTAGGGATTATAGCTAGGCCTATAATCTAAGGATAGTCTCTATAGGTATATATAGCTACTTACTTTTACCCCTTTAAATAGATAGCTCGATAGCTTTTAATATAATTATTATAATCTTTATTATAATCTTATTTTTAATTCCGATTACTTAATTACTTAGTTATAGCCTATAGTCTATAACCTCCGACTTATTACTAATATAATATACTTATTATTACTTAAACTATACCTTATTATATCTACTAATATAAACCCCTCGATAGGTTTATCCCTTAAGAATAATACTAGTCGTTATATACCTTTAGTAGTAGTAAGGCCCCTTTAGCTATTTAAGCCTTAATAGGGGATCTTTTAAAGGCCCCTAGGACCTTTAAAAGAGTTTAGTTTTAAAGCCTTTAAAAAGGCTTTATAAAGCTCTTAAGGGTCTAAGGCCCCTTATACTAAAGCTAGGCCCTATAGTTTACTATAAAGGTTATATAAGCTTAGTAGAGCTCCTTAAAGGCTTTAAATAATAAGCCTCTTTATATAAAGGTTAAGTAAGATAGCCCTTTAAAGGTAGCTTATATAAAAGCTAACTTCTTTTTAATATATTATTTAAATAAGAGCTTAGAATTAAAGAAGTCCCCTAGCTACTATATAAAGGGCTTTACCTTAAAAATTAAGCCTCTTATTATTATACCCTTTAAAATAAGCTGCCTTTACCTACTAAAGTAAGTAAGTTTTATCTTAAAAGGGTTAAAGTAAACCGCTTAGTTCTTAGCTTATTTAAATACTTTAATAGTTATAGCTCTTATAAAAAGAGATATAAAAAGTATATAAAATATATAAAGGTAAAATTAAAAGTAAGGGGTTAAATAAGTAAGGTAAAGATATTTAATTCTTATAAAGGTAGTAATTAAGGTAAGGGAGTAATTATTATATTACCTTAATTATTCTTCTTTCCTTTATTTAACGCTCTTTTTATACCTATTTAGTATCTTAATTAATAAAGAAGATCCTACTTAAAAAAAGCTATTAATATTCTCTTAACTACTAAGCTTTTTACTAGTTTTTCCGGTCTTTTTTAGCCGTTACTAGTATATCCGTTTTATCTTTCGCTACCTTTATAAGACGCTATTACTATTTTTACTTCCCCTTATACCCTTACTATCTTCTTTATACTTCTTTTTAGCTCCTTCTTCCTTCTTTTATACTAAGTATTTTTAGCTTCTTAGGTCCCTTTTATTAATAGATATCTCTAATAATAATAAAATTAAGCTATATTTTATAATATACCCCCTTAGCTATAGCTTACCTTTATAGTAAGGGTATAGCTAATAGAGCTTTAGGTTAGTAAGCGTATAAAGGAGGTTCTTAGCTTTATACTTATCCCTTTACTTAAGGAAAGTAAGGGCCCTTTTAGGTCCCTAGACTCTTTTAGAAATACTTAAGGATTAAGGGCTTAAAGAGGGGAAAGTCTTATAGAAAAGGGGACCTTTATAGAAAGGAGAAACCTAATTAAAATAAGGGGCCCTTTAAAGGGAAACCCTTTTTCTTTACTTTAGCTATAGACATTACCTTTTTATATAGGCTATTAGCTTCTCTTATAAACTCTTAAAGTAGGCCTTTAAAGATAGATTCTTATAGACGTCTTCTAGCCTTAGTTACTATAAAAAGATAGCTTACTTTTACTTTAGTAAGGGCTTTATAAGACTATTTACTTTTATTAATACTATAAAAGCTTAATAAATAAAAATAAGTTTTATTTAAACCTCTTAATATAGCTAATACTAATAAATATTAATATACTATAGCTAGGTTAATAGCTTACTATTTTCTATAAGAATCTATATAGTCTATATATTATTATATTCTATAGCTAATAGGATTAGAATTTATAGTTATAAAAATATAAGTAGCTAGCTAAGGAAAATAGCTTCTAGAAGCGCTTATAAATATACTAGCAGTCTAGCCCCGCTATAAGTAGGCCGGCCTAAACCTCGCCTACCTAGACCTAGCGACGAATTTATTAGGACCTCCCCCTAACCCCGGTCCGGGCCCCCTAACCGGGAAAATAAAAACCCGGGGCTAATACTAGTAACTCGATAAGTATAGCGCGAAGCTAGTATAATAACCCGACTACCGGCCCGGCTAAAGGCCGGCATTAATAAAAAATAGCCCGCTAAGCCTTATAGCGGAAAAATAAGGTAGAGCCTAGGAGGATATCGCTATAAGATAAGGTCGGAGATAATTATATAATTAACTATTAACCGTTAACTAAAAACGCTTATACTACTAATTAACGCTATATACCCTATATATATAAAGGAGTTACTTTCTAAGGTTACTTTATAGTAGGGCTAATACGATTCCGACTAACTATAACGATACCTAAGATAGCCGGCGTAAGATTCTTATATATTATAACCGCGACCTAGTATAAGGGCGGACTAGCTACGAAAGAGGGGAGGGTTTTCCTCTAGGTACTTTAGTTTTTCCCTCTTATTTAACGTCGAAGTTCTAGATACCTCTAGATAGGTTACTAGTATAATCTTAATAATAATAATAATATATTTAAAAGAGCTAATAGCTTTACTTTTATACTTAAAGTAATAATAGTAGCTTACTTTAAAGCGCTTTAAGTAATAGTTCTTTTAAAAAAGGATATAATATACTTATATAAGCTCTTTTTATTTAAGGAATTATCTATAAAGAGTAAATCGCTTAAATAAAAGAAGATTTTTATAGCTATTTTCCTCCCTTACCCTCTTAAGTATAGACTATATAATCTTATTAAATAAAAATAAAGAATAGCTTTATTTACTACTTCTTATTATAAAGTAGGTAGAGGCGTATATATAGGTACCGTCTATAGAATAATATTAATAAGCTATATAGAGCTCTCTTATACGCGGCTAGCCTATATATATATATATAGGATCCGGCCCTTTATACGTAACTATATAGCTTAGGCTATAGCTTAAGCCTATAACCTATAATAGTTAAAGACTCTTATATAATACCCTCCCTTAAGCGCGGCGCGGCGTTGCCCTATTAACGGCTTCCGTACTATAGGGCCTATACTACTAGCTCTACCCTACCCTTTTCTATTAATCGTACTAGCCCTACTAGCTTTATTATCCCTACGCCTATTAGCCTAGGTAGCTAGAACTGGGCTCTATACTTATCGGCCAGCTAGCCGTTTAAATAAGGGCGCAACCTATTATATACGCCCTTAGGTAGCCGGCGGCCGGCCTAGACCTACGTAAGCCTTAGGTTGCCCGTCCCCTCGGCCTTAGGCAGCCTCCTCTACCTAGGGGTATATAAGACGGCATCCCCCCCTTCCTCCTTCCTTTCCTTCTCCTCCTTCTTTAACTATAGTAGTAGTAGTAATAAGTAAGTTCCGCTCTACCTAAGGCGTTAGTTCGTTCCTAGCTATATAGGCCGCCTTATTAATATATACTTATAATAATAGCTATAGTAGTAATAATAGCCCTAATAATAATAACTTTAACTAATAAGTTCTCTGCCTTATAAAGCGGGAGGCCGTAATCTATAATACTAACTTCCGCGATAGATATATTTACCTCCCCCTCCCCCGCTTCCTCCTTCTTAGAGCGTACGGAGTCGTTTATCGACGCCGTGCTAGGCACGGCCGACGACGGCTCCGCCGCTGCCGCTGCTCCTACCCGCGCCCCCGTGACCGCGCCTACCGCCGCCGCCTCTACCTCTACTACGCTAGCCGCCCTTATATCGCCCTTCCGGGTAACGACGCCGTCCCCGCCTCCGGCTATAACGCCCGGCCCCTCTACCCCCGCCTCTACTACTACTACCCCCGTAAGTCCGCTACCTAGCGAGCGTAGTAGCTATTTTCCGCTAACTTCTTAAAGTATAAACGCTAAGTATAGGCTAGAGCCGCCCGCGCGGCCCCCTATATATAGTGCGCGTCGTAGGAGCTCCCTTATACCGACTAAGTCGGGCGCCGCTATAGCGGTAGTTATTACTAGTACGCGCGTGCCGGCCGCGCCTATAAGGCGGCGCCTCCTATCCTACTCGCTACGGCGTCGGCTTAAAAGGCCGGCGCGTATAGGTAGGCACGGGGGGCTACTAAGAAGCGCCTTACCGCCGCCGCCGCCGCTTACTATAATCTCTACGCCCTTAAGCGCTAGGGCCTTATCCCTAAGTAAGTTCCTTTTATCTAGCTCTTTTACTTCCGCTACTAACTCTCCCGGTACTAAGGATACTGCCTCTATCGCCTTATTAGCGGTCCCCTTAGCCGTGCCCGCCGCCGCCCCTACTGCTGCTACTGGCCGGCCCCCCCCCGCCCCCGGAGCCCCTGGAGCCGCCGCTGCCGCCGACTAGCTCGCGGGCCTAGAGGGCCGCCTAAGCGCTTTAGAGAGCGCCGCCGCCGCTAATAAGGTAGAGGAGGATAACGAGGATAAGGATAAGGACGATAATAAGGATAAGGAGTAGGTCTAGGTAGTCTAAGGGCTCCGCTTTAAAATAAACGCTATTTTTATCTTTACTTATATAATTACGCTCGCGTTATTATAACTACCTACTCTACTTTACTTACTTTATAGTCTTAGCCTAGGCTATTATTAGTAGTCTATTAGTCTATTATTCTCGTCTACCGTTCTAAATAAGGCTTTAAACTTATCGAGGGCTATAGTTCCTATAAACTTATATATAGGTTCCTATATAGGGTTAAGATACCTACGCTACTTAATAAGGACCTCCTAGCGTTTCCCCTTATTAACCTTTTTCTAGCGCGCGGCCTATATCTCTTTAACCTTAAACTTATCTTCTCCCTTTACCTTAATTATAAGCGGTTAAGCGTCTACTACTTCTTATCTAGGTAGCGGGTTAAAGGAGGCTCTATAAAGGAGGTCTATATTAATCTTATTATAGACCCCTATTAAGAGACTATCGAGCTCTATAACCTATAGGCTAATAACCCTCTATACTATAAACTTTACGTATAGCTAGTTAAGCTTCTTCTTTAGTCGTGCTAACCTATAGTTATAGAGGTCTAGCTATACCTTATCTCCTACCACGAACCTATCTACTAAGGCCCTAGTCTTATTAGCGTGCTGCTTTTAATCTTATACTATAGCGGCTATCGTAGATTAGTAATAATTTATAGTCTTTTATAGCTTTTATATAAACGCGGAAGCGCGGCCCTCTAGTAATAAATTACTATACTACTCCGCTACTATATCTACGGTAAAGGGAACTAGTAAAGGTAGTTTAAAGCTATACGTTATAAAGAAAGGGGCTATCTTAATAAAGGTATATAGTTTACTATTTAACGTAAGTTAGGCCGCGGGGAGCTACCGGTCCTAGTCTACTTAGTTATAGGCTACGATAGCCTATAGGTAAGCCTACGCCTCTTAGTTAACCCTCTTAGGCCCTTTATCGGTCTATAAGTAATATACCGTGCTAAGTAGCTATATAATCTAAAGTAGCTAGTATAAGTACTACTAAAAGCGGCTAGTTTAATTTAATCCCTTATTGCTTATAATAGAGGCTAGCTAGCTATATAAGCGGGCCTAGTACTATAGGAAGCGCTTTATATAGGACTTTATATCTATAAACGGTATCGGCTCTAATACTATAGACTTACTAAGTTAGTCTTTAATTACTTATATATAGCGGTTGCCGCCCTTTATAAGTAAGAGGTCTATTATAAAGTCTATCTATATATATATATAGAACTAGTCGGGTACTAAAAGCTACTTAAGTAGCCCCTTAAGCTACGCCCTTTAAATCTTTATACGGCTATAAATATTATAGTTATAAAGGAAGCGACGAACGTAGTACTATAGGAGGGGCTAGTAAAAGTCCCTTATAAGGCCTACTACTATGCCCTATCTACCTAGGTAACCTATAACGCTAGAGTTATAAATAAGTTAGACTAGCCTCCCTTAGAGCTTATTTTATTTATCTAGCTCCGGCGGTCCCTCCTTCTCCTTAGCTTCTATAGTATATAGTACGCCTAGTACCTATAGTCACCCCTACTAGCATAGATACCCTTATAAGTTTATATAGTAGTCGGCTACCTATACCTTTAGCTTTAGCTTTAGATCTAAGCGTCGAGCGCTAGACTTAATAGCGTAGCGCACGCCCTCGTAGGTATAGTCTAGAGCCGCTATCCTATCCTATAAGCGTTAAAGGGCCTTATCTTAGAATACTCTCGCCGCGCGCGCCCTTAGGCCGGTCTATCCCTCCTCGCCGGACTAAGGTAAGGGCGCGGAGGGAAGCTTATTTACTAATACCGCGTCTTTCTTTACTAGGGAAGCTCCTATATAAGTCTATAGTACTTCCTATAAGATAAGCTATAGATCCCGGGCCTTAATATCCGCTCTTATCGGCCGGTCTTAATCCCTTTAAAAAAGCGCGTCTAAGACCGCGGAGTCCCGCTTAAGGCGGTACTTAATTAAGAAGTTAAAGCGTAAGAGATACTCCGCTTAATAGGCTTACCGCTCTAAGAGGTACTAGTAAGTTATAAAGTACTTAAGGTTCCTATAGTCTATAAGGACCTCGAAGCTCTTATAGCTCTAGAGCTCCGCTTACTATTACTTAAGGTAGCTAATAATCGCTAGTATCTCCTTATCGTAAATAGCGTAATTCCGCTCTACTAAGGTTAGCTTATAGGAGTAGAACGCTACTAGTTACTTCCGCCCGTCTACTTTTTAGGAGAGCGTTCCTCTAAGTGCCTAGCCGCTATAGTCCGCTTTAACTAACGTAGACCGGTTAAAGTCCTACTAGAGTAGTACTAAGGCTTAAGAGAATAGGTCTTTAAGCGTATAGAACGCTCCTTCCTATATAGGCCCCTAGTAAAAGGCGGTCTACTTCCCGGTAATCTCGTTTAAGGGTATTATAATATAAGAAAAGCCCTTAATAAATATCCTATAATAGTTTGCGAACTTAAGGAAGCTCTATACGCCTATCTATATAGTTAGGGTAGCTTAGTCCTAAATCGCTTAGATCTTTACGGGGTCTACCTATATACCTATACTTATATAAATAATAAAGCCTAGGTACTTAACCCTCTTAACCCTAAATTCGCACTTATCTAGGTTAAGGTAGAGCCTATAAAGTTAAAGGCGCTCTAGGACCCTTTATACTTTCTATATATAGTCCTTATAGGAGCCGCTCGTATAGATAAGGATATTATCTATATATATAGAGGCGAACTTATTAAGGAAGTCTTAAAGTATATTATTAATATAATACTAGAAGGTAGCGGGCGCTCTTAAAAGGCTAAAGGGCGTTACGAGCTACTTAAATAAGCCGTAGTATATATAGAACGCTGTCTTTTACTCGTTACCCTCTAAGATCTATACCTTATAGAACGCCTATTTTATATCTAGCTTCGTAAACTACTTTACCTTCGAAAGGTTATAGAGCGTATCTAAGATTAAGGGTAAGGGGTAGCGGTCCGGCCTTATAATTACGTTTAGAGCCCTATAGTCGTAATAAAACTATATCCCGCCCCTTAGTTTACGCACGAATAAGACTAGCGCTCTTACTTTAGAGCTACTTACTTAAATAAAACCTTTATCTAAGAGGTCCCTTAGCGTCTTCTTTAGTACTAGTAGCTCTATATATAATATACTATATAGCGGTCCGAATAGTATAAGTAGTTCCTACCCCTTCTTATCGGTATAGAGTACGATCTTATAGTCTACCCCTAGCTTATATAGGTTAAGCTTATCTACTTCCTAGGCCTTAAATAGCGGTAGGAGGTCGTAAAAACGCTCCGGTATCTATTACTATAGCTTAAAAGGCGACTTTAGCTTTTTTATCTAAAGGGCCTTATTAATATCCGCTAGGCTAACTATATAGACTACTACGTTAGCCGCTGCCCGGCCTTACCCCCGCTCTACCTATTATATAGTTCCTATAAAGATAGAGGCAAGGACTTCTTATACTAAGTATAAAGCTCGTACGCTTAGTCCTACGCCTATAAAACCGTCGTCGTAGCGGACCTACTATTATATAGGCCTAAACTATAGCTTCCTTTAGTATAAAACTAAGTATAACTCTATATATAATAACTAAGGTTTCCTAAGGATTAAGGGAAACTCTAGTTAAGGGATTATATAGGCTATAATAAGCTTATAATAACCGTTAACCTTTATAGCTAGCTATATAATACCCTTAATTACTATACCTTCTATCGCGCCTAAGGCGCCCTTTACTTACCTTAGGGCGATCTTTTCTACTAGTACTTATATCTCTCGCGTAAGCGCCTCGTTAACTATAGCGTAGCACTAGTAGCCCTTATCTATAAGGGCAGTAATAAGTAAGGAGTTATTAATTATAACCTATATTAAAGTAGGCTCCTCTTTTATATAGGCGGATAATTCTTCCTTCTCCTTTACTAGTACTAGTAATTAAGGCTCCGGAGCCTATCTTTGCTCTAAAGCTACTCTTTTTCCTCTAGGCCTAAAGGGGCGGAGTCCTCCTTATCGTCTAAGGCAAGGAGCGGTTCTATCTTCGCTACTCGAACCGCTATAGGCCGCTTAGCTAAAAGGAAGGGGCAATTTAATATAAAGTGCGTAGATACTCCGCAACGTAAGTAGCGGCCGTTAGCCTTCCTCTTCCCGATTTCCTCGCTCGTTACCTACTTCGCCCGCTACTTAGAGTATAGGGCGGTATAAGGGGTAGTCGACGGCGTCTTCTTACCGCGTCTAGCCCGGTCCGTGCGGGTAGCCGATATTAAGGTGTCCCCGTTTATATCGATAGCCGGTTATTTATCTTATAGAGGGGCGGTGATCCCGTCGCCGCTATACGGCGTACGCTTATAGAGCTTCTAAAAACGTAGCGTCTACTTATAGCCCTAAGCTACCTTTATTAACCAGCTTACGTACTCGCCGTAGTTAGTAGGTATAATTATAGGGATAAGTAGCTCTTATAGGGCTAGCGTAATCGAATTCTATAGCTATATAAGCTTTACGCTATCTTCTTATACTATAGTCCCTACTACCTATAAGAGCGTCTCTTCGAAATCGGGAAGGAATTCGCTAAAGGTTTATCTATCTCTCTACTTAAGGGTCCGTAGCCTATCTTACGCCTTCTCCCGCTCTTATACGTTGCCGAACGTATATATAAGGTATTAGAAGAAGTCTTATAGGTCGCGTTTGCCCCTAGGGCCGCCCTTATCCTAGAATCTAGAGATCTGCTATATCTAGGGCTCCGGTAGCGTATAGAGGAGCGAATACTACGCTATATCGCGATAGCTATTTAGGCCCTATTTCTCGTCGGTTATAAATTTCGTCTATAGCCGGCTAAGGAAGAAGTAAAAGGACTCTAGCTTACTATCCTAAGTTAGCTAAGGGAGCGGCTTCCTCGTCGGTAGTATTGCCGCTGTAACCGGCGTTACGGAGGCCGTAGGGGTTAAAGCCGGTCTCGTAGACGGCTCCCTTAGTATAGCGAGAACCTCGTCCTTCTCGCTAGCCGTCGCGCTTTTAATCGCTTCTAGGATAGCTGCGATACTTCCTATCCGTCTAGGGAGGGGCGGAGTGCTTCCTCGAGGGGGAGGCGCCCTCTTTAGAGAGATATCTATTAGATCTATTAGTTAATAGCTTATACTATTATAGAGTAGGCAGAGGCGTGCGTATAGGTGCCGTCCGTAGAATAATATTAATAAGCTATATAGAGCTCTCCTATACGTAGCTAGCCTATATATATACGTATAGGATCCGGCCCTCCGTACGTAACTATATAGCTTAGGCTATAGCCTAAGCCTATAACCTATAATAGTTAAAGACTCTTATACTTCTTAGTATCTAAGGCTAGGATTCTAGTTATACTTAGCTAGCTAAGAGACTATAAAAGAGATATCTAGTTTAATAGAAATAGCTAGAAAAAAGTAAGGAGCTTACCTTTTATTAATATTAGTATTTTTCTTACTCCTTAAATAAAAAGGATAGATTAAGTAAAAGCTATTTATTTAATATAGGTATAAAAGGAAGCTTTTTATTAAGGGATTTAAGGAGGGATTTATAAGCGACCTTATTAATATATATATTTTAAGTAAGCTAGATAGTCTATTAAGACTTATTTTAAAGGATTTATATCCCTAAAAACTACTTTAGCTTCCTTAGCTTAGTTATCTTATACCTTTATTATAGGCTTTTTATAGCCTCCTTAATAGTTACTTCTTTCTTTTTAAAGTAAGCTTAGATAATATCGTTAATATAAAAAAAGACTATAATTTTACCCTTTTATATTATAAATAGCTTTAAAGGGACTTTCTTAAAGCCTAGGGCTTTAAATAGACTTATTAAATACTATTACTAAAGAAAGAGTAATCTTTATAGTCTATATAAAGCTTTCTAAAGCTATAGAACCTTTCCTAGCTATTAAAAGCTTAGTAGAAGGTAAATATAAATAACTTCTTTTTTCTTAAAAGGGTAGTTAATAAAAGCGTTAATAGTATCTATTTAATTAAGTTTAAAGTCGAATTTTACTATTATAGCTATAAGGGTCTAAAAAGATATCCTTATTAAAGTAGTTACCTTAGTAAGTGGATCCCCTTTTTCCTACTAGTTCTTATAGATATCTAGCTAGGCCTTATACTTTTAAAGGAAGCTATATTTATTAGTTTTATAGATAAAGACCTATTTATAGCTAAGGACCGATTTTTATTATACCTTTTTTAAGGACCTCTTTAAAAGACCTTATCTCTTTATATAAGGCTAGGTAATCTTTCTATACCTAGAAAAACTAGACTTTAAAGTAGTGTTTTTCTAGCTTCTTTTAGTTTACTAAAGGGTAACTATCTTATATAAGCGTTAGATAAAAGTTAGAAAAACAATTAAAATAAAAGAGAAATTAGTCTTCTTTTATATTAGGCCGTATACCTTCCTTTACTTCTTAAAGTAAAGATAAAAAGGTAGCTAGGTAATCTTTTAAGAAGGTACCTTTCTTACCCCTTTAAGGGTTAAAATAAAAAGACTAATAGAAAAAGCTACTTTTAAATCCTCTTTTTATTCTATAAGAGGAGGTATAAGGAGGTAAGCGTATTCTAGCTATACTAATTTCCTATAGTTTCCTTCTTTATTTAGATTATTTAATTTAGTAGCTTCCTTTTTTTTTCGAAGTTAGCTTTATCTTTAAATACTTTAATATTAGTTTCTTTTTTTATTTCTTTATTTAAGACCGCTTTTTAAAACTATTAAAAAGGGAGGATTTAGATCTTTTAAACTAGCTAACGCTAAGAGATTAAGAAGGGCTATTAATCCCTCTTTCTATTAAAGAAGCTAGATTTATAAAAAGTTATATACTTTATTAAAATAACCTTTTATAAAAGAGGAATCTAAATCTAAAAGATATTTATAGAATTATAACTAATAAGGTAACTAATAAAGGCTTTAAAATTAAGCTTTCTTTTCTTCTTCCTTTTTAGCTATATATTAGTAGTTATAGCGTATACCTTATAGCTATAGGTATAAAGGTAGGCTAGTAAGGCCCTTCTTTTTATAAAGAGCTTAAAAAGGGATTTCTAGTCTATTTCTTAGGTAGTCCTTATAAGGTCCTTAGGGTTCTTAAGGGTCTAGTTTTAAAGGTAATAAGTAGTCTTAATAACTTCCCTTTAAAGGTTATAAGGAAGCCTTATAATAAGTCTTATTATATAAGCTCTTTTTATTATAGTACCCTTTAATCTTTCTATCCTTTTATTTTAGGCCTTAGTATTTAGTATTAATAAGAGGGGTAAAATACCCTTTTTTAAGCTAATTTAAGATATCCTTTATAAATAGCTCTCTATTAAACTATATCTTCTTTACTTTATAGCTAAAGTAGGATTTTATTTAGTTAATAAAGTCTTAAAAGGTAAACTAGTTATACTTACTTTAATAGGTTTATTAGAAATAGGGGAAAATTATCCCTAAAAAAGTATTTATATAAAATATTACCTTAATAAAGCTTTCTTAGCCCTTATAAATATTAGTTTAGTTAACTTAAATATCCTTATATAGCTAGTCTAGCTATATAAGGGTTTATATAGAAATTCGTCTCTTAGTCTTCCCTTAACTATAGTATTTATATTTAATAGTCTTTAAACCTTTTATTTTTACGCTCTATTACTAGCCTTACTTATATAAAGCTAGAAGGCCTAAGTAACTAAGTTATATATATTAAAGAAGACCGTTTTCTTAGGCTATTAAAAGAGGGTTCTTAATAGTAGACCTATTTATCTTAGTAGGGAAAGCTAACTTCTTAAGAGGTTCCTTTTTAAAGATAGGTTAGAATTTAAGAATAAATTAACTAGATTTCTCTTTAATAAGCTTAATTATTTACTTCTTTAAGACTACCCTTATAGGCTTAAATATTATATCCTAGAAGATTCTTTTATTTTAAAGAAAGTAAAAGGAAATTAAGCTTATTAAAAATTAAGGGAAAAAACTACCCTTTTTTATTAAAGAATTTATATAAACCTATTAAGTAATTTTATTATAAAATATACCTTTTTATACCCTTCTATCTATATAGTTAATTCCTTAGTAATAAGGTATTCCTATTATACCTTTTTAAAAGACTAGAATTATAAGAAGGTATTATAAATATTAAGGGAAGTACTAAAGTTAAGGATAGCTAATTTCTATAAGAGATAATTAAAGGGCTTTAATAGTTAGTCTTAGCCTTATTATTTTATAGGAAAGATAAAGGCTAGATTTACTATATTAATAAATTTTCCTTAAATTTATAGCTTAAATAAAGGTAGCGTTATTAGTTACTATCTCTTAGTAACCTAAATCTTATTTATCTTCTTTTATAATAAGGGGTCCTCTTTAAAAGACTTTTTAATAATATCTTTTAGTTCCCTAAAAAGTATAATTTTAAAAAGTAAATATTCCTTTAAAACCTATTAATAGTCTTTTAGCTAATAAGGCCTTTTATATACTTAGTAAGTAGGTCGATTCCTCTTTATTTATTATCTTTCTAAGGAGTCCTTATCTTTATTTAAAAGGTCTACTTAAACCCCCCCCCCCCTTTTATACCTTTTTACTAATTTTAATAAAGAGGTTTAATTTTAGTTAGTTCTTTAATTTTCTAACTAATAGACTAAAAGGTCTATTAAGGGACTAGTTAGGCCGGTCGGACTAATAGGGCTAGTACTAAGCCTAGAGTAATAAATATAGCTATCTTTATATATATCTAGTATCTTAATTAATAAAGAAGATCCTACTTAAAGAAGCTATTAATATCCTTTTAACTACTAAGCTTTTTACTAGTTTTTCCCCTCTTTTCTAGCCGTTACTAGTATATCTATCTTATCTCTCGCTACCTTTATAAGAAGCTATCGCTACTTTTACTTCCCCTCTTACCCTTACTATCCTCTCTATACCTCCTTTTAGCTCCTTCCTTAAAACCTATTTTTTAGCTTCCTAGGTCCCTTATACTATAAGATATCTCTAAGAACTATAAAAGTAAGCTACGCTTCGTAATATACCCCCTTAGCTATAGCTTACCCTTATAGAAGGGTAAAGCTAAATACTTAGGCTAGTAAGCGTATAGAGGAGGTCTTAGTCTATACTTATCCCTTACTTAAGAAATCCGGGTTTTAGCCCTAGGCTCTTTTAAACTTACTTTAGGAAAAAGAAGCCTAAGGAGGAAATTAAGTCTTATAAGAAAGGGGGGCTTCTCTAAGGATAAGTCCTTAAAAAGGGGGCCTTTAAAAAGAATAAGTCCTAATTAAGCTAGGGGCCCTCCTTTAAGATAAGTCCTAATTCCTCTCTTTAGCTATAAATATCTCCTTCCTCCTATATATTATTAGCTCCTTTTATAGACTCTTAAGGCGGGCTTTTAAGGATAGCTTCTCTTAAACGTCTTCTAGCCTAATTTACTATAAAAAGATAGCTAGCTTCTACTTTAGTAATCTTAAGGTATATAAGTAAAAGCGGAATTTTAGGAAATTAAGGAATTATATAAGACTACGTAATAAAGGGGAAGAAGGAGTATAAGGTAGGATTTTTAATAGAATTTATTAGTAATATATTAGTATATAGAAGAGGTATTAAAGTTAATGATTTTTTTTTCTATCTACTAGCGGACATACTATCTTATATAGATAATTATAGCTAAACGGAAGAACCTTTCGGAACTAGATTTAGGCTGCCGTATAGCCCTAAGACTAAAAGATTTAGTAATACCTCGAGTATATTAGGAAGTGTCTTAGTTCTACTAATACTTATATTTAAAAGAGGTTAGTCGTGCTAGTATTCTTAAGAGGTCTTAGCTAGTATTCTAAGCTAGCTCTATTTCTTCGATTCCTAATTATATAATAACCGGCAGCCCGTTTAATATATAATAACATATAAAATAACGAGCGACTCTTACTCTATAATATAGGATTTTATCTATATTTAATATACTACTTATTAGCTTATATAATCGGGGGAGTATATTATAGCTGCTTTATTTATAGTAGGAATACTATTCCTTATAGCCTCCCTTAAAGAGTAGATTTATATACTCTTTACTAATTTATTTATAGTAGTATATATATAGGGTAAAAACCTAATTTAGGAAAACTATTTTTATACTTTAATAGGAAATATAAAACCCTATTTTTTCTTAGGAAAAAAAAATCCTTAGGTATATACTAATAGAAAAACCTATAGTAGGAAAAATCTATAGTTATAAAAAAATTTTATAGGATAACCTTATATAAGGTAAAACCTATTATTACTAGGAAAATCTTAATAGATAAAAACCTAGTAAATATTTTTCTAGGAAACTTAAAAAGGAAAAACCTAGTAAGGGAAAGATATAGAAAGTATAGGAAATATCTAAAAACCCCTTTTAATTGCTTAGGAACTTATATTAAGGATAGACTATCTTTAAATTTATAGAGTAATCTAGGTCTTAATTCCTTTATAAAAGTATTAGCTATATTATCTTTTAATTTAATATAAAAGACTTTAATTTCCCCTTTTCTTATACTAGTTTTAGTATAGTAATAGGCTAATCTTATATACTTAGACCTTTTATAAAATTCCGGATTTTCTGCTAATTTAATAGTAGTAGTATTATCTATTAAAATAAGAGGTATAGTATTAAGAATCTTAATAGATAGATCCTTAGTAATATTTTTAAAAAGTATATCTAAATAAATAGCTTCTTTATTTACCTCCCTAAGGCTAATATACTTTACTTCGTAGGTAGAAAAGGCAATAGCTTTCTACTTAAAGTAAGCCTAGCTTATTATATTATTATATATATAAAAATAGTAACCGGAAAAAGATTTTCCGTCCGTTAAATCCAACGCCTAGCTAGAGTTAGTAAAACCCTTTATATATAGATAGGTAAAGAGGATATTATAATTATATTTAATCTTTAAGCTAGGGAATTTATTTAAATATTTCTAAATTATATTTAAAGCCTTAAAATATATCTAGTTAGGCTTATCCGCGAATCTAGCGTAGGAAATTATAGAATATAAGATATCTAGCCTAGTAAATAAGGCTAAGTATAATAGAAATCCTATTTCTTTCTAAAACTATAATATATCTTCCTTAAAAGGTAATTCCCTTACTTTTATAAGCTTAAAGCCTACTATAGCGGGTAAATTTAAAGTTCCTAAACCTTCTTTATTAAATTCCTTTAATTTATTTAAGGTATAATTTTCTTAGGATATATATAGCTCTTTATTTTCTCGGTTTATTATAATATTTAGACCTAAGAAGTCTTTTATATCTCCTAAGATAGTAAAATCTAGGAATTTAGATAATTCTTTAAATAATCTTTCTTTTATTATAGATTTAAAGGGCCCTACTATAAGAAAGTCGTCGACGTAAATTACTAAGGCTATACTATAGTCCTTATTTATAAATACTCCTTTATCTATTAAAAGAGGAAGAAATCCGAGTTTATTTAGTATAATTATTAAATAATTATACTAGAGCTTAGGACTTTATTTTAGGCTATATTATACTTTCTTTAGCTTTACCTTAATTTAACCGGTTTTATATAGGTCTAGGAATTTAGTTAATTTAATTCCTTTAGCTTTATAAGCTAATCTATATTTTAAATAATATTCTTTAAGAGCGTATTCTTCGTAGCCTATAAGAAGATCGATATATACTTTACTATCTATATTAGTATATATAAAGGCATTTATTATATCTATTTATAAAGCTTTAAATTTATAGATAATAGCTAAAATAAGTAGAATTCTAATAGGTTTAGGTCTAGCTATAGTCGAGAAGGTATCTAGGAAATCTAAGCTATAGATCTACTTAAATCCCTATATTACGAAACGGGCTTTATATTTTATTACATTATTTTAACTATCCTTCTTAATAATATAGACCTAGCGACCTCTTATAGCCTCCCTATCCTTAAGGAGGTAGGAAAATTCCTAAGATTTATATTTAATTAGCTAGATAATTTCCTTAATTATAGCTTCTTTTTAAAATACTACTTTAGGGCTATTTATTGCCTATTTATAGGTCTTTAGAGTTTTTAGATCCTAATTTTCTATACTAGCTAGAATTAACTCTAAAAAATCGTAGTTTAGAAATAAATTAACGTTAGGGTATTCGATATAGTTAGAATCGAACCCTTCTAGCTTCTTAGGTAATTCTACTACTATTATACTAGTAGTAGGAATAGGATCGTTATTTAAAGACTCTTTTTTTATAGAGGGTAAGGGACTTTTATCTCTAGGTTCTCTAGTAGATTCCTCTATAGGGATATAGCTTTCTAGCTTATCTTTATTTAGAATAAAATTAAAATCAAAGGTATTATTACTACTAGAAATTTCTGGATTTTTTATAAATTTATTTTCTAGTATCGTAATATCTTTAGAAATAGTAATCTTTCTCTTAGTAAATTCCTAGATTTTATATACATTTTTTAAATAGCCTACTATTATTCCCTTAAAAGCTCTATTATCTAGCTTATTTTTAGGGTCTTTATTCTTATAATATATAAGGCTTCTAAAGGTTTTAATTCTATTTAAGGTCTCGAAGGGTAGTATTATATTATCCCTCTTTTCTATAAGATATTTAAATCCTATCGTAGAATATAGTAATCTATTATATAAGTAGGTAGCTATTAAAACAGCTTCTCCCTATAGATATTTAGGAAGCCTAGTAGTAAATAAAAGAGCTCGTACTTTTCTAATATAGTACGATTTATTCTTTTTATTCTACTATTAGATTCCGGCGTCCTAAGAGGACTAGAATTAAAGGTAATTCCTTCTTTTTTATAATAGAGCTTTATTTTATATAAAATTTCTTTAGTATTATTAGAAAATGCTTCTCTAATCCTAGTATTTTTAGGGTTATTTTCTACCCTATTTTTAAATTCTAGGAACCTATCTAAAGCTTCCCCCTTTTTTCGAAGAAGGTATATTTCTAGATATTAGGTTCCTATATCTAGGAAAGAAATATAATAGTAATATTTATTATAAGTAAGCACTTTAATTAGCCCTTAAATATCTAATACTATTTCTTTCTAAATATATATAAGACTTATACGAAGGTTGTTTATTAACCTTATTTATTACTTTAGCTCTAATATATATTTCGTATTATCTTATTTTATTTTCCTCTTTTAGAGGCAATTTTATATCCTTATTATATCTTTTTAATATTTCTAAAATAGCCCTACTATTTATATGCCTTAAGCGTAAGTACTAAGTATAAAAATCTATATCCTTTGCCTTTAAAGATATAATAAGGATTAATAGGCTTTTTAATAAAGGTTCTATAAGAATATAATATAATTTATTTCTAAGAAATCCTTTAGTAAGGACCTTAGCCTTATTATCTAATAAAAGGACTTTATTTCCTCTTATTAAGGCATAGGTATTATTAAAATAAGATTAGGATAGTATATTTACCCTTAATTTAGGTATATAAAAGTAGTCTTAAAGGATATACCTTTTATAATAATATAGGAACTTAAATACTAAGTCTACCTTTCCTTTTACTAATATAAAGGAAGCTTTTCCCTAGTAAACTTTAGACTTAATTTCTTTATAGTTAATAAGGAAATTCTTATTTAATACTATATACCTAGTAGCTCCGGTATTATAAATAAAATTAAAGATCCTTTTATTCTTATAACTAGGAAATCCTCCTTCTCTTACCTTTAAAACTACTTCCTTTATTCTAGGAATCGAGGCTTTTAAAGGTCCTAAAAGAAAGTCTTTATTAAATTTTACTATAGGGGTATTTATAGAGGTTAAAATTACCTTTAAATCCTTAGACGTTTATATAGGGGTCGGAGCCCTAAAAAGGTTTATAAGGTTAATGTCTAGGTCTATATTTTCTTATAAAGCTATATTTAAGACCTTATTACTATCGTCTAAATCGGACTCTAGCTTTATAATTCGAGCCTTCCTTCTTTTATTAGTAGTAGAAATACTACTAAAAGGGGATTTCTTCTTAAAAGAAGAAGGAGGAGAAGAAGAAGATTTTCTCTTCTTAGAAATTTAAGTCCTATTATCCTTTTTTCCTTTATTTAAAACCTAATAAGTAGGAGCCTTATTTAGGTGTAATTTATAGTAATTTACTATAAAATGCCTTAGTTTTTTACATTCCTTATAATAAGGAGTATCTATAGAATTTCTATAGGATTTCTAAGGCTTCCTTTATATTAAGAAGGCTTTCTCTAAAGATTTATCTATATCCTTTATTCTTCTAGCTTCGTCTAAAAGACTAGCTATTAGGGATTTAAGGGTAAACGCTATAGAATTATACTTAAGGCTCTACGTAATATTTATACTTTAGCTTCTAAATTCCTTATAAAGGTAATTAAGAATCTATACTATAAGAATAACTTCCGGAATTTTTATATTATAGGATATTAAATCCTTATAAATTTCCTTTACCTTATAAAGGTATTTCTCTAAATTAAAGTCTAAGGGACTAAGATTAAAGAGCTGCTTAATAAGTAGATAATTCGACGAAAGGTTCGATAGATTATATAGCTTTTTATCTTATAAAGAGAGATATAAGAAGTATATAAAAATGCACGAAGGTAAAATTAAAAGTAAGGGGTCGGATAAGTAGGGCAGAGAGATATAATTCTTATAAGAGTAGTAATAAAGGTAAGGGAGTAATTATTATATTTCCTTAATTATCCTTCTTTCCTCTCTCTAACGCCCCTCTTTATACCCGTCTAGTATCTTAATTAATAAAGAGATCCTACTTAAAGAAGCTACTAATATCCTTTTAACTACTAAACTTTTTATTAGTTTTTCCCCTCTTTCTAGCCGTTGCCGGTATATCCGTCTTATCTTTCGCTACCTCTATAGGAAGCTATCGCTACTTCTACTTCCCCTTATACCCCTACCCTCCTTTCTATACCTCTTTTTAGCTCCTTTTTCCTTTTTCTATACCGGGTGTTTTTAGCTTCCTTAGTCCCTCTTACTAAGGGATGTCTCTAAGAACTACGAAATTAAGCTACGCTTCGCGATATACCCCCTTAGCTATAGCCTGCCCCTTAAGGGTATAGCTAATACGGCTTTAGGCTAGTAAGCGTATAGAGGAGGTTCTTAGCTCTATACTTCTCCCTTTACTTAAGGAAAGCAAGGGCCCTTTTAGGTCCCTAGGCTCTTTTAGACCTACTTAAGGAAAAGGGGCCGAAAGAGGGGAAAGTCCTATAAGAAAGGGGGGCCTTCTTAGAAGGGAAAAACCTAATTAAATAGGGCGCCCCCTAAAGGGAAAAACCTCTTCCTTTTCTTTAGCTATAGACGTTACCTTCTCGTACGGGCTATTAGCTCCTCTTATAGACTCTTAAGGCGGGCCTCTAAGGATAGCTTTTCTTAAACGTCTTCTAGCCTAATTTACTATAAAAAGACAGCTAGCTTCTACTTTAGTAAGGGCTTTATAAGACCGTTGGCTTTTATTAATACTATTAGAACCTAATAGACGGAAATAAGTCCCCTTTAGACCTCTTAGCGTAACTAATACTAATAGATATTAATATACCGTAGCTAGGTTAATAGCTTACTATTTTCCTCTATAAGAATTCGTATAGTCTATATATTATTGTATTTTATAGCTAACGGGGTCGGAATTTATAGTTATAGAGAAATAAGTAGCCGGCTAAGGAAAATCGCTTCCTTTAACGCTTTTAAAGAGCTAGTAGCTCTGCCTCCGTGCTTAATATAGTAACGGTAGCTTACTTTAAAGCTCTCTAAGTAATAGTTCCTCTAAAAAGGGATATAATATACCCTTATAAGCTCTTTCTATCTAAGGAATTATCTATAAAGGACGAATCGCTTAAATAAAAGAAGATTTCGGCAGCTAATTTCCTTCCCTACCCTCCTAAGCGTAGACTATATAATCTCGTTAAATAGAGATAAAGGATTACTTAGTCTACTACTTCTTAGTGCCTAGGGCTAAGATTCTAGTTATGCTTAGCTAGCTAGGAGACTATAAAAGAGATATCCGGTTTAGTAAAAATAGCTAAAAAAAGCAAGGAGCCTACCTTTTATTAATATTAGTGTTTCTCTTACTCTATAGCTTAAAAGGACGGATTAGGTAAAAGCTCTTTATTTAATATAGGCATAGAGGGAAGTTTCTTATTAAGGGAATTAAGGAGGAATTTATAAGCGACCTTATCGATATAGGCGTCCTAGGTAAGCTAGATAGTCTATTAGGACCTATTCCTAAGGATTCGTATCCCTAGGAACTACTTTAGCTCCCCTAGCCTAGTTATCTTATACCTTTATTATAGGCCTTATATAGCCTCCCTAGTAGTAGCTTCTTCCTCTTTTAGGTACGCCTAGATAATATCGTCGACGTAGAAGAAGACCGTGATTTTACCCTTTTATATTATATATAGTTCCTAAGGGACTTTCTTAAAGCCTAGGGCTTTAAGGGAACCTATTAAATACTATTACTAAAGAAGGGGTAATCTTTATAGTCCGTATAGAGCTTTCCTAAGCTATAGAACTTTTCCTAGCTATTAGAAGCTTAGTAGAAGGCGTATATAGATAACTTCTTCTTCCTTAAGTAGGCAGTTAATAAAGGCGTTAACTATATCTATTTACTTAAGCTCGAGGTCGAATTCTACTACTATAGCTATAAGGGTCTAAAAAGATATCCCTACTAAGGTAGTTACCTTAGTAGGAAGATCCCCTTTTTCCTACTAGTTCCTATAGATAACTAGCCGGGCTTTATACTTTTAAAGGAAGCTATGTTTATTAGTCTTATAGATAAAGACCTATTTATAGCTAAGGACCTATTTTCCTCTTGCTTTTTCTTTAAGGACCTCTTCGAAAGACCCTATCTATTTATATAAGGCTAGGTAGTCTTTCTAGGCCTAGAAAAACTAGTCTTTAAAAGGGTGTCTTTCTAGCTGCTTCTAGTTTACTAGTAGGTCTAGGAGGTCTTTTTTATATACCTTCCTTACTAATAACTATAGCTTAAAGAGCCAGCCTACTATAAATACTCTATAGGAACCGTCTTCTATAGGCGTTAGATAGAAGTTAGAAAAACAATCGAAATAAGGGAGAGGTTAGTCTTCTTTTATATCGGGCCCTATACCTTCCTTTGCTTCTCGAAGTAGGGATAAAAAGGTAGCTAGGTAATCCTTTAAGAGAGGTGCCTTTCCTACCCCCTTAAGGGTCGAGATAGGAAGACTAACGGAGAAAGCTACTTCTAGATCTTCTTCTTATATAGGAGGAGGCGTAGGGAGGTAGGCGTATTTTAGCTCTACCGCTTTCCTATAGTTTCCTTCTTCGTCTAGATTATTTAATCTAGTAGCTTCCTCTTCTTCGAAGTCGTCGTTATCCTTAACTACTTCGACGTCGGTTTCTTCTTCTATTTCCTTATCTTAGGCCTCTTCTTAAGACTATTAGGAAGGGGGGATTTAAATCTTTTATATTAGCTAACGTTATAAGAGTAAGAAGGGCTATTAATCCCTTTTTCCGTCGAAGAAGCTAGATTCGTCGAAAATTATATCCCTTATCGAAATAACCTTCTATAGAAGAGGAATCTAGATCCGGAAGATATTTATAGAATTATAACTAACGAGGTAACTAATAAAGGCTCTTAGATTAAGCTTTCCTTTTCTTCTTTTATTTTAGCTATATATCGGTAGTTATTATATATGCCTTATAGCTATAGGCATAAAGGTAAGCTAGCGAGGCCCTCTTCTTTATAAAGAGCTTAAAAGGGGATTTCTAGTCTATTCCTTAAGTAGTCCCTCTAAGGGTCCGGTTTTATAGGTAATAGGCGGTCTTAATAACTTCCCTCTAAAGGTCGTATAGAAGCTTTATAGTAAGTCTTATTATATAGGCCCTTTCTATTATAGCACCCTTTAATCTTTCTGCCCCTCTATTCTAAGCCTAGGTATTTAGTGCTAACGGGAGGGGTAAAATACCCCTTTTCGAAGCTAATTTAAGATATCCTTTATAAATAGCTCTCCGTTAGACCGTATCTTCTTTACCTTATAGCTAAAGTAAGAATTTATTATTTAGTTAACGAAGTCCTAGAGGGCAAACTAGTTATACTTACTTAGGTAGGTCCGCACGAAATAAGGGAAAACTATCCCTAAAAAAGCGTCTATAAAAAACATTACCCTATCGAAGCTTTCCTAGTCCCTAGAGACGTCGGTCTAGTCGACCTAAATTTCCTTATATAGCTAGTCCGGCCGTAAAGGGGTTCGTCTAGAAATTCGTCTCTTAGTCTTTCCTTAGCTATAGTATTTATATTCGATGGTCTTTAGGCCCCTTATTAGTACGCCCTATTATAGGCTTAGCTTATATAAAGCTAGGGGGCCTAGGTAACTAAGTCGTGCGTACTAAAGAATACCGTCTCCTTAGGCAGCTAAAAGAGGGTCCTTTAAACCTACCCTCCTTTAAGTAAGGAAAGCTAACTTCTCGAAAGGTTCCTTCCTAAGGATAGGTCGGAATTTAAGAATAAATTAACCGAATTTCTCCTCGATAAGCCTAATAGTCTAACTCTTCTAGACTAGCCTCGTAGGCTTAGACGTCGTATCCTAGAAGATCCTTTCTTTTTCTAAAGGTATATGAGCAAAAGCGGAATTTTGGGAAATCAAGGAATCACGTAAGACTACGTGATAGAGGGGAAGAAGGAGTATAAGGTAGGATTTTCAACGGAATTTATTAGTAGTATATTGGTATGTATAAGAGGTGTTAAAGTTAATGATTCTCTATCTATCTACTAGCGGACATGCTGTCTTATATAGACAATTGTAGCTGAACGGAAGAACCTTTCGGGACCATATTTAGGCTGCCGTATAGCCCTGAGACTGGGGAATTCCGTGATACCTCGAGTAAATCTAGAGGTGTCTTGGTTCCACTGATATTCGTGTTTAAAGGAGGTTGGTCGTGCCGGTGTTCTTGAGAGGTCTTAGCTAGCATTCCAAGCTAGCTCTGTTCCTTCGATTCCCGATTGTACGATAACCGGCAACCCGTTTAATGCATAATGACCTGCAAAATGACGAGCGATTCTTGCTCTATAGGATGAGATTTTGTCTATAATTAATATACTACGTATTAGCTTATATAATCGGGAGAGTATATTATAGCTGCTTTATTTATAGTAGGAACACCGTTCCTTATAGCCTCCCTTAAAAGTAGATTTATATACTCTTTACTAATTTATTATAGTAGTATATATATAGGGTAAAAACCTAATATAGGAAAACCATTCTTATACCTTAATAGGATATATAAAAACCTATTCTTTCTTAGGAAAAAAAATCCTTAGGTATATACTAATAGAAAAACCTATAGTAGGAAAAATCTATAGTTATAATAATTATTTATAGGATAACCTTATATAAGGTAAAACCTATTATTGCTAGGAAAATCTTAATAGATAAAAACCTAGTAAATATTTCTCTAGGAAACCTAAAAGGAAAAACCTAGTAGGGGAAAGATATAGAAAGCATAAATATCTAAAAACCCCTTTTAATTGCTTAGGAACTTATATTAAGGATAGACCGTCTCTAAATTTATAGAGTAATTTAGGTCTTAATTCCTTCGTAAAAATATCAGCTATATTATCTTCTAATTTAATATAAAAAACTCTAATTTCCCCTTCTCTTATACTAGTTCTAGTATAGTAATAGGCTAATCTTATATACTTAGACCTTTTATAAAATTCCGGATTTTCTGCTAATTTAATAGCAGCAGTATTATCCGTTAAAATAGGAGGTATAGTATTAAGAATCTTAATAGATAGATCCTTAGTAATATTTTTAAAAAGCATATTTAAATAAATAGCTTCTTTATTTACCTCCCTAAGGCTAATATACTCTGCTTCGTAGGTAGAAAGGGCAACGGCTTTCTACTTAGAGCAAGCCTAGCTTATTATATTATTATATATATAAAACAGTAACCGGAAAGGATTTTCCGTCCGTTAAATCCGACGCAAAATTAAAGAATATAAGATATCTAGCTTAGTAAATAAGGCTAAGTATAATAGAGATCCTATTTCTTTCTAAAATTGCAATATATCTTCCTTAGAAGGTAATTCCTTTGCTTTTATAAGCTTAAAGCCTACTATAGCAGGTAAATTCAAGTTCCTAAACCTTCTTTATTAAATTCCTTAATTTATTTAAGGTATAATTTTCTTAGGATATATATAGCTCTTTATTTTCTCGGTTTATTATAATATTTAGACCTAAGAAGTCTTTTATATCTCCTAAGATAGTAAAATCTAGGAATTTAGATAATTCTTTAAATAATCTTTCTTCTATTATAGATTTAGGGCCCTACTATAAGAAAGTCGTCGACGTAAATTGCTAAGGCTATACTATAGTCCTTATTTATAAATACTCCTTTATCTATTAAAGAGGAAGAAATCCGAGATTATTTAGTATAATTTTTAAATGATTATACTAGAGCTTAGGACTTTGTTTTAGGCTATATAATGCTTTCTTTAGCTTTGCTTTAATTTAACCGGTTTTATATAGGTCTAGGAATTTAGTTAATTTAATTCCTTTAGCTCTATAAGCTAATCTATGTTTTAAATAATATTCTTTAAGAGCGTATTCTTCGTAGCCTATAGGAAGATCGATATATACTTCGCTATCTATATCGGTATATACGAATGCATTTATTATATCTATTTATAACGCTTCGAATTCGTAGATAATAGCTAAAATAAGCAGAATTCTAATAGATTCGGGTCTAGCCGTAGTCGAGAAGGTATCTAGGAAATCTAAGCTATAGATCTACTTAAATCCCTGTATTACGAAACGGGCTTTATATTTTATTATATTATTTTAACTATCCTTCTTAATAGTATAGACCTAGCGGCCTCCTATAGCCTCCCTATCCCTAGGGAGGTAGGAGAATTCCTAAGTTTTATATTTAATTAGCTAGATAATCTCCTTAATTATAGCATCTTTCTAAAATGCCATTTTAGGGCTATGTATTGCCTGTTTATAGGTCTTTAGAATTTTTAGATCCTGATTTTCTATACTAGCTAGAATTAACTCTATAAAATCGCAGTTTAGAAATAAATTAACGTTAGGGTATTCGATATAGTTAGAATCAAACCCTTCCGGCTTCTTAGGTAATTCTACTACTATTTTACTAGTAGTAGGAATAGGATCGTTATTTAGAGACTCTTCTTCATAGGGAGGACTTTTATCTCTAGGTTCTCTAGTAGCTTCCTCTATAGGGATATAGCTTTCTAGCTTATCTTTATTCGGAATAAATTAAAATTAAAGGTATTATTACTACTAGAGATTTCTAGATTTTTTATAAATTTATTTTCTAGTATAGTAATATCTCTAGAGATAGTAATCTTTCTCTTAGAAAAATCCTAGATTTTATATGCATTTTCTAAATAGCCTACTATTATTCCTTAAAAGCTCTATTATCTAGCTTATCTTTAGGGTCTTTATTCTTATAATATATAAGGCTTCCGAAGGTCTTAATTTTATTTAAGGTCTCGAAGGGTAGTATTATATTATCCCTCTTTTCTATAGGACTTTTAAATCCTATCGCAGAATACGGTGATCTATTATATAAATAGGTAGCTGTTAAAACAGCTTCTCCCTATAGATATTTAGGAAGCCTAGCAGTTAATAAAAGAGCTCGTACTTTTTCTAATATAGTACGATTTATTCTTTCTATTCTACCGTTAGATTTAGGCGTCCTAGGAGGACTAGAATTAAAGGTAATTCCTTCCTTTTCGTAGTAGAGCTTTATTTTATATATAAATTCTTTAGCATTATTAGAAAATGCTTCTCTAATCCTAGTATTTTTAGGGTTATTTTCTACCCTATTTTTAAATTCTAGGAACCTATCTAAAGCTTCCCCTTTTCTTCGAAGAAGGTATATTTCTAGATATCGGGTTCCTACGTCTAGGAAAGAAATATAATAGTGATATTTATTATAAGTAGGCACTTTAATTGGCCCCTAAATATCTAATACTATTTTTTCTAAATAGGAATAAGACTTATACGAGGTTAATTTATTAACCCTATTCGTTGCTTTAGCTCTAATATATATTTCGCACTGCCTTATTTTATTTTCCTCTTTTAGAGGCATTTTTATATCCTTATTATATCTTTTTAATATTTCTAAAATAGCCCTACTATTTATATGCCCTAAGCGTAAGTGCTAAGTATAAAAATCTATATCCTTTGCTTTTAAAGACGTAATAAGGATCGATTAGCTTTCTAATAAAGGTTCTATAGGAATATAATATAATTTATTTCTAAGAAATCCTTTAGTAAGGACCTTAGCCTTATTATCTAATAAAGGACTTTATTTCCTCCTATTAAGGCATAGGTATTATTAAAATAAGATTAGGATAGTATATTTACCCTAATTCGGGTATATAAAAGCAGTCTCGAAGGATATACCTTTTTCTACTATACAGGAACTTAAATACTAAGTCCCCCTTTCCTTTTACTAATATAAAGGAAGCTTTTCCCTAGCAAACTTTAGACTTAATTTCTTTATAGTTAATAAGGAAATTCTTATTAGATACTATATGCCTAGTAGCTCCGGTATCATATATAAAATCAAAGATCCTTTTATTCTTATAACTAGAAATCCTCCTTCTCTTGCCTTTAAGACTAATTCCTTTATTCTAGGAATCGAGGCTTTTAGAGGTCCTAAAGAGAGTCTTTATTAGCTTCTGCTGTAGGGGTAATTATAGAGTTAAAATTACCTCTAAATCCTTAGACGTATACATAGGGGTCAGGGCCTAGAGAGGTCTATAAGGTCGATATCTAGGTCTATATTTTCTTCTTACGAAGCTATATTTAAGACCTTATTACTATCTTCGAATCGGACTCTAGCTCAGTAATTCGAGCCTTCCTTCTTTATTAGTAGTAGAAATGCTACTAGAGAGGATTTCTTCCTAGAAGAAGAAGAAGAAGATTTTCTCTTCTTAGAAATTCGAGTCCTATCGTCCTTTTTCCTTTATTTAATACCTAATAAGCGGGAGCCTTATTCAGGTGTAATTTATACAATTTGCTATAAAATGCCTGGTTTTTATACTCCTTATAATAAGGAGTATCCGTAGAATTTCTATGGGATTTCTAAGGCTTCCTTCGTATTAAGAAGGCTTTCTCCGAAGATTCGTCTATATCCTCTATTCTTCTAGCTTCGTCTAAAAGACTAGCTGTAAGGGATTCGAGGGTAAACGCCGTAGAATTATCTAAGGCTCTGCGTAATATTTATAATATAGCTTCTAAATTCCTTATTAAGGCAATTAAGAATCCATGCTATAAGAACAACTTCTAGAATTTCTATATTAGGATTGGGACTAAGATTAAAGAGCTGCTTAATAAGCAGAAAATTCGACGAAAAGTTCGACGGATTATATAGCTTTTTAAGCTCATCCTACGCTTCTTTAGCATTTTTTAGATGCCGAATTTACATTAAGGGACTATCTTCGACTCGAAGGAATATTATAGATAAAGCCTCCGTAGTCTATATATGATTTGCTTGCTCTAGAGCAGCAATAAGCTTTTCTTTTATAAGGATAGCTTCTATCCTCGTAGTCTATAAGGTATAATTTAAATTTCCCTTAAGTCTAGTAAATTCGTATTCTTTCTATCTACCTATTTTGTATAAATTCGGTATTATTTCGTTCGTAGGGATCGAGAAGTCTAGACGGGAGTTTAAGAGCGTAGGAAGGTAAAAGAAGTCGGGGGGAATTTCGAAAGGAATTTTAATTGAATATTTCGACGAGGAATTTCAAAGGTATAAGTAGTTGATTTCCTAGCTTAAAAGGAGCAAGCCGGGCTCATAACCTCTAAAGGTATATGAGCAAAAGCGGAATTTTGGGAAATCAAGGAATCACGTAAGACTACGTGATAGAGGAAGAAGGAGTATAAGGTAGGATTTTCAACGGAATTTATTGGTAGTGTATTAGTGTGTGTAAGAGGTGTTGAAGTTAATGATTCTCTATCTATCTACCAGCGGACATGCTGTCTTATATAGACAATTGTAGCTAAACGGAAGAACCTTTCGGGACCAGATTTAGGCTGCCGTATAGCCCTGAGACTGGGGAATTCCGTGATACCTCGAGTGAATCTAGAAGTGTCTTGGTTCCACTGATATTCGTGTTTAAAGGAGGTTGGTCGTGCCGGTGTTCTTAAGAGGTCTTAGCTAGCATTCCAAGCTAGCTCTGTTCCTTCGATTCCCGATTGTACGATAACCGGCAACCCGTTTAATGCATAATGACCTGCAAAATGACGGGCGATTCTTGCTCTATAGGATAAGATTTTGTCTATAATTAATATACTACGTATTAGCTTATATAATCGGGAGAGTATATTATAGCTGCTTTATTTATAGTAGGAACACCGTTCCTTATACTTTTTATAGAAGGCGGAAGGAAATTAGGCTCGTTAAAAATCGAGGGCAAAAAGCTACCCTTTTTCTTCGAAGAATTCGTATAGATCCGTTAAGTAATTTTATCGTAAAATTTACCCTTCTATATCCCTTTATCTATACGGTTAATTCCCTAGTAATAAGGTATTCCCTCCGTGCCTTCTTAAAGGACTAGAATTATAAGAGTATATTATAGATATCGAGGGAATTACTATAGTCTAGGATAGCTGATTTTTATAAGGGATAATCGGAGGGCTTTAACGGTTGGTTTTAGCCTTATTAATCCGTAGGGAAGATAAATACCGGATTTACTATACTAACGAATTTTCCTCGAATTTATAGTAGCGGCGTTAGTTACTATTTCCTAGTAACGTAAATCTCGTCTATCTTCTTCTATAACGAGGGGTCCTCCTTAAGAGACTATTATACTATTTCTTATAGCCTCTTTAAAGGGTTAATACCTTTAAGTCGGTTTTCCTTAAAGGCCTACTAGCAGTCTTCTAGCCGATAAGGCTTCTTATATACTTAGTAGGTAGGTCGATTCCTTCTTATGCGTTGTCTCTTCGAGGAATCCTCGTCCCGGTCCGGAAGGTCTGCTTAAAAACCCCCCCTTTTTACCCCTTATTGCTAATTTTAACGAAGAGGTTTAATTTCGACTAGTTCCCTGATTTTTCGACTAACGGACTAAAAGGTCTATTAGGGGACTAGTCGGGCCGGTCTAATAGACGGGACCAGGCCCGGAGCAAAAGGCGGAGCCGAGGCTAGGACTAGGGCAGCCGTTAAAGACGGGGTTAAGGCTCTTAAGGGAGGAGGAGCCGAAGGAGCAACAGCCGCAGCGGCAGCAGCGGGAGCCGTAGCAATAGTAGCTGCAGCAGCTATAGGGGCAGCAGGTCGAGCCGTCTAGGTCGAGTGCTAGCTACGAAGGAATAAGACTGCTTACTATTATACTCTAGTAGCCTCTTTATCTAGTTCCTAGCTAGCTTCTTAAAAGATAGTCGAGTAACCGTTACTAATAGGCTTTATTAGTAAAGATATATCCTATAGCTACTAGCCGGAAAGAGCTTCTATAAGGAAGTATTAGTTAGCTTCCTCGAGGATTTCTTCCTACTTAGCTAGCTACGAAGAAGCTAGTAGGTTTATAGTAGAAAAGGCTCCTAGGTAGGCCGTATAGGTCTTCCTAATACGGTTAGTTATATAGCCCCTCGAGGGAGCTATTAAGGTCTTAAGCTTTAAAAGCTACTGCCTAAGAGTCTCTTCCTCTCGTAGAGATATTAGCTTTACGGCACTAACGGATTCCGTTATTGCCGTATGAGTAGTAGTTAGTAGCTTTATCTCGTAAAGGTATTCCTTTCGGTAACTCTCGTAGTCGCCTAGGGTAGCAGAAAAAGCTCTCTACTATATAGAGGTTAGCTTAGAGAAGAGGGTAGCTCCCTCTATAAAGTCCGTTGCCCTAGGACGAAGAGGGGGCTCGAGAGGGTCCTACTTATTAAAGAAGACTAAATTATAGATAGTTCTATCTATATAAGCCCGTAGCTCCTTTACCTACTTATCTTAATCTTAGGGCTTTATAAGAATAGTCCTATAGACCGTAGGGATAGTAAAGGAGTCGGTTTTCGTTATTATTATAGGGAAGGGTAGAAAGGTTAGGTAAAAATCGGCTTTTTCTAGTAAGAGGGGTAAAAGGAAGCTACGAAGGATATAAGAAAGGTGCCTTTTATAGTAGCCGGAAGGTATAGGAATTCTATTCCTCCTAGGCTTATAACTCTCGTAAAGAGAGATATAAGAAGTATATAAAAATATATAAAGGTAAAACTAAAAGTAAGGGGTCGGATAAGTAGGGTAGAGAGATTTAATTCTTATAGGGGTAGTAATAAAGGTAGGGGAGTAATTATTATATTTCCTTAATTATCCTTCTTTCCTCTCTCTAACGCCCCTCTTTATACCCGTTTAGTATCTTAATTAATAAAGAAGATCCTACTTAAAGAAGCTACTAATATCCTTTCGACTACTAAACTTTTTATTAGTTTTTCCCTTCTTTCTAGCCGTTGCCGGTATATCTATCTTATCTCTCGCTACCTTTATAGGAAGCTATCGCTACTTCTACTTCCCCTTATACCCCTACCCTCCTTTCTATACCTCTTTTTAGCTCCTTTTTCCTTCTTTTATACCGGGTGTTTTTAGCTTCCTTAGTCCCTCTTACTAAGGGATATCTCTAAGAACTACGAAATTAAGCTATACTTTGCGATATTTTAAGCTTATCCTATGCTTCTTTAGTATTTTTTAGATACCGAATTTATATTAAGGGACTATCTTTAACTTAAAGGAATATTATAAATAAAGCCTTTATAGTCTATATATAATTTACTTACTCTAGAGTAGTAATAAGCTTTTCTTTTATAAGGATAGCTTCTATCCTTATAGTCTATAAGGTATAATTTAAATTTCCCTTAAGTCTAGTAAATTTATATTCTTTCTATTTACTTATTTTAAATAAATTCGGTATTATTTCGTTCGTAGGGATCGAGAAATCTAAACGGGAGTTTAAGGGCGTAGGAAGGTAAAAGAAGTCGAGTAGAGTTTCGAAAGGAATTTTAATTAAATATTTCGACGAGGAATTTTAAAGGTATAAGTTAATTTCCTGGCTTAAAAGGAGTAAGCTAGGCTTATAACCTCTTAAGGTATATAAGCAAAAGCGGAATTTTAGGAAATTAAGGAATTATATAAGACTACGTAATAGAGGGGAAGAAGGAGTATAAGGTAGGAATTTTAATAGAATTTATTAGTAATATATTAGTATATAGAAGAGGTGTTAAAGTTAAAGATTCTTTTTCTATCTACTAGCGGACATACTGTCTTATATAGATAATTATAGCTAAACGGAAGAACTTTTCGGGACTAGATTTAGGCTGCCGTATAGCCCTAAGACTAAGAAATTTAATGATACCTCGAATATATTAGGAAGTGTCTTAGTTCTACTAATATTCGTGTTTAAAGGAGGTTAGTCGTGCCGGTGTTCTTAAGAGGTCTTAGCTAGCATTCTAAGGTAGCTCTATTTCTTCAATTCCGGATTATACGATAACCGGCAACCCGTTTAATGCATAATAATATATAAAGTAACGATTAATTCTTACTCTATAATATAGGATTCTATCTATAATTAATATACTACTTATTTGCTTATATAATCGGGAGAGTATACTATAGCTGCTTTATTTATAGTAGGAACACCGTTCCTTATAAGTAAGGGCTTTATAAGACCGTTAGCTTTTATTAATACTATTAGAATTTAACGGACGGAAAAAATTCCCTTTTAGACCTCTTAGCGTAACTAATACTAATAGATATCGATATACTATAGCTAGGTCGATAGCTTTACATTTTCTATTAGAATTTATATAGTCTATATATTATTATATTTGATAGCTAATAAGGTCGGAATTTATAGTTATAAAGATATTAGTAGCCGGCTAAGGAAAATCGCTTCTTTTAATACTTTTAAAAGAGCTAGTAGCTTTACCTTTATACTTAAAGTAGTAACGGTAGATTACTTTAAAGCTCTCTAAGTAATAGTTCCTCTAAAAAGGGATATATTATACCCTTATAAGCTCTTTCTATTTAATAAATTATCTATAAAGGACGAATCGCTTAAATAAAGGAAGATTTTAGTAGCTAATTTCTTTCTTCTTTACCCTCCTAAGTATAGACTATATAATCTTATTAAATAAAGATAAAGGATAGCTTAGTCTACTACTTCTTAGTACCTAGGGCTAGGATTCTAGTTATACCTAGCTAGCTAGGAGACTATAAAAGAGATATCCGGTCTAGTAAAAACAGCTAAAAAAAAGTAAGGAGCCTACCTTCTATTAATATCGGTGTTTCTCTTACTCCCTAGCTTAAAAGGACGGATTAAGTAAAAGCTCTTTATTTAATATAAGCGTAGAGGGAAGCTTCTTATCGAGGGAATTAAGGAGGAATTTATAAGCGACCTTATCGATATAGGCGTCCTAAGTAAGCTAGATAGTCCGTTAAGACCTATTTTAAAGGATTCGAATCTATAAAACCTACTTTAGCTCCCTTAGCTTAGTTATCTTATATTTTTATTATAGGCCTTTTATAGCCTCCCTTATAGTAGCTTCTTCCTCTCTTAGGTAGGCCTTAATTATATTATCGACGTAAAAGAAGACTATAATTTTACCCTTCTATATTATATACGGTTCCTAAGGGACTTTTTTAAAGCCTAGGGCTTTAAGGGAACCTATTAAATACTATTACTAAAGAAGGGGTAGTCTTTATAGTCCGTATAAAGCTTTCCTAAGCTATAGAACCTTTCTTAGTTATTAGAAACTAAGAGGAAGTTATATATAAATAACTCTTTCTTCCTTAAGTAAGTAGTTAATAAAAGCGTTAACTATATCTATTTAATTAAGTTTAAGGTCGAATTCTACTACTATAGCTATAAGGGCTTAAAAATATATCCCTACTAAGGTAGTTACCTTAGTAGGTAGATCCCTACTAAGGTAGTTACCTTAGTAGGTAGATCCCTACTTTCCTATTAATTCCTATAAATAACTAGCTAGGCTTTATACTTTTAAAGGAAGCTATATTTATTAGTCTTATAAATAAAGACCTACTTATAGCTAAGGACCTATTTTCCTCTTACCTTTTCCTTAAGGACCTTATTAAAAGACCCTATCTCTTTATATAAGGCTAGGTAGTCTTTCTAGGCCTAGAAAAATAAGTCTTTAAAGGGGTGTTTTTCTAGCTACTTTTAGTTTACTAGTAGGTCTAGGAGGTCTCGTTTATATACCTTCCTTGCTAATAGCTATAGCTTAAAGAGCCGGCCTATTATAAATACTTAGTAGGAACTATCTTTTATAGGCGTTAGATAGAAGTTAGAAAAACAATCGAAATAAGGGAGAGGTTAGTCTTCTTTAGTAAACGTATTAGGACCTATACCTTCCTCTACTTCTTAAAGTAGGGCTAAAAAGGCAGCTAGGTAATCTTTTAAGAAAGGTGACTTTCCTACCCCTTTAAGGGTCGAGATAAAAAAACTAACTAAAAAAGCTACTTTTAGATCTTCTTCTTATATAAGAGGAGGCGTAGGGAGGTAGGCGTATTCTAGCTCTATTACTTTCTTATAGTCTCCTTCTTCGTTAAGATTATTTAATCTAGTAGCTTCCTTTTCTTTAAATTTAGCGTTATCCTCGACTACTTTAACGTTAGTTTCTTTTTCTATTTCCTTATCTAAGACCTCTTTTTAAGACTATTAAGAAGGGGGGATTTAGATCTTCTAAATTAGCTAACGTTATAAAAGTAAGAGGGGCTATTAATTCCTCTTTATATCTAAAAAGCTAGATTCGTCGAAAATTATATCCTTAGTTAAAATAACCTTTTATAAAAGAGGAATCTAGATCTAGAAGATATTTATAGAATTATAGCTAACGAGGTAACTAATAAAGGCTCTAGTATTAAGCTTTCTTTTCTTCTTCCTTTTTAGCTATATATTAGTAGTTATAGCGTATGCCTTATAGCTATAGGTATAAAGGTAAGCTAGCGAGGCCCTCTTTTTTATAAAGAGCTTAAGGGGTAATTTCTAGTTTATTCTTTAGTTTAGTTTCCTAGGGTCCTTAAGGTCCCTAAGGGTCCGGTTTTAAAGGTAATAAGCGGTCTTAATAACTTCTCTTTAAAGGTTATAGGGAAGCCTTATAGTAAGTCTTATTATATAGGCCCCTTTTACTATAGTACCCCTTAATCTTTCTACCCCTCCGTTCTAGGCCTAGGTATTTAGTACTAATAAGAAGGGTAAAATATCCCTTTTTTAAAGCTAATTTAAGATATCCTTTATAAATAGCTCTTTATTAGACCGTATCTTCTTTACCTTATAGCTAAAGTAGGATTTTATCTAGTTAAGAAAGTCTTAGAAGGTAGACTAATTATACTTACTTAAGTAGGTCTATAAGAAATAAGGGAAAACTATCCTTAAAAAAGCGTTTATATAAAACATTACCTTAACGAAGCTTTCCTTATCCTTAGAGATATCGGTCTAGTTAACTTAAATTTCCTTATATAGCTAGTCCGGCTATAAAGGGGTTTATTTAGTCTCTTAGTCTTTCCTTAGCTATAGTATTTATATTCGACGGTCTTTAGTCCTCTTATTCGTACGCCCTATTCTTAGCCTAGCTTATATAAAGCTAAGGGGCTAAGGTAACTAAGTTATACGTACTAAAGAAGACCGTCTCCTTAGGCTGCTAGCAGAGGGTCCTTTATAATAGACCTATTCCTCTTAGTAGGGAAAGCTAACTTCTCGAGAGATTCCTTCTTAAGGATAGGTCGGAATTCGAGAATAAATTAACCGAATTTTTCCTTAATAAGCTTAATCGTCTAACTCTTTTAGACTAGCCTTATAGGCTTAGTCGTTATATCCTAGAAGAATCCTTCCTCTTAAAGAAAGCGGAAGGAAATTAAGCTTATTAAAAATCGAGGGTAAAAAGCTACCCTTTTTCGTTAAAGAATTTATATAAACCTATTAAGTAATTTTATCGTAAAATTCACCCTTCTATATCCCTCTATCTATATAGTTAATTCCCTAGTAATAAGGTGTTTCCTCTATACCTTCTTAAAGGACTAGAATCGTAAGAGTATATTATAGATATTAAGGGAGTACTAGAGTTAAGGATAGCTAATTTTCGGAGGGGATAGTTAGAGGGTCTTAATAAGTAGTCTTACTAATCTATAAGGAAGATAAAGGCTAGATTTACTATACTAACGATTTTTCCTTAAATTTATAGCTCGAATAAGGGTAGTAGCGTTAGTTTCTATTTCTTAGTAACCTAAATCTTATCTATCTTCTTCTATAATAAGGGGTCCTCCTTAAGAGACCGTTATATCGTTTCTTATAGCCTCTTTAAAAGGTTAAATCCTTTAGGTCGGTTTTCCTCGAAGACCTACTAGCATTATAATAACTAATAGCCTAGGGATTTATAGGCTAAGCATCTATTTCGTTTAGTTTTTTATCTTTTTAAGGAATCCTTATCTTAATCTAGAAGGTTTACTTAAAAACCCCCCCTTTTTACCTTTTATTGCTAATTTTAATAAAGAGGTTCGATTTTAACTAGTTCCTTAATTTTTCGACTAATAGACTAAAAGGTCTATTAGGGGACTAGTTAAGCCGGTCTAACTAATAGGACCGGGCCTAGAGTTAAAGGCGGAGCCGGGGCCGGGACTAGGGCAGCCGTTAAAGATAGTATTAAGGCTCTCGAGGGAGGAGGAGCTAAAGGGGCACCAGCCGCAGTAGTAGCAGCGGTAGCCGTAGTAATAGGGGCTATAGCAGCTATAGGGGCAGTAGGTTAAACCGTCTAGGTTAAGTATTAGCTATAAAGGAATAAGACTACTTATTATTATACTTTAGTAGCCTCTTTATCTAGTTCCCGGCTAGCTTCTTAAAAAATAGTCGAGTAACTATTACTAATAGGCTTTATTAGTAGAGATATATCCTATAGCTACTAACTAGAAAAAGCTTTTATAAGGAAGTATTAGTTAGCTTCCTTAAGGATTTCTTCTTACTTAGCTAGCTATAAAGAAGCTAGTAGGTTCCTAGTAGAAAAGGCTCTTAAGTATACTATATAAGTCTTCTTAATACGGTTTATTATATAGCCCCTTAAAGGAGCTATTAAGGTCTTAAGCTTTAAAAGCTACTACTTAAGGGTCTCTTCCTCTTAAAGAGAGATTAGCTTTATAGTACTAACGGATTTTACTATCGCTATATATATAGTAGTTAGTAGCTTTATCTTATAGAAGTATTCCTTATAATAACTCTTATAGTTACCTAAGGTAGTAGAAAAGGCACTTTATTATATAGAGGTTAGCTTAGTAAAGAGGAAAGCTCTCTCTATAAATTTTATTACCTTAAGATAAATAAGGGGCTTAAAAGGGTCCTACTTATTAAAGAAAACTAAATTATAAATAGTTCTATTTATATAAGCTTATAGCTCCTTTACTTACTTATTTTAATCCTAGGGCTTATAAGAATTATCTTATAGACTATAGGAGTAGTAAAGTCGTTTTTTAATATTATTATAAAAGAAGGGGTAGAAAGGTTAGTTAAAAATTAGCTTTTCTAGTAAAAGGGGTAAAAGGAAGCTATAAGTAATATAAGAAAGGCGCTTTTTATAGTAACTAAAAAGTATAGGAATTTTATTCCTCCTAAGCTTATAACTCTTATAAAGAGAGATATAAAAGGTATTTAAAAATATATAAAGGTAAAATTAAAAGTAAGGGGTTATCGGATAAGTAAGGTAAAGATATTAAATTCTTATAAGGGTAGTAATTATAGTTAAGGAGTAATTATTATATTGCCTTAATTATCCTTCTTTCCTCTATTTAACGCTACTCTTTATACCTATCTAGTATCTTTATTAATAAAGAAGATCCTACTTAAAGAAGCTACTAATATCCTCTTAACTACCTAGCTTTTTGCCGGTTTTCCCCCTCCTTTCTAGCCGTTGCTAGTATATCCGTCTTATCTCTCGCTACCTCTATAGGAAGCTATCGCTACTTTTGCTTCCCCTTATGCCCCTACCCTCTTCTCTATACCTCCTTTTAACTCCTTCTTCCTTCTTCTATACCGGGTATTTTTAGCTTCCTAGGACCCTCTTACTAAGGGATATCTCCGAGACCTGCGAAATCAGGCCACGCTTCGCTACCTAAAGAGAGGGCAACGAGAACGAGTACGATATATTTTTAGACTAATAAAAGGAGAGGAAGATAACGAATTAAAGGGCGGCAGCTAACGAATTGGAGGAAAGATACCGGCAACCGACGAGTTAGAGGACGGCAGGCGACGAATTAGAGGATAGCAGCCGACGAATCAAAGGGCGGCACTTAGCGGGGGAAAATCGATGGCGGCGTTTTTTTTTCTTCCTCCCCGAAGAAGAACCCTAAGAACCTTCCGTCACTCGTTCCTCGTTCCTCAAGGCAAGAAGAAGCCTTTCGTTCCTCAAGGCACAGTGAGCAGAAGGCAAACAAGTATCAGGATCCCGTTTACTGTGCTAGAGGAGGATTTCGATGCGTAACAGCCCGTTGTTCGATTGAATGCAAGCAGGGAGAAAACAGCACCCTGGACAGGACGTGCCGTAAACTCGATTCCGCCTGGATACCCACCGCCTTCCGTATCGTAAAGATCGGTGAAGGCGCGCCACGTGCTTGTGCGGCCGATCCAGTCAGAAATTTTGTTGATGAACATGCCACAAGTTTCCATGCTAGCCACAGCGGCAGCAAACATCTCCCAATCAAGCTTTGTGAGCGTGCCGCGCGTGTCAAGGTCCACACCGAACCGTTTTTGCTCGCCAAGATAGAAGTCACTCTGCATGTCATAGATAGACTGGGGAACAAAGTTGAGGCCGAGCAACTTATCCGAGAATAAGTTGTATAGCAGCCCTATAGTAGTAGCGTATCAGTCAGCGGCTACATGGAATGTCTTTCGAAAGCCCATCTGCCATTACTACTTCTCCTTAACTGGCTTTCCATTCAATCAGGACCCTGCTTACCATGTGTGTCGCGATTGTCGTATTGCAACATGCTGTGTTTAGACTTGGCCTCAGAGTCGATGCCGTGCTCCGTCCAGAAATCGAGATACTGATGTGCAGTCGTACTGTAATTGGCGGTTGAGTTCTGATGATCCGTTAGAGCTGCAATCCTTGCCATGGCTTCAAGGGCGATAATGCCCTTAATCGCGAGGTTGGTTTGGTTACTTGTAAATCGTCATTGTCAGCCTTTAGCGCCATCGTCAACGTCTCAAGTCTTAGCTTACGCGAGATGGCCAGCAAAATCGTCAGTAGAAAGCTGGTTCGCAGGAATCTTGGCGTCTTGAACCAGAAATTGGGCCCACTTTGCTAGCATGTCCCAGTTCTCGCGGAGATAGCTATTATCCTGCCTCCTTTGCGCATATGCTAGCATCATAATTATCATATTTCCGCACTCTTCTAAAGGCATTTGCTCATCGTCTCCTTTGGGGTGACCTAAAGCAATAGGATATCGCCCAAGGTCATGCTAATCCTATCGTTAATATCGCTCTTCCTGGCAGCATCCGTACTGGCCTACAGGTGTATAGAGATGTGATGTGCGCTTACCTGGGCGTAGTTATTAGGGTAATGAGACCGGGTATTCTCTAGGAGCGGGTCGAGGATATAACGGATAAGTTCTGGGTTAAGGTATAGTAGAATCGGGAAAGCAGGGAAGATAACGTCAACTGTCTGGATGTCGCTGTTGGAGCTTATCTCCTTCACGAAGGTAAGGATCTGCGTTTTATTCCCTGTAAAGCAAAAGGAGCCAAAGACTTGGCGGACGGCAAGGCTAGTGATAGCCGTATACTTATCGCTGGCGGCAGCTTTCGAGTCTTGGGCGATGCGGCTATCAAGACTATCGGAATGCTGGGTTGCAAACTGATAGTCTTTGTAAAAAAATGGTACGAGCTTGTTCTCGTTGAAGGACTGTTTCCAGAGAGAAGGGATGCTCCTAGGCTGATCTTCTTTGCCTTGAAATAGAATTGAATCTTCTTGCGCGTAGCCGATAGTGAAGAGTGTGTTAGTCCAGTTTCTGGAAACATTGCCAAGGTCGCGTGCATAGGCAAAGACTGGCCTACACCTGAGTTAGCGCCACGAACTTGATTCCTCAAGCGGAGAGGGGAAGGAATAGGCAGGGCGAAATGGTTTGGGACGCCAAGTCTCACCATTGGTCGTTGACGGCTCGAAACTTCGGATCGACTTCGCCCGTAAGGCGTCCCTCACGCAGGAAACGTCCACGCACGTCTGTGTCGACTCCAATTTGAAAGCTGAGACCGGGCTATATGTCGGTAATGTATTGGTAAGCGACTCGCCAGTGGGGAGTTCTAAAGTGTTCTTATCTGATACTCTCGACTCACTTCATCTCCAGTTGCCCAATACCAATTGCCCCAAGAAGCAATCTCGTTGACGTCCTTAAAAACTTGCTGATCTTGACGAAAAAACTTATGGTAGCGCACCTTTTCTGTGGAATTGCTCTCCCACTGAATGATGGCGCGATTGTCACCGGAAGCCCACTCTATATCATTCTGTTAGCTAGGGCGGCCAAGCAAGAATATGGACACTATTGAAAATTACAAACCTCCTGAAACGTCGCAATATACTTGGACGCTGTGGGACTGATCATCAAGTGACTTAACAGAGACCTCGAGATAGGACGATGTAATAGACTGCCGTTGCACGTCATCGTAATAGACCGGCGATAAGAACTTAATGCTCATCTGAACCTTGCTGTCGACATGCATAGTGAAGGTAGTCTTTGTTGAGGTATACTCTAACGACTTTTGGTCGACATTGGCTTGCTTGTCGGCAGCGTCTCCCATCCAGCGGAAGGATCTACCATCGACCTTAACATACCCCTTCCATCCTTGTACAGCTTCACTATATGGTAACAACCTCGTCAGAGACGTCCACTGCTGAGTTCTGAACTGAAAAACGGGAGAAAGTGGCATGGAAGAGATTGTCACTTACGTCCAAAAGCGAGGCCACTGGCTGTGTAGATACCCGCTTGAGCTGTTATCCAGAGGGCCGTTGAGCCAGACATTGAGGTAAGGAGAGCGGACAGCTAACGGCGCGGCGGGAGGTCTCGTAGGAATAAAGCTAGATTCAGCTTCTACTCTGTGTTGAGGGGCGGCGAGAATAAAAAGTATGACAGTGGCTAAGACATTGAAGGTCGCCATTGTAATATGATGGAAGACGGGAAATGTTGAATAGGGCATGCGGCTTCACGGCAGGTATGGTCGCGCTGGAATTGCGTAAGAAGTTTGAAATAGAAAGGATGTCCCTGCTCGAACTAACGTTAATGCTGTGCAAGGCGTTTCTATATAAAGGCACTTTGGAATGATTAAGGACTCCTACGTCACCTAATAGGACGAGTCAGGGATTACCAGAGCTGAATGAACTAGTCAGTAAAAATGGAGTGAACCTCTAACATTGCTAAGGTTTACCAGGCTTCTTATAATAGAGGTCAAACGGTTAGTTTCAAGGGGTACGTGGGTAATATATTAAAAGCTTAGGTTTCACGCTAGTAAATACTAGTACAGCCGCGTTAGAAAAGGCTAAGTAACCGTGTTCGGCTATCTATAGCCCAGTGCTCTAACTACTAAACCTATCCCCTTAGCACGGTCGAAAGATAAAACCCTACTATTATAGCTAATAATATACCTACTCCTTAATTTATTAATTATCTAGAAACTTTAAGAAAGAGTTTATTTTAATTTTATTATAAGAAAACTATTAAAGAGAGTAGGCCTAAGAGGCTAGAATTCTCGCGAAGAGAGATGCGAGAAGTGCATAAAAATGCACGAAGGTAAAATTAGAAGTAAGGGGTCGGATAGGTAGGGTAGAGAGATTTAATTCTTACGGGAGCAGCAATAAAGGTAGGGGAGTGATTGTTATATTGCCTTAATCCTCCTTCTTTCCTCTATCTAACGCCCCTCTTTATACCCGTCTAGCATCTTAATTAATAAAGAAGATCCTGCTTAAAGAAGCTACCAATGTCCTTTTAACTACCGAGCTTTTTACCGGTTTTTCCCCTCCTTTCTAGCCATTGCCGGTATATCCGTCTTATCTTTCGCCACCTCTATAGGAAGCTATCGCTACTTTTGCTTCCCCTTATGCCCCTACCCTCCTTTCTGCACCTCTTTTTAGCTCCTTCTTTAAAACCTATTTTTTAGCTTCCTAGGTCCCTCGTGCTAAGGGATATCTCCGAGAACTACGAAATTAGGCCACGCTTCGCGATATACCCCCTTAGCTATAGCCTGCCCCTTTAAGGGCATAGCTAATACGGCTTCGGGCTAGTAAGCGTATAGAGGAGGTTCTTAGCTCTATACTTCTCCCTTTACTCGAGGAAAGTAGGGGCCCTTTCGGGTCCCTAGGCTCTTTTAGACCTACTTAAGGAATAGGGGCTTAAAGAGGGGAAAGTCCTATAAGAAAGGGGGCCTTCTTAGAAGGGAAAAGCCTAATTAAATAGGGGGCCCTTTAAAGGGAAAAACCTCTTCCTTTTCTTCGGCTATAGATATTACCTTCTTATATAGGCTATTAGCTCCTCTCGTAGACTCTTAAGGCGGGCCTCTAAGGATAGCTTTTCTCGAACGTCTTCTAGCCTAATTTACTATAAAAAGATAGCTAGCTTCTACTTTAATAGGGGCTTTATAAGACCGTTGGCTTTTATCGATACTATTAGAACCTAATAAATAGAAATAAGTCCCCTTTAGACCTCTTAGCGTAACTAATACTAGTAGATATCGATATACTATAGCTAGGTTAATAGCTTGCTATTTTCCTTTATAAGAATTCGTATAGTCTATATATTATTGCATTCTATAGCTAACGGGGACGGAATTTATAGTTATAAAGATATAAGTAGCCGGTGTTACGGCCAGGCACATACGAGCCTTGACGGCTATAAAGATGTATTGGCACTATGAACAAAGACTCAAAGCTAAGGAGCAAGAAAGGAAGACTAGACTACACGACCGAGCGGGCCCTTATAGACACGAGGTCGCGCGTGGGCACGTGATGCTGCTTGGGCACGTGACACTGGTGAGGTTCTGCGCTGGCGGCTCTACGCTGGCGCCCAGGGTCGTGACACTGCCCCCCGTCTAAGGCCTTGATATGCGTATCAAGGTAGTCAGTCGTGGCGGCGGGTTCTTGGTTTCACGGCTTTCTCTGCTGTGTCGTCATCGTCTCGTTCCTCGCAGCCCTCCTCCGCTGCAGCACATTCGATCCAGTATTGCAGGTTGACGGGTGGGCCTGCTGCGTCCGGATGTTCATCGTGGAAAATCTTCAATGCCATTGGTGCGTTACGGAAATTCCTAGCCGGGTACCAGGTCTCATCAGGTCACATCCTTCCATAAGACCTGGTATTCCAGTCGTCGACTCCTACCGGTTACTCGAGACTGCTGGACTTGATCAACCTCCCACTCGGGTTCTCCGTTGATCTCCTCGGGTGGCGGAGGTGACTGGATCTGCTGGGGCAAGGGGTTATCGGCTGCTTTTCGAAGACGGTCGGCGTGGAATAGGTTCTTCATTTTGTACGACTCGGGCAGCTGCAGTGCGTAGCTATGACCGCGTTCTTCCAGGATTACGAACGGACCTGACCATTGGTTATCTAGCCGAGTAGTCGGAGCGTTCGTGGCGAAGCCTTTCCTGCTGAAAAACTCGGTCACCGATGGCAAAGTCGGTTGGTCGTCGTTTCCTATTAGCCTGTTCCTTCTGACGTTCTTGAGCGGCGGTGGCAGCATTCCTGGCGTCTTCCTGGGTTTCCTGGGCGGTCTGCACAAGTTCCCTAGCTCTGGCGGCGGGTCCGGTGGCAGCGGTCTTGTCAGTCGGGGGCAGTGACAGGGGGTTCCGGATATCTCGGCCTAGGGCTACTTTTAACGGTGCCATGTCGATGGAAGAGTGCCAAGACGAGTTATGGGCGAAGTCGAGGGCGGGCAGCAGGGAACTCCAGTTATCTTGATGCTTCGTCACGTAGAATCGTAGCTTTTGATCTAGGTATTGATTTGTGACTTCTACACCCCTTGGGTCTGAGGGTGTAGGAGCTTCCATGACGATGCTTCGTTCCCGTGAGCCGGTTAATCTCTGCGAGGAAGGCGAAATAAACTGTCCAGCGTTGTCAGAAATCCATACGAGGGCATACCGAAGAAACGATAGAGGTAGCGGAAGTAGCGGCTAGCTAAGACTTCTGCCGTATCGTTTTTCTTTCCTGGGAGCGTGGCGATAATCCGGCTTAGCTTGCAGACGAAGGTCCAAACATAGTCATATCCGTAACGGTCTTTCGGCATATCCTTCCCGTCACATTCGACGTGCTCCCAAACAGAGGTCGGTACGGGCAGTGGATGGAGCAGTCCAGGGGTCTTGTCTCGAGGGGTTTTGTTGCGGCGGCAGTCGTGGCAGTTCCGAATATAACGACGGATATCCTCCTTCATCCTTGGCCAGTAGAAGTCTCGTTGGAGCAGCTTGATCACCTTGTTCTGTCCGGCGTGAGCGAAGATCTGGGGTTCGTGGGCTTCGCGAATGAGCGCGGTCTGAAGAAACGTCTGCTTGTCTGAGGTCTGGGCTGGTACGACCAGGTGTGTTCCATGGGTACCGAGGTCTTGGAGGAGGTTCTCTTGGCGGATCAACGAAACGAGTTCGGCTCCCTTCGGGACCGAGTTCGGGTCTAGTTCTGGGCGGTCTTGATCGGGCGTCTGCTGTATCCCTCGGTCTTCTGGGGTCTGTAGGGCACTCGTGGCCCTCAGAACTAATGGTCTAGTAGGCTTAGGTTCGGGACTAAAGTTCTGAGGGCAGGTTGCCGGCGGCCGTAGGGTCTAGAGAGTCGGTCGCGAAGCCTAGCCTTTCCGGAGGGATCAGGGTCACCGTGCGTTCCTCGGCTTCCCGGGCCTTTACGGTAGGGAGCTCCGCTGTCTTCCTGGAGAGGGCATCGGCGACTACGTTCAGTCGACCGGGGCGGTAGAGGAAACGGATGTCGAACTGGGCGAGAAAGTCGGACCATCTGATCTGTCGTACCGAGCAGGCGCTTCGTAGAGAAATGGACTAAGGCTTCGTGATCGGTGATCACATCGAACTTCTGGCCTAAGAGCTCTGGGTAGAAGTGCTCTAGACTCTGTACGACGGCGAGGCTCTCGATCTTGGATTGGGTAGGCTCGCTCGGCCGGGGTCATGGTCTTAGAGAAGAATCCAACGGGCTTCCAGGTCTGATCAGGCTGTTCCTGCCATAGAACACCAGCTGTGGCATTCCGGGAGGCATCGGTCTCCAGTCGGGTCGGCAGTTCTGGTCTAAAGAAGGCGAGGACCGGGGCTTCGATAGCCAGGCGCTTGAGTTGATCAAATGCTTCGCGTTGCTCCGGGCCCATCACAAAGGCAACATCCTTCTTAAGCAACCGGTTCAAGGGTTCTGCCACTCCAGAGGCGTGGTAGCAGAAAACACGGATGAAGTTGCATAGGCCAACGAATGATCGGATCGCGGTGCGGTCTCGGAGGTCCTCAAACTTCCAGTCTTGTATCGATCGAACTTTCCGAGGGTCGACACTAAGGCCCACACCGGCTTCAAGCAGAACGCCGAGGTAGTCAACCTTGGTCACGTTAAATCTAGACTTCTTGATGTCTCCTGGAGGTTTGCCTGATGGAGTCGCCAGATCACTTCTTGACAGTCTTTCCAGTGGTCTTCTTCTTTATCCGAGTAGATCAGGACGTCATCTGCGTAGGCGCTGGCGCACCGGTCGAGGAGATCGTGAAGCTGCGCGTTGATAAACTGCTGGAACCAGGCGGGACCTACCTTCAGACCGAACGGGAGGACTTTCCAGCGGAAAGTTCCGAAACGGGTGCGAAAGGCGGTCAAATACTCGAGTCAGGGTCCATGCGGAGACGGTGGAAGGCCTGGATCACATCGATCTTCGTGAAGCGTTGAGCTTCACGGCAACCAACAGTACCTTCGAGGGACGGAGCGGGCGTGATGCGACTTTTAAGATGATCGTTCATCCAACGGTAGTCGATGCAGAAGCGGCGGGCGGTCGTGTTCGGTTTCGGAGCGAAGAGGACAGAAGCGGCGTGCGGACTCGGATCGGGCTCGATGAAGTCTATCTCCCGGAGGTGATCGACAGTCTCTTTCTCTAGAGGCAGATACTTAACGGGCGTGCGGTACGATGGGGGTCCTGTCGGCGAAAGAGGCTTCTCAAGCTCTAGGACTACATCGTGACCGGGTCGGCTCGAAGGTAGGGTGTGGGCCTCTTTCTTCGAGAAGAATCCTCTAGATGGGTGAGCTGGGGCGGTAGACGACTACGGACACAAGCAACATGCTCAGGGTCTTCTCCTGAGGAACGGAATGCTTTGTCCCTGGTAGGTCTTTTGATCCGGGAGACTTTAGCAACGGTTCGAGCACTAGGGACGGTCTGGTCAAGGCCGGAGCTTGGCTCGAGCTGGACTGGATCCCGGGCATCAACGGTTCGAGTTCGTTCCACTGTTCGAATCTCTCGTGAGACTCTACTTGGCAGACCAGGGCGTTAATCAGGGCTTGATCTTCGGAGGCTTGGATCGAGGCGACGGAGACGAAGTCGGTAGCAGGGGCGGTCGTGAGCTGAAAACGGACAGACTTCTTGGCAGACGGAGACTTGGACTGAAACGACGGAGACGGAGTCGGTAACGGGGTCGGGACAGAGGCCGGAGGAGTTTGATCAGAGCGGCCCCAGTTCTTGTGGAGGATCCGGTAGCGTTTCTCCTCTTTCTCGAGCAGGCGGTTCCGCCTCTCAGCGTCGGCCTGGATCTTAGGGTCGATCCGACCCGAGAGCGGGGCTTGACGAGAGAGCTGGATCGTCGGGGAGAACTTGGCGAGGGCAGGAAGATCATCTGGCCAGATGATCTGTCGGGCGGCGCAGTCAAGCAGGAGGCGCTTCTCCCGCATCCAGAAAAGACCGATAAAGATATCATGGCCACACTCAGCTATATCAAATGTCTCGTTTGCGAACGAACGGCCATCGATGACGAAAGTGGCGACCAGCTGTTTCTGGATATAGCCGGCTGGCTTTCCACGGAAGTCTTGGAGGAATCCGACTCGGGAGCTCCTTAATCTGGGCTCCGAGTCTTTGGGCGGCGGACTGGGCGAAGGTTGGGCTAACCAGCAAACGGGTTTCGGCTCCGGTATCACAGAGGGAGCGGGCAGGTAGGCTCACACCATCCACTTGGACTTGACTTGGCAGAGTGAATGACTTGCTAGACCTACTCGCTGTCTGTGACACCTTAGGGACCATCAAGGAGTCTTGTGATGGTCCTATTCGTTTCCCGAATCTTGATCAGAGTCGTTGGCAGGGACAGGGACGGAGGCGACACGGGAGACAGCATGGGTGCGGTCGGGACACTCGCGAGAGAGGTGCCCTGTTTTCCACAAATAAAGCAGGTGCCATTATCCCAATGGACCCTTTTCTCATAGTCGGTCAAGGCTCTGCCAGCATCACGCGAGGTGATAGGGTCGAGCCGGTCTTGTTCGGAGTCTTGGCGGTAGTCGGAGCAGTCTTAGTCGGCGCGCGGCGAGATCGGTCGGAAGAGCGGGAGTCCTGTGTCTGCCTCATACTCCTCTTCTGGCAGTGGACAGCGTCTTTAATGAACCCACAGAAAACCTCGTAGGTCACGGACTCGTCGCGGGTCTTGGTCAAGAGGCTGTTATCTAGGTTGGCCGGGATGTGCTGCCACAGGGTATGCTTCATCTGGTCCTCGGGCACACGACCGGTCGCAGTTAAGTAGTCAAATTCCGCAAGAAAGTCCACAATGTCGGTCTTCCAATTCACGGTAAACTGGAGGCGTTGCAGGCGGTCAAGAGCCTCGGAAAGCTCATTCGGATTGCCATAGGCGGACTCAAGGGCTTGGATCATCTCTGCCACTCCAGAGAAGGGTCGAGTGTCAGAGGAGAAGCGGGTTTCAAGTGCTCGGCGGGCTTTTCCTCGAGCAGGTTATACAGACAGACCATCCGGCTGTTCTCAGTCCGGAAGGTTCGCACGTCTTCGTCAAATTTGTTCTTTATGCTCAGGATGAAGGAATGGAACTCGTCCTTCTTCCTGAGAACGTCGCGGAGACCTTGATGCGCGATTTGGCGGCGTCGCTGTACTCGGGGTTCTTGCCCTCTGGGAAGGGGGCAAAAATAGGCCAGGCAGCTTTGCCTGTTGGTCGGAAGGCCGGGCCATTTGGGCCGGCAAAAGCAGTCGAGGCTCCCGGGGCTGTCGATTTGATTCAACAGACGGAGAGCGTTCATTTAGACGGGCCGTTAAGGCCGCAATCTGTTCTCTCATCTCGCGGATGAGAGCGTCTTGGGGGCTCGGGGCAGCCATGGCTACTATTTCGGATTCAGTGGCTTGGCCAGCAAGCCGGGTGGAACGGCGAGGCTGATCCGATGGCAGGGCTTCCTCAGATATCATAGTCTCGAGGTCAGAGTCTAGGGTCGGAAATGATACCACGCGGAATCACGGTCAGATGCCTGCACGAGCAGGGACGGTCGGAGGTCAGACGGGACGAATCCCTTGGTCGGAACGGTTGGTCGGACGACTACACACACGCGTAGTCTTGGTCGGAACGGACGTGATCTCAGCCTTGAGGATCACTTGGTCGGTGGTCAGGTCTTGGTCGGAACGGTCAGAACGGATGCGCTGGATTTACGTCAGGCGCGTGTGACGTGAAAGCTCGGTGCCTATTTGCTTAATCGCTGGCAAGCGATCTTATTGAGCTTTGAGTAGTGTTACGGCCAGGCACATACGAGCCTTGACGGCTATAAAGATGTATTGGCACTATGAACAAAGACTCAAAGCTAAGGAGCAAGAAAGGAAGACTAGACTACACGACCGAGCGGGCCCTTATATAGACACGAGGTCGCGCGTGGGCACGTGATGCTGCTTGGGCACGTGACACTGGTGAGGTTCTGCGCTGGCGGCTCTACGCTGGCGCCCAGGGTCGTGACAGCCGGCTAAGGAAAATCGCTTCTTTTAACGCTTCTAAAAGAGCTAGTAGCTCTGCCTCCGTACTTAAAGTCGTAACGGTAGCTTACTTCGAAGCTCTCTAAGTAATAGTTCCTCTAAAAAGGGATATAATATACCCCTATAAGCTCTTTCTATTTACTAAATTATTAGTAAAGGACGAATCGCTTAAATAAAGGAAGATTTCGGCAGCTAATTTCTTTCTTTCCTACCCTCCTAGGCGTAGACTATATAATCTCGTTAAATAAAGATAAAGGATAGCTCTATCTATAACTTCTTAATACTTAGGGCTAGGATTCTAGTTATGCCTAGCTAGCCGGGAGACCGTAAAAGAGATATCCGGTCTAGTAGAAATAGCTAAAAAAAAAGCAGGGAGCCTACCTTCTATTAATATTAGTATTTCTCTTACTCCCTAGCTTAAAAGGACGGATTAGGCAAAAGCTCTTCGTTTAATATAGGCGTAGAGGGAAGCTTCTTATCGAGAGATTTAGGGAGGAATTTATAAGCGACCTTATCGATATAGGCGTCCTAGGTAAGCTAGATAGTCCGTTAGGACCTATTCTAAAGGATTCGTATCCCTAGGAACTACTTTAGCTCCCTTAGCCTAGTTTGACGGTGACTGCGGCACACACCCAAAGACACACCCACGCCAACGGCAATAGCAGCAGCTAGATACCGAAGGACGAGGGGGTCTAAGGGGGACGAAGGAAACGAGAAAGCACTAGGCAGGGCAAGGCAAAGGCAAAGAGGGCCAAAAAGGTATTTTAGTAAAAGAGGATATAGAAGAAGATGATGATGATAGAAGAAGATGCTGTCTGCTAGCTAAGGAGGAAAAGAGACCTCTTTTATAGACCGAATTTTCCCTCCTTCTTCCCTAGACGAACAGGGGCCAAGGGATCATCTGATCAAGAAGAGGGCTAGCCAGAGACTCTGCCAAGGATCCTGCCAAGGACCCTGCCAAAGACTCTGCTGCGCGGGCTGTGTGTGTTCCTTGGGGTACAGATGCCCCCGTCAAACTCCTCCACAACAAAGAACAGACGCCCTCGTCTGCTAGGTAAGCAAGCAGGCAGGCAACAGCCAAGGAATAAAGAAACAGACAAGCAGCCAAGCAGCCAAGCAGCCAAGCAGCTAAGCAGCCAAGCAGCCAAGCAGCCAAGCAGCCAAGCAGCCAAGCAGCCAAGAAACAGCCCAACGGGAGACCAAGGAATAGACCAAGCAGCGGGCCAATAGGCCAACCAGAGACCAACGGTAAGAAATAGCAATAGAGGGAAGAAAAAGAGATCCTTATAGGCAAAGGAAAGAAGAAGCTAACGAGGAAGGCAGAGGAAAGAAATCTTAAAGAAAAGGGAAAAGAGAAATACCTAGTAAAATCATTCAAAATTCAAAAATCATACCCTCTTTTCCCCCGGCGACTTTTACGTCTAGCCAGCTTTACCTAGGCAAATACCTATGCCTAGGAGGAGAATACCGGAGATTGCTGTTCTTATCTTATTTATTTTAGGTATTTCGAAAAGGGGGGGATTTTTCACACTTTCGTTAAGACTGCTTAAAGGTGCCTGCCGCGTCGGCTGCTGCGGACCGTGCCGGGAAGGGTGGAAGGAAGGATCTCTTACGTATGCTATTATTGCTGTCGGAAAGGTCGTCTATCACGGAAGTCGTCTGCCAAAAAAGTCGTCTATTGCAATAGAAGTCTGCCGGGGAAATCGCCTGCCGGGACGGAAAAGGTTATCTGCCGGAACGTCTGCTAAAGAGGAAATCGCCTGCCGGGACAGAAAAAGTTATCTGCCGGAACGTCTGCTAAGGAAGAAATCGTCTACTAGGACGGAAAAGGTTGTCTGTCGGCACTGTCTGCCAAGGAAGAAATCGTCTGCCGGGACGTCTGCCGGGAAATCTGCTAAAAGGGGGAAACAAGGCAAAAGAGGGGTGCCTGCAGTCTCTAGGTGCGTAATCGGATGGTCAGAATAGGTGCAAAGGGGAGCCGTTAGTCCGGGCCGTTGGTGCTAAAGGGAGCTGTTGGTCCGGGCCATTGGTGCCGAAGGAGCCGTTATAACCATCTGATCGTGCGGGAAGGAATAAAATCAAAGGAAGCTGCCGTGCTAGACGAAGACTGCCGTGCTAGAGGCGCTGCCGAGGAAATTATCGAAGATTGCCGAAAGAAGAGACTGCCGAAGAAGAAGACTGCCAAAGAAGACTGCTGCAGAAAGAGCTTGCAAAAGACCGTAGCCGAGGGGCTGTCGAGACCGTAGCTAAGGAAGCTAGCGGGCTGTGGCCGAAGGAGCTGTCGAGACTGTAGCCAAGGAAGCTGTCGGGCTATGGCCGAAGGAGCTGTCGAGACTGTGGCCGAAGGAGCTGTCGGACTATAGAGACTGCCAGTCCCGTAGAGCTATTGGTCCCGTGGAAGCTGCTAGTCGTATAGGCTGAGAAAGAAAAACCAGAAAATGTCCGCTGCTGCTGCTGGCGCAGGTGTCTTCCCTCCACAACAAAGACCAGACGTCCCCGTCTGCAACTAAAGCAGCTGCCGTAGATAGAGCCTGCCGGGGAGGAAAGTTCGGTTCGTTAAAAAAAGAAAGTTCCGTCTAGTGCAAGGGACTCCGGCTAAGGCAGGGGACTTCGGCCGGGCAGGGGACTTCGTCCGGGACAGGGGCAAGGGACAGGGACAGGAGCAGGGGCCATGGTCTGGGCCAACGGCTGGGCCAACGGCTGGGCCAACGGTCTAGGCCAACGGCTGGGCCAACGGCTAGGGGAAAAGAAAAAAAGTCGGTGAAATCTTTCCCTGCCTAGCGCTTATCTCGACGGGAAAAGTGCGGCAGCACCGGCGCAGTTCGTTTAGCTCTGCCCTTCTCGTATCTTCTTCCTCTTCGAGAGAGAGAGAGAGAGAGAGAGACAGAGGGAAAGGGAAACAGAAGCTTCACGCCCTAGAGACCAGTTTTAACGGTGGCTGCGGCACACACCCAAAGACACACCTACGCCAACGGCAATAGCAGTAGCTAGATACCGAAGGACGAGGGGGTCTAAGGGGAACGAAGGAAACGAGAAAGCACTAGGCAGGGCAAGGCAAAGGCAAAGAGGGCCAAAAAGGTATATTGGCAAAAGAGGATATAGAAGAAGATAATGCTAATAGAAGAAGATATCGATGCTAATGGATAAAGATGCTGTCTGCTAGTGTTACGACCACGGCCACTGGGCCGCTGACGGTCGACCGCGTCAAGCACGTGACACGGTCTAACGGATAAATGGTCGGCACGACCATCCAATGGATATGGGATCGAGGGGATCGCAGAGATCCAAGTGATCCAGGATCAACGAGATCACTGCGCTCCATACGATCCAACGTTAGGGATCATGGCCAGGCCCATGATCCAAGGACAGTCTCTACGGGTATATATAGCCACCCACTTTCACTTCTTTAGACAGATAGCTCTCTAGCTTTCAACACAGATCTTTATCACGATTCATCTCTGATTCTGATCACCTGGTTACAGTCTACGGTCTACGACCTCCGACTCATCACCAACGTGACATACTTATCATTGCTCAGACCACGCCCTGTTGTATCTGCCAACATAAACCCCTCGACAGGTTTATCCCTTGGGAATAACACCGGTCGTCACAGCTAGCTAAGGAGGAAAAGAGACCTCTTTTATAGACCGAATTTTCCCTCCTTCTTCCCTAGACGAACAGGGGCCAAGGGATCATCTGATTAAGAAGAGGGCTAGCTAGAGACTCTGCCAAGGATCCTGCCAAGGATCCTGCCAAAGACTCTGCTACGCGGGCTGTGTATTCCTTAGGGTACAGATGCCCCCGTTAAACTAGTTATCTTATACCTTTAGTATAGGCCTTATATAGCCTCCTTAGTAGTAGCCTCTTCCTCTTTTAGGTAGGCCTAGATAATATCGTCGATATAGAAGAAGACCGTGGTTTTACCCTTCTATATTATATATAGTTCCTAAGGGACTTTCTTAAAGCCTAGGGCTTTAAGGGAACTAGTTAAATGCTATTGCTAAAGAAGGGGTAATCTTTATAGTCTATATAGAGCTTTCCTAAGCTATAGAACCTTTCCTAGCTATTAGAAACTAAGAGGAAGTCGTATATAGATAACTTTTTCTTCTTTAAGGGGGCAGTTAACGAAGGCGTTAACTATATCTATCTAATCGAGCTCGAGGTCGAATTCTGCTGCTATAGCTATAAGGGTCCGAAAAGACATCCCTACTAAGGTAGTAGCCTTAGTAGGAAGATCCCCCTTTTCTTACTAGTTCCTATAAATAACTAGCTAGGCTTTGCACTTTTAAAGGAAGCTATATTTATTAGTCTTATAGATAAAGACCTACTTATAGCTAAGGACCTATTTTCCTCTTACTTTTTCCTTAAGGACCTCTTTAAAAGACCCTATCTCTTTATATAAGGCTAGGTAATCTTTCTAGGCCTAGAAAAACTAGTCCCTAAAAGGGTATCTTTCTAGCTGCTTTTAGTTTACTAGTAGGTCTAGGAGGTCTCTTTTATATACCTTCCTTACTAATAGTAGCTTAAAAAGCCGGCCTGCTATAAATACTCTATAGGAACCGTCTTCTATTAGCGTTAGGTAGAAGTCGGAAAAACGATCGAAATAAGGGAGAGGTTAGTCTTCTTTTATATTAGGCCCTATACCTTCCTTTACTTCTCGAAGTAGGGATAAAAAGGCAGTCGGGTAATCCTTTAAGAGAGGTGCCTTTCCTACCCTCTTAGGGGTCGAGATAGGAAGACTAATAAAGAAAGCTACTTCTAGATCTTCTTCTTATTCTATAAGAGGAGGCATAGGAAGGTAAGCGTATTTTAGCTCTACCGCTTTCCTATAGTCTCCTTCTTTATCTAGATTATCTAATCTAGTAGCTTCTTCTTATTTAAAGTTAGCGTTATCCTTAACTACTTCGACGTTAGTTTCTTCTTCTATTTCCTTATCTAGAGCCTCTTCTTATAACTATTAAGAAGGGGGAATTTAGATCTTTTAAATTAGCTAATATTATAAGAGTAAGAGGGGCTATTAATCCCTCTTTTAGTCGAAGAAGCTAGATTCGTCGAAAACTATATCCCTAGTTAAAATAACCTTCTATAAAAGAGGAATCTAGATCTAGAAGATATTTATAGAATTATAACTAATAAGGTAACTAATAAAGGCTCTTAGATTAAGCTTTCTTTTCTTCTTCCTTTTTAGCTATATATTAGTAGTTATAGCGTATACCTTATAGCTATAAGTACGAAGGTAGGCTAGTAAGGCCTTCTTTTTTATAAAGAGCTTAAGGGGTAATTTCTAGTCTATTCCTTAGGTCTTAATAAGGGTCTCTAGGTCCCTATAGTCTCTTAGGCCCCTATAGTCCCTTAGGGTCTAGTTCCGAAGGTAATAAGCGGTCTTAATAACTTCTCTTTAAAGGTTATAGGGAAGCCTTATAGTAAGTCTTATCGTATAGGCCCTTTCTATTATAGCACCCCTTAATCTTTCTGCCCCTCTATTCTAGGCCTAGGTATTTAGTGCTAATAGGAGGGGTAAAATGCCCCTTTTTCGAAGCTAATTTAAGATATCCTTTATAAATAGCTCTCTATTAAACCGTATCTTCTTTACCTTATAGCTAAAGTAGGATTATATTTAGTTAATAAAGTCCTAGAGGGTAAACTAGTTATACTTACTTAGGTAGGTCTATAAGAAATAGGGGAAAACTATCCCTAAAAAAGCGTCTATAAAAAACATTACCTTAATAAAGCTTTCCTAGTCCTTAAAGACGTCGGTTTAATCGACCTAAATTTCCTTATACGGCTAGTCTAGCTATAAAGGCGTTCGTCTAGAAATTCGTCCCCTAGTCTTTCCTTAGCTATAGTATTTATATTCGATAGTCTTTAGGCCCCTTATTTATACGCCTTATTATTAGCCTAGCTTATATAAAGCTAGGGGGCCTAGGTAACTAAGTTATACGTACTAAAGAAGACCGTCTCCTTAGGCTACTAAAAGAGGGTCCTTAGAACCTACCCTTTTAGTAGGGAAAGCTAACTTCTTAAGAGATTCCTTCCTAAGGATAGGTTAGAATTCGAGAATAAATTAACCGAATTTCTCCTTAATAAGCCTAATAGTCTAATTCTTCTAGACTAGCCTTATAGGCTTAAACGTCGTATCTTAGAAGATTCCCCCCTCTTAAAGAAAGCGGAAGGAAATTAAGCTCGTTAAAAATCGAGGGTAAAAAGGTACCCTTTTTTATTAAAGAATTCGTATAGACCTATTAAGTAATTTTATCGTAAAATTCACCCTTCCGTATCCCTCTATCTATATAGTTAATTCCCTAGTAATAAGGTATTCCCTTTATACTTTCTTAAAGGACCGGAATTATAAGAGTATATTATAGATATCGAGGGAAGTACTAAAGTTAAGGATAGCTAATTTTCGTAGGGGATAATCGGAGGGTCCTAACGGTTAGTCTTAGCCTTATTAATCCGTAGGGAAGATAAAGGCCGGATTTACTATACTAACGATTTTTCCTCGAATTTATAGCTCGAATAAGGGTAGCGGCGTTATTAGTTACTATTTCTTAGTAACCTAAATCTTATCTATCTTCTTTTATAACGAGGGGTCCTCCTTAAGAGACTATTATACTATTTCTTATAGCCTCTTTAAAGGGTTAACTCCTTTAGGTCGGTTTTCCTCGAAGACCTACTAGTAGTCTTCTAGCTAATAGGGCTTTTTATATACTTAGTAGGTAGGTCGATTCCTCCTTATACGTTATTTCTTTAAGGAATCCTCGTCCTAGTCTAAAAGGTCGGCTTAAAAACCCCCCCTTTTTACTCCTTATTACTAATATTAACGAGGTTTAATTTCGACTAGTTCTTTAATTTTTCTATTAACGGACTAAAAGGTCTATTAAGGGACTTATCGGGCTGGTCTAACTAATAGGACCGGGGCTGGGCCCGGAGTAAGAGGCGGAGCTAGGGCCGGGCCTAGTATAGCCGTTAAAGATAGTATTAATACTCTCGAGGGAGGAGGAGCTAAAGAAGTAACAGCCGCAGCAGTAGTAGTAGTAGTAGGGGCCGCAGTAATAGGGGCCGTAGTAATAAGGGCTATAGCAGCTATAGGGGCAGTAGGTCGAGCCGTCTAGGTCGAGTGCTAGCTACGAAAGAATAAGACTACTTACTATTATACTCTAGTAGCCTCTTTATTTAGTTCCTAGCTAGCCTCTTAAAAGATAGTTAAGTAATTATTACTAATAGGCTTTATTAGTAGAGATATATCCTATAGCTACTAGCTAAAAAGAGCTTTTATTAGGAAGTATTAGTTAGCTTCCTTATAGATTTCTTCTTACTTAGCTAGCTATAAAGAAGCTAGTAGGTTCCTAGTAAAAAAGGCTCTTAAGTAGGCCGTATAAGTCTTCTTAATATAGTTAGTTATATAGCCCCTCGAGGGAGCTATTAAGGTTTCGAGCTTTAAAAGCTACTACTTAAGAGTCTCTTCCTCTTAAAGAGAGATTAGCTTTATAGTACTAACGGATTCTATTATTACCGTACGAGCAGTAGTTAGTAGCTTCGTCTTATAGAGGTACTCTTTTCGGTAACTCTCGTAGTCGCCTAGGGTAGTAGAAAAAGCTCTCTACTATATAAAGGTTAGCTTAGAGAAGAGGGTAGCTCCCTTTATAAAGTCCGTTGCCCTAGGATAAAGAGGGGGCTTAAGAGGGTCCTACTTATTAAAGAAGACTAAATTATAAATAGTTCTATCTATATAAGCCTATAGCTCCTTTACCTACTTATCCTAATCTTAGGGCTCTATAAGAATCGTCTTATAGACTATAGGGGCGGTAGAGTCGTTTTTCGATATTATTATAGGGAGAGGGGGTAGAAAAGTTAGTTAAAAATCAGCTTTTCTAGTAAGAGGGGTAAAAGGGAGCTATAAGGGATATAAGAAAGGTGCCTTTTATAATAGCTAGAAGGTATAGGAATTCTATTCCTCCTAGGCTTATAACTCTTATAAAGAGAGATATAAGAAGTATATAAAAATATATAAAGGTAAAATTAAAAGTAAGGGGTCGGATAGGCGGGGTAGAGAGATTTAATTCTTATAGGAGTAGTAATAAAGGTAAGGGAGTAATTATTATATTGCCTTAATCCTCCTTCTTTCCTCTATCTAACGCCCTTCCTTATACCTATTTAGTATCTTAATTAATAAAGAAGATCCTACTTAAAGAAGCTATTAATATCCTTTTAACTACTAAGCTTTTTACTAGTTTTTCCCCTCCTTTTTAGCCGGTGCCGGTATATCTATCTTATCTTTCGCTACCTTTATAGGAAGCTATCGCTACTTCTACTTCCCCTTATACCCTTACCCTCCTTTCTATACCTATTTTTAGCTCCTTCTTTAAAACCTATGTTTTAGCTTCCTAGGTCCCTTATACTAAGGGATATCTCCGAGAACTATAAAATTAAGCTACGCTTCGCGATAAGAATAGTACCTTATAAACCTAATAGTTATATATAAGGGAGCCTACCTAACTAACTTAACTCCCTTAGCCTAAGGATATAATATAAGCTTAACTTAAGTATAGGAATATCTTAATACCTTCTTTTAGCTAGCTAATTATGGTTACTATATAAGCCCCTCCCTTATTATAATAAATAGACTAAGATATATATTTATCGCGAAGACTATTATAATATATAAGTAAAAGTAAAACGCGCTTTAAAAGGCGTACTATAATTAATATATATATCTTTCTTTCTAATATACCCCCTTAGGGATACTAGGCCTACCTAGGATGCCTAGACTAACTACTAAGTTACCCCCTTTAAACGATTAACGTAAGCGCTAGCGGGATTCGAACTATAAGCCTACTTAAGTATATCGCACGCGCGATCTAACCGGAAGTTATAGAGGGTAGTTTACTACCCCCTCCTAGGGTTATAACTCTCGCGAAGAGAGATATAAGACGTATATATAAAATATATAAAGGTAAAATTAAAAGTAAGGGGTCGGATAAGTAAGGTAAAGTTATTTAATTCTTATAAGGGTAGTAATTATAGTAGTAGAGTAATTATTATATTACCTTAATTATCCTTCTTTCTTTTATCCTCTTAATAACTAAACTTTTTACTAGTTTTTTCTTTTTATTTTAGCCGTTACCGCTATATCTATCTTATCTCTCGCTACCTTTATAGGAAGCTATTACTACTTCTACTTCCCCTCTTTCCCTTACCCTCCTTTTTATACCTCTTTTTAGCTCCTTCTTCCTTATACTATACCGGTCTTTTAGCTTTATAGGTCTCTCTTATTAAGGGATATCTCTAAGAACTATAAAATTAAGCTATACTTTATAATATACCCCCTTAGCTATAGCTTGCCCTTATAGTAAGGGCATAGCTAATATAGCTTTAGCTTAGTAAGCGTATAGAGGAGGTCTTAGTTTATACTTATCCCTTACTTAAGAAATCCGGGTTTTAGCCCTAGGCTATTTTAGACCTACTTTAGGAAAAGGGGCCTAAGGAGGATATTAAGTCCTATAAGAAAGGGGGGTATCTCTAAGGATAAGTCCTTAAAAAGGGGCCTTTAAGAAGAATAAGTCTTAAATAAGCTAGGGGCCCTCCTTTAAGATAAGTCTTAGTTCCTCTCTTTAGCTATAGATATTACCTTCTTAGACGGGCTATTAGCTCCTCTTATAGACTTTTAAGGCAAGACTTTAAGGATAGCTTCTTATAAACGTCTTCTAGCCTAATTTACTATAAAAAGATAGCTAGCTTTTACTTTAGTAAGGGCTTTATAAGACTATTAGCTTTTATTATTACCGTTAAAACTTAACGGATAGAAATAAGTCCCTTTTAGACCTCTTAGTATAACTAATACTAGTAGATATCGATATACTATAGCTAGGTCGATAGCTTACTATTTTCCTTTATAAGAATCTATATAGTTTATATATTATTATATTCTATAGTTAATAGGGTTAGAATTTATAGTTATAGATATATTAGTAGTCGGCTAAGGAAAATAGCTTCCTTTAATACTTTTAAAAGAGCTCGTAGCTTTACCTCTATACTTAAAGTTATAATAATAGCTTACTTTAAAGCTTTTAAAGTAATAGTTCCTTTAAAAAGGGATATAATATACCCTTATAAGCTCTTTCTATCTAAGGAATTATTTATAAAGGATAAATCGCTTAAATAAAGGAAGATTTTAGTAGTTAATTTCTTCCTTTCCTACCCTCTTAAGTATAGACTATATAATCTTATTAAATAAAGATAAAGGATAGCTTTATTTACTACTTCTTAATACCTAAGGCTAGGATTCTAGTTATACCTAGCTAGCTAAGAGACTATAAAAGAGATATCCGGTCTAGTAAAATTAGCTAAAAAAAAGTAAGGAGCTTACCTTTTATTAATATTAGTATTTCTCTTACTCCCTAGCTTAAAAAGATAGATTAGGTAAAAGGTATTTATATAATATAAGTATAAAAGGAACCTTCTTCTTAAGGGAATTAAGAAGGAATTTATAAGCGACCTTATTAATATATACGTCTTAGGTAAGTAAGATAGTCTATTAGGACCTATTCTAAACGATTTATATCCCTAGGAACTAGTTTAGCTCCCTTAGCTTAGTTATCTTATACCTTTATTATAAGCCTTATATAAACTCCTTAGTATTTACTTCTTCTTCTTTTAAGTAGGCCTAAAAATATTATTAACGTAAAAGAAGACTAAGAGGAAGTTATATATAAATAACTTCTTTTTCCTTAACGGGGTAGTTAATAAAAGCGTTAACTATATCTATCTAATTAAGTTTAAGGTTAAATTCTACTACTATAGCTATAAGGGTCTAAAAAGATATCCTTACTAAGGTAACTACCTTAGTAAGTAGATCCTCTTTTTCCTATTAGTTCCTATAAATTACTAGCTAGGCCTTATACTTTTAAAGGAAGCTATATTTATTAGTCTTATAGATAAAGACCTACTTATAGCTAAGGGCCTATTTCCCTCTTACCTTTTCCTTAAGGACCTCTTTAAAAGACCCTATCTCTTTATATAAGGCTAAGTAGTCTTTCTAGGCCTAGAAAAACTAAGCTTTAAAGGGGTGTTTTTCTAGCTACTTTTAGTTTACTAGTATATTTAAGAGGTCTCTTTTATATACCTTCCTTACTAATAGAGGCTTAAAAAGCTAGCTTACTATAAATACTTTATAAGAACTATCTTTTATAAGCGTTAAATAAAAGTCGGAAAATCGATTAAAATAAAGGAGAGGTTAGTCTTCTTTAGTAACTATATTAGTCCCTATACCTTCCTTTCCTTCTTAAAGTAAAGATAAAAAGGCAGCTAGATAATCCTTTAAGAGAGATGCTTTTCTTACTCCCTTAAGGGTCGAGATAAGAAGACTAATAGAAAAAGCTACTTTTAGATCTTCTTCTTATTCTATAAGAGGAAGCGTAGGGAGGTAGGCGTATTCTAGCTCTACCGCTTTCTTATAGTCTCCTTCTTTATTTAAATTATTTAATCTAATAGCTTCTTCTTTTTCTTTAAAGTTAGTATTATCTTTAACTACTTTAATATTAGTTTCTTTTTTCGTTTCCTTATCTAAGACCTCTTCTTAAGACTATTAAGAAAGGGGGATTTAAATCTTTTAAATTAGCTAACGTTATAAAAGTAAGAGGGGCTATTATTCTCTCTTTTTATTAAAAAAGCTAGATTTATTAAAAATTATATCCTTAGTTAAAATAACCTTTTATAAAAAAGGAATCTAGATCTAAAAGATATTTATAGAATTATAACTAATAAAGTAACTAATAAAGGTTTTAAAATTAAGCTTTCTTTTCTTTTTTCTTTTTAGTTATATATTAATAGTTATAGTATATACTTTATAACTATAAGTATAAAATAAGCTAGTAAAGTATAAGAGTACTACTAAGAGATATAAGCTAATAAAGTACTTAGGTATATAGTATTAATATATTACTAGGGTATTAGTAGGGAATTATACTTACCTTAATTATAAGTTATAGACTACTTACTACTTTAATTAAAGAAGAGAAATCCCTCTTCTTATAAGCTTTAGTCTTATAATAAGGAGAATATAATATATATAGCGTAGTACCTCTAGCTATCTCTACTACCTAATTTAATAGGGATAAGGGTATATACCTAAAGTATACGTAGTATATAGCTAAGGATTAATAGAGTAATTAACTATATAATTATTTAATTATCGGTCCTATATATAGCTTTAAGGGCCTTAGGTTATAAATATAAGTCTTAAAGATTTCTTTACTTTATACCTCTTTATCTTTATTAAAGTCGCATAACTAATAGTCTTTACTTTAAAGGGGAAAAATAAAAATTTAAATTAACTATAATTATCGAAGATACTTAATTAAATAATCGAGGTCTTTATAACGCTTTTAAGTATACTTAGAAGTAAGTTAGAAGGGGAGTATTAAGGGTCTTATCCCTTTAACGGGCTAATATCTATAGGGGTATAATCTTACTTATTAAACTCCTCCCTAGTAACTTTCCGACTTAAGATACTAATAGAAAGAGCGCGATAATAATAGGTAAGGCTCTCTTCTTAAGTATATAAGTAAGTAAATAAACTATTAATAGAACTTTTCTCCTTTACTATAATCCTTTCCCTTTATATTATTTATTCCTCCTTTTACTTATAAGCTACTTATTTAGCTCTTTCTTATCTTTACTTATATACTTCCTTCTTTAAATAATTATTTACTACCCTTTATATATACTCTTAAGTATTCGCGCTTATTATTCTTAGGGGCGTTAAGGAAATAAAGTAGTTAATATCTTTACTAGTCTATTACTTTAGGTATAGCTAAATTAAATAAGCTATAAAGTCTTATAGACTAGTTATTATCGCGTCGCTAGTAGTCCTATATAAATATATAGAATTATAGTCGTTAATATCCTAGCAGTAGTTCTAATATATTCCTAGGTTTTTAACTCCTTTAACCTAAGAGGGTTTAAAGCTTAGTATAAACCCTATAGGGACTATAGCTAAAGAGGCTATTACTATACTTCGTTTTTAGGGAGTAATAGGGCGCGCTATAAGCGTTACTAAAGTCTTTAGCCTTAAGGTAATTAACTAAGCGCCTAGTAATTTTAAAGTCCTAAGGTAAGTTAGTAGCCGCGCTATCTACCTTTCTTCCCTACTAGCTTCTTATTAGGCTATTAGCGGGGGTATAGTTATAAGTTTTTTACTCCTTTATATATTTAAAGGGGTCGTTAATAGTAGGCGAGGAGTAGGCCTAATTAGCTATATATCTAAGGGGAAAAATAAAAGCGTTATTTCTATATAAATAAAGGAACTAGTAAGGGCGCTTAGCTCTCTCTTTTATAGATTCTAAGGTAGGGATCTTATCTTAAGGCTACTTAAGGAAAAGCTACTTAGTTTAGATAAGGAGCTTAATTTAGTTAACGCTTAAGGTAATAAAGGTCTAGGCTTATTCTTAATTCCTATTAGTATAATTAAATAGTTAAGGGTCTTTTTAAGGAGGAGTTTTATAAAGAAACCGCGTATAGCTTAAGCGATTAGGTTAGGTTACTCTATAAGGGTAGCTAGTATAGTTAGCTCTTTTCTTACTCTCTTTATTATATAAGCTAGTTTTATATCTCTTTAAACTAGTAGTTTCTATTTACTAGGCCTATCTTAAAGGTTAACTACCTCTAGGACTTCCTAGAGGTCTTATTCTTCTTAATCTCTTAGAATAATATAGTTATATTAATAAATCCGTTTATACCTAGGAATCCTTATAAGAAAGACTCCGCTAAAAGTTATTAAACCTTAATTAAATAGTATCCTTTATAGTCGTTTAACCCTACTATTAAACTACTAGGAAACTCTACTACCTTATAATATCGCTTATATATAATTAAGTTTATTCGCCGCGATAGCTTAGATTTTATATATTAGCCTATCGATATAGCCTTTTATACTTATCCTCTTATTTAGCTTAAAGAAATACTAGTCTTAGTATAAGATTTTATCTATCTATAAGGCTTCTTATATTACCCTATACCTTTACTCTAAAATTACTTTAACTTTTAAGTATTACTACTTAATTATCTTAAGGTATAGCTTAACTATACTTTTAACCTAGTATTAGATTATTATTAAGGCTAAGTAGCTATATTCTTACCCTTCCTACTAAGCGGTATAAGGGACTAGTATATAGGTAAAGTTATAAGGAACTTAAAGGATATAAAGAAACTACTACTATACTTATAGGAATATATAAAGTCTAGTATACTATCCTTCTTTCTAAGTATTAAAAACAACTAAGTTTCCTTTCTTATAGTCTTAAAAGAACGCTCCTTAGTAAAGTCCCCTTTTATTTAGTCTTACTAAAAAGTTAATAACTCTAGTTATATACCTTTATTTATATATAAAGCGACTAAGGTTAAAGGTAGGAGTAGTAAACTTAATTAAATACTCCCTATTATTTAGGTATTTATAGTACTTTATATATCTATTTTCTATATCTTCGATAGGTTCCCCTTAGTAGTCGGTATAAACTAATAATAGGTAAGGTAAGGGGTATACTACGTTCTTAATACCTTTTATTAAGATCTTAATTATTACGCTAAAGCTAAAGCTTATAGCTTATTATTTATTAATAGCTTTATAGAGAAAGTTATATATATCGATAATATACTCTTCCTAGTAAGCCTTATTCCTAGTAAATCTATTTATCTTTTTAACGCCCTTATATATTATTTAAGCGTCTTTAAAAGTAATATCCCGCCGTTTAATAAGGCTTATTAGTATTAAGTACTAACGATCTTTATAGATATACTAAGGAGGTTACTTTTACCTATAAACGTCTTATTAGTCTTAGTTTACGAACTTTTCCTTATCTTTAGCGTAAAAGAGCCCTCTGCCGCCTTTTACTTTAACTTCGCCGTAGTAAGTAGGTAAAATAAAGCTCCTACTCCTAAATAGTAGTGCGCTAAAGAAGATAGCGGTATTCTTAGGGAGGTTTATAGCTAGGCTTAAGATACTATTTAGGTTCGCCGCTATATCTTAGAAAAGGGTAGAGTAAGCAAAAGAGAGAGAGAAGATAAGATTAAATAGTTAAGGTAAGTAGTTTTAAGTTATAACGCTAAGAGGCTAAGAGGGTATTATATATATATATAAGAGTTATATTAGTAAAGGGGATTATTATAAGTAAGGAAGCGTGCGGAGTATATATATATATATATATATAAAAGGAAGAAGAAGGAAGGAAGAAGGAGGGTATAGCGAGAGGAATAAATAGTTATTAAAGCGCGCGGTTATTAGTTGCTTTAGCTAGCCTTTATAGCGGTAGGGTCTTAGGCGTATTTAAGGGTTACGCTTAAATAGCTTCTTTTACTAGTTATTAATTAAGAAGCTATTTAATCTCTACCTTTTTCTTCTCCTCTTTATTCTTTTTATTCCTCTTCTTCCTCTTCTCTCCTCTATCTTCTTTATTTCTTTAGACCGCTACCTTTTATCTTCTCCTTTTACGACTACCTCTTCTTCCTTATTATATCTTATAAGACCGCTAAACTTAAAACTAAAGAGCTATTAAATATCGTTAACCTCTCTTTAACTACTCTTCTATAACCTTCCCTTATTACTACTACTCTTCTTACTTAGAATTATTATACTAAGGTCTTTCCTCTTTATATAAAGTACTTTTAAGTAATAACTATCTAACTTATTTAATCTCGCTTAGCTCGCTCTAACTATTTTCTTTTATAAATCTATAGTTACTTTAAGACCTAGGTCTATAGTTAAAATAATATCGGTTACTAAGGGTTTTTAATTTATATAGAAATTACCTTTTAGTTATAGGTTTTATTAAAAGCTCTTAATACTATTAAGATTAAAGTACGCGGTTACTCTCTTTTCTCTTACTTTCTTAAGAGCACGCTAAGTCGGTATAATTAAATCGTCTTTTATACCCTTTATTATAAACGTCGGCTAGTAACCTATATCCTTATAGAAATCGCTTATTTACGCGGATATTTCTTTTCTTAGCTTAGTTTAAAGTAATATAAATACTCTTAAGTAGTCTTAATTACTTTATACGGAACTTATAATCCTTACTTTTATTAAGGGTATATTTAAACTTATTAAATAACTATAACTTCTACCTATAAGTATATTATATTTCCTTTTTATAAGTATATCTCTCTTTTAAGTACTACTAGCGGCTCTTACGCTAATTATATTTAGGATTCGACTAAGGCGCTTATTTATAAATAGCGGTACTTCCTTAAATAGTATAAGGCTACTTACGACCTTAATAGATTTACTAACTATATATATAGTTATAATTTCTATACCGACCTTAAGACTAATAAACTTTATAATAAGTATATTAGTAATAAGACCGCCCTTTATCTTCTTTATAATATCCTTAATCCCTTTAGTTTTACTAAGGATTTAAAGGAAGGGGAGGAAATTAACCTTATACTTATTTTACTTAAAAAGAGATTATATAGGCTTAATAAGCTCTCTCTTAAGTAATAATTAAATAGTTATTAAGTTTACTTTATAGTAGTCTATAGTAGGTTTACTAAGAGTAAGTAGCTTTATTTAGTCGCTATTTTTAGCGGTAAAAGTTTTTCTTTTAAGGTTATATACGTTTAATTTAGTAAGTCGAAAATATATTAAAATTTATCTTATAAGCGTATTTATTTTCGCTACTATTAGTCTCCCCCTTTATAATAAAGAATAAACGTCTTTATCTATAAAGTAAAAAATCCTATTCTTAAAGAAAGTAAGTAGTAAGAATATTTATTTTCTTACTTTATTATTTACCTATATCTCTATTTATCTTCTTTAAGGTAGTAAAGGGTAGGTTATTATTAAGGAAGGGTAGGAAATATTATCTTTATTTACTTAAGGAGCTTTAAATAGAAAATTTAAAATAATAAGGTAGTAAGTAAGGCGCTTATAAATATCTCGGCTACTATAGTCGTCCTTCGATTAAATAGTTAGATAGTGCCTTAGTTACTAGTTAGAGTCTAGCGTGCTTCTTACGATAGTTATAGATTTTTATCTTTACTACCTTTTCCTTCCTAGCTCCTTTTACCTCCTTTTTTTCTTATTAAATTAGCGTCTTTAAGGCTTCTATATAAAGATCCTTTTTTACTCTACTAAGTTATAATAGCTAAACCTTAATCGTATACCTTAGGCCTTTCTTAGGTATTTATAGTCGCTCTTTTTCCTCTTCTTAGCTTTAATCTTTCTAAGGTTTATTAAGGAGTTATTATAACTATAGTACTATTTAATCTAAGGCTTCTCTACTTAGTAAGAGTAGTAAATTATCTACTTTATTTATTATTTCTTCCTTCCTCTTCTTATTAAGAGTAATCTTATTTTAAAGTAATTAGTTATCCTTAGTAAAGTACTATTAACCTTCCTTATCCTTTTTAAACTTCTTTAAATACTCTCTTAAGATTCTCTTATTAAGTATAATTCTATCTAGAGTCTTAATCCTATATACTTTAGACTACTCCGAGCGCGATACTACTTAAAAGGGACCGTTCTACCTTATTTAATACTTAGCTTACCTTCTTAGATTATTTAATTATCTTATATTAAATAGTAAGATAAGGTCTCTAAGTTATAAGCTTTCTTTCCTTATTATATACTTATTAGCTTTATCCGTCCTCTTTATTAATCGATTTTAATATCTTATTACTCTTTTCTTAGCTTCTTTTATATCTTTTTCTTTCTTTTTTAAAACTTATACTTATACTTTAAATAATTCTTCTTTTATTTTTACTTTATTTTAGTTAATTAGTCGCTAAGTTAAGTATTCTACCTTAAGAGGTAGTACCGGTTCCTATCTATATAGTAAGTAGAAAGCTAATATTCTATAAGACTCTTTAACTACTATTTAGTCTATAAGGATTACTTAGTTAAGGTATTAATCTACTTACTTTTTTTCTCTACTATTTTTATAAGTATTATTATTAACCTCTAGTACCCTTATTTTACTACCGCGTTTACTTTTAGATTATATACTAAAGTTTAAATAACTTTAATACCTATATCCTTTAAGATATACTTAAAGTCTTTCTTTATTTTAGGCCCTTTATCGATTATAGTATATAGTATTACGCTATACTTATAAATAATAAAGAGTATAAATTTAGTTATAGCTCTTATAGTAATTTCTTTAACTAAGGTTACTTCTACCTATTTAATAAGGTCGTCTTATACTTTTATAAGGTATAAATACTTATAATTAGATAGTATATACTAGCTATTAAAGTAAATCTTACTTATAGGGTAGCTAAGCGTAGTCGCGGTTATAACTTCCTAAGGTCTCTTAGTTATAAAGTATTAGCATTCTTTATAAAAAGGGATTATACTATAAATATTATTTTAAAGGCTAGCCTACTAATACCTATTTTTTATAAATATATATATAACTTATCGTCCTTTATATCCTATTTATATATAGTACTTTACGATAATCCTTTTCTATTTTTTTAGGTCGTTTATAACTAGTATAGGTCCCCTTTCTTCCTTCTTAGGGAGTTACTAAAGCTTTTAATCTTTAACGTAGAAATTTAAACTCTTTAAACGTAGCTTCTTATAGTCTTCTTTAGAAAGGCCCTCTAGCCGTTTTAACGTTTAAAGGAAGTCTATAATTATCCTCGATTCCTTTAAGTAGTCCCTTTATAGCTTAGTCCCTTATACTATATTTAAGTAAAAGTCTATAAATTCTTTAATATCGCCTTTTATTTCCTTATTTAATATATTAGAAGGTCCTTTAAGCTTTCTTAAGAGTCTATTAGCTATACTATTTTTCTTGCCTTTAATATATAATATAGTAAAGTTAAAGAGGAAAATATAGCTTATTTAGCGAGTTATTATACCTCTAAGGACGTCTTTAAGGGCACCTTTTAGTTAATCGACTAAGACTTATATATTAGTTTCTAAGATAAAATATACGCTATATAGGTATATTCTTAGTCTCTTAAGCGTACTTAATATAGCCCTATACTCCCTCTTTATTATATTATATTTAGTTTCTACTAGTAACTACGTTTTACTTTCGAACCTTATAAGGCGCCTCTTTCTATTAACGATTTATATTAAGACTGCCCCCTAGCTAAGTAAACTAGCATTATATATTAGAATAATATCTCCTTTTCTTAAGCTAACGTTAAGGGATACTAAAAAGACTAGATTAGTAATAGCTTCCTTAAAGGCAGCTATTACTTTTACTTATTTATCTCCTTATTCTTAATAGACTTCTTTCTTTAGTAGGTCTATAAGGGGTTTTATTAAGACAGCGAACTATTTAATCTTAATTTAATAGTATCCTATAATATTAAGGAAAGCTTTAATATATATTATATTAAGGTATCTTATTTATTCCTTAATTTTAATAACTTTAGCTTTTATAGGGCACCTTCTATTTATTCTATAGATATAACTAATAACTTTAGTTACTTACTAATAGAATTTCGATTTAGCCCTTATAATTATATAACTAAAGAGTTTAACGTTAACTAAGACTTTATTAAGGTTAATAAGGTATTTAAAGATAAATCTCCTTACTCTTAGCGCTACCTCTTTATTATTATACGTTATATTAAGCCCTTTAATACCTATATTATTAAGGAAATTCCTATAGATATTTAGTATAAGGTCTTATAGGATTCTTTATATTATCCTTATAAATTAGCTAACTAAGTTCGTAGCTCTTTAAGGGAGTATATATATACGTAAGAGGCTAATAAGTATTGCGAATATCGTTAAGTTATAGCTTTTAATATTAAGAGGGATCTAATTATAGCCTAAAAAAAGGTCTAGGAGGGAAAGGATCTTATATATTAAAAAGTAGTTACTAAACTTATTTATTTTTAGCGGTAGGTTTATATCTCTTATTATAACGGTATTTATATATATAGTAGAATTAATTAAGTATAGTCCTCCATCTTTCTTTACTACTAAGAAAAAGGGGTTCTTATAAGGCTTATACCCTTTTTTAAGGACTCTTATTTCTAGTCTAATTTTAAGGATATCGATAACTTTCTACTCTATTACTTTTAGGATTAGGATTAAGGCTACTTACTATACCTTATATTCTATTATCCTAATAACCTATAAGGGGGCTATAGCTAGGTCGACTTTACCTCTTTTTATAAAGTCCTAGGATAATACTACTTCCCTATTAAATAAAATACTATTAAAGATCTAGATCTTTACTTTTAAAAAAAAGCCCTTAAAGTATTTATAAATTACTTTAAGTCTTTCTTATATTAGCCGCTTTCCTTTCTATATACTTAAGAATTTTCCTATTAAGTATTCTAGGTAGGGTCTAAGCTATATCTTATCTTTAACGGTATTTTATTTAGTTTTCTTTTAGTTAGGGTCCCCTTTTAGCGTCGAGCCGTTTAATAAAGTATCGTTAATAAAGTTAATCTTATTTACTTTTCTTTTAAAGAGAGTATTAACTCTTAGATTATATAATCTAATAGGTCGTTTCCTCCCTATATTAACTTTAACCTTCTAGATCTTTCTAAACTTCTTTTTAGCTTTAATAATATTTTTCTTAAATTCTCCTATAGCCTCTATAACTATAACTTTAATAATCTCTTTTACTATTTTAGATCTAATAGCTAGAATCGCCTTATTTCCTTTATCTATAATTAATTACTATTATACTAGTACTATTAAGGGCTCTTTTACGCTAGTATAAGCTAGGTTAAGGACTTAGTTAGCGCCCCTTTTATAACTAAGGATCTTACCTCTTAGTAAGAGAATCTTAGCTATTAGGGTATCTATAATAGGTTCTCTCTATAATTATTAGGTAGCTCTTAGGTTATCTTCTTTAAATTCTATTACTAAAGCCTAAAAAAATTTCTTAGGAGCTAGGTAGCTATTTCCTATATAGTCTCCTTAAGCTTTAGTCTTTTATATATATCTTTATTAACTATTAAGGTTATAGTCTAAAAGGATTTTACTATATTAAATTTATTTAAAAGCTCTTATTTATTAGCTCCTACTACTAGCGTAACTACTTAAATAGTACCGATTTAATATTTAACCTATATATCGCCGTTCCTTAAAGAATAATTAAATAATATATACGCCGCTTTAATAAATAGTATGCTTAGGATAAAAGGGACTAAGACTTTATCTAGTATAATATAAAGATAGATTAGTATCTAAACTATACTTAGATAGAGATTAGTCTCTATATCCCTAACTATATTTATAAGGGACCTAGTATACGCCGTCGTTAATACTCTTATTAATAGGATTTTAAGCCTATATACGTTTATATATCTTTTAGTAATAAGGTTTCCTTTAAACCTAGTATTGATTAAGGCGCTTAGAACTTTAGCTTTCTAATTATTATTATTATTGTATTTTCCGTCCAGCGACCTTTAGGTCGCTCAGGTCCCCGAGACGGGGCACAGGACGTGCTGAGCTGCTGGAAGTCTACTATCGCGGAGTAGGCCCACAATACGCGAAACGAAACGAGTACCAATCCGCGTCTTCTGCCCCTTCCACAGAACGTAAACAATCCACCATTCAGCATTTCATCGGCTCAAAGGCGCTTCTTTGCTCAGCCTGCTGCCCGTCAGCGGGACGTTCAGGCGCGACAGCCATGTCTTTCGTTTTGGCCTCACAGGGCCGGTTCCGGAGAGCACCCTCCGCCCGGCCGAGTCGGGTAAGAGAAAATGGGTGTGTGTGCAAACAAAGGGGAAGGGAAGGAGGGAAAGCGGTTGCTGCCGCCTAGTGGCGAGGGCAGATCGTTCCAAAGAACGAGCTTGCCTTCGCCACCTTGACGAACTGGTCGAAGTCTCTGCCTATTGCTCGGTTGACCGCCGCGCTCGGTGAGGGTGCCAACCTCATCCGATGTCGCGGCGCGATCTTCCGGCAATAGAAGAGATGCTTTGTTCTTTCGTCGACCACATGAGCACGTCAGTCGCGCATCGTCGTGGTTCAACCTTTCGTGGTAATCAGCGAAGTCCCCGTGGTGGGTTCTTGCTGCGAGCAGATGGTGGAGCAGAGGTCGTGGAATGGTAAGTTCTGGCGGGCAGCCAGTCGTGGCATCGAGGTCGAGGACCCTGTACTGTTGGGGTGCAGAAACTTCCCACCAGGCTTTGAATGCGTCTTTTGGTCGCTGCCTAGCGACCTTGCGCAGATATGCCAGCGTCGGGAGAGCGTCTGCAGGCTCGGGTTGAGAGGTTCCTGCCTTTGCTAAGGCGTCTGCCTGCTCGTTACCTGGGATGTTGGTGTGGCCGGGGATCCAGCGGATCTCAGTGGCACCATGTTCTGCGGCCAAGGCCTGGAATTCCAGGAACTCCTTCTGGGAGGAATCTGACGGCATGCCTTGAAGACACGTCGCGACCGCGAGGTTATCGAGGCATACGACAATCTGGTCTGCAGCCGGGAGGCTCAACGCAGCACGCAGACCCTCTAGGGAGCCTCTCGCCTCGGCATCAAAGACCTCAGCAAGCCCAAGACGGCCGTTACCGCTGAGGACGGTGAGTCCATCCTGATGTACCGCATAGCCGTACCCCGCGGCTCCCTCCGGGGAGAGGGATCCGTCCGAGTAGACGATTGCTGTCCGTGGAGCAACTGATTGGAGCCACTCGCCGAAGTTTGCCGCCGATTCTTCTTTCGGCGCCTTTAGCTTTCTAACTACTAAGCTATACTTAAATATAGGGTAGGTCTTATATATACTTAAGTAAGTAGAAAGGTATAAGGACCGTGTTTATATATATTATAAGAATTACTATAAGGTCTTTTAAAGTTATTTCTTAGTATCTTATTAAGAGTACTACTTCCTATATAATAAATCCGTCTTTCTTTAGTCTTATTACCTCTAGAGTTTATTAATTAAATAGTCCTTAAGCTAGTTACGTTATACTAATTATATTAGTTATAAACCTAACTTTCTTTAATACTTATTAGACTTTAAGGCACTTATAATCTAATTCTTTATAAGTAAGGTAAGTAAGCTTAATTAGTTTAACTTAGTATTCTTTATTTTATTCTTTAACTTATACTAAAGCTACTATAAGTTTTCCTTATAGATATTTAAGGAGGAGTAAACCACTCTTTATATTATCTTTAGCTACTTTTATAACCGTTATTATAGCTCTATAAGGTCTTATATTACTCTTTACTTTCTTTAGGGTCTAGAATTTAGTATTTTCTATACCTTAGGCTATATCTATATATCTTATACTAAGTCTCTTACTTATTTAAGAAATAAAGTTAATTAAGTAATTTAAAGGGATTAAGATTCTTTTATATATAATTTCTCTAACAATTTTATTTATAAGTCTATTAAACTTCTTATCTAAATCTACTTTATATTTATAGTATATAGGGATAATCTTTAGGCTAGTTTTTATTATTCTCGTTATCTTAATTTCCTCTATATCCTCTTTAACTCTTTATCTTTTCCCCTTATAAGTATTAATCCCTATTATAGTTATATAGATTATCTAATTATATATATTGCTTTATTATATATTATCTATAATTATAATAACCGATATCCTTCTTACTTCTTTTCTTATATTACTTACTTTTAGATTCCTTAGCTTCTATTTATATAAGCTATTATATCTTTAAAACTAGTCTAGGAAACTAAATTCTCTTTTACTAGTAGCTTAATTTAAGTAAGATAGTATAACTATAGCTTTAACCTATATTATAAGTAGTAATATAAAGGAGTCTAGCTATATATTTACTTAGTATATAATAAGCCTTTAAATATATATACTTATTTAAGAAAACCTATTAGTAAGTATAAAGGGAATTACGCTTTTATTATCTTTTCTTTTAAGGTAAAGAGTCCTATTTACTACTTTATATATTATAAATCTAATCTTATAGTCCTAAGAGTATACTTTATACTTATTAAGGTAATATCCTTCTTTACTATAATAAAAGTATCTCTTAAGCCGGTTAAAAGTATTAACCTAAAACTATATATATTAATTAAATAGGTAGTAAAACCTAATAGTATATATACTACCTCCTTATTTATAACTTAAAGAGTAGCTTTTACTATTAACGCGTTTTTATTCCCTATTAAGCTAGTTAAATATCTAGTCTTACTAGCGAGTAAGGTTAATCTTTATATCTTTAAAGGCTTTTATTAGGTCTAAGATCTCCTTTATAGGCTATCTAGGTTTCTTATCTATTTTCTTTAACTTTTTAGGAAGTTTTTCTTCGCCCTTATTAGATTTAGCTTCCTTTATTACTTTATTAATTTCCCTAAAGAGCTAGTCTTTCTTTAAGTTCTTAAGCTTTTAATTATAGACTTTAGATACTATATCTCGTCGCTTAACGTCCTAGCGAGGTACTAAGTAGTTATTAATTATATAGATAAGGCTTTTATATAAGAGTTTTAAGATAACTTTAAATATCTTCTTATTTCTCTCTATAATATTAATAATAAGCTCCTTTAGTATTATATAGTAAATAAAGTATAACTAAACTATAGAGTCTTCTTAGCCGTTAGGTTATACTTTACGCTATAAGTATAAGTAGAGACTAAGCTATTCTATAACTTCTATAATAGTCTTAGGCTTTTTAGTATTATAATAGTTTAAGCGGTCGTTAGTAGTTTCTAGTTATTTAATATTATATATATAGTAGTATTAAAGGAGTCTCTTTTTTACTTCTTTTTAAGTAAGTCCGTTTATAAGAATTTTAATAGTAAGGGCTTATATAGAGGATATATAGACTTTAAGCTAGTTTATTTTATCCTTATTATAGATATAGTTAACGCGTATCTCTTATTTAAACTTTTTAAGGGATTTAGTTACGTTTTTACTATTAAATTTATAAATAAGTAAGAGTTATAGTTAATAGAGTCTTCTTATAAGGTTATCTTAGTATAATAACTAGTATTATTTTTAAGGGATAAACCTATTAAGGGGTTTATATTAATAGATATAATAGGGCGTAGTTTAAGTAATAATATATATATTATATTAGTAATAAGTTAGAGGTTATAGACTATAGACTATAACTAATTAATTAAAATTAAAGATAGAATTATAATAAGGATCTATAATATATTAAAAGCTATTAAGCTATTTATCTAAAAAAGTATTTTATTCTTTCCTTATATATCTTAAGAGCTTCCCTAGATCGCTAAGAGTACTAAGTAATCCTATCGCCTAGGAGCGCTAGAGCGCTAGAGCGATCCTATAATCCTAGCTATAGAGCGTTAAAGCGCTAAAGTAACCTATCGCTTTAAACTTAATTAGCCCGTCGGTCCGTTTAATATTCCTTGCCCCTTACGTTACATATCCTCGTAATATATACTAGTCCCCGCGGTTCGCTAAACTATAGTTATAATAGGATGCCTCCCCTCCTTTTAGTCTTACCTTTAAGACCTACTACCCTAGCCGCTATATATAAATATACCCTTATTATATTATATATAAGTATATTATTCCTTATTCCTTTATCTTTTTAGGATATACTACTAATAGTATATTTAGTTATATTTAAAAATCCTATTCTTATAATTCCGATAAATTATAATACCGATCGGAGCTAGTATCCTAGACTAAGATCTATAGTATTAAAATTATACCTTACTCCCGTTATTTTCGGTTAGGCTTAACTTATAAGGTCGGCGAGCGTTTTAATCGGTATTTTAAATATACCTCTATAAGTCGTTCTTATAATAGTTATAATATAGCGTCCGCCTATTTATTTTATTCCTTTCCTTCCCTATTATTATTTTCGCTAATATTCCTTTTTTTTAGTTTATTATATTATAAATTAATAGTAAAAGATTAATTTAAACGAACGGAAAGTAAAAAACGCGTTAGAGGAAGTAATAGCTCGCCTAGCTTAGATTAAGAAATAAAAGCGTTTCTTAAAAGACCGAGGTAGTAAGTTATTATAGCGGGGTATATAAGCTATTAATAAAGAAGATAGTATAACGCGTTCTTATTAAGATAAATCGGTTTATTTATTAAATAAGGAAACTATTACTATTAGCGAGGTTTAATCGTTTAGTACCTTAAATATATTAGACTAAGATACTATTCTTAGTAACCCTATATTTCTAAGTAAGGGTTCGCTTAGTAAAACTATTAAAGTAAAGAACTATAGTAGGTTAAGTACTTAAGTAGTTCCTAAGTATTTTCTTTTAGTCTATATCCCTTCTACTTAATAAGGTATTCCTATTACTAACCTTATTTTCTTATATTTAGTATTTATTCTACTTTATATTCTTAATTATTATTAACTTTAATTTTTTCCTATAGTTTAGCGTTTTATAGTACTAGTTTTAATAATAAGATATAAAATATTAAGTATATCTATATTATCGTTAGTAAGGAAAGTTTATAGTTAACTTTTATAATAGTTTTTTTAACCTTAAACGGTCTAAGTTTCTTAAAATCTAATTTATTACTTAGTCGTTTTATTTTAATATTTTATTATATAAGGTAGGCTATATCTCCCTCTTAAAAGATTAGTCCCTATAATCTTTTCTAATTATAGTAAGTAGATATTTATTCTTTAATAAATTAAAGTTCTTATTATATTTCTTTATATAATTTTTATAGCTAATCTACTTATAGTATTACTTATTCTACTTATAGTCCTTATTAAGTAACCTTAAATACTTCTAGGTTATATCTATAATTAGCGTATATTTATAAGAGCTTAGTTATTTCTATAACTAAGCTATTATAAGCTAGTTACGCTATTAATAGCTATTTAACTTAATTGTTTTATTTATAGCTAATATAGTATTATAAATACTATTTAAGCGTTTAGTTAAGTTATTTTATTTATCTATTTATTTATAAGTAATAAGCTATACTAAGCTTATATTTCGTCTTTAATTATACTATAAGAGCTTACTAAAACTTAGCTATAAATATACTTCCTTTATTAAAGATAATCTTATTTAGTAGTCCGTAATTACTAATAACTATTTATAGGAATATATATACTAGCTCTTTTATATTACTTACTTTTTTATATAGTAAGAAGTATCTATACTTTATTAATTAGTTAGTAATAATAAATATATTATTATACTTAACGTTAGTTATAGGTTCTTTTAACGGTAGTAGCTTTATAATATAATTAAAAGCTATTAAATCCTATAGTTTCTTTAGTACTAAGAGCGGTTATAACTCTCTATATAGCTTATATTATTTAGCTTTACTTTATATATAAAGTTTATATTTTTTAATAACTTATTATACTACTTCTTTAAGCTATTAAAAGTTATATTATTATTTAATCTATTTTATTATTCTTTAAATTCCTTAGTATCTATATATTAGATATTTATATATATCTTATATAACTTTATCTTATAACGCTAATAGTATCTAGATTTTATTTTTATATAATAGAACTTCCGAATATTCTATATTATATCCCTTTAGTACTTTATATTCTTTTATCTATTTTAGGATCTTTTAATATATTAAGTTATTAGGTTATACTTTAAATATTATCTTTAGCTATTATTACTAATAGTTTTTATTTTTATTAATTTCTAAGAGCTATTCTTTTACTATAGGTGCTCTTATATTATAGTTACTTCGTTAACTAAGGGTATTAGCTCGACCGTTTTCTATTCCTTTTTTATAGATTATTTTATAGTTAAATTCTAATAAATATTTAGCCTATTAAATCTATCTTCCGTTTAGCTATTATATTATTATAAAGTATAAGATATTCTTATAATCTATTATCATAAAGCGTGGCCTAATTTCGTAGTTCTCGGAGATATCCCTTAGTACGAGGGACCTAGGAAGCTAAAAAATAGGTTTTAAGGAAGGAGCTAAAAGGAGGTATAGAGAGGAGGGTAAGGGTAAGAGGGGAAGGAGAAGTAGCGATAGCTTCCTATAGAGGTAGCGAGAGATAAGACGGATATGCCGGCAACGGCTAAAAAGGAGGGGAAAAACCGGTAAATAGCTCGGTAGTCGAAAGGATATTAGTAGCTTCTTTAAGTAGGATCTTCTTTATTAATCGAGATATTAGACGGGTATAAAGAGGGGCGTTAGATAGAGGAAAGAAGGATAATTAAGGCAATATAATAATTTCTCCCCTACTATAATTACTACTCCTATAAGAATTAAATCTCTCTGCCCTGCCTATCCGACCCCTTACTTTTAATTTTACCTTTATACATTTTTATATACTTCTTATATCTCTCTTTATAAGAGTTATAAGCCTAGGAGGAATAGTATTCCTATACCTTCTAGCTGCTATAAAAGGTACCCTTCTTATATCCCTCGTAGCTCCCTTTTACCCCTCTTACTAAAAAAGCCGATTTTTAACTGACTTTTCTACCCCCTCTCTCCGTAACGATAATAAAAGTCGACTCCTCTACCGTCCCTACGGTCCGTAGAACGATTCTTATAGAGCCCTAAGATTAGGATAAGTAGGTAAAGGAGCTACGGGCTCGTATAAATTGAACTATCTATAATTTAGTCTTCTTTAATAAGTAGGACCCTCTCGAGCCCCCTCTTCGTCCTAGGGCAACGGACTTTATAGAGGGAGCTACCCTCTTCTCCGAGCTAACCTCTATATAGTAGAGAGCTTTTTCTACTACCCTAGGCGACTACGAAAGTTACCGAAAGGAATACCTCTACGAAACGAAGCTACTAACGGCTGCTCGTACGGCGATAATAGAATCCGTTAGTGCTATAAAGCTAATCTCTCTTCGAGAGGAAGAGACTCCTAGGTAGTAGCTTTTAAAGCTCGAGACCTTAATAGCTCCCTCGAGAGGTTATATAACTAACCGTATTAGGAAGACCTATATAGTATACCTAGGAGACTTTTTTACTAGGAACATACTAGCTTCTTTATAGCTAGCTACGTAGGAAGAAATCCTTAAGGAAGCTAACTAATACTTCCTTATAGAAGCTCTTTCCGGCTAGTAGCTATAGGATATATCTTTACTAATAAAGCCTATTAGTAACGGTTACTCGACTATCTTTCGAGAAGATAGCCGGGAACTAGACGAAGAGGCTGTTAGAGTATAATAGTAAGCAGTCTTATTCCTTCGTAGCTAGCACTCGACCTAGACGGTTCGACCTGCTGCTGCGGCTCCCGCTGCTACTGCTACGGCTGTTACTCCTTTAGCTCCTCCTCCCTTAAGAGCCTTAACCCCGTCTTTAACGGCTGCCCCGGTCCCGGCTCCGCCTCTTACTCTAGGCCCGGCCCCGGTCCCGTTAGTTAGACCGGCCCGACTAGTCCCCTAATAGACCTTTTAGTCTATTAGTCGAAAAATCAAGGAACTAGTCGAAATCGAACCTCTTCGTTAAAATTAGTAATAAGGGGTAAAAAGGGGAGGTTTTTAAGTAGACCTTCTAGATCGGGACGAGGATTCCTCGAAGAAATAAAAGACTAGGCGAAACGGCTGCCTAGCCTATAAATCCCTAGGCCATCGATTATTATAATACTAGTAGGTCTTCGAGGAAAACCGACCTAAAGGATTTAACCCTTTAAAGAGGCTATAAGAAATAGTATAATAGTCTCTTAAGGAGGACCCCTCGTTATAGAAGAAGATAGACGAGATTTAGGTTACTAAGAAATAGTAACTAACGCCGCTACCTTTATTTAAGCTATAAATTTAAGGAAAAATCGTTAGTATAGTAAATCCGGCCTTCGTCTTCCCTACGGATTAATAAGGCTAAGACTAACCGTTAGAGCCCTCTAATTATCCCCTACGAAAATCAGCTATCCTAGACTATAGTGCTTCCCTCGATATCTATAATATACTCTTACGATTCTAGTCCTTTAAGAAGGCACGGAGGGAATACCTTATTGCTAGGGAATTAACTATATAGATAGAGGGATACGGAAGGGTAAATTTCACGATAAAATTACCTAATAGATCTATACGAATTCTTCGACGAAAAAGGGTAGCTTTTTGCCCTCGATTTTTAACGAGCCTAATTTCCTTCTACCTTCTTCGAAAGGAAGGAATCTTCTAGGATACGACGTCTAAGCCTACGAGGCTAGTCTAGAAGAATTAGACTATTAGGCTTATTAAGGAGAAATTCGGTTAATTTATTCTCGAATTCCGACCTATCCTTAGGAAGGAATCTCTCGAGAAGTTAGCTTTCCTTACTAGGAGGGTAGGTTTAAAGGACCCTCTTCCGGTAGCCTATAAAGACAGTCTTCTTTAGCACGCACGACTTAGTTACCTAGGCCCCCTAGCTTTATATAAGCTAGGCTAATAATAAGGCGTACGAATAAAGGGCCTAAAGACCGTCGAATACGAATACTACGGCTAAGGGAAGACTAAGAGACGAATTTCTAAACGGACCCTAATACGGCCGGACTAGCCGTATAAGGAAATTTAAGTCGACTAAACCGACGTTTCTAGGGATTAAGAAAGCTTTATTAGGGTAATGTTTTTTATAGACGCCTTTTTAGGGATAGTTTTCCCCTATTTCTTACGGACCTACCTAAGTAAGTATAACTAGTCTGCCCTCTAGGACTTCGTTAACTAGATAAAATCCCACTTTAGCTATAAGGTAAAGAAGATACGGTCTAGCGGAGAGCTATTTACGAAGGATATCTTAAATTAGCTTCGAAAAAGGGGCATTTTACCCCTCCCGTTAACACCGAATACCTAGGCCTAGAACGGAGGGGTAGAAAGATTAAGGGGTACTATAATAGAAAGGGCCTATACGATAAGACTTACTATAAAGCTTCTATATGACCTTTAGAGGGAAGTCGTTAAGACCGCCTATTACCTTCGGAACTAGACCCTAAGGGACCCTAGGGGACTAAGGGCCTATAGGGACCTAGAGACCCTTTTTAAGACCTAAGGAATAAACTAGAAATCCCCCCTCGAGCTCTTTATAAAGAGGAGGGCCTCGCTAGCCTACCTTTATACCTATAGCTATAAGGCATATACTATAACTACCGATATATAGCTAAAAAGGAAGAAGAAAAGAAAGCTTAATCCTAGAGCCTTTATTAGTTACCTTATTAAGTATAATTCTACGAATATCTTCCGGATCTAGATTCCTCTTTTATAAAAGGTTATTTCGACTAGGGATATAATTTTTAACGAATCTAGCTTTTTTAACGGAAAGAGGGATTAATAGCCCCTCTTACTCTCTTAACGTTAGCTAATTTAAAAGATTTAAATCCCCCCTTCCTAACAGTTTTAAGAAGAGGTCCTAGACAAAGAAACGGAAGAAGAAATAGACGTCGAAGTAGTCGAGGATAACGCTGACTTTAAAGAGGAAGCTGCTAGATTAGAAGATCTAAACGAAGAAGGAGACTATAGGAAAGCGGTAGAGCTAGAATACGCCTACCTCCATACGCCTCCTCTTACGGAATAAGAAGAAGATCTAGAAGCAGCTTTTTTAGTTAGTCTTCCTATCTCGACCCTTAAGGGGGTAGGAAAGGCACCTCTCTTAAAGGATTACCCGGCTGCCTTTTTATCCCTACTTTAAGAAGCAAAGGAAGGTATAAGGCCCGATACGAAAGAAGACTAACCTTTCCCTTATTTCGATCGTTTTTCCGACTTCTACCTAACGCTAATAAAAGACGGTTCCTATAGAGCGTTTATAGCAGGCCGGCTCTTTAAGCTATAGCTATTAGCAAGGAAGGTATATAAAAGAGACCTCCTAGACCTACTAGTAAACTAGAAGCAGCTAGAAAAACACCCCTTTAGAGACTAGTTTTTCTAGGCCTAGAAAGAGTACCTAGCCTTATATAAGGAAATAAGGTCTTTTAAAGAGGTCCTTAAGGAAAAGGTAAGAGGAAAATAGGTCCTTAGCTATAAGTAAGTCTTTATCTATAAGACTAATAAATATAGCTTCTTTTAGAAGTATAAAGCCCGGCTAGTTATCTATAGGAATTAATAGGAAAAAGGGGATCTACCTACTAGGGCAACTACCCTAGCAGGGATATCTTTTCCGACCCTTATAGCTATAGTAGTAGAATTCGACCTCGAGCTCGATTAGATAGATATAGTTAACGCCTTCGTTAACTACCCTCTTAAGGAAGAAGAAGTTATCTATATACGACTTCCTCTTAGTTTCTAATAGCTAGGAAAGGTTCTATAGCTTAGGAAAGCTCTATATAGACTATAAAGATTACCTCTTCTTTAGTAATAGCATTTAATAGGTTCCCTCGAAGCCCTAGGCTTTAAGAAAGTCCCTTAGGAACCGTATATAGTATAGAAGGGTAAAATCACGGTCTTCTTCTACGTCGACGATATTATCTAAGCCTACTTAAAAGAGGAAGAAGTAACTACTAGGGAGGCTATAAAAGGCCTATAAGAAAGGTATAAGATAACTAGGCTAAGGGAGCTAAAGTAGTTCCTAGGGATATAAATCCTTCGGAATAGGTCCTAACGGACTATCTAGCTTACCTAGGACGGCTATATCGATAAGGTCGCTTATAAATTCCTCCTTAATTCCCTCGATAAGAAGCTTCCTTCTACGCCTATATTAGACGAAGAGCTTTTACCTAATCCGTCCTTTTAAGCTAAGGAGCAAGAGAAACACTAATATTAATAGAAGGTAGGCTCCCTGCTTTTTTTAGCTATTTCTACTAGACCGGATATCTCTTTTACGGTCTCCCGGCTAGCTAGGTATAACTAGAATCCTAGCCCTAGGCATTAAGAAGCAGTAGATAGAGCTATCCTTTATCTCTATTTAATAAGATTATATAGTCTACGCCTAGGAGGGTAGGGAAGGAAATAAGCTACCGAAATCTTCCTTTATTTAAGCGATTCGTCCTTTATAGATAATTTATTAGATAGAAAGAGCTTATAGGGGTATATTATATCCCTTTTTAGAGGAACTATTGCTTAGAGAGCTTTAAAGTAAGCTACCGTTACTATATTAAGCACGGAAGCAGAGCTATTAGCTCTTTTAGAAGCGTTAAAAGAAGCGATTTTCCTTAGCCGGCTACTAATATCGTTACGACTATAAATTCCGTCCCCGTTAGCTATAGAATATAATAATACGTAGACTATACGAATTCTTACGGAGGAAAATAGTAAGCTATCGACCTAGCTATAGTATATCGATATCTACTAGCATTAGTTACGCTAAGAGGTCTAAAAGGGACTTATTTCCGTCCGTTAGGTTTTAACGGCATCGATAAAAGCCGACGGTCTTACGAAGCCCTTACCGAAGTAGAAGCTACCTATCCTTTTATAGTAAATTAGGCTAGAAGACGTTCGAGAGAAGCTATCCTTAGAAGCCCGCCTTAAGGGTCTACGAGAAGAGCTAATAGTACGTAGGAGGAAGGAGACGTCTATAGCTAAAGAGAGGAATTAGGACTTATCCTAGAGGAGGGCCCCTAGCTTAATTAGGACTTATTCTTCTTAAAGGCCCCCTTTTTAGGGACTTATCCTTAGAGAAGCCCCCCTTTCTTATAGGACTTAATTTCCTTCTTAAGGCCCCTTTTCCTAAAGTAGGTCTAAAAGAGCCTAGGGCTAAAACCCGGATTTTTCGAGTAGGGGATAAGTATAGACTAAGACCTCCTCTATACGCTTACCGGCCTAGGTATTTAGCTTTACCCTTTCTATAAGGGCAGGCTATAGCTAAGGGGGTGTATCGCAAAGCGTAGCCTAATTTCGTAGTTCTCGGAGATATCCTTTAGTATAAGGGACCTAGGAAGCTAAAAAATAGGTTTTAAGGAAGGAGCTAAAAGGAGGTATAGAGAGGAGGGTAGGGGTAAGAGGGGAAGTAGAAGTAGCGATAGCTTCTTATAGAGGTAGCGAGAGATAAGACGGATGTGCCGGCAACGGCTAGAAAGGAGGGGAAAAACCGGTAAAAAGCTCGGTAGTTAAAAGGATATTAATAGCTTTTTTAAGTAGGATCTTCTTTATTAATTAAGATGCTAGATAGGTATAAAGAGGGGCGTTAGATAAAGGAAAGAAGGATAATTAAGGCAATATAATAATTACTCCCCTACCGTAATTGCTGCTCTTATAAGAATTAAATCTCTCTGCCCTACCTATCCGACCCCTTACTTTTAATTTCACCTTTATATATTTTATATATACTTCTTATATCTCTCTTCGCGAGAATAAGAGCTATAAAAGAGGCTAAAAGGAATACTAAGGAAAGGCTATTAAATTATAAATAAAATACTATAATTTAAAGTATTAACCGCTTATATTAAAAGTAACAGACCTTATAGTAGTATTAATAAAGAACTTATACTTTAAGGATAAAAAATAAAAACTCTTACCTAAGTATATTAAACTATTTTAGGTCTTATAAGCTATTAAAAAGTAAGTATATTATTTTATACTCCTTAAGAAGTACTTACGCCTTTATAATATTTTCTATATTAGTCTTTTAAAGCTATAGAAAGAGTATAAAGGTACTTATAAAGATAGCGAAACCCTATTAATATAAGACTTAGAAGATAATAAAGGTAAATAAAAAGTTTAAGAGATTAAAGACTAAAAAAGATCTAAGGGCAATACCCTTTTCTTTATTAAATAGAAAGGATAGCTAGCTAAGTATAACTAATAGGTCGATACTAAAGATATAGTAAATAGCTAAGACCCTATTAAAGAATATATTAAAGAATATACTACTTACTTAACTAAGAAAAAGAAGCGTAAGACTAAGTAAGGTAAGGAAACTTATTAATATAGGGAGGCGCTATTAAATCCGCAATAAATCCTTATTAAATCGCTACTAACGTATTAATATATTAGTATACTTAAACGTCCTATAACTATATATAAAATAATAGAATAAAATAATAAAGGGAAACTATCTAAGCTACCTATTAAATATTATTAAGGAAAATAAAACTAAACTATAACTTTATTAAGACCTTAACGATAAAGGAGAAAAGGATAGTTATAACTAAATAAAAGAAAGATAAGACCTATCTATTACTTTTAACTACCTTTCTTCCTTACTAGTATAGTAAGAACTAACTAAGGCGCCCCCTCTACTATATTAAATACTTCTAGAAATACTAAAACTACCTTATACTTTACTCTTTCCTTATCCTTTATATTAAGACCTATCTTTATTAATATAATACTTACCTTAGCCTTAATAAATAGTAAGGCGTACTACTAAGAAGTATAGCTTATATCGCTATTAATAACGTATAATTTTAACTAAGATTCTTAGGCTTAGTACTTTAAGCTTATATAAGTAATATTAAATAAGGGTATAAGGTTAAAGCGAATAATAAGCTTATAGCGCTTATTAATTAGTATATAGTAGTTAGTACGCTCGACCTAGTATATTATTAAGCGGTCGCTAATAAATAGGTCGGATAAAAACTTATAACTATAGACTTTTATATACCTATAGTCTTAAAGGACTTATAATAGGCTATCTTAGTAGCGTCGAAAGCCTTAGCTAAATACTATACTATAATAGTAAGATAGCGCTAATTAGCCTCCTTAAAAATAAGTACGCTTATATTTAAGCTATTACCCTTAGTATCTTTATTATTAGTCTTAAGCTTATTAAGCTTATATAGGTACTTTATAATAGCGACTATATATTATAACTATAGTTAGTAGGCTATAAGAGAGCCGGCTATATTTACGTAATAAGGTAGCTCGGAATAATAGTTAGGACGAGAAGTTACTTAGGCTTAGCTTACCTAGAGCGTATATAAGCTAAGTAAGCCTTATATAGATAGATTACTACTTAGGAGTATAGCTTATAAGTAAGCTATAGTAAGCTATAAAGGGGATTATAGCTAGGACTATAATCTAAGAATAGTCTTTATAAGTATATATAGCTACCTACTTTTACTCCTTTAAATAGATAGCTCTCTAGCTTTTAATATAGATCTTTATTATAATTCTCTCTCTAATTCTAATTACTTAGTTATAGTCTATAGTCTATAACCTCTAACTTATTACTAACGTAATATATATATTATTACTTAGACCACGCCCTATTATATCTATTAATATAAACCCCTTAATAGGTTTATCCCTTAAGAATAATACCGGTCGTTATACTATATTAGCTTAGTTATTAAATATAAAAGTAGCGGCCTTAAATAAGATTAGCTTATTAATTATAATATTTAAAGTTAAGGGGAAACTTACTTAGTTATAAGTCGCGGTATATTTATAATACTACTTATAGTATATTAAGGAAACCCTTAAGAAAATATAGCTAATTAAAAGTACTTTAATAAGTTTAGGCTTAGTTATACTATACTACTTAATAACTATCTTAAAATAATATATATACTAAACCTTATAAGGGATAACCTCCTAAGCCTTAACTACGTAGGCTTTAGCTTTAGATTAAGTATATTACTTTATAAGAGTATGACCGCTTTATACCGCCGCTTAAGTATCTTTATTTCTAGCGCTACTATTCTTAGGTTTATTAGTAAGAGGGGTTAGATCGCGGCTATCTCTATTATTACTATTATTATTATCTTACTTTTTATTTAGCTAGGTATTAAGATTATCTTAGCCTTTATTTAGTTAGGCCTTATTATTAATATTAGCTTACTTATTTTAAGGAGCGGCCTAAGTAATAATCTCTTATTAGCTAGAGCCGCCTTATTAAGATAAAGTAGCTAGTTTATTAGCACTTACTTAAAAGCGCCTAAGTATAGTTTCCTTACTAGTATTAATATTACTAATAAGGGTAATAAACTTATAAGTTTCTTAGCTTATAATAGTAGGCTTATTAATAGTTAGAGTTAAGGTATATAATAAGGTAATAAAGGTATAACCCTCGCTAACGTTAGGTCTTAAACTAAGAGTCTATTAAGACTAAGATTCCTTTATACCTTTCTTAGCTTTCTTTATTAAAAGGGAACTAGCATTACTATAAAACTTCTAAGCTAATCGCTTATACCTTAAGAGCGAACTTACTACTACCTACTCTTATATATAGTATAGGAAATTAGCGTTATAGTTCTTTATCTTCTTTAGCGTTAAAGGTATTATTATTAATAAATTATTAATAAAACGTAATATAAAAGGGTATAAAGGATTAATAAAAAAGAATATAAAACTCTATAATAATTATAAGTAAAAGAGTTAAAAACAAAAAAGTAAGAAAGATATATATATACTCTTTATATTATAGTTATATAGCTAATATATAAGTTATACTATAATAGTTACTTAGCGGTAGCTATTAATATAATAGCTCTTAACGTTATAAAGTATAGACTAATATATACTTATATAAGCGTATATATATAATATATAACTAAAATTACTATTTTTCTTAACTAAATATATATAATATAGTAAAAGTAATATATATTAAAGATATAGCTAAGATATCTATATAAAAAGAGAGATAATTATAAGAGCGCTATTAAGAGGTATAGGCTAATAAAGTACTTAGGTATATAGTATTAATATATTAATAGGGTATTAATAGGGAATTTTACTTACCTTACTTATAAGTTATAAACTACTTACTACTTTAACTAAAAAAGAGAAATCCCTCTTTTTATAAGCTTTAGTCTTATAATAAAGAGAATATAATATATATAGCGTAGTACCTCTAGCTATCTTTACTACCTAACTAATTATACTATAATACGTATTTCTTTATATAAAGCCCTTTTTTTATAAAGAGCTTAAGGGGGGATTTTTAGTCTATTCCTTAGTTTAGTTCCCTAAGGTTCTTAAAAGGGGTCTCTAGGTCCTTATAGACCCTTAGGCCCCTAGGGTCCCTTAGGGTTCAGGTTTAAAGGTAATAGGCGGTCTTAACGACTTCCCTTTAAAGGTTATAAGAAAGCTTTATAGTAAGTCTTATTATATAGGCCCTTTCTATTATAGTACCTCTTAATCTTTCTACCCCTTTATTTTAAGCTTAGGTATTTAGTACTAATAATAAGGGTAAAATTCCCTTTTTTAAAGCTAATTTAAGATATCTATTATAAATAACTCTTTATTAAACTATATCTTTTTTACCTTATAGCTAAAGTAGGATTTTATTTAGTTAATAAAGTCTTAAAGGGTAAACTAGTTATACTTACTTAAGTAAGTCTATAAAAAATAAGGGAAAACTATTATTAAAAAAGCGTCTATAAAAAACATTACCTTAATAAAGCTTTCTTAGTCCTTAGAGATATTAGTTTAGTCGACTTAAATTTCCTTATATAGCTAGTCTAGCTATTAAGGGGTTTATCTAGAAATTCGTCTCTTAGTTTTTCCTTAGCTATAGTATTTATATTTAACGGTCTTTAAGCCCTTTATTTATACGCCTTATTATTAGCCTAGCTTATATAAAGCTAGGGGGCCTAGGTAACTAAGTTATATATACTAAAGAAAGCTATCTTCTTAAGCTATTAAAAGAGGGTCTTTTAAACCTACCTTCCTTTAAGTAAGGAAAGCTAACTTCTTAAGTAGTTCCTTCTTATAAATAAGTTAAAACTTAAGAATAAATTAATTAAATTTTCCTTAATAAGCTTAATCGTTTAATTCTTTTAAACTAGCCTTATAGGATTAAACGTTATATTTTAAAAGATTTCTTTCTTTTAAAGAAAGTAAAAGAAAATTAAGCTTATAAAATATTAAGGGTAAAAAGCTACCCCTTTTTATTAAAGAATTTATATAGACCTATTAAGTAGTTTTATTATAAAATTTACCCTTTTATATCCTTTTATCTATATAGTTAATTCCCTAGTAATTATAAGAGTCTTTAACTATTATAAGTTATAGGCTTAAGCTATAGCCTAAGCTATATAGTTATATATAAAGGGCTAGATCCTATATATATATATATAGGCTAGCCGCGTATAAGAGAGCTCTATATAGCTTATTAATATTATCTTATAAATAGCACCTATATATATACCTCTACTTACTCTATAATAGTATAAGCTATTAACTAATAGATCTAATAGATATCTCTTTAGAGAGGGTGCTACTTCCTTAAAAAAGTACTCTACCCTTTCTTAGATAGATAGGAAGTATTATAGCTATCTTAAAAGCGATTAAAAGCGTAATAGCTAGCGAGAAGGATAAGGATCTTACTATATTAAAGGAGCCGTTTATAAGACTAGCTTTAACCCCTATAACCTTTATACCGCTAGTTACGGCGGCGATACTATTAATATAAAAGCCGCTCCCTTAGCTAACTTAAGATAGAAAGCTAAAGTCTTTATACTTCTTCCTTAGCTAGCTATAAATAAAGTTAATAACTAATAAGAAATAGGGCTTAAATAGCTATCGCGATATAGTATAGTATTCGCTCCTTAAAATACTACTAAAGCCTTAGATATAACGGATCTTTAGATTTTAAGATAAGGGCGGCCTTAAGGGTAAACGCGACTAATAAGACTTCTTTTAATACCTTATATATACGTTTAGCAACGTATAGGAGCGGGAGAAGGCGTAAGATAGGCTATAGACCCTTAAGTAAAGAGACGGATAAACCTTTAGCGAATTCCTCCCCGATTTTAAAGAGACGCTCTTATAGGTAGTAAGGACTATAGTATAAAAAGATAGCGCGAAGCTTATATAGCTATAGAATTCGATTACGCTAGCCCTATAAGAGCTACTTATCTATATAATTATACCTACTAACTATAGCGAGTATATAAGCTAGTTAATAAAGGTAGTATAGGGCTATAAGTAAACGCCGCGCTTTTAAAAGCTTTATAAGCGCACGCTATATAGCGGCGATAAGATTACTACCCCTTTATAAGATAAATAACTAGCCGTCGATATAAATAGGGATACCTTAATATCAGCTACTTATATAGACCGGGCTAAACGCGGTAAGAAGATACTATCGACTACCCTTTATACCGCCTTATACTTTAAGTAGTAGGCGAAGTAAGTAATAAGTAAGGAAATTAAGAAGAGGAAGGCTAACGGCTACTACTTATATTATAGTACGTTTATATACTTTATACTAAAATGCCCCTTCCTTTTAGCTAAGCGGCCTATAGCGGTTTAAGTAGTAAAGATAAAACCGCTCCTTACCTTAAATAATAAGGAGGACTCTACCCTCTTAGGCTTAAAGGAAAAAGAGTAGCTCTAAAGTAAAAATAGGCTTTAAAGCTTTAATTACTTATACTAATAAAAGAGAAGGAGGAATTATTAGCTTATATAAAAGAGGAGCTTACTTTAATATAAGTTATAATTAATAACTCCTTACTTATCGCTGCCTTTATAGACGAGGGCTATTAATACTACGCTATAGTCGAAAAGGCGCTTATATAAGAGATATAAGTACTAGTAAAAAAGATTGCCCTAAAGTAAGTAAAGAGCGCTTTAAGCGTAATAGGAGGTATAGTAATTAAGGGTATTATATAGCTAGCTATAAAGGTTAATAGCTACTATAAGCTTATTATAGCCTATATAATCCCTTAACTAAAGTTTCCCTTAATCCTTAGGAAACCCTAGTTATTATATATAAAGTTATACTTAGTTCTATATTAAAAGAAGCTATAGTTTAGGCCTATATAATAGTAGGTCCGCTATAATAATAGTTCTATAAGTATAGGACTAAGCGTATAAGCTTTATACTTAGCCTAAGAAGTCCTTACCTCTATCTTTATAAGAACTATATAATAGGTAGAGTAAAAGGAGGGCTAGGTAGCAGCTAATATAGCGGTCTATATAGTTAGCTTAGTAGATATTAATAAAGCCCTTTAAATAAAAAAGCTAAAGTCGACCGCTAAGCTATAGTAATAAATACTAAAGTGCTTCTATAACCTTCTACCGCTATTTAAGTCCTAGGAAGTAGATAAGCTTAACTTATATAAGCTAGGGGTAAACTATAAGATCGTACTCTATACCGATAAAAAGAGGTAAGAACTACTTATATTATTTAGACCGCTATATAGTATATTATACGCGGAGCTACTAGTACTAAAAAAGACGCTAAGGGACCTATTAAATAAGGGTTTTATTTAAGTAAGTAGCTTTAAAGTAAGAGCGCTAGTCTTATTTATATATAAACTAAGGGGCGGGATATAGTTCTACTATAACTATAGGGCTCTAAACGTAATTATAAGGCTAGACCGTTACCTTTTACCCCTTATCTTAGATACGCTTTATAACCTCTTAAAGGTAAAGTAGTTTATAAAGCAAGATATAAAATAAGCGTTCTATAAGGTATAGATCTTAAAGGGTAATAAGTAAAAGATAGCATTCTATATATACTATAGCTTATTTAAGTAGCTTATAACGCCCTTTAGCTTTTTAAGAGCGCTTACTACCTTTTAGTATTATATTAATAACGTGCTTTAAGACTTCCTTAATAAGTTCGCCTTTATATATATAGATAATATCCTTATTTATATAAGCGGCTCTTATAAAGACTATATATAGAAAGTATAGAGGGTCTTAAAGCGCTTCTAACTTTATAAGCTCTACCTTAACTTAGATAAGTATAAATTTAGGGTTAAGAGGGTTAAGTACTTAGGCTTTATTATTTATATAAGCGTAGGGATATAGGTAGATCCTATAAAGATCTAAGCGATTTAAGACTAAGCGGCCCTAACTATATAAATAAGCGTATAGAGCTTCCTTAGGTTCGCGAACTATTATAGGATATTTATTAAGGGCTTCTCTTATATTATAATGCCCTTAAATAAGATTACTAGGAAGTAGACCGCCTTTTATTAAGGGCCTATATAGGAAGGAACGTTTTATACGCTTAAGGGCCTATTCTCTTAAGCCTTAGTACTACTTTAATAAGACTTTAACTAGTCTACGTTAGTTAAAGTAAACTATAGCGGCTAGGTACTTAAAGGAACGCTCTCTTAAAAGGTAGATAAGTAGAAGTAACTAATAGCGTTCTACTCTTATAAGCTAACCCTAGTAGAGCGGAATTACGCTATTTATAATAAAGAGATATTAGCGATTATTAGCTACCTTAAATAATTATAAGTAGAGCTCTAGAGCTATAAGAGCTTTAAGGTTCTTATAGACTATAAGAACCTTAAGTACTTTATAACTTATTAGTACCTCTTAAAGTAGTAAGCCCGCTAAATAAAGTATCTCTTATACTTTAACTTCTCGATTAAGTACTAGCTAAGGTAAGACTCTATAGTTTTAAATATACTTTTTTAAAAGGATTAAGACCGGCTTATAAGAGCGGATATTAAGGCCTAGGATCTATAGCTTATCCTATAAAAGGCGCTACGGACTTATATAAGAGCTTCCTTAGTAAAGGGAAGCGCGGCGTTAATAAATAAGCCTTTCTTTATACTTTTACCTTAGTTTAGTAAGGAGAGATAAACCGGCCTAAGGGTATATATAGCGCGGGTATTTTAAGATAAGGTCCTTTAACGCTTATAAGATAGAATATTATCTTTAAACTATACTTATAAGAGTATACGCTACGCTATTAAGTCTAGCGCTTAACGCTTTAATCTAAAGCTAAAGCTAAAGGTATAAGTAGCTAACTATTATATTAACCTATAAGGGCATTTATATTAGTAGGGGAGACTATAGGTACCGGGCGCGCTATATACTATAGAAGCTAAGGAGAAGGATAGACCGTTATAGCTAGATAAATAAAATAAGCTTTAAGGGAAGCTAGTTTAGCTCGTTTATAACTTTAGTATCGTAAGCTACCTAGGTTAATAAGGTATAGTAGTAGGCCTTATAAGGGATTTCTACTAGCTCTTCCTATAGTACTATATTTACCGCTTCCTTTATAACTTTAATATTTATAGCTATACTAAGATTTAAAGGGTATAGCTTAAGGGACTACTTAAGTAGCTTTTAATACTTAACCGGTTCTATATATATATATAAATAGACTTTATAACGGACCTCTTACTTATAAAGGGCGGTAACTACTATATATAGGTAATTAAGGACCGACTTAGTAAGTCTATAGTATTAAAGCTAATATTATTTATAGATATAAAGTCTTACGTAGAGCGCTTCTTATAGTACTAAGCCCGCTTATATAGCTAGCTAGCTTTTATTATAAGTAATAAGGGATCGAATTAAACTAACTACTTTTAGTAGTACTTATACTAACTACTTTAAATTATATAGCTACTTAGTATAGTATATTACCTATAGACCGATAAAGGGCTTAAGAGGTTTAACTAAGAGGTATAGGCTTACTTATAGGCTATTATAGCTTATAACTAAGTAGACTAAGACTAGTAGCTCCTTATAGTATAACTTATATTAAATAGTAAACTATATACCTTTATTAAGATAGCCCCTTTCTTAATAATATATAGCTTTTAACTACCCTTATTAGTTCCTTTTACTATAGATATAGTAGTAGAGTAGTATAGTAATTTATTACTAGAGGGCCGCGCCTTTATATTTATATAAAAGCTATAAGAGACTATAGATTATTACTAATCTATAATAGCCGCCGCGGCGTAAGATTAAGAGCGGTATACTAATAAACCTAAGGCTCTAGTAAATAGGTTTATAGTAAGAGATAAGGTATAGCTAAACCTCTATAATTATAGGTTAGTATAGTTAAAGAAAAAGCTTAACTAGCTATATATAAAGTTTATAGTATAAAGGGTTATTAGCCTATAGGTTATAGAGCTCGATAGTCTTTTAATAAGGGTATATAATAAGATTAATATAGACCTCCTTTATAAAGCCTTCTTTAACCCGCTACTTAGATAAGAAGTAGTAGACGCTTAACCGCTTATAATTAAAGTAGAAAAAGAAGATAAGTTTAAGGTTAAAGAGATATAGGCCGCGCGCTAAAAAAGGGTCGGTAAGGGGAAATACTAAGAGGTCCTTATTAAGTAGTATAAGTATCTTATTTATAAAATATAATAATATATAAACTATATAAATTCTTATAGAAAATAGTAAGCTATTAACCTAGCTATAATATATTAATATCTATTAATATTAGTTATACTAAGAAGTTTAAAAGGGACTTATTTCTATTTATAAGGTTTTAATAGTATTACTAAAAACTAATAGTTTTATAAAGTCCTTACTAAAGTAAAAGCTAGCTATCTTTTTATAGTAAATTAAGCTAAAAGATATTTAAGAGAAGCTATCTTTAAAAGCCTGCTTTAAGAGTTTATAAGAGAAGCTAATAGTATATAAAAAGAAGGAAATATTTATAGCTAAAGAGAGGAACTAAGACTTATCTTAAAGGAGGGCCCTTAGCTTAATTAAGACTTATTTTTTTAAAGGCCGTTTTTTAAGGACTTATCTTTAAAGAAGCCCTTCTTTCTTATAAAACTTAATAACCTTCTAAGGCCCCTTTTTCTTAAAGTAGGTCTAAAAGAGCCTAAGGCTAAAACCTAGATTTCTTAAGTAAGGGATAAGTATAAACTAAGACCTCCTTTATATAGCCTAAGTATTTAGCTTTACCTTTTTTATAAGGGTAAGCTATAGCTAAGGGGGTATATTATAAAGTATAGCTTAATTTTATAGTCCTTAGAGATATCCCTTACTATAAGGAACTAAGGAAGCTAAAAAATAAGTTTTAAGGAAGGAGTTAAAAGGAGGTATAAAAGGAAAGGTAAGGGTAAGAAAGGAAGTAAAAGTAGTAATAGCTTCTTATAAAGGTAGCGAGAAATAAGATAGATATATTAATAACTACTAGAAAAAAAAGGGAAAACTAGTAAAAAGGCTTAGTAGTTAAAAGGATATTAATAGCTTCTTTAAGTAGGATCTTCTTTATTAATTAAGATACTAAATAAGTATAAAGAACGGTCTTAAATAAAGGAAAGAAAGATAATTAAGAGAATATAATAATTACTTTACTACTAAAGTTACTACCTTTATAAGAATTAAATATCTTTACCCTACCTATCTAACCCCTTACTTTTAATTTTACCTTTATATATTTTTATATACTTCTTATAACTTTATTTATAAGAACTTTTACTTTCTTTAAGAGAAAGGAATCTTTAAAGATATTACTTTTAAGCTTATAAGGCTAGTTTAGAAGAATTAAACGATTAAGCCTATTAAGGAGAAATTCGGTTAATTTATTCTTAAATTCTAACCTATTTTTAAGAAGGAACCTCTTAAAAAGTTAGCTTTCCTTATTAAGAGGGTAGGTTTAAAAGACCTTCTTTTAATAGCTTAAGGAAATAGTCTTCTTTAGTATATATAACTTAGTTACCTAGGCCCCTTAGCTTTCTATAAGCTAAGCTAATAATAAGGCGTATAAATAATAGGCCTAAAGACTATTAAATATAAATACTATAGCGAAGGAAAAACTAAGAGATAAATTTCTAAATAAACCCTTATATAGCTAGACTAGCTATATAAGGAAATTTAAGTTAATTAAACTAATATCTTTAAAGACTAGGAAAGCTTTATTAAGGTAATATTTTTATAAATAATTTTTAAGGATAGTTTTCCTTTATTTCTTATAAACTTACTTAAGTATAACTAGTTTACCTTTTAAGACTTTATTAACTAAATAAAATCCTACTTTAGCTATAATATAAAGAAGAGATAGTTTAATAAAGAGCTATTTATAAAGGATATCTTAAATTAGCTTTAAAAAAGTAGTATTTTACCCTTCTTATTAGTATTAAATACCTAGGCTTAAAATAAAAGGGTAGAAAGATTAAATAGTACTATAATAAAAAGGGCCTATATAATAAGAGTTACTATAAAGCTTTTATATAACTTTTAAAGGGAAGTTATTAAGAATACTTATTATCTTTAAAACTAGAACCTTAGGGACCTTAAGGACTTTAAGGACCTTAAGAAAGTAAATTAAAAAGTAAACTAAAAATTCCCTTTTAAGCTATTTATTAAAATAAGGGCCTTACTAGCTTACTATTATACTTATAGCTATAAGGTATATACTATAACTATTAATATATAGCTAAAAGAAAAAAAGGAAAAAAAGCTTAATCTTAAAGCCTTTATTAATTACCTTATTAGTTATAATTTTATAAATATCTTTTAGATTTAAATTCTTTTTATAAAAGGTTATCTTAACTAAAGATAAAATTTTCGATTAATCTAGCTTCTTTAGTAAAAAGAAGGATTAATAGCCTTTCTTACTCTTTTAATATTAGTTAATTTAAAAGATTTAAATCCCCCCTTCTTAATAGTTTTAAGAAGAAGTCTTAAATAAGGAAATAAAAAAAGAAACTAATATTAAAGTAGTTAAGAATAATACTAACTTTAAAGAAAAATAAAAAGCTATTAAATTTAATAATTTAAAGAAAGAAAGATACTATAAGAAAGTAATAAAGCTAGAATACGCTTACCTTTTTATACTTTCTTTTACAAAATAAAAAGAAGATTTAAAAGTAACTTTTTTTTATTAGTCTTTTTATTTTAGCCCTTAAAAAAGTAAGAGAAGTACTTCTCTTAAAGGATTACCTAGCTACCTTTTTATCCTTACTTTAAAAAGTAAAGTAAGGTATTAAGCTTAATATAGTTATTAAAAAAGATAAACCTTTTTTTTATTTTAATCGTTTTTCTAACTTTTATTTAATACTTATAAAAGATAGTTCCTTTAAAGTATTTATAGTAAGCTACCTTTTTAGGCCTTTATTAGTAAGAAAGGTATATAAAAGAGACCTCCTAGACCTATTAATAAACTAAAAGTAGCTAGAAAAACACCTATTTAAAGCTTAGTTTTTCTAGGCCTAAAAAGATTACTTAGCTTTATATAAAAAGATAGGGTCTTTTAAAGAAGTCCGCTTGGTACCGTGATCGTCGGACCATCGGCTAGGACGAGCGTATGCTATGAGGCGGCGCCTAAAATTTCCTAACCGACTTTTCTAGCCCTCTAATTCGTCCGCCTATATAGTCCTTTAATTTAGGCCCTGACTAACCGGCATGCAGCTCTGGCTATTCGGCATGCAGAAAAAGTAGGTAGTGTGGCTGGTTAAGGCGCAGCGCCGATACCGTAAATTTAAGTGCATATATTCCCCGCGCCTACCTTACGCATTATAATAAGAGCCGCCTATACTAAGGAAAGTGAGGTTATCGTAATACGTAGGAGATAGTTAATTAGGCGCCTAGCGGTATTATAATAGTTACGTCTCTAATATAGGCCCTCCCTATATAAATCTTACTATACCTCTCCTTTATCTTAGACGTCTTCTTTAACCTTATCCTACTATATAGCTAGCTTATATAAGGGTATTATAACGTGGATCTCGTCTTATATAGACTCCCGCGAGGGCTCTTATAAGGGCGCTTATAAGGGTATCGCAACCTATATTTCTTCCTATATATAGTCTGCCGGCTAGTATTATAACGAGCCGACTTAGGGATCGCCGGTAAGCTTATTATTAGAGACTAGCGTGCGGTAAGTAGCCTATTAATAGGCCCGCTATAAGCATATACCTAGCTTATATATATCGCTATATTCTTAAAGGTATTATAGCCCTTACTTTATTACTATAGCGGCTAACTCTTTAGTAGTTATTAGTACCGGCGGCGCTATTAAAGGCAGCGGCGACCCTCGTAATATAGTAGTTATATACCTAGGAAGCCTACTAGCTATAACGCTAGAGTCGGTTTAAATCTAGCCGGGGGCACGATTAATTTTTAGTCGGACTAGTAGACTACGCTAACCTACTTATTAATCGGCTAATTAGCGCTTCTAGAAGCGCTTATAAATATACTAGTAGTCTAGCCCCGCTATAAGTAGGCCGGCCCGGACCTTGCCTACTTAGACCTAGCGACGAATTTATTAGGACCTCCCCCTAACCTTAGTCCGGGCCCCTTAACCGGGAAAATAAAAACCTAGGGCCGATACTAGTAACTCGATAAGTATAGCGCGAAGCCGGTATAATAACCTAACTACCGGCCCGGCTAAAGGCCGGTATTAATAAAGAAAATAGCCCGCTAAGCCTTATAGCGGAAAAATAAGGTAGAGCCTAGGAAGATATTATTATAGGATAAGGTTAGAGATAATTATATAATTAACTATTAACTATTAACTAAAAACGCTTATACTACTAATTAACGCTATATACCTTATATATATATAAAGGAGTTACTTTCTAAGGTTACTTTATAGCGGGGCTAATATAATTCCGACTAACTATAACGATACCTAAAATAGCTAGTATAAGATTCTTATATATTATAACCGCGACCTAGTATAAGGGCGGACTAGCTAAGAAAGAGGGGAGGGTTTTCCTTTAAGCACTTTAGTTTTTCCCTTTTATTTAACGCCGAAGTTTTAGATACCTTTAGATAGGTTACTAGTATAATCTTAATAATAATAAAAGGCGGCGGCGGTAGCGGCCTTATAGCCTTACTATGTTTAATACTTTTTACGATCTTATATACTAATAGGTCTCGCTTTATACTATATATTTTCTTAAGATTAAGGGCGCCCTTAGGCCTACCTTTACCTTATATAATAAATAGCTTATAAGGCGCTATAAAGCTAGTTAAAATAGCTTATAGTACTTATATATACTAAAAGGGGTTAAAGTTATTAAGTTATAATACTAGCTTTATCTCTTTAAGCTATTAAAAGATAATATACTAGTATAGTAAGCTTATACTTATAGTAAAGCTATAAGGGTAGTAGCCTAAGGGCTTTACTACCTTCTTTATTTATAGGTTTATTTAAATTATACTATACTACTTAACTATAAGCTTAAGGGCCCTTAAGGAGACCTTTTCGCGAATAAAAAAGTAGAGGCTCTTAAGGGTAAAAGTCTCGCGAAGAGAGATATAAAAAGAATATAAAAATATATAAAGGTAAAATTAAAAGTAAGGGGTCGGATAGGTAGGGCAGAGATATTTAATTCTTATAGGGGCAGTAATAGAGGTAAAGGAGTAATTATTATATTACCTTAACTCTTATAAGGGTATTTACCCTTAGTATAGGTCTAGGTATTAGCCTAGACCTTAGCTAATAGCGTTATAAAGCAAGGCAACCTATATATATAAACGCGTATTTAATAGTAGTAAGCGCGGCGTATAGTTAGATCTTATATAGCTTATTATTATAATATAATAAAAGACACCTATAGTATAACCCTCTACCTACCCTATAATAATATAAGCTATCTTTATATTAAACCTAATATTAGAACCTTAGTAGTACTAGCTAAGGTAGTAGTAGTAGTAGTAGCTACTATAAGAAGAAGCTTAGTACTAATAGCTATAGTAATAAGTAGAAGAGCTATACTAATAATACCTATAAGAAGAAGCTTAGTAGTAATAAGATAAATAAGCTTAGTTTATAAAGCTATTTTACTAGATATTATAAAACCTAGACTAATAAGTAACCCTATATTAGATCCTTAATACCCTCTTAACGCTAGCTCTAATAAATACGCCCCCTACTACTAAGAGGTTAGAGCGCGAGGCGGCCCTTAGTAGACGGAAGCTACTACCTTAGCCTACCTAGGATAGTAAGCTAAAGACCTTTTACTTCTTCCTTAACCGCTTAATAGCGAAATACTATATTAATAAGAAATAAGGCCTTAATAGCTATAAGGAGACGGCTTAGTTCTCGCTCCTTTATACGCTACTAAAGCCTTAGATATAGTAAGTAGCGGGCCTCTAAGAGTAAGGCGGTCTTAAGGGGACGAAAAACCCTTAAGTATTCTTTAACTACTTAGTCTACGCCTTTAATAATATATAGGAATAAGAGAAGGTATAGGATAGGCTATAAACCCTTACTTAGTAAAAGGGGTAGTCCTTTAAGGAGTTCTTACTAGAATTTAAAGAGACCTTAACCTAGGCGGCGGGTAATACCGCTTAGGATAACGGCACTAAGCTTACCTAGCTATAGAACTCGATCGCCCTAGCGCTTTAAGAGCTACTTATCCCTATTATAATACCCTTTACTTATAAGGGCTATATAGCTTACCTTATAAAGGTAGCCTAGGGATATAAGTAAACGCCGCGTTTTTAAAAGCTATATAAGCGCTTAGCCTTAAGTAGGATTATTAGGCTAGATAGTTCCTCCCTACTTAACCTATCTACGCCTAGGCCCGCTTCTAAGTCGGCGGTCGATATAGATAGCGACGTTTAGATAGCGGCTATACGCCTTAAGGGGCGTAGTAATAGTAAGACCCTAGCCGCTCTATTAATAGCGTAGCTTAGTAAGATAGCTAAGTAGGTGCTTTATAAGGAAATTAGTAAATAACGTAAAGAAGGCTGCTATATATATTACGGCGTAAGTATATATATAGTTAGGTCTTACCCCTACCTCTTAGTAAGGAGGCTAGTAGAGATATAAGTTACCCGCGCCTTATTAAAATCTAACGATAAGGGAAATAAGGGAACCTCCGCTATATATAAAGCGGAGGGAAAAGCTTAGCTTTAGTATAAAGGTAGGCCCTAGAGCCTAGTAAGCTAATACTAACTAAGGAGGACCTAGTAAGGTATATTAAAGAAGAACTTACTTTAATACTAGTTATTATTAACTAGAGTTACCTCTTCTTTACTTTTATAAATAAGGGTTATTAGTATTACGCTATAATTAACGAAGTAAAAGCCCTTAAGCTACGCTTACTAGTAAAGAAGATTCGCCCTAAGTATATAAAGGGCGCCTTAGCCGCGATAGAGGGCGCGGTTATTAAAGGCGTCGCCTAGGTAGCTATAGAGGTTAACGTCCTCTTATAGCTATTAATAGTATATATAGTCCCCTAGCTTAAGTTTCCCTTAATTCTTAGGAAGCTATAGTTAATATATATAAAGTTATATTTAATACTATATAAGGGGAGGCTATAGTTTAGCCTTATATAGTCCTAGGTTTAATATAGTAGTAAGGAGGGAACGCTAAACGCCCTACTTAACTTATAAGACGCCTAGGAAGTCTTAGCCTTAATATTTATAAGTATAATATATTAAATCTATAAGCGGAAGGGGCTAGCTATAGCTATAGCGTCGATCTATATAGTTAGCTTAGCGGATATTAAGAAAGCGCTATAACTAAAGCACCCTATATCGAAAGAGGAGCTATAGTAGGCTATCTATAAGGGAATATATATTATAGTACGATTAGTTAGGTAGTAAAGATAGCTAGAGGTACTACGCTATATATATAATATTCTCTTTATTATAAAACTAAAGCTTATAAGAAAAGGGGTTTTTCTTTTTTTATCGGAATAGCGAGTAGTTTATAATATATAAGCAGGGTAAGTATAATTTACTATTAATGCCCTACTAATATATTAGTACTATATACCTAAGTGCTTTATTAGCCTATACTTTTTAGTAGCGCTCTTATAATTATCTCCCCTCTTATATAGACGTCTTAGCTATATCTTTAATATATATTACTTTCGCTATACTATATATATTCGGTTAAAAAGAAAAGTAGTTTTAGTTATATATTATATATATATACTTATATAAGTATATATTAGTCTATACCTTATAACGTTAATAGTTATTATACTAGCGGTTACCGCTAAGTAATTATTATAGTATTACTTATATATTAGCTATATAACTATAATATTAAGAGTATATATATATATCTCTTACTTCTTTTATTTTCTTTTCTTTTTTAACTCTTTTACTTATAATTACTATAAAGTTTTACGCTTTTATTTATTAATTCCTTATACCTTTTTATATTACTTTTTATTAACGATTTATTAATAATAATACCTTTTACGTTAAAAAAGATAAAGAACTATAACGCCGATTTCCTATACTATATATAAGAGTAGGTAGCGGCGGGTTTACCTTTAAAGTATAAGCGATCGGCCTAAAAGTCTTATAGTAACGCTAGTTCCCTCTTAGTAAAGAAAGCTAAGAAAGGTATAAAGGAATCTTAGTCTTAAGAGACTTTTAGTCTAAGACCTAACGTTAGTAAGGGTTATACCCTTATTACCCCGCTAAATACCTTAACTCTAACTATTAATAAGCTTACCTTAGCGGGCTAAGAAACTTATAAGTTTATTACCCTTATTAGCGATATTAATACTAGTAAGGAGATTATACTTAAGCGCTCTTAAGTAAGTACTAATAACTTAGCTACTTTATCTTAATAGGGCGGCTTTAGCTAATAAGAGATTATTACCTAAGCCGCTCCTTAGAATAAGTAAGCTAATATTAATAATAAGGCTTAGCTAAATAAGGGCTAAGACTATCTTAATACTTAGCTAAATAAGGGCTAAGATAATAATAATAGTAATAATAAAGACGGCCGCGATTTAACTCCTCTTACTAATAAACCTAAGAATAGCGGCGCTAGAGATAAGGGCGCTTAAGTAGTAGTATAAGGCGGTCGCGCTCTTATAAAGAAGCGTACCCGATTTAAGGCTAGAGCCCGCTTAGTTAAGGCCTAAGGGGTTATCCTTTATAAGCTCTAGTATATATATTATTTTAGGATAGTCGTTAAAGAGTATAGTATAACTAAGCCTAAGCTTATTAAGGTGCTCTTAATTAGCTATATTTTCTTAAGGGTTTCCTTAACGCGCTATAAGTAGTATTATAAATATACCGCGACCTATAACTAAGTAAGTTTCCTCTTAACTTTAAATATTACGATTAATAAGCTAATCTTTCTTAAGGCTACTACTTTTATATTTAGTAATTAAGCTAATATAATCGCTATTATTAAGTACTTATATAAGCTTAATAAGCTAAAGACCGGTAATAAGGATACTAAGGATAATAGCTTAAACGTAAGTATACTTATTTTTAAAGAGGCTAATTAGCGCTATCTTACTATTATAGTATAGTATTTAGCTAAGGCTTTTAACGATACTAAGATAGCTTATTATAAGTCCTTTAAGACTATAGGTATATAAAAGTTTACTATTATAAGTTTTATTTAACTCTTTTATTAGCGACCGCTTAATAATATACTAAGTTAAGTATACTAACTACTATACGCTAATTAATAAGCGCTATAAGCTTATTATTTACCTTAACCTTATACTCTTATTTAATATCGCTTATATAAGCCTAGAGTATTAAGCTTAGGAATCTTAGTTAAAACTTTTTTTTATTAACGGTAATATAAGCTATACTTTATAGTAATACGCCTTACTATTTACTAAGGCTAAGGTAAGTACTATACTAATAAAGATAGGTCTTAATATAAAAGATAGGTCTTAATATAAAAGATAAGAAAGGAGTAAAGGATAGGGTGGTTTTAGTATTTCTAAAGGTATTTAATATAGTAAAGGGGGCGCCTTAGTTAGTTCCCGCTATACTAGTAAAGAAAAAGGGTAGTTAAAAGTAATAAATAGGTCTTATCTTTCTTTTATTTAGTTATAACTATCCTTCTCTCTTTTATTATTAAGGTCTTAATAAAGTTATAGTTTAGTTTTATTTTCCTTAATAATATTTAATAAGTAATATAAATAGTTTTCCCTTATTCTCCTATTTTACTATTTTATATATAGTTATAGGATATTTAAGCGTACTAATATATTAATAAGTTAGTAGCGATTTAGTAGGGATTCGTTACTAATTTAATAGCGTCTCCTTACGCTAGTAGGTTTCCTTACCTTACTTAGTCTTACGCCTCTTTTTCTTAGTTAAGCGAGTAGTATATTCTTTAATAAGGTCTTAGCTATTCGCTATATCTTTAGTATTAACCTATTAATTATACTTAGCTAGCTATCTTTTTTATTTAATAAGGAAAAAGGTATTGCCTTTAAATCTCTTTTAGTCTTTAATTTCTTAGACTTCTTATTTACCTTTATTATCCTTTAAGTTTAGTATTAATAGGGTTTCGCTATCTTTATAAGTACCTTTTTACTTTTTTTATAGCTTTAAAAGACTAATATAAAAAACGTTATAAAGGTATAAGTACTTCTTAGGAAGTATAAGATAATATACTTACTTTCTAATAGCTTATAAGACCTAAAATAGTTTAATATACTTAAGTAAGAGTTTTCTTTTTTTATCCTTAAAGTATAAGTTCTTTATTAATAGTACTATAAGGTCTCTTACTTTTAGTATAAGTAGTTAGTGCCTTAAATTATAGTATTTCGCTTATAATTTAATAGCCTTTCCTTAGTATTCCTTAAGCTTCTTTTATAGCTCTTATAGCTTAGTAACTCTTACTCTTACTTTAGGTACCCCCCTTTAAATAATATCGTCCTTAGTATTAATATAAAAGTTTAGTTAGTAACCTATTAATACTTTATTAAGTAATAACTTAGTTATCGCGTTCTTTATATTATTATATATAAATTAAATAATATATAAAAGTAACGCTTAGTTAGTTTATTTTAAGTTAATAAAGTATCTTAAGTAGTACTATATAGCTTAGTTTATTTATTCCGTTTACTTATTAGTTTATAAGTAAAATACTATCGATAGCTTATATTTTACTTATAAGAATAAATAGAGATTTAACTAAAACTTACTTATAAATAAGGACCCTTTATTTAAGATAATACCTTTTAAAGGTCTATATACTAATTTAACTTAGTAATAAAATAATTCTACTAGCTCTAAAGCTATTATTATCTTAAAGATAGGAAAGAAAAAGTAATACTTAGTATATTAGTCTATAATTACTAATATTATATTAACGTCTTATTTATTATACTATACTTTAGGTAGACTTATAGTAAAGTCTATTAATAATTCTTCTTATAGTTATATAGGATATAATAACGATTATATAGTACTATAAGGGCGATGCTTCTTAAATACTATATCTTAATATACTAAGTATAACTAAATATATTTATTTATATCTTTTATTATTTTATCTTAGTAAAAGTTCCTCGTTAATAGTTTACTAATATATTAGGAGCTAAAGTATCTTATTAATAAATCGTTATAAAAGAGCTATATTAGCTCTTACTATAAGGCTACCTTTAAAAGTACTATAATACGACCGTTTTATAGTAGTAGTCTATCTAAGTATACTAGCTAGAAACCCTTCCTTTTTAAGAAGTCTTTAGTCTCCTTTAACTTATTAATTACTATATTAACTAACTAAGTACGTTTTAGTAACTCTAGTAATAGTTCTAGAACTTTTACTATATAAACCTTTATATAGTAGGCCGCTTTTTTAACGGTCTTCCTTAAAAGTAACTATTTATAACTAGCCCTTTTTTTAGCTTAATTAGCTAATCGTTTAAGTCTTACGCTTAAATTATTATAGTTTTACTATAAATAAGCTTATATATTTTTCTTATATAAAGGCACTTTACTATACTTATATTAACTTAAGGTTAGGTATCTTTTTACTTATAAAAACGCTTTATTATTTCTCTATATAAATATAGTATTAATAGTAGCTAGCTTCGCTTATAGCTTTAGTAATAGTTCTATAAATAAGGGCTTTTTACCCTTATATCTAAGTATTCTTAATAGTATGTTTACGAGATTTAATTTACCTATATAATACTTAATCGTAAAGTTAAATAGTACTAAATATATATACTATCTTACTTACCTTTTATTTAAGGAGGTCTAGTATATAAACGTTTAAAGGTTATAGTAGTTTAATAATACCTTTACTTTATATGCTACCCCTTTAATATAATATCGCTAGTATTTAAATAACTTAACGATAGCGAATAGTTCTTAGTCTAAAATACTATAATTAAGTTTAGCTTTAATAAACTTCCTTAACTAAAATACGATTAAATAGTAACGCCCTTTATTATTAAGTTAAGAGATAATTTATAAGGGAATATATATTACGGTATAATTAGTTAGGTAATAAAGATAGCTAAAGGTACTACGCTATATATATTATATTCTCTTTATTATAAGACTAAAGCTTATAAAAAAAGGGATTTTTCCTCTTCTATTAAAATAGTAAGTAGTTTATAATATATAAGTAGGGTAAGTATAATTCCTTACTAATGCCTTACTAATATATTAGTACTATATACTTAAGTGCTTTATTAGCCTATACCTCTTAGTAGCGCTCTTATAATTATCTCCCCTCTTATATAAACGTCTTAGCTATATCTTTAATATATATTACTTTTACTATACTATATATATTTAGTTAAGAAGAGAGGTAGTTTTAGTTATATATTACCTATATACGCCTATATAAGTATACGTTAGTCTATACTCTATAATATTAATAGTTATTATACTAGCGGTTACTATTAAGTAACTATTATAGTATCGCTTATATATTAGCCGCGGAACTATAATATAAAGAGCGTATATATATATCTCTTACTTCTTTTATTTTATTTTCTTTTTTAACTCTTCTACTTATAATTACTATAAAGTTTTATACCTTTTTTTATTAATCCTTTATACCCTTTTTTATTATTTTTTATTAACGATTTATTAATAATAATACTTTTTATACTAAAGAAGATAAAGAACTATAACGCTAATTTCCTATACTATATATAGGAGTAAGTAGCGGCAGGTTCGCCCTTAAAGTATAAGCGATCGGCCTAAAAGTCTTATAGTAACGCTAGTTCCCTCTTAGTAAAGAAAGCTAAGAAAGGTATAAGGGAATCTTAGTCTTAAGAGACTTTTAGTCTAGGACTTAATATTAGCGAGGGTCGTGCCCTTATTACCCTACTAAATACCTTAACTCTAGCTATTAATAAGCCTACCTCTATAGGCTAGGAAACTTATAAGTCTATTACCCTTATTAGCGATATTAATACTAGTAAGGAGATTATACCTAGGCGCTTTTATATAAGTATTAATAACCTAACTACTTTATCTTAATAAGGCGGCTCTAGCTAATAAGAGATTATCGCTTAAGCCGCTCCTTAAAATAAGTAAGCTAATATTAACGATAAGGCTTAGCTAAATAAGGGCTAAGACTATCTTAATACCTAGCTAAATAAGGGCTAAGATAACGATAATAGTAATAATAAAGATAGCCGCGATCTAACTCCTCTTACTAATAAACCTAAGAACGGCGGCGCTAGAAATAAGGGTACTTAGGCGGCGGTAGAAGGCGGTCGCGCTCCTATAAAGAAGTATACTTAATCTAAGGCTAAAGCTTTCTTAGTTAAAGCTTAGGGGGTTATCCCTTATAAGCTCTAGTATATATATTATTTTAAGAGGGTCGTTAAGGAGTATAGTATAACTAAGCCTAAGCCTATTAAAGTGCTCTTAATTAGCTATATTTTCTTAGGGGTTTCCTTAACGCGCTATAAATAGTACTATAGATATACCGCGACCTATAACTAAGTAAGTTTCCCCTTAACTTTAAATATTATAATTAATAAGCTAATCTTTCTTAAGGCCGTTACTCTTATATTTAATAACTAGGCTAATATAGTCGCTATCGTTAAGTACTTATATAAGCTTAATAAGCTAAAGACTAGTAATAAGGATATTAAGGACGATAGCTTAAACGTAAGCGTACTTATTTTCGAGGAAGCTAATTAGCGCCGTCTTACTATTATAGTATAGTATTTAGCTAAGGCTTTTAACGCCGCTAAGATAGCCTATCGTAAGTCCTTTAAGACTATAGGTATATAGAAGTCTACTATTATAAGTTTTATCTAACCCTTTTATTAACGACCGCTTAATAATATATTAGGTTAAGCGTGCTAACTACTATACGCTAATTAATAAGCGCTATAAGCTTATTATTTACCTTAACCCTATGCTTTTATTTAATATCGCCTATATAAGCCTAGAGTACTAAGCCTAGGAATCCTAGTTAAAACTCTACCTTATCGATAGTAATATAAGCTATACTTTATAGTAATACGCCTTACTATTTACTAAGGCTAAGGTAAGTACTATACTAATAAAGATAGGTCTTAACGCGGAAGATAAGGAAGGAGTAAAAGATAAGGTAGTTCCGGTATTTTTAAAAGTATTTAGTATAGTAAAAGGGGCGCCTTAGTTAGTTCCCGCTATACTAGTAAAGAAGAAAGGTAGTTAAAAGTAATAGATAGGTCTTATCTTTCTTTTATTTAATTATAACTATCTTTCTCTCCTTTATTATTAAGGTCTTAATAGAGTTATAGTTTAGTTTTATTTTCCTTAATAATATTTAATAAGTAATATAAATAGTTTTCCTTTATTCTCCTATTTTACTATTTTATATATAGTTATAGGATATTTAAGCGTACTAATATATTAATAAGTTAGTAGTAATTTAGTAGGGATTTATTACTAATTTAATAGCGTCTCCTTACGCTAATAAGTTTCCTTACCTTATTTAGTCTTACGCTTTTTTTTCTTAGTTAAGCGAGTAGTATATTCTTTAATAAGGTCTTAGCTATTTATTATATCTTTAGTATTAACCTATTAATTATACTTAGCTAGCTATCTTTTCTATTTAATAAGGAAAAAGGTATTATCTTTAAATCTCTTTTAGTCTTTAATTTCTTAGACTTCTTATTTACCTTCGTTATCCTTTAAGTCTAGTATTAATAGGGTTTTACTATCTTTATAAGTGCCTTTTCTCTCCTTTTATAGCTTTAAGAGACTAATATAAAAAACGTTATAAAAGTATAAGTACTTTTTAAGGAGTATAAGATAATATACTTACTTTTTAATAGCTTATAGGACTTAAAACGGTCTAATATACTTAGGTAAGAGTTTTCTTTTTTTATCCTTAAGGCGTAAGTTCTTTATCGATAGTACTATAAGGTCTCTTACTTTTAGTATAAGCGGTTAGTGCCTTAAATTATAGTATTTTACTTATAATTTAATAGCCTTTCCTTAGTATTCCTTAAGCCTCTTTTATAGCTCTTATAGCCTAGTAACTCTTACTCTTACTTTAGGTACCCCCTTATAAATAATATCGCCCTTAATATTAATATAGAAGTTTAGTTAGTAACCTATTAATACTTCGTTAAGTAATAACCTAGTTATTACGTTCTTTATATTATTATATATAAATTAAGTAATATATAGGAGTAACGCTTTATTAGTTTATTTTAAGTTAGTAAAGTATCTTAAGTAGTACTATATAGCTTAGTTTATTTATTTTATTTACCTATTAGTTTATAAGTAAAATACTATTAATAGCTTATATTTTACTTATAAGATAAAATAGAGATTTAACTAAAACTTACTTATAAATAAGGACCCTTTATCTAAGATAATACCTTTTAGAGGTTTATATACTAATTTAACTTAATAATAAAATAATTCTACTAGCTTTAAAGCTATTATTATCTTAGAGATAGGAAAGAAAAGGTAATACTTAGTATATTAGTCTACGATTACTAAGATTATATTAGCGTCTTATCTATTATACTATACTTTAAGTAGACCTATAGTAAAGTCTATTAATAATTCTTCTTATAGTTATATAAGATATAATAATAATTATATAGTACTATAAAGGCAATACTTCTTAGATACTATACCTTAATATACTAAGTATAACTAAACGTATTTATTTACGTTTTTTATTATTCTATCTTAGTAGAAGTTCCTTACTAGTAGTTCGCTAGTATATTAAGAGCTAAAGTATCCTATTAACGGATTATTATAAAAGAGCTATATTAGCTCTTACTATAAGGCTACCTTTAAAGGTATTATAATATAACCCTTTTATAGTAGTAGTCTATCTAAGCATACTAATTAAAAACCCTTCCCTTTTAAGAAGTCTTTAGTCTCTTTTAGCTTACTAATTACTATATTAACCGACTAAGTACGTTTTAGTAACTTTAGTAATAGTTCTAGAACTTTTACTATATAAACCTTTACATAGTAGGCCGCTTTTTTAGCGGTCTTCCTTAAAAGTAACTATTTATAACTAGCTCTTTCTTTAGCTTAATCGGCTAATTATTTAGGTCTCGCGCCTAAATTATTATAGTTTTACTATAAATAAGCTTATATATTTTCCTTATATAAAGGCGCTTTACTATACTTATATTAACTTAAGGTTAAGTATCTCTTTACCTATAAAAACACCTCGTTATTCCTTTATATAAATATAGTATTAATAGTAGCTAGCTTTACTTATAGCTCTAGTAATAGTTCTATAAATAAGGGCTTCTCGCCCTTATATCTAAGCATTCTCGATAGCGCGTTCGCTAGGTTTAATTTACCTATATAATACTTAATTATAAAGTTAAATAGTACTAAATATATATACTATCTTACTTACCTCCTATTTAAGGAGGTCTAGTATATAAACGTTTAAAGGTTATAGTAGTCTAATAATACTTTTACTTTATACGCTACCCCTTTAACGTAATATTACTAGTATTTAAATAACTTAACGATAGTAAATAGTTCTTAGTCTAAAATACTATAATTAAGTTTAGCTCTAGTAAACTTCCTTAATTAAAATATAATTAGATAGTAATACCCTTTATTATTAAGTTAAGAGATAATTCTAGCTATCGCGAATTACGATATATCTATTTCGATATAAATATATCTTTCTAGATCGTAATATCGAAGGAGTAAGGCTCCTTAAAAAGTATCTTTAAGAGCTTAAAACGCTACTTATTTAATAAGGTTTTACTTTACTCTTCCTAGCTTCTTTTTATTCTTACTCCTATTTAGTAGTATAGTTAAGGGCGCTATAACTTTAAAGTACCTATATATAAATTATCGGTAAAATTATAGAACCTAAGAAAAACCTAAATATTATAGTAGGTTATAGGTTTAGGCTATTAAGCTATTACCTTTACCCGTTAAGGGTCTATTAATACCTTATTAATAAATAAAATAAACCTAAGGAACTTAACTAACTATTTATAAAAGGTATACTTTAATAGTTTTATATAAAGCTTTATAGCCCTTAGCCTTTCTATTACTTATCCTAAGTATTTAGTATATTCTTCTCTTATCTTTTAAGAACCCTATCTTAAGGAGGATAAGTAAAAGCTAGCGTATAGATTAAGGACTAAATAACTCTTAATTTCTATCTAAAAAATAAAAGTTTATCTTTATTATATATATCGATAGAAAAAGTAATAGTACTATTACTATATTTAGCTTACTAGGTAGTAAGTATTATTATAAATAAGCGTTCTACTCTTAATATTAAGACGGCTATAGAACTTAGAGAACCTATCTTAATTTAATAGAAAATTAAAGCCCCGCCCTTATTTCTTTTTATATACTTTATCCTTTACTTAGATTTCTATAAAACATATCCTTTTTTAATATAGTATTACTAGTAACGTTATACCTAAGTAATATTAAGGCGGGGCGCTATACTATAGGTAGAAATTTTAATAAGTTTACGGTAGTAGTACGAGTTATATATTAGATCGGGCTAAGGGGTAATAAGGAATTTATTTACTTAATAGACGAATTAAACCGATTTATAGATAGAGCTATATAACTCTCTTCTATAAAAATTCTTCCCTTAAAAGAGCTATTAGTAGCTCGCTAATAAGGGCTAAATTTATAGGCTACCTAACCGCGCTTTTACTACTTAGGTCTATCGTAGCCCTAATAGTATAGGGGAAGACCTTAGGAGAGTTTATATTCCTCTATAAAGCCGGTCTTAATAATACGTTTACTCGGACCTTATAGCTTCCTTCGGAACTAAGGAGCTATAGATATTAAAAGGCCCGCTATTCTAAATAACGGTAGCTAGTTATATAGGTTTTTCTACTTAAAGGCAAGCTATATAACCGCCTTTAATTCCTTTAAGGGTTTTTCCTTACCGCCTACTCTTACGCTATTTTTATTATTTAGTTACTAAGGTATAGACTACGATAGCAGCGTTAGCGAGAGAGCGAGAGAACTTTAACCGGATAAAACTAAGGGTTAACTATTATAGTAATCGCTATACGCCTAAACGACCCGCTAACGGGTACTAGGCTCCGATACTAAGCGCCTTAAAGCTAATAAAATACTAAATAGACTTTAGGAAGGCTAGCTATAGAGGATAGCTATAGATACTTATATTAACGGGCTTAGCGATAATTTACTAGTAAAGGGGGTAGGAAAGCCGTCTCTAGGGATTAAGCCTAATAGCTCGCCCTTATAAGGCCTTATTAAGAAGCGCTTAGTAAGGCCTACTATAGTAGGATTTTCTTAATAGCCTAGCTTAGCACGTCTTATACCTAACTAAGACCTAAGCGGCCTTATAGCTACTAAATAGAAAGTATATATATATATATAGACGGAGCTATAGATAAAACTAAATAACGGAATTAATAAATAAACTAAAACTTCTTATATAAAGGGTCGAAACTTTAGGTAGTCGGTAACTATTAAATTATATTATATAAGTAAGTAAGTATAAAGATTAAGGACTAAAAGACTCTTAATTTTCCTATCTAAAGTATATAATATACTATATCTTTATAAGCAATACGAATAAGTAACTAAAAGCTAATAAAAGGTTTTATAACTATTAAGGTAGTAACTACTTATTATAACGACTAGTATTATTCCTAAGGGATAAACCTATTAAGGGGTTTATATTAGTAGATATAATAGGGCGTAGTCTAAGTAATAATAAGTATATTACGTTAGTAATAAGTTAGAGGTCGTAGACTATAGACTATAACTAGGTAATTAGAATTAAAGATAGAATTATAATAAAGATCTATATTAAAAGCTAGAGAGCTATTTATTTAAAGAAGTAAAAGTAGGTAGCTATATATACCTATAGAGACTATCCTTAGATTATAGGCCTAGCTATAATCCCTAACGTTAGATCGTATAAAGCGTAGTAATCTCGTTAATCTTAGATTACTTAGATCTCTACGATCCCCTCGATCCTATATCTATTAGGTAGTCGTGCTAACTATTTATCCGTAAGACCGTATTACGTACTTAACGCGGTCGACTATTAGCGGCCTAGTAGCTATAGTCGTAATACGATATCTCCCCTCCTTTTAGTCTTATCCGTAAGACCTACTATAGCTGCCTTAGCTGCCGTATATAAATACCCTTATTGCGTTATACGTAAGTATATCGTTCCTTATTTCTTTTATCCTTTTAAGATATACTATTAATAGTATATCTAGTTATATACTAAAAATTCGTTCCCGAAAAGCCTCTAAGCGCGCTACTCTTACTAAATATATCGACTTAAGTAAAGATCCTACTAATATACCGTATACTTAATACTTTAAGACAAAGAAGATAAATTATTAGATAGCCGAAAATTCTTCGCGCTATAATAATTATATTACTAGTAGTCGTCCTTATTATAATAGTATTTTAGTAGCCTCTTCTTATAGGTGTCTTTTAATTCTTTCTATATATAGTAGCTAATATATTTCTTTTAGTAACTAAATTATTAGTAAAGTAGTATAGGCTATATTTTAAAGAGAAGGAAGCTAGGGAAGCCTTATTAAAGCTTTAAGTATAGCTTATAAACCTTTAGTTATAAATATCTATCGCCGTTAATCGTTTAGCTTATATCTAAAAGATTTAGAATTATATAAAGGAAAAGAGTTCTAAGTTATTTCGTTATAGTATCTAAGAAGTAGATACTAAGGATAGTATTTTACCTACGCTCGATATATATAAGCATTAAGTAGTAAATAACTTATAATCGTTAGGCGTCCTTAATAAGGCGAATTAGTCCTTATTTAATATTAGCGAGGAGTTTATAGATCTTAGTCCTTTAATCCCTCTTAAACCTTTTAGTAAAATTATCGAAGTAAAGAACTATAGTAAGTTAAGTGCTTAAGTAGTTCTTAGGTATTTTCCTTTAGTTTATATCCCTTTTATTTAATAAGGTATTCTTATTACTAACCTTATTTTCTTATATCTAGTATTTATTTTACTTTATATTCTTAATTATTATTAACTTCGATTTTTTCCTATAGTTTAGCGTTTTATAGCGCTAGTTCTAATAATAAGATATAAAATATTAAGTATATCTATATTATTATTAGTAGTAAAAGTTTATAGTTAACTTTTAAAATAGTTTTCTAACCTTAAACGGTCTAAGTTTCTTAAAATCTAATTTATTACTTAGTCGTTTTATTTTAATATTTTATTATATAAGGTAGACTATATCTCCCTCTTAAAAGATTAGTCCTTATAATCTTTTCTAATTATAATAAGTAGATATTCGTTCTCTAATAAATTAAAGTTCTTATTATATTTCTTTATATAATTTTTATAGCTAATCTACTTATAGTATCGCTCGTTCTACTTATAGTCCTTATTAAGTAACCTTAAATACTTCTAGGTTATATCTATAATTAGTATATACTAGTAAGAGCTTAGTTATTTCTATAACTAAGCTATTATAAGCTAGTTATACTATTAATAGCTATCTAACTTAATTGTTTTATTTATAGCTAATATAGTATTATAAATATTATTTAAGCGTTTAGCTAAGTCGTTCTATTTATCTATCTATTTATAGGTAATAAGCTATACTAAGCTTATATTTCGTCCTTAATTATACTATAAGAGCTTACTAAAATTTAGCTATAAATATACTTCCTTTATTAAAGATAATCTTATTTAATAGTCTATAATTACTAATAATTATTTATAGAAATATATATACTAGCTCTTTTATATTACTTACTTCTTTATATAGTAAAAAGTATCTATACTTTATTAATCTATTAGTAATAATAAATATACTATTATACTTAATATTAGTTATAGGTTCTTTTAATAGTAGTAGCTTTATAATATAATTAAAAGCTATTAAATCCTATAGTTTCTCTAGTACTAGTAGCGGTTATAATTCTCTATATAGTTTATATTATTTAGCTTTACTTTATATATAAAGTTTATATTCTTTAATAACTTATTATATTACTTCCTTAAGCTATAAAAAGTTATATTATCGTTTAATCTATTTTATTATTCTTTAGATTCCTTAGTATCTATATATTAGATATTTATATATATCTTATATAACTTTATCTTATAATTCTAGTAGTATCTAGATTTTATTTTTATATATTATAACTTTTAAATATTCTATATTATATCTATTTAGTACTTTATATTCTTTTATTTATTTTAGGATCTTTTAGTATATTAAGTTATTAGGTTATACCTTAAATATTATATTTAGCTATCGTTACTAGTAGTTTTTATTTTCGTTAATTTCTAAGAGCTATCCTTTTACTATAAGTACTCTTATATCGTAGTTACTTTATCGACTAAAGGTATTAGCTTAACTATTTTCTATTCCTTTTCTATAGATTATTTTATAGTTAAATTCTAATAAGTAATCGGCCTATTAAATCTATTATTCGTTTAACTATTATATTATTATAAAGTATAAGATATTCTTATAATCTATATAGACCTTAACTTTATATTTACTTCTAAGAAGGTAATATTAAAATTCCTTAAAAGCTTAAATAATTATAAGGAATTCTTTATTATAAATAGGGTAATTAAGTTCTATACTATATAGCTTTTTTAAGTAAAATATAATTAGTTATAGTCTTCCTTTATTATCTTTTTATCCGATTTATACTCTTAAAGTAAAGTCTAATATATTAGTTTTAAGTTCGATTTATTATTCTAGATTAAAGGTAGTTAAGACTAGTTCTTATATAATTATAGTCTTAATATAATCAAAAGCTTCGTTAGCTTTATCGTCCTATATAAATTCTTTTTCCTTCTTTATTAAGTTATATAGTAGTACTATAATCTTTCTAAAATCTTTAATAAATCTTTAGTAGTAATTTATAAATCCTAAGAAACTTTATATATCCTTAACGTTCTTTAGCGTTAGCTATTCTTTAACTAAGTTAATCTTATCTTATTATATTTATATCTCTCTTAGTAAGATCGTATATTTAAGGAAGTTTACTTCCTATATATAAAACTTACTTTTCTTTAGTTTAACTAGTAACTTTATATTCTAAAGTATATAAAGTACCTTATAAATATATTCCTTATATTCTTCTAGGGTATCTAAGAAGATTAGGATATTATCTAGGTATACTACTATAAAGATATTTAAGTATTTATATAGGATATTATTAATTATCTATTAAAAGGTAGCTAGTATATTTATAAGTTTAAATAGTATTACTAGATATTTAAATAGTCTAAATTTCGTTTTAAAGGCTATTATCTATTTATATCCCTTCTTTATATATATTAAGTTATAAGCGCCTTTAAGATTAAGGGCTATAAACTATTTTTTATTATATAATTAATCTTATAGTTGTGATATAAGTAGTAATAGTATTTAGTCCTTTATTATAATATTATTTAAGCGTCTATAGTTAATAACTAGTTATAGTTTACTATTTTTCTTTAAAATAAATATAACTAAGTAGCTTACTTTAGATATTAACGTTTATATATATCCCTTTTATAGATTCTTATTAAGGTAGTTATATAGCGTTTATAATTACTTTTTATTTAGGTTATAGATTTTATAGAATATCGGCGTTATTCTATCCTTAAGATAAATTTCGTAGTCCTATTAGCTATATTTAGGTAACCCTATCTTAAGTTCTTCCTTAAAGAGTTTATTATATTTCTAGTATTCCTAAGGGATATTCTTTATTCTATCTTATAGGCTTTATTCTTTCTCTTAAAAGCTAGTTTCTCTTAACTTAAGCTCTTTATTAATTTATTTAAGGTCTTTCCTTAAAGTAATAATAACTCTTTAGATCTTTATATTATATCCTTTATTTTATTTATATTAAATACTAGGTTATATAGCTATATTAGTTAGTATATAGGTCTTATTAGCCGAATTTATATCCGCTAGTTTAGTTACTATTTTCGTTTATATCGCTAAAGCCTATAATAATTTACTTAAACGGTTATCCCTTTTATCCTATTTAATAGCTAAATTATCGTAAAATTTTACTTTCTTTTAAATCTATTAGTCCTAGAAACTTATATCTTCGTTTTAATATAGCTAGCTAGTTTTCTAGTTAATTAGTAGGTTGCTCTCTTATAGCTATAAAAGTCCTAATATAAGATTATATTCTTTAATATCTATAATATCGAAGTTAACTTATTTATTATAGCCTTAAATATTAATATTAAGGTAATTAATCTCTATATTAATAATTCTATTATTATAGTTAAAGGCCTCTCCTTTAATATTTATAAGTTTATATAGATCTTTCTTATATCTCTATATAAGTTAGTAACGATTAATAACTTTAAGTAAAATATAATTACCTATTACGCTATAGTCTAAAAGTATATATATATAACATCCTGTAATTTAAATATCTAATACTATTTAGTTACTATAGCTTACTATTATTATATATAGGGTCCTTAGATCTTATTATATCGTGCTAGTTTATAGCCCTTTTATAAATAGCGTACCTTATTTTTTACCTAGTCCTTATTTATTTTATTTAGGTATTCTTCTTGAATTTATTATTAATATTATTTCTTTATATTTTCGTCGTATAGTATTATATTAGGGCTTAAGAGACTAATTTCTTATAGCTAATTAAAGATTTCTTATTTCTTAACGCTATATTATTTATATTATACTACTTTATAGTTAATTATATACTATACTTTATAATTCTATTTATTTTTATACTAAAGGTTAAGTTTTCGTTTAGCGTCGTTTTATTTTTTATATAGTATTTCTATATTAATTCTTCCTTAGTTAAATATAGCTTATAGCCTTTATATATATTACTAATAATCTTTTAGTATACTATTATATTATTTATACTATACTTATACTTTTCGTATTTATAAACTCTATAGTTTAGGTATATATATTTATTATAATCTTCTTTATTATATTTAACTTATTATATAAGTCTTTAAAAGATTAAGGGTTTAAATACCTTAAAGTAAGTAGTATTATACTATTCTTTTATTTTAGCGTATTTATAGATTTTATATATCTCTAAAAGATATCTTATTAATAAACTATAATTATCGCGGTATTTAAGTAGTATATTATAATTAGGTTCTAATAATATAACTTAGTCGTTTAGGTAGCGTTAATCGATTTTCTAGTAAACTAGTTTTATACTTAAGTAAGGTTTTAAAAGTACTTATCCCTTAAACCTAACTAAGAAGGCGTTATATTATACCTTTATCTAAAAGTATATTATATAATCTAGGTAGATATATAATATCTATAAAATATACTTATAGTGCTTATAAGTAAGTAGTATTTATAGATTATCTTTAAATTCTCTTTATAGTTACTATTCTCGTTATAGAGCTATAAAGGTATCGACTATAGTAATAGCTATAGTATAGTCTCTTTTATATAGTACTAGTTAATACTAAATTAATATAGCTTATTAGTTTTCTAGAAGAATTTAAGGTATTTATTAAGTTTTAATTTTAAGTATTTCTTTAAATTCTTTAAAGTATAAAATATATTTTCTAATTATAGCGTTTTCCCTTAGTAGTAAGGGTAGTAATATAAGTTTATTCTTATCTTTTATTTCTCTAAGTATTTCTTATTTTTTAGAGCTTATATTATCGATACTTTATTATTCCTTTTTAGGTTATTATCTAAGTTTTATAAGTATAAGGGCTATATCTATATCTTCTTTATTATATTATTTATAGACTACCTATTATTATTATTAATTTTTATTTTATATATCTTCCTAGAATTATTTACTATTCTTCTTAATTTAGTCTTAAGAGACTCCTTTAAGATAAGGGTATTTTAGTTCTATAAATTTAACTTATTTCTATATTTTAAGATCCCTTTATTATATTATTATAAGGGTTTTCTTTAATAGCTTTAAAAACTATTTAATACCGTTCTTATCGCTTAAGTATATTATATATTTATTATTATAGTATATAGTTTAACTAAGGAGTTTATACTTTAGTTCTTATTTATTAGTAGCGTTTAGGTATTTATTACCCTTTAAAGCTAGTACCTAGTAGGTTTTCTTTTCCTTATAAGGTTATTTATATTCTTTAAAGTAATATCTAAGTCTCTTATAGTTAAAATACTTTCTTTTACTTTTTTATATTATATTTAGATCTATCTTACCTAGGTTAGTTATATAAGTATAGGTAATAAGAGTTTTATACTTTTTTTTATAGTTAGCGCGTTAGTTAAAGTTATTCCTATAAGAAGGGTTTTAGTTTCCTCTTCCTTATTTCTTTTCTTAGTATCGCGTATACTATCTATCGTCGATTTATATTACTATAGTAATATAGTCTAAGAGGTTATTAGGTCGATTTTCCTTATAAAGTTCGTCCTTAACTTCTTCTTTAAGCCTATTATAAAATCGTAATATAAGAGGTTTATTATCTTAATTAAGCTTTAAGGTAACTTAATAGAACTTTATAGTATAATCTAATATTAAGATCCTTTATTAAAGTTCTTAAAGTTTCTATTTAGCTTCTTATTCCTTATTAGTTATTCTAAATACCTTTATAATAGCTTTTTTAAATCCTTAGAAACTAGTAAAGACTTTATCTATTTTATTATCTTATTGCGCTAGTTAGTTATTAAGAAAGTCCCTTATAATAGGTCTAAACTAAGCGAGTATTATTCTAGATAAATAATTTCCTATATAAAGTACCTTTTCGACTAGGTCTAAAAGTTTAATAGGGTAAAACTAGTAGTAGGCCTTAAGTTAGGTAAGAAAGTCTTAAAGCGTGCTATAAGTACCCTTAAATAGTCCTAGCTATTTTAGTTTAACTACTTCTTTAAGGTCCTTAACTTATTTATTACCTCCTTTATTCCTAAGTAACTATACCTTATATTAAAGGGTAATAATCTCGCGTATTATATCCTAAGGCAATATAGTAGCTTTAGAGTTAGTTAATCTAGTTTACTATATAGGTATATTAATAGTTACGATATTACTTAAAGTAATATAGTATTATACTAAATAAGAGCTTTTAATGTATAACGACCGGTATTATTCCTAAGAGATAAACCTATTAAGGGGTTTATATTAATAGATATAATAGGGCGTAGTCTAAGTAATAATAAGTATATTACGTTAGTAATAAGTTAGAGGTTATAGACCGTAGACTATAACTAAGTAATTAGAATTAAAGATAGAATCGTAATAAAGATCTATATTAAAAGCTAGAGAGCTATCTATTTAAAGGAGTAAAAGTAGGTAGCTATATATACCTATAGAGACTATTCTTAGATTATAGGCCTAGCTATAATCCCTAACGTTAGATTATATAGAGCGTAGTAATCTAGTTAATCCTAGATTACTTAGATCTCTATAATCCTATTAATCCTATATCTATTAGGTAGTCGTACTAACTATTTATCTATAAGACTATATTACGTACTTAACGCGGTTAACTATTAGCGGCCTAGTAGCTATAGTCGTAATACTTATATAAGTTAGGGTTTTAGACTATTAAAGGCTAATATACTTTATATAATAGATTACCTAATAATAAAGGTAAGGCCTTACTAGGATTATAAATTTAGTATTAAGTATTAACTATCTAGGACTATCGAGCTCCTTAAGATCTAATATATAAGGATAATTAATATACCTATATAGTAATAAACTTAATAATTTAATATAGACGTAAATATAAAGAATAATTATATAAGGGCTATAGATAAATATAATATAAGTAAAGTAAAAGATATATAGGATAGTAGGCTAACCTTATTTATAAGGAACCGACTTTAAGAGTACCTTAGAAGCATAGTATAGACTATAAACCGCTAAGGTAGTATTATACTATAGTAAGTAGAGCGAATAAGGACTATACCGGTAGGAAGTATAGAGCGTAGTAATATATAATAGCTAAGCAGCTATATTAAGTATACCGTAAGGACTAAATACTATATATAGAGACGTAATATACTATATACTATATATAAGCGCGATAACTCTATAGTATATACTATATATAACGCGAACGAGAGTAAGTTCTATAAGGCGATAAGTAGGTAAAAAATAAATAAGAGTAAGTCTAGACGACTAAGAGGGAGTCTACGATAGTTCTAAGTAAGAGCGAGGAGTAATAGGAGGAGTAAGGAGCAAAGTAATAAGGGACCGACTAGAGCCTTTTATATTTAGTTAAAATACTACGCTACGCCTTATACTTTAGTCTTTAAGGTTATAGTATAAGGCGTATAATTAGCTAAAGGCTATAAGTCTAGCTACTAGTCGAGTAGTTACCGAATAATTAATATAGTATCTATAATTATATAATCTATACCTTAGAAAGTATCGTTCTTATCGCGAGTAGTATTAGACCCTATAGCGTTTTTATACGCGAGACGGCTATATAGCTTAATCCGGTCTAAAAGTCACGGTAGGATAGATCCGTTACGATCGTATCTTTAATAATACTCTACGACTTATAAACTATAATAGCGTAATATATAATTAAGGGAAACTATATATAAGTATAGAGCGTAGCTCTAATAAGGAAGTCCCTATCTATTAGTAGAATCGGGATAATCTTCTTACTATTTACGGTAGTTAAGAATACCGGCCCTATATACTTATTAAACTCTATTATAATTATATAGGGAGGGTCTTATATAGGGTTAGCTCTAGGCGCCTAGGCGATATTATATACTATACTATATACGCTATTATAAAGGCTAACTAGCTGCTAAAGGTTAGACGTTAGTATTAAACGGGCGCTAATATATACGGGAATCTACTTTATAAGGTTGCTTGCCTTATCGTCCGGAGTAGCTATCGCGCCGGGGCTAACGTTTATAGCGATAACCTAGATAACTAGTCGGTTAAGGCGGTTAAGGTAGTAATAGTTATATTCGTTTACCCGGTCTTTCGTAGCGTATACCTATAAGGCGTTAGCGAACCTAGCGACCTCTTAATTATCTAGCTTTGCCTATACGCGGCTAGAGAGAAGTTTCTAGGACTTATAGGATAGTTAGAGCAGCTATAGTTCCCTAAGAGCCTTACGAAAGGCCGCTTAGTTATCGCCGCACTACCGCTAAACAACGCTTAGGAAGATAGTCTTATCGAAGCGTATATATACGTTCCTTCCCTTAATCTCTACTCCTTATACCTCTTTATCGTAGTATAGCGGTTTCTATAAAATAGGAGGAAGCTAGAAGAAGTCGCTTACTAAAAGGATATTAAGTCCGCTAAAGAACTCCTCGTTCCTATATAGAAATACCTTATAGAGACGGTCGTTAATCTAGGATAGTATACGTAGTCCTAGTATACTTTTCTCGTCGATAATTAGGTACTAAATATCCTTTAGTTTCTTTTAGAGCTAGGCTTTATCGATAGCGGAGAGCGGCCTAAAGTCCTTATTAATTAGGAGGTAAAGTAGCGAGTATAAAGTAGTGCCTAATATCTAATTCCCTACGACGCCTATCGGTACGGCACGCTAGATAGGTATCCCTCTCCTATATATCGTAGCCTAGAGGTACGCCGAGAGTAGGTTAATAAGATATAACTTACCTATACTACCGCTACTATCTATATAGAGTAGTAACTAGGAACGGTCCTAGGCGAGAAAGTAACCTATTACTATATTATATACTATACGCTACTTTAGATTTAAGGCATCGCGTACTTTTAAGGGCTAATACTCTATATTAAGGTAAAAGGAGCTTTCCGCCTTACGTTGCTCTTAGTAGTTGCCGCTAAGAATATCGTTATTAGTATATCGTCCGACGTAAGGAGTCTAGTTATAATTTACGTTAATATTTCGCCGGCTAAGTACGTTAATATCTTCTTCCTTTAGCGGCCGGTCTAGCAGTATATAGGCGAGCTTATACTAGTCCTCCTCTATAATAGGCACGTTATATACCTCCTATATAAACTTATTGTCCTCCGCCTAGAGCTTATTTATCCCTACCTCCTTATAATAGTTATCCTTATAGAAATAGTATCGCTACCGATAGTATTAGTACGCCGTAATAAAGGACTTATATAGCTACCCGTCTATAGTAAGTAACTCCTCTAGAGCGCGGTATAGATAGGCTATTATTAACTTAATATAGTAAAAGTTATAAAACTAGGTTAAGGTTTCTACTAGCCTATACTAAGGAAAGTAAGATAGAACCCTCTTTTTTACGTTCGTACTAAGTCTCCTCTATATCTTAAGATTATATAGCTATAGGTACTTAAGATAAGTAATACTCTTATACTAGTTATTTCTCTATAGATATTTCCGGTAGCTACCGATAGCCTCTTTAATATTATTATCGACGCGGTAGGACTATATATACTACTTTAATAGGCGGTAGTCGACGTATATAACTATCTAAGTCCCTTCTTATAGAGGGATATTAAGTAGTAAGTAGGAAATTTCCTATGCTAAATAATCTCTCTTAGTAATTAGCTTATTTATAAGGCGAGAGGAGAAAGATAATAAGGGTTAGTAGTATACTATATACGGTAAAACCTAATCCGCTAGCCTATAGTAAGGCTTTATCTTCTTCTCTAATTTACTATAATACTTAGTAGTATACGTAATAACTACTTATAAGCTAGTATATAGAGATATATTAATATTAGCTAGCTATCTTAGAATAATAGTAAGGTTAAAATAATTTATAAGGCTATCGTTGCGGGCCGCCTTAAAGATATAGTACGACTTACCTTCCTTCTTAATAACCGCGGCTAGCTCTCGTAAGGTATAGGGGAAGTTAAAACGATATTCCCTTTCCGGATTAGCTATATTAGCCGCCTTAATATCGGTAGCAGCTCCTTCTATATCCCTTACTAAGTCGCCGCTTCCTTTTTTAATACGTAAGTAGTACGTAGTATTATATCTATAGCGCTAGCAACGGTTAATAATTTACGAGAGCTATAGGAATATTATCTCTACGCTTAGCGGATCTACGCTTAGCGGGTTACCCTCCCCCCGAGGCATAGTCCTATAGGGCTCTAGGTTCACGGCCGTAATATAGAAGCCCTACGTATATATAAATAAGTCTTAAGCGGCTTCGTCCTTTATATCGGCGGCGGGGCCCTCCTTTATCTAGTATAGACCGTAGTTATATAGACTACTACGCCCTTACTATTCGTACTAATCCTAGTAATCTATAACGTTAAACTTCTTCTATAATATAATATCTCGAAAAAAGTAGTATCGGCGGTAGAAGTAGAAAGTAGTAATATAAGGGTTCTATCGTAATAAGTACCGCGATAATACTATCCTCTCTAGCTTAGAAACGCGTAGCTATTCTCTATATTAGGGTATATACTAATAGAGGCTCCGCTAGTATAAATCGGCTAGGCTAAATATAATAAATACGCTAGGATAGCCTAGGCTATATATATACGCCTTAAGGTCCTACCTCTTTCTATTTTAAAAGGGGCGCATACCGCGAATCGATACTATATACCTTATAATTAAGTTAGTTAGCGCCTATGCCTTAGGATCTTCGCTATATTTAAGTGCCTAAATAAGCTGCTCTCGCGTAAGTTATTCGCGGGTGCTATTATATTACTTTACGAAGAATCTTAACCGCGCGCGTACTTAAGACTATATTAAAGTATTAAACGCGATAAAATAAAAGGTCGGGTACTATATAAAACGGCCGTCGTGCTACTATATCGCGTGCTCGATATAATCCTTATACTTAATTAACCGTAAGCGAGGTTCTATAAAGTCGGCTCTACCGTTTAGAAAGAGGCAAGGGAATACTAAGGAGAGTAGGGTATAAGAGAGATTAAACTTATTAATCGGCGTATACCGTATATTTAGCAGCCGTAGCCCGTGCTGCCCCCGCCCTTAAGAGCCTATAGCGAGAGGAAGCCTTACGTTTACTTCTAGTTCGCCCGCGAGAATAGACTATAGAGTATCGAGCTCTATATCCTTAGCTAATAGGTTAGGCACCGTAGCCGCGTCCTTTAGCTTAGGCTCTACCTCTTAATCTTCCTCTAGTCTTATATCGGCAGCTTCTACCTAACTTTAGGGGATAGTATCTACTATATTACCGTCCTTAGGTAGTTAGCTTAGTCGCTCTTCGTCGATAATAATATATCGATAGCTAGGATAATAATAATAAAGGTAGTTAAGCTATATTATAACCGCCTAGCGGCGTATATAGAACTAGTAGGTAAATTACTAACTAAGATTAGCGTATAACGATATATTAGTAGGACGTAGTAATACTATATTTAACTCCCGTAGTAAAAGTAAGAGCTAGTTATATACTAAGCTAACCTTATAGAGAAAGTAAATAACGTGCCCCCGATACTTATACTACTGCCCCTATACTAATATAATATTAATATAGATATATACGCGAGCGATTAACGACTATTTGGTAGGCGTAAGCTTAGGTAATCGGGCCGGTATAGGGCTAAAGTTAAGTTAATTTTTAGTAGAGAAGAAATAAGGTTCGTTAGGGCTACGCTTCTTATCCTTTTAATAATAACGTAGGTAAATACTATTATAATCTATTTCTATCTAAAACTAATACTCGCGGTATTAGCTATAGTATTCTATTTAATTATTATTAAGCTTAGTTTAGAACTTACGTAGGGTAGCCTTATCGCGGTCGGTTAAGGTATAAGCGTTAAGGTCGCTATTTTATACTAGATCTTATATATAAAAGACCGCTAATTCTTTTAGTAGAATTATTACTAGATACTAAAAACGTTATAGCGGTCTCAACGATCGTATTTCTCTTTAAGACCTTCTTAGCCGCCCTCTTATACCTAGGGCGGGACCTCGGCGACCACGCCTTAGCCGTACGGATAGCTACGGCGGCCGATAGCGAAGTTGGCTTCTATCTATAAAATTATTATTCCTATTACCGTCCTCGTCTTCCTTACTAGGTTTAGAGTCTAGCTCGATCCCTAATTACTTAAGATACTTATATAGTTAAGCGGGTAAAAGTAAGACGTTAATATAATCCTTAGCGTTAATATTAAACTCTAAGAACTAGCCCCTATTATCTCCTTCCTTAGGTATTATACCCCTACCTTAAAACCTACCCGTCTATAGTCGATCTAGGCTTATATCTATATTCTATAGTATAAGGAACGGTGTTCCTACTATAAATAAAGCAGCTATAATATACTCTCCCGATTATATAAGCTAATAAGTAGTATATTAATTATAGATAAAATCTTATCCTATAGAGTAAGAATCGCTCGTTATTTTATATGTTATTATATATTAAACGGGTTGCCGGTTATCGTATAATCGGGAATCGAAGGAATAGAGCTAGCTTAGAATACTAGCTAAGACCTCTTAAAAACACCGGCACGACCAACCTCCTTTAAACACGAATATTAGTAGAACTAAGATACTTCTAGATTTACTCGAGGTATCACGGAATTCCCTATTCTTAGGGCTATACGGTAGCTTAAATCTAGTCCTAAAAGGTTCTTCCGTTTAGCTATAATTATCTATATAAGATAGTATGTCCGCTAGTAGATAGATAGAGAATTATTAACTTTAATACCTCTTCTATATACTAATATACTACTAATAAATTCCGTTGAAAATCCTACCTTATACTCCTTCTTCCCCTCTATTACGTAGTCTTACGTAATTCCTTAATTTCCTAAGATTCCGCTTTTACTTATATACCTTAAGATATAGTTAGCCTATAAAAGCTATTATAAACTATAGTACGAGGATAAATATATTCTCTAGCTAACTCCGAGCCTTATAAGACGCCTAGCTAAGATATCGTTAGCGTTAGTAATATAACCTCCCCTACGCAACGTCGTAACCGGTAGTCGCGCTAGATCGCGGCTACCTTAGTCCTTACCCTAGCTTTTAAGGGATTATCTTAAGAGTTCTTCCCCCCCTTATAGAATCTAGTAGATATATAAGAGTAACCTATACTACTTATACTACTTCTTATAGTAGATAAGCCTAAGTATAGCGCGGCCTACTTAGTCGTCGACTATATTAAGGGTATTAGCGTAAGAGTCTAAAAGGAGCGGGCACTTCCTTAGCTTAGTAGAATTAGCGTCCCTAGCACTACCCGCGGCTAGTTAATCGACTCTTTAAAAGACCTCGCCGTATAACGCCTTAGTAACGTCTCTAATAACGTAGGCCGGGTTCTAGATCTATTCTACGTAGGCGATAATCTAATAACTAGGTCGGTTCTATTTAATACGGATCTCTAAGGCGAGGGAGAACGGATTACAACGTCCCTTAAGGTCTAGGTCGCGCCTCTAGACCTAGAGTACTTTAATTAATTAGTATTAAACACCTTACGGAGTAAGGGATAAAAGCTAATATAAGAGGCGCGCTAATTACGGTAGCTTAAGCAGCTCCTAGTATACCTAACTAACTTCTATCTACTAAGGAAGTCTTCTATAAGTTTCTCTTCGCGATAGCGAATATATATAATAGAAACTACCCTATCTTAGGCCCCTCGATAAGTAGGTATAGGACTTATTATAAACGAAAGAAATAATAGAAAGACGCGGTATAATCGCTATACTTAGGGGCGGCTACGAAGATTAGACCTATTTTTTTAGGAGTTATTATCTAGTTAAGTTACGTTTTATAAAACCTTAACTAATTAAAAGCCAAAAAACTTAACGAATCCCTATTAGTACTAAACCCTTATATTTAGGGAAAACTTCCTCGATTAATATTAAGTTAGCCTATATAAGAGTCTTTAACTATTATAGGTAATAGGCTTAGGCCGCGGCCTAAGCCGTATAGTTATATACGGAGGGCCGGATCCCGTAAGTATAGGGGCGGGCTAGCCGCGCATAGAAGAGCTCTATATAGCTTATTAATATTATCCTACGGACGGCACCTACGTATACGCCTCTGCTTACTCCGTGATAGTATAAGCTATTAACTAATAGATCTAATAGATATCTCCCTAGAAAGGGTGCCGCTTCCCTAAGGGAGCACCCGCTACCCCTAGGCGGATAGGAAGTATTATAGCTATCCTAGAAGCGATTAGAAGCGCGACGGCTAGCGAGAAGAACGAGGTTCTCGCTATACTAAGGGAGCCGTCTACGAGACTAGCGTTAACCCCTACGACCTTAGTAATGCCGGTTACGGCGGCGGCACTACCGATATAGAAGCCGCTTCCCTAGCCGACTTAAGATAGTAAGCCTAAGTCCTTTTACTTCTTCCTTAGCCGGCTATAGATAAAGTTTATAATAGATAAGAAATAGGGCTTAAACGGCTATCGTAATATAGCGTAGTATTCGCTCCTTTATACGCTACTAGAGCCCTAGATACGGCGGATCTCTAGATTCTAAGATAAGGGCGGCCCTAGAGGTAGACGCGACCTATAGGACTTCTTCTAATACCTTATATATACGTTCGGCAACGTATAGGAGTAGGAGAAGGCATAGGATAGGCTATAGACCCTTAAGTAAAGGGATAGGCAGACCTTTAGCGAATTCCTCCCCGACTTCGAAGAGACGCTCTTACGAGTAGTAGGAACTACGGTATAAGAAGACAGCGCGAAGCTTATATAGTTACGGAACTTAATTACGCTAGCCCTATAAGAGCTACTTATCCCCGTAATTATACCTACTAACTACGGCGAGTACGTAAGCCGGTTAATAAAGGTAGTATAGGGCTATAAGTAGACGCTACGTTTCTAAAAGCTTTATAAGCGTACGCCGTATAGCGGTAACGGGATTACCGCCCCTCTATAAGAGGAATAGCCGACTATCGATACTAACGGAGATACCCTAATATTGGCTACCTATATAGACCGAGCTAAACGCGGTAGGAAGTCGTCTTTAAATATCCCCTATACTATCCCGCTCTTTAAATAGCGGGCGAAGTAGGTAATAAGCGAGGAAATTAAGAAAAGGAAGGCTAACGGCCGCTGCCTACGTTACGGCGCGTCTATATACTTTATATTAAAATGCCCCTTCCTTTTAGCTAAGCGGCCTATAGTAGTTCGAGTAGCGAAGATAGAACCGCTCCTTACCTTAGACGATAAAGAGGACTCCGCTCCCTTAGGCCTAGAGGGAAAAGAGTAGCTCCGGAGTAAAGACGGGCTTTAAAGCCTTAATTACTAGTATTAATAAAGGAGAAGGAGGAATTATCCGCTTATATAGAAGAGGAGCTTACTTTAATATAGGTTATAGTTAATAACTCCTTACCTATCGCCGCCCTTATAGATAAGGGCTACTAGTACTACGCCGTAGTTAACGAGGCGCTTATATAAGAGATATAAGTACTAGTAGAAAAGATCGCCTTAAGGTAAGTAAAGGGCGCCTTAAGCGCGATAGAGGGTATAGTAATTATAGGCATTACGTAGCTAGCTATAGAGGTCGATAGTTACCGTAAGCTTATCGTAGCCTATATAATCCCTTAACTAGAGTTTCCCTTAATCCTTAGGAAACCCTAGTTATTATATATAGAGTTATATTTAGTTCTATACTAAAAGAAGCTATAGTTTAGGCCTATATAATAGTAGGTCCGCTATAACAACGGTTCTATAGGCATAGGACTAGGCGTACGAGCTTTATACTTAGTATAAGAAGTCCTTACCTCTATCTTTATAGGAACTATATAACGGTTAAAGTAGGAGGAAGGCTAGGCAGCGGCTAATATAGCGGTCTATATAGTTAGCTTAGTAAATATTAATAAGGCCTTCTAAGCGAAGAAGCTAAAGTCGCCCTCTAAGCTATAGTAGTAGATACTAGAGCGCTTTTACGACCTCTTACCGCTATTCGAGTCCTAGGAAGCGGATAAGCTTAACCTATATAAGCCGGGGGTAGACTATAAGATCGTACTCCGTACTAATAAGAAGGGGCAGGAACTACCTATACCGTTTAGACCGCTATATAGTATATTATACGCGGAACTATTAGTGCTAAAGAAGACGCTAAGGGACCTCTTAGATAAGGGTTTTATTTAAGTAAGCAGCTCCGAAGTAAGAGCGCTAGTCTTATTTATACGTAAACTAAGGGGCGGGATACGGTTCTATTACGACTATAGGGCTCTAAACGCAATTATAAGGCTAGACCGCTACCCCTTACCCTTAATCTTAGATACGCTCTATAACCTTTTAAAGGCGAAGTAGTTTACGAAGCTAGATATAAAATAGGCGTTCTATAAGGTATAGATCTTAGAGGGTAATAAGTAGAAGACAGCGTTCTATATACGCTACGGCTTATTCGAGTAGCTTATAATACCCTTCGGCCTCTTAGGAGCGCCCGCTACCTTCTAGCGTTATATTAATAACGTACTTTAGGACTTCCTCGATAAGTTCGCCTCTATATACGTAGATAATATCCTTATCTATATAAGCGGCTCCTATAAGGACTATATATAGAAAGTACGGAGGGTCCTAGAGCGCCTTTAACTTTATAGGCTCTACCTTAACCTAGATAAGTATAAATTTAGGGTTAAGAGGGTTAAGTACCTAGGCTTTATTATCTATACTAGCGTAAGTATATAGGCAGATCCCGTAAAGATCTAGGCGATTTAGGACTAAGCTGCCCTAACTACGTAGATAGGCATATAGAGCTTCCTTAGGTTCGCGAACTATTATAGGATATTTATTAAGGGCTTCTCCTATATTATAATGCCCTTAAACGAGATTACTAGGAAGTAGACTACCTTTCGCTAAGGGCCTATATAGGAAAGAGCGTTCTATACGCTTAAGGACCTATTCTCTTAAGCCCCGGTACTACTTTAGTAGGACTTCGACCGGTCTACGTTAATTAAAGCGGACTATAGCGGCTAGGCACTTAGAGGAACGCTCTCCTAGGAGGTAGACGGGCGGAAGTAACCGGTAGCGTTCTACTCCTATAAGCTAACCTTAGCGGAGCGGAATTACGCTATTTACGATAAGGAGATACTAGCGATTATTAGCTACCTCGAGCAATAGTAAGCGGAGCTCTAGAGCTATAAGAGCTTCGAGGTTCTTATAGACTATAGGAACCTCGAGTACTTTATAACTCGCTAGCACCTCTCGGAGCGGCAAGCCCGCTAAGCGGAGTATCTCTTACGCTTTAACTTCTCGATTAAGTACCGGCTAGGGCGGGACTCCGTAGTCCTAGATACGCTTTCCTAGAGGGATTAAGACCGGCCGACGGGAGCGGATATCGAGGCCCGGGATCTATAGCTTATCCCGTAAGAAGCGCTATAGACTTATATAGGAGCTTCCTTAGTAGAGGAAGGCGCGGCGCTAATAGATAAGCCTTCCCTTATACCTTTGCCTTAGCCCGGCGAGGAGGGATAGACCGGCCTAGGGGCGCGTGCGGCGCGGGTATTCTAAGATAAGGTCCTCTAGCGCTTATAGGATAGGATATCGTTTCTAGACCGTACCTACGAGAGCGTACGCCGCGCCGTTAAGTCTAGCGCTCGACGCCTCGATTTAAAGCTAAAGCTAAAAGTATAAGTAGCCGACTATTATATTAACCTACGGGGGCACCTACGTTAGCGGGAGAGACTATAGGTGCTAGGCGCGCTATATACTATAGAAGCTAGGGAGAAGGATAGACCGCTAGAGCTAGATAAACGGAACGAGCTCCGAGGGAAGCTAGTCTAGCTCGTCTATAACTTTAGTATCGTAGGCTACCTAGGTAGGCAGGGCATAGTAGTAGGCCTCGCGAGGGATTTCTACTAGCCCCTCCTATAGTACTACGTTCGCTACTTCCTCTATAACTATAATATCTATAGCCGTACTAAGATTTAGAGGGCGTAGCTTAAGGGGCTGCTTAAGTAGCTTCCGGTACCCGACCGGTTCTATATATATATATAGATAGACTTTATAATAGACCTCCTACTTATAGAGGGCGGCAACCGCTATATATAGGTAATTAAGGACCGACTTAGTAAGTTTATAGTATTAAAGCCGATGCTATCTATAGATATAGAGTCCTATATAAAGCGCTTCTTATAGTACTAGGCCCGCTCGTATAGCTAGCTAGCCTCTATTATAAGCGATAGGGGATCGAATTAAACTAGCCGCTTTTAGTAGTACCTATACTAGCTATTTTAGATTACGTAGCTACTTAGCACGGTATATTACCTATAGACCGACGGAGGGCCTAAGAGGGTTAACTAAGAGGCGTAGGCTTACCTATAGGCCGTCGTAGCCTATAACTAAGTAAACTAAGACCGTTAGCTCCCTACGGCCTAACTTACGTTAAATAGTAGACTATATACCTTTATTAAGATAGCCCCTTTCTTTATAACGTATAGCTTCGAACTACCTTTATTAGTTCCCTTTACCGTAGACGTAGTAGCGGAGTAGTATAGTAATTCGTTACTAGAGGGCCGCGCCTCCGCGTTTGTATAAAAGCTATAGGAGACTATAGATTATTACTAATCCGCGATAGCCGCCGCGGCGTAAGATTAAGAGCGGCACGCTAATAAGACTAAGGCCCTAGTAGATAGGTTTACGGTAGGAGATAAGGTATAGCTAGACCTCCGTAACTATAGGTTAGCACGGCTAAAGAAGAAGCTTAACTAGCTATACGCGAAGTTTACGGTATAGAGGGTTATTAGCTTATAGGTTATAGAGCTTAATAGTCTCCTAATAAAGGTCTATAATAAGATTAACGTAGACCTCCTTTATAGAGCCTCCTTTAACCCGCTGCTTAGATAAGAAGTAGCGGACGCTTAACCGCCTATAATTAAGGTAGAGGGAGAGGACGAGTTCGAGGTTAAAGAGATATAGGCCGCGCGCTAAAAAAAGGTTAGTAAGGGGAAACGCCGGGAGGTCCTCGTTAAGTAGCGCGGGTATCTTAACCCTATATAGGAACCTATACGTAAGTTTACGGGAACTATAGCCCTCGATAAGTTTAAAGCCTTATTTAGAACGGTAGACGAGAACGATAGACTAGCGGACTACTAATAGTAGCCTAAGCTAGGACTATAAAGTAAGTATAGCGGAGGGGGCAGTTATAGTAATATAGGTAATATAAGCGTAATAGTATAAGCGGAGATAAAAATAGCGTTTATTATAAGGCGGAGCCCCTAAACTACCTAGGCCTATTCCTTATTATTATTATTATTATTATCTTTATTATCGTCGTCCTCGTCGGCCTCCTCCTTCTTATTAGCGGCGGCGGCGGTCTCTAAGGCGCTAAGGCGGCCCTCTAAGCCTATAAGCTAGTCGGCGGCGGCGGCGGCTCTAAGGGTAAAGGGGCGGCGGCTAGCGGCGGCGGTAAGGGCAGCGGTAGTAGCGGAGGCGGGCACGGCTAAGGGGACCGCCGATAGGGCGACGGAGGTAGTATCCCTAGCGCCGGGTACGTTAGAGGCGGAAATAAGGGAGCGGAGGAGTAAGACTTACTTAGGTATAAGGCCCTATCGCTTAAGGGCGCGGAGGTTATAGTAGGCGGCGGCGGCGGCGGTAAGGCGCTTCTTAGTAGCCCCCCGCGCCTACCTATATAAGCCGGCCTTCTAAGCCAACGCCGTAGCGAGTAGGACGGGAGGCGCCGCTTTATAGGCGCGGCCGGCTCGCGCGCACTAATAGTAGCTGCCGCCGCAGCGGCGCCTAGCCTAGTCGGAGTAGTTAAGCTCCTATAACGTATAACGTATATAGGGGGCCGAGCAGGCGGCGCCGGCCTATACTTAGCGCTTATACTATAGGAGGTTAGCGGATAACGTCTATTACGCTTACCTAACTACGGACTTATAGGGGTAGCGGAGACGGAGGCGGGGGCCGAGGGGCCGGGCGTTATAGGTAGCGGCGGGGACGGCGTCGTTACCCTAAGGGGCGACGTAAGAGCGAATAGCGCAATAGAGGCGGCGGCGGCGGCGGTAGGAGCGGTGGTAGCGGCGCGGGTAGGAGCGGCGGTAGCGGCGGAGTTATCGTTAGCCGCGGCTAGCACGGCGTCGACGAACGACTCCGCACGCTCTAAGAAGGAGGAGGTAGGAGAGGGAGAGGCGGATATATCTATCGCGGAAGTTAGTATAACGGAATACGGCCTCCTGCTCTATAAGGCGCGGAACTTACTAGTTAGAGTTATTATTATTATTAAGGCTATTATTGCTACTACCGCTACTACTATAAGTATACGTTAATAGAGCGGCCTATATAGCTAGAAACGGACTAATGCCCTAAGTAGAGTAGAACTTACCTATTAATACTACTACTATAGTTAAAGAAGGGAGAGAAGGAAGGGAAGGGGGAAGGGGGGGATGCCGCCTTATATACCCCTTAGTAGAGGATACTGCCTAAGGCAGAGGGGACGGGCAACCTAAGGCTTACGTAGGTCTAGACTAGCCGCCGGCTACCTAGGGGCGTATATAATAGGTTACGCCCTTATTTAAACGGCTAGCCGGCCGATAAGTATAGAGCCGGGTCCCGGCTACTTAGGCTAACGGGCGCGGGGATAATAGGGCTAGTAGGGCCGGCCCTATTAACGGTAAAGGGTAGGGAAGAGCCCGCGGTATAGGCCTAATTATACGGGAGCCGTTAATAGGGCAGCGCTACGCCGTGCTCGAGGGAGGGCATTATATAAGAGTCTTTAACTATTATAGGTAATAGGCTTAGGCCGCGGCCTAAGCTATATAGTTACGTATAGAGGGCCGGATCCTATAAGTATAGGGGCGGGCTAGCCGCGTATAGAAGAGCTCTATATAGCTTATTAATATTATCCTACGGACGGCACCTATATATACGCCTCTACTTACTCCGTAATAGCCTACGGCTAAATAAGGGTAGTTATAAGGGTCCCTATACCCTACGCCCCCCGCTAAAGTATAACGGAGGTAGGATTATATACGTAATAGACTAAATAGTAAATACGCTAGAATAACGTAAAGGCGATATAGTACTAAGCTAATCGGAATAGTATAATAAATAGCGGTTAGTAATACTAATTAAAGTAAAATAAAGGATAGTAGTTAGGCTATAGAGGATACTTATATAGGTATTATACTTATAGGCGTCTATATAGGCGTCTATATAATAGTAAGACGATACCTATATAACGGGGAAACTAATAGAGTATAAGAGGGGAGGCTATTATACTTTTTTCCTCTTTTACTTAAGTAAACGTAGAACTTTCTTCCTACCTTTTAGTCGACGGGACGATAATAAAGTCTTTTTAGTATTACCTATTTAACCGGTAGGGTTATACCTATACGCGATAGCTAGATAGCGGTCGGAAGATATAATTAAAGAGATAAACGATAGGTAAGTATACTTTTCTAGGAACTAAGTAGCCTATATAATAGGAGTTATAATTCCTTTCTTATATTAGTAATAGTATAGGCCCTCTCTATATACTAGTATACTCCTCCTAAGCGTGCTTTCGTATTTATTATATTATAGGTAATACCGACTTATACTTATAGCTCTTATAAAATAAAACTAAGTAATCTCCCCTTAAGCGATAATAGAGATAGAGTATTTATTATAAACGTTTACTCTAACCCCTTATTAGAGCTAAAGAAGGCTACGTCGTATTTAGGTAGATCCTACTATATATACCTAGCTTATACTCCGCTAAAAGAGCGTCGATTATATTATTAGTAGTACTTCCTATAATAGCTATCGTTCCTAGTAGTAAGACCTTAGGATATAATCTATAAGTTATAGCAGCGACTTAGTAAATAATAGTTCTATATATATACCGTTATCTCTGGGATAGGAGTTTATAAGGCCGTGCTTAAGGTAGAAACCGATAGTATACTAAAAGTTATACCCTTTCCCTATCCCCTCCCTATATCTTCTCGTTTTAACGTAGACCGGAGTTATACGTAGTAGTTACTATACTACCTAGATACTATTAAGTCTAACGTGCCTATTTAGTTAGCTTGTTTTAGAGAGACGGGCGACCGTGTCTTATTAGGAAATAAAAACGTCTTAGGGAGCTTACTAAGTAAAATCCTATATATACTAGGGATACGCGAAGAGGAGATATAGTAGATGCTTTCCTACTATATAAGGAACGGTGTTCCTACTATAAATAAAGCAGCTATAATATACTCTCCCGATTATATAAGCTAATAAGTAGTATATTAATTATAGACAAAATCTTATCTTATAGAGTAAGAATCGCTCGTTATTTTATATATTATTATATATTAAACGGGTTGCCGGTTATCGTATAATCGGGAATCGAAGGAATAGAGCTAGCTTAGAATGCTAGCTAAGACCTCTTAAGAACACCGGCACGACTAACCTCCTTTAAATATAAATATTAGAGGAACTAAGACACTTCTAGATTTACTCGAGGTATCACGGAATTCCCTAGTCTTAGGGCTATATAGCAGCCTAAATCTAGTCCTAAAAGGTTCTTCTATTTAGCTATAATTATCTATATAAGATAGTATGTCCGCTAGTAGATAAATAGAGAATTATTAACTTTAACACCTCTTCTATATACTAATATACTACTAATAAATTCCGTTGAAAATCCTACCTTATACTCCTTCTTCCCCTCTATTATATAGTCTTATATAATTCCTTAATTTCCTAAAATTCCGCTTTTACTTATATACCTTTAGATACTAAGGGTCGTGCTACCTTACTTATATAAACGTCGCGATAGCTCTACGCCTATAGGGCTATATATATATAGATAGTAGATACGCGAGTAGCTAATATAGATCGGAGAAAGATATACGTTATTATAAGAGTTAGATTAGAACTAAGCCTTAACGATACTATACCCGGCTACTACTTAAGTCTTAAAAGTAATATAATATAGAGTATAGTGACCCTATTTATATAAGACCGACTTAAAGAGCACCGCCGGAGTATAACTAGGATATTAAGCTTAGTTAGGGAAATACCTTATTATATTATAAGCTTATATCTCTACTACCTAAAGATTCCCTAGCTATATATTAAATATTAGTAAATAGATAATAGCAGAAAATTTTATTATTATACTAGATATATTAGAGGGTGTTATATAAGTATTTCGACTTTAATAGCCTAGCCTAGTTTCCCTTTTTAAACCGGCCGACTATAAATACGTTCTAGTTAAAGATATTATATACTAGTACCTCTAATTAGATATTTATAATTTAAGAGTCCCTATTTTAGTTAATATATATAGGGTTAGCCTTTTCCCTTATAAGATAGAAATATTACGTCTTCTTTAACCCTTACGCGAGGTAGGTATAACGTTTAATTAACTTTAGTACTTTATATACCTAGAGACTTTACGTAACTCTAAGCGGCGCCGGGCTATAAGCTATAGACTAGATAGGCGCCTAGTTAGGCGAAACCTATAAAAGTATAGTCTATTATATAATTAGAAATTTATAGTCGTGCGATATATAGTACTCTTTATAAATATTATATCCTTAGGATACTAGTTAGCGTAAAAGTTAACTATAATATAAGTTATTTTCTAAAGTAGCGTTAAGAGCTTATTAATAGTTCTAATATAATAGATTATACTAGCTATATTCTTTAGCTATCTTTAAGGAACCTAATAAGTAGATTTACTTAAAATTAAAGCTAACCGATTTCTCTATCTTCTCTCTTACTATATAAAGTTTATCTCGATATACTAATACTTATAAACTATATATTATCTTTTTATAAATCCCCTATTACTATTATTTTAACTTATATATAAGCGTTAATAGGTAGGTATATACTAAAAGTTATATTTACTTATAATAGTTATTTTTTATTATCTTTATATATAAAGTTTTATTAATTTTCTTCTTTACTTCCTTTATATAGTTCTTATCCTAAGCGGTTTAATATAAGGAGTAAAAGTAAGTGTTTTTACTATTTTAATACCCTTTTAAGAATATAGTATTATAACTATAGTCTAGTAAACTATAAGGACTAGTATATATTATAAGGATATATAATATAAGGAGCAAGGAATATTAAACGGACCGACGGGCTAATTAAGTTTAGAGCGATAAGTTACTCTAGCGCTTTAACGCTTTATAGCTAGGATTATAGGATCGCTCTAGCGCCCTAGCGCTCCTAAGCGACGGGATTACCTAGTGCTCTCGGCGATCTAAGGAAGCTCTTAAGATATATAAGGAAGGAACGGAATACTCCTTTAGATAGATGGCTTAATAGCTTTTAATATAGATCTTTATTACGATTCTATCTTTAATTTTAATTACCTAGTTATAGTCTATAGTCTATAACCTCCGACTTATTACTAATATAATATATATATTATTACTTAAACTACGCCCTATTATATCTACTAATATAAACCCTTTAATAGGTTTATCCCTTAGGAATAATACTAGTCGTTATACGTTAAAAGCTCTTATTTAGTATAATACTACGTTACTTTAAGTAATATCGTAACTATTAATATACCTATATAGTAAACTAAATTAACTAACTTTAGAGCTACTATATTACCTTAGGATATAATACGCGAGATTATTACCCTTCGATAAGAGGTATAATTACTTAAGAATAAAGGAGGTAATAGATAAGTTAGGGACCTTAAAGAAGTAGTTAAACTAAAATAGCTAGGACTATTCGATAGTACTTATAGTACGCTTTAAGACTTTCTTACTTAACTTAAGGCCTACTACCGGTTTTATCTTACTAAACTCTTAAACTTAGTTAAAAAGGTACTCTATATAGGAAATTATTTATCTAGAACGGTACTCGCTTAGTTTAGACCTATTATAAGGGACTTTCTCGATAACTAACTAGCGCGATAAGATAATAAAATAGATAAAGTCTTTGCTAGTTTTTAAGGATTTAAAGAAGCTATTATAAAGGTATTTAGAATAACTAATAAGGAACGAGAAGCTAAATAAAAACTTTAAGAACTCTAATAAAGGATCTTAGTATTAAAATATACTATAAAGTTCTATTAAGTTACCTTAAAGCTTAATTAGGATAATAAACCTCTTATATTATAATTCTATAATAGGCTTAAAAAAGAAGTTAAGAACGAGCTTTATAAGGAAAATCGACCTAATAACCTCTTAGACTACATTACTATAGTAGTACGAATTAACGATAGATAGTACGCGTAACGCTAAGAAAAGAAATAAAGAAGAGGAAACTAGAACCCTTCTTATAGGAATAACTTTAACCGACGAGCTAACTATAAAAAGAAGCGCGAAACTCCTATTACTTATACTTATATAATTAACCTAGGTAAGATAGATCTAGATATAATATAAAAAAGCAAAGGAAAGTATTTTAACTATAGGAAACTTAGATATTACTCTAAAGAATATAGATAACTTTATAAAGAAAAGAAAACCTATTAAGTACTAGCCCTAAAAGGTAAGAAATACTTAAACGCTATTAATAGATAGGAACTAAAGTATAAACTCCTTAGTTAGACTATATACTATAATAATAAATATATAGTATACTTAAGCGATAAGAATAGTATTAGATAGTTCCTAAAGCTATTAAAGAAGACCCTTATAATAATATAATAAAGGGATCCTAAAATATAGAAATAAGTTAAATTTATAGAACTAAAATACCTTTATCTTAAAAGAGTCTCTTAAAACTAAATTAAGAAGAATAGTAACTTATTCTAGGAAGATATATAAAATAAAAATCGATAATAATAATAAGTAGTCTATAAGTAATATAATAAAAAGGATATAGATATAGCCTTTATACTTATAAAACTTAGATAATAACCTAAAGAGGAATAATAAAGTATCGACGATATAAGCTCTAAAAAATAAGAAATACCTAGAGAAATAAAAGATAAGAACGAACTTATACTACTACCCTTACTACTAAGAGAAAATACTATAATTAGAAAATATACTTTATACTTTAAAGAATTTAAAGAAATACTTAAAATTAAAACCTAATAAATACCTTAAATTCTTATAGAAAACTAATAAGCTATATTAATTCGATATTAACTAGTACTACGCGGAAGAGACTATACTATAGCTATCGCCGTAGTTAATACCTTTATAGCTCTATAATAAGAATAGTAACTATAAGGAGAATTTAAAGATAATCTATAAATACTACTTACTTATAAGTATTATAAGTATATTTTATAGATATTATATATTTACCTAGATTATATAATATACTTTTAGATAAAAGCACGATATAACGCCTTCCTAGTTAGGTTTAAGGGATAAGTACTTTCGAAACCCTACCTAAGTATAAAACTAAACTACTAGAAAATCGATTAACGCTACCTAAATAACTAAGTTATATTATTAGAACCTAATTATAGTACGCTACTTAAATACCGCGATAATTATAGTTTGCTAACGAGATATCTTTTAAAGATATATAAAATCTATAAATACGCTAAAATAAAGGAATAGTATAACGCTACTTGCTTTAAAGTATCCGAACCCTTAATCTTTTAAAGACTTATATAATAAGTTAAATATAATAAAGAAGATTATAATAAATATATATACCTAAACTATAGAGTTTATAAATATAAAGAAGTATAAGTATAGTATAAATAATATAATAGTATACTAAAAGATTATTAGTAATATATATAAAGGCTATAAGCTATATTTAACGAAGGAAAAATTAATATAGAAATACTACGCGAAAAATAAAAAGACGCTAAATAAAAACTTAACCTTTAATATAAAAATAAATAGAATTATAAAGTATAGTATATAATTAACTATAAAGTAGTATAATATAAACGATATAGCGTTAAGAAATAAGAAATCTTTAATTAGCTATAAGAAATTAGTCTCTTAAGCCTTAATATAACGCTATATAACGAAAATATAAAAAAACAATATTAATAATAAATTAAAAAAGAATACCTAAATAAAATAAATAAAGACTAAGTAAAAAATAAGGTACGCTATTTATAAAAGGGCTATAGACTAGTATAATATAATAAGATCTAAGGACCCTATATATAGTAATAGTAAGCTATAGTAACTAAATAGTATTAAATATCTAAATTATAGGATATTATATATATATACTTTTAAACTATAGCGCGATAAGTAATTACGTTTTACCTAAAGTCGTTAATTATTACTAACTTATATAGAGATATAAGAAAGATCTATATAAACTTACGAATATCGAAGGAGAAGCCTTTAACTATAATAATAGAATTATTAATATAGAGATTAATTACCTTAATATTAATATCTAGGGCTATAATAAATAAGTTAACTTCGATATTATAGATATTAAAGAATATAACCTTATATTAAGGCTTTTATAGCTATAGGAAAGTAACTTATTAATTAACTAGAAAACTAGCTAGCTATATTAAAACGAAGACGTAAGTTTCTAAGACTAGTAGATTTAAGAGAAAGTAAAATATTATAATAATTTAGCTATTAAATAAGATAAAAAGGATAACCGTTTAAGTAAATTATTATAGGCTTTAGCGATATAAATAAAAATAGTAACTAAACTAGTAGATATAATAAAATCGACTAATAAGACCTATATACTAACTAATACGGCTATATAACTTAGTATCTAATATAAATAAAATAAAGGATATAATATAAAGATCTAAAAAGTTATTACTACTTTAAGGAAAGACCTTAAATAAATTAATAAAGAGCTTAAGTTAAGATAAACTAGCTCTTAAAAGAAAGAATAAAGCCTATAAAATAAAATAAAGAATATATTATAAGAATACTAAAAATATAATAAACTCTTTAAGGAAGAACTTAAGATAGGGTTACCTAAATATAGCTAATAAGACTATAAAATTTATCTTAAGGATAGAATAACGCTAACGTTTTATAAAATCTATAACTTAAACGAAAAGTAACTATAAACGCTATATAACTACCTTAACGAGAATCTATAAAAGGGATATATATAAATATTAATATCTAAAGTAAGCTATCTAGTTATATTTATTTTAAAGAAAAATAGTAAGCTATAACTAGTTATTAACTATAGACGCTTAAACGATATTATAATAAAGGACTAAATACTATTACCGCTTATATTAAAACTATAAGATCGATTATATAGTAAAAAATAGTTTATAGCTTTTAACCTTAAAAGCGCTTATAACTTAATATATATAAAAAAGGGATATAAATAGATAATAGCCTTTAAAATAAAATTCGGACTATTTAAATATCTAGTAATACTATTTAGACTTATAAATATACTAGCTACCTTTTAACGAATAATTAATAATATCCTATGCGAATACTTAAATATCTTTATAGTAGTATACCTAGATAATATCTTAATCTTCTTAAATACCTTAGAAGAATATAAGGAATACGTCTATAAAGTACTCTACGTACTTTAAAATATAAAGTTACTAGTTAAACTAAAGAAAAGTAAGTTTTATATATAAGAAGTAAACTTTCTTAGATATACGATCTTACTAAAAGAGATATAAATATAATAAGATAAGATTAACTTAGTTAAAAATTAGCTAATACTAAAGAATATTAAGGATATATAAAGTTTCCTAGGATTTATAAATTACTATTAATAATTTATTAAAGATTTCATAAAGATTATAGTACTACTATATAACTTAACGAAGAAGGAAAAAGAATTTATATAGGATAATAAAGCTAGTAAAGCTTTTAAATATATTAAAACTACGATTATATAAGAACTAGTCTTAACTACTTTTAATCTAAAACGATAAATTAAACTTAAAACTAATATATTAGACTTTACTCTAGGAGTATAAATCGGATAAAAAGATAATAAAGGAAGACTATAACTAATTATATTTTACTCGAAAAAGCTATATAGTATAAAACTTAATTACCTTATTTATAATAAAGAATTCCTTATAATTATTTAAGCTTTTAAGGAATTTTAATACTACCTTCTTAAAAGTAAATATAAAGTTAAGGTCTATATAGATTATAAGAATATCTTATATTTTATAACGACGTAATAGTTAAACGGATAATAGATCTAATAGGCCGAATATTTATTAGAATCTAACTACGAAATAATCTATAGAAAAGGAATAGAAAATAGTTAAGCTAATACCCTTAGTTAATAAAGTAACTATAATATAAAAGCACCTATAGTAAAAGGATAGCTCCTAAAAATCAACGAAAATAAGAACTATTAGTAACGATAGCTAAATATAATATTTAAGGTATAACTTAATAACTTAATATACTAAAAGATCCTAAAATAAATAAAAGAATATAAAGTACTAAACGGATATAATATAGAATATTTAAAAGTTCTAATATATAAAAATAAAATCTAAATACTATTAGAATTATAAGATAAAGTTATATAAGATATATATAAATATTTAATATATAGATACTAAGGAATCTAAAGAATAATAAAATAAATTAAATAATAATATAACTTTTTATAGCTTAAGGAAGTAGTATAATAAGTTATTAAAGAATATAAACTTTATATATAAAGTAAAGCTAAACGATATAAACTATATAGAGAATTATAACCGCTACTAGTACTAAAGAAACTATAGGATTTAATAGCTTTTAACTATATTATAAAGCTACTACCGTCGAAAGAACCTATAACTAATATTAAGTACGATAGTATATTCGTTATTACTAATAGACTAACGAAGTATAGGTATTTCTTACTATATAAAGAAGTAAGTAATATAAAAGAGCTAGTATATATATTCCTATAAATAATTATTAGTAATTATAGACTACTAAATAAGATTATCTTTAATAAAGGAAGTATATTTATAGCTAAGTTTTAGTAAGCTCTTATAATATAATTAGGGACGAAATATAAGCTTAGTATAGCTTATTACCTATAAATAGATAGATAAATAAAACGACTTAACTAAACGCTTAAATAATATTTACGATACTATATTAGCTACGAATAAAACGATTAAGTTAAATAGCTACTAATAGCGTAACTAGCTTATAATAGCTTAGTTATAAAAATAACTAAGCTCTTACTAGTATATACTAATTATAGATATAACCTAAAAGTATTTAAGGTTACTTAATAAGGACTATAAGTAGAACGAGTAATACTATAAGTAGATTAGCTATAAAAATTATATAAAGAAATATAATAAGAACTTTAATTTATTAAAGAACGAATATCTACTTACTATAATCGGAAAAGATTATAGGGACTAATCTTTTAAGAGGGAGATATAGTTTACCTTATATAACGAAATATTAAAATAAAATAACTAAGTAATAAATTAGATTTTAAGAAACTTAGACTATTTAAGGTTAAGAAAACTATTTTAAAAGTTAACTACGAACTTTCGCTACTAATAATAATATAGATATACTTAATATTTTATATCTTATTATTAAAACTAGCGCTATAAAACGCTAAACTATAGGAAAAAATTAAAGTTAATAACGATTAAGAATATAAAGTAGAATAAATACTAAATATAAGAAAATAAGGTTAGTAATAAGAATACCTTATTAAGTAGAAGGGATATAGACTAAAGGAAAATACCTAGGAACTACTTAAGTACTTAACCTACTATAGTTCTTTACTTTAATAGTTCTACTAAGTAAACCCTTACTTAGAAATATAGGGTTACTAAGAATAGTATCTTAGTTTAATACGTTTAAAGCACTAAATAATTAAACCTCGCTAATAGTAATAGTTTCCTTATTTAATAAATAAACTAATTTATCTTAAGAAGAACGCGTTATACTATCTTCTTTATTAATAGCTTATATACCCCGCTAAAATAACTTACTACCTTAGTCCTTTAAGAAACGCTTCTATTTCCTAATCTAAGCTAAGCGAGCTATCGCTTCCTTTAACGCTTCTTTTACTTTCCGTTTATCCGAATTAATCTTTTACTATTAATTTATAATATAACGAACTAGAAAAAGAAGGAATATTAGCAAAAAAGAATAATAAGGAAGGAAAGGGATAAAATAAATAGGCGGACGCTATATTATACTTATTATAAGAACGGCCTATAGAGGTATATTTAGAATACCGATTAAAACGCTCGCTAACTTTATAAGTTAGGCTTATCCGAAAATAATAGGAGTAAGGTATAATCTTAATACTATAGATCTCGGTCTAGGATACTAGCTCCGATCGTTAACGCGATTTATTAGAATTATAAGAATAGGATTTTCGAATAAAACTAAATATACTATTAGCAGTATATCCTAAAAAGATAAAGGAAAAAGGAACGAGATACTTACGTATAACGTAATAAGGGTATATTTATATATAGCGGCTAAGGTAGTAGGTCTTAAGGGTAAGGCTAAAAGGAAGGGAGGCATCCTATTACGACTATAGTTTAGCGAACCGCGGGGACTAGTATATATTATAAGGATATATAACGTAGGGAGCAAGGAATATTAAACGGACTAACGGGCTAATTAAGTTTAAAGCGATAGGTTACTTTAGCGCTTTAACGCTCTACGGCTAAGATCGTAGGATCGCTCTAGCGCCCTAGCGCTCCTAGGCGATAGGATTACCTAGTGCTCTCGGCGATCTAGGGAAGCTCTTAAGATATATAAGGAAGGAACGGAACACTCCTTTAAATAGATAGCTCGATAGCTTTTAATATAGATCTTTATTACGATTCTATTTTTAATTCTAATTACCTAGTTATAGTCTATAGTCTATAACCTCCGACTTATTACTAACGTAATATATATATTATAGCTTAGACTACGCCCTATTATATCTGCTAATATAAACCCCTTAATAGGTTTATCCCTTAGGAATAATACCGGTCGTTATATATAGGGTTACTAGAGCTTAAAGGATCCCGCTTCTTATAATAGAAAGTACTAGCTAAGTAATCTTACTTATAAGAGTTAATCGTCCTATCTTCCTTTAAGGCTACCTAAGCGTTATAGAAAGGACCTAAGATAGGCGCTAATATAGGTTAAGACGCTTTTAATAAAGTAGCCGGAATACGGTCTATACTTATATCGGTCTAAGAAGGTTACTTAGTATAAATAATATTAGGTAGCGTCGAAGGGCTTAAACTAGTAACTATGCTTAAAAAAGGCGGTTTAATAGGGATAGATTTAAGCCTTTTAGTAGCTCTTATAGGCGGGTTTCGTTTAGTATCTTTATCTTCCGCTATTATAGTCGCCGTTATAAAAAGGGAAGTCGACGATTAATTAGAACGGAACGTAGATATTAAGGATATTACCTAAGTCTCTATACCTAGTATACTTATAACCTATATAAGGAGTATTACTAATAGTAGTAGTTTAAGATAAGCTTAATAGCGAGTTTCTATCTTAGTTATAATTGCCTTTATATTCTACGTCGCTAGCGGTATAAGCGAGGAAGTATATAGAACCGTAATTATTTAGCTAGGGACTATCTAGCTTAATTTTTCCTTACTATTAAGCTTAGATATATCCCCTATAAGAACCCTTAGATAATCGGCTATATCGATTATATACTTATTTTTTTTAACTATCTATAGCCCTTTATACTCGGGAATATATACGCTTACTATAGCTATATAACTAACTAGTTAAGATATAATTATCTTAAGGAATAGTTTTACTAGAATTATAAGTAAGATTACGAGCTTATCTTAATTTTATATAAGAACTATATTATTTATAGCCCTCGAGTTTAGCTTCTACTTATCGTCGCTATATATCCTATTAAAAGGAGGATACCTTACTACCCTTACTTCTTATCTATAACTATATATACCTAAGTTTACTACCTACTCTTAATATAAATTAAAGCCTATATATAGTCCTATAATAATCTTAGAGGTAGCCCTTAAACCTATAGGTAGGTACTAGTATTACCTTTAGTTAATACTAGCTAACTATAATAAACCGAATACTTTATAGTTAAAGATATTTTAGGCTATACTTAATACGCAACGTTATAGGGTAGGCTATATAATTAGGATACTTTAGTCTAAGTTATAAAATTTATATATTATTAGAGAGTATAAATATAGCCTATTTATATAGAATTTAATTTCCGTATCTATAACTAGGTATTTTATATATATTACACGCTATAAGTCGTAAGAGATAAAGGGATTATATATTCTTTATATTCTAAACTTACTATATAGCCTTGCTTTAACCTAACTAAAAAGAACGCTATTTAGTGCCTCTTAAGGAGCACGGTAATATATATTAAGAATAGGATTAAAAGAGCGAATCTATAATTAGCAATATATCTTTAAACTGCCTATCGTCCTAATTAAAGGCGTATTTAGATAAGATATAGCGAGAGGCATAGTATTACTATTATTAAGAGCGAACTCTTTTAATAGAAGCGGTAGTATATCGGGGATTAGTTAGTATAAATAAGTTATAGTAGTAATTATCCCCTTCTTACTATTAGGATATTTTATGCCTAAAGTACTTAACTCTAGTAGATAGCTAGTTAATTCTAACTACTAGCTAGAGTAACTATTTTAGAGAAAGTATAGGGCTAAGAGGCATCTTATAGTTATAAAAGTAAGGTAGTATAACCCTTAGAGGAGCTTATTAGAGATTAATAAATTAAATTATTAGCCCTATTCTTTACTCTCTATTTCGTTATATATATATACTTTATATAGGACTCTTAGGAAACTCCTAACTAGTAAAGCTAACGTAAGTAGTAGGGTTAGTACGACTATAGTAGCTAGTAATAGCCTTATAAAGCGTTATATAAGTATAATTAGTCTTAGCTAGATATCTATATTAGTCTAGCTTCTATTTACGTACTTCGTCTATATACGGTAGTAGCTAGGCGTATCTAGAATACTTCTCCTTTATTAGTCGGTAAGATTAGATTTAAAGAGGCGCTATTTAGCGGTGAAAATCCTCTATAACTAGATTAAGTTCTATATAAGCGAGTCCCTATTAAGTTTAATATCCTTACTATTAGGTCTAAATTCTTAAATAAAGTTTAAGTCTAACTAGTTAGCTACTTTATAGCCGCGCTAATATAGCGAGGTAAGAAGTCGACGTAGTATAATAGGGCAATAACTCGCTTATATAGCTTAGTATAAAAGGTAGTAGCGTATTTATTTAGATAGTTAAACTCGCCTTTCTTTAATACGTATAATATAGAGGAGTCCTCGATAAAGGATGCTTATAATATATATACGTCTAGTAGAGCTAGTAAGAGGGGCGAGTTTAATAAGCGTTTTTTAGATAGGTTATTAAGTAACTCTAATAATACTTAGCACGCGTGATTTTATATAATAGCTATTATCGCGTATAGGTACTAGTACTACGCTTAAATATAAGAATAATAGGTCTAGTACCTAAATAAATTAGCCTAGGCTAGTAATTCCCCCTTTACGCTTATAATATAGTTAGAATCCTACTTCTATATAGACCGTAAATTAGATATTTACGTTCTATTTAGCTATACTACTAAAAGAGCATAATATAGAAGATTAAAGTTAGAGTATAAGTATTACTTACTAAAGTTAAAATAGTAGGCTTAATTATATAAATAATATATTCGGCCTATACTTATACTATAAGCACTTAAAATTTATATAGCCTCCTTAACTATCGTTTTTACCTATTTTATAACTATTAGTAGTATATAATTTATTCGGCCGGTAGCTGCCTTATATTTACGAAAATCGTTTATTATATTAGCGTAGTTTACCTCTAATAAATTAAGAAGCTAAGTTAAATTTATTTAGTAATTCGGTATTTAGCGGACGACGAAGTAAAAGAAATAGTTATTATTATAGTAATATATCTTATAGACGCTATTAGTATTATTATCTAGCTCTTTATAGCTATATTCCTTATTAAACCGCGTATTATATTATTCCTATACCCTATATACTATTATTATATTAGTTATCTTCCGAAATTTTAGGCCCTAAAACATCCCGTTTAGGTTACTAAGCGGCGCCCTTAATATTATAGTACGGCAATTATTTCTAACCTTAGTTAACGAAACTTATAAGTCTACTATAGGTTCGACCTTATTATTAGATAAAGAACTTAATAATATCGACTCTATGCTTATAGTAGATAATACTACTCGCGATATATCGGCGGACTTAGAGACTAATTTACTTAGCTCTCTTAATACCGGCTACTTAACCTTTAAACTAGTTAAGATAATAGATATTATAAGGGACCCTTTCTTTATAGTAGGGACTATCCCCCTCCCTCTCTTCTAAGTATTAAAGTAGGTGCGTAGCGATTATTATAGTAGCTTTAAGTCCTTTTAAGACCTAAACGTAGGAGTTTATAGCTATTTAACGTGCCCTATTTCGCCGGCGGTATTACGGAGACGTATAGAACTCTATAGCTCTTACTAGTTTACGCATAGCCTAGTATTAGCTTAGGGTTTAATTTAAGTATAGGCTAGTACTTAGGAAGCCTAAGCCTATTAATAAGGTCGAGTAATATATCGCCGTAGGTAGCTTTTTATTCGCTAACTATAGATATAGGACCTCCCGCCCTTACTACTATTAAATATAAGATAACTATATCTTACCTACCTTAGTTAGTTTAAAATACCTAGGTAGTATTCTTACTTCTTCCTAAGCTCCGAGCTATATATAGAATAATCCTATATATACTATAATAGGTAATAGATTAGTAGCTAAAGCTAGTATATAGCTTATAGGCGGTACTTAATATATTCTATAATAGTAGCTAGTATATTACTTATAGTAATATAGAGTTTTAGTTAAATTATATACTATTTACTTATAGGTTTACTAAGCGTAGTATTATAGCCTAGGACCTATAGTATTATATAGTAGCGAAGTATATCGGTCTATAATTACTAGTACTATAATAGATACTTATAATAGGCCTTTAAAAGAAGCTAAATATTAACTAAGTATAAAGCTACTTAATTATAAGCCTTAAGTATAATAAAAGATTATTATATACCGCGTTAATACTTATTATAGAGATAGTAGATAGTGCTCTATAGATTTAAAGCTAAATAACTTTTCCGTTATCGTTATAGCTTTTTAGTTAAGTTTAATTACTATAGTACTTAGCTAGATAATTATACGCTATAAAGAGGAGAGAGAACGCTTATAATAGTAAATTAACCTTAGTATAGCGGCCGTAAAGATATCTAACTATAGCGGTACTACGGCTCCTAAGTTAACTATATCTACGTTAGTATAGAGCCCTCGAACTAATCGATTTTATAGTAAAAACGGGGAGGAAGGGTAAATAGGTAACGTAGAATAATATATTAAGTATTTAAGTATATAGAAGTTAGGGAATTTACGACTAAGGCGCATTCTTAGATAAAGACGCTAACTTTTAAGGGCTAAAGGAAGCTAGGCCTCTTACTACTTCCTCTTAGATACTATTCTAAAGCTATAGCTAGGTCTACTTAAGTAGTCTATATTGCCTTACCCTTATAGCAGAAAACTTATTCGGCCGCTACGTTCTTATACTATCTCTAGCCGACCTAGTCGTCCTGCTTAGAAGGTTATTAATATTAAATAACTAAGCTAATATTAGGGTCTTTAAAGGTATATTTACGGTAAAATATAATAAGGGCGGATAAATTAAAGGTAGCGAGTTTAGTACTATATCCTTATTACGTATATCGTAAAAAGCATTTAAGGTTATATAAAAAGCTTTAGCTTTAATCTACGGTATATATTTACTTACTTTCTTATTAGGTCTAAGCTATAGAAATAGTAACTCTATAGAGCTTGCCTTTAATAAAGCCTTTAGGAGGGCTAGAGCCTAGAAAGCGGTAGATTAGCGCTAGATCGTTATAACGTTTTAAATTTATAAAAGGGCGACGCTATACTATAAGCGATAAAAGAAACAATAGATTTAGAGACGATATAGTAATATTCGCTATAGACTTAGAGGACGTTATATTATCGTCTCTACGCGGCTATAGGCTTCTTTTTAATAGGTTCTAATAACGTTTATAATCTTTAATATAAAAGCTATTACTATGCTCTTACTTTAATATCTTTTAATAAAAGTCGCGGAAGAAGTATATAGATATAGTAAAAAAAGTATACTATTTATATTATAGCATGCTATAAAATCTTTAGTCCCTTACTATTCTTATATATAAGTATTAGTAGATACTATACTATTATTCCTATATTACTATCGGTAAGAAATACTAGCGACTCCTTTTTAATACTAAAGATATTGCTTATTAGTAACGTAAAAGCCTTACTTAAAAGTATAAAGATCGTTCTACTATCTTAATTATAGTTAACTATAGCCGGAGCTTTAAATATATAGTCTAGGGCGGTTATTACGCTATATAGTATCGGCGCTCTAGTAGTTATTATAGTATTAAGTATCCTTATAAGAGTTCTTTTATACTAGATTAGGAGGAGAGGGAAGAATAGTAGAGCGGACCTTAGCGAAGTAAAAGAATTACTAAATAGCGACTATTTAAGGAGGAGAAGCCGCGAGCATCTAGCTAAGCTCCCTATATAGGATTATAGTTTAGGTAGTTTCTTAACTTCTCTTAAGGCGCCTCTTAGCCTTCTCTAGCTAGGGCGTAATATTATAACCTAGACTAGCCCGGACCCCGCCCTAATACCTAGATAGCTTTAAGGGTGCCTGCCTAGTACTTTAGTCTAGTAACTAGACCTTATGTTATCGATCGCGTAAATAGTATAGATATAATTAACGCTATAACCGTTAGTAGCTAGGCTAATAACTATAGGCTATTAAAACTTTTACCTTAGGCTTATTCTAGCTATAAGTTCTAAATTACTATAGTAGGGAGATTCGGTACGCTACTACCTAGGTTTACTTATATATAGGTTGCTTTTAACTTAATATATTTTCTTCCTAGGGTTTACTATATCCGCGGATATCTTAGTCGTATAGTAATAGCTATAGCGGATCTTATATAGGATTTCGTTTACTATAATAGCTTCTATTATAGCTAGTAAGCTTAACCCCTTAGTACTATATAAGGAGATAAATAAAATATATCGCGCGATACGATAAGCTTTAATAGGATTACTTATAGAGACTATATAATAAGGGCCGATAAAGTATAGTTAAGGTATAGCCGCTTAGAGATAAGCTTTCTACGCCGTCCCCTATATACTTAAGCATAACTAGAAACTATAGCTTCTTTATTTAATATATTATACCCTATAACGGACGCTACTACTTATAATCGACTACCTATACCTCGTTAAAGTCGCTTACCGCGGCGTTATACGTTATCGCTATAGGTGTTCTTCTATAAGCGCGTCGGTAGCAGAGATATTCGTAAAGGCTAGGTCGATAGTATTACCCTAGGCGTACGTAGCCTTACCCTTAGACCTAGAAGGTTATAAGGGACGATCTAGTTAGTATAGTAAGAGTAGGCTTAATAAGTTTACCGTTTATACTAAATAAAGGTATAAAGTCGCGAAAGAGAAATAGACTTTATTATATAGGCTTAGTATATAATTTAAGAATAGCTAACTTTAACTATATAAATTAATAGAAGCCTAAGGCTTTTCTAAAGTAAAATTATTATAAAGTAGCTTAAAGTACTTAGCGGATACTTACTATCTTCCTTAAAAGAGCCTTACGTATATATAATAGATATAAATACTATACGACTAAAGAATTATTTATATACGGCTCTCTTATAAGTCTTTAAAAAATAGTTGCTTTAGCTCTAATAAGAACTTTATACGATATTTTTATTTAGATCGTAAACTACCTCTTACCCTTATCGAAAGACTTACTTTTTAAAATATAGAATTACTAAGAAGTTCTATTAAAGATAGTAGAATCTACTAGTATATAGGCTTAATTATTTAAGGACGAAACTTAGCTTTAAGAAGTTATTAATATAATATATAAGTATATTAATAAATAACTAATTCTATGCTTAATTAGTAAGGATCTTATTAAAATCTTTAAGGAAAAGATATAAGGAGCCTACCTAGTATTACTTACTAACGACTAAGGTAGGGACGTCTAATTTACGAAGTAAATACTATTTCGTTCCTTAAAGCCCTATATATTCGATAAAGCTAGTTTAGAGGTTTACTTTAAGGGTACTAAAATTACTTTATATATTTACGATGCTATTAGATCGTCTAAGACCGTATTAATCTAAGATCTAGTAAGACTTCTTTACCGAGAGGGACGTAGGGTATCGATATACGCTATCTACTATAATAACTAGTCTATACTAAGGAGAATTAAACCTAGATAAATTTAAGGGATCGAAGGGGTAATATAGAAGAGGAAAAAGGCGGTTCGCGAAAAGTATACTATTATACTTCGCTACTATAATAGCTAATCTAGAAAGCGATTCCTTAAGAGCCCGACTAAGATAACTAATTTTATTTATATATAGCGTTAAAGTAATATAAGAGATAGATTTAAAGTAGCTTAACCTAGTAAGAGAGAAAATTAAGAGAATTTACTTAGCTTCTCCTAACTTAGTAATACTTTCGTTATATTTACTTAATATTAAATTATATAAATTCTCTTAATTAAACATCGTAGTACTTTATTATAACTAGCCCCTTTCTTATATAAAGAAAGAGTAAGGGCGGTTATTAGAAGTTATTTAGATATTAATTATCTATCTAAAGTTATTAGTTTAGGGTCTTAAATCGCCGAATTAACTAGCCTACTATCCTTACCCCCCCTTTTACTTACCCCCCCCCTTTTACTTACCCCCCCCTTTTGCTTACCCCCCCCTTTTACTCCGCTAAATAAAATAAACCTTACTAAAAATCTAATTCTTAAACTACTTATATTTTAGCCAACTATAGAGATAAAAATATAAAGGCTATATTATTTAAACGAGAATTAAATATACTAATTAGTTCTTAGTCTTTTTATAACGCGACCTAGTTATATAGTATGCTAGGGAGGCCTAAATACCTTAACCTTAATCCCTAGAGCTATCTCTATCTCTAACTCTACCTCCTCCTCCTCTAAGTCGTAATCTACTATAACGGCTTTCTTTAGACTCCTAATTTCGGGGATAATCTTACCGGCCGCTAAAGCTTTAGCGAGATATATAAAACGTCTTTAAATGGTTTTAGACTATCTAAAAGCAGTATAATAGATTAAAATTAATAAGATAGCTAGCTTATAGGCTTTTAAGCAGTATATAGATAATATATAGCACGACGCTAGATAGATAGGAAACGCTAAAATACTCCTAGTCCTCGAAAGATAGGGAGGAGAAGACTAATATAGCGGCCTAGGTAATAGTTATTTAAGATTCTCCGATAAATATAACTTAGTGCTTTTTATTTATATTACCCCTAATAATCTTATCGTATTAGCTTTATTCGATCTAAGCTTAATTAAACCCTAGCTAGTTTAAAAAATTCTCTACTAGTATAACTATATACTTAGATAATTAGATAATATATCTTCTAATAGCATGCTAGCGGACCTTATAACGGCGACGCCTTAAGATTTAGAGTAGATCTAGGTATAGAATAAAAGCCTCCTGCCTCTATATTATAAGGGGATTTATTAATAAATAGCCTAATACGTACGTATTTAGCCTAAGGCACCTACTATCTATGCCTAGGATAGTAAAGTTATATACGAAAGGCTAGATACCCTTATTACTATACTAGCTTCTAAGCTTATAAGGCTTAGTATTAAACTAAGAGTATTAGTCCTACTCTACTTTAAGAAATCCCTTTCGACGATAATTACTATCCTTACTATAGTAAGGGTAGGTAGTAGCTTTATCCAACTTAACCTAGCCCTCCTAGAGCAACGACTTTAGGTTATTATTAAGTAGGTTAAAGGTAATATACTTCTATCTTTATCGTCTAACTAGAAACTAAGCTCTTAACTATTAGACTCTAGACTATTAGAAAGAATAATTATAGTTAATATAGATTTTTTTAAAAACCTAATAGACTAGATAGCTATATAAATTCCTAAATCTAATCTATTATTAATCCTCTATATAATTTTTATATCTAGTAGTACCGGTATACTAAAAGGGGTCCTAGTTTCTTATAGGAATATTACTACGGCTTTATATTACTAAGTTAAGTTATTAGGACTTATATTAAACTCTAGACTATATAACTTTATATTATATAACTTCGATAGATTAATTAATAATGCTTTAACTATATTAGTAGTAGGCAGCTATCTATACGTACTAAGCGACGACGACTAAAGGAACTAGCTAGAAGAAAGTATCTTATTATTAAATATAAATATCCTCGACCTTACTCCCTCTTTTATATAGCTACTTATCCTAGAGAGATTACCTAGCATACGCCTAATTATATTCGCCGGCAAAGCTCTATATATTATAGACATATAGCGCTAGTAGAGAAAGGCTCGTATTATTAATATATATAGACTAACTAAATACACGCCTACGAGCACTATTAACTTTAACGCGTATAGTCCGTAAGAGGCTATTAAGATTAGAAAGGGAGTAGGTATAGTAACTTAGATTATCTACCCTAAGAACTATAATAAACTACTCGGGGTAGGTTATATCGGCGAGCTGCTCTTAGAAGGTCCTCTAGTTAGTTATAGCTACCTCGGCGATATAGAGAAAACGGCAGCTATATTTATTAAGTATCTAGAGTAGCTAAAGTAAAGCGCGTTTCGCTAACTAGAAAGCTATCGGCGACGGCTATATTAAACCGGAGACCTTATTAAGTATAACTAAGATAGGAGTTTAATATTCGTTAGCCGTAAGGATATATAAGTTAAGATTTAGGGCTAACGAGTAGAGTTAGGCGAAGTAGAATACTAAATTTACGGTTACTAGCTAGATATTATCTAAGTTATAGCCGAAATAATTAAACCGTAGGGGCAAGGAGTTAGATAGTTCCTTATAGCGTTCGTTCGCACTAAAGACAGAGCAACGGACGTAGAGGCGCAATCTCCTACTATAGTGCGGCTTCTCTTAGTTCCGAAAGAGGTTAAAAAGGACCTATCTAAACATTTACCCGCCTATATATTACTAAGCTTGTTTTTATCTATCTAAAAGCTACCGATAACTAGTATAGGCAAGATTAACCGTAAGTAATTATAGTAAATCGGGGCCTCCTTCTCGGTTAAATAGCTCGCTAAGGTTTTAACGGCATATAAAGGGCGTAAGAGAAAGCTAATTTTAGAAGTAGATTAGTATATATAGCGACTTTAGTCTTAAGTTCTATACGTAGATGCTAATAGGATCGATATAGAAGATAATTTCTTCTATCTAGGGGGCGACTCAATTACTATAATAAAGGCAGCAGCCGTAGCTCGGTAGGATAGCATTAAAATCACCGTCGCGGATATATTCCGTTACCCCGTGCTATATAATCTCGCTAACTAGACTATTTCGGAATGCCGGGATGCCCTAGAGGAGATAGCCCCCTTTTCTCTGCTCGGCGATAGGGTTAATGCCGCTTTATTCTTAGAGGATATACCTATTTGCTCCTATCTAGACCCGGCCGCTATCCTTAACGCGTATCTATATACTCCGCTTTAAGAAGGCTTAATATTTTTAATATCGAAAAGAACTAGCGATTATATATTATAGGATATACTTATACTAGATTCTTATATCGAGATTAAGAAGTTCTACTAGGCGTAGGAATAAGTAGCTAGTACCTTACTAATCTTATATACCTAGGTAATAGAGTATAGCACCGGCCTTATTTAGGTTATTCTAAACGAGCCGATTCGCTAGATTAACCTAACCGGATTAGATCGATATCTTAAGTCTAACTAAGAAGAGCCGATAGAGATAGGTTAGCCGCTTAGTCGCTACGCACTTATAAACGACGATAACGGAGTTCCTACTTAGTTTATTTAGACGATTTACTATACTATCTACGATAGATAGTCTACGCCTTTAATATTAGATACTATAGATTAAGTATATCGTAGCGAGCCGGTAGATCCTCCGGTTCCCTTCTAGCCGTTTATTAAATATATTATAGTTTAATATAAGGAGGAAACATCAAGGTTCTAGGCAACCGCTCTTATAGGCTACGAGCATATACTATTTCTAGCGCTGCCATCATCCTTAAGTCAGCTAGTAGCAGACAGAATCATCGACCATGCATTTAAACAGCCCCGAAACCGGCACATTGCATTAGGGGGCTCCTATTCCCTTCTAAACGCGTAAATTCGTATTATTTTCCGAATCGAAAAGGTTATGTTGTGGTTTACCCGTTAGTCTTAGTGTGGGGCCACAGCAGCCCAACTAAGTGTCTTCGCAACTTACTTTAAGACAAGCGGGAGCACAGCTCTTCGCGCAGCAGAAGAGACAAACGCTAGACCACTAACCGCCCGAGCAGTCTCGTCAGAGCCCTAATCTAAGTTAATCACGCTCTTCGGAGTCGCAGGCAGCCGGAGAGGATAGAAGCACTAGCACTAGCGCCACTAAAGAGCGAGCCGCTCCCTCACCCCCTTGCATCGTCGTGGCCACGACGCCACCGCACGCTAGCGATAATAGCTAGTTTACCCCTATCGTCCGGTCGACGAAACGACGCACTAGCCCTATAACGCTCCCATAATGCACCGCTATCCCCTAAACAACCGAAGCGGAAGGAAGACCCTACGAATCTTTTAAGCCAACGTGGGTAAGATTCCTACGGCGCACGACACTGCGCTCGCGCTAGCTAATTTAGAGCGATTTAACCTTGTCCTGCTATAAGAGCCATGGACTAGACTAAAAGATAGCCGATGCCTTACTAAGACGCACCCGGCTTATGACACCTTCTCACCCGTCACCGACTAGGACAGCCGCGACACCCGCCCTAGAGTTATGATATATGTCCGACGCTCCGCATGCCTCGTCGCCGATTAAAAGAGACCTACGGCGACTCGTGACATACTTTGGCTCACCGTGAACGGCGTGACGGTAGTTAACTTCTATCGGCAGCCGGACTACGATATACCTAGCTTTAGAAATGCTGCTTCGTTAGAACGCGACGGATAAATATCTTATATCTAGCGACTTTAACGCCAAGCATCCCAGCTAGCAGGCCGGTCGGCAAGAGCACCGCGGCGAAGACATCGCGTTCTAGGCTATAGATAACCGACTTAGCTTATTAAATGTTATCGATGTCCCGACTAACGCGCGCGGAAATACGATTAATCTCGCCTTCTCTAATATACCTTTAGCCGACGTAGTTATTAACGATTATTTAGCAACCGGCTCCGACTATTTTACCCCTAGTATTACGCTGCCTAGTTAAGACCTAGCACCCCTTTTATTATATAAGATCCGCCTTAACTCCGATAAGGAATTAAAGCGATTCGTCGAGCTAGTAGAAGCCGGTGCGGCTTTTATCCCGACCACCACCACATCTCCCTCTAGGTTAGACAGCTTTACGTCGGCGCTAGTGGACCTTCTTAGTTGCGCAGCTAGGGCTGCTGGCCGACCCGTTCGCAACACTATACTATACACGGCGCGTTGTGGTGGAACGAGGAATGCGCAAAGGCGGCGGCTAAGTACCGCGCGTAGAGGAGAGTATATCCTCTCGGCTTCGACCGAGTAGTACAACTAGCTAAAAGGGAGTTCTATAATACAGTGCGCCGGGCCAAGCGCTATTATTAGCGTGACTTAATCGATAGCTTCACCGATAGTAATTCCGTCTTTAAGGCGGTTTACTAGCTAAAATCTCTAGGTCCGTTTTAGGCTCCTCCCCTATAAGTTAACGGCCGAGTATATAAGACGTAGATCGAAAAAGCCACCGCCTTACGGCGGGCTACTTTAGAGCGGCGCACAGCGAGCGACGACATCCCGGACCCGTAGATCCCCATAGATACAGATAAGACGATCCCCTTTACCGATTAGGTCTCCCTCGAGGAGGTTCGCGACGCCACTCTATGCTTAGGGAATATATCTCTAGGCTCGGACAATATTACGGTGCGGATGCTCCGCGCTATCTAGCATATAATCGGCAGTCGCGTCTATTAGCTCTTTTAAGGCTACCTTAGAGTTGGTTATTATCCGAAGCCTTTTCGAGAGGCAGAGGTGGTTATGATTGCTAAGCCGGGGCGTAGAGATCTGTCTATACCCCGCGCCTAGCGCCCTATTTCCCTCTTATCTTGTCTCGGCAAGGGCCTCGAGCGGCTTATTGCACGACGACTAGCGTGGGCCTTAATCTACTACGGTGTTTTGCACCTATAATAGATCGGCGCGCTTCCGAAGAGGTTAGCTATAGATCTCGTAGCTGCCTTAGTTTACGATATCGAGGAGACATTCGTCCGTAAGTAAGTCGCGACCCTAGTAACTTTAGATATATAGGGCGCTTTCGACATAGTCCTATAAAATAGATTAGTCCTTCGCTTACGAGAATAAGGATAGCCATCGAACCTCGCGCGCTAGGTCGGGTCGTTTATATAAGACCGATTAGCACGTATCCGCTTTTAAGATATCGTGACGGACTTATCGCCTCTATAGTGCGGTCTGCTATAGGGATCGCTAGTCTCGCCGATCCTCTTCCTATTATATATAGAACCGATCTACCGCCTAGGTAACTTAAAAGGCCGCTTCGGTTATGCGGACGACACTACCATTCTATACGTCGGCAATAGCTTAGACGAAACGTCCGCCGAAGCATCGCACTATATACATAAGCTTCTTTCGTAGGGCGCTACTCACGGCATCTCTTTCTACCCCGATAGGATAGAAGTAATATACTTCTCCTAAACGAAGCCCTAGATAACGCCGCTAGTGCTCTATAGAGAAGTCGAGAAACGGCCGGATCGAGCGATGCGTTAGCTCGGCGTCTAGCTCGATAGCACACTCTCTTTTAAGATATACGTCGAGAAATAGACGGCTAGGGCGCTAGCTATAGCCTTCTATCTTAGGAGACTAATAAATACTAAGCATAGGCCTCTACTAAGTGCTATGCGACGAGCCGTCTTCGCTTGCGTTATTCCGGTGTTGCTCTACGCGGCCGAAGTCTAATACCCTGGCCTAACGTGCCCGCGCTAGACTAAGCTAACTAAAGAAGGCCCGTCTAAAATCGGTCACCTCGTTAAGAAGATAAGCAAGGCACTCTACACGTCTCTCCGAGCTATCCTACTAGTATAGAGGACGACGCCGACAAACGCCCTACACCGGGAGGCAGGGATACCGCCCGTCTCTCTGCTGCTGGGCGCGCGTCGGACGGCCTTTGCGGCGCGCCTTAAATCACTTGATGAAGCCCATCCGCTCGCCAAGCGCACGGCGCAGCCAAAAGCCGGGAGCCAATAGAGGCGCGGACCCCCGCGCCTTTAAAGTCGGCGCGGACGTCCGCGCCTGTTATGTAAGCCTGGCAGGCCATTTGGGCCGCCGCCAACTGCGCTCGCAGTCGGCCTCACCGATACAGCATGCTTGCTGCATACATATAGCTTCAATTAATTGCAAAGGAGGATATCCCTTAGGGTTCGAACCCATAGCCTTCCCTATTTGGTAGATTGACGTGACGCAAAGGGCGCCGCTGTTGCGTGGCAAGGGAGGGTGCGCGGGAAGTTCACCGCCTTAAAATTGGCCAGCTACAGTGCTACACGCCGGTGCATGTCGGTGATCTCACGATCTGCCTCACATTTTCGCATCGCCGGCATCATCACCACTTATATATGTGAATAAAATGCCTGCTGTTCCTCTGAGTCTCTCTCGCAGTCAGCCCATATACCTGCAGTACCTCTTTCTCGTGAGAAAGGCTGCACCTGAATTTCCTCGGCCACCCGGGCATCTAATCGCTCTTCTTCTGCCTTATCCCAATCAAGGTATGCCATCATCTCTACCTTGGTCCATTGCCTCGAGCCGCAGCTCCTTGACATTTGCTTCCAGTCGAGGCACCAGTCATATTCAGTCTTGCTGTAGCGCAATGGCAAGCCCATTGCCTTTCGGTATGCCTGGTTGGTCTTGAGACTGCCGCGAGGCTGTGCTCTATACCAAGAGTCTCTTTCCTGACATACCTCTGATAGATGGCTCGTGGGTCATCATATAATAGATTCTCTGTAGTCTCTGTAGTCTCTGCAATTGCTGTAGAGACTGTAGAGACCGTAGTGACTGCAACTGTCATTTTCTCCATGACTGCTGCAGTCTGCGCAGTCTCTGGAACTGCTACCGTCTGTACAGTCTGTGCAGTCTGTGCAGTCCCTGCAATTGCTGCAGTCTCTGCAGTCTGTGCCGCCCGTGCCTCTGCCCGCTGCAGTATGTCGCTATAGCGTAAAGGACAATTGCGAGATGTCATGATGTGCCCTTGCTGGTGGCATTTGCTGCATGTAGGCGGCGCCTTTGGCCGTAGATCTGACTCTATGGCTTCAAATGCACTTGGCTCGCGCTGTGTGGATGACTGTGATATCCTTGATGCGGCGACAAGTTGGTCTAGTCGCCGACGAGGCTCTATGAGGACCTGACCAATCTCTTTGTTATCCCGTCGAAGGCGCCAATGTGTATGAAAATGTTGTAGCCGGAGGGCAGATCTTCCACTATGAGAGACTGTAATGCGTGCGCACAAGGGAGACCGCGAGACTTGGTGAAGCTGCCTGTGCAAGATGGGGTGTTTTTCTCGTTGAGGCGCTTGTGTTGCTTTGCAACCTGTCGCAAGGCTTCGTGTGATACCCAGCCACGTACCGTGCTATATACGGTTCCAGAGAGCTCAATTGGCATCCGTATATGCTGCCTGGCTTGGTTGGCTTGTAGCTCGGCCAGTTGGTTGAGGAGAGCTTGCTTGATTGCCCTCGTTGCCTCGAAGAGGTCTAATGTTGACTTCTTAAGGTGACTCTTCAATAATGCGTGGATGCCTTCCACCCGGAAGTAGCCACATTGCCGAAGTGAGCATATTGATCGACCCAGGCCTTGACGAGCTTTTCCTTATACGGGTCCAACCAGGTTTCCGTATGTAGCTAACCTCCTTGACGTATCGTGGCACAAAGCGCTTCTCGAGCTCTTCAACTTGTTGATCAAATGTCTCTCATCTTTCGAGCCCACGATTGAGTGCCAATACCCAAAGAACTCAGCCCACCTCTCATCACTATTAGAGTCCTCATCGTCACGGTCGAAAGCTGGTTTGCAATAGCTAAGCACCGCCTTATTCGCATGCCAGATGCAAAGCAGAGACTTGGACGCAGGAAAGCACCGGGAAATTGCGTTTATGCAGGCGAGGCAGCGATCTGTCAGGATAACCGATGGCTGGCGAATGTCATATAACTCGTATATCGATTGGAGTTGGTCCAGTGCCCAGATATAGTCATTTTCGTCTTCACCACTGAGGAAGGCAAAGGCAATACAGAATGACCGCTGACAGGCATCAACGCCGATCATATCGAGCAGTGGCATCTTATATTTGTTCGTCTTGTATGTGCAGTCTAGCAGTAGTAATTCTGGGTATGCGTTGAGGTATCCTAGAGACGCTGGGTGTGCGAATAAGACTGCTGTGACTCGGCCATCATGATCAAGCTGTATGCGGCTCTGGAACCCCTCGTTGTCAAGCTCATTGGCAAGGGCATGCATTGTGCTCTGGCCAGCAAGGAGCTCTCGTCTGCGCTGTGCGATACAGTTATATATGTCTTGCTGTGTCGCTCCTTGGGCAGTCTGAGAGCTCTGGCGCATATATGTCCGGATATCCTTTGGTGCTATGCCAGCGCTTGAGAGGTTCCCAATAGCTGACTGGTCAGTTGAGGAGAGGCACGATGAGCTGGATGTGCTGTAATATGCAGACTGGGCTCATGGTTGTGGACCGACTTCTCCTCGCCTGGGCGATGCCTGACATACCAGTACGACTTATCAAGGCTCTCTTTCGCATTGATGGAAAACTGGCATCCAGTGATACGGGAGCTTGTAGACCGTTGCCGATCAGCTGGCTTCTGGTCCTTGCTTGTATGAGCCCCAAGTCTACCTCCACGATCGCAGGCAAATATGACTGTGCGTCTTCCGGACCGCGGGTCTCTCGTGGACTTGCCTGTGGTGAAGGCATAGCCTCTTGGAGCCGCCCACGCATTAATTGAGGCAAGAAGAGACTCGCGAGTCGAACTGGCCCTCAGGAGGAAGGCAATCGTCAGGGAATTCAGTAAGCCCCATATTGGAATTATCTTGAAGAGCTAGCTGTAGTGCACGACAGTGAGCAGCTCTTTATACACAAAGGAAAGGAAACTCCTGCTTTGTGGACGTGGTGCAGAACCCTTGTAACCGAGGCCGCCTGCGAGGTTTAATGCAGCCTGCGTTTGAGCTTTGGCCTCAATGGGGTCCAAGCACCACGCATGCAGGCGCTCGACCTTAATATGCGGATTATAGCATCGCTTCCGCGGACAACTACTCTGAGCGCAGATGGTATGCTATATGAGGCTGGCTCTCTGTGCGACAGTTTGCCACATGCAATAGAAAAGGAGAGTACAGGTCAGGGGGCGGCCCGACTATCTTCCGCCTGGGCTTACATAACAGGCGCGGACGTCCGCGCCGACTTTAAAGGCGCGGGGGTCCGCGCCTCTATTGGCTCCCCCAAAAGCCCGCATCGTGAATAAGGCGATCAGGCTAAAGTACCAAGAATGGGCAACACCCTTCCGGACCAGGCTGCGGCGTAGCGACGCGTTGCTACTAAGCTGCCCAAGGCCTGACCTGTTGCAACGCAGCTTTGGTTGTAGAACGAGCACACTCCTGCGGGGTGCATCAAGGGATGACACCGCGATGAAGGTCAAGGGCTGGCTTCGGACACTATCGCCCCGGACTCTGGTCGTGTATTCTGACGGATCCCTCTCTGTCTAAGGTCACGCCGGATACGGCTTTGTCATTCACCGGAACGGAACCACTGTTTCGAGCGGCAAAGGCCGTCTTGGACCTGCGGAGGTCTTCGACGCTGAGGCGACAGGTGCGCTGGGGGGCTGAGGGCTGCGATAAGCCTCTCAGATAATGATCGCGTTTTCGTCTGCTTGGACAACCTTGCGACGGCAGAGCGCTTACTTGGCAAGCCAGCGACTCCTCTCAATTGGTTTTCCTTGAGTTCCAATCCTTGGCTCGAGAACACGGAGCTGTGGAGATCCGCTGGATCCCCGGACATGCTGATATCCCAGGTAACGAGGAGGCAGATGCTCTGGCAAAGGCAGGAGCTTCGCTGCCCGAACCCGCCGACAACACCCCGACACTAGCGCACCTGCGAAGAATTGCCCGACAGCAGCCGAAAGTGGCTTTCAAGGCCTGGTGGGAAACGTCTGCGCCGAAACGATACAAAGAGCTGGGCCTCAATGCCACAACCAGCTGTCCGCCGGAATTGACGCTTTCTCGGAACCTGCTCCATCACTTGCTTGCAGCAGGAACCCACCACGGGGATTTTGCTGACTACCATAAAAGGTTCGGTCACGAGGATGCGCAACTGACATGCTCGTGTGGGCGACGAAAAGCGCCTACGCACATTTTCTACTGCAGAAAGATCGCGCCGCACCACAGGCTGCGGCTTGGCCCCTCGCCAGCTGCAGCCGTCAGTCGAGCGTTAGGCGACGACTTCGACAAATTCGTCAGGCTGGTAAAAGCGAGCTCCTTCTTCGTGAGGACCTGCCCTCGCCACTAGGCTCCCATCTTCCTCCCACCCTGTCTTCTCTCTTCTCTCCCTTCTGTTACTCGCCCCGACCTCGAGCGGCCTCAAGGTTTCACGACCAAACACTCGACCAGGTCGTCAAAGGCTGCAAGGCCCAAGACTCAATCTGCTGACCCGATTATAAGACAGCTCTTCTTTCCTCCTGGACGTCCCGCTAACGGGCCCCAGGTGTGTCACAAGCGCCTTTGAGCCGATGCAATGCTGGATAGCGGGCGGACTGTACGACAAATAGCGTGTAGATAGCCCCCTAGCTCAGCACGTCCTGTGCTCCCTCGCGGAGACCTGAGCGGCACAATACCGCTGGACGAAAAATACACTACTACTACTACTACTACCCATGACCAGCCCGCAGTGCCGACGACATCCAAGACGACCGCTGCCACCGCTACTACCACTACAGCCCCCCAAGGCCATTCCCCACGACGAGTCGCCACATTCCTCCACTCTTGGCGCTAGAGTCGGGCCATGTAGAAGGCTGGCAACGCGGCCGCCAGCATCGCGCCAAACGTAGGGGCAATATAGCGGTCTAGCTCCTTTTTCCCGCATCCAGGGGTTTTCCCGCCAACTAAAACCGGCTTGCCCCCCTAGTCGCCCCCAAAGGGCCTAGCCGTATGGGAATTGCCTCGACTATTCGGGGATGATGATGTGCATCTCATTTGATTACGTCCGTCCCTCCAGCAAGTGACAGCCACGGTGATCTTGTCGTCGCTAGGGGACGGGGGCGAAACACGTCGTTGGCGACGTCGCCTCCTCTCATAAAACTCCAAGAATAGTTTCTCGGGGTTATTCCTCCATGCGCATTTGAAGTCAACCCAGTCGGCAAAAGCTTCTGAGATTTCATACCAAGGAAGAGCGCCAGGCTTGGACTCGAGACAAATGCGGTCGAGAAATTTCCTCGCTAGCTCGTACTCGTTCGCTGCTGGCTTGGTGCCGAACACGGCCCCTTCAAGATATGTTTCTCCGGGAACGTAATCGCTCAGCATTCGATGCAGTGTTCCCAAGGCAATGTCTAGGGGCAGCTCCAAACCATCTTTAAGTACTTGGAAGATATCTGTCTTTCTCTCTTGGTAGAGTTGGACCTCATTGGCCAGGTTCTTGGTGTGAATTGAGATGGAATCTTGCGCCTCCTTGTATCCTGGAATCCAGTCTCGCAGCACGTCGTTGAGAGTGTTTGTCGCACGACTCCCAAGCACGCGTAAGATGCGCATAGCCTGCTGCACCTCTGTTTCCGGGCCGTGATCTTCTGCCAATTCCTGCTTTCCCCGCTGCCAGTTGTCGAGAATCTCTGGCACGCCAGGCATGTAATTCTCGAAAATAGTCACGGTAACGTTGGCTTCGAATTCTTGCATCGCTGTAAATCCCTCTTTCAAGGCTTCTAGCGGCGACTCGAGTTCAAGGGTTCGCAGCCTGCCCTTAAGATCGTCGATGTGCTGTAGTATGTCGGCGTAGCCGGGTACCGTGTCATTTGCTATACTCTGGAGAAGAGTTCCACCACTCTGGAGGAGTCCTAGGAAGCCACGTTGGTTCTGCTCTTCCGGGACGTTATCGCGCAGGTGAGTGACGGTCGATTTGACAACACTGGTCACAAGCTGGGCTACTTGCAAGTAGCCGAGGGTCCGAATGAGTTTGCGATTCATGGGCTCGCCCGGCCCGGTTGGAACTGGCATTCTATCCACCATTCTGTTAGGCGGCTCTGGAGGGTATTCGCTGAGCCTTGGGATGCAGTGAAAGCCGTCTCTCGCGCAAAGGTCTTTCTGTGACGAAGCCTGTCCGGCACCTGGCAAGGCATTTAGGAACTCTGAATATTTTTGGCGGGGGGTAGCATGCTTTGGTGACGTCGACGTCTCATGAGAGACCAGTGGGATGTTGAAACACGCTGCTGGAGTGCATGCTGTTTTCCAAATAAAGCTGCTGAAGAGGTCCGACGTCGATTTGAACTTGTAAGGACTCCAAGTTGGTTCCTCCCAGGCATCTGACTCTTTAGGGAATCCCGCAAGTTGCGGTTGCCCGCCGCTGGTCCGCTTCCCTAGATATTTTTTAGGGTTCCAGTCCGGGTTAGGTGTCATGGCCGAGGTTGGTTTAATCCGAAGTTTACGGTCAAATATCTCGTCAATATTGTTAGCGTTGACCTCCCACCATCCCATCACTTGCTCCCATGCAATCCCACCCGCAAAGGCTATTTCTTCTTCGTCAGGGAAGGTGACATATGGGCCAAGAGAGTCATTCACATCGATCCCAGCCTCGGATGGATGAATCTTATAAAGGTACATGGGCTCGTCATCTAGAAGAAAAAACTTATGCTGCGTAGCAAACCCTAAAGCCACCTTTGCATCCATTGACGCGGATACGTAGTGAGTAAAATCGAACGTATCCTCAGTAGTGTGGGAGAATAAGCTGGAGCCCTTATTCATCATCTGGTCCGAGATTTCTATTCCTTGTCGCAGTTTTTGTAGACCTAGTGGTATGAATCCACCGGCTTCTTTCACTTGTTCTGGCGTCCTAGAATGCTCGCCTCGAAAAACGACAGGTATCTCGAGATCATTGTCATTTCCGCGTTTAGATAGTAGCCCAGCGCCGTCGGAAGAGGCTTGTGCTCCACTCGGTAGGGGCGACAGCAGAACTGCTGCCCAAAACAAAAGCTGAAGAGGTTTCTGCATGGTAGATTGTTGAAGGCAAATCAGCACAACTGTAGTGAACCAACAGCACTCCTCTTGCCCCTATGGGAATACGAGGCTTTATTTATAGCTAAACAACACGCAACTCGACTGTTAACAATGATACATTATGTGTATTCCCAAATTTCCATTTTATCGATAATTGTAATCTCGTTGGGCAGACACGGTAGAAACTTGAGCTTGGCGATAGATAGCGTCGAGCAGGGGCCATTAAGGTTAAGCAAGATTTAATTACATGATGAAAAACTTTTAATTAATATAAATATATGTCCTCTTTCATAAGTCTACCTTGATCTTTTAGATACTTGGTTACAAAATCCTTGTAATTCTCTATATAGAAATTCTATATAAAGATGGGTTATAGAATTCCCACTATAAAGACTTATTATAGATTTTTAGAAGTGATAATGTGTTTCTATTATACTCTGGAGACTACCGACTTTAGTTTATAGATTAGTTTAGAAGGCTTGTCCATTGCGCTATTTAGAGACCCTGATGGAGTCACCCAGGCTTGGTATGGGGCCTGGCTGACTTTTATAAAGCTAAAGAAGTGGAAACTGCGCGTAATTAGCTAATTATTCGACGGAAAACTGGGAAAACTACTCTATCCCTCATTACAACTCTAAATATGTTGTAATAGTTTAATCGCCCTAGGCCTTTCCTGTCCTCCTCCCTTTTCTTTTAAGAAGGCAATGACTATGCGCGCCGAACCACTTTGCTACGGACGCCGCCTTACGGACGCCGTGTGGCTGACCACCCAAATCAGGCATGGATCCATTCGTCAGCCACATTATGTCTAACACGGACGGATACAGGTTCTCGTGTTTGTTGCATGGAACCATCATGCTCTGCGAGGAACAACTACTGACGTAGCTCTAGCCGGTCAATAGGTTCTCAACTACTCAAGCAGCTACAGAGCTAGGATTGACTGACAGCTGAAGGAGTCACATTGAAGCGACGAACAGTGATCGGAATGGTCCGGTATGAGTTGGTATTGGTATGGTAAATACCGCCAAGACCTGGTATGGTTTGACAAAATCTCGATACCATGGTATTACCGGTATACCGGATCATACCGGTAATGCTAAAAATAGATTTAGGTAACAGGCTCACTGCGGTGACCCGCCGGTGAGAGACGAAGCAAAATCTGAGCACCGTGAGTTCGATGTCGGCTGTAGCGCCTATTGACCAGTCTTCCCGCCATTCAATTTACTCCATTCTGTCATGAGAACCATGAACACCATTGTCCTCACATAGTCGAGACTGTCGACCTGGCTTCCTCTGTCAGATCGATCCGACACTGAACGGATGCTTTTTGACTCTGCTGCCGGGTAGCTATCCGGGTGAAGGCTAGTGTTAGTGCGTGCTAGAAAGTACTTACCATCGTACATAAATCTGCGGGCTCTTACCTGTAGAGTGAAGCATGGCCTAACGTATCACTGGCCAGATTTGTCAATCGCGTCGTCGGAGGGACAAGAAAAGCTTAAATGATCCTACCAATTGTATTACGTCTGTGATGTTGGAGCCTGAAAAATTTTGCGTCAGGGTATTTGTGCGATAGACCAAGATCGAGTGGTCGAAAGCCACCATACTTTGGTTGGTGTTTGTCATGATCATGGAATCTCCAGCGCCAACCTCGCCATCGTCGTTCACAACATGTTCAGCGTCAATACGCTCCATATCTCCAACGTCGTATCCTGCAACTTCTTTTCCCGCTTCGACGCCCCCATCTCCCTCTATCCGTTATCCTGAGCCTCCGGTCGAGTTCGTACAAGACCATGTCACGTACTTGCGTCGCACGAAGACGACAAAGAAATCTTGCCAATGGTCACTCTGTTTCGGCACTCAAGGCTTCGATCGCTCCGGGTAGGATATTGCCCTCCGTGCCGAGGATTACTGTCCGGTTGGCGTTGTCGACCCGGACCGGATACAGCTGCTCTCTCATGACTCGCGCTCCCTCCACGGCTGTCGTCTGTGCCACCTCTTTGGCCAGCTGAAGCTCGGCTCGTCTCTGTAGACAATCTTGACTCGGTCGGCGTTCCGGGATTCTCTCCCAACTGCTGCGCACCTCCAGGTCTCATGTCCGTTTTTTGCTCTCATCTGTGCGGCGGCGATAGCTGTCTGTTGCCACTCCACTGCCCAATGACGGTCAAGATACCTCCGCCGTTTTCCCGGATGAAGCAGCAGTGCCGTGGCATATACGGGACTTTTGTCGGTTTCTTTGTAATATTTCGAGAGAATCCACCAGCCCATGTGAATGGAGTTCACCATATGGGCGTTATCGGCGTATTTGACCTACGTCCGAATTTTAGCTGGTTCTTCAATAGTTCAACTCGACGGCGATGCCGCCCACGATTAATGACCAACCTTTGTATTTTTAAATTGCATAAAAAGAATATCTATATTCTCTAGCACCTAATCTATTAACGCCCACTGCATTTGCTGCTCTAGAGTGGCCTAGTAAAACGGCTATAAAAACTCATAGGTTATCTTTAGTACTTACCAATTATCGTAAGTTAGGATGTCGTCCTCTAGCTCTCTATGGTACTAATTAACGAACACCGACAACGGATCCTCTTAGCTAATAGCTACATTAAGCAATTTAAACCACGAGTTCTAGCGTATAATATTATCGATACTAAGCGCCCTTCCGGCAATATCATCCTACGCATCGTTGTAAATTATAAGTTGCGGATAAATTCAGCGATATTATAGAGTTTTCCCATTAGGCCGATGCTCCGCCAGCCGGCAGTGTCATTTCGTCTCCTGCGCCTGCCATAACGTCCTAACGCAGGCTCTAGTTAAATATGGTCGTGCAAGGCGTCCGCGACAGTGACCTAATTCGATTCATCTTACGCCTATTCAATGGCGGCCCTAAGGGCGCTCTCGCTAGTCGCAATAAGAAAGGCTTAGAGGGAGAGGCTAATAATGTGGCAGGCGCAACGCGTTCGAGAAGATATTAGATCGAATACTAAACCGTACTCTCGCAATAAATTAACGGCAAGTTAGCGGAGGTAAGTATCGTTTTTTATATCGTTATCCCCGGTAAAGTAGCCGATTTTTTATGCTAAGCTATATCTTCGGATAATTCTTATCAGGTGCGGCGTCATAGCTGCGCCTGCGTGAGATCGGCGAAGATTTAGCAGCCCGAGTAATGCCTTACGGGGCTTATATGCCTCGTCGACCTATTGCGCGTGAACAGCGATGTATGCCCTGCGCTAGGGAGAAGACCATATATCTATAGCGATGTGCACAAGACTCCGAGCGCCTTCTAGCCACCTGCACACGGATCGTTGATGCGCATTGTAGGCCCTATCTAGATCCGAAGCAACCGTATTGCCAGAGTTAATTAAGAACTCCTCGACTATAGGGTTAATAGCGGTCAAAGTGCCTAATATTCTGGCCATATCGCGCAGCTTAGAGGCAGATGCCTATTCGCGGAAAGTAGCATCTATGCCTCTCGGAAGGCATCGATATTAATTACACTCCGTAGAGTGTTGATCTCGTTCTCTCGAGTCGGCCCTAGCTGTTTTTCGCTTATTCTCGCAAAGGCATTCTCGATGGCTAGTTAACGCTTGCAGCGAGCATTCGTGTCTTCTCTAATATATACGTGATAGACCTTCTTAAGATAATAGCGGGCATTGCTAGAAATATAGGTTAACTACGATAGATTGCGACAACGTTAATAGTAGTGGAGCAAATTGCCACCTACCGTACGTGGCTTATCGCCTCGAGCTTGCCGAAAGTGATGCTAAGTCGATGTCGCTCTTAACTTCCTCCTCTTAACTACTGCTAGAGATAAATATTCTTTAGGTTCTAACGGTATACTAGCAGATTGTGAGACACTCTCGGAGGGCAAAACTAATATAGGGCTTAACGTAGCGTTAGATTCTAGCAATCGCGATATGCAGAAATCTATCGTTAAAGCCGAGACATAGAAAAACTCGAACGAGAAACTTAAACTAGAAGAATGATAGAGAGTAGTGGAGAATCTTTATAATTAAGGATACGTACTTTTCGATGTCGGGCCCCTTTCTAGAGCACTATAGCCAACGCAGGAAAAAAGTAAGTCGACCTAAGACATGCAATTAAATCATAATAGAGGCATATTAATAATATATATTAATAAGAAGAGTCTATATTTATATCGATATCGATAAGCTTAATAATAAGTATGCCTATATTAATCAATATATATTAATTACTGAGATGTCTGATAGGCGCGCTGATGGTTGGAATACGTAACTATCTTGACCTTGTATTCCGCCTAGAGACGAGCGATCCGGTTCTATTGCGCATCGGTTAGATCCTCTGCCGGTTCAGGACGTGGTCCAGCTGCGCCAGGGTTTACCCGGAATGCCTGCGTCTAAGCGCTATATGCTTCACTGTTGAGCCTTGCAAGTAGCTCTCTAGATGTTATGGGCTCCTGTGGCTCGACCAGATTTGGTCTTCCCTGATCGATGTCGACATATTTGAGGATCTTAGAGGTCTCGGCCCTGGCGACAAAGTCCTCGTACTAGTCGGCCCAGTCGGGCGGCTTGGTGAGCTTAACGTCGGCTATGGCTACCCTTTGTTCGTGGCCTTATTGCACAACCAAGTCGAGCCCTGTAGCGATGAATGGACAAGATAGGCTTCGGGTTGCCGCGTGCTTTGGTGTGGTTCTGCGTGCGACGTGCAGACTATCGTTCATGCACGACAAGAGCCAGTTATAATAAGCGCTTAAGATGCTACAGGGCTCATAACTGTCAGACAGTTACGGCTCACACCTGGCACGACAGCGGCTGTGCAAAGCGACCTAAATGACATCAGTCAATTGATGAGAATTATCTAAAGAACAGGAAGTGAGTGAACGAGCTGCAGGAAATTGTGCAGTTCTTTATACATAAATGAAAGGCTTGTTGCCTGCCTACGCATTACCGGTACATCACTAAGAATCTCCTCTCACTTACAAACTAGATGTATTTTACAGCATCTTAATTGAGCTCCATTTAGCTATAAAATATGCTGTTGAAAGTAATGACTTTAGGTATTTTATTTTAATGTGGGCGGGGGTGGCCGGAACTTTGGTCTAGTGACTGCACGTCATGTTTCGCAAAGCCAATACTGGCCACCACAGTTGCGCTACTACCATATGGCGAACGTCCGCTTTTGCAGCCGGAAGGCTCCACCGAAACAGGGACCCCGAAGGCCCGGAGAGGAACGGCGAAGGCTAGAAACAATTACCGCTGTGACTCATGCACCACCCCTGGAAAGCTGCCCCACCGCCCCCAGACGTGGAAGGCCACAAGCTGCCGCGCTAGGGCCGTCCTGAAGACTGACACCCCTAGGGCGTCAGGAGTTTCGACAATCTCTCCTTGCCGGAGTCCATGTGTGTTTACCCTCGATGACCTTACCGGGCGTCCAGACAGAGGCCGCAGGTGTCGCTTTCGCGTTGGTCGGGTGCTGCAGCTGGCGTCGTAGAGGGGCAGTCAGAGCCATACTTGTGACGGTCACGGACTGAGCCAGAAGGCTGTGGACTCTATTACGAAGATTCTGCTCTAAAGAAGAGAAAGGAGAACCGAACAATATAACTAGGTGTCCTCTCCCTAAATATGCCTTCCGTACGTATAGGCCGTTGGCCCAACAATATATAGGTTATGTATGTAAGGGGGGTGTGACGGTGCTAGGCCGTTATACTACCCCCCCCCTAAAGCCGTCGAATATAAACGGTGGAGATGGCTCCTCACGAGTGTCGTCGCAGTCGCCGTCGCTCATGCCCACGGCCGACAGCCTTATTGTCATCGTCGTGACTCTCTGCCTACCTATCTTCCGCTGCTGCTAGCAGCTATTCTGCTAATCGTATAGGCGGTCCCGGTGCCTCGGGATATTCGTCGTAGAACCGCCTTAGAGCTGCCGCACTATTCTTAAACCCTTTAGCGTCGTAGTATAGCTCGTTAGGGTCCTATCCTACCTACTCGGCTCGGTACTATAATTTTCCCCTTGAGATCCTTAACGATAATATTTTCGCTACCTCGTACTCTAGCTCGCCGTTAATTATCTCGGCCGGCGGAGCTTCTACCTACTGTCCCGGCAGCGGGTCTCGCGTAGCCCTTCTTAACCGGTCGGCATATAGCACCTTTGCTACCCTTATGCCTTTAGGTAGGTCTAGCTCGAATAAGTGACCCCTTTTTACTACGATTCTAAACGGACCTACGTTCTTAGAATCTAGCCGCGTTATTAGCCTATTAGTTAACTAGCCCCTTTTCGAAATAAATACCTAGTTACCGACATCGAAATCGGGCACTCTTCTCTTTAAATTAGCTAATCGTTCTTAGCGCCTTTAAGCCGCTTCTACGTTCCTTTTTACTAGCGAATAAACTTTCTTAGCTCGATTTATAAAGTCCTTAGCTATATTTTAGGCGTCGGTCTAATCCCCGACCTACTTATCGGTCGCTATATAAACGAAAGCCGCGTAGGGTGCTCGCCCTTAAGAGGCCTCGATCGGAGTTATGCCTATTAAGTCGTGCGGCGTAGAGTTATACGCGAAGTCTAACGCCGCTAGATGCTTACTCTAATCGTCTTAAAAATATAATATATAAAACGTTAAGCGTTAGTTAAGATACTAGTTAGTAATCTCTACGCCTCCTTAAGTCTATATATAGTAGGCACTGCCGAATTTATACTCTATTCCCGTTATCTCGTTAACCTTAGCTATAAATTTCGAAATAAACTATAGTCTATTATCGGAGAGCTAAATCTTTAGTAGACCGAGGTAGCTAAATACGCGGTAGTAATATCGCTTAGCTAGTCTTTTAGCGGTGTCTATCTTTTTCCCTAGAATCGTAAGAATTAGCTTACTTAGTTTATAGATAAACGTCTAAACGTAGTCGAATCTATTTCGATTATTTAGTATATCCTTTCCGTCTACTAGCACGGTATACTAAGGTTCCTCTAAGATAGTTTAACGGGCAAGATCGCACCCCTATAGACATCAGCCCGTTAAAGGGATGAGACCCCTGGCGCCCCCTTTCTTACCTCCTTCGAAGTATACTTAAAGGCTTTATAAAGACCTTAATTATCTAATCGGGCATCTTCCTTAATTATAGTTAATTTAAATTTTTGTTTTTCCCCTTTAAAGTAGAGGCCGCTAGTTACGCGACTCTAGCAGAGATAAAGAGGCATAGAGTAAAGAAATCTCTAAGACTTATATCTATAACCTAAGGCCCTTAGAGCTATATATAGGACCGATAATTAGATAATTACATAGTTAATTGCTCTGCTAATCCTTAGCCACGTGCTACGCGTGCTTTAGGTATATACCCTCGTCCCCGTTAAAACTAGTCTCTAGGGCGTAAACTCGTTGTTCCGTTCTATTTACACGGCGACGAGTGGCTTTACGAAGCCGAGAATACCTAGAGGACGACGGTATTATTTAGAAAAAATAAAATCTAGGGATTTAATAATTAAAGTAGTAACTACCTTAATAGCTAGAGTTAGGGACCTAATAAGGCGATAGACTTACCGGGAAATAAATAATTAGATAATACCTTCGCTAGTAGTAAAGGAAAAGCAATAAGCTAATACTAAAAAACCCCGAGCTCTTATTATCGGCCCTATGACCCCTAATACTAGCGACTCGGTTAAGAAACTACGATCCTTATATAATACTTTAAAAGATATAAATAACGACGATAGCGTAATCTAGACCGTTTTAGAACCCTACCGAGACCTCTTACTTATATACGTACTAATAATACTAATATAGGTACTAACGAGGGACACCCTAATAACCTTAACCTTAGCTCTCCTCTACGCGGTAGCTTATAGAGAACGCCTACCTCTTACTAATAGATAAGAAAGTAAGTAATAAGATAGTTATAATAAGATATCCTTTAACTCCGAAAACTCTAACTTTAAATTTCGTAACCTTATAATCTATAGGCATACTATATCTAGAAACGCTAGCCGTTAAGAGGGATTATCTAATCCTACTACTAGCGATATAAAGAAAATTAAGGTAGATATTAATAAGATTACTAATAGACTTAGAGATATACTCGCTAGAAGCTAAGATAACCTCGTAGGAAGACTCCGCTAACTATAACTCCTACCTATTAGTAAATTTAACGGTAAAAATATAACTAAATTCCTTAAGAAGTTCGAATAAGAAATACGCGTTAATAGTATCTACGATAAGAATAAAATAGACTAGCTCGAAGTCTATATCTCCTCTATATAAGCCCCTACTATTAAAATTCTTATAGACGGACTTACCTAGGAAGAAGCGAAGAAGAGACTCCTCTAACACTACTACGTATATAATATTAAATAACTAGAAACTACTAACGACCGCTTAGACTATTATAATACTAAAAAGCCTAAGACTATTATAGAAGTTATAGAATAGCTTAGTCTCTACTTATACCTATAGCGTAAGGCATAACCTAATAGCTAGGAAGAATTTATAGTCTAGTTATACTTTATCTACTATATAATACCGAAGGAGCTTATTATTAACGTTATAGAGAGAAATAGGAAGATATCTAAAGTTATCTCGAAACTCCTATATAAAAGCCTTATCTATATAATTAATAACTACTTAGCACCTTACTAGGACGTTAAGCGACGAGATATAGTATCTAAAGTCTATAATTAGAAGCTTAAGAACCTAAAGAAAGACTAGCTCTTTAAGGAAATTAATAAAGTAATAGAAGAAGCCGAATCTAATAAGGGCGAAGAAAAACTTCCTAAAGAGTTAAAGAAAATAGATAAGAAACCTAGATAGCCCGTAAAGGAGATCTTAGACTTAATAAAAGCCTTTAAAGATATAAAGATTAACCTTACTCGCTAGTAAGAGTAGATATTTAACTAGCTTAATAGGGAATAGAGACGCGTTAGTAGTAGAGGCTACTCTTTAAGTCGTAGATAAGGAGGTAGCGTAAATACTATTAGATTTTACTACCTATTTAATTAATATATATAGTTTTAGGTTAATACTTTTAACCGGCCTAGGAGATACTTTTATTACGGCGAAGAAAGATACTACCCTAATAAGTATAAGGTATACTCTTAGGACTATAAGATCGGATTTATAATATATAAAGTAGTAAACGGGACTCTTTACCTTAAAAGAAAAGATAATAGAAGCGTAATTCCCCTAGTACTTATTAATAGGTTTTCTTAAATAGGTATATATATTTAAAGGCTTATCGTATACTAGGTAGATATATAGCTAGACTCCTTTATATTACTACTTATAAAATAGGTTAAAGCTATAGTTATACTATCTTACCCGAATTAGGCTACTAGTAAAAGAGAATCCGGTTTCCTAGACTAGTTCTAGAGATATAGAAGCCTATATAAGTAAAAGCTAAGGAATCTAAAAGTAAGTAATATAAGAAAAGAAATAGGAAGGATATTAGTTATTATAATTATAGATAATATATAATAAAGCGATATATATAATTAGATAATCTATATAACTACGATAGGGATTAATACCTATAAGGGGAAAAGATAAAGAGTTAAAGAGAATGTAAAGGAAATCGAGATAACGAGAATAGTAAAAACTAGCCTAAAGATTATCCCTATATACTATAGATATAGAGTAGATCTAGATAAGAAGTTTAATAGACTTATAGATAAAATCGTCGGAGAAATTATATATAAAAGAATCCCGATCCCTCTAAATTACCTAATCGACTTTATTCCCTAACTAGGCGAGAGACTTAGTACGAGATATATAGATATAGCTTAAGGTATAGAAAATACTAAATTCTAGACCCTAGAGAAAGCAGAGAGTAATATAAGACCTTATAGAGCTACGATAACGGTTATAAAAGTAGCCGAAGATAATATAAAGAGTAGTTTACTCCTCCTTAAATATCTATAAGGAAAACTCGCGGTAGCTTTAGTATAAGTTAAAGAATAGAATAAAGAATGCTAGGTCGAACCGATTAAGCTTACTTACCTTACTTATAAAGAATCGGATTATAAGTATTTCGAAGTCTAATAAGCACTAAAGGAAGTTAGGTTTATAACTAATACGATTAGCGTAACGTAACTAGCCTAAGGACTATCTAATTAATAAACTCTAAAGGTAATAAGACTAAAGAAAGACGAATTTATTATATAGGAAGTAGTACTCTTAATAAGATACTAAGAGATAACTCTAGAAGACCTTATAGTAATTCCTATAATACGTATAAATATAGTCTTTATGCTTTTCCGCTCGCTTAAGTATATATAAGACCTACCCTATATTTAAGTATAGCTTAGTAGCTAGAAAGCTAAAGTTCTAAGCGCCCTAATCGATACTAGGTCTAAAGGAAACCTTATTACTAAAAGATACGTAAATATATACGGGCTTAAAATCCTATTAATAAGAGCATTAATAACGGCGTATACCGGGTCCCCTATAAATATAGTTAGGGAGGTAGAGACTAATCTCTATCTAGGCACGGCCTAGATACTAATCCGTTTTTATATTACGCTAGATAGAGTCTTAGTCCCCTTTATCTTAGGCATACTATTTATTAGAGCCGCGCGTATATTATTTAATTATTCCCTAAGAAACGGCGATATATAGGTTAAATATTAGATCGGCACTATCTAGGTAGTTACGCTAGCGGTAGGAGCTATTAAATAGGAGCTTCCGGACGAGGTCGATATAGTAAAATCCTTTTAGACTATAACCTTAATAGTTAATAAAGATATATATAAAAGACTAAAGCTCGAGGAGACTATATAGGAAACAGCTACCTAGCTCCTAAGAAATTTTTTTTAGGCTTCGGTAATAGAAGTCGAAGAAGATAACCTAGGAGCTACCTAATAATTACGGAGAGAACCCCTTACGGATACCCTAACGGCCGAGATTCTCTTACTAGGAGGCAAGATCCTTAGTTATAGAGGGGGCGCTAACTAAGTCCCTAACCTAGCCTACGCTAGCGTAAACGAGCCCTTAATAGCACTAGTATAATAGCAATTAATTATAGATAAAGGAGATAAGGCGATTCTAGCTATTAGATCTAAGATAGTAAAAGAGATTATTAAAGTTATAGTTATAAAGGCTATAGGAGAATTTAAGAAAAATATTATTAGAGCTAGAAAGAAGTTTAGAAAGATCTAGAAGGTTAAAGTTAAGATAGGGAGGAAACGACCTATTAGATTATATAATCTAAGAGTTAATACTCTCTTTAAAAGAAAAGTAGATAAGATTAACCCTATTAACGATGCTTTATTAAACGGCTTAACGCTAGAAGGGGACCCTAACTAAAAGAAGACTAAATAGAATACCGTTAAAGATAAGATATAGCCTAGACCCTACTTAGAACACTTAATAGGAAAATTCTTAAGTATACGGAAAGGAAAGCGGCTAATATAAGAAAGACTTAAAGTAATTTACGAATAATTTAAGGGCTTTCTTATAGAGGTAGAAATCTAGATCTTCGATAGTATTCTATTTAATAGGGAAGCAGCGTTATCCTAGGACTTTATAAAAAGAGGCAAAGTCGACCTAGTAGTAGCCCCCCTATAGGTTATTAGGATAATAGAATATAAGGCGTAGTAAGTAGCCTTAATCCCGATCCTAAAAGCAATAGAGTAGAAAGTTATTAATATCCTTAAAATTAAACTAGAAATAAGAGTCCTTAAAAAAGGGCATAGGCCTTATAAGAACCCTTTTTTTCTAGTAGTAAAGAAAGATAGAGGACTACGCTTAATTAATTCCGCTATACGTATAAATACTATTATAATAAGAGATATAAACCTACCGCCGAATATAGATAAGTTTAGCGACTACTTCTCGATATATAAGATCCTTTCCCTCCTAGACCTTTTTTTAGGCTATAATTAGATCCCTCTTAATATTAAAAGCTATAACTTAACGATATTCGCGATACCTATTAGCCTCTTACGTATATATATACTCCCTTAAGGGGCTACGAACTTAGTCGGCTAATTTATAAGGATAATATAAAGAATCCTATAAGACCTTATACCGAATATCTATAGGAATTTCCTCGATAATATAGGTATTAAGGGGCTTAATACGACGTATAATAATAAAGAGGTAGCGCTAGGAGTAAGGAGATTTATCTTCGAATACCTTATTAACCTCGATAAAGTTCTAGTTAACGTTAAACTCTCCGGTTATACGATTATAGGGGCTAAATCGAAATTCTATTAGTAAGTAACTAAAGTTATCGGTTATATCTATAGAATAAATAGAAGGTGCCCCGCGGAAGCTAAAGTTATTAAAATTAAGGAATAGATAAGATGCCTTAATATAACGTATATTAGAGCTTTCCTTAGTATCGTAGGATACTATCGAATCTAGATTAAATAGTTCGCTATCTTAGTAAAACCCCTTATAGACCTACTAAAGAAAGAAGTCTATTAAGAATAGGGAGACGAATAAGTAAAAGCGATAGCTGCCCTTAAGGAAGCTATTACTAATCTAATCTTTCTAGTATCTCTTAACGTCGGCCTAGGAAGAGGAGATATTATTCTAATATATAATGCTAGTTTGCTCGGCTAGGGGGCAGTCCTAATATAAATCGTCGATAGAAAGAGGCGCCTTATAAGGTTTAAAAGTAAAACGTAGTTACTAGTAAAAGCTAAATATAATATAATAAAGAGGGAGTATAGGGCTATATTAAGTACGCTTAGGAGACTAAGAATACACCTATATAGCGTATATTTTATCCTAGAAACTAACGTATAGGTCCTAGTCGATTAACTAAAAGGTGCCCTTAAAGACGTCCTTAGAGCTATAGTAACTCGCTAGATAAGCTATATTTTCCTCTTTAACTTTACTATATAATACGTCGAAGGTAAAAAGAATAGCGTAGCTAATAGACTCTTAAGAAAGCTTAAAGGACCTTCTAACGTATTAGATAGGGAAATAGAAGGCGATATTAAAGAATTTATAGACTTCTACTTAAACGTAGTATAAGGGACTAAGCTATAAGGGGACTACTTAAAGGAATTAAGGATAATTACGGACTTCCTTTAAACGTTAAAACGGCTAGAGGGCCTTTCTAAATAAGACTATAGGAAGCTACGTCTAAAGAGTCTAAATTTCTACGTTAAAGATTAAAAGCTTTAGCGACTCCCTAGGAAGGAAGAAAGGGGACCTATACTAGTCGTAGACGACCTAAAAGAACGGAAAAGGATTATCGTAAAGTACTATGCGTAAATAGGATATAAAGGATAATAAGTTATATATACGTTCGTAAAGAATAGGTATTAGTAGGCTAGCTTTTAGAACGATATTTATAGTATAATCTCTTCCTATAAAGAATGCTAATACTTTACGACTAAGAGACCCTAGGAAGTTATAACCGCGACCGCGCCTAGCTACCCTATAAGTAAGATTTACTTTAATAGCTAGTATATACTATCTAATTATAAGTATTCGTACTTTATAGAAGTATAAGACGACCTTACTAGATAAGTAGAAGTAACCCTAGTTAAGGAAATTACCGCGGGAGCTATAACTAAATTTATACTCTCTATTATTTATAGGTATAGCGTAATACTATACGCTATAATCGATAGAGGGCCTAAAATAAAGAAAGACTTTAAGTATATCCTAGAGGATATAAGCGTTAAAGTTATTTAAACTTCGGTATATAATCTAAAGGCGAACGCGGTAATAGAATAAAGGCACTAAAGGTTAATAATAGCACTTATAAAAATAGTAGAGAAAAAGAGTAAGTAGATTAGATACCTTAACTAAGTAATCCTTATAGACCGAATAGTAGTTAGAGAGTCTTATAGAATATTAGCTTTCTACCTACTATATAAATAGGAACCGGTACTACCTCTTAAGGTAAAACACCTAACTTAGCGACTAATCGACTAAGACGAAGTAAAGATAAGAGAAGAATTATTTAAAGTACGAGTATAAGTTTTAGAAAGGAAAGAAAAAGATATAAAAGAAGCTAAGAAAAGAGTAATAAGATATTAGAATTAATTAGTAGAGAGGATAGATAAAGCTAATAAGTATACGATAAGGAAAGAAAGCCTATAACCTAGAGACCTTATCTTACTATTCGACGTAAGACGATTAAATAATCTAAGGAGGTAAGCTAAGTATTAGATAAAGTAAAACGGCCCCTTTTAAGTAATATTGCGCTTAGAGTAGTCTAGGGCGTATAGGATTAAGACTCTAAATAGAATCATACTTAATAAGATAATCCTAGGAGAGTATTTAAAGAAGTTTAAAAAGGATAAGGAAGGTTAGTAGTGCTCTACTAAGGACGACTAGTTACTCTAGGATAAGATTACTCTTAATAAGAGGAGAAAGGAAGAAATAATAAATAAAGTAGATAATTTACTACTCCTACTAAGTAGAGAAGCCTTAGATTAGATAGTACTATAGTCGTAATAACTCCCTAATAAACCTTAGAAGGATTAAAGCTAGGAAGAGGAAGAAGAGCGACTATAGATACCTAAGAAAGGCCTAAGGTATACGATTAAGGTTTAGCTACTATAACTTAGTAAAGTAAAAAAGGATCTCTATATAAGAGCCCTAAGGACGCTAATCTAATAAGAAAAGGAAGAGGTAAAAAGGAGCTAGGGAGGAAAAGGTAGTAAAGATAAAAATCTACGACTATTATAAGAAGCACGCTAGAACCTAACTAGTAACCTAGGCACTGTCTAACTATCTAATTAAAAGACGACTATAGTAGCCGAGATATTTATAAGCGCCCTACCTACTACCTTACCGTTTTAAATTTTCTACTTAAAGCTCCCTAAGTAGATAAAGATAATATTTCCTACCCTTTCCTAATAATAACCTACCCTCTACTACCTTAAAGAAGACAAATAGAGATATAATTAAATAATAAAGTAAGAAAACAAATATTCTTACTACCTACCTATAACGACCGGTGTTATTCCTAAGGGATAAACCTATCGAGGGGTTTATATTAGCAGATATAATAGGGCGTGGTCTAAGCAATAATAAGTATATTACGTTAGTGATAAGTCGGAGGTCGTAGACCGTAGACTATAACTAGGTAATTAGAATTAGAGATAGAATCGTAATAAAGATCTATATTAAAAGCTAGAGAGCTATCTATCTAAAGGAGTAAAAGTAGGTAGCTATATATACCCGTAGAGACTGTCCTTAGATTATAGGCCTAGCTATGATCCCTAACGTTAGATCGCATAGAGCGCAGTGATCTTATTGATCCTAGATTACTTAGATCTCTACGATCCCCTCGATCCTATATCCGTTAGATAGTCGTGCCGACTATTTATCCGTTAGACCGTGTTACGTGCTTAACGCGGTCGACCGTTAGCGGCCTAGTGGCCGTGGTCGTAACACGATGTCTCCCCTCCTTTTAGTCTTATCCGTAAGACCTACTACAGCTGCCTTAGCCGCCGTATATAAATATACCCTTATCGCGTCGTGCGTAAGTATATCGTTCCTTATTTCTTTATCTTTTTAGGATATGCTGCTGATAGTATGTCTAGTCGTATACTAAAAAATCGTTCCCGAAAAGCCTCCGAGCGCGCTGCTCTTACCGAATATATCGACTTAAGTAGAGATCCTGCCGATATACCGTGCACTCGATACTTTAAGGCAAAGAAGACGAATTATCGGATAGCCGAAAATTCTTCGCGCTATAATAATTATATTGCTAGTAGTCGTCCCTATTATAATAGTGTTTTAGTAGCCTCTTCTTATAAGTATCTTCTAATTCTTTCTGCGTATAGTGGCTAACGTATTTCTTCTAGTAACTAAATTGTTAGCGGAGCAGCGTAGGCTATATTCCGAAGAGGAGGAAGCTAGGGAAGCCTTATTAGAGCTTTAGGCATAGCTTACGAACCTTTAGTCGTAAATATCTATCGCCGTTAATCGTTTAGCTCGTATCCGGAAGATTCGAAATCGTGCGAAGGAAAAGAGTTCTAAGTTATTTCGTCGTAGTATCTAAGAAGTAGATGCCGAGGATAGCGTTTTGCCTACGCTTAATGCGCATAAGTATTAGGTAGCAAATAATTTACAATCGTTAGGCGTTCCTAACGAGGCGAATTAGTCCTCGTTCGGTATTAGCGAGGAGTTTACGGATCTTAGTCCTTTAATCCCTCCTAAACCTTCTAGTAAAATTATCGAAGCAGAGAGCCGTAGTAGGTTAAGTGCTTAAGTAGTTCCTAGGTATTTTCCTCTAGTCCGTATCCCTTCTACTTAATAAGGTATTCTTATTGCTAACCTTGTTTTCTTATATCTAGTATTTATTCTACTTTATATTCTTAATCGTCGTCGACTTCGATTTTTTCCTATAGTTTAGCGTTTCGTAGCGCTAGTTTTAATAATAAGATATAAAATATCGGGTATATCCGTATTATTATTAGTAGCGAAAGTTCGTAGTTAACTTTTAAAATGGTTTTCTTAACCTTAAATAGTCTAAGTTTCTTAAAATCCAATTTATTACTTAGTCGTTTTATTTTAATATTTCGTCGTACGAGGTAGACTATATCTCCCTCTTAAAAGATTAGTCCTTGCAATCTTTTCCGGTTATAGTAAGTGGATATTCGTTCTCTAACGAATTAAAGTTCTTATTATATTTCTTTATGCAATTTTCGTAGCTAATCTACTTATAGTATCGCTCGTTCCGCTTATAGTCCTTATTAAGTAACCTTAAATACTTCTAGGTTATATCCGTAATTAGCGTATACTAGTAAGAGCTTAGTTATTTCCGTGACTAAGCTATTATAAGCTAGTTACGCTATTAGTAGCTATTTAACCTAATCGTTTTATTCGTAGCTAATATAGCATCGTAAATATTATTTAAGCGTTTAGTTAAGTCGTTCTATTTATCTATCTATTTATAGGTAATAAGCTATACTAAGCTTATGTTTCGTCCTTAATTATGCTATAAGAGCTTACTAAAATTTAGCTATAAACGTGCTTCCTCTATTAAAGACAATCTCGTTCGGTAGTCCGTAATTGCTAATAATAGTTCGTAGGAATATATATACTAGCTCTTCTATATTGCTTGCTTCTTTATACGGTAAGAAGTACCCGTACTTCGTTAGTCTATTAGTAATAACGAATATACTATTATACTTAACGTTAGTTATAGGTTCTTTTAATAGTAGTAGCTTTATAATATAGTCGAAAGCTATCGAATCCTATGGTTTTTCTAGTACTAGTAGCGGTTGTAATTCTCTATATAGTTTATGTCGTTTAGCTTTGCTTTATACGCAAAGTTTACATTCTTTAATAACTTATCGTACTACTTCTTTAAGCTATAGGAAGTTATATTATCGTTTAATCCGTTCTATTATTCTTCGGATTCCTTAGTATCTATATATTAGATATTCGTATATATCTTATATAACTTTATCTCGTAATTCTAGTAGTATCTAGATTTTGTTTTTATATATTAGAACTTCTAAATGTTCTATATCGCATCCGTTTAGTGCTTCGTGTTCTTTTATCTATTTTAGGATCTTTTAGTATATCGAGTTATCGGGTTATACTTTAAATATTATATTTAGCTATCGTTGCTAGTAGTTCCCGTTTTCGTTAATTTCTAGGAGCTATCCTTTCGCTATAGGTGCTCCTATATTATAGTTACTTCGTCGACTAAGGGCATTAGCTCGACCGTTTTCTATTCCTTTTCTATAGATTATTTCGTAGTCGAATTCCGATAAATATTCGGCCTATCGGATCTATCGTCCGTTTAACTATTGCGTCGTTGTAAAATATAAGATATTCTTATAGTCTATATAGACCTTAACTTTATATTTGCTTCCGAGAAGGTAGTATCGAAATTCCTTAAAAGCTTAAATAATTGCGAGGAATTCTTTATCGTAGATAGGGTAATTAAGTTCTACGCTATATAGCTTTTTCGAGTAGAATATAATTAGTCGTAGTCTTCCTTTATCGCCCTTTTATCCGATTTATGCTCCTAGAGCAAAGTCTAATATATCGGTTTCGAGTTCGATTTATCGTTCTAGATCGAAGGTAGTTAAGACTAGTTCTTACGTAATCGTAGTCTTAATATATTTAAAAGCTTCGTTGGCTTTATCGTCCTATATAAATTCTTTTTCCTTCTTCGTTAAGTCGTATAGTAGTGCTATAATCTTTCCGAAATCTTTAATAAATCGTCGGTAGTAATTTATAAATCCTAGGAAACTTTATATATCCTTAACGTTCTTTAGCGTTAGCTATTCTTTAACTAAGTTAATCTTATCTTATTATATCTATATCTCTCCTAGTAAGATCGTGTGTCCGAGGAAGTCTACTTCCTATATATAAAACTTACTTTTCTCTAGTTTAACTAGTAACTTCGTATTCTAAAGTACGCGGAGTACCTTATAGACGTGTTCCTTATATTCTTCTAGGGTGTCCGAGAAGATTAGGATATTATCTAGGTATACTACTATAAAGATATCTAAGTATTCGCGTAGGACATTGTTAATTATTCGTTAGAAGGTAGCTAGTGCATTTATAAGTCTAAATAGCATTACTAGATATTCGAACAGTCCGAATTTCGTTCTAAAGGCTATTATCTATTCGTGTCCCTTTTTTATGCGTATTAAGTTAGAGGCGCCTTTAAGGTTAAGGGCTATAAACTATTTTTTACCGTGTAGTCGATCTCGTAGTTCCGATATAAGCGGTAATAGTATTCGGTCCTTTATTATAATATCGTTTAAGCGTCTATAGTCGATAACTAGTCGTAGCTTACCGTTTTTCTTTAGAATAAATATAACTAGGTAGCCTACTTCGGATATTAACGTTCGTATATATCCCTTTCGTAGATTCTCGTCGAGGTAGTCGCGTAGCGTTTATAGTTGCTTTTCGTTTAGGTTATAGATCTTATAGAACGTCAGCGTTATTCTATCCTTAAGATAAATTTCGTGGTCCTATTAACTATATTTAGGTAACCCTATCTCTAGTTCTTCCTTAAAGAGTTTATCGTATTTCCGGTATTCCTAGGGGATGTTCTTTATTCTATCTTATAGGCTTTATTCTTTCTTTTAAGAGCTAGTTTCTCTTAACTCGAGCTCTTTATTAATTTATTTAAGGTCTTTCCTTAGAGTAGCAATAACTCTTTAGATCTTTATATTATATCCTTTATCCTATTTATGTCGGATGCTAGGTTATATAGCCGTGTTAGTTAGTACGTAGGTCTTATTAGTCGATTTTATATCCGCCGGTTCGGTTGCTATTTTCGTTTATATCGCTAAAGCCCGTAATAATTTGCTTAAATAGTTATCCCTTTTATCCTATTTAGTAGCTAAATCATCGCAAAATTTTACTTTCTTCTAAATCTACTAGTCCTAGAAACTTACGTCTTCGTTCTAACGTAGCTAGCTAGTTTTCTAGTTAATTAGTAGGTTACTCTCCTATAGCTATAGAAGTCCTAATATAAGGTCGTGTTCTTTAATATTTATAATATCGAAGTTAACTCGTTCGTCGTAGCCCTAGATATTAATATCGAGGTAATTAATCTCTATATTAATAATTCCGTTATTATAGTTAAAGGCCTCTCCTTCGATATTCGTAAGTTTATATAGATCTATCTTATATCTCTATATAAGTCGGTAACGATTAACGACTCTAGGTAAAACGTAATTACCTATCGCGCCGTAGTCTAAAAGTATACGTACGTAATATCCCGCGATTTAGATATCTAATACTATTTAGTCGCTATAGCTTACCGTTGCTATATATAGGGTCCTTAGATCTTATTATATCGTGCTAGTCTATAGCCCTTTTATAGATAGCGTACCTCGTTTTTTGCCTAGTCCTTATTCGTTTTATTTAGGTATTCTTCTTCGATTTATTATTAATATCGTTTCTTTATATTTTTATCGCGTAGTATCGTGTTAGGGCTTAAGAGACTAATTTCTTATAGCTAATCGAAGATTTCTTATTTCTCGACGCTATATCGTTTACATTATACTACTTCGTAGTTAATTACGTACTATGCTTCGCAATTCTATTCGTTTTCGTACTAAAGGTTAGGTTTTCGTTCTACGTCTTTCTATTTCGCACGTAGTGTTTCTATATCGATTCTTCCTTAGTCGAATACGGCTTATAGCCTTCGTATATATTGCTAATAATCTTTTAGTACACCGTTATATCGTTTATACTATACTTATGCTTTTTCGTATTTATAAACTCTATAGTTCGGGTATATATATTCGTTATAATCTTCTTCGTCGTATTTAACTCGTTACGTAAGTCTTTAGAAGATTAATAGTTCGGATACCTTAGAGCGAGTAGCGTTATGCTATTCCTTTGTTTTAGTGTGTTTATAGATTTTGCATGCCTCCGAAAGACATCTCGTTAATAAACCGTAATTATCGCGGCATTCGAGTAGCGTGCCGTAATCGGGTTCTAATAATATAACTTAGTCGTTCGGGTAGCGTTAATCGATTTTCTAGTAGTCTAGTTCTATGCTTAGGTAGGGTTTCGAAAGTACTTATCCCTCGAACCTAACCGGGAAGGCGTCGTGTCGTGCCTTTATCTAGAAGTATATTATATAATCTAGGTAGACGTATAATATCTATAAAATATACTTATAGTGCTTATAAGTAAGTAGTGTTTATAGATCGTCTCTAAATTCTCCTTATAGTTACTATTCTCGTTATAGAGCTATAAAGGTATCGACTACGGCAATAGCTATAGCGTAGTCTCCTCCGCGTAGTGCCGGTTAATATCGAATTAATATAGCTTATTGGTTTTCCGTGAGAATTTAAGGTATTTATTAGGTTCTAATTTTAAGCATTTCTTCGAATTCTTCGAAGTATAGAGCGTATTCTCTAATCGTGGTATTTTCCCTTAGTAGCGAGGGTAGTAGTACGAGTTCGTTCTCGTCTTCCGTTTCTCTAGGTGTTTCTTATTCTTTAGAGCTTATATCGTCGACACTTCGTTATTCTTCCTTAGGTTATTATCCGAGTTTCGTAAGCATAAGGGCTACGTCTATATCTTCTTTATTATATTGTTTATAGACTGCCCGTCGTTATTATCGATTTTTATTTCGTATATCTTCCTAGAATCGTTTGCCGTTCTTCCTAATCTAGTCTTAGGAGACTCCTTTAGGATAGGGGTATTCTAGTTCTACGAATTTAACTTATTTCTATATTTTAGGATCCCTTCGTTATATTATTACAAAGGTCTTCTTTAGTAGCTTTAGGAACCATCCGGTACCGTTCTTATCGCTTAAGTATACCGTATATTCGTCGTCGTAGTATATAGTCTAACTAAGGAGTTTATGCTTTAGTTCCTATCTATTAGTAGCGTTTAGGTGTTTCTTACCTTCTAGGGCTAGTGCCTAGTAGGTTTTCTTCTCCTTGCGAGGTTGTCTATATTCTTTAGAGTAATATCTAAGTTTCCCGTAGTTAAAATACTTTCCTTTGCTTTTCTATATTATATCTAGATCTATCCTACTTAGGTTAGTTATATAGGCGTAGGTAATAGGAGTTTCGCGCTTCTTCTTATAGTTAGCGCGTTGGTTAAAGTTATTCTTATAAGAAGGGTTCTAGTTTCCTCTTCCTTATTTCTTTTCTTAGCGTCGCGTATACTATCTATCGTCGATTCGTACTACTATAGTAATATAGTCCGAGAGGTTATTAGGTCGATTTTCCTTATAGAGCTCGTCCTTAACTTCTTCTTTAAGCCTATCGTAGAATCGTAATATAAGAGGTTCGTCGTCCTAATTAAGCTTTAAGGTAACTTAACGGAACTTCGTAGTATAATCCGATACTAAGATCCTTTATCGGAGTTCTCGAAGTTTTTATTCGGCTTCTCGTTCCTCGTCGGTTATTCCGAATACCTTCGTAATAGCTTCTTCGAATCCTTAGAAACTAGCAAAGACTTCGTCTATCTCGTTATCTCGTTATGCTAGTTAGTTATCGAGAAAGTCCCTTATAATAGGTCTAAACTAAGCGAGTGCCGTTCTAGATAAACAATTTCCTACGTAGAGTACCTTTTCGACTAGGTCTAAGAGTTTAGTAGGGTAAAACCGGTAGTAGGCCTTAAGTTAGGTAAGAAAGTCTCGAAGCGTGCTATAAGTACCGTCGAATAGTCCTAGCTATTTTAGTTTAACTACTTCTCCGAGGTCCCTAACTTATCCGTTACCTCCTCTATTCCTAAGTAACTATACCTTATATCGAAGGGTAATAATCTCGCATATTATATCCTAAGGCGATATAGTAGCTCTAGAGTTAGTTAATCTAGTTTGCTATATAGGCATATTAATAGTTACGATATTGCTTAGAGTAACGCGGTATTATACTAAATAAGAGCTTTTAACGTATAACGACCGGTATTATTCCTAAGGGATAAACCTATCGAGGGGTTTATATTAGTAGATATAATAGGGCGTAGTCTAAGCAATAATAAGTATATTACGTTAGTAATAAGTCGGAGGTCATAGACCGTAGACTATAACTAGGTAATTAGAATTAAAGATAGAATCGTAATAAAGATCTATATTAAAAGCTAGAGAGCTATCTATCTAAAGGAGTGAAAGTAGGTGGCTATATATACCCGTAGAGACTGTCCTTAGATTATAGGCCTAGCTATGATCCCTAACGTTAGATCGCATAGAGCGCAGTAATCCTATTGATCCTAGATTACTTAGATCTCTGCGATCCCCTCGATCCTATATCCGTTGGATGGTCGTGCCGACTATTTATCCGTTAGACCGTGTTACGTGCTTAACGCGGTCGACCGTTAGCGGCCTAGTAGCCGTAGTCGTAACACTACCTCCCTTAAGAATAGGATTTTTTACTTCGTAGATAGGGACGTTTATTCTTTATTATAGAGGGAGAGACCTACTATAGCGAAAATAAACGCGCCTATAAGATAAATTTTAATATATTTTCGACTTACTAGATTAAACGCGTATAACTTTAAGAGAAAAACTTTTACCGCTAAAGATAGCGACTAGATAAGGCTACCTACTCCCGGTAAACCTACTATAGACTACTATAAAGCGAACTTAAAGACTATCTAATTATTACTTAAGAGAGAGCTCGTTAAACCTATATAATCTCTTTCTAGGTAAAATAGGCGTAAGGTTAATTTCCTCCCTTTCCTCTAAATCCTTAGTAGGACTAAAGGGATTAGGGATATTACGAAGAAGATAAAGGGCGGTCTCGTTACTAATATACTTATCGTAAAACTTATTAGTCTTAAGGTTAGTGCGGAAATTATAACCGTATATATAGTTAGCGAATCTATTAAGGTCGTAAGTAGCCCTATAGTATCTAGGGAAGTACCGCTATTCGTAAACGGGCGCCTTAGTTAAATCCTAGATATAGTTAGCGTAAGAACCGCCGGTAGTGCTTAGAAGAGAGATATACTTATAAAAAGGAAATATAACGTGCTCGTAAGCGGAAGTTATAGTTATCTAATAAGTTTAAATATACCCTTAATAAAGGCGAGGATTATAAGTTCTATATAAAGTAATTAAGACTACTTAAGAGTATTCTTACTACCTTAAACTAAGCTAAGAAAAGAAGTATCCGCGCGGATAAGCGATTTCTATAGGGATATAGGTTACTAGCCGACGTCTATAATAAAGGGCATAGAAGACGATTTAATTATACTAACCTAGTATGCTCTCGAGAAAGTAAGAGAGAGGAGAGCGACCGCGCGCTTTAATCCTAACGATATCGGGAGCTTTTAACGGAACCTATAACTAAAAGGCAATTTCTATATAAATTAGAAACCCTTAGTAACCGATATTATTTCTACTACGGACCTAGGTCTCGAAGTAACTATAGATCTATAGAAGAAGATAGTTAGAACGAGCTAAGCGAGATTAGATAAGTTAAATAGTCGTTACTCGAAAGTACTCTATATAAAAAGGTAAGACCTTAGTATAATAATTCTAAGTAAGAAGAGTAGTAGTAACGAGGGAAGGTTATAGAAGAGTAGTTAAAGAGAGGTTAACGATATCTAATAGCTCTTTAGTTTCGAGCTTAGCGGTCTTATAAGATATAATAAGGAAGAAGAGGTAGTTATAAAAGGAGAAGATAAGAGGTAGCGGTCTAAAGAAATAAAGAAGATAAAGGAGAGAAGAGGAAGAAGAGGAATAGAAAGAGTAAAGAGGAGAAGAAAAGGGCGGAGATTAAATAGCTTACTAATCAATAACCGGTAAAAGAAGCTATTTAGGTATAACCCCTAAATACGCCCGAGACCTTACCGCTATAGAGGCCGGCTAAAGTAACTAATAACCGCGCGCTTTAATAAATATTTATTCCTCTCGCTATACCCTCCTTCTTCCTTCCTTCTTCTTCCTTTTATATATATATATATATATATACTCCACACGCTTCCCTACTTATAACGATCCCCTCTACTAATATAACTCTTATATATATATATAATACCCTCTTAGCCTCTTAGCGTTATAACTTAAAACTACTTACCCTAACTATCTAATCTTATTTTCTCTCTCTCTTTTACTTACTCTACCCTTTCCTAAGATATAGCGGCGAACCTAAATAGTATCCTAGGCCCGGCTATAGACCTCCCTAAGAATACCGCTATCTTCTTTAGCGCACTACTATTTAGGAGCAGGAGCTCTATTTTACCTACTTACTATAGCGAAGTTAAAGTAGAAGGCGGCGAAGGGCGCTTTTACGCTAAAGATAAGGAAAAGTTCGTAGACTAAGACCGACGAGACGTTTATAGGCAGAAGTAACCTCCTTAGTATGTTTATAGAGACCGTTAGCACCTAATACTAATAGGCCCTATTAAACGGCGGGATATTACCCTCGAAGACGCTTAGATAATATATAAGGGCGTTAAAAAGATAAACGGATTTACTAGGAATAAGGCCCGCTAGGAAAAGTATATCGTTGATATATATAACTTTCTTCGTAGAGCTATCGATAAACGATAGGCTATAAGCTTTAGCCTTAGCGTAATAATTAAGATCTTAATAAGAGGTATCGAGAACGTAGTATACCCCTTACCTTACCTACTATTAGTTTATACCGACTACTAAGGGGAACCTATTAAAGATATAGAAGATAGATATATAAAGTACTATAAATACCTAAATAACGGGGAGTATTTAATTAAGTTTACTACTCCTACCTTTAACCTTAGTCGCTTTACGTATAAATAAAGGTATATAACCGGAGTTATTAACTTTTTAGTAGGACTAAATAAAGGGGGACTTTATTAAGGAGCGTTCCTCTAGGACTATAAGGAAGGAAACTTAGTTATTTTTAATACTTAGAAAGAGGGATAGCACGCTAGACTATATACGTTCTTATAAGTATAGCGGTAGTTTCTTTATATCCTCCGAGTCCCTTATAACTTTACCTATACGCTAGTCCCTTATACCGCTTAATAGGAAGGGTAGGAATATAGCTACTTAGCCTTAATAATAATCTAATACTAGGTTAAAGGTATAGTCGGGCTACGCCTTAAGATAATTAAGTAGCGATGCTTAAAGGTTAAAGTAATTCTAGAGTAAAGGTATAGGGCAATATAAGAAGCCCCGTAGATAGATAAAATCTTATACTAAGACTAGTATTTCTTTAAGCTAAACGAGAGGATAAGTATAAAAGGCTACGTCGATAAGCTAATATATAGAATCTAAGCTATCGCGGTAAACGAACTTAATTATACGTAAGCGATATTATAGGGTAGCGGAGTTTCTTAGTAGTTTAATAGCAGGGTTAGACGACTATAAAGGATACTATCTAATTAGGGTTTAATAACTTTCGGCGGAGTCTTTCTTATAAGGATTCCTAGGTATAAACGGATTTACTAATATAACCGTATTATTCTAGGAGATTAAGAAGAATAAGACCTCTAGGAGGTCCCGGAGGTAGTTAACCTCTAAGATAGGCCCGGCGGATAGAAACCACCGCTTTAAAGAGACATAGAACTAGCTTATATAGTAAGGAGAGCGAGAAAAGAGCTAACTACGCTAGCTACCCTTATAAAGCAACCTAACCCGATCGCTTAAGCTATACGCGGTTTCTTTACGAGACTCCTCCCTAAAAAGACCCTTAACTATCTAATCGCGCTAATAGGGATTAAGAATAGGCCTAGACCTTCGTTACCTCGAGCGTTAACTAAATTAAGCTCCTTATCTAAACTAAGTAGCCTTTCCTTAAGTAACCTTAAGATAGGATCCCTACCTTAGAATCTATAAAGGAGAGAGCTAAGCGCCCTTACTAGTTCCCTTATCTATATAGAAACGACGCCTTTATTTTCCCTCTTAGATATATAGCTAATTAAGCCTACTCCTCGCCCGCTACTAACGATCCCTCTAAACGTATAAAGGAGTAAAAGACTTATAACCGCACCCCCGCTAATAGCCCGATAAGAAGCTAGCAGGGAAGAAAGGTAGATAGCGCGGCTACTAACTTACCCTAGGACTCCGAAATTACTAGGCGCTCGGTTAATTACCCTAAGGCCGAAGACTCTAGTAACGCTTATAGCGCGCCCTATTACTCCCTAGAAATAAAGTATAGTAATAGCCTCTCCGGCTATAGTCCCTATAAGGTTTATACCGGGCTTTAAACCCTCCTAGGTTAAAGGAGTTAAAAACCTAGGAATATATTAGAACTACCGCTAGGATATTAACGACTATAATTCTATATATTTATATAGGACTACTAGCGACGCGATAACGACTAGTCTATAAGACTCTATAGCTTATCTAATCTAGCCGTACCTAAAGCTACGGACTAGTAAAGATACTAACTACTTCGTTTCTCTAATGCCCCCGGGAATAATAAGCGCGAATACTTAGGAGCGTATATAAGGGGTAGTAGATAATTATCTAAAAAAGGAAGTACGCGAGTAAAGATAGGAAAGAGCTAAACGAGTAGCTCGTAAGTAAAGGGAGGAATAAATAACGCAAAGGGAAGGGATTATAGTAAAGGAGAAAAGTTCTATCGACGGTTTATTTACTTACTTACGTGCTTAGGAAGAGAGCCTTACCTATTATTATCGCGCCCTTTCCGTTAGCATCTTAGGTCGGAAAGTCGCTAGGGAGGAGTTTAATAGGTAAGATTGCACCCCTATAAATATTAGCCCGTTAAAGGGATAAGACCCCTAGCGCCCCCCCCCCCTTTCTTACCTCCTTCGAAGTATACTTAAAGGCTTTATAAAGACCTTAATTATCTAATCGGGTATCTTCCTTAATTATAATTAATTTAAATTTTTATTTTTCCCTTTTAAAGTAAAGGCCGCTAGTTACGCGACTCTAGTAGAGATAAAGAGGCATAGAGTAAAGAAATCTCTAAGACTTATATCTATAACCTAAGGCCCTTAGAGCTATATATAGGACCGATAATTAGATAATTGCCTAGTTAATTACTCTGCTAATCCTTAGCTACGTGCTACGCGTGCTTTAGGTATATACCCTCGTCCCCGTTAAAATAGGCAACGAATAAAGTAATCTAGGTAACTTATCTTTCTATACTTTATTCCTATAGTATGCCTAGTAATTACGTGCGTAGCGCGCGAGATCCTTATCTATACGTAGCTAGTAATAGAACGGCCATAGCATCGCCTTTATCTTATTCTTCCTAAGATAACCCCTTAATTTAGGTTCGTAGACTTCCTAGATTAAGGTAGTTCGTAGTGCGAGCCCTTCTAACGAGTACTCCGGCACCTAGATACGATCTCCCTTCTACCGGTCCTCCTTAGGAATCTGCTTCTTATTTTCCCGGATAATTAGCTCTATAAGGAATACTCCGGCTAGTGCCTCCTTAGATACTACTAGGCCGCGGTCCTTAGAATGTGCCGCGATGTCTAGGGGAGCAGCTTCGATATATATCTCCTCGAGAACTTCTATAGGTACCCGATCGTTCGGGACTAGTTCTATAGTATAGGAATCTAGGTCTCTAGCTCTAATAGTCTCGAAGTTCTCGCTTTTCCGGGATAGGGCATCTATAATTATATTCTCCTTCCTAGGTCGGTACGTTATCTTATAATTAAACTCCGATAGAATCTATACCTAACGGGCTTATCGAGATAATAAAACCCGCTTTATCGTAAAGTACTTAAGAGCTTTATAGTCTATTACTACTTTAAAAGGGCCCCTAACTAGCTCTAGCCTTTACTCTTCAAGGGCGCGGATAATAGCGAGGAATTCTTAGTCTTAGATAGGCTATACCGTCTCTATTAACGATAAGGTCTTAGAGAAATAGGCCACCGGCTTCTATAAGTTATCGTTCTATTATTATAAAGCGGTGGCGCCTACCGAATACTTTAACGTATTAGTCTCTATCCGAGTTAGGGCGCCTATCTTCTAGAAGCCTATTCCGGGAGCTCGGACTAGGGCTTCCTTAAGTGCCTTAAAAGCCGCTTCCTCTTACTTACTAATCTTAAAGATCGCCCCTTTCTTTAGGAGCTCGTTAAGCGGGTACGCTAGCTCGCTTACTTCTTTCGAGAAGCGTCGGACAAAGTTAACTAATCCGAGGAAAGATCGGATAGCTTTCGTAGATTTTAGGTCCGACAGCCTCTACTTAAGGATGGCCTATTTCTTCTTAGGGTTAAGGGCGATACCTTCCCCCGCCTTAATTACTAGCCTAAGGTAATCTACCTCGGTAACGTAAAAGGAGCTCTTCTTAATATCACCCTATAGGCCTACCGCTACTAGTCGTCGAATAACTTCCTCGGTCTAGCGTACGTTTTCCTCGGCCGACTTTAAATAGATTAGGATATCGTCGGCGTACGAACTATAGTAGATGTCTAGGATATCCCTTAGGCAGTCGTTAATAAAGCATTAAAAGATTATAGGGCCGTTCGTTAGCCTAAAGGGCATTACCTTTTAACGGAAAGTTCCTAGCCGGCACCGAAATGCTATTAGATCTATACTTTCGACGGCTATTCGTAACTTATAGAAGGCTTAATAGATATCGATTTTTATAAAAAACTTAGCGCTTGCTAGTTTTACTAGGGTATCTTCTAATAGAGGCATAGGGTACTTTATCTTTATACTAGCGTTGTTAAGGTCCCGGTAGTCGATTACGAATCTCTAATCTATACCTATATTACCCTTAGGTATAAAGAAGGCTAGTAAGGCAAATCTAGGCTAGTAGCTCTCGATAAAACCCTTATCTAGGTAATCTTAAATCGTCTTTCGGAGTAGTTCGTCTAGATAATATAGGTTACGGTAGATACCTCTCGAACGCTCTAGCAATAGTTTAGTTAAGTAGATCTTTATATCCCTCCCTAGGCCGCGGAGAGGAAGCAACTAGTTAGACTCCTTCTTCGAGAAAAATCTAGCTAGATAGCCTAGCGGGGTCGGGAGTTTCTCTTTAATTAAGCAGACCGTCTCGTTATCCTTACCCCGTAGAAGTAGGATAACTAGGCGGGTGTCCTTCGGTAGTACCTTAGGTATCTCTAGCGTTTACGGGTTTATATAAGCTACCGTAATACTTCTTTAAGTTAATTCTCCGAGGCGCGATATACTCTAAATTCCCTTAAGGCGGGCTATTAGTAGTCCTATAGTTCCCGGTCCTATCGCGGGTTTAGAAAGCCGGCAACTACCCCGTTAGCCTATAGAGTCGTGGTCGTAGGGTGGTCTATCCTACGGCAATTAACTCTAGTCGACTTAGGTCCCCTTTGCTCCTAGAGACGCTAGTTTATGAATTCTTAGGGCTTGCGCTTATACCGAATACGTTAGCGGCCCGCCGGCATTGCTCTCCTAGCCGGCCGGACGCTAGTCGGTAGCAAGACGACTATAGTCACGGATAACGTCCTCTTAGTCGTCCGTTTTCCCCCTTCCTTAGATAGGCTCTATACCGGAAATAGCACGGATTTACTACGGGTTATCGGCGTTAACTCGTATAGTTAGAATCGTTAGGTTTCGCTAGGACGGCTTCCCTAGACTATCTCGTCTTCGGCCCGATAATCTCGTCGCGCCTTCCTATCTTAATAACTAGAGAAGTTTCCTAAGTCTAGGCGTAACGGCGACCCTATATTATTTAAACTATTTCCTACTAATAATAATATCGTAGTCTATCCGGACGACTAAGAATAGTAAGTTCTTTAGGAGTCGTCTATTAATCTTAAAGTCTATAAAAAGAACCTCCTTAATCGGGTGTTTATGCTTAACTCCCGCGTAATCCTTTAGGTAAATTAGCTAATTAAGCCTCTTCCTCTAGGCCCTAAGTTATAAGACCGCTCTTCTCGCTAACCTATAGTTAATAGCGAGATATATACTCGCTCCGGTGTCTATAAGGGTATGAATAAGAATAGATATATTATTTAATTTAAGGTAAGATAGGATTATTAGCTATTTGCCCCCTATAAGTCTATCTAAATCCGCCGCTCTAATTATAGATACTAAGTCGGCTAGGAACGAGACTTTGTCCTAGCCTACTCGTTTTCCGACTCCGAACTACTCGAGTCTAGGTCGTAAACTTTGCCCTTGCCTATAGCGGTATTGGTTGTCGCTGCGCTGACCGGGGCCGCCTGCTCTCTACGGTCTTCGTAGCTGCCTTTCTAGGTGTTATTGTTATTGCGGGTGCGATAGAATAGGGCGATATACCCAGATTCTCCGCACCGGTAGCATAGGTTATTAATGCGGCGACGTTCCCTCTCTTCCTCGGAGATACGGTTCCCTCTAGCTTCCCGGCTAGCCCCTTTATTATTAGTTTATTCCCGGTAGCGACCCTAGGCATTATTACGGTTGCCGCTATTATTCCGAACCCCTCGGCTACTACTACTACTAGAGTAGTTGCGCTTCTTTTACGCTTCGGAAAAGTTATAGCGGGCTACGAATACCTAGTGCTATGCTAACTTATAGAAGTCCTCGTAGCGCACTTTCGTATCGTAGACCCTCTCGACCACCGCTTAGTTAACCGGCGTAGGAAGAGAGTCCTATAGGGTCTATTTCTATATTAAAGGTTAGTACCCCGCCGCCTCGTATATAGAGTTAAATTCCCCTAAGAAAATATTAAAGTCCTTCTTCTAATTATATTTATAGACACGCAGCTAAGCGCGGGCGTCGGCGCCTTTATTTAGGTTTATATACGCTATCTAGAGGACCTAGATTAGTTCGGCCAATGTTATAAAAGGCCGAGTTAGCGAGTAGTAGCGTCTATCTACGGTCTTATACGCGGTGCCCTCGAGACGCGTAATTACGAAGTTAATCCGCGTCTTCTTAGAGGCGAAAGTATCGTTATCCTCCTCGAACTTACCCTCTACTTACTTAATCTAGCTTTTAAACGAGGGAGTCCCTTCGCCGGAGAACATAGTAGGTTTCTCTCCCTAACGTTTCCGTCCCTCTCTATAGTTTAGGTTAGTGCTATCTATCGACTTATATCTCCGGAAGGCTAAAAGGGCCGTATATCCTAACGGCCGGAATTCTTCGCGGTCGTTAAAGGCTATTCCTTCCCGTTGGCCTAGTATGCTAACTTTATCTTTACTATATTAGCTATCTCTTAGCTCGGTTACTCGTACTTAGGCGACTAAACGGGCCACTTCTTGGCTAATATGGTCGGTTAATTGCTGTCTCTGCTCGGGAGATAATTCGGTGAATAAGCCGCTGCTGCCCTCCTGATTGGTGCTGTTAGCCATTTTAGGTCCCTGTCCTTCCTAGATGGTTATGTGCGATTCGATGGTCCTTGAACTGTTTCTTTGGTCTTGATCTCGGTCTTGATCTCGGTCTTGATCTTGGTCTTGGTCTTGGTCTTGGTCTTGGTCTTCGATGCTTGGTAAGACGGGTCGTGGGAGCTGCGATCTATGGAGGGCCGTGTCCTATTTAAGTGGGCCGGCCGAGCGTAGTCTTAGCATGGGGTAAAGTCGTGGCGTTTTTATGAATCGCTCGGCAGCGATGGCGTGGTAGAGAGCAGAATAGTGTGACGGTCACGGACTAAGCTAGAAGGCTGTGGACTCTATTACGAAGATTCTGCTCTAAAGAAGAGAAAGGAGAACCGAATAATATAACTAGGTGTCCTCTCCCTAAATATACCTTCCGTACGTGTAGGCCGTTGGCCTAACAACATATGGGTCATGTATGCAAGGGGGGTGTGACGGTGCTAGGCCGTCACAATACTTAGGTAGCGGCTGGACACTCACGCCGCATAAATCACATTTAGGCGTGGCACATAGACTCGGAGGTCTTTACGCCCGCATATCACACATATGGCGCCATTACGTCGCCTCATTGTGGTCTACTTTGCGAAAGATGTTATGTAGCTATTTACAATTCCTGCCGTCCCTAGCCCAGCAGCGCCCAACGGCGACTTTATCGCTGCCATTTCTGCCTAGTGGGGACTTATTGTCCTAAGTCGTAGTGGCAGCTCTGCTTCCCATTGTGCCGGGTACTGAGCTAGAAATCAACTTGAATCTATATTGCAGTATGTTGGCTTCACCGACGATGCGCTCCGCCTGGTGAATAGGCGACGAGGTCAGGTTCTGAATTCAGCGCGGCGGCTTCAACCGTCCGCAGCTAGACATCTACTTAAGACCACGCCGCGACACATGTAAGGGGAAACATCGCAGCTACTAACACCGGACACCACGTAAAGGTCTGCTGCTTCGTCCTGCTGCTTTGCGAGGCAGCATCCGGTATGCTCACCGGAGGCTAAGGTCTAAGCACTAGCAGGGTATGAGAGCTCCTGGCAGGTGTAAACCCACGCAAAAGGGCATTAGCTCCGGCAGGGCATGACAGCTCTCCGCAGGGCATGAGCTCCTAGACCGCGGTAATGGCCGAAGCACTTATGGGCTCTAGCAGGGTGCAGAGGCACCTCGCGGGACACGAGTTCTAGACAGTCGTGAGAGCCGAAGCGCTTTTAGCTCCATCAAGGTGCAAATGCACCTCGGGATACGAGCTAATAGACAGCCGTGAGGGCCGAGGAGCATGAGCTCCTCGACAAGCCTAAGGAAGGAGAATTAGGAGACGGAGAGGGTGCCGATGCCGATATTAATACCATGCTTCGTAGCCGCCCTATCCGTCGCAGTCGCTTCCTCTCGGCGCATTAGGCAGCTACAGTATATGTCGGTTTCTCGACGTCGTTACGTGGTGGCGGCGTCCAGTTCCTGCCGTGCAGATCATTGTGAAGTGACAGGGGCCCGCTTCGTCCGATTCTTGCCGTGCAGATCACTAGTGCGGGGTAAGTTGCTGCCGCGCGTCTAAAGGTGTCAGAACAGCGGTTCTGCAGCTCGCCCGAATGAGGAAGGTGGCAACGATAGATGGCACACAGAAGAGGTCAATTAGAGCTATAGGTACGGCTGTGTGTGTATAAGAGCGATGTGTGTGTTGCCCCCCTTCCGGCTAGAACTACCATCCTACCCCCACCTTTGGCTCACCCCCTTAGGCTCACGTAAACGACACTAGCCTCACCAAAAATCCTAAACTTAAAACTGCTTGTATTCCGATAAAGTATAATAATAAGTACATAAAAACTATCTTATTTGAAAGAGAATTAAACACATTACTCGCTTCTTGGTTTTTTGATCACGCGACCAAGCCGGGTGGTGCGCCGAGGAGGCTTAGGTACCCTAACTTCAATCACCGAAGCCGTCTCTATCTCCATATCCGCCTCCTTCCCTGACGAGCCGCAATCCACCACAATAACCCTCTTTAGACTCCTAATTGTTAATATAGACTCTCTAGCGTCCATCACTTCTGCGAGACCCATAGATCGTCTATTTAGGTTAGGAATGGCCCTTCTCTTTCTTTCTCTCTTAAGCCTGTCTACTTCCTCCTCTAGCCTAGCAATTTTACTACTATGCTCTGTTAACGTTTGTTCTTGGGTTTCCTAGCCTTTGGCTATCTTAGCATATCGTCTTCGAGTCGTAGGTGTCTTGTTCTTGCTAAGATCACGGATATAGCGGCTAGTTTTCGGCGTGTGGTTAGAGCCCAAATATGGCCTATACTTAGGTGAGGCCGTAACTTTATCGTCCTAGATTTTAGGGTGCCGTAATGCCTTTTCCCACGAGATTGGCTAGTTTCTAGTAATCCTCTATCCGGATAAGATGTTCTTTGCCGTCATTCCCGCTTCACGTGCTCTGGCGTAGGCACCTATAAAATTGACCTTATTAACAGGCGTAGAATCCGTTAAAGAAGCGAGTTTGTTAAGTTCCTTCCGATAGGCTGTCTTTGTGGCATTGAAAACACCGTTGTCGAGTGGCTAGAGACTATAAGAATAGTAAGATAGAAGATAACAATAGTAGACATTGTTTAAAAAGCATATAACTATCCAGTCATTCTATTGTTAGATCAGCAGCGCTTTATCGTCATAGAGAGAAAGAACGGACAGCTGCATGGCTCCTATGTCCGTCTAGGATAATCAGCCTAGCCTCAGAGTCGTCGAGAGGCCGCGTCTAAGGCAAATAGACCTCTTTAAGCCACTTAATGGCGATGTGATTGTCCGTCCACCTATTAGGTGAAGTTATATAGTGCTAATCCGCAAATCCGCGGAATTCCTCCTTAAACCCCTAATTCTGGAGATCTTTGCCATTAAATATAATGCCTAGAGTCAAGGCGCGCCCGTCGGCGGTAATAGCTTCTATAAAAGTAGTCTAACTGCGGCGGGACTAGGGTCCTTTAAGAAGAGCCTTCCGTTTAGGGTCCGAACGGCCAACCACTAGACTGTCTAGACCTAGCAACGAAGTCGGATTAGCTTATATCGTTCATAGATAGTCGATTGCATACCAAATCCTAATATAATCCCCCCTTCGTTAACATTCACGGTGTTCTCTGGCTTGATCTACCTATACTCTTTCTCCCTGCTGTCAAAGTACCAATACACTGCTTTAGGGGTAAATAAGTCGAATCCGTTGGCGTTTTAACGTCTTCCGACCTTGGGCTTGAGTTCTTGATGGCGTAAATGAACTTTTCTGCCTAACAACGTCCTAATCTTAAGTCACAGTAGCCACGACGCAGGCGCGGATTTGACTCTAAGACGGAGCGTAACCTAGAGATTCTTAACGAAGAATCCAGGCAACTAATCTGGCCTCCTGGTCTCCGGAAAAATGCTTTCCAGGTTAGTTCTGGTCAGCTATTGCCGACTAACCTAACATTCTGCCGGAAATAGTCCTCTAGGGTATCCCCTATTTCTGAGAAGCTTGGCGCTGTGAAAGGCCGTTATCGGTGATATCTAGGATTGCCTCAGCCATCACGTTCTCCGTATAGATCGAATAAGACCTTTTTAGAGCCATTTATGACAGGTGGTGGAGGATAGGCAATAGTAGAAGGCAAAGGAGGCGGGAGGAAATTAAGGGTCAAACTTGCCATTTTGCGATGCCAGGGTGTCACGGACCACGACACCCTGCGCCACTAAATAAGCTAATAATCCTGATTCTTAGCCCCCATTGTTCACGATATAAGTTACTGCTTGAGAATAGCTTTAGAGTTGATCCGATTCTTAAAGTTGATCTATTTTGTATGGGGCGGCGCGATTTTGGCTGAGCATAAGGGGGGTATGAGCCAACGGTGGGGGTAAGATGGTAAAGCAAAGGGTTCGTTCGGTCAACCAATTCAAGCAAAGGGGTCAAATTTTGCTTTACTTAGTTGATGGACACACTACTCCCCATTACACCAAGTGCCTTAGACTCTCTCACCCCGCGGCTATACTTGCCCTTGACAAACTCTGCAGACTTGCCTCGCTACCTAGACCCTGCACCAATCTCTCTTTATTCCCCTCTCGCCGTGTAAAGGTCAAATGTGCGTGATAAAAGTGCAGTATCTATGTCGCCTTATGTTAGCCTACCCCCTGCCTTGGTGTTTGTTTTCTGTCTAGAGCCTTGCCTTTTAGGGACACTTTTTATAGACCAAGGGCGCACCGTGCCTCGTCTTGTGCCCATCCTTCCAACCGACGTTGACAACCAGCTCTCCGCCCCCGTCGTACTCGCATCCGTTAATAGACCCAATATCATCCTCCCACGATCCCGGCGGAGGGACCCACTCGTTCCGCATCGGCGACTGGTCTAGGTCTTGCGCTATCGCTTTGCCTTTGCTAGCCCGCCACGAGACGCTAACGCTCCGAGCGGCCTTTGTTGTCCCCGGCGCCTTGCATCTGCCCTCGATGACGCGTTTCTAGTACTCATCTACGAGCTCGGGCATCTTCTGGCTGCCAAAGAGATACGCAACGTTAGTGATTGAACATCTATAGCTAGGCTAATTGCTCTCATAGCAAGGCATCCTCAGGTTCCCAGCTCCTGGCATCGTCTTATTGTTCCCAGTTAGCCCATTTGACCAGCAACATCAAGGAACCCTGGTTTCAATTAGACGGTGCGGTCTAGTGCTAGGGATAACGTACATTATCGTTGAGAAAATGGTCCTCGATGGCCTCGACGACGGACCTGCATAGTATGGCTTAGCCCTAGCATAATTTGGGAAGCGCCCGAGTCCCTCTGCACGTATAGGCTAGTTTTACCGTCACCTAATGTGACGTTGTCTCTTATAACTTTGACTCTGGAAAGTGAACGATCAACGCTTAAGCCCGACGCTATGCCCGGCTTGCGGCGCTAAGATCGCCGCAACGCCATAGCTACCGAGGGGCAACAGATGCAGACGCCTACGACGAATGACAACTCTGATTAGGCGGCCACATGGAATTTTTTCCAACCCATTAGATGCCGAATTAACGTGACGGCGAGCCTTATGCTAGTAACTTTATACGCTGGGAACCATTGCAGCATAGGGACAGCCAAGGCAGTCCGGGGACCTCGCCATCACCCAAAGATAGCTTTAATAAACCCGTAATGTGCAGATCGCTGGTGTGGTTCCGTCCGAACCTTCGCGCCGGCATTTAGCCGCAGCCAAGTGTCAGTTTCTTGACGTCGTTGCGTGGCGTCTCTAGCAGCGTCGTCCGGTTCCTAACGTGCAGATCAGTGATGTGGGGCTTGCATTTAATACGCTGGCAGGAGCCAGCTTTCGTCTGGTTCTGGACATGCAGATCACCGATGCGGGGTTAGATGTAGCGTGGATCCTGAGATATTTGGCCGTTTGTCGACGGTGCTGGGAGGCCTAGTTCCCGACGAGCAGATCGCGCATGTTGTCTAAAGCATAGCTAGAGAGAAGAAGAGGGGGAGGGGAAGGTAGGAGCCGTAGGGTCTCGGAGTCGCCTGCGAGAGAATGGCCAAGGACCGAAACTTACGTCACTAAAGAGTGTCCCTTTTTTGGCGCACTTCAGCGACATTACTTCTAGGTACATATGCACCAACCGCGGCGATAACGTCGAGCTGCGGTAAGGGTTGTTGTCGAGAAGAAGGTCCGAACGAGTTAAGGTCTCTAGGTCTCTCTAGGTAATACAGCTTGAAACCAGGTAAGAAGGGAAGTCTGCAGACTATTCTTTCTTCTTCCTAGACTACTAAGGGGCCCGGAGGATCTCCTATTCGAACGGGGACCCTTTAAGGAGTCCGGCATAGCTATTACTAGCTCGGGGACCTCGAGAGACTAAACTATCGATCTCATAGCTAGAAGAGCTATTCGATCGGGGAGATAGAGCTGATGTTGCTAACGTAGATGACTTACGTGGCCTTTAGTAAGTGGCAAGAAGTGCCCTCTTCCTAATAGAATGTATACTATACCTAAAAACGGGATATTAACTTAGGAGAAGCTTGGAGGGATATAAAAGGGGCTGTTTAGACGGGAAAGGAGGCAACCGAAAAAAAAAGCGATAAACACAATATCTGATAGTACGATCCTCGACCTTTAAAAAGTCCCTTTGTCCACGTTTATGCCCACTTTTGCTCTCTCCTTCGCGAGAGTTGTCGGCTGTGCCAGCCCCTAGAAATACTGCTTTTCGGCGGCGCTAACACCGTCTGACCTGCAACGTGCTCTTAAGGTACACATAAGTTATGAATAAAAATAACTCTTTTGCGATACGGGCTTCTCCGGCTCCTTGCCCGCTAAGCCTTGTCTAAGATTATAGCATCTAACTTATTAATAAGCAAAAGCTCTATAGCTCGACAAACAACAGCAAGTACAGTATAGTAAGCCGGTAGGTGCGTCGCCCCGGCCCCGAATGGACCGTTCGCGTGCTGGATACCGTCCTAGACTCCGCAACTAATGTTCGGCACTTCCTTAACGATATAGAGTCGTTGCTGCCTCGGGCCTTTATTAAGGGTTCGATGGATAGTCCGACCGTTGGCTAGCACTAGGCTGACCTAGTAAGATTACCCCTGATCTATTAGCATAGAGGGATTTAGATAGACGTGGGCATGCTGCTATTCCGGCATATCGACGATATTTACTAGAACTCTATTATAGACCCGAAATCGCTATACGAGGTTAGAGGGTTTACTATATAACTCCGCCCTAGCATAGAAAGTATATTAAATAGCTTTATCGCTATAAGAAAGGGCAACTCCTTTATTAAGCGGTAGCACGATATCTTTACGACCGTCTAGGGACAATAAACCAATATATATATACCTAGATTCTATAAGTACCCGTTATTACGCGATATACCGTTACTAAAGCTCGCCGTAGAGCGGCTTAACGCGCCGGAAGCCACCGTTAGTATAGAGTTCTTAGGTGACTACTTAAAGCAGGTGCTTTGCTTCGAGCGTCTAAGTAAGGTCATTAACCCGGACGGGTTTAACGGACCGGAGTACTACGGGTCGTACGTCTTCCTTTTGCCCTCTATAAGCGAAATATACTACCTCTAAGGCGTAAGCTCGTAGCAGAGCCCGGAGGAGTCTGCTCTACTATTAGTAAGATAGACGGGCGAGGGGGTAGAGACCGATAGCGGCGAGTTACTGCGAGAGGAGGCAAGAGAGGTCGTTAACTATATACTCGCTAATACGGCCACGATAAGACTCTTATATGCTCCGCCGGGGGAGGTCCTATTCCTCGTAGATATTTAGAGCCGATAAAGTATAGAGATACGGACGTCGCAAAGGATACCTTTATAGCCCTATAGCAGTATTTATTTCGACTAAAAGCGGGAGCCGAAGCCGATAAAGGTTAGCGTTAATACGAAGGGGGCACTACGGACGGGTCTACTAGAGCTAAGTAGGGATAGTGATTACACCGATTAATTGCACGTCTCGATAGACGGTGCCTATGGTTCTTATCTACCCGCTACGTCGGCGGTGGAATCGCTGCTATTAGACGCACTATAGTCGGTGTATAAGATAAGTATAAGCGAAACTGCTATTCCGTTTATATCTCGACCCTAATTGCGACAACGGGTATAACTCTAGTGCCTGCTTTATTCTGCTTTAAACCTATAGGTAACTAGCCTTTTACGTCTTACGTAAGGGAAATACCGCGGCCGTCTCCGCCTCGTATAGCTCGTACGCCTATAGCTATAGCCTAAAGCGCTTAACGACGTGCTTATAATATAGTTCCTACTAAACGCGCTCGTAATTTAAGCGCCTGCCCGGAAGCTTGCCTTGCCCGACTCGCGACCTGCCCGCGTCGTAGTAGTATCTCGGCATAGAGTATTATAACAAAGATATATATAATATTAATACGCTAGGTATTTTAGTAACGTAGCTTTACGTTCTTAGGTAGTAGGCTATAGGAGGGTTACTACTTTATATAAACCGTGATATTAAGTAATATTAGCTAGTACTATACGGAGTAAGTTTATAGTATAATTAAAATACTACTAGGGCGTTTATTTAATTATATATTAATATAACTTAACTAATATAGATACCGTAGAGTTGCTAGTAGGGAAGGAGAGAGTATCGCCGGCGTAAACTAGGTACGTCGCAAGGAATATAATATAATATATAGTATATATAGATTAAAGACCGTATATAATAAGCGACTATAGTAGGAAAAAACCTATTAGAGGTAAGGCTCGTAACTAAGGATAGTACTAGGAGACGGGTAATAATGCCCTCTAGGTTAAGTCTATAACCGGCGGAATTCTAAGCGATATTGCGTTTCTATAGTATATAAACGATATAGTATAATACCGTGTAATATATATATATAGATAGGTTATAAGATGATTTTCGATATAAACGCGTGCTATAAGTTTTAGTGCAATAGGGCTAGGGTAGTATCGTTACCTAAATTAGCCTTTAACGCCCTTTAATACTTCCTTAAATCGAGCTTAACTATCGTCTTACTTAACCGGACCTTATATCCTAGCTATAGTAATATTAAATTATCTTATAAGATAGCCTTAGGAGAACGGAGCTATATTAGATCTCCTAAAGTATGCCCGTCGGGTATATAGGTAATCGCACCGCACTATTCTAACTGAGGGCCCCTAGTATATACTCTATAGTCGCCGGCGGTCACGATAATAAAAGTACTATATTCCGTACGGATTAGCTAGTAGGTCTTTTATAGAGTAAGGGCAGTAAATATAGATCGTTATCTATAGGATTTACCCGAGGTAGAAACCTTATTATAGGTTTTCGACGATAGATATTATTTAGAGCTATAGTAAGGGATCTATTAGTAGCCCTACTTTATAGATAAAGAGTTAGACTACGAAATAGAGGCAAGCATTAATTATTATCGCTCTATTTCTAGTAATATTTATATTAGGGTAAAATAGTAAGGCTACGAGGGCCCTACTTAGGAACTAGAGGATAATCTACTACGGTATAGTAACTTAGACGAGGATAGTATCTATAATATAGTTAATAGTAATAGGTAAAATAAGTTAGTTATACTTTTAGTAATTCGGTATAGGATATAAAGCGATATAAGACTATAAGAATAAAAGATATATAATATACTTTTATATCCTAGAATCCGTAGAGGGATATATAGCAACGAAATACTACTAATCTAGCTAGTAGTCTAACTCCCTTAATTTAAAGTTCTTATAAAGATAGTTACGAACGGCTCGGCGTAGACTATTATATACTCCTCCTTTAGCGGACACTTCGTTCTAATTAGTAATAAAGCCGTATATACCTATCTTAGCTATTTAGAAATACTAACTAAGAGTAAGTATCCTTTTAGGCGCTCTTTTAGTATTTAGCCTCCCTTATATCTTATCGGATATATCTAGGAAATACGCTATTTCTATATTACTAGTACTTAATACGGGTAGTATATATTCCTCCTATATTACCGGTATTATGCCTATATAGGGGACGATATTTCCTATAGCTTTATTTTCGACGATAGACTAAACATCCGCTTTACCTAGATATAAGATATACCGACTATATACCTCGCTTTATATATTAGTCTCTATATAGCTATATATATATAGAATCTATAGATAGTTAGTATATACGAACTAGACTAAATATAAATAGCCTTATATAGCTCTTTTAGGCTCTATCTTTATAGAGTATAGCGTCGATAACCGGCTTAAGCGCCTAATAAAGATCTAAATACCGGTTAGTATATATTAAATATAATCCCCTTATATAGCTTACGTATAGTTTAACCCTACTAAATTAGATAGATCCTTTTCGTATAACTTTTTCTCTCCTTATAGTTATACTATAGCTGCTTAAGGTATAGGAGTATAGGCACTATACTAAAACTAGTTATAAAGAGGACGACGTAGTCGAATGCCTATATAAGTATATAACGACCGTAAGGGCCGCTAAAGGCTGCCCTTAATAATATATACCGCGCCGATTCTATCTTAGCTCGATAATATAAGCTTTTAATAAGGCCCTAACGCGGTTCTACGATAAGATCTAGCGAGGTTTATAGGTCTAGTAACTACGATATAATAATAAATAGGTAACTTAATAAGAGAGATATAGAAGGTTCCTATAGGTTAAGGTATTATCTAGGTTAAACTATAATCGGCTAGGAAACTATTATTATAGCTAGAACGACCCTATAGCTTAGGCGGACGACTATATATAGCTATAGATAGCCCTATTTCTTATTACGATAGAGCGTTAAGCTAGTATAAGTTATTACTAAGGCAAGAATAATACCGCTAAATATTAATAAGGGAATCTAGTTATAATCCTTAATAGACCTAAGATACTTAGCTATAGCGAGCGTAATACCGATAGCGAGCATCTAGTAAATATAGAGATATAGTTTATAGGCCTACTTTCGTAAGAATAGTATAGAAAGAATAATAAGATAGAGCACGAGAACTATACCCTACCTAGACTTTAAGTAATACTTTCCCGATAGGGTTATAAGAGCTAAGAGAGGGATAAATACCGTAAGAGTATATACCCTCGTAGCGTTATCCGCGGTAAGTATACTATATACGGCGAAGATTACTCTATAAGAAAGTATATAACCCGCCGCTATTAAACTATAGGATCGGTAAATACGCTTAAACGCCCCTAGGCGTATATTAAATACGTCGGAAAGGAAGCTTAGGTATATTCCTAAGAAAACGGGGGCTATATTAATAAGGCCTATATTCCCCGTACGGCTAGTAGCTTAGAACTATAACTTAACTCTATATATAACGGTCGCTATATTACCGACTAGGTAGACTATATAAGCTATAATACTCGCGATTATCTATAGACCTAGTAGAGTATAGCGGTTAACGAGGAGGATATAGACGCTATAAAGGACTCGCCCGTCTTTAAAGGTCTAATATATAATCTATATAAAGAGAACCTAACTAAAGAAGAGTAACCTTTCGTTTAATATTAGGAGGATTTATACTAGAATATACCTTATAATTAAGGTAACGCCTTATACTAATTTCTAATATCCTAAGATAATGTCTAAGTAGCGGCTAAGGCCTAATAGCTAATATATCTTTAGATACTTAACGATATTAAGAGTAGTTCTTAGGGGACTATACTTTCCGCGGATAGCGCCGATATCGACGATACGCTAGCTCGCTATAGCGATATAGAGTCCGCTACTACGCTCCCGGGCAGCGACCTTAATAAATAAGGCCCTTAGATACTTATTAACGTTAGTCCGGTAACTAGCTTCGCGGAGATAGGATATACTACCGTAGCTAGCTTTATACTAAACTATCTATAGACTATAGCCCTTTAACTCGTTTGCCTATTTCTAGATAAGTATACTATTAATCTAGACTTAGCGGGTTAGTATCTTTAATATACCGGCGGGCCGGGTAGTATAGGAAAGTTAAGGATTATCGATGCCTTTAAGGACGTATTCGTAGCGAGGAACTAGCTATATCTTCTATAAATAACTAGCACGTTAGGTAGTTTAGCGGCCTAGATTAGCGGCACGACTATCTACTCGGCCTATAGGTTAGATTCCTATTACGATCTAAATAAACCGCCTCCCCCTTTCTTAGAGGCAAAGAAGTAGATCTAGAAATAGAAGCTAGTACTTATAATTAATAAGGTTAGTATACTAAGAGGAGCTACTCTATATAACGTTAGTCGTTACCTATAGGCACTCTATAACTATCTAGATAAACCGTTTAGCGGGATGCTTATTATTCTACTAATAGGAGACTTTTATTAGTTCGCCCCCGTATAGGAAATAAGCCTACTAATTATTAGACCGCCGGACTAAATAGAGACCCCCCTACGATAAGCTACTATCTCTTACTATAGCGGCTATAGATTATAGTATCTATTTAAAACCGTAGTGCTCCTCGAAGACTAAGTCTATATATATAACGATCCCTAACTCTATATACTCCTAGATCGAGTTCGTAATAGGCGCTAGACCTATAAAGATCTAAGCTTACTTAATACTAATATTATAAGACGCTCGTAAATTACCTTCTATAATAGTTTACGCGCTATAACGCCGCTAAACCGTACCTAGTAGGCCCTTAATATAGAAGCTATTATAGGCTAAGCGTGCTTTAACTAGCGGTATATCTATATCTTTATCTCGACTTATACCTAGCGTAGCGGCGCGCTTTCTCTAGATATCGTAGCGCGAACTATCGGATAAGGCGACGACTTTACCTATAAAGTCCCTAGTATTATCTTCTATACCTAGGGCATGCCCGTGGTTATAAATAAGAATACCTATACTAGCCTAAAGGTTATAAATAAGGCTAACTTTACTACTATAGATATAATAATCGATCTTAATTACCTAGGATACTACTTAGTAGATAACGTAACTATTTACTTTAGGCTACCGCTTAGTATTCTTTTATAGTCCGAGGAGACGAAAGCCTTAGCGATACTATCCCTCTTAGTCGGGATAGTACTTATCCGACCTATATTATATACGCTTAATTCGACTAGCTCTTACTTTAAATTCTTATCGGTAAGATATATATAACGTAGATTACCTATTACGCTAGCGTTCGTCCTTACTAACTATAAATCTTAGGGTAAAACGTTTATAGAAGTACTCTTAGAGCTATATAAAAATCGTTTAACTAATAGCGAACCCTTTAAATATAATTTTACGAGCCTTTATATTTAACTATCTAGGTATACTACGCTCTATAGTATTAAACTCCTTAGTCCTATAAGATACTAGGATTTTATTAATAATACGCTAGATCGAGCTATACTTAATAGAATACATAGACTTATAAACTTAGCGGCGTAAATAAGACGGGTATATAAAGGTAGCGATTTAGAAAAGTAGTAATACTAGTTAATCCGATCGTTTATATACGCCTTTTTATACGTAGAAGAGTTATACTTAATAAGGTAACCGGGCCGTACGCTAATTATCTAGATCTTACTTTACTCCCTTCTTAGGACGTAAGTGCTTTTACTCCTTATAATAATTTACTTACTATTTCTTAAACGCTTAGCGGCTATAAAGCTATCTCGGCGGCCCTTCTCCTTCCTTAAATAGGTCGAGGATATAGTTATAGAATATCTATACTCCTTTAAGATACTATAGATAAAATAGCCTCCTATCCTTACGCGCGACTATAATAGTACTAACTTATAACTACTATTCTAAAGGTATAAACCTAGAGTCGGTATTAATATTAAGGTATATAGTAATCTAGTTATTAAGGTCTACCTTATTAATAGACTAAGTCCCTATTTAATAGAGGACTAGCGGGACCTCGATAAGCGCTAGGACGGAGGGCACCGACTATAAAAATATATTATAATTCGCAGGGATTATAATAATAAACTAAAAGGGAAACTTATATTTCTTAGCCTTATATTAGATAATAATAGCTTCGATATACCCCGACTTACTATATATTTCCCTTAAACCTAGTATACTTATCGGCGGCGAGGTATATATAGGCGGTAGGGTAGGTTTTATAGCTAGCGCTTATTAGGGCGATATCTCTAGCTCTAAATTAGTATCGATATTATCTTACTTTAAGTAATTAATTAAAGGTATTAAGTCGATTCTTAATAAATTATTACCCTTTACTAGTATAAAAACTTCTCGCGAAACCGATATATGCCTATAGCGGGTATATATCGCGACTAAAATACTAACTAATACTAGGAATTAATTTAGTAGTATTAATTACCCTTAGTAACGATACTATGCCGAGGCTAAGGGGTAGGTAGACGTAGTAGCGGCCCTCGATATACCGGGCTCGATTAAAGCGCGTAGCGCAAAGAGACGCTACCCGAATTTATATACCCCGATAGGGCGAGTTAATAAACCTAAAGTAGCGATGCGATACCGGCCTAGGCGCCGAGCGACCCCGTAGAAAAAGCAGTATATAACGAACTCGCGGGCTTTATCCTAAGCGTATAGTTTAGTAGGGTATAGGTAGTAGTTAAACGGCTCTCTAAGGCGAAGAGCCGCGCTAGTAGCGCGTTATTAGCGGTGCTCCGCGCGGATAAGAGCTTTAAGATAATAATCTAGGATATAATTAAGGAGGTAGTTAAGGAAGAACTCCGCTTAGGCATTGCTTTAAGCCTAGGGGGCCCTAAGCGAACCTAGGCCGCGGTCGTAGCTAAGACTAAGGGACCAACCTAATATAAAGCTATAGTAAAATAGGTCTTACCGCGCTATAAACGCGAGATTATCGTAGTCCTTACTAAGGCACTACCTAAAATCCTAAGCCGTAAACTAAAGGATATAGTAAAGGCGGTAAATACGGCCTTAAAAGCTATAAGCGCTATAGCGGCGAGGCGCCTTTAAAGCGGAGATATCGCGGTTATATTTAATACCGCGGCGAGAGCCTATTAAAGGGACTAAGGCTAGGTTAAGGCCGTGTTTAGACTAGAGGCTACGATCTCCTACCGCGCGTATATAGTAGTCGCTAAGAACGTCCCCTTAGGGGTAGCGATAGTAGATAGGGAGCGATTACTTTATAAGATTATAAAAGCGAATAAAGTTAAGGTCCTTTAGGCCTAGGCGCTATACCCTTAATCTAAGATATTAATAGCGACGACTATACTTATTAAGGTTAGTAGCTTAGAGGAGGCTAATAGGCTCTATAACCTAAGCTTAGTCCTTAAAGTATAGATCTTTTAATATAAACCCTATAATAAGTCGGTCTAACTATAAAGGTACTATAACTACTATAGATATAGCTATATCGCTAAGCGATATATATCGATATAACTTTATAGCTAATATAAGAGTATAGTATACGATAAAGGTAAGGATAAATATAAGGCTAAGAAGGGCGAAATCCCCTATAACTATATCTTATACTAAGGGGACTACTTATTATAGACCTAGACCTACCCTATAGTAAATAAAGCCTAGGAAAAAGTAAGGGAAAACTACCCGCGTTAACCTTAACGGTTCGCGAATACTTAGATATATACTAAGTAATAGGTACTCCTTACCATCGAAACCTAGGGCGTTCTTAAATTAACTATAGTCTAGAAGCAGGGACTAAGTAGACCGCGCTAAGATAAGAGGTCGAGCTCGAGATACCCGCCGGCTAGTAGGGCTAAGAAGGCCGAACTAAGTATAAATAATATTCGTAGGTATAGTAGATAGAGAAGCGCTAAGAGATAGAGCGCCTCCCTCCTTATATAGACGACCCCTTTTACCCTAACCCTACCTATATATAACTAAAAGTATTATTCTAGAATATATAGAAGAGATATAAGCTAGCTCGGTTAGCGCTTTACTATTAGGCTAGCTTTAACCTAATAGTACTATAGGAAGTAGAAGCTATACTAAGAGGCGGCCCCCCCCCCCCTTAGAGCGGCGCCCTATAGCCTAGTCTATAGGGAGGGGAGGTACGCGCTATATATATATAAAAGGCTTAGGCTAAGGACTTAGTCGCCCTAGTCTAGACTAAACTAAAGCGAGGTGATTTTTAGGGATAGTACTAGACTATAGGCGATTTACTTACTACTAAGGGCCGCGAGGGTAAGAGCGCTATATAACCTAAGCGTAATTAAACTAAAGCACCCTATAGTAATAGTAAGGGACTTTAATATCTATTACCCGCTCTAAGATAGATATAATAAAACCTTAGATAGCGCGATATAACTTATATAAGAGGCGATAAGGCTATAACTTAAACTCGCTACCTTAAGAGGGAAGTATATAAGATTTTTCTATAGCTAAAGGGATAGTACTATCGACCTAGCTTAAGTAACGCTAGAGACTAGAATATAGTATACTAAGCCCGACTTAGACTTAACTAGGTTAGACTATATCCCTTAAACTATTATACTATAGGTCGATACCTAAGCCTAGGCACCTAAACTAGCCTTAAGGTAGAAAGAAGTAAAAGTAAAGCTAGTTAAAGCTAAGATTACGTCTTAGCTAGGACTATACTAGCTAATACTTTAAACGCCTAAGGATATCGATAAGGACCTAGACTATATCTTTACTACTTTAGCGTAGATCGCGATAGCTATAGTTCTACGCTAAGAGCGAGTATTACCTAAGGGCAATATATAGTTTACCTTAGAGGTAGGGAGGGTAACGAGGGAGGCTAAGAGGGTAAGGAAGAAGTATAAGTAGGAAAGGAACGAGGCGAACTAAGAAGACCTATATAAGGCGTTTATAGCTTAGAAGTAGACCGTCCGCGAAGTAAGGAGGGCCTACTAGTATAAGTTCCTAGAGGAATTTAGCGCTAATAATACTAAGCTCTAGAATATAAAGAGGTAGGTAAGACTCTATAGTAAGCTATTACCGGAACTAACCTATATCCTACTACTAGTTAAGGAAGGCGAGGACCGACTAATAAAAACCTTTAAAAGGAAGGCTTAGCTACTAGCCGCTAAGTTCTTCTTACTAAAGGCTAGTACGACCTAAGGGCTACCCTAGCCTATAGCTAAGGCGACCTTTATAGTTAACTAATAGATCTAGCTAGCCGATATTATAAGGGCGCTAGGTAAGATAGTAAGCTAGAAAGCGGCGGGTTTAAATAGCGTCCCCTTAAGGTTTATTAAGAAGTACGGCCTAGCCTTAGTCTAGCGACTAGCTATAATCTTTAACGCCTATACCTAACTCTTATATTTCCTAGGTCGGTTCTATAGCGCGAACGTAGTAGTTATCTAAAAGCTAGGTAAGAGGCCGGACGCCTACTATATAGTAGGGGGTTAGAGACTAATTTCCCTCCTACCTATAGTAGGAAAAGTACTTAAGTAGATACTAGCCTAGAGGATCGCGGGAGTAGCGGAGGCGAATAGTATCCTATTAAATAGATAAATAGGAAATAGGAGGGAACGCTTTATAGAGGCGGCGATCCTACTAGTAATAGAACTAATATATATAATATAGGCTTAAAGGGGCATTATATTATTCCTATAGCTAGATATTAAGGGCGTATTTAATATAGTTAACTATAATAAGCTTATAAAGGAACTAAAGCTTAAGGGATACCCTAGGTAGCTTATAAGCTTAATATAAAGCTTTATAAGCGATAAGAGATCGACCCTTTACTTTAATAAGAAGACCTTAGAGCTAACTTAAGTACTAATAGGAGTCCTTTAAAGCTCCCTTTTATCCTTAATCCTATTTTTATACTATATAACCCCCCTATATAAAAGGCTTAGTATAATATATAGTATTTATATTATTAGCTTTACTAATAATATAAATATAGTTAGTATTAGACCTAACGAGGCTACTATAGTAGTACGCTTAAAGGAAGCCTAGAGGGTATACGCGGAATAGGTAACTAAGTTTATAGTTACTTTTAAACTATTAAAGAGCGAATTACTATACTTTATATAAAGGAGATAAGCGATAATAACGCTAGTCTACCTTAGGGCCGACGTAGTAACTCCGGTCTAAGAGGCCCGCTTACTAGGGGTTTAGGTATACCGGAAACTATATTAAAAGGCGTACCTAAAATAACTCTAAGCGAAGTTAAAGTACTAGACTATAGCCCTAACCGGGCTCGCGGCGTCTATATAGGGCTATACCCTACTATACGCTAAGGAAGTCTATAGTAAGGTAATCTAGTCCTTAATCTCTTACGCTATAGTTATATTTTATAAGATAACGCCTATAGGGGGGAAACTACGCGGAATCGCGCGGGACCTTACCTAGGACTAGTTAGCCTACCTCTAGGTAGTAACGGGTGCCTACCGCGCGACCTTAGTCTACTAAGTTAAAGCGGAGGTATAGGTGCCCTTAATTAACCTTTACCTAAACTAAAGAATAACGGATACCCTTTAAAGGCTAGAGGACTTAGGGCTCCTAGGCTAAATCTAACGCGCGTTTAACGTAGTTACGGGTATACTTAAAAAGAGGTAACGCTAGAAAGAGGATAGACCCTTAGCGGTACTACCTTTAAGTAGACCCCCCCTTATAGAGGAGATAAGGGGGGTCTAGAGCTAAATAGGATCGGACGACCTCCTAGATAAAGCTAAGTCGCTCGAAAGGCTAAATAAGGAATAGGCCGCTTAATAAAACGCTAAGGAAGACGCGATCTAATAATACTAAACTACCCTTTACCCCGCCGACTTCCTACCTTAGTTCGATAAAGCGATAATACTAAACCGTTATAAGGGCCTCCTTAAGTATATTAGTATAGTAATTACCTAGATATATATAAGAAAAATTAAGCTTAATAACTTCCTCTTTAACCGATAAGTCCTTAGCGTAGTTTCGCTAATATATACCTATAGATAAAGATAGGATACTATCTACTATATAATAATCGACTATCTACTAATAGTAAAGGCGAGGGAGTCCCTCTTAATATAGGCCTAAGATATAGGTAATATAAGAGCGGGCCTTTAAGGGAAAAGAATAGCGGCGCCGCTAGTATAATAGTTCTTTTACTTAGGTAGGCTCCGCTAGTTCGACCTAGCTTAGAGGCTATACGTAGATATACTAGATAATAGAACTAGGGTCGCGTTAAGGATAGAGCGGCCTTAACTAAGACTACCTTAGCTAACTACTTCCCTTACTAAGGCAACCTAAGAAGGGAGAGGACTTATAATTATAGGACTATAGCTTTAACCGAACTAGACCTAAACTAAGTATACACCTCGCTAATTAAACTATAAACTAAATAGAACTAATATAACTTAACTAAACCGACCTTAATAGCTATAAAATAAGACTTACTATTAAAAGACTATAACCGAATAAGACTTAACTTAGAACTAAACTAAGATAGAGCCGATAACTAGCCCCCCCCCTTAAACTATAACCTTAGCCTAGCTCGTTAGTAGTAACGTCTACCTTATTATTATAGCGGGAATAATAAGACCCCTTTAAGGTAGTACGCGGAGTATAAAAGGAAGTAACCTAAGGCTTATAAGGAGTATAGGGACTACTACCGCTATAAGAACCCTAATAATAACTAAATAGACCTAACCCTAAACCTAAACTAAAGCTAGCTTAGACGGCTAGCTTATAAGATAAAGTAACGACCGGGGTCTATACTAAGGTAGGACCTATACCGGCGGCGGTATAGAGGCGTTCGCTATAGCCTATACTATAACTATAGATCTAATCGAGGTTAAGACTAATAACGATCTTAGCTAGAACTAAACTACGATAGCTATAAAGACGCTATTAGATAAAGTTAGGAGCGTTAATAGGATTAGTAAGCGACGTAAGATAGGGACGCTTTAGGGCGGGCTCGGCGCTAAGAGAACTACCGGGCTATAGCTCGGCGTTAAAGGGAGACACGGTTAGCTCCTAAGCTAGCTCCGCGACGGCCGCGGGTATAGATACCTTAGCCTTAGCCTTAAATAGGCCTTAAACGCGGCTACCGCCTTACCCTTACCTTTACCCTTTCCTTTATTAACGGGGACTAAGGCTAGAATAGGCCTAGTAAGACTAGTAAAATTAAAACTACTATCCTCCGCGTTAAGGCCGTCGCTAGTAATAGGATAGAAATAGTTAGCGAGATCGTTAACCGCTATAAGAGTCTTTTAAGTAACTAAGAGCGACTTAGGCCTAACCTAGGCTAGGGTCTTAATAGCGTCGCTAAACTTACCTAGGTATTTCTCTAAGGACTTATATATATAGCGGGTATTATCTATAAAATAGGTAAAAGCTAACGCGAGCGTTTCTATATTCTTAGTAACTATAGCTAGACTAAGGGCGGACTCGCTTAACGCGCCCTTACCCTTAATAGTAGGGGCCTTCTAACTAATATAAATATAAGTTTCTAGAGTAGTATAATAAAGGCGCTCTTATACTAAACCCTTAATAAGGGAAGGGCTATCGACCTTAGACTATACTTAGTAGAGAGTATTAGCGGCCTTTTTACTTTTAGAGGTAATCTAGACTATAGATTAATACCGAACTTAGATAGTACTATAGCGGGAAGGGGTTACTTACTTAGTAATAAGACTAATTAAAGTCGGCGTAAGCGATATATACTTTAGCCTTTATAGCTATTAAAGTTAGTAAAAATACTAAAGGTAAGACTAACTTAAGATAAAGCTAGGATTAATATATATAAGACTAGTTTTAATAGCTAGTAAAGGACTTATAGGTAAGCTTATTAGTAAGACGCCCGATATACGTAAAATATAGGATAGAGCGCTCCGATCCCGCTACTATAGCGACTTTCTTATAAGGAGGGGGTTTTAAAGGAGGCGAGCCGCTACTACCTAAGTCGGCTTCTTAGTTAGATATAGTAACGCGACGACGAGCGAACTAAATATAGTACTAAGGAGACCTAGAGTTATAGAAATAAGGCGGGTAAGGTAGTAGTTAGGCCTATAAAAGAGATAGATAATAGAGGGATAAGAGGAGGCACGTATAGAACTAAGGGGGGAGGGTAGGTATATATAGGCGCGAGCTAGGCGCGCGTAATTAGTAACTATAAGATAGAGGGTAAATATAGGCCGCCGCGCCCTTAATCGGGAAGTCGCGTAGCTAGATAGGAACCGATTTACGATTAGCGGAGCTAGCTAACCGAATTTCGATTAGCCGGCCCTACCTAAGAGCGACCTATATTAGCGCCCGGCCCGGCAACCGGATATTACCTGCCCTACTAACTAACGGACTAATAAGCTAACGCGACCGCGGCTACGCGGCTACGACGCGGGAGCTAGGGTAAATAAAGGCGCCCGCGAGTCGGGCCCTTAGAGAGAGACTACTGCCTATAACCCTAGGCCTAGGCTAGTAAGCCCGGGCCGTAGCCGCTTAGGATAGTAGCGGCTATAGCCTAAGAGGGCCCGCGCTAAGACGCGATTTCGCGGGAGGAGCCTATAGTAGCTAGCGTAAATTTCCTATATATTACTATTACGACCTCGTTTAAAGCGGACCTATACTAAAAAAGGGGAGGGTTTTCCCCTAAGTACTCTAGCTTTTCCCTCCTATTTAATATTAAAGTTCTAGATACCTTTAGCTAGGTCCTTAGCGTAATCTTAATAATAATAATTACCCTTTACTATATAATTTATAACGGTTTAGACTCCTTCGACCTTTAAGATAATAGCTCTTAGAAAGGCTTTATTACGTCCTTACCCTACCCTAAGCTTATTATATTATAGTAGGGTAAAATAGCGTCTAAGTAGCTATACTATTAAAAGTAAGCTTTATCTTTCCTTTTAATAAACTTATTAGTATTAAACTAAGCTAAATACTTTAGTCTTATTCCTTAAGGTATTAGTAGACCCTATTATTACGACTATAGCTACTAGGTAGCTAACGGTCGACCGCGTTAAGCGCGTAATATAGCCTAATAAATAAATAGTTAGTATAACTATCTAATAGATATAGGATCGAAGGGATTATAGAGATCTAAGTAATCTAGGATTAATAGGATTACTATACCCTATACGATCTAACGTTAGGGATTATAGCTAGGCCTATAATCTAAGGATAGTCTTTATAGGTATATATAGCTACCTACTTTTACTCCTTTAAATAGATAGCTCTCTAGCTTTTAATATAGATCTTTATTACGATTCTATCTTTAATTCTAATTACCTAGTTATAGTCTATAGTCTATAACCTCCGACTTATTACTAATATAATATACTTATTATTACTTAAACTACGCCCTATTATATCTACTAATATAAACCCCTTAATAGGTTTATCTCTTAGGAATAATACTAGTCGTTATACGTTAAAAGCTCTTATTTAGTATAATACCGCGTTACTCTAAGTAATATCGTAACTATTAATATACTTATATAGTAAGCTAGATTAACTAACTCTAGAGCTACTATATTACCTTAGGATATAATATATAAGATTATCGCCCTTTAATATAAGGTTATAAGAATATACCCTTATATTCCTATTTTACTATTATAAAGAAATAATAGGCATAGGGAGGCTTTATAGAATAAGCTAGTAAAAAGAGGCTCTATAATATAGTCTAAGGGAATAACCCTTAAAAGATAAAGACCTTTACTAGACATCTATACCTTCCTCTAGGAAAGGCGGGTTAGGATAAGCCTATCCTTATAAATAAAAATATATATAAAATGCATAAGTTAATTACGAGTAGAACGGATACCTTATTGCCTATTTTAGCCTAGCGGTTCCGAAGATATCCGCGATACGAGAATAGGTAGGGCATAGAACATTCTAGTTAAATCTACTACTTATACTAGAACCTATAGTCTTACGTTAACTATTACGCTATAATTAGACTACCTACTAAGTTAGGAAGATATACTATAGATAGAGCTTTTTAAGCACTATAGAATATACTAGAAAGCTAACTAATTAGTTTACTAGTAGGCGAGTAATAGTCTATAAAAGACGAAGGATTTCCCTAGGAGTAGTAGATAGAATAAGTAAGTTTATAAGTATCTTTTGCAACGCTATTCTTTTAATATATTATTTAGCCCCTTATATACTCGTTATAAATTCCGGACGAAATCCTATCCTATACTCCTTCGACCGATCTTTCCGCTTACGTTATCGATTACCCGATTCTACGCTTATTACTTATACCTAACTTATAAAGGTATAGTTACTTAAGAATAGAGAAGGTAATAGATAAGTTAAGGACCTTAAAGAAGTAGTTAAACTAAAATAGCTAGGACTATTCGATAGTACTTATAGTACGCTTCGAGACTTTCTTACTTAACTTAAGGCCTATTATTAGTTTTACCCTATTAAACTCTTAGACTTAGTTAAAAAGGTACTTTATATAGGAAATTATTTATTTAAAATAGCACTTATTTAGTTTAGACCTATTATAAGGGACTTTCTTAATAACTAACTAGCGCGATAAGATAACGAAATAAATAAAGTCTTTACTAGTTTCTAAGGATTTAAAGAAGCTATTATAAAGGTATTTAAAATAACCGATAAAGAACGAAAAGCTAAATAAAAACTCTAAGAACTCTAATAAAGGATCTTAGTATTAGATTATACTACGAAGTTCCGTTAAGTTACCTTAAAGCTTAATTAAAACGACGAACCCCTTATATTACGATTCTATAATAAGCTTAAAGAAGAAGTTAAAGATAAGCTTTATAAGGAAAATCGACCTAATAACCTCTTAGACTATATTACTATAGTAGTATAAATCGACGATAGATAGTATATATAACGCTAAGAAAAGAAATAAGGAAGAGGAAACTAAAACCCTTTTTATAGAAATAACTTTAGCTAATACGCTAACTATAAAAAGAAGCGCGAAACTCCTATTACCTACGCTTATATAACTAACCTAGGTAAGATAGATCTAAATATAATATAAAAAAATAAAGGAAAGTATTTTAACTATAGGAAACTTAGGTATTACTTTAAAGAATATAGATAACCTTATAAAGAGAAGAAAACCTACTAGGTACTAGCCCTAGAAGGTAAGAAATACTTAAACGCTACTAATAGATAAGAACTAAAGTATAAACTCCTTAGTTAGACTATATACTATAACGACGAATATATAGTATACTTAAGCGATAAGAATAATACTAAATAGTTCTTAAAGCTATTAAAGAAAACCTTTATAATAATATAATAAAGGGATCTTAAAATATAGAAATAAGTTAAATTTATAGAACCGGAATACCCTTATCTTAGAAGAGTCTCTTAAGACTAGATTAAAAAGAATAGTAAATAATTCTAAGAAGATATATAAAATAAAAATCGATAATAATAATAGGTAGTCTATAAATAATATAATAAAGAAGATATAAATATAGCCCTTATACTTATAAAACTTAGATAATAACCTAAGGAAGAATAATAAAGTATTAATAATATAAGCTTTAAAAAATAAGAAATACTTACGGAAACGGAAAATAAGAATAAACTTATACTACTACCCTTACTACTAAGGGAGAATACTACGATTAAAGAATATACTTTATACTTTAAAGAATTTAAAGAAATACTTAAAATTAAAACCTAATAAACGCCTTAAATTCTTATAGAAACTAATAAGCTATATTAATTTAATATTAACTAGTACTACGTAAAGGAGACTATACTATAGCTATCGCTATAGTTAATACCTTTATAGCTCTATAATAAGAATAATAACTATAAGAAGAATTTAAAAACGATCTATAAATACTAATTACTTATAAGTACTATAAGTATATTTTATAGATATTATACGTTTACCTAAATTATATAATATACTTCTAGATAAAGGTATAGTATAATACCTTCTTAGTTAAGTTTAAAGGATAAGTACTTTTAAAACCTTACCTAAGTATAGAACTAAACTACTAGAAAATCGATTAACGCTACCTAAACGACTAAGTTATATTATTAGAACCTAATTATAGTACGCTATTTAAATACCGCGACGATTATAGTTTACTAATAAAATATCTTTTAGAGATATATAAAATCTATAAACTCGCTAAAATAAAGGAATAATATAGCGCTACTTGCTTTAAGGTATCTAAACTATTAATCTTTTAAAGACTTATATAACGAATTAAATATAATAAAGAAGATTATAATAAATATATATACTTAAACTATAGAGTTTATAAATATAAAAAAGTATAAGTATAGTATAAATAGTATAACGGTATACTAAAAGATTATTAGTAATATATATAAAGGCTATAAGCTGTATTTAGCTAAGGAAGAATTAATAAGGAAATACTATATAAAAAATAAAAAGATACTAAACGAAAACTTAACCTTTAATATAAAAATAAATAGAATTATAAAGTATAGTATATAATTAACTACGAAGTAATATAATATAAATAATATAGCGTTAAGAAATAAGAAATCTTTAATTAGCTATAAGAAATTAGTCTTTTAAGCCCTAATATAATACTATACGACGAAAATATAAAGAAACGATATTAATAATAAATTAAAGAAGAATACTTAAATAAAATAAATAAGGACTAAGTAAAAAATAAGGTACGCTATTTATAAAAGGGCTATAGACTAGTACGATATAATAAGATCTAAAGACCCTATATATAGTAACGGTAAGCTATAGTAACTAAATAGTATTAGATATTTAAATCGCGGGATATTATATATATATACTTTTAAATTATAGTATAATAAGTAATTACGTTTTACTTAAAGTCGTTAATTGTTACTAACTTATATAAAGATATAAGAAAGATCTATATAAACTTATAAATATCGAAGGAGAGGCCTTTAACTATAATAATAGAATTATTAATATAGAGATTAATTACCTTAATATTAATATCTAAGGCTATAATAAATAAGTTAACTTTAATATTATAGATATTAAAGAATATAACCTTATATTAAGACTTCTATAGCTATAAGAGAGCAACCTACTAATTAACTAGAAAACTAGCTAGCTATATTAAAATAAAGATATAAGTTTCTAAGACTAATAGATTTAAGAGAAAGTAAAATTTTATAATAATTTAGCTACTAAATAAGATAAAATAGATAACCGTTTAAGTAAATTATTATAGGCTTTAGTAATATAAATAAAAATAGTAACTAAACTAGTAGATATAATAAAATCGACTAATAAGACCTATATACTAACTAATATAGCTATATAACCTAGTATTTAATATAAATAAAATAAAGGATATAATATAAAGATCTAAAGAGTTATTACTACTCTAAGGAAAGACCTTAAATAAATTAATAAAGAGCCTAAGTTAAGAGAAACTAGCTCTTAAAAGAAAGAATAAAGCCTATAAGATAAAATAAGGAATATCCCTTAGGAATACTAGAAATATAATAAACTCTTTAAGGAAGAATATAAGAGCGCTACTAAGAGGTATAGGCTAATAAAGTACTCGGTACTAATATATAGGTAGGGTATTAGTAGGGAATCGTACCTACCCCGCTTATATATTATAGACCTCTTACTACTCTAACTAAAGAGGAAAAATCCCTCTTCCTATAAGCTTTAGTTTTATAATAAGGAGAATATAATATATATAGCGTAGTACCTCTAGCTATCTCTACTACCTAACTAATTATACTATAATATATATTCCCTTATAATTTCTAAAGCTTCCCTTTTTAGTTACCTAATAAAGATAGCTACTTAAAGAAGACTATATAACGCTCCTATAGCGCGACGTAGTAGTTAACTAGTCGAGGCCTCTTTATTATATATATTAGGTATCTACTTAAGAGATAAAGAACTAAAAGATATATCCTTAAAATAGACCCTTATTATAGACGATATTCTAACTATATTAAAGATATCGCTACTTATAAGCGTAAGGCCATTAACTTATAAAGAAAAGCTTACGGCCTTATAAGCGCGTATTAAAGAGCTAGAGGAGACAAAACGCCTATAAGACCGCATTATATAATTAAAGGAGGAAATTACTAAACGAGCTAGCGCTATCGCTATCTATTTAGGAAAGCGTCGATAGTCCTACTCCCTTAAATTAGATAGTAGTCGCGGTAGCGAGGTTAAGATTAAAAATATTACTTAATTATCTTAACCTATTAATATATAGAAACGTCTAAACTAAACTTATAATTTAAAGGATAGCTTTAAGGCAGCGCTTAAACGCTTTTATCGCGATAAAATAAAGATCTTTTATATAGTAGATTATATATATAGCGACTATAAAGTAAGATAGCGCTAATACCTTAAAAAATAGACGCCGATTAACTAAACTAAATATAGTATAGATTAAGTATACTTTAAGGAGTAGATACTTATCTTAATTAAGGATATTATAAATAAGGAGATACTATTAGCGATATAATTAAAGAAGGCTTACTAATAAGAAGGCTAGTCCCCCTTAGAGTTTAGCTTATACCTTAACTCCTTAGAGAGGTATTTTAAACGCTTATTAAAAAAGGCGTATACTCTTATATTTTTCGCTAAGCTAAAGCTATAACTTTAAGACTAAATTAACCTTTATTTAATACCTATTTATACCTATTAACGGGAAGAGCTTATATAAGTCGCTTAACGATATTAAGATACTACTATTAATAAAAGGCAACGTATTAATACTACTTTTACCTTTAAAGGAACTAAGAATAAAAGTAATACTATACCCTAAGGTAGTATATATAGGGGAAGGAATTAAAGAGGCTAATAAGCTAGGCTAAATCGTTAAGGAAATACTACTAATTTAACCGATAACTAGTAAGCTAGCGATATACTTACTAAGGGCTAAACTAAGGGACGTTATTAAAGAAAAAGATCTTTTACTTAATTAGGAATTATATATTTCTAATATAATAAGCTAGGACACCTATTTATAGAATATACTAATTCTCTAAAAGTAGAAACCTTAGTAAAGACTCTTAGACTTAATATCGTAAAATAAGGAAAAGGTAAGATATTAAGGTAAACGCCTCTCCCTTAGTAAACTTAATACTTATAAGATAGTTACTTAAAACTCTTATAACGATATTAAGGCGAAACCCTATTAAAGTCCTTATATACCTAGATACTTATAGTACTATTAACCTCGTAAATATATACTTTACCTAATAATAAGGATTACTATAAGTAGCGCTATTATACCTTAAGTTATTAAGGCTTAGTAATAGTAAGGTAAGGGAGTATAAAGTATAGTTAATACTACTCCGAATAATAGATATAAGAAGTACTAAAAAGATAATTACTTATTTCTATATTAATACTAATAAGTTAACGCTAAATAATTAAGTATAAATCCTTTTATTAGTTACTACCTTAAAAGATAAATATATCTATATTATCTTATAGAAATAATAATAGTAGTTTAAGTATTAACTAGGTAGTAAAACCCTATAGAATCCCTATAGATTCTTTTAGGAATATAAGAATAAGGTAAGGGTATATATAATAGCGCTTAATCCTAAGCTAATCCCGCTATTAAATAAAGATAAGGATAAAGGGATTTTATAGGAAGAATAGGCTAAAATCCTATTAACTCTTTACTAGTTTAAAGATACCTTCTTAGCTAATAAATCCGATTTATTACTAGCTAAAAAGGGAATAGATTACTTAATTAATTTAATCCTTAATATAGAACCTCTTTATAAACCGATTTACCCTCTATTATAAAGGGAACTCTAAGTATTACGCGACTAGATCTAAGATATAATAAAAAGGAAAATAATCTAAGAGTTAAAGAGCTTAGCTAGGGCGCTTATTCTTTTTATTCTAAAAAAGGATAGTACCTTATAGCTATATATAAACTACCGAGGACTTAACTAGGTTACGTAAAAGAATTAGTACCCTTTACCCCTTATTTTAGAGATTATTAACCGCTATTAAGGAGCTAAGTATTTTTCTAAGATTAATATATAGAATATATATTAATATATTTAAATTTAAGAAGGAGATAAATAAAAGACTACTTTCTAAACGTATTATAGATATTTCGAATACCTAGTAATGCCCTTTAAACTTACTAATATACTAGCTATATTTTAGAGCTATATCTATTAAGCGCTTAAAGGGCTTATAGATATAATCTACGTAGTTTACCTTAACGATATCCTTATATACTTTAAAATAAGAGAAGAATATACTAAATACTTAAGATAAGTAATAGAAAGGCTAAGGGCTATAGAGCTCTATATAAAACCATCGAAGTATATCTTTTATTAATAGTTAGTTAAGTTCCTTAGGTTTATATTATCTATCGATAGGGTATTAATAGACCCTTAACGGGTAAAAGTAATAGCTTAATAGCCTAAACCTATAACCTACTATAATATTTAGGTTTTCCTTAGGTTTTATAATTTTACCGATAATTTATATATAGGTACTTAAGAGTTATAGCGCCCTTAACTATATTACTAAAAGGGAGTAAAAATAAAAAGAAGCTAGGGAGTATAGAGCTAAACCTTACTAAAAGAGTAGCGTTTTAAGCTCTTAAGGATGCTTTTTAAGAAGCCCTACTCTTTTAATATTACGATCTAGAAAGATATATTTATATCGAAATAAATATATTATAATTCGTAATAATAGGGATTATCTTTTAACTTAATAATAAAGGGCGTTACTATCCGATTATATTTTAGTTAAGGAAGTTTACTAAAGCTAAACTTAATTATAGTATTTTAAACTAAGAACTCTTCGCTATCGTTAAGTTATTTAAATACTAGTAATATTATATTAAAGGGGCAGCGTATAAAGTAAAGGTATTATTAGACTACTATAACCTTTAAATATTTATATACTAGACCTCCTTAAATAGGAGGTAAGTAAGATAGTATATATATTTAGTACTATTTAACTTTATAATTAAGTATTATATAGGTAAATCTAACTTAGTAAACGCGCTATCGAGAATACTTAGATATAAGGGCGAAAAGCCCTTATTTATAGAACTATTACTAAAGCTATAAGCGAAACTAGCTACTATTAATACCGTATCTATATAAAGAAATAATAAGGCGTTTTTATAAGTAAGGAGATACTTAACCTTAAGTTAATATAAGCGTAGTAAAGTACCTTTATATAAGGAAAATATATAAGCTTATTTATAGCGAAACTATAATAATTCGGGCGCGAGACCTAAATAATTAGCCGATTAAGCTAAAGAGAGAGCTAGTTATAAATAGTTACTTTTAAGGAAGACTATTAAAGAAGCGGCCTACTATATAAAGGTTTATATAGTAAAAGTTCTAGAACCGTTACTAGAGTTACTAAAATATACTTAGTTAATTAATATAGTAATTAGTAAGCTAAAGGAGACTAAAGACTTCTTAAAAGGGAAGGGTTTTTAGTTAGTACGCTTAAATAGACTACTACTATAGAAGGGTCGTATTATAGTACCTCTAAAAGTAGCCTTATAGTAAGAGCTAATATAGCTCTTTTATAATAATTTATTAGTAGGATACTTTAGCTCTTAACGTACTAGCGAACTATTAGTAAGGAACTTCTACTAAGATAAAATAACGAAAAACGTAAATAAATATATTTAGTTATACCTAGTATATTAAGGTATAGTATCTAAGAAGCATCGCCCTTATAGTACTATATAATCGTTACTATATCCTATATAACTATAAGAAGAATTATTAATAGACTTTACTATAAGTCTACTTAAAGTATAGTATAATAGATAAGACGTTAATACGATCTTAGTAATCGTAGACCGATATACTAAGTATTACCTCTTCTTTCCTATCTTTAAGATAATAATAGCCTTAGAGCTAATAGAATTATTCTATTACTAAGTTAAATTAGTATATAGCCCTTTAAAAGGCATTATCTTAAATAAAGGGTCTTTATTTATAAGTAAGTTTTAGTTAGATCTTTATTTTATCTTATAAGTAAAATATAGGCTATCGATAGTATTTTACCTATAAACTAATAGGTAAATAAAATAAATAAACTAAGCTATATAGTATTACTTAAGATACTTTACTAACTTAAAATAAACTAACTAGGTATTACTCCTATATATTACTCAATTTATATATAATAATATAAAGAATATAATAACTAAGTTATTACTTAATAAAGCGTTAATAGGTTACTAACTAAACTTCTATATTAATACTAAGGATAATATTATTTAAAAGGGGGTACCTAAAGTAAGAGTAAGAGTTACTAGGCTATAGGAGCTATAAAAGAGGCTTAAGGAATACTAAGGAAAGGCTATTAAATCGTAAGCGAAATACTACGATTTAAGGTATTAACCGCTTATACTAAAAGTAAGAGACCTTATAGTATTATCGATAAAGAACTTACGCTTTAAGGATAAAAAAAGAAAACTCTTACCTAAGTATATTAAACCGTTTTAGGTCTTATAAGCTATTAGAAAGTAAGTATATTATCTTATACTCCCTAAGAAGTACTTATACCTTTATAACGTTTTCTATATTAGTCTTTTAAAGCTATAGAAGGAGCGTAAAGGCACCTATAAAGATAGCGAAACCCTATTAATACTAAACTTAGAGGACGATAAAGGTAAATAGGAAGTCTAAGAGATTAAAGACTAAAAGAGATCTAAGGGTAATACCTTTTTCCTTATTAAATAAAAAGGATAGCTAGCTAAGTATAACTAATAGGTCGATACTAAAGATATAGCGAATAGCTAAGACTTTATTAAAAAAAATATATTACTTACTTAACTAAGAAAAAGAAGTATAAGACTAAGTAAGGTAAGGAAACCTATTAGCGTAAGGAGATACTACTAAATTAATAACGAATCCCTATTAAATCGCTATTAACTTATTAGTATATCGGTATACTTAAACGTCCTATAACTATATATAAAATAGTAAAATAAAAGAATAAGGGAAAACTATCTATACTACTTATTAAATATTATTAAGGAAAATAAAACTAAACTATAACTTTACTAAGGCCTTAATAATAAAGGAGAGAAGGATAGTTATAGCTAAATAAAAGAAAGATAAAACCTATCTATTACTTTTAACTACCCCTTTTCTTCGCCGGTATAGTAGGAACTAACTAAGGCGCCCCCTCTACTATACCGAATACCTCTAGAAATACTAAAACCACCTTATCCTCCGCTCCTTCCTTATCCTTTATATTAAGACCTATCTCTATTAGTATAGTACTTACCTTAGCCTTAGTAAATAGTAAGGTATATTACTATAAAGTATAGCTTATATCGCCGTTAATAAAGCGGAGTTTTAACTAAGATTCTTAAGCTTAGTACTCTAGGCTTATATAGGCGATATTAAATAAAGGCATAGGGTTAAAGCAAATAATAAGCTCGTAGCGCTTATTAATTAGTATATAGTAGTTAGTACGCTCGACTTAGTATATTATTAAGCGGTCGCTAATAAAAAGGTTAAATAAAACTTATAATAGTAGACTTTTATATACCTATAGTCCTAAAGGACTTACGATAGGCCGTCTTAGTAGCGTCGAAAGCCTTAGCTAAATACTATACTATAATAGTAAGATAGCGCTAATTAGCCTCCTTAAAAATAAGCACGCCCGCGTTTAAGTTATCGTCCTTAGTATCCTCGTTACTAGTCTTTAGCTTATTAAGCTTATATAAGTGCTTAATAATAGCGATTATATTAGCCTAGTTATTAAATATAAGAGTAGCGGCCTTAAAAAGGATTAGCTTATTAATCGTAATATTTAAAGTTAAGGGGAAACTTACTTAGTTATAAGTTATAGTATATTTATAGTACTACTTATAGCGCGTTAAGGAAACCCTTAAGAAAATATAGCTAATTAAGAGCACCTTAAGAAGCTTAGGCTTAGTTATAATATATTCCTTAATAACCGTCCTAAAATAATATATATACTAAAGCTTATAAGGGATAACCTTATAGGCCTTAACTAAGCGGGCTTTAGCCTTAGATTAAGTACGCTTCTTTATAGGAGCGCGACCGCCTTATACCGCCGCCTAGGTGCCCTTATCTCTAGCGCCGCTATTCTTAAGTTTATTAATAGGAGGAGTTAAATCGCAGCCGTTTTTATTATTACCGTTATTATTATCTTAGCCCTCGTTTAGCTAGGTATTAGGATAGTCTTAGCCCTTATTCGGCTAGGCCTTATTATTAATATTAGCCTACTTATTTTAAGGAGCGGCTTAAGCAACGATCTCTTATTAGCTAGAGCCGCCTTATTAAGATAGAGTAGCTAGGTTATCGGTACTTACCTAAGAGCGCTTAAGTATAATCTCCTTACTAGTATTAATATCGCTAATAAGGGTAATAGACTTATAAGTTTCTTAGCTTATAGAGGTAGGCTTATTAATAGCTAGAGCTAGGGTATTTAGTAGGGTAATAAGGGTATAACCCTTACTAACGTTAGGTCTTAAACTAAAAGTCTTTTAAGACTAGGATTCCCTTATACCTTTCTTAGCTTTCTTTACTAAAGGGGAACTAGTATTACTATAAGACTTCTAGGCTAATCGCTTATACTTTAAGGGCGAACCCGCCGCTACTTACTCTTATATATAGTATAGGAAATCGGCGTTATAGTTCTTTATCTTCTTTAGCGTAAAAGGTATTATCGTTAATAAATTATCGATAAAAAGTAATATAAAAAGGTATAAGGGATTAATAAAAAAAAGCGTAAAACTCTATAGTAATTATAAGCGGAAGAGTTAAAGAAGAAAAGAAAATAAAAGAAGTAAGAGATATATACGTATGCTCTTTATATTATAGTTACGCGGTCGATATATAGGCGATACTATAATAGTTACTTCGCGGCTACCGCTAATATAATAACTATTAACGTTATAGAGCGTAGACTAATATATACTTATATAGGCGTATATACGCGATATATAACTAAAACTACCTCTCTTCCTAACCGAATATATATAGTATAGCAAAAGTAATATATATTAAAGATATAGCTAAGACGTTTATATAAGAAGGGAGATAATTATAAGAGCGGTACTAAGAGGTATAAGCTAATAAAGTACTTAGGTATATAGTATTAATATATCGGTAGGGTATTAGTAGGGAATTATACTTACCCTACTTATATATTATAGACCTCTTACTACTCCGACTAAAAAGGAAAAATCCCTCTTCCCGTAAGCTTTAGTCTTATAATAAAGAGAATATAATATATATAGCGTAGTACCTCTAGCTATCTCTACTACCTAACTAATCGTACTATAATACGTATTCCCTTATAATTAAAGATATAGCTAAGATATCTATATAGGAGGGGAGATAATTATAAGAGCGCTACTAAGAGGTATAGGCTAATAAAGTACTCGGTATTAATATATTAGTAGGGTATTAGTAGGGAATTATACCTACCCCGCTTATATATTATAGACCTCTTACTACTTTAACTAAAAAGGAAAAATCCCTCTTCCTATAAGCTTTAGTCTTACGATAAGGAGAATATAATATATATAGCGTAGTACCTCTAGCTATCTCTACTACCTAACTAATCGTACCGTAATATATATTCCCTTATAAAGAACTTAAGATAGGGTTACCTAAATATAGCTAATAGGACTACGAAATTTATCTTAAGGATAGAATAACGCTAACGTTCTATAAAATCTATAACCTAAACGAAAAATAACTATAAACGCTATATAACTACCTTAACAAGAATTTATAAAAGGGATATATATAAATATTAATATCTAAAGTAGGCTATCTAGTTATATTTATTTTAAAGAAAAACAGTAAGCTATAACTAGTTATTAACTATAGACGCTTAAACGATATTATAATAAAAGACTAAATACTATTACCGCTTATATCGGAATTATAAGATCGACTATATAGTAAAAAATAGTTTATAGCCTTTAACCTTAAAGGCGCCTATAACTTAATATATATAAAAAAGGGATATAAATAGATAATAGCCTTTAAAATAAAGTTCGGACTATTTATATATCTAGTAATACTATTTAGACTTATAAATATACTAGCTACCTTTTAATAGATAATTAATAATATCCTATATAAATACTTAGATATCTTTATAGTAGTATACTTAGATAATATCTTAATCTTCTTAGATACCTTAGAAGAATATAAGGAATACGTTTATAAGGTACTTAGCGTACTTTAGAATATAAAGTTACTAGTTAAACTAAAGAAAAGTAAGTTCTATATATAGGAAGTAAACTTCCTTAGATATATAATCTTACTAAGAGAGATATAAATATAATAAGATAAGATTAACTTAGTTAAAAAATAGCTAACGCTAAAGAACGTTAAAGATATATAAAGTTTCCTAGGATTTATAAATTACTACTAACGATTTATTAAAGATTTTAAAAAGATCGTAGTACTACTATATAACTTAATAAAGAAGGAAAAAGAATTTATATAGGATAATAAAACTAAGGAAGCTTTTAAATATATTAAGACTATAATTATATAAGAACTAGTCTTAACTACCTTTAATTTAGAACGATAAATTAAACTTAAAACTAATATATTAGACTTTACTCTAAGAGTATAAATCGGATAAAAGGACTAGGAAGGAATACTATAATTAATTGCATTCTACTTAAAAAAGCTATATAGTATAGAACTTATTTACCCTATCTATAATAAAGAATTCCTTATAATTATTTAAGCTTTTAAGGAATTTTAATACTACCTTCTTAAAAGTAAGTATAAAGTTAAGGTCTATATAGATTATAAGAATATCTTATACTTTATAATAATATAATAGTTAAACGGATAATAGATCCGATAGGCCGAATACTTATTAGAATTCGACTATAAAATAATTTATAGAAAAGGAATAGAAAACGGTTAAGCTAATACCCTTAGTCGATAAAGCGACTATAATATAAGGGCACTTATAGTAAAAGAATAGCTCTTAGAAATTAACGAAAATAGAAACTACTAATAATAATAGCTAAATATAATATTTAAAGTATAACCTAATAACTTAATATACTAAAAGATCTTAAAATAAATAAAAGAATATAAAGTACTAAAGGGATATAATAGGGAATACTTAGAAATTCTATTATATAAAAATAAAATCTAGATACTACTAGCGTTATAAGATAAAGTTATATAAGATATATATAAATATCTAATATATAGATACTAAGGAATTTAAAGAATAATAAAATAGATTAAACGATAATATAACTTCTTATAGCTTAAGGAAGTAGTATAATAAGTTATTAAAAAATATAAACTTTACGTATAAAGTAAAGCTAAACGATATAAACTATATAAAGAATTATAACCGCTACTAGTACTAGAGAAACTATAGGATTTAATTGTAAGGAACGGTGTTCCTACTATAAATAAAGCAGCTATAATATACTCTCCCGATTATATAAGCTAATAAGTAGTATATTAATTATAGATAAAATCTCATCCTATAGAGCAAGAATCGCTCGTTATTTTATATATTATTATGCATTAAACGGGTTGCCGGTTATCGTATAATCGGGAATCGAAGGAATAGAACTAGCTTAGAATGCTAGCTAAGACCTCTTAAGAACACCGGCACGACCAACCTCCTCTAAACACGAATATTAGTAGAACCAAGATACTTCTAGATTTACTCGAGATATCACGGAATTCCCTAGTCTTAGGGCTATACGGCAGCCTAAATCTAGTCCCGAAAGGTTCTTCCGTTCAGCTATAATTGTCTATATAAGATAGCATGTCCGCTAGTAGATAGATTAAGAATCATTAACTTTAATACCTCTTCTATATACTAATACACTACTAATAAATTCTATTGAAAATCCTACCTTATACTCCTTCTTCCCCTCTATTACGTAGTCTTACGTAATTCCTTAATTTCCTAAAATTCCGCTTTTGCTTATATACCTTAAGAGGTTATAAGCCCGGCTTACTCCTTTTAAGACGGGAAATCAACTACTTATACCTTTGAAATTCCTCGTCGAAATATTCAATTAAAATTCCTTTCGAAATTCCCCCTAACTTCTTTTACCTTCCTACGCTCTTAAACTCCCGTCTAGACTTCTCGATCCTTATAAACGAAATAATACCGAATTTATATAAAATAGGTAGATAGAAAGAATACGAATTTACTAGACTTAAGGGAAATTTAAATTATACCTTATAGACTACGAGGATAGAAGCTATCCTTATAAAAGAAAAGCTTATTGCTGCTCTAGAGCAAGTAAATTATATATAGACTACGGAGGCTTTATCTATAATATTCCTTTAAGTCGAAGATAGTCCCTTAATATAAATTCGGCATCTAAAAAATGCTAAAGAAGCGTGGGATGAGCTTAAAAAGCTATATAATCCGTCGAACTTTTCGTCGAATTATCTGCTTATTAAGCAGCTCTTTAATCTTAGTCCCTCGGACTCCGATTTAGAGAAATACCTTTATAAGGTAAAAGAAATCTACGAGGATTTAAAATCCTATAATATAGAAATTCTAGAAGTTATCCTTATAGCATGGATTCTTAATTGCCTTAATAAGGAATTTAGAAGCTATATTATAAATATTACGTAGAGCCTTAGGTATAATTCTACGGCGTTTACCCTCGAATCCCTAACAGCTAGTCTTTTAGACGAAGCTAGAAGAATAGAGGATATAGATAAATCTTCGGAGAAAGCCTTCCTAATACGAAGGAAACCTTAGAAATGCTATAGAAATTCTATGGATACTCCTTATTATAAGGAATGCAAAAAACCAGGGCATTTTATAGTAAATTGCTATAAATTATACCCGAATAAGGCTCCTGCTTATTAGGTTTTAAATAAAGGAAAGAAGGACGATAGGACTCGAATTTCTAAGAAGAGAAAATCTTCTTCTTTATCTTCTTCTTCTAGGAAGAAATCCCCTTCTAGTAGTGTTTCTACTACTAATAAAAGAAGGAAGGCTCGAATTATAGAGCTAGAGTCCGATTCGGACGATAGTAATAAGGTCTTAAATATAGCTTCGTAAGAAAATATAGACCTAGATATCGACCTTATAGACCTTTCTAGGCTCCGACCCTATATAAACGTCTAAGGATTTAGAGGTAATTTTAACCTCTATAAATACCCCTATAGTAGAAGCTAATAAAGACTCTCTTTTAGGACCTTTAGAAGCCTTAATTCCTAGAATAAAGGAATTAGTCTTAAAGGTAAGAGAAGGAGGATTTCCTAGTTATAAGAATAAAAGGATCTTTGATTTTATCTATAATACCGGAGCTACTAGGCATATAGTATCTAATAAGAATTTCCTTATTAACTATAAAGAAATTAAGTCTAAAGTTTGCTAGGAAAAGCTTCCTTTATATTAGTAAAGGAAAGGGGACTTAGTATTTAAGTTCCCATATAGTAGAAAAGGTATATCCTTCGAGACTGCTTTTATATACCCGAATTAGGGTAAATATACTATCCTAATCTTATTTTAATAATACCTATGCCTTAATAGGAGGAAATAAAGTCCTTTTATTAGATAATAAGGCTAAGGTCCTTACTAAAGGATTTCTTAGAAATAAATTATATTATATTCCTATAGAACCTTTATTAGAAAGCTAATCGATCCTTATTACGTCTTTAAAAGCAAAGGATATAGATTTTTATACTTAGCACTTACGCTTAGGGTATATAAATAGTAGGGCTATTTTAGAAATATTAAAAAGATATAATAAGGATATAAAAATGCCTCTAGAAGAGGAAAATAAAATAAGGCAATGCGAAATATATATTAGAGCTAAAGCAACGAATAAGGTTAATAAACAACCTTCGTATAAGTCTTATTCTTATTTAGAAAAAATAGTATTAGATATTTAAGGGCTAATTAAAGTGCCTACTTATAATAAATATTACTATTATATTTCTTTCCTAGACGTAGGAACCCGATATCTAGAAATATACCTTCTTCGAAAAAAGGGAGAAGCTTTAGATAGGTTCCTAGAATTTAAAAATAGGGTAGAAAATAACCCTAAAAATACTAGGATTAGAGAAGCATTTTCTAATAATGCTAAAGAATTTATATATAAAATAAAGCTCTATTGCGAAAAGAAGGAATTACCTTTAATTCTAGTCCTCCTAGGACACCGGAATCTAATAGTAGAATAGAAAGAATAAATCGTACTATATTAGAAAAAGTACGAGCTCTTTTATTTACTACTAGGCTTCCTAAATATCTATAGGGAGAAGCTGTTTTAATAGCTACCTATTTATATAATAGATCACCGTATTCTGCGATAGGATTTAAAAGTCCTATAGAAAAGAGGGATAATATAATACTACCCTTCGAGACCTTAAATAAAATTAAGACCTTCGGAAGCCTTATATATTATAAGAATAAAGACCTTAAAGATAAGCTAGGTAATAGAGCTTTTAAGGGAATAATAGTAGGCTATTTAGAAAATGCATATAAAATCTAGGATTTTTCTAAGAGAAAGATTACTATCTCTAGAGATATTACTATACTAGAAAATAAATTTATAAAAAATCTAGAAATCTCTAGTAGTAATAATACCTTTGATTTTAATTCTATTCCGAATAAAGATAAGCTAGAAAGCTATATCCCTATAGAGGAAGCTACTAGAGAACTTAGAGATAAAAGTCCCTCGCCCTTTATAGAAGAAGAGTCTCTAAATAACGATCCTATTCCTACTACTAGTAAAATAGTAGTAGAATTACGTAAGAAGCCGGAAGGGTTCGATTCTAACTATATTAAATACCCTAACGTTAATTTATTTCTAAACTGCGATTTTATAGAGTTAATTCTAGCTAGTATAGAAAATCAGGATCTAAAAGTTCTAAAGACTTATAAACAGGCAATAAATAGCCCTAAAATAGCATTTTAGAAAGATACTATAATTAAGGAAATTATCTAGCTAATTAAATATAAAACTTAGGAATTTTCCTACCTCCCTAGGGATAGGGTTAAAGAATATTATTTAAAATATAGATTAGCTTATAGAGCTAAAGGACTTAAATTAACTAAATTCCTAGACCTATATAAAACCGGTCAAATTAAAGCAAAGCTAAAGAAAGCATTATATAGCCTAAAACAAAGTCCTAAGCTTTAGTATAATTATTTAAAAATTATACTAAATAATCTCGGATTTCTTCCTCTTTTAATAGACAAAGGAGTATTTATAAATAAGGACTATAGTATAGCCTTAGCAATTTACGTCGACGACTTTCTTATAGTAGGGCCCTCTAAATCTATAATAGAAGAAAGATTATTTAAAGAATTATCTAAATTCCTAGATTTTACTATCTTAGGAGATATAAAAGACTTCTTAGGTCTAAATATTATAATAAACCGAGAAAATAAAGAGCTATATATATCCTAAGAAAATTATACCTTAAATAAATTAAAGGAATTTAATAAAGAAGGTTTAGGAACTTCGAATTTACCCGCTATAGTAAGCTTTAAGCTTATAAAAGCAAAGGAATTACCTTCTAAGGAAGATATATTATAATTTTAGAAAGAAATAGGATCTCTATTATACTTAGCCTTATTTACTAGGCTAGATATCTTATATTCTATAATTTCCTACGCTAGATTCGCGGCTAAGTCCGACTAAACGTATTTTAAGGCTTTAAATATAATTTAGAAATATTTAAATAAATTCCCTAGCCTAAAGATTAAATATAATTGCAATATCCCTTTTACCTATCTATATATAAAGGGTTTTACCGACTCTAGCTAGGCGTTGGATTTAACGGACGGAAAATCCTTTTCCGGTTACTGTTTTTATATATATAATAATATAATAAGCTAGGCTTGCTCTAAGTAGAAAGCCGTTGCCCTTTCTACCTACGAAGCAGAGTATATTAGCCTTAGGAAGGTAAATAAAGAAGCTATTTATTTAAATATGCTTTTTAAAAATATTACTAAGGATCTATCTATTAAGATTCTTAATACTATACCTCCTATTTTAACGGATAATACTACTGCTATTAAATTAGTAGAAAATCCGGAATTTTATAAAAGGTCTAAGTATATAAGATTAGCCTATTACTATACTAGAACTAGTATAAGAGAAGGGGAAATTAGAGTTTTTTATATTAAATTAAAAGATAATATAGCTAATATTTTTACGAAGGAATTAAGGCCTAGATTACTCTATAAATTTAGAAACGGTCTATCCTTAATATAAGTTCCTAAGTAATTAAAAGGGGTTTTTAGATATTTCTTATGCTTTCTATATCTTTCCCCTACTAGGTTTTTCCTTTTTTAGGTTTCCTAGAGAAATATTTACTAGGTTTTTATCTATTAAGATTTTCCTAGCAATAATAGGTTTTACCTTATATAAGGTTATCCTATAAATAATTATTATAACTATAGATTTTTCCTACCATAGGTTTTTCTATTAGTATATACCTAAGGATTTTTTTTTCCTAAGAAAGAATAGGTTTTTATATATCCTATTAAGGTATAAGAATAGTTTTCCTATATTAGGTTTTACCCTATATATATACTACTATAAATAAATCAGTAAAGAGTATATAAATCTACTCTTTAAGGGAGGCTGTAAGGAACGGTATTCCTACTATAAATAAAGCAGCTATAATATACTCTCCCGATTATATAAGCTAATAAGTAGTATATTAATTATATATAAAATCTTATCCTATAGAGCAAGAATCGCTCGTTATTTTGCATGTTATTATGCATTAAACGGGTTGCCGGTTATCGTATAATCGGGAATCGAAGGAATAGAACTAGCTTAGAATACTAGCTAAGACCTCTTAAGAACACCGGCACGACTAACCTCCTCTAAACACGAATATTAGTAGAACTAAGACACTTCTAGATTTACTCGAGATATCACGGAATTCCCTAGTCTTAGGGCTATACGGCAGCCTAAATCTAGTCCTAAAAGGTTCTTCCGTTCAGCTATAATTGTCTATATAAGACAGTATGTCCGCTAGTAGATAGATTAAGAATTATTAACTTTAATACCTCTTCTATATACTAATATACTACTAATAAATTCTATTGAAAATCCTACCTTATACTCCTTCTTCCCCTCTATTACGTAGTCTTACGTAATTCCTTAATTTCCTAAAATTCCGCTTTTACTTATATACCTTAAGATTAATAGCTTTTAACTATATTATAAAGCTACTACGATTTAAAGAACCTATAACTAACGTTAAGTACGATAATATATTCGTTATTATTAATAGATTAACGAAGTATAGATACTTTTTACTATATAAAGAAATAAGTAATATAAAAGAGCTAGTATATATATTCCTATAAATAATTATTTGTAATTATAGACTACTAAATAAGATTATCTTTAATAAAGAAAGTATATTTATAGCTAAGTTTTAGTAAGCTGTTATAGTATAATTAAGGACGAAATATAAGCTTAGTATAGCTTATTACCTATAAATAGATAGATAAATAGAACGACTTAACTAAACGCTTAAATAATATTTATAATACTATATTAGCTACGAATAAAATAATTAAGTTAAATAGCTATTAATAGCGTAACTAGCTTATAATAGCTTAGTTATAGAAATAACTAAGCTCTTATTAGTATACGCTAATTATAGATATAACCTAGAAGTATTTAAGGTTACTTAATAAGGACTATAAGCGGAATAAGTAATACTATAAGTAAATTAGCTATAAAAATTATATAAAGAAATATAATAAGAACTTTAATTTATTAAGGAATAAATATCTACTTACTATAATAGGAAAAGATTATAAGGACTAATCTTTTAAGAGGGAGATATAGTCTACCTTATATAACGAAATATTAAAGTAAAACGACTAAGTAATAAATTAGATTTTAAGAAACTTAGACCGTTTAAGGTTAAGAAAACTATTTTAAAAGTTAACTATAAACTTTCGCTATTAATAATAATATAAATATACTTAATATTTTATTTCTCGTTATTAGAACTAGTACTATAAGACGCTAAACTATAAGATAAAATCGAAGTTAATAATTAAGAATATAAAGCTAAATAAATACTAGATATAAGAAAATAAAGTTAATAATAAGAATACCTTATTAAATAAAAAGGATATAGACTAAAAGAAAATACCTAGGAACTACTTAAGTACTTAACCTACTATAGCTCTTTACTTTAATAATTTTACTAAAAGGTTTAGGAGGGATTAAAGGACTAAGATCTATAAACTCCTCGCTAATATTAAATAAAGACTAATTCGCTTTATTAAGAACGCCTAAGGATTATAAGTTATTTACTACTTAATACTTATATATATTAAGCGTAAGTAAAACGCTATCCTTAGTATCTACTTCTTAAATACTATAATAAAATAACTTAGAACTCTTTTCCTTTATATAATTCCGAATCTTTTAGATATAAGCTAAACGATTAACGGTAATAGATATTTACGACTAAAGGTTTATAAGCTATACCTAAAGCTCTAATAAGGCTTCCTTAGCTTCCTCTTCTTTAAAATATAGCCTATACTACTCTATTAATAATTTAGTTATTAAAAGAAATATATTAGCTACTATATATAGAAAGAATTAAAAGATACTTATAAGAAGAGGCTACTAAAATACTATTATAATAGGGACGACTACTAGTAATATAATTATTATAGCGTAAAGAATTTTCGGCTATTTAATAATTCGTCTTCTTTACCTTAAAGTATTAAGTATATAGTATATTAATAGGATCTTCGCTTAAGTTAATATATTCGGTAAGAGTAGCGCGCTTAAAGGCTTTTTAGGAACGATTTTTTAGTATATAACTAGATATACTATTAGTAGTATATCTTAAAAAGATAAAGAAATAAGGAACGATATACTTATATACGACGCGATAAGGGTATATTTATATATAGCGGCTAAGGTAGCTATAGTAGGTCTTATAGATAAGACTAAAAGGAGGGGAGATATTATATTACGACTATAGCTACTAAGCCGCTAACGGTCGACCGCGTTAAGTATATAATATAGCTTAATAGATAAATAGTCGGCACGACTATCTAATAGATATATGATTTAAGGGGATTATAGAGATCTAAGTAATCTAGGATTAATAGGACTACTACGCCCTATACGATCTAATATTAAGGATTATAGCTAGGCCTATAATCTAAGGATAGTCTCTATAGGTATATATAGCTACCTACTTTTACTCCTTTAAATAGATAGCTCTCTAGCTTTTAATATAAATCTTTATTATAATTCTATCTTTAATTCTAATTACTTAGTTATAGTCTATAGTCTATAACCTCTAACTTATTACTAGCGTAATATACTTATTATTACTTAGACCACGCCCTATTATATCTACTAATATAAACCCCTTAATAGGTTTATCCCTTAGGAATAATACTAGTTATTATAAGCGGGGGTAGTATTATAGGCTATACCTATAAAAGGCTAAGGTTATACTATAGTAACTATATTAAAGTTAGGCTAAAGTAGACCTATATATAGGTAGAGCTCGACCTAAACTTAAGCTAAATAGTACTTAAATATAGGTCGAGCTAAGGACTAAAGAAGATAGATAATTATTATAACTAAGGTAGAGTTTTCCTCTTTTCTCCTTAGCTTTAAATAAATAATTATTTAGCTTTATACTACTATACTAAGTATATACTAGCCCTTAATAGTAATATATATCTTAGTTTATTTATTAAGATAAAGGAGGGGCTTATATAGGTATAGTAACTATATATAGCTAGCTAAAAGAGGGTATTAAGATATTCCTATACCTAAGTTAGGCCTATATAATATCCTTAAGCTAAGGGAGTTATATTAATTAGGTAAGCTTCCTTATATATAACTATTAGGTCTACTAAGTATAACTATTGCTTTTTATACTTACTCTCTCTCCTTAATAGTAAGGTTAAGTTATTTAATTCTTATAAGGGTAGTAATTATAGTAAGGGAGTAATTATTATACTACCTTAATTTTTTCTTTTTTTCTTTATTTAATACCCTTTTTATATCTATTTAGTATCTTAATTAATAAAGAAGATCTTATTTAAAGAAGCTACTAATATCTTTATAACTACTAAGCCTTTTTACTAGTTTCTCCCCTTTATTCTAGCCGTTATTAGTATATCTATCTTATCTCTTACTACTTTTATAGGAAGCTATTACTACTTTTACTTTCCTTCTTACCCTTACCCTTTTCTTTATACCTCCTTTTAGCTCCTTCTTCCTTTTTTTATATTAGTCTTTTTAGCTTCCTAGGCCCCTCTTACTAAGGGATATCTCTAAGAACTACGAAATTAAGCTATACTTTATAATAAGTTAAGTATAAAAAGTATAAATAGGTTTAAAAAGTATAAATAATAAGGATTATTAGTAATTTAATAATAGTTTTATTAGTAAATTACTTACTTATTAAGGGCTTTTAATATATAGTTAAAGATCGCTTACTAAAGTAAGTAAAGAAAATATACTATTAACTAAAGTTATATATAATATTTCTAAAGTAAAATATATATAATTTAAATCTTTTTATATTTAAAAGATATTTATTCTATATTTATTTCTTTAAATTTTCTTATTAAAGGGTTTTTTTAAAGAATTTACTTTAAGCTTTTATAGCTACTTTAATAAATATAATATAATTATAAAAGAAACTATATAAATATATTTATATATTTTTAAATTAAATCTATAAAATTTATAAATCTTTTTAAATATTAAAAATTCTAACTAATATATATCTTACTATTTTAGCTTTTAAAAAAAAGTACTTAAGACTATCTATACGTTTTAAGGCTATCTATACCTTTTATACCTAATAGGGGGTAGGGGCCCTTAGTTAGCTTATAAAGGAACCTATTAAGTTAGCCTACTTAAAGTCTAGTATACCCTAATACTAGCACTCTCTATAATACTATTACGTCGTTAAATATATTATATTACAACCGCGTTTTCTTATATATCTCTTACCCTATAATTATAAAATAAATACTATTTATATTAGCGATACCTTAGCTTTCTAAGTATACTAAAAACTAGCTCTAAGAATTACTCGAAGCTATTAAAAACGGGATGCCTTAGCTTTATACTAGTCGAAAGTAGGGTATTCTAAGAGGGATACTCTATATACGTCTTAAAGGGGCTCTGCCTATTAAGGAGGTAAAAGAGGCATATTAGAGGCTTAGCCGAGAGTAGGAAAAGCACTTTACCGACTAGGTTCTTACCTAGGCCGCCCTTAGGCTGCCTCTAACGTATTATTAGGTTAAGGAATTTACTAGCTATATTGTTAAGGCTGGCGGCGATACCCGTCCGCTTAGGAAGTAGTAGATTTCGGGCTTTTTAGCCCGGAACCTAGAGATTAGTACTATTAAAGGTAGATCTCTCGATTCTACTTACGTTAACGGCGCCTCTATAGCCCGTATATAACGACCGGTATTATTCCTAAGGGATAAACCTATCGAGGGGTTTATATTAGTAGATATAATAGGGCGTAGTCTAAGTAATAATATATATATTATATTAGTAATAAGTTAGAGGTTATAGACCGTAGACTATAACTAAGTAATTAGAATTAAAGATAGAATCGTAATAAAGATCTATATTAAAAGCTAGAGAGCTATCTATTTAAAAAAGTAAAAGTAGGTAGCTATATATACCTATAGAGACTATCCTTAGATTATAGGCCTAGCTATAATCCCTAACGTTAGATCGTATAGAGCGTAGTAATCTCGTTAATCCTAGATTACTTAGATCTCTACGATCCCCTCGATCCTATATCTATTAAATAGTCGTGCTAACTATTTATCTATTAGACCGTATTACGTACTTAACGCGGTCGACTATTAGCGGCCTAGTAGCTATAGTCGTAATACGATATCTCCCCTCTTTTTAGTCTTATCTATAAGACCTACTATAGCTACCTTAGCCGCTATATATAAATATACCTTTATTACGTTATATATAAGTATATCGTTCTTTATCTCTTTATCCTTTTAGGATATACTATTAATAGTATATCTAGTCGTATACTAAAAAATCGTTCTTAAAAAGCCTTTAAGCGCGCTACTCTTACTAAATATATTAACTTAAGTAGAGATCTTACTAATATACTATATACTCGATACTTTAAGGTAAAGAAGATAAATTATTAAATAGCCGAAAATTCTTCGTGCTATAATAATTATATTGCGAGTAGTCGTCCTTATTATAATAGTATTCTAGTAGCCTCTTCTTATAGGTATCTTTTAATTCTTTCTATATATAGTAGCTAACGTATTTCTTTTAGTAACTAAATTATTAGCGGAGTAGCGTAGGCTATATTCTAAAGAGGAGGAAGCTAGGGAAGCCTTATTAGAGCTTTAAGTATAGCTTATAAATCTTTAGTCGTAAATATCTATCGCTATTAATCGTTTAGCTTATATCTAGAAGATTTAGAATTATATAAAGGAAAAGAGTTCTAAGTTATTTCGTTATAGTATCTAAGAAGTAAATACTAAGGATAGTATTTTACCTATGCTTAATATATATAAGTATTAAGTAGTAAATAACTTATAATCGTTAGGCGTTCTTAATAAAGTAAATTAGTCTTTATTTAGTATTAGTAAGGAGTTTATAGATCTTAGTCCTTTAATCCCTCTTAAACCTTCTAGTAAAATTATTAAAGTAGAGAGCTATAATAGGTTAAGTGCTTAAGTAGTTCCTAGGTATTTTCCTCTAGTCCGTATCCCTTCTACTTAATAAGGTATTCTTATTACTAACCTTATTTTCTTATATTTAATATTTATTTTACTTTATATTCTTAATCGTCGTTAACTTTAATTTTTTCCTATAGTTTAGCGTTTTATAGCGCTAGTTTTAATAATAAGATATAAAATATTAGGTATATCTATATTATTATTAATAGCGAAAGTTCGTAGTTAACCTTTAAAATAGTTTCCTTAACCTTAAACGGTCTAAGTTTCTTAAAATCTAATTTATTACTTAGTTATTTTATTTTAATATTTCGTTATATAAGGTAGACTATATCTCCCTCTTAAAAGATTAGTCCCTATAATCTTTTCTAATTATAGTAAGTAGATATTCGTTCTCTAATAAATTAAAGTTCTTATTATATTTCTTTATATAATTTTTTTAATTAATCTACTTATAATATCGCTCGTTTTACTTATAGTCCTTATTAAGTAACCTTAAATACTTCTAGGTTATATCCGTAATTAGCGTATACTAGTAAGAGCTTAGTTATTTCCGTAATTAAGCTATTATAAGCTAGTTATACTATTAGTAGCTATTTAACTTAATCGTTTTATTTATAGCTAATATAGTATCGTAAATATTATTTAAGCGTTTAGTTAAGTCGTTCTATTTATCTATCTATTTATAGGTAATAAGCTATACTAAGCTTATATTTCGTCCTTAATTATACTATAAGAGCTTACTAAAACTTAGCTATAAATATACTTCTTTTATTAAAGATAATCTCGTTTAGTAGTCTATAATTACTAATAATTATTTATAGGAATATATATACTAGCTCTTTTATATTACTTACTTCTTTATATATTAAAAAGTATCTATACTTTATTAATTTATTAGTAATAATAAATATACTATTATACTTAACGTTAGTTATAGGTTCTTTTAATAGTAGTAGCTTTATAATATAGTTAAAAGCTATTAAATCCTATAGTTTCTCTAGTACTAGTAGCGGTTATAATTCTCTATATAGTTTATATTATTTAGCTTTACTTTATACGTAAAGTTTATATTCTTTAATAACTTATTATATTACTTCTTTAAGCTATAAGAAGTTATATTATTATTTAATCCGTTCTATTATTCTTTAGATTTCCTAGTATCTATATATTAAATATTTATATATATCTTATATAACTTTATCTTATAATTCTAGTAGTATCTAGATTTTATTTTTATATATTAAAACTTCTAAATATCCTATATCGTATCTATTTAATACTTTATATTCTTTTATTTATATTAGGATCTTTTAGTAAGTTAAGTCGTTAGGTTATACTTTAAATATTATATTTAGCTATCGTTACTAGTAGTTCCCGTTTTTATTAATTTCTAGGAGTTATCCTTTCGCTATAGGTGCTCCTATATTATAGTTACTTTATCGACTAAGGCTATTAGCTTAACCGTTTTCTATTCCTTTTCTATAGATTATTTTATAGTCGAATTCTAATAAGTATTCGGCCTATTAGATCTATCGTCCGTTTAACTATTATATTATTATAAAGTATAAGATATTCTTATAATCTATATAGACCTTAACTTTATATTTACTTTTAAGAAGGTAGTATCGAAATTCCTTAAAAGCTTAAATAATTATAAGGAATTCTTTATCGTAGATAAGGTAATTAAGTTCTACGCTATATAGCTTATATAAGTAAAATATAATTAATTATAGTCTTTCTTTATTATCTTTTTATCCGATTTATACTCTTAGAGTAAAGTCTAATATATTAGTTTTAAGTTCGATTTATCGTTTTAAATTAAAAGTAGTTAAGACTAGTTCTTATATAATTATAGTCTTAATATATTCGAAAGCTTCGTTAGCTTTATTATCCTATATAAATTCTTTTTCCTTCTTTATTAAGTTATATAGTAGTATTATAATCTTTTTAAAATCTTTAATAAATCGTTAGTAGTAATTTATAAATCCTAGGAAACTTTATATATCCTTAACGTTCTTTAGTATTAGCTATTCTTTAATAGAGTTAATCTTATCTTATTATATTTATATCTCTCTTAGTAAGATCGTATATCTAAGGAAGTCTACTTCCTATATATAGAACTTACTTTTCTTTAGTTTAACTAGTAACTTTATATTCTAAAGTATATAGAGTACCTTATAGACGTATTCCTTATATTCTTTTAAGGTATCTAAGAAGATTAAGATATTATCTAGGTATACTACTATAAAGATATCTAAGTATTTATATAGGATATTATTAATTATTTATTAGAAGGTAGCTAGTATATTTATAAGTCTAAATAGTATTACTAGATATTTAAATAGTCTAAATTTCGTTTTAAAGGCTATTATCTATTTATATCCCTTTTTATTATATATTAAGTTATAAGCGCCTTTAAGGTTAAGGGCTATAAACAATTTTTTACTATATAATTAATCTTATAGTTCCGATATAAGCGGTAATAGTATTTAGTCTTTTATTATAATATCGTTTAAGCGTTTATAGTTAATAACTAGTTATAGCTTACCGTTTTTCTTTAAAATAAATATAACTAGATAGCCTACTTTAGATATTAATATTTATATATATCCTTTTTATAGATTCTCGTCGAGGTAGTCGTATAGCGTTTATAGTTACTTTTTATTTAGGTTATAGATTTTATAGAATATCGGCGTTATTCTATCTTTAAGATAAATTTTATAGTCCTATTAGCTATATTTAGGTAACCCTATCTTAAGTTCTTCTTTAAAGAGTTTATTATATTTCCGGTATTTTTAAGGGATATTCTTTATTCTATCTTATAAGCTTTATTCTTTTTCTTAAGAGCTAGTTTCTCTTAACTTAAGCTCTTTATTAATTTATTTAAGGTCTTTCCTTAAAGTAGTAATAACTCTTTAGATCTTTATATTATATCCTTTATTCTATTTATATTAAATACTAGGTTATATAGCTATATTAGTTAGTATATAGGTCTTATTAGTCGATTTTATTATATCCGTTAGTTCGGTTACTATTTTCGTTTATATCGCTAAAGCCTATAATAATTTACTTAAACGGTTATCCCTTTTATCTTATTTAGTAGCTAAATTATTATAAAATTTTACTTTCTCCTAAATCTACTAGTCCTAGAAACTTATATCTTTATTTTAATATAGCTAGCTAGTTTTCTAGTTAATTAGTAGGTTGCTCTCTTATAGCTATAGAAGTCTTAATATAAGGTCGTATTCTTTAATATTTATAATATTAAAGTTAACTTATTCGTCGTAGCCCTAGATATTAATATCGAGGTAATTAATCTTTATATTAATAATTCTATTATTATAGTTAAAGGCCTCTCCTTCGATATTTATAAGTTTATATAAATCTATCTTATATCTTTATATAAGTCGGTAACGATTAATAACTCTAGGTAAAATATAATTACCTATCGCGCTATAGTCTAAAAGTATATATATATAATATCCTATGATTTAAATATCTAATACTATTTAGTCGCTATAGCTTACCGTTGCTATATATAGGGTCCTTAGATCTTATTATATCGTGCTAGTCTATAGCCCTTTTATAGATAGCGTACCTTGTTTTTTACCTAGTCCTTATTTATTTTATTTAGGTATTCTTCTTCGATTTATTATTAATATCGTTTCTTTATATTTTCGTCGCGTAGTATTATATCGGGGCTTAAGAGACTAATTTCTTATAGCTAATTAAAGATTTCTTATTTCTTAACGCTATATCGTTTATATTATACTACTTCGTAGTTAATTATATACTATACTTTATAATTTTATTTGTTTTTATATTAAAGGTTAAGTTTTCGTTTAGCGTCTTTTTATTTTTCGCGTAGTATTTCTATATTAATTCTTCCTTAGTTAAATATAGCTTATAGCCTTTATATATATTACTAATAATCTTTTAGTATACTATTATATCGTTTATACTATACTTATGCTTTTTCGTATTTATAAACTCTATAGTTTAAGTATATATATTTATTATAATCTTCTTTATTATATTTAACTTATTACGTAAGTCTTTAAAAGATTAAGGGTTTAGATATCTTAAAGTAAGTAGCGTTATACTATTCTTTTATTTTAGCGTATTTATAGATTTTATATATCTCTAAAAGATGTCTTATTAATAAACTATAATTATCGCGGTATTTAAGTAGCGTGCTATAATTAGGTTCTAATAATATAACTTAGTTATTTAGGTAGCGTTAATCGATTTTCTAGTAGTTTAGTTCTATACTTAAGTAGGGTTTTAAAAGTATTTATCCCTTAAACCTAACTAGGAAGGCGTTATATTATACCTTTATCTAGAAGTATATTATATAATCTAGGTAGACGTATAATATCTATAAAATATACTTATAGTGCTTATAAGTAAGTAGTATTTATAGATTATCTTTAAATTCTCCTTATAGTTACTATTCTCGTTATAGAGTTATAAAGGTATCGACTATAGCGATAGCTATAGTATAGTCTCCTCTATATAGTACCGGTTAATACCGAATTAATATAGCTTATTAGTTTTCCGTGAGAATTTAAGGTATTTATTAGGTTCTAATTTTAAGTATTTCTTTAAATTCTTTAAAGTATAAAGTATATTCTTTAATCGTAGTATTTTCCCTTAGTAGTAAGGGTAGTAATATAAGTTCGTTCTTATCTTCTATTTCTCTAAGTATTTCTTATTCTTTAAAGCTTATATCGTCGATACTTCGTTATTCTTCCTTAGGTTATTATCCGAATTTCGTAAGTATAAAGGCTATATTTATATCTTCTTTATTATATTATTTATAGACTACCTATCGTTATTATTAATTTTTATTTTATATATCTTCCTAGAATTATTTACCGTTCTTCTTAATCTAGTCTTAAGAGACTCCTTTAAGATAGGGGTATTCTAGTTCTATAAATTTAACTTATTTCTATATTTTAAGATCCCTTCGTTATATTATTATAAGGGTCTTCTTTAATAGCTTTAAGAACTATCTAGTACTATTCTTATTACTTAAGTATACTATATATTTATCGTTATAGTATATAGTCTAACTAAGGAGTTTATATTTTAGTTCCTATCTATTGGTAGCGTTTAGGTATTTCTTACCTTTTAAGGCTAGTACTTAGTAGGTTTTCTTTTCTTTATAGGGTTATCTATATTCCTTAGAGTAATATCTAAGTTTCCTATAGTTAAAATACTTTCCTTTACTTTTCTATATTATATTTAGATCTATCCTACCTAGGTTAGTTATATAGGCGTAGGTAATAGGAGTTTCGCGCTTTTTTTTATAGTTAGCGCGTTAGTTAAAGTTATTCTTATAGGAAGGGTTCTAGTTTCCTCTTCCTTATTTCTTTTCTTAACGTTGCGTATACTATCTATCGTTAATTCGTACTACTATAGTAATATAGTTTAAGAGGCCGTTAGGTCGATCTTCCTTATAGAGTTCGTCCTTAACTTCTTCCTTAAGTCTATTATAGAATCGCGATATAAGGGGTTCGTTGTCCTATTTAAGTTTTAAGGTAACTTAATAGAATTTAGTAGTATAGTCTAATACTAAGGTCCTTTATCGGAGTTCTTAAAGTTTCTATTTAGCTTCTCGTTCTTTATTAGTTATTCCGAATACCTTAGTAATAGCTTCTTTAAATCCTTAGAAACTAGCAAAGACTTTATCTATTTTACTATTTTATTATACTAGTTAGTTATCGAGATAGTCCCTTATAATAGGTCTAAACTAAGCGAGTGCTATTCTGGATAAATAATTTCCTATATAAAGTACCTTTTCGACTAGGTTCGAAAGCTTCGTTAGGTAAAACTAGTAGTAGGCCTTAAGTTAGGTAAGAAAGTCTTAAAGAGTACTATAAGTACCGTTAAATAGTCCTAGCTACTTTAGTTTAACTACTTCTCTAAGGTCCTTAACTTATCCGTTGCCTCCTTCGTTCCTAAGTAACTATACCTCTTATTAAAGGGTAATAATCTCGCGTATTATATCCTAAGGCGATATAGTAGCTCTAGAGTTAGTTAATCTAGTTTACTATATAGGCATATTAATAGTTACGATATTACTTAAAGTAACGCGGTATTATACTAAATAAGAGCTTTTAACGTATAACGACCGGTATTATTCCTAAGGGATAAACCTATTAAGGGGTTTATATTAGTAGATATAATAGGGCGTAGTCTAAGTAATAATATATATATTATATTAGTAATAAGTCGGAGGTTATAGACTATAGACTATAACTAGGTAATTAGAATTAGAGATAGAATCGTAATAAAGATCTATATTAAAAGCTAGAGAGCTATCTATTTAAAGAAGTAAAAGTAAGTAGCTATATATACCTATAGAGACTATCCTTAGATTATAGGCCTAGCTATAATCCCTAACGTTAGATCGTATAGAGCGTAGTAATCTCGTTAATCCTAGATTACTTAGATCTCTACGATCCCCTCGATCCTATATCTATTAGATAGTCGTGCCGACTATTTATCCGTTAGACCGTGTTACGTGCTTAACGCGGTCGACCGTTAGCGGCCTAGTAGCCGTGGTCGTAACACCGTATCGAGGAATAGTTCTAATTACTTAAGCTGCCGGCTATATAGGCAATCCTACCGGAGTCCCGCTTTAATATAGACGAAACGGGTATCCTTAAGGGCTTAGCTCTAATAGTCTAGTACTAGGGAGCTTAGAGAAGTAAGAGACTCTTAAAAAGCGGCTAGGATCGCGTTATTAGACTATAATAGTTAAATACGTCTCTACTATAGGCTAGGCCTTAACTCCCCTTATAATTTTTAAGGGTTAAGACCTTTAATACTAATAGTTCCCTAACGAACTTAATTTTCTATGAGATTAAGACTTTATTGCCTCCCTAAAGGGCTAGATAAGTAATGCTATCGCTATTTAGTAGCTAAAGTAGGTTTTTATCCCTTAAATAAGGCACTATAAGCAGGGCAATACTCTTCTTATTATTAACGGCTACGGGAGTTATTAGACTAATAATTTTATATACGAATGCTTCTAGAATAGTATATATCTCCTTTTCCTACTATTACACTCCTTATATATCCTCTAACTACTCGATATCTCGGTTTTCTCGCCTATTAAGGCCGTATACCGACGTTAACTCGAGAAAATCGCATCTTTTAACGATATAGCGCTAATTAGTAAGGCTACCTTCCTTCGTATCTACTACGAAGCCCGGCAGGCTAGCCTAACCGAAAAGAACATTAAGGGAGGTTAGCGCGGGTCTAGTTTATAGCCAATTAATATAGTAAAGCCCTTATTAAGCCGCTTCGTCTTACCGTAGCCGTTAACGCCGTTAACGCTATTAAAAAGGAAGAATATTAGCTCCTTAGCTAATAACGATGCCCTTAAAATGCCTAAACGATTATAAGAAGTTCGCCGCCTCGTTATAGGGCTAGAAAATCGCGGTCAAGTTGACCGTATAATCCGATTACTCTTTAGCAAAGTTAGCCGCGCCCTTAACAATCAAAATTGGCAGCTTGCAGCTGCCCAGCTTCGAATACAATAGCTTAAGCATTAATTGCATCGTCTACGGCCTCGAAAATAGAAAAAGGTTCTATAGGATCCTAATGGCCGGTTCGTACGGATTGATCAAGTTATTAAGACGAGGCAGCGGCTCGAGCGCATCCTCGAGCCGGCTGCTATTGCCGCAGCCAATTAAGACGCAGATTTTAAAGCTCTATGTGGTAGCTGGCAGCTTGAATAGCTAGAAAACACTATAATTGACTATCGTAACGTTGAAATGCGGCTTCAATTACTGTTGGAATGTGCCTGCCTTGGTGTTGTGGAGAGTGCCGGTGTTGGGGTGTGCCGGACTTTAGGTGGGCTGACTTAACGGGTAGATGCGAAGAGACGGAATAAGCCGCCGAAAACCCACATCCCGCCCCTGGACCGAGCAAAACGGTGGACACAGACGGGTCAAGTACAGATACTAGTACTAGTACTATTGTTCTGATCTAATGTGATCTGAGCTGATCTGAATGAGCCCAGCGACGACGACGACGACGACGACGACGGCGGCGGATACAAGGAGGAGCTGGCTGCACAGGCTAACAGCTTCACGGAAAGACCCTCGTTTGAGCCTGATGCAAAAAAGTCACTGCCCTTACCGTCCATATACCCTACCTGCACCTGTCCCTATCCCTATGCCGTGCCAGGTCTCAAGATGGGTGTGCCATCCATCCATCCAACCACCATGTCCCGGTACGACTCCCTGTATGGCCCAGGGCAAGGAAAAGGGTGGCGCAGAGAGACAGCCTACCTTATCCAATGCAAAACAGCCCTCTTCTCTCCCGGTCTCGGGTCTCGAGGCTGCCTATCCCTAGAAACACACAGGCTTAGAGCATCGCCCGACTCTCCTCCCTGCTGCTGCCAAAGCGCCTACACCGAGCCTTCCTATCAGCCTTGTTCAGCGCCATGAGACTCGGCAGACGGCCGCTTCACGGCGGCCACGACCTCGTCCTCCTGGTGGTCGTAACAGTCGGCATGACTATGCTCGAGACCGCCCGCACGCCCGTCCTCGAGGAGGCCGTCTGTCGCCACCACGGCGGCTCTCGCGACTGTCGAGAGAAGGCCGTGCAGGCACGCCTGGCTATACTGAACGGGTGGATAGAGAACGCCTCTGCCGTGCAGGGGGGTTGCTGCTCACCATGCCCTACGCGTGGCTGGCCGAGGCCATCGACAACCGCAAGCTGCTGCTCGCCGGGTTCATCAGCTCGACCGTCTCCGTCGTATACTTCTTTGGGATCTGCCGACTTCCCGTGGGTATCGTGCGCCTAGAGCTGGTTGTCTGCTTTCGCGTCCTTGAATGCATCGGCGGCGGCACGACGATGGCCTACATCCTGCTTTATTCCAGCCTGGCCAGGAAGAACCCCGTGGAGTCCCGCACCTTGGTCATCTACATCGCAGGTGCGGTCCTCCTGCTCGCGCGAGCCGGTGCCATGGTGCTGGTCGGCCTGCTTCTGCAGGGGAACGCACCGAGCATAGGGCCCATAACCATCCTTGTCTATTTGACCAATATCCCCGTCCTTCTCTCGGGCGGGTCGTCCCGCCCCGCGATCGCAATGGGTCAGGGCCAGAGCTTGTGCGGAGACGCTGCCGATGCGGATGGCGGTGTCGCGCCTCTCGACGCGGCTGACGCCGCCTCGGATGTCTCGTCTGTCACCGGCCTTGACCTAGACGGGCCTGGCGGCGACGACGACGGGTCCGTCTACATCGAGCCGCCCTCCAGGAAAGGCATCCTACTTCACATCAAACACATCCTCCTCACAGCTTACAACGAGTACCTCGGCCGCGCCGTCTTACGCACGGGTCTCTTCGTCTGCGCTACAAAGATCGTCGCCCTGGATGTGCAGTTCATCCAGCCGCAGTGGTCCGTCAAGAAGTTCGACTGGAACTTCACGGCGACCTCGTACGTCAACGCCTATGCCACGCTGATATGCATGGTCGTACTTGTCTGCCTCCCGTTCTTGTCGGCGTCTCTGAGCGACCGCCTGGACAGCCCGCAGAGGACAGACATCCTGATCTTCCGCCTAAGTCTCTTCTTTAGGATCGCCGGGACCGTCGCCATGGGACTGGCACCGACGAAGCTGTCATTCCTCGCCGCCGTTGGCGTGCAGGCGCTGTCTGCCGGCGCGTATGATGCTTTCAAGTCGCTCGTGACCAGCTTCAGTTCCGCTGCGCACGTTACCGAGCTATACGCCGTCATAAGCCTGATCGAGACCTTGGCCCACATGTTGTCTTGTCAGCTGTGGGCCAGCCTCTTGGTCCTGTCTCTGGGCCTGGATCGCTCGAGAATGGGCCTGCCGTTCTGGGTTAGTGGTTTTCTCAGCCTTCTCGCGCTTGCCACGTTCCAGGTGATGGTCAGTCAAGCAACAGAGTTTCTGGCTCCTCGCTGCATTGAATAATGAATGGGTATTATGCGTAGATAATTTTTTCAGGAGTCGTGCAGCATGGTCACAACTGTACTGCCTGTAGATACTTGTTGCAGTCTACACCGGGCAGGGAACAGTAGCATTGGCTTGTTACCTGAATACCTAATTAAAGGCAAGGTCAACTGTACCTAACAAGGTTCATGCAAGGATCACAATACGGAGGCAGCCGTCAGATATTATGTCGGCAGGGGGATTGCTTTTTCTTAGGAATCCCTGTACGTACGACTTGAAAATCGGGCTCGGAAGCCCCGCACGCATTTTATATAGTAGCTTTCCCCTCTTTCTTTATAATAGTTATACATCTCGTTCATAACTTATATTATAATAGCCCTAAATACGGATATCGCTATTAGGGCTATGGTAGTTATACTTAATTTCGGCGGCTATACGACTGTTAAGACTGCTAAGTTAGCAGGCATCTTAGAGCGGTAGGTTGAACGTATCTATGCTAAAGCCAAAGACCGTAGATTCGACCTAGCTGGCCGGCCGTTAGTTCTAAAGAATAACTTCCTTATTAATGCCCTACGCTTAGGCCGGCCGTCTAAGCAGATAGACGATATTAAAGAGGCTATAGCTATAAAGGTACGCTATAATCGGTACGGCCGGAAGAAAACAACTACTAATATCGCTGCCGAATTAAGTAATAATGGCCTACTAATCTCCTCTTTAATAGTCTTATAAGTCTTAAAAAGGAGTAGCTTCTAAAAGACTAAGCTAGTAAGGAAGCCCGGCTTAATAAAGAAGATAAAGGCGGATTAACTGTACTAGTATATTAAGAGAAAGGACTAGACTCTTAAGGATCAAAAGAATATAATTTAATTAAATAAGACCTTTATTATCTTACTATATCTAAGTAAAGTTAGTCTAATTTATATAGAGCGGTAATATTTCTCCGGAGTATAAGGGGGGGTAAGCATAGTAAACCCTCGTCTAGTTTATCCCTTAGGAATAACTCTAGCTGTCACACTCTGCTCACTCTGCTATTTGCGCCTGCCTCTGCTGCTTATGCCTTCGACCCTTATTCGCAAGCATCCCCCCTAAAAGCTCGGTCTACTTCCAGCATCTGTACAGTTCTCCAGATTAATATTAAAGAACAAAGCACGAGCGATTTTCTAAAGCTCAAGTTCGCTAGCTCGACTTACAGCATGAGGGACTTGGGGGCGTGCCTCTCCTTCAACTTTTCGGCGACCATTGCTCCTTTCTAAGTACGCAGACGTCAGGATCATACTACAAAACAAAGCTGAGAAACAACTGGCAGTAAAGGGGTATCAGAGGGTAGGCTCGGGTGGGCTCCAGCTGTGGTAAAGCTGCTAACCCCCCTGCCATGGCGAGTTGAACACGGCGCCAGAACGGCACAAGGGATCGAGATTGACTAGGTCCTCGCCTAGTCAATTGACCACACCTATCAACCTCCAGTGCCGTTCATACATACAATGGCCTAGGCTCTGCCTAGGTCCTGACAAGGGGCGACTTACAAACTGGGGGCCGGCCTTGCCCGGGATCCAGCGCTTGTCGAAGTGGCCAAGGGCGTGATAGACGACTTGCTTGTCCTTCTCGTAGCCGCCGACAACGGGGTCGCAGCCGTCAGGCACTGTGCCCCCCTCCGACGGTACCAGTTCGAACCGGTCTTTGCTAAAAGGCAGGAAGTCGTAGGTACCGTTGTGCGGCACCTCTCGGCCGTCGAGAGGAGCCATGCAGGGTGGGCTCGCGTCCAGCACTATCTTGCACGGCGTGACCCCGCCGGCGCCCTCGAGGTTGATGGCGGAGCCAAAGTAGAGGCCCTGGCCGCGGCCATCAACCGCCGGGGGCTCCCCCCGGGTTTCGGGAGGCGGCAGCTGGTCGCCGGCGCCAAGGCTAATGCGGCCTTCATCGCGACGGCCCTGGGCCGAGATATGGTAGAGGACGGCGTCGAGCTCGCGCGGGTCCAGGTCGTCCTTGGCGTCCTTGTCATCCTGCTCGCGCCAAAAGATTTGCGTCTCGTCAATGGTGTCGACGCTCCCGTCTGGCCGCTCCACGCGGAGCCTGGGCCCGTCGCGACCCTCGAAGCGGCTGATAGGCTTGGCGGAGCGGGCGGCGGCGTCGTAAAAGTTCTGCCGCAGGTCCTCGGCGATGAAGTCGGCCGGATACCATGCGGCGGGCGAGTCCTTGTCGAACTTGACCAGGTATTCGTAGTGCTCGCTCCAATCGGTCGAGTTGTCCTCGAGCGCTCTCACCACACCCTTGACGTGCCGGCAGTGCAGGATCGCTTGCGGAGCCACGTCCTCTCTCGTCACATTGTCGCTCGTCAGGTTGAGCAGACTGTTCCCGAGAAGGATGGAGCCCGCCGCATTGGCGTACTTGAACGTCCGCACCTTGCCGAACGCCACCGGGTGGTCACGAATAAGTTTGAGCAGGGCCGTCGGCAGATGCGCGATCCATGGCGTCGTGGCGCGAAACGTCCCGGGCACCATCTTCTCGAAGATGGGCGTGTATCGCCAGCTCTCCAGCCCGAACTGGCCATCGGCCTTGACGTCAACCTTAAGCACCCCATTGTACTGGCTGGCCTTGACAGCGTCGCTCTTTTGGCTTTCCAGGACCGCTTGCTTTTCGATATCCCCAATGTCCCGAGTCAAGACCTGGAAGATGGCCATAGAGTCAGCACAAAGAATATATGCCAAACGGCCGCCAGGGTGTGAGAGAAAGGGGTTGCTTACTTCAAAGGACTTGACGCGGATGTCGTGCGAGTCCTTCGTCACCGTGCTGGCGGCGCCCTTTTCCGCCGTAAACTTTTCTCGATACTGCTCGACAAAGGTGCGGTGGTCGACCAGCTTCTGTGCATAGTACTGGTACATGCGGTCGGCCTCGCCAAAATTGAGGAAGATGAACTTGCCGTTATCCTTGAAGATGCTCGGGTCGAAGCCTATGCTGCCAAAGGGTGCTCGGGACGGATCGCCACCACCTTTGCCCTTGTTCTTGCCTTTCTTCCCTTTCTCCTCGGGCGTCTTGGGATCTGGTTTCTCACCTACGGGACCATCCGGGATCTCATTATCGCCTGGATCAGGTTTCGGGTCCCCTTTGCCGCCCAACTCCTCGGGCGGCCTTAGGTCCGGAAGCCGCTCGCGCGGGTAGATGACGCCCTTGTGGGTAAAGATCCTCTGGTTGTCGCCGGCGAAGAAGTCGTTAACCTTGGCGCCGTTGTTGGTCCTGATGAGGCTTTTGCCCTCGACTCGGTAGATCTGAACATGGAGGAAGAAGAGTGCCTGTCAGAAAAGTGCGCATGGCTTCAAGATGAAAAAAGGGGGAGGGGGGAGGGGGGATTACCTTCGTCGTTTTGACGGGGGTACCCTTGACTGTGGCGCTGCCCAATATCCCATCCGAGGCAGCAATGACGATGCCGTCAAAGAAGTCGCCGCCAAGCTTGTATTCCTCGCCGGTTCGCACATCGTTGACGATGTTGGTGCCAACCGAAATCATGCCCTGGGGGTCATATTTGTGATGAACGCCGCTTTCGATGCCTGCCAAGCTCCAATCATTAGCTACAAGCCGCGAATACTATGGGGAATCTGCCTCATCCACCCTCTATAAACAAACGTAGTAGAGGAGGTAGATATAGCAGAAGAAGCAGACGTGGCAACTGACCTGTGATGATGCCATCAGAGGCGATTCCGGCCACGACGCCGGCAAAAATCGGCGCCGCCGCACCACCTGTGCCCGCCACTGCAGCAGCGGCAGTCATGACGACCAGCGAGCGAGTCGCCGCCTCCTCGGCGTGTAGTCCGCCCTCGTAGTCTCCTACGGCGAAATGTACAAGACCTAAGGGCGCCCTAGGGGCGCCATAAGTCAGCCAAGGTCCATGCTTGTTACTGGCTCCGGACTCAGACGTACCCTTGATATTTCCGATGATGGGGACGGCGTCCACGAGTTCCGAGACGGTATGTCCCAGGTGGTGCTCCCACGCATCAAAAAACTCCTCCTGCGTCTTCCGTGCTCCGTCCGTATCTCCCGTGATGGCCTGGATGAGAGATTTGAGCTGACTTATACCAGGTAAGGTAGTCATGGCGGCGTTCACATCGATGGTTTGACTGGAAGTGAGGCCCGCTTCATAAAAGGGGAATAGGATCTCCGCTTGTTTGAGATTTAGAGAATGACTTGATGTAATGAATGTGATGGGGTTAATCCTTATTGAGCGTAGGAGCCATTCTTTAGAGGCTGCAAGCGTAGTGATCGTGTTGAAGAGCAGAGCAAACGTCCATCGTTGAGAGCAGCCTGCGAGGAAGAAGGAATATATATACGTGTATATCGAACATATATGAATAGCTTCTCGGCAGACACTGAATCACAAATGTTGTCTCCCACCATCCAGACCGATCATACCCCCTTGACAGACGCTCTCATCAGTCCTTCATAGCCCGACTAAGTGTCATGGTTTTCAAGAGCATACGTGGCTGTGGAGATGCACGACTCGATTCGATGCGTCCCCATGTGCATACGAGGTTGCGATAAGGCTGTTTCCAGGATTAGTTCAGATTGAAGGTGCTGATGAAAGTATCATGATGCCTCACGTCTGATATCAAATGCCGAGCCCGAGGGGCGGATGGTGGGATGGGCTGAGAATGATGCTCTTTTGCATGATTTCAAACCGGGTATCAGACGGCTCGGAGTCATGCGGCTGTTGTGGTCGGGCAGGATCGTTGATGCACAACTGCTCCAAGCTGAGTCTTTGCGAGCATCGGATGAGTTGGCTCATGCCCATGACTGGAGCTTCGGCAACCTATACGGACATGTAGATTCTTGAGTGGGGGGATATCGATGGAAACTAAACGCATGAAATCCGTCGCATGCCGCAAGTGGATAGTGATGATTAGCGCTAGGGCTGAAACGCGCCATGCAACAGGACTTTTGATGGGTGGCGGACTCATGGTACAGTTAGTTCCATAATTACCGTGGAAACTCAATAAACAGGCCAGGTCTTGGCGGTCTGGGGAAGCGGGGAATGTAGGGATTAGTCCCATGGGGAATATACGTACCTCTTATGCGGTATCGGCGCTACGCCTTGACAAGCCGCACTAGCCCACTCTTTCGGGTGGCGGAGAGTCAGAGCCGTGTGCCGGATAGTCAGGGCCATAAATACCTATCGTCTCTACACCTAATTAGACGTGACTTCTATCGACAAGAGAAAAGCACGCAAGACCAGGTTCATCATATGGCCGTATAGTGGGGGATCAGCGTTACTATCAGCTTCGCCTTCGTCTAGTGAGGGTGCTTATAGTCGAAATATTTACTCTTCTAATACCCCGCGGGGAAAATGTAGTAAAGGTAGCGATAAAGTAGGTTTTTCTATACAAAAAGAAAAACTCTATAATTATAGAAACTTTTCCTTCTTTCCTTCTAATAGCTACCTAATTACATCGCTACAATAACTCACGCTAGCACTAGCTAATAACTCCCTTATTAATGCACTTCCTAGCGCTATATTGGAATCCTTGTCGCGAAGACCATTGCGCCACGCAGGCAAAAGTGGAACGCGCGCTCCGACAGGCGCACTGCAATTGACATATCTTTCTTCTCAACCATCCTTCTACTTTGATTATACTATAAAGCGGCGGAAGAGAAAGCGATAAAAAAGCCCACGACTCGGCAGTTAGAACAACGTCAACCACATATCACATCACCCATCATAGCATGGAAGTCAACTATCAGCCTAGGACGCAGCAGCAGACCTGCCCGCCGTATCGGCAGATCCGGGCGCTTTACGACGACTCCACCATCACCGTCTACCAAGCATACAACCGTATAATCGCCGAGGCGGCGGTTGAGGCCCAGCGGCTCAATGCGTCGCCGACGTACCGCGCCGGGCGGATGACGTGGATTAAGCCTAGCTGGGCCTGGATGATGTACCGGTCTGGCTACTCCTTCAAAGACCCCGGACAGGAGCGTATCCTTGCTATCACTATGAAGCGGGAGCACTTTATCGCTTTGCTCAAGCGCGGCGTCCTAACTAAGAAGCGCCGACCTCCCCTCGAGGAGTCGTCATCACCATCCTCGTCATCGCGCGCCAATAACAGCAAGAACAACGATAATACATATAGCGACGCTAACTCCAGCAGCTCGGCGGACGTAAGAATCCAATGGGATCCAGAGCGGACGGTGCGGCTCGAGCCGCTGCCCTACCGTAGCATCCAGATCGGTATCCCGGCGGCGCTCAGCAGCATCTGGGCCAACGAATACATTACCGAGATTCGAGACGTCACCGACCGCGCGCAGGAGCTAAAGAGGGTTCTAGAGAAGCGGCCAGGAATCACGGCGGCGGAGCTCGCCGAGCTGGGGCTGGTACCGGAGGAGAGGCCGTTTCTAGTCTCAGATGAGCTTGCGGCTATCCTGGAAATGGACGTCCAGGTGTGAACATGGGCTTTGGGTCGCCGATCTAAGCAAGTGAAAGCTCGGCCTGGGAGGATTGAGGCATACCCGTTGGTCAAAGGCAGACGCGGCTGACCAACATAACTGTCGTTAAGTTAGCCCAAAATATCCGGCACAATCCTGGAGCCTAGTAATATACTACAGAAAGTGCTAAGAAATTTGTACCTCGTAAAAAATACGCTAGAATAGTAAGTGTTAAGCAACAACAGCCAATTAGGTAGGGGATGTGTCGCGCGCACCCGCCGGCGCGGAGGCGCAGCCACAGGGACGGAGCGGGCATAAATAGGGGGGTTTAAACGATGTATATATGTATGACTTTGTATGTCTTGTTGCTAGCTAGTGATGGAACGGTGGTTCTGTGGCTCGGGCCTAACAAGGAAATAGGTAGGTATGCACGATTAATTAAGGCTTAATGCAGCAGCTTATATATAGCTATAAAAGAAGGTTATATTTATTATAATAATCTATACTCTTAAGGAGGCCTTATTGCTCTCTAAGTATGGGGGAAAATTAGCTATTAGATATATTTAGGTTATATATATCAAGTGCTTGTTCAGTAGGTCTTGGTAAATGGCACCGACTTCCTCGGTCATAGGTGAGTGGTATGCTCGACCACCTGTCTCCAACTTGCGACAAAACTTCCCCCTCGCCTGGATTTCCTCGCAGAGTCTATCGAGACTCGTTGTCGAGCCACTCAGTGTCCCATTTTCCGGCGCGTTTATGCAGGCGATGTGGACCTCTTGCGCGAAGCCCATCTCCTTGATGAGCTGAATGGCGGCTTCGGAAGTCATCCCGGTAGCCATCATGGCTCCTTTGCCATGAACATGATCGACAGAGACTCCCCGAAAGTAAGCGACGAGAATGGCTTCGGACAAGCTAGGCGGATTTGTTAGAGAAGAGCCAAGATGTCCATTTTTGTAACTTGTGAGAGAGAGCCGTACCTCAAGAGCCCGGCTGCGTATGCCGCCGCAATCTCACCTGGCGAGTGGCCTACCACTGCTGAAGGGACGACGCCCCAAGATCGCATTACCTGGACCAGTCCGATCTGAATCGCAGTACAGAGCGGCTGGCTTCGGATAGGGCTGTGGACTCGACTGACTTCTGGAGGGTCTAAGATAGCCTGCTCCAAGGTCCAGTTCGGTGCTTGGTGGATTGGCAAGGCCTTCAAAACCTCGTCTTGCTCACGTATTGCTTTTAGGAATGCGGGAGAAGCAGCAAGCAACTCTTTAGCCGTGTTGGGATACTGGGCTCCTTGGCCGGTGAAGATGAAAGCCAGATGCAAAACACTGCGCTGGCTTTCAACGAGTCCGGGAGCAGCATCAATCTCTATAGTCTTGGCACCATGTGAATGTGTCCTTGAAATGAGACAGGTCCTCGCAGTCAGCTGAGGCACGCGAAGAGCCAAGGTGAAAGCCAGCCTCCCAATGGTACTCAAGTCGCAGAGCCTTGCTTGCTCAGAGATCTGTTGTGTCCGTGTTTCCAGGGTAGCCGATGATGCTGCCGATATGGGTAGTACCAAGACTCTCTCCACGCCCGGCCGGTCAGGTTCACCTGACGTGACGATGCCTTGCTTGCCAGGGCTGTTGGAAGCCATAAAGCTGTCGAAAGACTCGAGGATGGCGTGAGCGTTGGCCCCACCGTAGCCAAACGAGTTCAAACTGGCTCTTCGGAGCAGCTTGCTTGGCCATTCCTCAACCTCGGTGGCGATTTTCATCTGCCGTTCTTCAAGTCGAACTGCTTGGGCAAACCCGATCAGCCGGTATCCGTTAGTCAAATATCCTGCAGAATGCCTACGCTTCGGATTTAAGGTCTTCGGGCCAAGCATCGGGGGAATAGCGCCATGCTGGAAAGCGAGGACGACCTTGATCAGGGACGTGAGGCCGCTGGCAGCCTCGCTGTGGCCGAGGTTGGCTTTTACCTGGTAGAGTTGAGGATCAGTCCATGGTATGAGCCGGCAAGGGTATTTCACAAGGAACACCACGAGACAAAACTCACTGATCTAATGAGTTGAGGGTGGCGTTGTTCGCGTCGAACGAAACAACGCCCAAGAGCATCCAGCTCAATTGGGTCTCCGACAGCTGTTCCGGTGCCATGGCATTCGACATAATCAGTTCCGAAGAAATCAATCCCGGCTTTTGCATACGCCTTTCGAATGACGGCCTCTTGGAAGTCGACGCTGGGCAGTGTGACTCCTGTAGTTCTTCCATTGCTGTGGCAGGCATTAACCAAGTTGCCCAACAAGAGTTGACGTCTTGTTGCGCCGAATACTCACGAACCGACGGCCACGGATCACAGCACAGACTTGGTCCCCGTCACGAAGGGCGGCCGAGAGTTGCTTTAGTTACACGGCATTAACACCATCCGCGCGTCCGTATCCATTGGCGCCCGCATCAAAAGTCCGACAGGTCGACGACGGAGACAAGACACCAGTCTTCATTGCCGCTACAAAAGGCTCCGGGGCAAGTATCAGGTTACGCGCGGCCACGACGGCCCCATCACATTCACCACCCTTCAATGCGATTACAGCGGCGTGGAGACAGTGAATAGATGACGAGCAAGCGGTATCCAGAGCAAAGCTATCATTCTGGGTCAGCGGAGGAACCCAAGAATCTTACGCACCAGAGGCGAACATGCCTGGGGCCGTGAAGATTGAACACATGACTGACCTATTGGCCAGCAGAGTAGTGTCAGATCCCGTGCCGTGATATCTGTGCAGGCTGTCGGGGTCGCGCATTTGCATGAGGAAGTGATCGTCAGTAAAGCTAGCGACGTAGACGCCTATATTGTCGCCTGAAGCCTGCTCCGTCGAGACATTGGCGCTTTCGAAACATTCGAAGGTGGCCTCGAGAAGCTTGCGTTGCTGGGGGTCCATGTAGGTGGCCTCGAGGTTGTTGATACTAAAGCGACCATTCTCGAAGCATCGCACGTCTTCTTGAAGCAGGTAAGCTCCGTCCATATTCATACACCCGGTCTTATCCCCGGACGGGGAATAGAAGCCTTGGACATTGAAGCGGCTAGGAGGTATCTTCTCTTGGGCGCTTTTCTTCTTCACAAGAAAGTCCCAGAGATCGGATGGCGACTTGATCCCGCCAGGCAACCGGCAGGCTGGTTCTTCAAGGTTAGATACTGGTCCTCGTTGATTGGGATATCACGCGCGAGCACATACCCATACCAATTATGCAGACGGGGTCCTCGTCCAGCATGGAAGGACCCCAGGGCTGCTCATTCACGCAGTCTGGCTGACTGCCATTGGTTTCAGGATACAGCTCGCCCATGGCTGTGACGACGCAATCAATCGGAAGTTGGAGTTGCTTTCTTCGACCGTCTATGGGGATAATACGGAGTACTCACGGACACAATGCCAACGCAGACGCTGCGAGCTTGAGCAGACGGCAGTGCCGGGCACATACTTTATAATTCCTGAAGCGGGTTTCCACCAACAATTCCCGTTCATTCACGCAAGCCGTAGGTCTAGTAATTGTGTTATCCGATCTTGATTCATATGGTTTCCGATCTTCGCCCTCATGGTGAAACGGTACGCGAAAGACCATCCGCTCAAGATACGTGCTGTTGACAAGACTCGGCCAATTCCTGAGAGCGGGCTCGGAACGCCTCATGCTACCGTGGCGTTGGCCCCCGTATCCTTCCACCGTACCGCAAGCATACTGAGTCGTGAGTTGGGGGCTCATTGCCACCCTTCAGCAAGGCTGGGGAATACGTGGCAGGCTTGCCGGGCAGCGAGGGTGTTGCATGGCGGCGTCCCACGCCCGACTGTAGGCAGCTGTGCCGCTGTGCCGCTTTACACTCGAGGTAGAAGATGTTCCTTGCCCACCCATGAATGATTTCTCCACATTCCCGCGCACTCAGGACCATCTTCCATCCGTCTTCCTACGTCGAAAAACGACTGCCGTCTCCAACAGTCAGAATGGCTTCAGTTGGTTCCTCTTCATTGACGCCTGCTGAAATACAGGCCCTTCTCCATGGCCCTGCCCTTGCACCGCCCCCGGGAGTCATTTCTGACTGGTGAACTCTTTGAACTTTATCTAGCTCGGCTGAGGGGTGTGTTGACCTCGGAGATGACGATTGGGAGCAGGCCTTGGGCAATGTTGGAGACGTGAACCCTGGGCCTTCCGAGCGGCAGTGGCCTATTGTCACAAGAGCCGTGCCGCCACGAGTCGTGGGGTCTGAAGAAGATGCAAGCAGCCGTGGGTGGCAGAAGCACCTGTGGATGGCGTAGCTGTACCAAGATGCGAGGTTTCGGGTCCGATGTAAGCGTGCATGAAGTGGCAGTAAAACCAACACGATCATGTGCGATGATGAGCATTGCTTGGGAAAGTCGGAAATCGATTCAATATGGTATGGACTACCATGCTGCAGCGATAACATCCCTTTGGCAGTGGCGTTATGCACGATATATACGCAACGTCCAACTCAGGTGCAGGTCATTCCTCCGTCGACGATCAGGCTCGTGCCAGTAGTGAAGCTAGATATTGGGCTGCAGAGAAAGATGGCTGCATCAGCTGCCTCCTCCGGTCTTCCAAGACGTCTCATAGGAATAGTCCCCATGAGTTCCTGCTCCAGCCCCGGGGCCACCTCTGTAGCCCGTCGTGTCATCGGGGTGTCGGTCCAGGTCGGACAAACGCAGTTGACGCGAATGCTGTGAGGCGCGTTGTCGAGAGATACCGTTGATTGCATCAGTGTGAACCCAAGCCGAAATGGAGTGTTTCGAGATGCTCACCCGCGGTCTTGGTAAGGCCGATGATGGCATGCTTGCAAGTAGTGTACTGGACCATGTTTGGGACCGCCATGAAGGACGAGACGGAGGCCAGGTTCACGATGGACCCTCTGGTAGTACCACGCGCGGGATCACCCACTTGCCGAGGCTCCTGGACCTTCATGGCGGCGGAAAGTAGGCTGTTGAACAGAAATGTTCCATTGACGTTGACGTCGATCAAGTGCTTGAAGTCGACGAAGCTCGCCTCAGCGATAGGGTCAAACGTGCCTCCAGAAATCTGGCAAAGCAAGAGTCAGCGATGGACGGCACCCCAGGTTTGGGGGGACAGAACTTACGCCGGCAGAGTGGACTCCGTAGTCAATACGGCCAAAGGACTTGATGGCATGATCAATAGCGGCTTTCACGGATTCTTCGTTGCTGACGTTGGCATGAATGGCCTCGGCCCGGAACTTCGGGTTGGTCGCAACGTCCTTGGCCTCAGCCGCTGTCTGTTGTGCTCCCTCAAGATTCAAATCTGCCACAAGTATACCGCGAGCACCGTCCTTTGCAAAGGCCAGACAGCAAGCTCTGCCGATGCCACTTGCTACCCAACATGTCAGAGATTTCGGATAAAGAGGGCAAAGAAACGGAGCGGCAGAGTATGTCGTCGATCTCACCTCCGCCAGTGACGAGCGCGTAGCCTGTAATGTCCATTTCCTATGGCTTGAGGATTAACTTGGTCTTGGGCTCTTGGCAATCGCAAGTATGGAAGTCTTAGGACATGGGAGGGAAGAGGGGAAAGAAAGGCTTGATGTGGGAGATTAGGCCGTTTTCAAATGATGGATAAAGCCAACATATGATATGGCTTGTCCAACAAGCCACCGCCAACCACAGCAGGTGATCTGACGTCTACCCCTAAACCCCGCCCGGGAGGCTGCCGGACTGGGGGTTGGAACATTGCCGGCGCAGGGTGTAAGAGTTGCACCAAAGGATCCCGTGCCGTGCCCGAGCGTCAAGCAAGTTCACCCTGACGTGACTGGTAGACCACATATAAGGGGGGGGGGGGGTTGCATCATGTCTAAGAAGGAGACCGCCTTGCGCGGAGCCGGTCAGCACAAAACGGCCTTTTCCATGGCCTACTTCGCAGCGAACCAACATGCATTTGACATTGTGTTCATGGGCCGGGCAGTCCGGGGCCATCGGGGCCGGTGTTAGGGGGGCGTTGGGGGCTGGTGAGCTTGCTTGCTGTCGTGTCAAGTCTAAGGAGATGATCCGACGCAGAGCCGGTCAGCTAAAGACAGGCTGTGTATGCAACTTTTCAAGGGTCTATGTCGCGTAGGACCAACATTCATTCGACATCATGTTTACGCTCCGTCCGTCCGGAGCATTGGGGGCCCCGGGGAACAGGTTGCACGGCTGTTGCTAACACTTACCCAGCCTCACTGGCTGAGAAAATGCTTACAATAAACCATTTATTATATCAGCCCTCCGCAGTGCTATATGGCCGTCTGCATTTAAGACAAACTAGGCAAGGCAGCCTGAGACGGGATAGCTAACGTTCTTGCCTATAAATAGATCTCTGTCCTCGAAAATCTTGCGGATTATCCGCACAGGAAATCATCCAGAGAAAGCCCTCTCTTAGGACACTCTCGGAGTTGCTGCCCGCCATGTCACACTCTAGCTCTCAGCGAAGCATCTCCATACCAAACGCATCCGAAGCATCGGGCTCTTCAAATATAGAGAAGGGGCAAGTCAGCTAGGCGAGCAACGATGGTCCTCATTACATCACCGGCTTCAGGCTTCAGGCCATTTCTCTCGGGTAAGATGCCCACACGACATCCTACTAGCTTCACCTAACAAAGCCCAACCTAGATTGTGTCTTGGTCTTTTTCTCGTCAACTTCGAGGTAACAGTGGTCAGCACCGCGTTGGTCTCTATAGCCGACGACCTGCATGATTTCGGGAGAAACAGCTGGATCGTCACAGCCTATCTTTTGACCTATACTGGTTAGACCTTTGATACTCAATGACTTGGATAGTGATACAGCCATCTGACATTTCTTTCTAGGCTGTTTGGTCGAATTGTCCTGGGTGTTGCCGTTGCGTCGGTGCTCAGCTCTCTCTTGATGTGGCAAAAGCCTCACAAAGGGGTTCCATAGATAGTCGAGCCAGTACTGAAATCGGAAACTAGCCACAGCCGTTACAGAGACTATCTACTTTACCTATTCTTCTTGTTAGGATTGCGTATTTAACACGACGATAAAAAGGATAAGGCGGCAGCGGTGCCGTGCCATTGTCTTCTAGCCCGTTTCGCCACATCTCATCACGGCTTACTTCTTAGGAGAAGTATTATAGACGGAAACTCTATATAGAGCTAAGCTCCGGCGAGAGCAAGAGAAGACGCCGGTTGGCGCGCATTTCATGTCCACATTATATTGAAGCGAGGGCTGGCGCGACTCGTGGCCAATAGTTGCGGTTCCAAGGCACAGCCGCGCGATTGGCCGGAGCGGGGGAGCCAGTGGTGCATATTCCTCCGGGTCCCCTAGCAAATGACGTGATTGCGCCGTGCGTCGCGTACCTTTGGCGTCTCCCCGCCGAGACGGCGACTTGACCTCGCACCTTGCAATTCGCATGCTGCACTCTGATACATGTGATTTGCCGCCCAGTTCGCATCCCGGGAGCGCGCGCTAAAGTTACATCGAATTGACCAAAGCCACTTCGCGCCTGCCAGTCTCCGAGCTACAACAGCAGCCGAACGAGCAAATGTTCCGGCACAGCGCGCGGCGGCTGGCCGCGGCTTCGGCGGCGGCGGCGGCCCAGGGGACGAGCAGCGGACACACGGGGCTGGCCATATCCAAGGCGCAGGGCATCGCCCGGGGCCTCACTGGAGGTAAGTTGGGCGAGAGAAGCAGAGTGCACAGGGGAAGGGGGAGAAAGAGAAAGAGAGGGAGAAAAGGCTGACGACTTGTGTGTAAAATCGCCAGCCATCGGAAACACGCCCCTGATCCGCCTCAACCGGCTCTCGGAAGAAACCGGCTGCGACATCCTGGGCAAGGCCGAGTTCATGAACCCCGGCGGGTCGGTCAAGGACCGCGCGGCGCTGTACGTGGTGCTCGACGCCGAGGAGCGCGGGCTGCTGCGCGCGGGCGGCACCGTGGTCGAGGGCACGGCGGGCAACACGGGCATCGGGCTGGCGCACGTGTGCCGCGCGCGCGGCTACCGCCTCGTCATCTACATGCCGGACACGCAGTCGCCCGCAAAGGTGGCGCTGCTGCGGCAGCTCGGCGCCGACGTGCACCCCGTGCCGGCCGTGGCGTTTGACCACCCGGACAACTACAACCACCGCGCCCGCAGGCATGCCGAGCGGCTCGCCGACAATGCCGTGTGGACCAACCAGTTCGACAACACGGCCAACCGGCGCGCCCACGTCGAGACGACGGGGCCCGAGATCTGGGCGCAGACGGCCGGCTCCGTCGACGCCTTTACCTGCGCGACCGGCACCGCGGGCACCCTCGCCGGTGTCACGCGTTTCCTCAAGGACGCCTCGGGCGGCCGCGTCAAGAGCTTCCTTGCCGACCCGCCCGGCAGCGTGCTGCACTCGTACATCGCCTCGGGCGGCACGCTCGTCGAGCGCGCCGGGTCCAGCATCACAGAGGGCATTGGCCAGGGCCGCGTCACCGACAACCTGCGGCCCGACATTGGCCTGCTCGACGGCTCGCTGCACATCTCGGACGAGAAGAGCATCGAAATGGTCTACCGCTGCCTCGACGAGGAAGGCCTCTACCTCGGCGCCAGCTCCTCCCTCAACGTCGTCGCCGCAAAGGAGGTTGCCCAGAAGCTCGGTCCGGGCCACAAGGTCGTCACCATCTTGTGCGACGGCGCCTACAGGTACGCCGACCGCCTCTTCTCACGCCAGTGGTTGTCCGACAAGAAGCTGCTCGACGCAATTCCCCAGCATCTGCAAAAGTACATTGTCCTGCCCTAGCAGGCGGAGTGGTCGCCAAGGTTGGCTGGCGCTTGTATTCCCACATCTTGTACTAGACACAAATCATACACTATTCTCCTGCTCAGAGGCCGGCGCCGGGGCCTTGTCCGGCTCTTGTTTGGGCGCACTCTGCAGCTCTAGCCGCTTGCCCGTAACGAGTTCGTACTCGTCTATCCAGCCCTGGCTTCGGCCCGGAGCTGTCTGCACAAACTCATGCACGTGCTTCTCAAGGGCCTCTCGCACACGGGCCAAATCCTTGGCCTTGTCGCCGAGTAGCTCTTCCGCCAGGATGGTGCCCCTGATGCCCTGGGCCAGGGCCTGCACGTAGCAGAAACCGTTGAGGGCTCGGGGAATCTTGCGCCCGGAATTCCTGTCCAGTGTCGCGTTCAGCTCGGCAAACTCCCTCAGCTGCGTGAGGTCGTCGGGCAGCGGCCCTTTCCACAGGGAGCGGAACAGAGCCACTTCGTCCTCGAGGAGAAGCAGGTCCTGGTCGACGCCCTCATCTCTGCTGGCCAGCTTGACATTACAAGCTGCACTTCTCGTGAAAAGAGTTATGCCGCGAATGATGCGCGAAAAGGGGAGACTGTTGCGTGTGCGCTTGGCCGCACGCGCGTGCTCGGGTCGTTGCAGCATGTCGAGTACAACCTCCGCCGCCCTCAAGGCCCCCAGCGCATGAGCGTGCATCTGCCTGCTTGCCTTCTCGTTGATGTAGACGAGCGTCCGGACGGCCGTCTCCCGCCTGCCGAGAGAAAAGCCCGTCTTGTCTGCTTGCTTTGCGCATTCGATGATGGCCTGGATGTTGCCCGTCTCGCCGGCCATGCGCACCATCTTGCCCCAGTGGTCGGCCTGGAGCCTGATGCCGGCTTTCCGGTACCCAGCCAGAAGCGTTGCCAAGTTGCTCCACTCGGCAGGGCTCTGCATCTTGCTCAGCGCCTGCGCGAGGAGCTTCTTGGAGTTTTCAATGTCCTTGAACCGGTCAATGGTTGAAAACTTGTGCTCCAGGCCCTCGACATCGATGACGATGGGGTTCTGCTCCATGTACGTTCGCTTCTTGGGATCAAAGACTATCCTCCGCTGCTTCTCCGGGAGGTATGCCGGCAGGATAATTGTCTCCTGTATGTTTTTGAGGATTGCGTTGAGCTCGACATTTTCCGTTTCCGAAAAGATGGCACTGACGGCTGTCTGTTCTGTTAGCGACTCAACGTAAATCAAGTCGCGTTATGGAGCTGGGTAATGCGCACCGCGTGTCGGCGTGGAGCTGAATTGCCGCCAGGGGCAGGCCATGAGCCTCCCTGACGGGCCGTGGCAACCGCCCAGAGACCGCAAGGCCGACGATAATGGCCGAGTCGACATTGCTGTTGGATTTGCTGCCAGCCGTAGATGTGATTCGGTCGGCCAAAAAAAGTTGCGAATGCACGGGATGCTGGACGGTTCGGAGAAAGTATGCGCCGCGCCGAGCCAGTCGGTGCGAATTACGAATTGCAGCTAGTACAGCTTCACCTCTACGAGGCGGAAATCTTGCTCTCCTCCGGCATTGAACCAGCCACCATCTCCCGCCATGAACGTCGCCACCGTCAGGCGGCCGATGGGCTGCCTCAAGGCCATCATGCGACAGACGAGGCATCAGCGGGCATCGGCAAGGTGCCTAGCCACCGCCGCCGCCGCCGACGCGAAGCCCAAAAGCGTCTTCAATGCAAGACAACGTACGGCCTGCGCCCATTGAGCCCGCCATCCTCGCTGACGCACGCGCAGGCGCTTGGAAGGAAAAGGTCGGCAAGTTCGAGATATGGCCCCAGGTGCCCTCGGTGCGCACCTCGCACCCAGACCCGCTGCCCGCCCTCCGCCAGCAGCAGATCTCCGAGCTGGACCCCACGGGCGCACGCACACGACTCTTCTCCAGGGAGCACGCCGACAGCGCCAAGGTGGGCGACGTGGTCATGGTGACGACGCGGACGGGCGAGCCCTTTGCGGGCGTCTTTATCCAGATGCGCCGCCGCGGTGTCGACACGGCGATCCAGCTCCGCGGGCAGCTCATGCGGACGGGCGTCGAGCTGTGGTTCAAGATCTACAGCCCCACGGTGACGGGCATTGACATCATCTGGCGCCGGCCGAAGAGGGCGAGGAGGGCCCGGCTGACGTACATGCGGAAGCCCAAGCACGACAAGGGCAGCGTCGAGCATCTGGTCACGGCGTGGAAGAAGGAGCGGTTTGCACTGAGCACAAAGGCAAAGGCAAAGACGAGCCAGGCTTTCGGCAAGCTACGGAAGAAATGAGGCAGAAGCCTTGCGAGCTGTATGATAACGTGGGGAGGGCGTGCAAGGATATATGTCCGAATTGCGCAAGCCACTGAAACGCACCTTGACCGTCACGCCTGGAGCATGCTGATACAGCCATTGATACCCTTTGCGTTCTGGAGGGTGGTCATTACGTCGAGGAACATGAGCACCCCAGACCTGCGCAAAAGTCATGGCGGCCCGCTCAGGGCCGAGGGTCATGGCTGTGCCCCTTTTCTTTCTTTCGTCATGTTTGCCTCTGGCTTCTGCTTGACCATGGGCATGGCAGCTAACAGGGACGGTGTGCCATGCGTCTTCCCGCACCTGGCACTGACTTTGGCGACGGTGGCGACTCCGTGACAAAGGCATTATGTGGCGTAGAGTCTGGCCGGTGACACTGCCAGCTCAAGGAGGAAAGAGTGGCACTTGATCGGCGCATTGTATACGTACAAGCAAAGCGAAAAAGTCCGCCTCAGATGGGCCTGACTTGCGCAGCGGCGGAGCGCATGAGGTCCCGTCTCGAGAGCGCGTCTCACCAGCTAGAGAGTGGAGATGGCTTTTTGCCTTTACCCTGGCACGTCATGTCAGTCTTCCACCCGCCGCCATGGCAGGATGGCATGTGCGCATGAATCAATGCGACCGTCAATAGATGGGATGGCAGAATCCAATGTCGAGGACGAGCCACTCGGCCCAGGGTCCGCCTCGCCTTATCAAGGGACAAGGTAGCAGCCGCACATCTTGATCGTTTAGGACGCAGCAACTCGTCGACAGATCTGTAGGGATTAACTGCTTCTCCACGCGTGTGTCCGTCATCGCTGGACATCTACTCTCGTGCATCAGCCCATGATTCAGAAAACCGGCAATAGTTGGCAACAGAGTCAACGCACTCATGAGGTCAACGAACAGCGAGGACAAAAGGCCACATTGAGGTGATCTGAAAGGCGTAGTAGGCACGATTTCGAAAAAGACACCTGAATAGCTAGCTGCTTGCTACCCCGAAATGTGCGACTCCATCAGCAAAGCCATCAAAAAGTGACCAGCCTCCGACACTTGAACACCTGCTGTTCACCAACGTCAGCCTGTCCGTCGCGACGGCCGGTCAGGGCTCGTCCATGAACCCGTCAAAAGGTCGGGGTGCAGAGTAATCTTGCTAAACTTGCGCGTCAACTCCCCCAGAGTTGCCGCTGGTTGGGCTCTCGCAACCGCTCGAATCGACTCGACTTGGGCCAGGTCCCACGCCTGTGAATCGGAGTCTGCCATCCACTCTTCCGTCAGGCTGCAGGCGATTTCGCCCGTCTCAATCTCGCCCTGGTACACTTCCCCCTCCCAGCTCTTGATGGTCTTGTCGTACCAACATGCCCATAGCTGAATGCCAAACTTGAACCGGTAGCCCTCCCACTCAGGCTTGAACTTGAGGTCTCCAAAGAGAAACCAGAGCTTATTGGCGGTCCTCAGAGCAAAGGGTGTTGCGGCAATACCTTCCAACACGGTATCGGTCGGGGGAGGAAAGCGAGGGTCTTGCGGAACGCCGTTGATGCTCGAAATCACCAGCCGAGCCTGATACATGTGAGGTATGTTTCCATCTGACCTTGTCTCGCAGAAAGACACAAGAATAGGAGGAGAGATTGGCACTTGAGGCTTGACGAACTGAGGCAATGTGACCTCGAGGACGTTCGGGTCCGCATGCTCCGCTGGCCCAGGAGTCGCCGTTGAGGCGAAGTTGGGCATGTTTTGAAGGATCGTGTGCTTCGGAGTGAAAAAATCAGGATTGAGCTGTGCGTGACTGCCTTGCTTTGTCTTGATGCCGGAGGACAATGTCGGAGGAAGAGGGCTCGAGAGATGGACGCAGAGCCAGCAAATTAATATTATATAGTCGCTTGGGACAGAGCCGGGACTCTTCAACTTTGCTTTCGTGATCTGGGTACGAGCACCGGTCCTGAACAAGTCCGTGTTCTCATGGTGTTGTTCAAGTGTTCAAGCACGTCACTTCCAAGGTGACTCAAGGCCTCTGGCTGTCGGTGAAGGAGCCCGCTGTTGCGTGTCACAGAAGCCGCCCATTCACGGGAAGACACATTTCTCGCTCAGCACTTGGTCAACGCTCTTCCGGACATGGGCCATTTGCTGCGAGAGGCCGTCGCGGGCTCGGTTAGAGGCCTTTTGGCGACTCCATCTGGCTGGAAGGGTGGCTCGGCCACTCAACAGTACCAGCACAAACACCCAATCCAGTTCATCCTCTTCGCACACTTTCCCGAGTCACATGCCTGAGCTTGACGACGTTGTAGTAGCCTGGCTGACACGGGTCTATTGCTTCGAGATCAAGAGTTTCCAGCATCCGAAGCCGCATCCACTTGGAGCCGCCTGGTGTGGGATGGGCAGGAAGGAGAATTCTCCGAGACGGGGCTCATCCCAACTAACCCACGACGCGCCGGAGTCAGGTCAAGATGCTTGAGACGAGGCGTTTCAGGAATCGGCCCAGGTCCTTGTCAACGTCTCAGCACAGCCGCTGCCCTCGGCGAAGCAATGCATTGAAACTGGCGTCGCTAGATGTGTGGAGGGAGGAGGCGACTATCTGTGGCGGCGCATCAGCGACATATAACGACGCTGCGGCCGTTGCCTGCCATCTCGTCTCCTCTGCCGTCGAGTGTCGCAGCCATCGTCCCAGCATCTCGTCTCTCCTTGTCGCGACGCACGCTCCTTTGACAGTCAAAAGAACAAAAGCAAAGGCGACAGAAAGGGAGGCTTGATTAAATCGCCGCCGAAATCGCATCACTCGAGCGCACAATCCATCCAAATCGCTTTGTTGGGGCGCGTCGACGAGTCGGAGAATAGATTCAAATACCTCCTGCTTTGGCCCATTCCTACGCGACCTATCGATAAGCAACCTCGCCGCCGGCCCCATATTACAGGGCAGCCACAGCGACCGATGCGCTAGCAGGCGGCGCCGTCCCACTATGACAGACAACAACAGCGCCATGGCCACAGCGGCTTCCAGGGACGACGGCGCCCCCCAGCGGAGCCCAGTGCTGCCCGGCAACCTGGAGCGCTTCCCCCAATTTTGTTTACACGCCTCGAGCTACTGCGAGGGCGATTCCAGCGCCGGGCCGAACAACCACAACCACAACCCGCGTCACAGCAGCACCAGCACCGGCAGTAGCTTCACCGACAGACACAGTGGCGACTTTAGTTCCTGCCCAGGCTCTCCCCAACTGTCCAAATCGTCGCGTTCCCCGACCGCATCCAGCGTTTCCACCTCGGCCTCGAGCGTCGACGCCGATTCGCCTCCACCGCCCTCGAAAAGGGACGAGCCCGAGGCCTCCCTCCGGCGACGCGCCCCCACCCAGCGGAGCAGGCGGGACAAGAATCAGCTGCATGCTGCACGGCAGCAGCGGTCAGGGAGCGACAGACAGCCACTGGGCTCCAAGAAGACAAAAGGGAGGCGCTTCCAGCGGAGTTCCAACAGCAGCCCTGCCGACGCCCTCGCTGCCGTTGAGCCTGCGCATGATCAAGGACTCGCGAGGATGACCTTTGCCGAGCAGCAGCGGTGGATTACCGTCCAGCAAAAGACGTTTACAAAATGGTATGCCCTTCCATCCCTGGACCCTGGACCCAAGACGGGATAAAGGCTAACGCGCCACCCCCGCAGGCTGAACACGAAGCTCGAGGCCAGAGAACTCGAGGTTAAGGACCTCGTGGCTGATCTCAGCGATGGCGTAAGTGCTCTTGCTCGCATCTTGGCCTCAACGGATTTCCAACTGACACCGAGGTGTTGTCGCGTTCTAGGTCATGCTGATCCACCTCCTTGAATGCCTGTCCAACGAGTCTCTCGGCCGCTATGCCTCGAAACCAAAGCTGCGGGTGCAGCGGTTCGAGAATGCCAACCTTGCCCTTGACTTCATCAAGTCGAGGGGCATCCAGATGACCAACATTGGCGCCGAAGACGTCGTCGACGGCAACCGCAAGATTGTCCTGGGGCTCATCTGGACCCTGATTCTGCGCTTCACCATCAGCGAAATCAACGAGGAGGGCCTTTCCGCCAAGGAGGGACTGCTCCTCTGGTGCCAGCGGAAGACGGCATGTTACGACGAAGTCGAGGTGCGAGACTTTAGCGCGAGCTGGAACGACGGGCTGGCCTTTTGCGCGCTCCTCGACATCCACCGACCCGACCTCATCGACTTTGACACTCTGGACAAGTCGGACCATCGCGGCAACATGCAGCTCGCCTTTGACATTGCCCACGCCGAGATTGGTATCCCGAGGCTGCTCGATGTCGAGGACGTGTGCGACGTGGCCAAGCCCGACGAGCGAAGTCTGATGACGTACATTGCCTACTGGTTCCACGCCTTTTCGCAGATGGAAAAGGTAGAAAACGCAGGACGGCGAGTGGAAAAGTTTGTCAACAATATGCAGGGCGCCTGGGAGATGCAGAGCGCGTACGAGCGGCGGATGCGCCAACTGCTCAAGTCGGTGAAGCAGCAGGTGGAACACTGGCAACGAGCCAAGTTTGAAGGGACTTATACTGACGCCAAGTCCCAAGCAACCGAGTTTGCCGCGTACAAGAGGGGCCAGAAGCGAGACTGGGTCGCTGAGAAGAGCGACCTCGCGACGCTGCTGGGCAACATCAAGACCAAGCTGGGAACATATCGCCTCCGCCCCTACGAGCCACCGGCTGACCTGCGGCTCGACGTTCTCGAGCGAGACTGGGGCACCCTCACGCAGGCGGAGATGAAGCGAGCCCAGCTCATCAACGAGACGATTCGAGAGTAAGTCGAGCGGCCAAGCCAGGAGCAGCGTGAGCGAGTCGCTGACCAAGTTTGCAGCATAAAAAATGCCCTGCGAAAGTCGTTTGCCGACAAGGCCAACGATCTCGCCCTGGCGCTCAACACGATGCAGCTGGCGATTTCGGGGCTGGACGGCGACGTCGAGGACCAGCTGCACCATGTCAGGAGACTGAGCGACAACCTGGCGCCGTTAGACCGCTATCTCGACACCATTGCGGCCGTCGACGCCAAGTGCCAGGAGGCCAATATTGAGGAAAACGACTTTACGACGTACACGTACGACGAGCTTTCGTACGAGCTCGGGCTGGTGAAGTCGTCGGTGCAGAAGAAGCTGTCCTTTTTGCAGAACCAGATGGTGGCGCGCAACATGACGAACCTGACGCCGATCCAGCTGGAAGAATTTGAGAGCGTTTTCCGGCACTTTGACCGCGACGACACCAACTCGCTGCAGGCCCTCGAGTTTAGCGCGGCGCTGGCCTCGCTGGGGCTGGTCTTTTCCGAGGACGAGATGCAGGAGTATTTCTTGGAAACGTCCAACGGGCGCGACTACGTGACCTTTGAGCAGTTCATCCGCTTCATGGTGGACGTGACGGAGGACCAGAACACGGCGGAGCAGGTGTTCCAGTCGTTCCGGGAGGTGGCCGACGGCAAGCCGTACGTGACCGAGATGGACCTGAGGCATAGTCTGGTGCCGGACGAGGTGATTGATCAGCTAGTCGAGATGATGCCTTCGCACAAGGGGCCCGACATGTCAGGGGACCGGGGCCAGCCGCAGTACGACTACATCTCCTTCATGGACAAGCTCATCAACGACGAGCGCGAGGCGGAGGAGGCGCCGAGCATGGTGCTGCAGGAGAGGACAAATGTGGGCGACGCGATGCCCCTGAAGGGCGGCAAGTTGAACGGCAAGGCCACGGCCTGAGCACGGAGGAGGGGGGTGGTTTAACGGTATCGTTTCTCCTTTTTCTTTCGCGGTCCTTGAGGGGATCCTGCTTGGGGATGGTTTGGGACTCTCTGCTTTGTACGTATTTCTAGGCCTCTGGACGGCGGCAACGGCGCAAACGGCGCAAATGATTTCCGCTTTTTGGCATCTTTGACTACTTTGGTTATACCAGGGACGATACGAGAAATGAAGTCTGTCACTATTCCTCGTAATGGTGAAGCGTGATGTGTAGTAAGCTCGCAAAGAAGAATCTTTCATCCCACTTGTCGCTTCGATCTGAGCAAGTTAACAATGCTGTTGTTAAGCGCTTGCTACTATATTCGATTTTTTGCCCGAATCGGTATGCGGAGCGGCAAGGTAGCACTCATGTATCAAGCCGTGTTCGTCCGGCAAAGCTGGCCGAAGAGGCGCTGGTGAGTGGGTTCTAGAGAATTAGTTCTCGGTTTGGGGGGTCCGCGCCGCAGGGCCCTGTCTCCGCTCTAGAGCTTCCAGCCACGCTTTTTTCCTCCTGCACGACTCAAGACCATCTACCAACCAGCCAACCAGACCAGCCAGCGGAACGTTGCCCGTTTGACCCGTGTCCGGCTATGACGGATCGCGCATCGGATTGTACAGTAACTTACATGCAGGCCTGAGAGGAGACGCTAGAGAGTGAGAGCCTCGGAGAGAGAGAGGGATTGAGAGAAGACGAGAGTAGATCTTCAGCTCGGCTCCCATTCTCGCGCTGCCAAACAATCTCCCTTCTCGCCCTTGCCCTGTCTCCAGCCCCATGGCTTGTCGCGCGAGCTTCATGCGCGTCGCCAGCGGGAGCCGGGCGCTCCTCCTCACCACCACCACCACCACCACCCACGGCGGAACCAGCAGCATCGGCCCCCCCCCCCCGGCATGCCTCCGCTACCCGGCGCCGAGGACCTTTATGCAGAGCGCCGGCCGGCGGCGGGCCCAGCTCACGGCCGACGCGTATCCGGAGCTGCGGCGCGACGAGCGCTTCGGCCGGGTGACGGGCGAGCACGTGGCCTTCTTCAAGCAGCTGCTGGGCAGCGGGTCGGCCGTGGTCGAGGCCGAGGCCGACGTCGAGCCCTTCAACGAGGACTGGATGCACAAGTACCGCGGCCAGTGCCGGCTGGTGCTCCGGCCGGCGTCGACGGACCAGGTCAGCCGCATCCTGCGCTACTGCAACGACGCCCGCCTCGCCGTCGTGCCCCAGGGCGGCAACACGGGCCTCGTCGGCGGCTCCGTGCCCGTCTTTGACGAGATCGTCGTCAGCATGGCCCGCATGAACCGCATCCACTCCTTCGACGACGCCAGCGGCTGCCTCGTCCTCGACGCCGGCTGCGTCCTCGAGGCCGCCGACACCTACCTCGCCGACCGCGGCCACGTCTTCCCCCTCGACCTGGGCGCAAAGGGCTCGTGCCACGTCGGCGGCAACGTCGCCACAAACGCCGGCGGCCTGCGCTTCCTGCGCTACGGCAGCCTGCACGGCAGCGTCCTGGGCCTCGAGGCCGTCCTGCCCGACGGCACCGTGCTCGACGACCTGTCCACCCTGCGCAAGAACAACACGGGCTACGACCTCAAGCAGCTCTTCATCGGCGCAGAGGGCTCCATCGGCATCATCACCAGGCTCGCCGTCCACTGCCCCCAGCGGCCCGCCGCCGTAAACGTCGCCTTCCTCGGCCTCGCCTCGTACCCGCACGCCCGGCGCGCCTTTCGCCAGGCAAAGGCCCACCTCTCCGAGATCCTGTCCGCCTTTGAGCTCATGGACGCCCGCAGCCAGCAGCTCGTCCACGCCGTCCGGCCCGCCGAGAAGCGCCCGCTCGACGGCGACTTCCCCTTCTACTGCCTCGTCGAGACCAGCGGCTCCAACGGCGAGCACGACTACGCCAAGCTCGAGGCCTTTCTCGAGCACGTCATGTCCGAGGACATCGTCGCCGACGGCGTCGTCGCCCAGGACGCCACCCAGATCAAGGCGCTGTGGGGCTGGCGTGAGAGCGTCCCCGAGTGCATCGGCCACTGGGGCGGCGTCTACAAGTACGACGTCTCCATCCCGTTGCCCGACATGTACGCCATCGTCGATGACGTCAAGGCCCGCCTGGCTGACATGGGCCTCCTCGGCGACACGGACCAGCATCCCGCCCTTGGCGTCGTCGGCTACGGCCACATGGGCGACTGCAACCTGCACCTCAACGTTGCGGTCCGGCGCTACGACAAGCGCGTGGAGCAGGCGCTCGAGCCCTTTGTCTACGAGTGGATCGCGAAGCGAAAGGGTAGCATCAGTGCCGAGCACGGACTTGGCCTTGCCAAGAAAAAATTTATACAGTACAGCCGCAGTGACACCATGGTCGCTCTCATGAAGCAGATCAAGCATCTATATGATCCGGTGAGTCTGGGATCCCCTTGCTTTTCTTCGCGCCTCCCTACAGGCTACGGCAGAGCTGACCCGAAACGTGTAGAATGGCATCATGAACCCGTACAAGTACATTTAAGGGTGAGGTCGTTGAAAGGGAGAGGAAAAACAGAAAAAAAAAGGGGACATGTGGGGGAAGATGGAGCACGCCCCATCAGATTAAACAAAGCGGGCCGATTCAAGGCAGTTTTTGGCGCGCTGCCAAATTACGAGCCAAGATGCGCCAGAGTACCCAGAGCCGGCCGCGCCGTCGTATGCATCGCGGGCATGTCCCAGCGTTACGAAGGAGTCGGATGCCTCTCGAATCCCACCCGGCACAGCGTTGGTGGAGGCTTTCAAAATCATGCATCCTCACCCTCCCGGAAGCTTAGCCGAAGCCTCGTATGCGTACCTTGATGAACGGGCCGTTCTGTTTTGGCGGTGGACCAATCGTGACCGCTGCCCTGTCCAAGAGCTCCTTTGCTCGGCGTGCCCGGCCATCAAATTGCGCTCAGCTCTCGTGGTGTGCTGGCCAACCAGCGTTCGTGGGGGCGATCCGTCGTCAGCCCTACGAAGCTTTGGCCCGTCGACACGCATGGAGACCCTCCCATTATGCTTTTATGTCACGAGCCGACACCCATGCATTCCCTTTCCTCCCCCCATTCCCCTCTTGCTCCTGTCGCGTGTCCAGTCTCTTGCTCGTACCATCGCTGGGGCCGGGCCGCATCATGTAAGCCATGCGTGTCCACGGGTCCCGTGAGGCTGACCAGGACGAGGAAGCATCTCGGGCGTCTCATTGGCCCGCGTTCTGAATCTCCTTCTCAAGCCTTGCCGGTCTCGGACAAGGTCATCGCCATGGCATTGAAACGCCAGAGGCCCAACTCCGTCCCTGATTCGCACTTGCGGAGGGATACCGAAGCCGGGGTGGAGGAGGCGTCAGGCCACCGGTCGGTGGTGGGGTTGGCGGAACGTGGGAGAGGTTTGTCTCCAGGGGACGTGCCGCGACGCCGGCAAGAGGGCCCGCCACTATATATGACCAGGTGAACGAGTTGTTTCGCGGAATCCTTTGGCAATCAACTCGCGGCGAATGGTCGTCAAGGGCGAACAACGGGGGACGACATGGTCGGTGTTCCAGGCAAGTACAAGGGCTGCGAGACGTGCCGGCGGCGCAGAGTCAAGGTGAGTTGTGTCGGCGAGTCGAAGCCTCCTCTGTCATGAGCTAAGACGGCGACAGTGCAGCAATGAGCGGCCCTTTTGCAACAACTGCGTCAACACCGGCAGGCAATGTGAGGGCTATGAGAGGGAGCGAGTCTTCATTACGGGGACGCTCGAGACCAAGGGTCGCGTGGCCTCGCACCCCAAGAGGACAAGCCCCGCAAACAAGCCAAAGGCCAAGGCCGCGGCGGCAACTGAGGGAACCGGAGAGGACTTGAAACCCCAGCTGGTCCCCACGGAACCGCTGACATCGGCCTGGGACGACTGCATGACGCTTTCTGGACAAGACGTTGTGACTCCTGTACTCTTGACGGGTCTGCAGACGGACCTGCAGAACATTGTTGAGCAAAGCGGTGCCGACGACTCCAAATTCGACGTCTTATTGCCTGCCTATGCTGCTTCGGAACCGCAGACCCACGCAGCGGGTGGCGACTTCAACGCCAGGGCTAGATGTCTGGTGCGACTTGGAGATGCCAGCGCCGAGCACGGCTCGACCGGTGGATACTGCGCCTTCTTATACGAGGTATGATGCTCGTGGTCGATCATTGGTCCCATCGGCTAACATGGACGCAGCATTCGTCGTCTTCTGCCGAATCAAACATGCTCGACGCGCCCGGGCCATCCTCTTTTCATGAGACAGACTTGGTGAAGGGACTGGGGCCGGACAGCTTCACCATGTTTCCGAATCACCAGTACTTCGTGAGGATTTATCGACCCCTGGCAGTGAGAAGCGCCCCGTATCGTACCGACAGCAAAGAGGTGACGCTGACTGAGTCCTAGGTCAGCTTTGCCTTGTTCAGCCGCTGTGATAGTTTTCTGTCTCAGCAGGACTGGATGTCGACGCCCTGGAACTGGCACCCCAAGTCCCCACTTGATTATTTGCTCGATATTGTGCTCCGCCTCCCTTCAATTCTTGCGGCGGCCGACGACCTGCTGCCACAGCCTGCCACGATGCCCCGACGTCTCGAAGCTCAAGGCCTGCTGCGAAACTGCCTCATGGTCGAGATGCAGTTCCACGAATGGCTCCAGAGCGTAATCCTAGCCCCCGGGAGCCAACAGCCCCCTTACTGGTATCAGGATCTGGGGGAAGGTGGCGGCGAAATCCCCTTTGCGGCTCCGTACGCCTTCAGGGATGGTCTCACAGCGCTCATGATGCTGTACTATTGGATGGCTCAGATTCCCCTCCATCGATGCATTGAGAGTCTGCACAGCGCCATCTTCCAGCCGGTCGTTGATGCGTTTCCCGACATGTGGCCGGACCCGCAAGTCGATCCGACGCATTACCAGGACGGGTGCGAACTTGCGGCCAGCATCTGCCGGGGTCTCGACTCTGCGCTTGGCGGCACGACACAGCCGGACATGTTGCTGGCGCCAATGGCAGTGGCACTCAACGTTTACCGCGACGCCAGCGCAACGTCGCAGGACGGCATTCTCGAGATGTTGTGGCTTGAAGCCTTCCAGAAGAGGCTGGCTCACAAGGGGCAGTATATTGCAAACATCCTGCAGCAGCAGCGATGGGTAGAAATTGCCAGATACTGAAACGTGTACTCACGAGCTCTCATGATTAGACGAGGGCGAATACGGATGGGCGAGGTTGGGGATATAGACGGCTTTGGCTGGCGTTTGCGGCAGCTGGTCTGCCAGAGGATGGGAAAAGGAGAAAATTCCGGGTGGAGCCGTTGAAGAATCGGTGACATGTAGACGCCAGAGGCTCACTTGTCGCTCAGATAATGTTTTTGGAATCGTCGCTGCCGTGTGGCTATCGACTCCTGGTTGATGTCGTAACTGAGAGTCAGCACGGTGCGAAACTACCATGTCCATATTCTGATACTGTGCGTTCGGCGCGCTGCTACCTTTCTCCGCCCACCTGTCAGGATCGGCAGCACAGGTACTTCGTAGCTCACGGCCCTCCAGCTCGCAGGCTGCCAGTCTGACGCAGCACCCCGTGTTGGACTGCGCACCTCCCATCTCCCTCGGCCGCAACGCACACGCGCACTCGTCCTCCTTCCTCATTGCCTTCGGCCATCTTGCAACAGACAACTGCAGCTTGCCCCGAATCTACAGCAATGGCTTCAGGCTACGACAGAGCTCTGTCGGGTAAGCTCACCACTTCGTTCAGCGGTGGGACGGTGCTAAACAGTAAACAGTCTTCAGGTTCGACAACCACATCCGACAGTCCTTGAAGCTGTTTCTGACCCCGTCGCAGCCCCGATGGACACGTGTTCCAGGTTGAATATGCCGGCGAGGCCGTCAAGCGAGGTCCGCATGACCCCACGCGCTCATCCGTTGGAAGCTCACCGTATCCTCAGGCACATGCGCTGTTGGCGTCAAGGGCAAGGATGTCGTCGTGCTCGGCTGCGAGAAGCGCTCAGCCATGAAGCTGCAAGACACACGCATCACCCCCTCCAAGATCCAAGTCCTCGACAACCACGTGGCCCTTGCTTTCGCCGGCCTCAACGCCGATGCCCGCATTCTCGTCGACAAGGCGCGGTTAGAGTCTCAGTCTCATCGGTTGTCCGTAGAGGACCCCGTTACGATTGACTACATCACCAAGTACGTTGCTGGGGTCCAGCAACGGTACACGCAGGCTGGCGGTGTGCGGCCTTTTGGTATCAGCACGCTGGTTGTCGGCTTCGACCCTGGGAGCAAGGTGCCTAGGCTCTTCCAGACGGAGCCCTCCGGCATCTACTCAGCTTGGTACGTTGATCACAGACGGTCCCGTTCCATCCATGCTAACTTCCTGGCAGGAAAGCCAATGCAATTGGACGCTCGAGCAAGACGGTCCGCGAGTTCCTCGAGCGCAACTACAAGGAGGATATGGACCGCGAGGCCACCATTCGACTGGCCATCAAGTCGCTGCTCGAAGTCGTGCAAACGGGCGCCAAGAATATCGAGATTGCGCTCATGGCACCTGGTGCCGCCATGGAGATACTCCCCACGGACGACATTGAGGGCTACGTCAAGGAGATTGAGCAGGAGAAGCAAGAGGAGGCGGCCAAGAAGAAGACTGGGCGTACGCCTGGAACTGGAAGTACCGCGATCCTGACGAGAGGCCAGGATGACTCTGCTGCCGAATAACGCAGGAAAGCTTGGTGTATTTTATAGAGGGGTATCTGGTCTATCGCATCAAGCCATTCGCGATTTCCGCTGTGTATGACATGTTCGTCTCAGAAACTCCTTCTCAATATTCCATGAAATGACGAAGCGTAATTCAACCTGCAACGCCGTAGCTGCCCCCAGCCAATGCTATATACCTGCCTCGAAACGCTCAGCCCAGCCTATCAGCATCGTCGTCCGGATCAAAGATGCTCTTCAGCTTCCTCTGCTTGGTCCTCTCATCCTTGAGCATTTTGTTGTTCATCCTCACGTCGTCGCTTTCAACGGACAGAGCGGCCTTGGGTGTCTTGGCGTCGATGACGAAGTGGTTGTCACAGTGGGGGCAGTATTCGTCACTTTCCTCGAATTCTTGCGCGTCTTTGCGAAAGCACTTCTTGCACTTTTTGCAGGCAAAGATCATTTCGAGGGACTGGAGGAGAGGGTGGCTTTCCTGCTCGCCGTGGCATTCGGCACAGTCGAACCACTTGCGGCCTGTATGTGGCAGCTGTCAGCTCTCGACATCACGTATAGTGGAGTCGCACGTAGGATTCTGGGGAGGTTTGCGGCAAGCGTCATACAGCATGGAGATCTGATCGCGACCTGGGCGTTGAGAATGTGCTTGCTGGGCCATGGTCAGCATGGTTTCCGGAAAGGCTCAAGACGTGCGACACATACCACATGTTGTCGCCTGGCTGGATCCCGTTGCTGTCGAATCTCGTATGGGGCCGGCAAATACCAAGAACGAACGGCAGCTCCAGAAACTGGTGGTGTGATTGGTACGAGTAGTTTGGCCGACGCGGCAGCCCGTGACGATGATATTTGGCGGGGTGAGCGGGCCAGGGGTCGCGCCTTAGCGGCTCCAGGTCAGCGCTGTGTCACGAGAGCAAGCCAAAGCACTTGTCGGTACTGAGACTCTGCATTAGTCAGCGCTTCTGCCTGTGAGTAAGTGCCTTGCCTTATCTAAGCCAGATCTCTCAAGTGACGGCATCTCCCACCGTCAACGCGACCCGTCCCCCTGCGCGCCTCTGGACTTGCCGCGGCATCCCGACGATATGCCGCCGAAACGCAAGGCTGGGCCAGTGGCCAAGGACGGGGCCAAGATAGGCAGATCCTCGCGCCTGTCGACGCCGGGCGCCGGGACCCCTCGGAGCCTCGAGGCCAACGACGAGCCAGAAGAGGAGGACGCCGCCCCAGTCGACGAGGTGTTGGAACGAGATATCGACAAGAACATCGACAGGTTCTCGCTTGACCAATACCAGAAGAAGCACGCCATCCGCGAGCCTCTCCCGCACATCTTTGGCGACCACGACTTTTCCTATCTCGACCTCAAAAAGGACCACCACAATCGGCCGCTCTGGATCGATCCGCAAAAGGGCCGGATCATTCTGGAAAGCTTCAACCCATTGGCAGATCAAGCCCAAGACTTTCTCATCACAATCTCCGAGCCTCTTTCGCGGCCGACGTTTATGCACGAGTATGCCCTCACGACGCACAGTCTCTACGCCGCTGTTTCGGTGGGCCTTTCGCCTCACGACATCATCAACACGCTCGAGCGCTTCCTCAAGACGCCACTTCCGGATGAGATCAGGGACTTCATCACCAGCTGTACGCAGAGCTACGGAAAAGTCAAGCTGGTCTTGAAGAATACTAAATACTACGTCGAGTCTCCGGATCCAAACATGTTGCAGACGCTGCTCAAGAATCCCAAGATCGGGCCTCTCCGGGTGCAGGGAACGGAGGAAATCACCACTTCCGCTGCCCCAAAGATTGGCGGCCTCGTCATTCCTGGAACAAAGAATGCCGCTGGTGTCAAGCAGGCAAGTGGCCTTGAACCAGCCGGGGAGCAACCGCAAAATGGCCAGCAGGTTCAAGAGGGGGACGTCATGGCCACTTTAAACGAGGAAGACGACGACGACCAAGAGGTCACGCATTCCTTCGAAATCGCCGACAAGGATGTCGAAACAGTACAAAAAGAGTGTCTGAACCTCGGCTACCCTGTGCTCGAGGAGTACGATTTCCGCAGAGACGAAGTCAATCCCAACCTGGATATCGACCTCAAGCCCGGCACACAAATCCGGCCATACCAAGAAAAAAGCCTCAGCAAGATGTTTGGCAACGGCCGAGCCAAGAGCGGACTCATTGTCTTGCCTTGCGGCGCCGGCAAGACCCTTGTCGGCATCACGGCAGCCTGCACCATCAAAAAGGGAGTCATTGTCCTATGTACCAGCTCCATGTCGGTCGTCCAGTGGAGGCAAGAGTTCTTGAAGTGGTCCAACATCAACCCAGACGATATCGTGGCCTTTACCTCGGACTCAAAGGGGTCGGTCTTTACGGGAAGCACGGGCATCATTGTTACGACATATTCTATGGTGACGCAGTCAAGAGCCCGGTCTTACGATGCCGAGAAGATGATGAAATTCTTGACGGGACGGGAATGGGGCCTCATGCTCCTGGACGAGGTGCATGTGGTGCCGGCCAACATCTTCCGAAAGGTCACGTCGTCGATCAAGACGCACTCCAAGCTGGGGCTCACGGCCACCCTGCTTCGAGAAGATGACAAAATTTCGGATTTAAACTTTTTGATCGGGCCGAAGCTGTTTGAAGCAAACTGGATGGAACTCTCGAAGCAGGGTCATATCGCGAGGGTGCAGTGCGCCGAGGTCTGGTGTCCGATGCCGACCGAGTTTTACGACGAGTACCTTCGGGCGCCGACTCGCAAGAAGAATCTGCTGTACATCATGAACCCGCGCAAGTTTCAGGCTTGCCAGTATCTCATCAACTACCACGAGTCCCGGGGGGACAAGATCATCGTCTTCTCCGACAACGTATACGCGCTCAAGGCGTACGCGTTGAAGCTCGGCAAGGCCTTTATCTACGGCAGCACGGGACAGGCGGAACGGTTGGAAGTGCTCGAGAATTTCCAGCACAACCCTCGAGTCAATACGCTATTCCTGTCCAAGATCGGGGACACGTCACTTGATCTGCCCGAGGCCACATGTCTCATTCAGATCTCATCCCATTACGGATCTCGTCGGCAGGAGGCCCAAAGACTGGGCCGAATCCTCCGAGCCAAGCGTCGAAACGACGAGGGCTTCAACGCCTTCTTCTACTCTCTGGTGTCAAAGGACACGCAGGAGATGTACTTTTCGTCCAAGAGACAGGCCTTTCTCGTGGATCAGGGGTATGCCTTCAAGGTGATTACGCAGCTTGCCAACATTGAGAAGACGCCGGGGCTCGCGTTTGCAACGGCGAGCGAGCGACGCGAATTGCTGCAAAAGGTTCTCGTGGAGAACGACACGATGGAGGACGAGGACATTACAGACGATCTTTTCCACAGCGGTGCGATGGGCCGAAAGAAAAAAAGGGGAGCAGCGCGCCGGACTGCAGGCACCCTCGGCGAACTGAGCGGTGGCCAGGACATGGCCTACATCGAGCAGAACAAGAGACTAAACCAGTCACTGAAAAAGGGCAAGAACAAGAAGGAAAGCCACACCTTCTTCAAGAAGCTTGGCCGGGAAAACGCGCGGCGGGCGGCGGCGTAGGAGCGGGCGGCTGGTGTGCTTGATAGACCTTATTCCTCGAGCAGAGGGCTTAGCAGTTAGATCCTCAGCTATTTGGCGACCCGTGTCTAAATAGACGTTGCAGATCGGCGAATCGGGTGGTACGGGCGCCAGCCAATGCCAAGTTGGCCTGAAACCGCGATAACGTGGCGCCAATCCGCACATGCCTTCAAATCAACACGGGGTATCCGAAGTTAATGAGCCCTCGGCGTCCCCGACGGCCACAAGGAGTGCACTGCGAACTTGCCTGCTTATGCTTGATTATATTCATAGCCGGAAAGTGGAACTCGCAAGGAGAAACGGAGAATTGAAACTACCTGGCAAGGGCCATGAGGCTTAATCAGCTGGGAACAAGCTCGCACTTATTTAGTAAAACGACGGAACGTTAGTTGGCTTTTATAAACATGATTGTATTCCATTTTAAATATTTAGCTAGCATAGTCCTACTAATGTCAAATCGCCCCATGAGTTTCTATTCCTGCTTCGAAGGCAGTCCGCCACCAAGCGCTTGGGCTATTTTTCCTTGGGGCACTTGAACACCTCAGCTGGCATCTGCTCGGCTAACCCGATTAATTGATAACTTAGAGTTGATTTGTATTTTGTGCGCTCCTGTCTATGCGCCTCTGGTGCGACATTGGCCTCGAACTGTTTATGGATGGACTCGCAAGGGACCTAACCTTGACATGAAAGGGAATGCTTGGATCTAGACAGTCTTCTAAGTATTTAAGAAGCTGATGAACCCTCCTTTGTCTCCCACTACTCCAGTCATCATCTACTTCTCGAATCATCCTCTGCTACTCTAATCATCCTCTGCTACTCTAATCATTATCCTACCTCTGCATTCACTTCACACCGCGTTTACTCAACTTCCAAGTTTTCATTATATCCATATATCAAGATGAAGGTCTTCAGCACTATCCTTACCCTCGTTGCGAGCTTCGCCTTGGTGCAGGCCGCCCCGCTTGCTGCCCCCGATGTCGCGAAGCGAGGGGGGTGCTTTATCACCAGTGACGGACAGCAGCACTGCGATAACACGCCGGTACGTGCATTCGATAATTGCACTCAATGATGGGCTAACGCGGCGTGCCTGTTTCTAGACTTGCCAAATCAATCCTGACGGTAGCGGGTCTTGCGTCCTGTAATTAGCCAGAAAGTTCGCAAGGGGAAACCAAGGATTGAGGCGGCTTGGCGATGGCTGCGTGCTGCGGTTGCATATATGCCCTAAGGGGTTGGACAAGACTCGATGGACAAGACTCGATTATCTATCTAGGGACAAGCTCGTGGACTTGTACTTGAGTTCTATGACTTAATAAAAGGACACGGTGAATCATATAAGATGCCATGGACGATGATGATGATGATATGGAAGATGTTTATGTTATGGCACAAAACGTGTAGTCGCTATAATCACGGCTTTGTATTGAGTTGCCAGTCACCAAAGCATGCATGCATAAAATAGCTTGCCTAGCGGCGAAGAGGTAATGAGCTCCCAGACTACGGACATATATGCTAGGGGTAGTAGTTTGACGTGAAGCGCGTGGGGTTTGGGTTTGGGTTTGGGTTTGGTTGCTTGATGGAACATTCGGGTCTCGGCGCTGGGCAGTTTTAAGAATATAGACGTCATCACCATGTGGGACAAATTATCACCAGTCAGATGTTTGACAAAGGGCTGCCCTTGGGGACTGCCCCGTCAGTCATGTCGCCGCGCCACTCCAAGGATGACGCAGCACCCTTTGTGGTGCCCGTGGATATGGTACACGTGCGTCGAGACTACTGCAAGCCTCTGCGAGAGACGACCTGGTGCGGGCACAGATGGGAGAGGGGAGGCTGCCATGATCGACGGCTTAGGTTTGCCGGCGATATCCGACGGCTCGCAGGCCGGAATCACGATGGATATGCGTGTGAAGAGTCTATGAGAGATGGGACAACAGGTGATGGCTGGACGCCGGGGCCGTTGGGAGGTATTCACCAGGTATGCGGCATGCTTGCCGTGATGACTTCATGCCACGATGATTGCGAGGCAGGTCGAGCAAAATGAAGCAGGGACCCAAGCAATTTTGATGGCCCCCAAAATGGCTCAGCCTGTAGTTCCAGAGAAGCGCGGATGGCGACGACAAAAAGAAGGGATGGTGATGGGAGAGGCTCAGCTGAGGCGACGGCGGGAGGGTACACGTATGACGTGGTGTGATGCAGCGCTGCCAGATTGCCAGATGGGTCATTTGTGAGGATCCCTTTGTGGTAACGGCGAGCCGTGGTTGCGGTTGCACCGGCTGCCATGTAACTAACTTGTTCTTCACCGATGGGCTTGACTCGGATAGGTGGGTTGAGTCAAGGTCTCATATCATTATCCGATTGTGTCCGTCATCTAGTCATCGGAGTTTGCCTCCCTCCATCTGTCAGCCGCCGGTGTCTGACAAGTACAGCAATGGCCCGGCACGGGAGAGGGTTGCCGTTGCCGAGATTTGCGATTCACCAGGGGGTGGCATGTGTTTTAAGTCATGGATGCCGACATTGTGTGCAGTTCTGCGGTTGAGGATAATGTGGTGTCCCGTATTATTATTATTATACGAATATCCGTACTCGAAGAAGAAATAATAAACATGGCCTCAAAAAAGGGGACATCTTGTCGTCTGCATGCGGCGGCCGTGCAATGCAATGCACACCGCGACGAATCCGTCTGCCAGGATCGAGTGCATTCCAAGCGTCGAGATAATTACCTTGCCCAGCAAAGGAGCCGGGGCCTGGCCAAAATGGTACGGGGTACCTCGATGGACAGTGCATGAGTTTCATCAGTGCACCACCCTGGAACCGCCACGGAAAGCAGAGGCCCACGAATCAGCCCGGGCAGGCATACATGTCGATGAGGCAGCCAGCCCTTGATGCCTTGCAGTCTCTGCGCCGCCTCTGACGTGACGGGCTCACACCGACAGGCGCGGCAACGGACGCATACTTAACCAAGGTGTTTTTCAGGGCGCCCCACGACAAGTGCCAGGGCTTGCTGCAGGGTGCTGACTCTACCTTATCCCAACTGTTGCCCACCTCGCACAGCACTGCAGAGGCTCGGGCTCTCCCCCCCTGTTGTACTGTATCCATGTACACACTACCTACCTTACCTACCTACCTGGTACCTACCTAGGTACCTGCCCACTTAAGTACCTACCTACTAGGTACGTACTAGTACCAGTACCACTGGTAGACTCCCGGCAATTAGCGAGGTGCTACTCCGTACCTAGTGCTTGGCTGGCTGGGGCCATCCATGGATGCTGTAGGCTGAGCTGTAGGCTGAGCGCCGGCCACCTCGCCAGGCCTTATCTGCCCTCTAGTATTCCTCCTTACCGGTGCCGTGGCTGGTGGCGTCGGCCACGCCATTCCAGCTCGCCTCCCCCCTCCGCTCAAGGTCCTCCCTGGTCAGCAACCCAACTCTCGTCCCTCAGACATCGTCTCTCTCGCTTTTTGGCCCCCCTCGCTCGAACCCACCCCGCCTGGCACGGAGCATCATCCGGTGCCCCGGGCCCTGGCTTGTTTGGCGATTCGACTGACGAGACCTTGACTCAGCACTTCGCCGCAAGCCTCAGACGGTCCAGCCCGGCCCAAGGGCCAAGGGGGGGCAGAGCTTTTGGTCTCGTTTGCCGCCGCCATCACTCTTCCCCCTCCCATCTCCTCTCGACTTGGGCGTCGCGCAGCCGTCCGCCCAGGAGCTTGGCACTCGAGCCAACACCCTGTGTCACCGCCAACGTGCCGCCCGTCCAGACATCTCATTCGACGAGACCCCCCCTGTTCTCGCCATTCTGGGAAACTGAGGCGGCTGCCGGCACTGGGAGCCGCCCCAGAGCACGGATAACTAGGCCTGGCCTCGCAACACAAACCACCTCCTTTTTTTTCCTTCTCCTCTTGTCGACGCCACTGGTTGGTCCTCGTCCGTCTCTCTTTGACTCGATTGGAAGAGCTCGTCAGCCCTCGCCCCGAACTGCCGGCAGCGACCTCGACAATTTGCACGCACAAAAGCCTCGCCTGGCCCCCATCTTCCCAGAAGACACCGACACTCGTCTCTGTCTGCTGCATCTTGCTCAACAACGCCGCCTCGCACCATCATGCCTTCCATGCCCACTCTGCACCTCATGTCCTCGAGTCGGACTCACGGTTGAGTGGGACAGAGGCTAGCTTCGCCATCTCAGCCACGCGCCAAGACTTGGCCATCCTCACCATCGCCCTACAACAACAGGCAACAAACAGCTTATTGCCGACCCCTAGACGCTGCGGTGCCTTCAGCGCCCATCGCATCGCATTGAAGAAACACCCTGTGTTTTCACCTCTTTGTTTTACGCCTAGTGTTTCTGCGACTGTTCTTTCGTCATCCCACTAGCGCATTTCTCCTCATCCGCAGCCATGCTGGAACGTGCGCGGGACTATGTCTGGGCACAGCTCAAGGCTGTCAAGCCCGCCTTCGTCTCCAAGAAGCCGCACTTCAACTTCATCTCGGTCCATTGTCTGTCTTGCCGCCCGTCTTCCGTGGACATTGCTGACCTGGGTTGCTGCAGACTTCTGGATCATCGGCGCAACAATCGTCGGCTCCATTGCCATCTATGCCTCCGGCGGGGGCGGTTTGGCCTATGTTGATGCATTGATGTTTGCCAGCGGTGCCAACACGCAGGCCGGCTTGAATCCCGTTGACGTAAACAAGCTCAATGGATTCCAACAAGCCATGATCTACCTGTTTGCCATGCTCTCCAACCCAATCACCCTCCACGCTTGCGTCGTCTTCCTCAGACTCTACTGGTTCGAGAAGCGCTTCCAGAGTTGGGTCCGCGACATTCGCTCGCGGCGGCCAACCTTGACCAAGTCCAAGTCCGAGTCCCATGCAGAAGACGTGGAGCGGGCCGTCCCTGCCCAGGGTGTCAATGGGCGGAACATCACGATTATGCCGCACAATGGCCGGGCGCAGAGGATCACCAACGACGGCATCCTGTTGGAGGACATGGGCGAGGTCTCTCCCACGTCCGCGGCCGTGCTCAAAAGCGACGAGAGCGACTCGTCGACAATGTCCGACGAGAAACAGCTCGAAGCTGGAGTCGTTCCGCATCCCCATCGCGGGAGCACCCAACTGGCGCCCGAGGAGCCCCGCAGTGGCCCCACGGCCATCTCCTTTGCGAATACTGTCAAGAGAAGCGATGGCATGGGAGAGGATGCCTTGAAGGTCCCGCAGCGTCTGCCCAACGCCGAGCACATTGCCATTCTGGAACGGCAGCGAAATCAGGACAACGAAGTCCTTCGAATCCCGGGGCCGCGAGATGCGGAGAGGGGCCTGGGGCCGAGGCGGCTCCATATGGACGATCCTCAGGACGACGATGAACATGGACTCCCCAAGTCCAGGACCGTGGACTCGCGCATTGATTTGGCAGGGGCTGATCCCAGAAATATTCGAGGCCGCCAGTCGACCATTGTGATTGCGGAGCCAGACAGGCATCGAATGGATGACTTGGCAGACGAGGCCAAAGCAGTTGGCGGCGCCATGGATTCGCTCCGCTTCCGGAAGCCCCGTATATTGAATTCTGGACAGAAGAAACTCCATGATGACGGCGAGTCTAGGTCGTCTCGTCTAGCTGGGACACGAACCCTGAGCAACCTCAGGTCTGTCTTGTCGCGGGACAGAGAAGAGGACATGCCTTACCTTTCGTACACGCCAACGCTTGGCCGAAACTCCAACTTTGTCGGGCTAACCCTCGAACAGCGCGAGGAGCTTGGCGGCATCGAGTATCGATCCCTGCGAACACTGGCCCTGATCCTGCTGTTCTATTTCTGGGGCTTTCAGCTCATCATCCTTGCCTTCCTCCTGCCATTTATCTTCCACGATGCGTACTACGGCGACATTGTCGAGGCTGCGGGTGTGTCCAAGACTTGGTGGGGATTTTTCACGTCCAACGTTGCCTTCATGGACGTTGGTTTTACCCTTACCCCAGACAGCATGATCTCCTTTCAGAGATCAGAGTTTGCACTCATCGTCATGTGGTTCTTCATCATCATTGGAAACACAGGGTTCCCCGTCATGCTCCGGTTCCTGATTTGGGTCGCCGCCAAACTTGTCCCCCGGGGGTCTGGTTTGTGGGAGGAGCTGCGGTTTTTGCTCGACCACCCGCGTAGATGTTTTACCTTGTTGTTTCCGTCTGGCCCCAACTGGTGGCTGTTTTGGATCCTCATTGTTCTCAACGCGCTCGACCTGCTCTTCTTCATTGTCCTTGACGTGAGTCTTTGGCCCTCTGCATCCTATTCCCAAGCGCGTGGTCATCATTGCTAACTGCCCCGTAGCTCGGTTCGGAGCCCATCAGCCAGCTTCCGCTCAAGAACCGCGTTGTCGTCGGCTTCTTCCAAGCAGCCTCCACCCGAACGGCCGGGTTTTCCGCCGTCAACATGTCAGACCTGCATCCGGCAATGCCGGTGCTGTACATGATCATGATGTACATTTCCGTCTTCCCCATTGCCATTTCGATTCGACGAACGAACGTCTACGAAGAGAAGTCCCTCGGTGTCTATCAGGACCACAACGCCGAGGAGGAGAACGACGCCAGCGCCCTGTCCTATGTCGGCAGTCATTTGCGCCGACAATTGTCTTTCGATTTGTGGTACGTCTTTCTGGGCTTCTTTATCCTCGCCATCAGTGAGGGGGACAAGATCCTCGCCCATAAATTCGACATGTTTGCCGTGCTTTTCGAAATCGTCAGCGCCTACGGTACCGTGGGCCTCAGCATGGGAGCGGCGGGCATCAACGCTTCGCTGTCCTCACAATTCTCCGTCGTTGGCAAGCTTGTCATTATCGCCATGCAGATCCGAGGCCGACACCGCGGCCTTCCGTACGGCCTCGATCGCGCTGTCCTGTTGCCGAGCGAATCTCGGTTCCGCAAGGAGGCCGAAGAGGCCGAGGCCGTTCTCGCCCGCGTCAACACTGGAATGTCGGGTGCCACGACATCGGGACTCCAGCGGCAGAGGACCAACACCGCCAGCCGTCGTAGCATGAGCCGCGAGGGGGAGCGGACCAACGGCAACTTGATACTGCAGTTCTTGCATCCAGGCCCTCCCGTGCAACGCGATTCGGCGGCATCCAACCAGAGGAGGATATCGACGGATTCATACGGGCTCTCGCTGGGACCGAGGATGTACACGGAGCCCGAGGCGGCCGAGGCGGCGCAGTCCAGCCCGGAACAATTTCACAAACCATGGAGGACAGAGACGTCGGCGTTTTAGAGGAACCCATGGCGACGATGACTCCCGCCGCTAGGCACATCACTCATCTCCTCATGAAACCTCGACGGGAGAAGCCATTCCACCCCTACCGCATAGCACCTTTACGCATTACCGGCCTGGCATCTGAGGATACGATTCAGCGAGTGGATTTCACGGGACACGGCGTCTGGGGCAAAGTTTTGGGTTAGGCTTTTAGACGGGCAATGGGCGTCTCCGAAGCGTCGCTGCACCTGCCCTTTTATGTCGGGATTTCTGTAGCGGGGCCACGGGCGCATTTATCCGGCGTGCATTTGATATTATTCCTTGCTCTTTACGATATGAGACGAGACGCGTTGTACGCGGCATTTCACACCAAGACAAGCATGCAGCACGCGTCGTACCCATTGTGAAGACAGGCAGGCTCTCTTGTGTTTTCCCACAATAAAACGGCCCTTGCAATGTTCCTCGACAGTCGAGATGGACAAAGGTGTTCCAAATTCGTAGTGTTTGTGCGCCGGTCGCTAAGGCGGCAGGTATATATAAGTCAAATGAGCCATCCATTCTGGTTGAAACGCCGCGTGCCCGTGTGTCCAGTCCAGGCAGAAAATGAAAAAAAGGAGGGATTTCCCATCACTAATAAGAAGGCCACCCTTCTCCCGATGACAGCCCTCTTTCGTCCGCGCATCCAGGAGAACCAGATTCCAGCCCCGAAACTAGATCAAAGTCAAAGCCAAAGACGCTGCCAACGCCGTGTCTGTACGCCAAACAGCCTCCCTACCAGCAAATACCGTCAAAAAAATCCCGACAATTCCATAAGGCCCGTCACAACGCCGCTCAGCTGTCCTCGAAAGCGCCCAGGCTCTTGAGGGCCTCGGCCATGCGGCGGTACTCCCCGAGCAGGTCCTGCACCTCGCTCAGCCGGAGCTCGCCCGGGTCTTGCACCTCCATGAAGCGCTTGTTCGGTGGGGCCACCTTGAGGCCCTCCTTGGGCGGAAGAGCGTCTGCGATATCGGGAAACGCCTGCCAGGGTGGTTAGCTCTCGTGCAAAGCGAGGAGTAGACAATGCGAGAGGCTGCGCTTACTGATGCCAAGTCGCCCCCGTCCGATGTCTTGCCAATGTCCTTTGGGGATGCGGCGGCCGTGGGCGTGGGTGTGTTGCGGCCAAAGCCTCTGATCATGCCGATATTTGACAACCGGGCCATAGGATTGAAGGAGCTGCCCAGACTGCGCACCTGCTCGAGAACGGCAGGGCTCTGACTGGACGAGAGGAAAGACGTTGAGCTCTTGGACTCCTCGGCGAAGAGCACCTTCTTGTTCGAGCTGGCGCTGCGCCCACTTTTGGCGCTCTCCACACTCGGCTCCCGGCGACGTCCTATCATGTTGGCGACTTTGTCCTCGCGCACCGGTGAGCGCTTCATCTGCTCGGCATCCTCGGCACCCACCGCAGAGTTTGCGCCGCTGGCGCTGTCGTCCTCGTCGGGTGGCGGCGTGCTGACGAGCTTGCGGGCGTCGTCCAGGGTGCGTGGGACGACAATCGACGAACTCTGAGTGCTCTGCTGACTGTCGCGAAGCTTGCCCAAGAGGAACGAGTAACTGTCTCCCAGACTGCTAGAGATGGTCTTGAGCCCCTGGTCAGCCGTGCTGAAAACGGCGTCGCTGGCCGCGCCAAACGCCTGGGCCGGGGTGTTGACGAGCTCACTCAACCGGCGGTTCTTCAACACGTTGGAGGTCTTGAGGGCGGATGGTGGCGGGGCAGACTTTGTGGCGCTGGCATTGTTGGGGTTGGCTTCAGCGGCGTCCTTAGTGGGAGTCGTCACATCTAGGGGCCCCTGAGGGTACGCAGGGGGGAATGTTTCTGCCCTCGGGGTGCCGGGCTGGGTCGCGCTCTTGGGTTGTCCAGAGGGGTGTTCGTCTTCTCGTAAAGTGGCCAGATCCACAGTCTGCAGGAAGCTGATGGCTGCTTCGAGGTTAGTGAGGCAATAGGCGGCCTCACCGGTCAACTTTGGTTCCCAGCGGAATTGCTGGATAAAATGGAGGTCACTCATGATGTGAAGCTTTTCCGGGGGCATGGTGATGAGGGTGTAAATGAGCATGGGCATGATTTCGTCGGCGGACGCAGAGGGGTGGAAGTGGGCGAGCGTGTTTACGATGCTCTTGTGGGCGGCCTTGAGGTTGTTGAGCTTTCCAAGGGGATATCTCGACTCGCCCATCCGGGTCAGGTCGGCTCTGGCTTGGCCCAGCCATTCCCGCACGTCCCTTTCTTTGTCTGCCGCGTGTTCGGGAGTCGAGGGTGCCCCCTCGCCCGTCTCCACGCCCAAGTCGGCGAGGCCGATGCCGACGAGCGCGAGGGCCGCAGTCTTTGAGCGGAGTTTGTCGTCCAGAGCCTCGTCCTGCGTGCTCCTGTGCCGGTAAATGCGGCCGTATATGCCCTCGCAGAGCCTCCGTTCCACTGCCTCCTCCAGCAGGCCGCGCTTGGCCTCGAGGGCTTTCCTGGCGCGTTTGCGGTTGGCCAATTCGTCGGCCGTGATCATCTGCTGTTCCGCCTCCGTCTTTGACTTTTCCTTGGTGCCGAAAGACGCAGCCTTTGACCGCAGACGGCTGGCAGCAGAGGATATGGTGGTGCCGGAAGGGGTGGGCGAGGCATCACGGCTCTGTCGGGAGGCCAAGGCGCCGATGTGCGTGCCGACGTGGGATGAGGCCAGGGCATAGAATTCTTGGAAGAGCTGCGACAGGCGGTCGATGTTTGGGGGCGTTGGATGCACCCTGGCAGCGAGAGACTCGATGAAGCTGGAGGAGCAGTTGGTCAGTCATAGGATCAGGATGATGTGCAGGCAGAGGGCAACGCACCTGTCTGTCAGGGTGATGAGTTCAATGGGCAGGTCGTCGAGGTCGACCGAGGCGCGCGTCATATCGTGTGCGTCATCATTGTCGGTAGGCTCGGCCGTCTCGAATGCATCGGGCCCCGTGTTGTCGATGGGGTGGAGTCTGCTTTGCTCACGATGCTTCTGGGTGGGAGAGCCGTTGTGGAAGGTATGTGCACGTTTCGGCGGTTTCAGGCAGTCGTTTTCATCTCGGACGGAAACCTGGGGGTACGAGGGCATTCGCGTGGCAGGTTGCCGAGGCGGGCGGAAGCCCTGAGAGTTTTGGGAAGCCATGGGTTGCTGTGCGGGCGGACAAGAAATCATGGTGGTGTGAGTCTGTCTGTGTCCTGGCGGGGATGGAACCGTTAGGCCAGGCTTCTGGAGTGTGCTCGGGGAGGCGGTCGATGAGGCACAAGCGGAGGCTGTCGGCGGCGAGCACGTAGGCGGCTTGGATCCAAATGTCAGGAAAACATGGGAAGGGGGAGGCGCGCTGGTGCGAGCCAAAATGCCCTCGCAGTGCTGGCAAAAAAGCAGTGCGGGTGGCCGAGACAGCGAGAAGGCCGAATGACGTACGACGGCAATGCGAAAGACTCAGGCGCGTCTCAGCCGTGGGAGGTGGCTTGCGGAGGTGGTGGAGGAGGTTGGAATGGACGCGGCTCGCTTCGGACGACGGCGGCGGGCGGGTGGAAGGGCCGAGCAGGCGGCGCTGAGGTGGTTGATACGAGGGAGCGAGGAAGCGAGAGGAAGATTCGAAGATTTGGTTGCTGTTTGTTGCAGACGACGACGAAAGGGAAGAGGGGGGAAATGAAAAAGACAGACTGATGAAAGAGAGAGAGAACGCAGAGAGTAGAAAGAGGAGGAAAGGGGAGGTGCGGTTTGGCTCCCTTTAACGCCTTCTTTTTCCGTGGGTGGTTGACAACGGGGAGCTTCCTTCCCCATGCAGTGAGTGGTGCTATAGATAGACAAGCGCATGAGGTTTGTGACAGGCGTTTGACAAGTACCGGCGAGGGCTCCAGCGGTACCTTGGGTGCGGGGGACTTGCCGAGTAATGCCGCGACCGTGGCTCTGTCAGGTACCGGGCCAGGCGGCATACCTTGACATGGTAGGAAGTACTTGGGGTCATGCCGGCCATCCCTCGAGTCTCCTCATCTTCGGTGTGTAGAATCTGTCTTCATGCACTCACGGCTTCTGCGCCTCTGTTCCCTGCATGGAAACACGGTGCGAAGACGCGCAATCGGTCGAGCAATAATGGATGGACCGAATACGCGCAGGGCGACAGAGTCAGTTGGTGGCGACTCGCGCTGGCTGACGACTACGTGCCAAGGGACCAAAGGTTAATTATTCCTACTCGTAGGTAGGGTTTCTTCCCCTTTTGGGGGCTCCCGTTGGGGGCTCCCGTTGGGCTTTTGAGGCTTCGCCGAGACGGCCTCGACGGAACAAACGGAGCCAGCAGGCAGTTTGGGGAGAGCGTTTCGTGACTAGCCGTCTCTGGAAGCCAAACGCCTCTGGCCTGACAACTGGCCTGCCTGTAACTGCTGGTCCGCGCCGGTCCGCGCTGGCCCACGCTGATACATCTGAATGCTGGCCAGCTGCTTCCGTCCCTCGCCTGTCTGCCTGCTGCTTGCTGTATTTGCCTTGTCCTCGTTTATACAGATAGATAGTAGCCATTCAGCCACTCATTCCAACGGTTCATGCATGCTATTTATTGGATCCCCCCCCCCTGAGGTTCCCTACTTTGGGGAGAAAGGGGGAGCTTGTGGGGCTTGATGCGGGTGGTTTTGCTCTTCCTCCGGCGACTGCGCCTCTTCTGCCGCGGTACGGTAGTTACGTAGTTATATATATGCTCCGTACAAAGGGCGGCCCGCGTCATCTCTACGGCTTCTAGGGATGGAAAGCCGCCGGGCCTCGGATGCTACAGGGCCTCGGATGCTACAGGCCCTTGGATGGTGTGCCGTCTCTTGCTTACTCCGTAATCACATCTCACCCGCTTCTCGGATCCAATCCCGCTCATCTCATCTCACGCCTTTTTCAACGTTTGCATTGCTTTTTTTTGGCTTTCCTCGGGCCGAGAGTATTTATTCTTCAACAAAATACATACGTAGGTAATCAATCAACCACATCGCAGACGACATCCTCGCTCTCGCCGCCTTCACACTGGCCCTCCTTGTCCGCACACAAATAGCCAAACCTCCTCGCTTGATCCCATGAAGTACAGCTAGGGCCAACCGTTTGTTCCCTCACAGACCCATCCATCCATCCATCCATCCATCCATTCATCCATCCACCCCAAAGGCGTCATGTCGGGCCCTCCGTCGCGCATCCGCTCCATCCTCAACCACCTGCTGCCCCAGTCCCCAAACCCTCCTCACATCCATCACCTATCGCCAACCTTCTTCCTCGAGCGCGCCGCCGCCATCGAGCCCAATGCCCATGCCGTCTTCCACATCACCGCCAGCGGCGTCACCCTCCGCCGCTCTTATCAGGACCTGGCCACCCGCGTCATCGGCCTGGCCTACTACCTCAAGAACCATGGCCTGACCCGTGTCGGCGTCCTGGCCCCCAACACGCCCGCCTTCCTCGAGTCCATCTACGGCGTCGCTGCCGCCGGCGCCGTCATCGTCCCGGCCAACTACAGGCTCAAGGAGCATGACATTGCCTACATCTTTGACTTTGCCGATGTCGACTGCATCATTGTCGACAACGAGTTCCTCGGCCTCCTCGCCGCTTACAGGACTCGCCATCCCTCCGTGCCCGTCATTGTCGACCTGGTAAGCCCCTGGAGCAAGGTGACGGGACCGAGTCCCGGCTGATGGTCCCCCTCGTCCGCAGGATACCGACAGGACAGAAGGACCCGACTGCGGCCCTTTCAACCAAGCTGTCTTGGAGGGCTTGGCCTACGACAGCTCCCACGGCCGCCGGGGCTGGGCCGACCTTCACTCTCACGCAAGCAACGAGGACGACGTGCTCGCCATCCCCTTCACCTCGGGCACCACCTCTCGCCCCAAAGGCGTCGAGTTCACTCACCGCGGCGCCTATCTCGCCGCCCTGGGCAACGTGATTGAATCCGGCCTCAACACCGGCCGCTGCCGCTATCTCTGGACGCTGCCCATGTAGGCCAGCTCGACGGGATCCCCGTGGGCAGGGACGCTGACGAGGATGAATGCAGGTTCCACGCCATGGGATGGACCTTTCCCTGGTCCGTCGTCGCCGTCCGAGGCGTCCACTTCTGCCTCAGGAAGATAGACTACCCTCTGATCTGGAAGCTCCTGAAAGAAGAGGGCATCACGCACTTCAACGCGGCCCCGACCGTCAACACGCTGCTGGTCGCGTGCAGCGAGGCCGAGAAGCTCTCTCGGCCTGTCCAAGTCACCGTCGCCGCCAGCCCGCCCAGCGCTCACCTCTTTGAGCAAATGGTCCGCGCCCAGTGCCATGTTCCAATGAGGCCCCTTGCTTACTGACTCTCCTCCCAGACAAGCCTGAACCTCATACCTGTACACGTTTACGGCATGACGGGTCCGTCCCACTGCAGGCTGTCGTGTGCTTCAATGGCTGACTGGACAACTCCAGAGACATACGGCCCCATCACCAAATGCTACCAACTCCCCGAATGGGAGAAGCTGCCGCCCTCGGAAAAGTTCGCCAAGATGGCGCGTCAGGGACACGGCTTCATCAGCAGCCTGCCCATCCGCGTAGTCAAGCCGGACCAGCCCGAGGGCGTCCTGACAGACGTGGCCAAGGACGGGCAGGAGATTGGGGAGATTGTCTTCTTCGGCAACATCTGCGCCAAGGGCTACTTCAAGGACCCCGAAGCGACGCGCAAGCTCTTCGCCGGCGGCGGCCTTCACTCGGGCGACCTGGCCGTGTGGCACCCGGACGGCAGCGCGCAGATTCTCGACCGCGCAAAGGACATCATCATTTCGGGCGGCGAAAACATCTCGTCAATCGCCCTCGAGAGCCAGCTTGTCCAGCACCCGGACGTCCTCGAGGCCGGCGTCGTGGCCGTCCCGGACTCGCACTGGGGCGAGCGGCCCAAGGCTTTCGTCACGGTCAAGCAGGGCAAAGCGATGACGGGGGCCGACGTCGTCGCTTGGGCCAAGCACCAGAGCAACATTAGCAAGTTCATGGTCCCGAGGGAGGTGGAGATTGTGTCGGAGCTGCCCAAGACGAGCACAGGCAAGATTAAGAAGAATGAGCTACGCGAGTGGGCAAAGAACAATGGCAAGGCGTAGCAAGCTTCCTTCATTGTTCTTGAGGTAGCTCGTTTTCTGGAGAGGCTCATGTACGGTCTGGCCAAGAATCTTCCCGCCAGCGGGCGATAAACCACACCTTCATACCATAACCCATCCGGCCCAGCTCGTCGGCGGCGCGAGACAAGCGCAAGCGACCCCCGTCACTTCAAGTTGGCAGGAAACAGGGCCCCCGTGGTGCCCTTGTCGAGGGCGTCGAGCTTCTTCATGTCGTCTTGGTCGAGGGCGAAGTCGAAGACGGCGGCGTTTTGCTTGATGCGGTCCGGGGTGCCGCTCTTGGGCAGCGGGACCCAGTCCTTTTGCAGGCCGTAGCGGATCAAGACCTGGGCGGGGGACCTGGCGTGCTTGGCGGCGACGGCGCCCAGCGTCTTGTCGTCAAGGTTCTCGCCGCAGGAGAGGGGGGAGTAGGCTTGCAGGATGATGCTGTTGTCGCGGCAGAACTGGGCGAGCTCGCGGTGCTGGCACCAGGGATGGAGCTGCGGATTGCCGGTCAGCACACTCCCGGGGTCATGAGCTTGTAGCATGCGCGAAACGTACCTCGAGCTGGTTCACATGGGGCGGCCAGACGCGGGCGTACTCCTTCATCTCCTCGAGGTGCTGGATGCGAAAGTTGCTGACGCCAATGGCCTTGGCCTTGCCCTCGTCATGGAGCCTCTCCAGGGCCTTCCACAGCTGCTCTCTGGCCTCGCGACTGGACCCGGGAACATGGATGAGGAAGAGGTCGACGTATCCGCCAGGGCCGCCAATCTTGTTGACGCTGTCGAGGGCGTTCTGGTACGTGCTCTCGGGCGTGCTCGTGGCCGTGTGTATCTTTGTGGTGAGAAAGACGTCCTGGCGGCGCAGGGGCGACTGCTCGACGGCGGCGGCGACGTCGGACTCGTTGCGGTACATCTGGGCCGAGTCGACATGGCGGAAGCCGGCGTCGATGGCGGCGAGGACGGCTTTTTGGCAGGCGTCGCCGTAGAGCTGGTAGACGCCGAAGCCGAGTCTCGGCATGGAGACGTCGGTCTTGGGGATGGGGATGCCGTCTGTGATGCCGAGCTCGCCCATTGTTGCGTAGGGGCGGCGGTTGACGCTTTATTATGATTGTCTCTTGTCTTTGTTGCTTGTCCTAGTGTGCAATGGAACGAGATGAATAGGCAATGGATGGGGGCGGATTTGGCAGCGATGTTGGGTATGGGATGGCGAGGCTGGGAGACGGGAGGAGGGGAGATGACGAAAACGGAGAGGGCAGAGGGGGTTGAGGTCACCGTGCAGGAGGCGGCTGCTCTGGATGTGCGTGCGCGGATAGCCTAGGCAGTGAGAAAAGTAAAGAAAGGTAGAAACGGGAGAGAAGCAGGCCCGTTTCTATTGCTAGAGTTACATGTGATGGTCGGCGTCTGGAACTCTTTCCTTTGCTGATGTGTAAGTCGAGGCCATGAGCTTGAGTATCGATACCGGGCTTCTACCTAGCAGACGATGAGGTAATAGGTGGGAAACAGCCCGCCGCCGCCTCGCAGGGCTGGCCTGTCAGCGATGACCGGCTTCCACGGTCCGCCTCTGCCGGCCATCTCGGAGGGGGGGCGCCTCTCCCACTGTAGGCCCCGGGCCTCCAGGCGGTAGGTGCACTGCTCTGGCCGACGTCCACGGTCGCTGACGACGGGAGGCAACAGGGCCGAGGTACCTCGAGTCAGGTACCTCGAGTCCCAGAGGATGCTAGCACATGCAGCTTCGCCCCTCCTTGCGGGGACCTCGCCCGCGACTCGGTGGACTTTCGTCAGCGCGCAACGCCAACCAACAGAAACCAACAATTCATCCCCCTCCACCTTTCCGACTGGCTTCTCGCACCGTCACCCGGGTTCCATCTCCTTCCACACCGCGGCCGAGGCGCAGCGGCGGAGAAAAGAGGCTTGCATACCGAACGGCCTCCCAGCTACCAACCCTTTATATCCCCGCTGCTTTGCGCGCCGCAGAGAGTCTCCGCCGGCTTGTGCTTCGACTCACCAACCCGCGCGGCCCTCGTCCACTCGCGGGCCAGAACCCACTCGCGCCCCAACGAAGCCGGTTTTCTCGTCCATCCCGCCAGCCATGAGCGAGCTGCGACCGCTGCGAGGCGGCTGCCAGTGCGGCCGGAACCGCTACATCATCGCCGTGCCCCAAGACGGCGTCAAGGAAGCCCAGGTCCTTTTCAACACCGAGCCGCTTCACCGTACGTCCGTCCTTCCGGGACCGGCACAAACGCGGAGCTAACCCACCGACAGAGATACCCCTGGCCACGCCCCTCGCCGCCTACATCCGCGTGCCGCTGTCGTGGTACCACAGCACCACCTTTGCCTTCTTCCCCGACGAGACGCACACCATGATCCGCCGCGTCTACACGCACCCCAGCCAGGAGCACTCCAAGCGCCACTTCTGCGGCTTCTGCGGCACCCCGTTGTCCTACTGGTCCGAGAGCCCGCTCAGCGAGGCCGACTACATCAACCTCACCATCGGCAGTCTCCTCCGCGATGACCTCCGCGATCTCGAGGACATGGGCCTCATCCCGGACGAGCTCGACGACGACGCCGGGGGGCGGGACCGGACGCCCGCCCCCGCCACGCCCACCAGGTCCGCGGCCCTGCGCGAGTCGTTTGGCGTCCCCTGGTTCGACGGCTTGGTCGAGGGCACACGCCTGGGCAACATGCGCCGCGCCCAGGGCGTCAAGCGATCGCACGACGGCAGGGTCAGCGTCGAGTGGGAGATTGTCGAGTACGCCGCCGGCAGCGACAGCGATGCCGACATGGAGACGGAGTCTGCGTCCTCCTCTGGCAAGCGGAAAATGCAAGACCGGGAGGATTAGACGGGTGCGGCTCCGGGCCCTTTCCGGGCGAGAGAGGCCCTGCTAGTCAGCGTAGTCAGTCCCCCTCCCCGAGCCCCGGTTTCTTGCCCGGCACCAGCAGGCTGGCCAGGACGGGCGGGGCGCTGCACCCTCCTTGATGAGGGGGCCCACTCGTACGACGCACAGAGAGGCGGTGGACTCGCGACGCCCAGACGCGTCTCCGCAGCCGCAAGCGATATCGGATATGCGGATGCCGGGACACGCCGCAGGGGACAAGGCGCAGAAGGATTCGAGCAAGGCATGATTTTGACGTGGCAGCGTACTTGAGGAGGAGGATCCGGCGACTGCGTGGGCTAGTCAGGTTCCCGCGATGGCACTCGTCAGGCCCGTGGGAAGTAACGAGATACGAGGGAGTTTTAAAGGTGCATGGAGTGGTATGGCGGCAGCGGAGGGGACAGTCATTTTGGTCCTCTGGTGCGGGCATGTAAGTCGAGGGAAGTTGGCTAGCTGTTTGAGTCTAGCATCTATAGCCAACTCCAAGCCCCATCGTGACAGTACAAGAGAATGCGGTGTAGGCATGTCAGCGAGGAGAACCTGGCTAACTCGACAAGCTAATATCCATAATCAACTCCGAGCCGCGTCGTGACAGTACAGAAGAAAGCATGTAAGCGAAGAGAACTTGGCCAGCTCTGCAAGTCTAGCATCCACGGTCGACTACCAGCGCCATCATGTCAGCATCCATTCTCGGGCCACGTAGAGTGCCTGCTTGAGGGCATCTTCCCTCTGTCGCTGCGCCCAGTCTCTGCCGTTGCGCCAGGCCAATACGCCCCGTCGGAAAGTGTCAGGGCTCGCGTTGAGGGACCATTGGCCAACCGGCGTCATGGCGTACCCAGGTAGTTGTCCAGGGACGACGGGGCGCGTAAGATGCGTGGCGTACATTTCGAGGCGGCCACGATGGTATATCGACGTCAGTGTATAGGTGTTGCTGTCGAATTCAGGGTCCGGCTGTTTGTACGACTGCAGACTCTGCATGCCTCGCGCCCCCAGGGCTCCGTGGTAGCACGCTTGCCGCATTGCGGTGGAGTGATCGCCGCCGGGACTTGTCACGCTGACAAAAAAGTTGGGTAGGACGGGGACATCGTTATTAACCGAAGGGACGATCATGTTGCGAAGGTCGCGAAGTTCGGGCACCAGGACGTCGGGGGGCGCGCCATAGAAGATGTCGGGCTGGCCGGCCACAATAGGTTCCTGGGTCAAATACTCGAGATTGGTGAAGGGGATGCCGGTTGCGGCACGGTGGTCGCCGCCGGCCTCTCCTTCGATGAGGGGGATGACATTTGCCATGACGTGCGCCTTGGTGACGGCCTGCGCATGGACGGCCAAGAAGGAATCATAGAAACCCTGTTTGATTTTGGAAAGGGCCAGCGTCCTGGGCCTGGGACGGGCGATGGCTCGCTTGAGGGCGTTGATGTTGTCGGGCCGGTCGAGGGCGTCTTCGCGGAAATTGTCGATTCGAAGGGCAAGGACGCGGCTGTCGGCCAAGTGCTGCTGGAAATTGTCATCAAAGGGACCCGTGGCCTTGGACGAGCTGGTGGCTGGTGTGCTGTTGGTCTTTATGGGAGCCCCAGACTCGTGGCATTTGTTTGACTCTGGCAGGCTCCATGTGGTTGTCATCTGGTTCCGGTGCTGGTTTGGAGGTCGGTCAAGACTTCAACACCAGGCACGACGGGATGTGGCTTACACCTCTCAGGTCGGAGAGATCCAAGCCACCGTTGCGGGCAATTTTCTGCAGCTGGTCCCTCAATTCAGGAATACAGAAGGCGAGGTACATGTCGATAGGCAGCGTGATGCCAGTCATGGCCGGGGGCGGATAGGAGGCGATTTGGAGGGCGCGGTTTTCGGTGTCGAGCCGTCGGAGTGCACTCCTGGTGAGGTGCTGGACGGAGAGGTCCGTGTAGAAGCTGGCGGGCGGGAGTTCCTTGGGGCTCATCCGAGGCTCCGAGGGCCGTGGAACCTTGGCGGCGCGCCCGGCGCTGGGGGAGTGCCGGCGCTTGGTCGGCGATGTGCTGTGCGGCTCCGACATGCTTGAGGGTCTGCCATGGTGGAGAGATGCGAGGGGGAGGGGGAGGGAGAGGGAGAGGGGATTTTTGAGTCTTGCTGAAGAGGGTGCGTGGTGCCTGCCTGAAGTTGAGGCGGAGGGAGGGAAGGGGAGAGGGAGGGAGAATAGAGGTGAGTCTGGCAGTTGAGACGGACGAGGACGGGGGAAAGAGGTGGCAGTGGCAATTGCTGGTCATGGGCCATGGCAACCAAGGTACTAATACCCACTCCGCAGTGTGGAAGGTGCCGGGTAGGTCGCGCTTGGTTGGCTCTGGCCGCCGCGCCCGCCTAACACTTGGCGACGTTTCCAACAGTCCGACAACGGAGCTGGCAATGCTGTAACTAGCTGTCTTCTTCTTGTATGTACCTCTTCATGCATGCAATGCACGAATATACTCTATAAAAGAGTACTAGGTTTAGAAACGAGCGCCCGCCGGGAGGATTTTACCCGCTACGGCCCTTTTGTCCCCAAGGAGCTTCTGGCTTTTCGGATGCGCGGGCCGCCGCAGCGGGTCTAGTCCGACTTCTTCGCAATACCGCCTAATGCTGGCAAACCCAGCAAACCCAGCAAACCCAGCAAACCCACCGGCTCCGCACCGTGGCCACCAGTTATGCCGACCGACGGCATTGCCTCCCTGCCTTATGACCTACCTGGTCGGGCGCTGAGCGGGTAAAACAAATCATGAGCAACCTTCTTCTCGCTGTCCTCTTGCCTCCTCCTTGCCGCCCTGCCTTGCACCGTAGCATCGACCCAACCTCTGGTCCCCCAAGTCTCGGCTGCCATACAAAGAGCAACGACCGGCTTTGTCCAACAAGGGGACCAAGGTATAAAAATGCCATGTGGGCTCCTTGGCCCGTTTTCCATGTCATGCTCTGTCCACTTTGACCGTCTGTGGCCGGCGGCTGCATTAGCTTCTCCGCCAGGCGGGTGAGTATATGGACGACCATCTCGCCCCTAGCATATGCACGTTCATTCCGGAATACACGTCCATATATATATATGGCTTGTCAAATATATATATGTGCGTGTGTATTTGTGTGTGTGTGTGTGCGTTGCTTGACCTCCATCTTCTCTCTCATCACTCCGGCATGACGGATGAGCTTCACCTCGTCCTTGGCAAAAGCATCTACCTATAGGTAGAGAGACCAAAAGAAGTCGTCGTCGAGCCCTTTGGTCGAGAAGAAACAGGGTCCCCTCGCCTGTCAGGCACACACGTTTACACAAGCCTTTCGGAAACACCAGGACAATGGCTCTACGCAGCGACTTTCTCTGGGGCTTTGCCACGGCCTCGTGAGTCCATTTCGTCCCTTCAGCTTCTGGACATGCTAATACTAGCCGCTCGGTTCCCAGATACCAAATCGAGGGCGCCGTCGACAAGGACGGCCGCGGCCCCAGCATATGGGACACCTTCTGCAAAAAAGCCGGCAAGATCGCCGACGGCACCTCGGGCGACGTGGCCTGCGACTCGTACAACCGCACCGCCGACGACGTGGCCCTGCTCAAGTCGCTCGGCGCCACCGCCTACCGCTTCTCCGTCTCGTGGACGCGCGTCGTGCCCCTGGGCGGCCGCCACGACCCGGTCAACCAGCCGGGCCTCGACCACTACGCCCGCCTCGTCGACGCCCTGCTCGACGCCGGCATCACGCCCTTGGTCACCCTCTCGCACTGGGACGTGCCCGAGGAGCTGGACCGGCGCTACGGCGGGCCGCTGGACCGCACCGAGTTCCCCCTCGACTTTGAGCGCTATGCCCGTCTTGTCTTTGCCGCCTTGCCCCGGGTGCGGCACTGGGCGACCTTTAACGAGCCCTGGTGCTCTGCCGTTCTCGGCTACGGCATCGGCCAGTTCGCCCCGGGCCGCTGCTCCGATCGAGTCCGCAGCCCCGAGGGCGGCGACAGCGCCACCGAGCCCTGGCTTGTCGGACACTCTCTGCTCGTCGCCCACGGCCGCGCCGTCCGGGCCTACCGCGATGACTTTGCGCCGCCGACGGGCGGACAGGGCCGCATCGGCATCGTGCTCAACGGCGACGCCGTCTTCCCCTGGGACGCCGCCGACCCGGCCGACGCCGAGGCCTGCCAGCGCAAGCTCGAGTTCGTCATAGCCTGGTTCGCAGACCCCATCTACCACGGCGACTACCCGGCCTCGATGCGCCGCCAGCTGGGCGCCCGCCTGCCCACCTTTACGCCCGACGAGCTGGCCCTGGTGCGCGGCTCGAGCGACTTCTACGGCATGAACCATTACACGACAAACTACATCCGCCACCGCGACGCCGGCCCGGACCCGCTCGACCACACCGGCCACGTCGACGTGCTCTTCCACAACAAAAACGGCGACTGCATCGGCCCGGAGACGCAGTGCCCCTGGCTGCGGCCGTGCGCCCCGGGCTTCCGCGACCTGCTCGTCTGGATCAGCCGCCGCTACCGCCACCCGCCCATCTACGTGACCGAGAACGGCACCAGCATCAAGGGCGAGAGCGACATGCCGCGCGACCAGGCCCTCGCCGACGACTTCCGCGTCCGTTACTACGACTCCTACATCGCCGCCATGGCCGATGCCGTGCGCCTCGACGGCGTCGACGTTCGCGCGTACTTTGCGTGGTCCCTGCTGGACAACTTTGAGTGGGCCGAGGGATACCGCACCCGCTTTGGCGTCTGCTACGTCGACTACGAGGACGGGCAGAAGCGGTATCCGAAGCAGAGCGCTCTGTTTCTCAAGCCCTTGTTTGACAGCCTGATTAAGAAGGAGTAGCAGGTGTGAGTGTGCAGTAAGGGATATGGAGGGAGGCAAGAAGGCGAGGCGGTCTATGCGAGAGGACAGAATCATGCACATCAGCGTGTGGCCTGGGTGTTTCTACTTTGACAGCAACGGAACGGCGAAAAATATGAGTACCGCTCTTGGATGCGAAATGTGCAAAAGTAACATGGCTTCTCATTGACATGCGGGAAGCCGTCAGATCGGAGCCGCCCGGACCGTCCGGCCGGCCGGCTGTAGTTGGGCGGCTCCGGCACATAAGCCGGATCGGTGTGCCCGGACCACGTCTTCTGAAAAGAGCTTTCGAGTCGCACAAGGCGTATCCGCGGGGACGCGTGAGACGGGGTCATGTGAGTGGATATACATCGCACTCTTACAGCTTACACTCTGAGCGTAGGGGATTAATGCATCACAGACATTGGCCCTCCACCAGGCTCGCACCAAACAGCTGTGGTCTTGCATCAGACGCAACACCGCTCTGCAAATCACCTTGATATGCCGCCCCGCCTCGCCTCGGGCAACAGGAGTATATACAGGTGCCGTTTCCCCCACCAGATGCGGCTGGATCATCATTGGCCGCCTGGTGTCCCTGCCGGAGAACCGACCTCTTTTCGTGCGGGACCAAACAGAACAGAGGGTCAGAAGTTTGGTGATAAATACTATAAAATAATTTGGTATCAGAAAGAAGAACACACATCTTCCCTGGAACGGGAAGAGGTGTCTCTTGTGGCAAAGGCCAGATGGGCCATGGCTTGTCGTTGAAAATCTCGTGGACAAGGGCTGCGGCCGATCCGCCCTCCATAGGGCTCTTGCGAGGGGGTAAAAATCGTGGGTTGGAGGGATTGAAATCAGACGTCGGGTTGGGTTCGTGGTTGTAATAGGGGGCAGCAAAACGTAAACAGAGTAAAGGGTATCTCGATCGAAGTCAAACATCCAGCGCGGCCTCTCAGGCCGTCATCACAGCCGCTGGTTCCACCGCCAGCGCCGTCCTCGACTCCCCAGCGCCGACGCTACTGGGTGCCGGAGCAATTTCAGGATCTGGTATTTGTATGTCCAGCTGCGCGCGGCAATGTTAGAGTCAGCAGAATGACGGGCAGTGGGATAATGGGCGTCTAACCATCATGTACGCCGTTTGCCGAAGCGGTATAATCTTGGGCGTGATGACGCCCTCTTCCGACGCCATGGTCTTCTCCATTTCCTGGTTCCACTTCTCGATCCACTTTTCCAAGGCATTGAGTCGCGACTTAATGGCGGTGAGGCCCAAGTCGTCCCACAGCCAGCCCGTGACCAGGCCCAGCAGGCCGTCGACAATGTTGCGGAAGCTGTAGGGGTCGAACGTGGGCACCAACTCTCCGTTGAGTTTCTCGATGATGCGCCGAAACTCCTGCTCCGACACCCCCGCGGGATCCAGAATCTCGGGGTAGAGGTTCGAAAAGGTCGGGGCCAGGTCGCCTTGCAGGAGCCAGTCGCGCCGTATACGGATGATGCGTGTGGTCGCGTACTCGAACGAGTCGACGGGAACATGAGGGTTCAGATGAGGGTAGCAGGGATGCTGGGGGCCCCATTCCTCGCCGCCGTCGGGCTGCACGTCTTCGCCCATGATGGACGAGTTAGACGACGACAGCGCCGAGCCGACGGCGTCGCCGGCCGAAGCGTTGGACGGGCGTGGGTCCAACACGTCTGGTCCCCGCTCCAAGTCCATTGTGTAGGATTGCCTGGGGTCCTCGCTATCGGGAGCCATGGCAGCGGCCCTTGCTTTGCCCTTTGGTTCAGCCGTATCCTCCAAGACCGCGGCTTTGTCTTCAAAGTCCTGCTGGGCGGGGGTTGGGACTCGAGATCGACTCCCGTCGTATGAGGCACGCACAGACCTGGGTAAGCTCACTCGGTGGTCGTGGCTGCCGCTCTGTTCGATTTGAAAGCTGGCGCGCGTGGTGGGATAATGTTTGCTCTGGCGCTGCTCGGAGAGCGTTAGGAGGGGATAGTTGCCGGAAGCGGGGTCCTCGCTCGCGTCTGCTGCCTTGTCGAGCGTGGGGTGCTGGAGTGGAACCGAGGGCGCCGGGGGGCTCGAGGCGCGGCGCTTCCTGGGCCGGGTATCTCGTGGTGTCGAATTGGTCGGGTTCCAGAGTCGAGCAGACAAGAGTCGACGGGGCCGCTGAGGAGCCGACGATGCAGCAGCACGGCTCCGGAAGGGAGACGGGAAGTGGTAGCCCTGCTGGGGCGGCGGCTGTGTCCCGGGAGGGTGTGCTTGCTGGGTGTGTCTCAGAGCCTCGGCGATAGGAGGCTGGGACCGGCGGGTGGCAGCGGCGCTGATGAAGCTGGGATAGCTGGGCTGTTGCGAGAGGCGCGGGAGGCGGACGTTGGGCGGAGCATCGACGGCCGGCGGCAGGTGGGCGGCGGTGGCGAGCGAGGGCTCGGGCGAGAGCGGTGGGAGCGCGTGGGGAGCCGTGGGAAAGACGGGGTCGGCACGGCCGCCTAGACGACCGCGCTCCGACTCGGGGGGTGAGGCGGGACGGGAGGAAGCAACCGAGAGCTGGGGCGAGGGCGACGGGGAGGATGTGCGGCTGGCCGGGGGCGACGGGGCAGTCGACTGCGGTGGCGACGATGAGTGGTGCCGTGTCGTCGATGGCGGTGGTTGTGCCAGGGATGACGACGGCAGTGGAGGTGGTGGTGATGATGATGATGGCAAAGGGGGCGGCGATGGCTTCAATTTTTCGGCGTGGGCGGCCAAGGGCGAGCGGCGCTGGTGCTGCTGCTGGGCTCCAGGGGCGGTTGGCCTGCACGGGCCCGCCGGGGGCCCTGATAGGGGAGCGGGCTGGAAGGGGTTAGCGGCAGGGGCGGTACCTCGTGCCTCTCCAGCAGTAGGCCGGCTGTGCCCCAGCATCGTCTGTTGCATTGCGCACGACGACGACTTTCGGTCATAGTAGGTGTGCTCGTCTTTTTTCTTGTCTCTCACTGTCTTTCGCGTCCCTTTTTTCCCGTCCCTTTTTTTCTTGTGCTTTCTTTTGCCAACAGTCGGAGCAGCAGAAAAGGAGGAAGAGGGGGGGGATGGATGCAATCGCGGTCCGGACACGCAAAGCAAACGAGTTGGAGGGAGGATGGAGACGGGAATGAGAAAAAAGGAGAGAGGAATTGCACGGCTACCGGCTGAAGCGAAAAAGGCGAAAAAGGAGGCAGAGAGCATCAAGCGTTGGCCGTCGGGCCAGTCTTTATTATGTATCCATCCATCCACGGTTACGGCCCAAAACAACCCAGGATTGCGTCGCTCAGACTTATTATTCTGGAGACGCGCTCGTTGGGCGTCGCGCACCGCCAATGCCTTACATGCCTTACACGTCAAACTCGCCTGCAGAAGCCTGCCTGCTAGTGTCGGCAACAGGTGGTGGTGAAATACGGCCTCGTCATGCGGCCGTGTCTGATTTGGCCTTCCTTGCCCATCTACGGAGTTCTACGGAGTATGCCCATGACGGATGACCCATGGTGACGAGGGACAGGATGCAACCCCAAGTCCCGAGCGACAAGATGAGCGCTCGGGCCGGGCGTTGGCGGGATGCCACCTGATGTGACGGCCGGGGCGGAGCTTGGGACACGGTTGGATCCGGACGCCGGCAGACGATGGCGTCAACCGCTTGACTGACGACGACCAAAGGCTCTCGCGGGGTCTTGCTCAAGAGATGCTCCATTGCCACTGCGCGTATGGGGAAACACGGGGAATATCGCGCCCCTTGCTTGCATGCCATGCATGGGTGTAATGAACCGACCGCCCTTGTTGCAGTCAATCATCTTTCCTTGCCTGCTGCGTCTGTGCCCTTGCATGAACCCAGATTGTTTAATGGGTCCGCTGTCGTGCCCCTTGAACCGTGTGAATGCAATTTTGCATGTACAGTACATATTACATGGTCACCCAAGTTTGACAGGCCGATCATCTATTTCGCATGGGATGGTAATATCATGGGTATATCATATGACCATATGACCTTTGCGCTACAGTCGCTGTCCCCCCGTCCCCCTCCGAGGTGAACCTCTTATGATCCAAAACCCGTAATGGATACACCGCATATCCGTACATACCTAACAGATATGCAGGGACATGGCTTCCCCGGCCCGTGTCCGGTATTGCTTTTCGTGTTCCGGCCCGGCGGCCCGGGTTTGATTGACTGTTCGAGCGAGCCTTTGTCCATTGCTTGGGGGTTCAAATTATTCCCCGTCTCCCGGCGTCACATGTAAATATCGGGTTTCGGCACATCTACCTGTAAAGCATCAACACCTGGAGCTAAACGGCATGACCTTCTCGAATGATGAAACACTGTACCCTACCCGGTTCCAGGGCAGTAGATTCTGTTCTTCGGGTTCTCCTTCAGAACGCATGGCTTGCGGCTCTTTTCTGGCCCGGTGGAGCGGCGCGCTGCATGCGCCGTGCATGATTGTGCATATAGCCAGCTCAGACCTACCTCGGCCGAACCCGTCCAACGGCAGCCGACGTATGCTCTCTTGATAGGCTCTTGGTAGGTTTGAGGGAATCCGGCGTGGCCTGGGGAGATGCTGCATGCGAGATGGAAGACGATGTCGAGGCTCGGTCGTGGACTCGATGCTTGTGGCACCCTCTCGAGGTTTCATCCACACTGCCTACGGCGTCCCGTGGCCATTCAGCGCGGGCAATGATTTGTAGTCGTCACCTCCAGTCGCTGGACTGATATCAACTAATTAGAATCTATCCCAATGGATTCTTGCCTCTGTAGTGGCAACCTCGCTTCATGTCCTGCTTTGCCTTGTGCACAAACATCCGTGGCTGTTACCGAGTATTCGACGTGGAGACTCCAGCACGGCGTGAACCAGAAGCCCAACCACGTGTAATGCATGACAATTTGATCTCGAGGTGAGGGATGTCATAAGCCCAATAACTCAGGTGGCGAATCAATGAATTGACTGGATTTGTCACGACAAAGTCCACCAAGGCCAGTTGCACGCCATTGTCTGCGTGCCCAGCAGCCAGCCAGCTACCCTGGAGTACCAAATGACGCCATTTTTTTCAGCTGTTGACCGTGAGCTGACCAGTTCAGTTTAACGCCCACAAATCGCAACGAAGGGAGATGGCAAACTACCTCTATCGGCCTCTGTCGGTGTTGATAAAGCCCGCGTTGGGGAAGGGGCGGTCTTAGTTATCTCAGCAGCATCGTCTCGTCTACTGCAGCCGCTTCGCAGGACGGGCGCCTTGGGTACTGCCGAGGCAATCGATTGATCCGCAGGGCATATCCGCGGGCGCGCGAGCTGGGAACCGGGCATGAGAGCAGAGTGAATTACAAATAATCCTCTCGAAGCCAAGGAATGTACCCCAGATTCCTCCAAAAGTTGGGCTTTAATTAGGCCAAAGTACATACATACAGCGAGTGTCCAGCGGGAGGCCCACCAATTTCCATCCGGGGCAAGCTGGGAGGCGCGCTGAGATGCGCTAGAATTGGTGCCCTTGAAAAGTTGGCCGGGCCATTTCAGCCCTTTGCCTCTGGGGCACCTCCAGTAGGCGCGAGGGCTGAGGCTGCCTCTTTGCCACTTCATTTTACAATTACATCATGAGTGAATGCTGCAATCTGCCGACGACCAACCGGTTCGCCTAACCTAAGCAAAGGCGAGGTGGACCTCCACTCTACTCTTTACCATCCATCCTCGACCGCCTCACCCCAGACCCGGTCCTCTTCATCGTCGTCGCCGCCGCCGCCGCCGCCGCCGTCGATGCCCATGCGTACACCTCTCCTCCATCCAACGCGCTGCTGCATCATGGCCATCGCGCCCGAGGACCCCGTCGCCCCCCCGTCTCGGCCGTCGGCGTCCTCAGGCTTCAGCGCCTCCCCCGGACACGCCCTCCGCCGCGCAAAGACCATCGACGAGACGCAGCCGCGGCGGTCGAGATCCCTTGCCAGCCCCCTCGAGGGCCCCTCGGACCTTCCGCCGCGGAGGGGCTCCAGCTTGTCCGACTACAGCAATGAGGCCCGCGACATCCTCAACCCAAAGGCCCGCCCCGGCTCCGAGGCGGCCCTGCCCGAGACGTCGTCCCTCGCCGTCGTCTCGCTGGCCTTTGCCCTGCTCCCCGCCATCTCGGGTGCTCTGTTCAAGAATGGCCACGCCGTCGTGACAGACATTATGCTGCTGGGCCTGGCCGGAGTCTTTCTTCACTGGTCGGTGACGCAGCCATGGTACGGCCCCGAACCTGCACATGAAGCTCGAGCGAGGCTGACAATCGCTCTGATAGGGTCTGGTATCATGCCGCTCAACAGGTGCGCATCCAGCGCGAGGAGGACCCCGACCTGGCTGTTGAAGAAGATGGCGACCCCGACGCCGCGGCCCCCGACCATCGCCCTGCCACTACACTCGACGACGTTCCCGAGCAAGGCGATTTGCCCAAGCCAAAGGCGCAAGAGGAGGATCCAAAGATGGCGCGCAGACGGGCAGCCCTTCGAGAGCTATACGTGCACGAGGTGCTGGCGCTCGTTGCTTGTCTCGTGCTGCCGCTCGCCAGCGCATACTTGCTCCACGCCATCAGGGCTCAGCTGAGCCGCCCATCGGGAGGGCTCGTGTCAGACTATAACCTGACGATATTTCTGCTCGTGTCGGAGCTGCGAGTCTTTTCCCACATGCTCAAGCTGGTCCAGTCACGAACGCTGCATCTGCAGAGGGTCGCGCACGAAAACGAGCTCACCTCGCCGTCGGACACGGCAGCGCGCATCGACGACGTCCTTGAGAGACTCGAGACACTCGAATGCCGCGGCCGGACGGCGCAGAATGGCGGCTCGGACTCAGGGAGGGCCAAGGAGGAGGCGGCGCTGACGAGGGATGTGCGCAACGCGATCCAGCCCGAGCTCGATGCCCTGAATCGGGCCGTGAGGCGATACGAGAAGAAGGCGACGCTGCTTCAGTTGCAGACAGAATCACGTTTCACGGGCCTCGACGCACGGCTGGGCGACGCGATTGCGCTGGCGGCGGTGGCGGCCAAGAACAGCGCCGGCCGGCCGAACATTGTGAGGCGTGCGGCCGAGGCGGCCGCCGGCATTATCCTGTTTCCCCTGAACGCACTGTTGCGGCTGCTGCTGCTGCCCCTGACATATCTGGTCGCTTTGATGCACCGCAACGAGCATAGGAGTCAGCATCCCGCCAAGACGGGGCGGAGCAGCCGCGCCGGGAAAGCGGCGGTACAGCCTCGCTACGGGAGTGAGCGGGTCGCGACTCGAGTAACGAGGCGGTGACACATGATACCCCTCATAATCTTACGACGATGGCTTGGGGACCCTTTACGATAACGACATGAGCCAGGATATGAGTTGATGGGAGCTGGCGAGGAGGGCATTCTCTACGGTTGACGCATTTCCCAATTACAGGTTCCGGGACAGGCAGTCCCACCCCGTGTCATGGCCGGACTTGGCCCTTGACGCTTCTCATTTCTATGTGTCCCCGTTTCCGCCTCGTGCGATGGGCTGGCCAGACTGTTGGGGTTGGCAGCTCAAAGATTGGACCGGCTCTCCGAAGGATTCCGAGGCAACGTACGAGGCAGCACGAGTATCTCAGCCATGAGAAAAGGAGTCATGTTAGTACAGCGCCATTAGGTAGAAAACTGGCGCGACCCGGAGTCGCACGCCGACTTACACGAAGAGGCCACGACGTTGCACAAGGGGCCGAGCGCGGCCAGCATCTGAGCTTTCACATGACAGTGAGACAGGTGCTTCTTGCATGATGCTCGGTAATGACGCTGGTGCTGCGAGAAATTTTCACTTCTGTCTTGGGTCTCGATGGGGAAAAGGACCCTTTGTCACGAGTGAAAGGAGATTGCGAGGACGGCTTGTGGCATGATGAAGCTTCCGAGTCAGTGCGGCTCCGCGATAGCTACCTATGCCACCACCATCTGTGGGTCCCGTCCGACCCTGGAAAGAAGGAAAGAATCAAAGAAGGGAAGAAAGAAGGAGACGAAGGGAGAAAAAAAGAAAGGGCGAGGGAACCACGGGCAATGACACGCATGATGTTTATGCGAACGGGCGGCTTGGGAGTGGAGGGAGATGGTGAAAAAGCGAAAGGACTGAGTGAGACTGACAGTCGGAAGCCGGACCGGGCCAACAGGCGAGAAAACGGGACCTCTGGCGTACGGGGGAGATACCTGCATGGCATGGCCGGACAAGGACAAGTACCTCGAGAGGTCTCCCGCTGTACTGCACGCCTTTGCTGGCCCTGCATTGCATCTGCCAACGCAGGCCGCCGTGGCCGAGACGAGGCTTCCCCCTACAAGGCACCCCCTACAAGGTCCCCCTACAAGGTCCCCCTACAAGGCCCCGTCGGGTAAGTGGACGAGACAGGGCGGATCGGCTCCGGTGTGGGCGGCGCAGCGGGCTTGGAAGGCATCGAAGAAGACGTCGAAAGGGCGTACAACAGGAGGTCACGAGAAGCAGCCTCCTGTACGTTTTACACCGGGGACTCGAAACGTTGGGTCCGAGGAGGGGAAAGGAGGGGGGGGGTGGTCGACGGAGTTGATGCTGCGATTTGTGTGTGATGATCCTGCTCTGCGACACGGTGACATAATAATAGGGCCGCCGGGCAATTGTTTTCTAGCTCGGCTCGTGTGACCGACTCCCGGAGAGAGAGGGAACGAACCATGAAACGCGGCCTTTTATTTTCGGTATTTCCTTTGAGGAAACTCCACATGGGCCCAGGCCCTGTTCGATCCGGGCTTCCTTACTCCCGCTTCGTATCGGTGCGACGATGCGCGACCAAGGAACGATGGAGACTGAATATAGCATGTCGAGAGGAAAGGACAGGCTGGTGGTGGTCATGGTCATGGTTGGTGGTGCGCTCTCCCCAAAACCGCAACCTACACGACAAATGACAGGGCCGCAGCCAAGCAAATAGGGCAAAGGAAAAAAAGGGGGAAAGAAAGCACAAGAGAAACAGGGACAGGGGACATGGCCGCGAAAACGGCGCAAACTCGCGACCCTGTTGGATTGGGGAACTCGGCTGGGCTAGTCGAGGAGGCTAGAGCTGACGGGCAGAACCGGGGGGGTGGGGTTCGCGACGACAACGCACGGGGTCTGGTTGGAGGGCGAGGAGAGTTGTACTTTTTTTCTTTTTCTGTGTGTTAATCTCGTGGCAAACAAGTAAATCAACGAGTTGCGCTGTCAATAGACGCGCGTTGTCGCGCGACGGAGGAGGAGATGGGTGCGTCATTGGTAGGCATCTCGTTTTGACAATGGCTCCCTCAGCTCGCTTCAGCTCAGCTCCCTTCCAAGCTCCATGCCTAACTTAAAAAGGAGCCAACAGGGACCTGGGCGCACAACGCAGGGCCAGCCCGTCCATCAATCAATCGCAATCGGCATCCATCGCGGCCTGTGGCGCGGGTCCCTCCGCCCCCAATGCCGCATCCTCGTCATTGGCGCTGCCGGGAGCCCCGAGGATGAATGTCGGCGGGCTGAGGAGAGGAGGAGCCGAGGCGCAATGTCTAGACGCAGGAAAACAAGTCGATGCTGCTGATGGCTGGCTGGCTGGCTGGCTCGGAGGAGGGGGTGGGAGGCGGAGGCGGCACGCGAGCCGCGAGCACAGCGGCACACGGGATGCAACGCAACGCAACGCAACGCAATACGACCCGAGGCAAGCGACGCTTATCTCTCCTACATGGCTGTTGGGTTGATTCCGTCATCTTTGTGTCGCCCTTGCTTGCTTTCTTCTTTACAGTAGATGCCCCTCCCCTCACCGAGACGGCGGCCGGCGGTGTGTGGAGGCGGGCCAAAGGACCCAGTTTTTACCGGGGCTGCTGCTGCGCCGGACCGGCCGGACCTACAGCGCTAGGCCCGGCCGGAGTGGCCAGCAGAGCGAGGTGTTGAGGTGGCCGGGGTATTAAGCAAAAAAAAGGTGAAGCGACTGGACCTCCGTCGCCTGTTGTTTCATGACTGGTTCAACAAGCCACCCGAAAACGGCGGGCGAGTCCTCCCCCCCTCCCTCGCTGCGGCCAGCTCAAGAGGCTGTGCGATGCGGATACGAGTAGAGAAGCAGGACAGCCGTCGGAGCCAGACACACATGCGTGACTCGCGTCCCCTTTCTTCCACGGGCCTGTCATTTCGCTGCCCAGTCTGCACCTGTGGGAAGGAGCCTGTGCTTCCGCGTCGAGGGCGCGCTCGGTTCCATGCTGAACGCGCATGTACGGATGAGATGCCTGTAAAAGCATTGTCTTCCGGGCATGCACGGATGCATCTGCCATGGGTGTCGCCTGTTGCTGCTTGACGAGCACGTGCAGAAGACACGGTTGCGCCCTGGTGGGCTGGTTGGTTGGTTGGTTCGTTCGTTGCTGTACGATGGGAATAATGACCGAGATGCCAATCATCCAATGTGCGTGCATGCGCTATCCACGTCGATGGCGCAGGCAGGGCTTGAGACAGGCATTTGCATCTCTGTGTTACGCGTCGTCCGAAGGAGCTATATGGCGCCGATTATCAATGGAGAGACAAGACACACAAACGTGCTCGTGCAGAGGGGGCTTTCTCCCAACACAGACAGAGGTAGCTACAGTACATACATACGTCAATGTCGGACTGTCTGTTCCACTGCCTACTTACTCCGTGGCAGCAGCAAACACCGGCTGTATGTAAGTGGGACAAGAGGGCTCCCAGCTTCCCGGTCGTGCATTCAGCTCCGACGGGGTGTTTTTGACATCGGCCTGCTGCACGCCAGAAGATGCCGTTGTCCTTTCCAGCTAGGGCGCACGTGTGGGCGCGGCTGCTGCCGACGGTCGACGTTGGTCGTCGACGGTCGTGCCTCGCAATGGTCATTTCACCTGCATTGAATATCAAAGATGGGAGCAGAAGGCATGAAGGGAGGGATGACTTATTACCTGTGGGGGAGGGGAGATCTTGAGTGGGCCCATCGGGCTTTGTTGGCCCGCAGCCTGCAGTGGAGCTGTGACCGACGGCTTTTATTACCAGTATGAGGTGAGAGGGGGCTGGCTGGTGAAGAAAAAAAGTGCGCTCGGAGGTGCCTGTGCTGGCTGTCACAGGGATAAAAGACGCCGAGGACCGGCAACTTGGAGCCATTGGGACGCTTGCTGCCGGTAATTTCATCTGAGGGTGTGCGGTGTGCGTGTGGTGTGGGCGGAGGATGTGGGCGGATGGATGGGTGATGGGGTGGGTGACGGATGGGTGGGTGATTGATGGGGTGGCAATGGTGAGACAGGCTGCGGAGAGAAAAACGAAGCAGATGGGTGCTCATCTCCCCCTCTTCCAGAGGCCATGACTCGCCGGCGCTCTCTTGCCTCGTACGGGCAGCAAGACAGGCGACGGGCAAATGGGAGACGGCGCCGATGGTCCCCACGATCCGCCCCCATGGCGAGGCGGCGCGCCCGAGAGACCAGGCCAGCCCGAGGGCACTGGGAAAGGCATGTCCATCGGACGAAAGCGACAAGGTAACGAGTTGGAGTTGGTGGTTTGTGGACAGCAGCGCGGCTTGGGCCGGTGGGGCCAGCGGGCGGGCGGGCGGTTCGTGTGGGTCGAGGTACCCGCTGCTTCGGTAGCTTTGTGCCTGGATGTGGCGCCCGCCCTCCATCTATCTGCTGCTGCTCCCGGGCCTTTATTCTCATTCTCTGTGCCTCTCTTTTGCTGCCCAGCCCTATGTGCTTTATGGTTTTATCCCTAGACTACCAGCTTTGAGCAGTAAATGGTCCCAACGGCCACAAGTCCGGCAAGCAGCCACGCATCCCATGCCCTTGGTTTTACTTGGCTTCACCGCAACGCCTGGCGAGGTGCAGATGGCGATTGCCGATGGATGCATGGCCCGTCTCCGGTTCAGCCCTTCGGCCACCACCACCATTACCACCACCACCACCACTACCACCACCACCACTACCACCACCACCACCTCCACCACCGCCGCGGCGGGTGTGTCCATCCAATGCACCAGCCCCATTATCATCGCCATTGTCGCAAGGTACATACTGACTCTGCCCACCTATATCCGTAGTATAGTAATTTTTCTGTGCCGTCCGTCCCACGCTTGATTGCATCGGGACAGATGCTACCGGCACTCCCTAGCTCCGTCAAGGTACCTCTGGCGGGCAAAACGCGTGCAACGACAACCTGTGCGCTGTTTGGGCTAAAAGGTACAGTAGTAAGTGTCACCTTGCATCGGCCCAAGCCGCGGCTCGCCTCCCGTCCACTCATGAGCTAGACGAGAACAAAGGGCCTTGACATTGCCCTAGCATGTGCCAGTTTCACCGTCTCACGCATATTGGTCAGCCAGTAGAACAGCACTCCGCAACTTTAATCCTACCTTTGACGAGAGAGTCAGTCAGTCGCATTGCGCCGGGTGCCTTTCCCGACAAGTCGCGCATGGTCTGGTGTTTGATTCCATTGACTCGGCTGCCGCAAAGCAGTGCTACCTCGCGCTGACATACAGACATACAGACATACAGACATACAGACATACAGGCATACATACAGACATATACCTACAGACACACACACACACACACACACACACACACACACATGCATGCATGCATATACCACGGCTTGTGCTAGCCTGTCTGTCTGTACTGTACATACTGCCCTGCTGCCGTCTGGTAGGCATCAAGGCAGATGCTGCGATGGACACGATGCCATTGGAATACGATATCCCCGGCACCTACTCCCTACAAGCATCCGTCATCGTCATCATCATCGCCGTCATTCATCATCGCCGTCATTCATCATCGCCGTCATCATCACAAACGTCGTCATCGTCATCGTCGCCCGTCGCCCGTCGCCCTCGTCCCCTGAGCAGCCCGTCGTTGACTCGCCCACACGGTCCCAAGACACCCCCTTGAACGCCGCTTTGCTCGTCTTCACCCGTCAATCAAACATTGCAATGCTCGTCATCCAATCCACATGGCCCTGCTCCACCCCCCCCAGCCACCCCGGTCGGGAAATTGGCCCGTCTAGCTCTCGTGGAAGCCGTTCTTTTTTGGTCCGTGTGCTGTGCTGTCTTGTAAAGTTGTACTCCGTAACTCCCTGGTGGTTCCTGGTGTGTGTGGCCCTGCTGCAACTCCAACTCCAACCGCATTCTCCGCACGGCTCCCCCCCCTCCCCCCCCAGTTGCTTCGTCGGCCCTGACGGTTATCACGGATACTGGCCTTGCCCGCCACCGCACCTCACATCAGGTATCTGCTGGACCTGCCCCCCGTACTGGTACCCGCTGCGTGCTTCCCTTGGATCGCATCGAGTCGTCTAGCTCACCTCTAGCTCATCCAGGAACAGACGACATCTCTCAAACCATCCGAGCAACTCCCTCGGTGGATAGCAAGTAGGCTGATGGATGGGGCCAGGCGTCTACTGCTCCGTAGCCGTCGTTGCCTCGACACCGGCGCCGTCCCGGATCCGTCACAACCTCGGGCATATCCCACCCATGTCTGGACAAGGTAGATACATGGACCACGATGCTGGCCATGTACAGTGTACAGGCCCCCCGGCCTTGCCCGCGGAGAGCTTCTCGCTCTGATTTGGCAGACAATCGAGCTTCACACACCGCAGGAGGCCGACGACGAGCGCAAAGGAAGCTGCATTCACCTCCCCTCCTTCCGCTCGTCACTCTGCATGTGCTTTCCTGCCTTGGCTTCCGCCTGCCCTACTGTACTGCTCCTGCCGTGGCCTATTTGACAACCGGCCGACGTTACTTCTTCTGCTCCCCACCCCCCTTCTTGCCTAGCTCTTTCCCTGCCAGACCTCGCTCTCCTCCGTATCCGTTATACGACTTGCTTTTCCCAACCGCTCTCTCCTGTTGTTGTTTTCTTCTTGTTATTCCCATCTCCGAAGCGCGGCTGCTGCTATTATTACTGCCACCGCCACTACTACTGCCGCCGCCGCCGCTGCTGCTGCTACTGCTACTGCTACTGCTACCGCTACTGCTGCTGCTGCCCGGCTGCAACTACAGTCACCACCACCACCATTGCCCACCAACCACCACCAACCATCACCAACCATCACCATTCAAACGACTCCCTCCCTGCCTCTCTCAACCAATTTCGTCTAGTTGGCCCGTCACAAAGGCCCTCGCTTCTCTCCACTTTCCTGGACGAAGCTGCAGCCGCCCTCAGCCAATGGTATATGCTCCAACATACACCTCGGGCAGAGCACCCTGTCTCACGTCGCGCAGCGCACCTCGACTGTAGGCGCCGTCGCTCTACTGTAATTACCTTGCTGCTCTTGTTGCTTCTTCCGCCGGCTTCGCGACTGGCCTTGTCCCCACCCTCTCCCTTTGCTCGCCTCGGCTTGCTGCTTCACGACCATGCTTCGCGGCTCTAGGCCAGCCGTCGTGAAGCTCCTCCGACACTGAAACCTCTTCTTTCCTCAAGAAGCCGGCTCGACGACCTTCCATCGACTCCGCAAACCACTGCCATCATGTTTCCCAGGGCACCACGCCTTTGGGCTCTTCTCTGGCTGGCCTTGGCTTTGCACCTCGCCGTCGCCCACAGCTTTCAACAGCTCGACACGAGACAGGAAGGCAGCGGCTCCAGGATAAGGCCGGTTCCCAAGTTCTCTCCTGAGCCCAACGACGATGGTCTGCAAAGTGGCGATGGCGACTTTGCCGGCATAGCGCCATCCTCAACCACGGATGCTCCCAGAAGAACCGCCTCCGCCGCAAGCCAGAGGCCGTCCGCCACGGACGCTGCGTCAGACTCGTCTTCCTCGGCCCCTTCCTCGACCTCTTTCTCACCCGCCGCCTCTGCCGCCGCCACCGGTGAACCTGGCAGCCCCAGGTTCCTTAATGGTATGCTCTTGCGTGTCGAGACCCGTGCTCCGAGTGCTGACTCGGCTTGCTGCAGCAACGATTCCCGATGGCCAGCTCCCGCTCACCCCCGACATCACGCCGGGATGGGGTGTCTCTGGCGTCGTCATGCTCCTCACGGGGCTCACTTACACCCTTGTCGGCATCAAGAACCGATGGATCCATACCTTCTTTTCCACGGCCTACATCACGGCCCTCGGCGTCGCCGTCCTGATAGTCTATGTCATGACCGTTCCCGTCAGCAATGCCGTCCAGGGCGGATACGTCGTGGCCGTCGTCCTGTCGGGCTGTGCCGTCGGCGCCGCCTCCATGTTCTTCAAGGAGCTGACCGAGGGTCTGGGATGCGCCCTCGGCGGCTTCTGCGTCAGTATGTGGCTGCTGTGCCTCGTGCCCGGGGGTCTGCTCCGCCCCGTCCCGGCAAAGGCCATCTTCATCTCCGCCTTTACCCTGGTGAGCTTCGCCTTTTACTTTAGCCGTTGGACCCGCGACTGGGCTCTCATCCTCGCCATTGCCTTCTCGGGTGCCACAATCACCGTCCTGGGCCTTGACTGCTTCACCCGCGCCGGCCTCAAGGAGTTTTGGGCCTACATCTGGAACGTCAATGCCAATCTGTTCCCGCTCGGAGCCGACACCTATCCCGTCACCAAGGGCATCCGGGTCGAAGCGGCGGCCATAGTCATCATCTTCCTCGTGGGCATCATTTCCCAGATCAAGCTGTGGAGAATTGTCCGCGAGAAGCGCGAGAAGAGAGCGGTGGAGCGCGCCGAGGGCCAACGGAACCTGGAGCTCGAAGAAGAGAATGTCGGCCGCCAGATCGAGGAAGCCAACGCCCGCGAACGTCGGCAGTGGGAGCGCGTCTATGGCCACGGGCTCTCCGGCAGCGGCACCGATTCTCGCATGTCAGATCTCGGCGACACCGGGAGCGAGAAGAAGTTGAGGGACAGCCACACGACGTCATACAGGTTGCGCTCCTCGGTCGAGGTCATGGACATGGCCGCAATGTCGGAATCTGACCAATCACGCAGCGGGCACAATCCCCTCATGGTCGCCGAAGACACGCGAGACGGCAAGGTGACTGTGCGAGTGGGAGTCGATGACGTCCCGGACACCCCCACAGACGTCGGCGAAGAGCTCGACGAAAAGGTCAAGGCCATGGTCGAGAGACAGATCGCGTCGCCGTCAAGCAAGCGCCTTTCCCAGAGGACCACCACGAGCAAGCGCGTCTCCCAGGCGCAGACTGCCACGGAAGCACCCGAGGTCGTCCCCCTCCCCTTCAGCGTCCCGGCCCATGAAGAGTCGAGGCTCGAGGACGATCGGTCCTCGATTGCGACCTTTGCCGCCGACGATGCCGAGCAATCTCCCGTGCACCCTCAGCGGCGCTCCTTGGCTAAGAAGCTCTCTCGCGGCTCTCTCTCGCTGCTCAGAAGCATCTCTCAAATGTCCGGCCGTGAGGACCCGGCCCGCGACAGCGGCGAGAGCCTGGAAGAGCTGGTTGTCCCTAAGACGCACAGACAACTGGACGACAATGGATCATTGGCGGCAACCATCGATGGGGAAAGCGTCAGTGGCGACGACGGGCGCTCTGTCCTGAGCATGGACGCGCGCAAGAGCATTGAGATCAACGCGCAGCTCTGTGACGGGGAAAAGAAGGTCACTGCCGAGACTCCAGAGCCACGCCCGCTCTCACCCGCCGCTGCCCTCGGGAACAAGACGCCAGCAGACTCCGACGATAGATTGCCGGCCGCATCGTCAGGCGCTGCCGAGCAGCCGAGTGCAGAGGCGGCGGAAGACTCGGCTGTAGCCGTGCCTCTGGACAAGGCCAAGTCGACGACGTCCAACTCGTCGACGCCAGTGAGCCTGACGAAGGACCGCCTGCCCCACTCCCTGTCTCGGGTGGCCATGTCTTACCGCACCAACGAATGGGCCAAGCACCTCAGCTACGCCGATCCCCCTGATCTTGACGAGCTGCGTGTTGCTGCACCCGCTCGACCTGTCAAGGCCGACAAAGAAAGGTCTGTCCCCGTCAACGTGACGGAGCTTCAGAAGACAGCCGTGGAAGGGACGCCGGAGCCGGTCATCATTCGATCCGATTCAAGGGCGTCGAATTTGTCGTATGTGCCGAGCGTCTCGCGACGCACCTCGAAGCGCGAACGCCCATCCAGCATCGTCGCGCAGGAGAGGGACTCACCAGCTCGAAACCAAGGCTCCACCGCGGCGGCACCGGGCTCGACAGGCCTCGTGCGCTCGACGTCGTCTTCGACACAGATACGGAGGTCGTCCTCGGGGTTGAGGCCGTCCGTGGCGGATCGCCCAATGGCCGCGGCCGCCGTGGCGGAGCCCATTCCCGAAGAGAGGATCGTTGCCAGGCACACATCCAACAGCCCCTCGCTCTCGGGCAACGAAGTGTCTCACCGCTCTACGCCCTCGGCGGTCCCCGGCGTCGTGTCGTACAACAGCCCTCAAACCCTCATCGGGCAGCGTGATATGTTCCTCCGAAGCAAGTCGCAGGCCAATCTCGTTGGCGGCGAGTCCAGCTTTGCGCCCGCGAGCGATGCCGCCTCCGTCCACAGCTCTTCCATGTACGCAGCCGACCCTGACGATATTCCGCTCAGCCAGCGGAAGCATATCATGCGCCAGAGCAGCATGATGTCCCTGCCCCAGCCCAATCCATCACAAGCGCACCTGCCGGGCACTGGCTTTGAGAGCAGCGACAACCTCCCCTTCAACTCGCACCAGCCGAGAAGGGTATCCACGCTGCCGACACAAAATGTGCGCGACGCTCAGCTGGCCACCTTCCGCCAGTCTGTGCAGCAAGACCTCCGCTCGGGAACGCCCGTCATGGCTTCGTCGGGCCGCGAGACTCCCTTTGCTCCGGCGTCGCTGCTGGCCAACCGAGAGGCCGAGGTCCAGCGCAACATCGAGATGCAACGAAACGTGCTCATGGGCCAAAAGGAAGCCGAGGCCCAGCGCAAGGAGTCACAGCGGCGAGACAAGGAGTTTGCCGACAGGGCGTTCGACGAGCGCATGCGCGCCGGCGACCTGCTCGAGGCCCACCGCGACGCGATGCGCAAGATGCAGAAGAGCGCCCGTGAACGGTGAGGAAAATGTTGAAACATTCTCGTCTACTTCACAAATCTTTTCTTCAACCAAGGAAACAAGATACCGGCGTCGTGGCTTGCTCCACACACGGACTATATATGACGTGCCGAGCGTACAAATGTATGCACTCACGAGTCAAGACGACACGCACATTACTTCTCTTCTTTCCATCCCTCCACATATTTTGGATATTGTTGATTGCTTGGTCAGTTGCGCGACGACGCAAGACGCTGTTGAACCTTGATACCACTTTCTTTTGGCGCTGGGGCAGTCGAGTCGTGCCTTGCTCTGGGCTCACGAGTGAGCGTTGTCGAAATGGTAATGAAGCTTCCCAGGGCGGAGGCCAAGGAAGGAGAAGGAAAGTTGCCCATCCATCTTGGAGGACTCGAGGAGACTCTGGTACATACGTGTACATGGGTGACTATATTTGGACACCGCATGGTTGGAGATTCGCTGTTTTGTACGATAGCGATTTGGGTTGAATGTTTAACCACCCACTGGTAGTTAATCTTGGTCTACGCACAACACTATTTTGTCAAAAGCACACGGCCGAGAGTTGGCGATGCCCTTGATGCGTCGAAGACATAATATCGCCTTATGCGGACTTTTGAAAATTCTCAAGTAACCATAGAGTATGCTAAGTTCAACGTGCTGAAGAAAGCAAGGGGAGTTCCGTTTCTCCCTCGCTCTGCATTTTTCTTTTCCGATTCCCTTGCAAAGTATAGTTCGCCTGACGCCGGGCCAGGTGTGAGCATGAGATGCCATGCGCCCTTGTACTTGGCGAAAAGCAAAGAAAACAGAAAAGACAGGCGCCTCACTGGGCCTCCTCTGCCATATGAGTGTTGTATGCCCACACGCTCACCATTACTCGGAGTTCGGTGGCTCTCACAAGACTCGCGTGACGGGCACGACCGTTCAGGTACGGATGGGGCTGCTAGCTCCTGCCGCTCATCTGGGGCATATCCCTGTTATTGCCGACGGGCGACGTGTTGAACAGACGGGCCTCGTCGTCTGGCCAGAGAGAACCGGCAACTTGAGCCATGCTGCCGGCGGGGTCGTTCCATTGCGGCAGGGAGGAGGCGGGTCGAAGAGGCCCGAGGGGCACGTTTGGCTCTGACATGGGCTGAGTGCTGGCTCGGCGGGCCAAGAAGGGAAACCTGAGCGGAATGGGAAAGTTGAGACGGGTCCGGAAGGGGAACGGGTTGCGGTGACGGCCAAGATCCGCGGCTGAGGTCTTGTATGTCCGGTCCTCGGCCGAGCATGAGGGTGCTGGCGGTTGGTCGTGGGTCTGCCCGCGCTCCGGGTCGGCCAATGTGGCGAAGTCAATGGCTTGAACGTGAGGGTTTTGAGATCCGGTGGTCAAAGTGTGCTCGATCCCGTTGAGATGGCGGGCGGAGCCGGAGGACTCGGTTTTCCCCATTGATGACGGAGAGCTGCAAAGACGTGTTAGCCGACTGGAGGTCACGAAAGCCCCGGGCATAGTACTCACTCGGAAAAGGTAGCCGTCTGACTCGAACCGAGCGAGCCGCCGGGTCGAGGCGTCCTGGAGGGATCGTACTCATTCCTGAGGCGAGGGAACAAGCGGTCCAAGCCGAGGAAGAGGGCAGCAATGCGGTACTCGTTGACAGCATCCTTCGTGGTGCCGAAGAAGAGAAAGACGGGAATTGCGGTGAGGACGCTGATGTAGCAGTTATTCATGGACGCCCAGTTGATCTCGGTCGAGGGATACAAGGCGACGGTGCTCCAGGGCAGCGGCGAGGCGCCGTGGTGGATGGCGTTGTAGTCCCACGGGTCCCGCCCGGGCTTCTCCAGCACGTTGGCGATGGCCAGGCCGATGACGACGGGCAGGTAGGGCACAACAATGGACATGACCATCATGTAGAGCCGGCGCTTGGTGCGCTGGCTTCGTCGGTTTGCGCGCCGGCTGCTCGAGAGGGCAGACTCGGTTGTCTTGGCGATTTGGCGGAAGCGGATGTAAGTGAGGACTTTAACGCGAGCTTGTCAGCTTTCTTCTTTGGTTTTGAAATTTCATCTTGTCTTCTTCCCCTTCTAGCAAGCAGCGGAGGAAAAGGGGCAAGGGGGCAAAGACTCACCGGCGAATCCCGACGTGATGATAGCAACGACAGCCGGAGGCAAGATGAAAAACGCAAGGTTCGGCCACGACGAGTGCGAGGACCAGGTGCAGCCGACGAGCGTGCCGACCTCGTACCTGCGAGCGGCAGCGGCCCGTGTCCAAGCCACCTGGACGACGGGCAGGGGAAACATGATGAGGGCCTGCACAAGGTTCCGCCTCATCCGCTCGCTGCCCGTCAAGGGGTTCGCGCGCATCAAGCCGACCTGTTGGGCAAGATTGCGCATGATGGCGAGGAGACAGGTGATGTAGAGGGCGGTGGCGGCGTTGTGGAAGTGGATGACGGCGTCGCAGAAGCCCCAGCCGGCCCACCACCGGGCGACGTGGTCGTTGCGCCAGAGAAGCGAGTTGAGCGTCGTCTCAAGGTTGAGCAGCTCGACGTTGGCGATGAAGACGGCGGCGGCGAATTCGCCGTTGCGGTGGAGGACGCGCAGCGGGACGAGGCAGACTATGTTTGCGAGGAGCGAGAGCGTCACGCGCAGGACCAGGTTTGCCGTCAGGGAGGGCGTGGTGTAGGGCGGTGGAAGGGGGGTGCCGAGGACGGCGGTGGTGCCGGCTCGGGCGAAGAGGCTGATGGAGGATGATTCCATGGTGTTGACGGCGCGAGGCCAGGATGATGTATCCTATAACTCTAGTGACGACGACTCTTTCCGGAAGAGACGCCGGGGGCTTGCGAGATGGGCGTATTGACGAATCGATCGTCTTGTTGAAGAGGGAAAAGGAAGCAGGGAGGCAGGATAAAGACGATGAAGAAATGAAGCAGAGAGGGAGATGGAGACAGCAATACACACAAGCAGAGAAAAGAGAGGGCCAGGAAGGCAGAGACAGCGATAGGGGCCCAGGGAGACAGAGGCTCCTAGCCAAAGGCAATCCATGTGGAGAGCCACAGGGCACGATTGCAAGCCCCTGGCAGCCTCCCATCAGCTCGCCGACTTGGGGGGGAAACAATAACGACAACATGATCAAGGGCAGCGGCCGCGGCTAGGTGCCTTTTGTCGGGATGCCAACAGGTTGCACAATAGACAAGGAACAGGTCCCATGGCTGCTGATGGTCGAAGAGGGAGACAACATTAGAGGGGAGGCGCATCAATGGAGCGACAACAAGGCATGAATAAGCGTCTTTTCTGGCTTCGGAGACAAGTCCCGGGAATAGAACGCTACTGTATAAGAGCGAAGGGGATACCCCTCCATCCAAGACGGCGAGGAGCAGATGGAACTTCATCTCCCGGATCAGAATCTAGGCTGCAACCCCCCGGAGATCTCAGTCAGGGGGCCACGACGAAGGAGGGGGTGGTCAGCTGGACGAGTCTTCTTTGTTCAAGCACGTAAAAGTGATGTATTTATAAACCGGGTGTGCAATTCTCTACCCCTTCGCCCATCGTCTCTGCTGCAGATGTTTGCCCGTTGACAGCCGATGCAGATTTGCGTCATGTGTGGTGGTGATGAAGTGAGCGGGCGTCTATTGACAGGGGCTCTATTGACACCCAAATCGGGGCGCGATGTGCATGATTCGTTGGTCGTGCAACGGGCAGGGGTCCACTCCCGGACCCGGGTGGGGCCGGGAGGACGGGCGGGAAGGACGTCAAGGGGGAAGAGGGGGTTGCTGCTGCGCAACTCGTCTTTTTCTTCCTTTTGCATGCTGTACTCGGCGGGCGACTTTGCTCGCCTCGCAAGGTTTATATTATCAACACTGATGGGTTCTCTTGCGGCTTGAGCGTGTGCAATAGGAGAGCGAGGAGGATGTGTGTCCAGGCAGAGCGTCGTGGCTTTGCTTCTGCCCTGCAAGCGGAAACCGAGAGGCCGCGTCTCTCTCCATTGAATGTATCCTCTGACCGGCAGGTGATATCACCATAGAAAGAATTGCACCGAGAACGAGACAGACTGGAGGACTGCAGCGAACTGATGATGCCTTCGTGGATCAAGTACAAAGTACAGATAAATAATACTTCGTACCTCGGTAGGTACTTGGTCGGCAACAGGCAAAGACCGTTCCGTCTATCTTATCGATAGCTGATAACAAAGACCGCACAAATCCCCAGACCCCACTCGCTCCTCCCCGCCAATCAGAGCCGCCGATTGACCGACGGCGGGAAAAATCCTGCTCCGCGACAGCACGCACCGAAAAGTTTCTCGAAGCTCATAGTCCAAGACAACTCGATCGGCACGAACGTCCGCTTCGTCACAAGAAGCCCCGACATCCGTCTTCCGTAATACTCGAAAGGCAGAGAAAAAGACAAAGCAGACAAGAAAAAATGTCTTTCCGAGGCCGTGGCGGCGGCCGTGGTGGCGGGTTCCGAGGTAAGCAGCTGTCGAGCGAAAAACCCCTTGTTCTTCCTCCGGCGAGGCTGACAGGCGCTGCGCATCCCACAGGCGGTCGAGGCGGTTTCGCGGCGCCTACCGGCCCTCCTGCCCAGGTCCTGGAGATGGGCGAGTTCCAGCATGCCGTCGAGGGCGAGATGCTGTGCCGTTCCTCCAACGTCAAGGTCCCCTACTTCAACGCGCCCATCTACCTCGAGAACAAGACGCCCATTGGCAAGGTCGACGAGATCCTCGGCCCCATCAACGAAGTCTACTTCACCATCAAACCCCAGGAGGGCATCGTCGCCTCCAGCTTCAAGGCCGGCGACAAGGTCTTCATCGGCGGCGACAAGCTGCTGCCCCTCGAAAAGTTCCTGCCCAAGCCCAAGGTCCCCGGCGAGAAGAAGCTCAAGAGGGCCGGCGGTGGTTTCAGGGGAGGAGGCAGGGGTGGTCCCCGCGGCGGCGGCGGCGGCTTCAGAGGACGGGGAGGCCCGCGCGGCGGCGGTGGCTTCTCTCGGGGGGGCGGTGGCCGGGGCGGGAGCGGCGGCTTCTCGCGAGGAGGCGGCCGCGGTGCGGGGGGGTTCTCCAGAGGCGGAGGCCGGGGCGGTGGTTTCAGAGGCCGCGGACGGGGCTTCTAGTCGGGGAACGACGGGGACGAACAGGAGAGGAGGGGGACGGCAAGGGAGGGTGGATGGTTGTGCTTGCCATGGCTGGTCTGGGTTTTTCTTACAAAACGTGGTCCTCACGACGGTTAGGCGTTATAGACGGCGATGCTTTCGGCCGCGGCAGAGGGTAGGGCAAGTCTTGTGCGAATGGTATCTATACTCTCTACCTCTTTGGAATGGCACTTGTCACACTGTTGCGGCAGCTGAGTGATGTGCTCGCGGCGTCAGACAGTGGTCTAAGTGAGGCGCGGCTTGGTGAGCCTGGACATGTCGCCCCTATACGTATAAGCCCCTGGCCCCTTGCTTGCTGGCCCCACGGCCCAGCAGCAAAGGCCGCTTTGGCTAAGAGTTACCAATGCTTTCTGCTGCCCTGAGCTTTGCGCTTCTCCCCCTGAACGCTTTCGACGCCCTCTTCCGCCGTGGCCCAGCCGCCAGCCACGGCAGCCGACACGGCCACCGCGGCCAGAGCCCACCAAGCAGCGCCGACAAGACCGTAGCTGAGTCCCACGCCGTACAGCCAGCCAGCCAGCAACGGGCCCACTGCTTTGGCCGCCGCCGAGACGCTCTGGCCGATGCCGTTGACGGTGCCGAGCGCAGACGGATCCGGGCTTGCGGCGTTGAGCAGCATGGCGGCCGCGGGGAGAGCGAAGGAGCGGGCCACGGTCTGGATCGTCAGGACAAGCGCCATGGCGATCCATAGCAGAACACCGGCTGCCGGCAAAGGCGGCGACGTGGACGATGAAATGACGGCCAGGTATGGCGTGAGCAAGTAGGATAGCGGGAAGAGCAGCAGCGAGTAGCGGTATAGCCTGATGGTGCCGAGTGCGTTCTTCAGGGCTGGGAACAATAGGAGCTGCAGGACGAGGCCGCCGATGCCTCGGATGGAGAGGGCCAGGGCGATGCCGCTCGGCTTGAAAGAGAGCCCGCCGGTGAAAACGAATGGTGCACTCGGGTGGTAGTTGGGCGGCACCGGCAGAGACGCCTTGGCCATTGCGTCGGTCTGATCCCCCGTTGCGAAGCTGCTCGATGCGTCGTAGCGAGGCGTGGAGATGAAGGCCAGGAGAAGCGACGGGTAGGCGCCGATGTGCATCATCATCAGTCCGCGAGCGAGAAGCGTTGTTGCCAGGCGTGGCGTCCACACGCGGATGCATGGACCGGGTTTTCCCCGTGAAGCACGACTGGCCAGCCCGGCGTCTTCTGTGAGCGCTGTATAGCATGGTTGGGACCTTTGCCGAAAGAGATTCTTTGCCCACTTGCCCAAGATATATCCCGGCCGGACCCTGGCCCCTTTGAGCGTCTCTTCTAGGCCGAAAGTCAACAATGCCGCGCATGCAATCATACATGTTCCGTTGAACACGTTCGGCAGAGCAAAGGGCCATTTCAGAAGCCACTGCGCCGCATTGCTGCCGCGTAGGAAACCCTCGGTCTGCAACGGCCGCGGATGAGACGCTGCCGGATCCGCCAGAAACCCTCCGAGCAAAGGGCCAACGACTGTTCCGACGTTCAAGGCCATTGGCAGCAGCAAAACGGCACGCGACTCGAACTCATCCCCGCCAATCTCCTTGACCATGGTGCGCATCACGCCTCGGTTGCCGTTGACCAAGCCGACCAGAAACCGCCAGAACGCAACTGCCATGAAGCTATTTGCAAAGCCCATCCCCAGACTGCCGACACCGGTCCCAAAGAGACTAACCAGGACAACACACTTGCGTCCTATATGAGGGGAGTCGGCCAGTCTGCCCCACAGGATCGACGTGAAGAGCTGCGGGCCGGCGACGACGGCGTTGAGGACGGACACTTGGAATGCCAAGGCGGCATGGCCCGGTACCGAGCCGTCGGACAGCTTGAAGGATCGCAGCTGGAAGAAGATGTAGCTCTGCATGCTGGAGTTTACGGCAGTTTCGCACAGCCGCGCAAACGCGAGGAGGGCCAGCTGCCGTTTCTTGGGCATGGACGCCCAAGACGCCGTGGCCGCATCGTCGGTGTTGGTTGCGGGATGATGCCGCCGACTACTAGAGGTGTGCTCCGACGCCGGGGAGGAAGCTGGATGGCGAGAGTATTTGCTATTTGTCTCGCCACTGCCGTCCTTTCCGTCCCCGTCCGTGTTCAGCTCGGATTGGTTGGGTATGCGAGGGCGGTATTTCTGCAAGCTCCCTCTCCGACCGCCTCGCAACTTGAAGATTGGCTGCTCGGAGTTGCTGCGCCCCGAGGCACGGAGGCGTGGACGGGGGATGCAGTCTCGAGAGGTCTCGCTTGTGGGGATCTGTCTAGCTTTCATGGTTGACACGTTGCCGGCATCGAGGTTGTGTGCTGTGAGGAAGGATGCAGAAGGGGCTCACGTCGAGGGTGCGAAGCACTTGATTTAAGACGCCGGGGCTGCCGTTTACCCTTGGATATCAATGATGATGATACTTGTACCCGGTGTGAGTCGCGGTGCCATGACGCCAGCATTCATGGGGCAGATACAATACCGATGGGAATCAACGCCTTACCCTCGCCGCCGTGAGGAATGTGTTTAACATCCCTGCTGTCTGACTGTGGCGCCGTATATCTGATGGTCAGAAACCTCTGTGTCTGTGGCTGCAAGTCTGAAGACAGTACGTACGATTATCTTGATACCCAGGTGGCGTTGATATGTAGTGTATATGAGAAGAGATGGGTGCCTTGGGTTATACACGTATAGTGATTTTCAGATGTACGTGGTCCTACCTGGCTGTCGAGTCTTGCCTCGGCGACAATGATTCAGGTCCAATCGCGGGATGAGCGGAAATGGCTACCTGCTGAGATGGAAAGTCTCCCAGACTCAACGTTGTTCTTGAACGGATGTGGAGGAGGAAAGGACAGCCACCAATCTTCTGTGCTTTGAGGAGAATAACCGGCTTCCATCGAGCCGATGACGCCTGCCTTGTGTGGGCGCGGCTGTGACCCGAGACAGACGACTAACACGCAGTGCAATGGCAAGGAGGACGAAGTGGTCGTGTTCCAGCATCATGTACAATACGCCATCATCTCCAGGCCCCCTTGGCTCTGGCCTATTTGCCGCCGCCAATGGGGAAGCCTTCCCGAGCCGGACAGACGGCAGGGGAAAACGTGGACAAGACGGAGGCGAAGAGACAGGCCGTCCAAGGGTGGGCCCGGGGAACAAGCTCCAATCTCGAAGACTGGTTAAATAATAAGCTCATAATTATTATTACAATTTCCGAGAAAGGAACAAGCTACCTTTAAGCTACCATGCGCGAGTCCCTGCGATCAAGAGGAGTGGGCCCCTGGCGAGCCGCGACAACGAACCAATCAGCGGCCCTGGATTCCGCGTCAAGCACGCGGCAGTGGGGGGTACATGCGGACGCGCGCTATTATGCATCATGCTGCGAGTATCGCGCCCGGGGGTGGATGGAGGGGGGGGTTGGGGGCTGAGGTAAGTTACCCCTGGCGAAGTGGCAGCATCGAAGGGTTTTCCCCCAAAAGCTTCGTCGTCCACGACCGCCGTCGACACCTCAACCCTCAACCCTCCCTCCTTCCCCCACCAATCCATCCACCGCAACAATGTCGTCGTCTCTCCTCCTCCGCCGCACCGCCGCCGGCGCGCGCGCCTTCTCCACCTCGCCGGCCCGCTCGCTCGCGCGCATCTCCATCATCGGCAACCTGGCCGACACGCCCGAGGTCCAGCAGACGGCCACCGGCCGCGACGTCATCCGCTACGCCGTCGCCAGCAACAGCGGGCCCAAGGACAACCGCCACACCAGCTGGTTCCGCGTCTCGAGCTTTGTTGCCGAGGGCGGCCGCCGCGACTTCATGCTCGGCTTGGCAAAGGGGTGCGTTGGACGTTGCTTGGCCCCTTGACCCGGGGGGGAAAGGCGTCGACGGACCTCCCGCATCCTCGACGAGCCCCGGCAGAGGAGAGGCAGACATGTACAGACAGGCCTTGCTGACTGTTCGCGCCATGACACAGATCCATGGTCTACGTCGACGGTGAAATCACTGTCGGCCAGTACCAGGATGCCAACGGCCAGAACCAGCGCAGCATCAACATCGTTCAGCGTCCGTACCCTCTTGCGGCCCCCCCGTGTATGGCGAGTGGCCTCACACTTACACTTGCGCAGGCTCTCTCGAGGTTCTCAAGCGACCCGCGTCCGCCGAGCAGCAGCAGGAGGGCCAGTAAACAAAGTTTCCAGTCCAACCCGCAGCAAGCGTGCTCGCGCACCACGCATAATCCCTGCTCTCTGAGCCCGATTTCTCACCCTCTCGGCCGAGCGTCTCGCGCCAATGGATGGTTGTGATGGAATCTTTGTGGAATCCTTATGTACTGTAAACTACACGGGCTGTGCAACGGAGTGGTAGCCAGCAAGCAAACTCCACCACTCAAAAAAGAGAAAAAGACAAATCCTACCCATGCGCCGCGCCTTAAGCGATTCCGTCCTGCACGTCATGCCATCTTTGCACCGCGTGCTCTTCTACACCAAACAGCAGCTGTCCATGCAGCCAAATCCCGCCGCCACACCGCCCTCCTCGCTCTGGTCGCCCTTGGTCCGCAGCAGGTGACCAGCCTCCTCGTTGTGCAGCAGCTCTCCGGTCGCTTGATTCCAGAGACACGCGCCGTAGATGCCGAGCTCGCAGATGACGCCGCCCTGCTCCACCTTGCCATTGCGCAGGATCAGGTTCGACACGGGCGGCGGCGTGATGAGCTCCATCAAGATGAAGGAACCCCAGTGCTCCTCCGGCACCGACTTGAGGAACCCCGGAATCGCCCCCCGGTACGTGTTGTTGCCCCCGCCCTCTCGCTGGGGCTTGAGCACGTACGCCTGGCACAGGTCGGGATCCAGAGCCTTTCTGCGAGCCTCGAGGCCCGCCTCGGACCTGTCCATGGGGTAGATGTTTGTGAACGTTTTCCAGAGCTCTGCCGTCGAGGGCGAGTTGTCGCGGATAAACTTGCTCAGAGCCGACGGCGCCGACAAAGGACGCGGCGTCGCAAGGACCTGCTGCACCTTTTTCGTCCCGGCCAGTTGGGTCAAGACGGTCGGGCACTTGATGGCGGCCGAGCGCTCCAAGTGAAGTCTGGCATCCCAGGCGCGTTGGTCAGGGTAGTCGCCAGGGCCGTAACCGGCTCGCATATAGACGACGGCAACCTCGAAGACCTTGGACGGGTTGCGGGGAAAGCGGTAGAGAAGTTGCCTTGTTGGCGTGTCGGCTATGGACGTATGCGCCAGAATATCAGAAAAAGCCACCCGGAACAGCGGTATCGCCGGCGATGCCTTTGCAACCTGATACTCCAGGTGTCGCTGGTCAAACACGTTGCGCTCATCGCCCTGGACGAGAAAGAGGACGCATTTCGGGTGGCCCAGCGCCGAGACCGGATAGGCGCGGTAGGCGGCTTCGATGCCTGCTGCGAGTCCTTGTATTGTACTGTTCTCCGGCAATGCAAGAGAGCCGGGAGCAAGAGGTTGATCCAGCAAAGGGTATTCCGTGGTGGCAAGATATCTGTCCATTTGTTGAGCATCGTCAGCGTCACGGGCGGATGGGAGTCGGCTCACTTGTGGAGGAGCGATGTGTAGTAAGAGAGACCACCGAAAGATGCGGCAATGGTGTTGAACTCGACCTGTTTGGCTTGCAACGCTGGAGGCGATACCGACGTATCCTGGTGGACCATGTAGTCTGATCTAAACAAACCTAGCGAGAGTGGCTGGCTGGCTCGTGAGAAGATTGTCCCTTGGACGGGGGCGAAGATGGCTTGTCGGTACCTGGGTATATCCCTCCTGCTTGACCTTGAGATGAATCTGCCACAGGTTCTGGATAAAGTCGTCGCCATCCATGACTCTGCCCCAGACGTCAGCGGCGGAGCAGCGGGCCGGACGAGGAGGCGCCTACTGCTTGACCATGTCGGCGAGGAAGTCCTCATCGCGGCTCACCGAGGCATAGAGCTCGTTGTACGTGGTTTGCACGGCCTTGCCCTGCTCGAAGCATATGCGTGGAAAGGGGCTCGGGAAGACAGTGACGGGAGCATTGATGGCAGCTATGCCGGCAGGGTCGGTCCCGGCGGGGATGAAGCCTGGGGGCGGCCGGACAGCAAGGCCGTTGCCAATTGACCAGTCCTTGATGGAGTGAACAAGGCCGTCTCTCTCTGCGTCGGTGACAGACGGGGGAAACGTAGCCATCGTGATCGAAGCCACGGCGCTGTCGGGTCGGATAAGGCCTTGCCCCCGACGAAGGGAAGAGAAAGTTCGGGAGCTGCGGGTCCGTGCGAAGTTGTTCGATGCAACGAGAGTCTGAAATCCTTGAAAGCGATGCAGGTCACACAATTTATACACTCCGACTCGTAGCCTGCAACGTCTATGCGATGAATGGCGCCATCAACTGGCGAGGTTCTAGAAGCAGTGGGGTAGTGGTGTGTGGTGGCTGTCGATGAACGGACGGATTACTAATAAAGCTCTATCTTCTGTCAGCGTAATCCCGAAAGCAAGATGCTTGGGATCGCTATGGGCTTGAATGGGCAAATGGTCAACAGGGCCCACCAAGTGTGCGGATTGCGGGCCAGCCAGCCACCGGCTTACCAATTGCCCGTTGTCTGAGACCTCCTACCAGGCTAACGCCTTGCCTCGCACGCCGACGTGTCGTATTGAATGCAGATGAGGCATCGTTGAGGAAACCTGGTCGCGCCGCTCCGTCAGTTCGCTCTCTCGAAAGCGAGTAGTGGCCAGCTTTGGGTTGGGGAGACCTTGTGGTAGTGTCACGTGAACTTCAATCCCCTCCAGGTCGTCGGGTTCCACCGCCTCCGCGGTTTGCACGATTGCCTGTTCCAGAACCCTTCCATTTCACCACCGACGATGCCCTCGAGCTCGAGGGAGCTGCACAAAGCCGAGCTTCACGATCCTAAGCGACGCATTCTTTCGAACCTGCCTGCGGGAACCCTTCCTCATCGGCGCCTCTCAGGGAACCCCGCTTGCTCGCCAAAGACTCAACGCGAATCGCCCGGCGGCATGAGCGTCTGACTTTTCAGGGCCAAGGACCAAAATCTCCCACGCGCCGTGATCCTTGAGCCTGGAGTTGCGCCCGAACAGGGAGCTCTCGTTGGCTTTCAACCCGCGACGAATCATTTCATGTCTTGACCTGGAACAACGTACCTAGTCTCTCATCAATACCCCAGTTCGCTGGGGTCCGCAGTACCTTCTTTCTATCCTGTTCGCCCTCTCACGATCGCGTCCGAGTCCGCTCTTGCAACCCCCCAACCCACAATCTCTGCCTTTTCATAACTCCAGCATCAGACGAATCTTTGCACCGCCTTCCGACGCGAAACCAACATCTCCTGCGGGCAGCCACACCGGGCTAAACCTGGCGCAACCACCCCCTGCCGCGTTTTCTCCAACCCCATGAAGCCCGATGGAAGGAGTCCGCCATGACGACCCATTTTTGTGGGACATCGACGACGTCGCCGAATCGCTGTGCTCCTTGGATCGACCCTGCACGCACAACCAAGCCGCTCTCACTGACAGGATCAGAGAAGAGGGCGTGGATGGCCACACTCTGCTTACGTTTGAGTTTGTATGTTCCCGCCCAGAGCTCTTTGAGTGCCTTGGCATCAAGCTCGGAGCACACAAGGCTTCGCTTGGACGAGCCATCCTTGGTCTCCGCTCCAAGAGCCCGGCCTTTCGTCGCTGGAAGCTCGAACTGGCGAGAGAACAATCCGAAGATGTGGCTGCCCCCGGACTCTCTTTGCCCAGTTTCCCTGTTGTATCGCCACTCACCCGATGCCTCAATGGAGAAGCCACTGATGCCAGTGCAGAACAGCCGATTGGGAAGCAGGAACCCGCCCTTGCAAAACGCAAACTCCAAGCTCTACAGAATGAGACAGGCCATAAACCTCCTTACTCTGAAGCCTCGCCTACTATGGAGACTCTCAAAGAATCCATCCCTCAGCCGCGCCCCGGTTCAACCAACGCCGATTCGGGAGGGGACAGATCTACAAAGCGGAAGCGTCTGGTGCCGACACACCTCACGGGAAAACCCGTCAACCTTTCGCCTCTTCCTCTGGCCACAGAAGCTGATAGCATCCTGAACTCGGCCGCCGTGGAAGAAACCCAAGAAGACCAAGATGGGCTTCCTTGGGAGCAAGCCGCTCCGCACGCTTATCTGGGAAGGGGTGTGATGCCCATGTCTGCCTTCAAATCCTCCAGACACAACCTCACTACACAGGTCATAGAGGACAAACACACATTTGCCACCCTATTTCCCGTCAGGCTTCCTACAGGGCTGCGGCTTACGGCGAGTCGCATCATGAAGCGGTACTTGGTCGACCGTGGTCGCAAGGAGGCCCTTTTGCGCCAGGGTCTGGTTGACATAGAATCCTCTACATCATCGGACGTTGGTGATGAGATTCTTGAACTATTTGACCTGCCCGACTCTCTTGACGAACAGACTCTCCGAGAAATCGAGGCCGAGAAGGCCGAGGTGGAACAGGCAGAAGCGTTACGGTCCCAAAACATCGTCGAACCGGAGCGGGTACATGTTTTACTGCAAGAGGCCGTTGATGGCTTCAGAGAACATTGGGAGCACGCGAAGCTGCCCAAGCATCAGCGCAAAGCCCACAAGATCTGGACGGAAGCGCGAAAGCGGGGGACGAAAACCTATCAGGTCCTTCAGGCTCGACAGCTCGCAAAGGCCATGGATGACCGCCTTCATAAGCTTTGGACCGAGATTGTGGAGCAGACGTGGGTCAAAGAATCCGAGGTTCGGCTTCAGGCTAGGAGCCTGGAGCAGAGTGTGGAAGACAAGCAGTACAATCTGTGGCTTGCAGCCACATTGGATTCCCGCATCGAGCCTCCCAAGCCGGATGGCCTGCCAAGACCGAAACGTCCTGCGATCAGACGACCGCAGAGCCCTATTGGTAGTGAGGTGCTGACAAGCTCGGATGAAGAGGATTTCATTGTGCCCGACCATGAGCCAGAGGCGATGGATGTTGACCACGCTCTACCTATCAATGAAGAAGACGAGCCAGCCCCATGCATTGGGCTCACGCCGATGAAGCCGGAGTCACCAACGAAGGCCGATTCTCCGATGTTTGTGGACCTGACCCAAACGGAGACTCCACAAAGTTTACGCCGTGCACGTCGACTCACGTCGGTCATCGACCTGACGGCCACCCCCATCAAGCCGAGGATAAACTTCCGACAAGTTCCATCACAGGATGAGACTGGGAGCATTCCTACTCCCATGGAAGCGTTAGCGGACGGCGAGAGCTTTGAGAGCGTCGAAGAGATCGGAACCCAGTCGGCAAAGCACTGGGCCAAGCTCCGGGACAGTTCAAGACTCCTGATATGTCTGTTGTGGAAGCTCCCACACGCGCGCCGCACGCGCGTTTTTGAAGCTGTCAGAGACAATCCCAGCGACAAACTATTTGCGCTTTCGATAGAAAAACATTTGTCCGAGCCGCTGCAAGACGCTGACCAAGTCGACAAGGGAGGCCCCGAAGTTGTACCCTTTGACATCACTCGCTTGTTTCTGAGCTATATCAGAGTCAGTCGCTGCAAGCCAGATCGCGTCATCCGCCTCTCGGACGAAAATAAAAAGAAACTCGCTAAAGGAGAAGGGGAGACTTGGGACAAGTTTCATGCCTTCCTCAGCCGCATCGAGCCAGAGTTTCCTCAGGACAGTCAGATTTACCGAACCGACGCCTTCGACGTCGAACTCCGCGCCTTTGAAGCCGAACTCGGCACCGGCGCCTTGTCCGAGGCCGAGGATGACGCCCCGCCCGGCTCTAAAGGCACGCCTTCAAAGACACGCAAAAATGCGCCGAAAGAAATCGTTCAGAATAAGGACGCAGTGGATCTCCGCGAGAGAGAGAAACGCCGCGTCGAGGAGCAGGAGGCCCGGCGGCTCAAGTTGAGAGCCTCCTTGAACACATCGGGCTTGATGTCTCGGGACAAGTCGAGGCTCATCATTAACGAGACTAAACAGGAGGATCAACCCTTTATCTACGTCAACGAGGAAACCGGCAAGCGCATCAAGGACCACCAAGTCGATGGAGTGCGGTTCCTGTGGAACCAGATTGTGCTGGATGCAGATGTGCGCCAGGGCTGCCTTCTGGCACACACCATGGGCTTGGGCAAGACCATGCAGGTCATCACCTTCTTAGCTGCGATACAAGAATCTGCAAAGTCAGCGGATCCGGCCGTGACGGCACAGATCCCAGAGGACCTCAGAGAGTCAAAGACGCTGGTTTTGTGCCCTGCTGGTCTGGTGGACAATTGGATGGACGAGCTCCTCCTGTGGGCGCCCCAAGGCCTGTTTGGTCCCATTCGCAAGATTGAGTCGCTCTTGTCGCCGGAGGAGCGCCGCCAGGCCGTCCATACTTGGGCGCAAGAAGGCGGCATCCTGGTAACAGGCTACAACATGTTGCAAAAGATCGTTGCTGGGGACGAAGAAACTGAGGACAGCCTGATCACGGGGCCAAACATTGTCGTGGCGGATGAGGCCCACGTCCTCAAAAATCCGGAAGCCAAGGTGCATCGGGTCTGTTCGCGATTCAAGACTAATTGTCGCATCGCCCTGACCGGCTCGCCTCTGGCCAACAACGTGGAGGAGTACTACTCCATGATCAACTGGGTGGCTCCTAACTATCTTGGTCCCCTGGGCGAGTTTAAGGATATCTACGCGCTGCCGATCCAGCAGGGGCTATGGGGCGACAGCATGGGATGGGAGAAACGCAAGGCCTTGAAGATGTTGCAAGTGCTCAAGGAGACGGTGGCCCCAAAAGTCCACCGGAGGACAATCAAGTCCTTGAAAAACGACCTGCCGCCCAAGTTCGAGTTCGTCATTTGCGTTCCACCGACCGCAATGCAGCGGAAACTATACGAGCTGTATGTGTCTGGCGTTGGCGGCGAGTTCGCGGGCAAGTCCAAGAACAAGAAGCTCCCACAAGCCCAGATTTTCACCATTGTCGGCGATCTAGGCCTGCTGTGCAACCATCCTCGTTGCTTTCAGCAGAAGATGTTGGATGCCCGCCGTGACCGACAAGATGGCAAACCAGGTTTGGTTCCAGAGAGCGTCATCACGTCGGCACTTAAGGAGACCAACTCTGCACTCGATCTGAACAACCCGGGCTTGTCTCTCAAGGCGGAGCTTCTGTCCCTGATCCTGGACGAAGCTCGAGAAGCGCGTGACAAGGTCCTCGTGTTTAGCCAATCGATTCCGACGCTGGACTACCTGATGAATCTGCTGCAGATGCAGAAGCGGCGTGTGTGCCGGCTGGACGGAGGCACGGCAATTGGAAAGCGGCAGGACATGACCAAGAACTTCAATGCCGGCGACCAGGAAGCCTATCTAATTTCCACAAACGCTGGAGGCGTCGGCCTCAACATTCAAGGAGCGAGCCGCGTCGTGATATTCGACTTCAAGTGGAACCCTGTCAACGACCAGCAGGCAATCGGGCGCGCGTATCGCATCGGGCAAGAAAAACCCGTCTTTGTCTACCGCTTTGTTGTGGCAGGAACCTTCGAGGAAGACCTACAGAACAAGGCGGTGTTTAAAATGCAGCTGGCTTCTCGAGTCGTGGACAAGAAGAATCCGGTAAGCTGGTCGAAGCGGCTGGGCAGTCTTTTGCACCCCATCAACCCAGTGCCGGCTAAGAACCTGGAAGAGTTTGTCGGCAAGGATCGAATCCTAGACAGGCTCATCAAGTACAAGAACAGCGGAGAGGCGATTCGGTCCATTGTCTCGACCGACACGTTCGAGGAGGAAGACCCAGACGTGGACCTGACGGCAGAGGAGCGTCGTGACGCTGAGGACATGGTCAGGCTGAACCGTCTTCGCGCCACGGACCCGGAAGAGTACGAAAGGAAGCGCGAGGAGGAGAGCCGCAGGCTCTTGAAGGAGCGCATCAACCTGACCCAGCAGCACGATCAGAGCGTCGGGCATCAAATCCAGGCCAGGCCCGGAGCGCCTGCGGCCACCCAGGCGTTGGCGCCCTTGCCGATCCGCGGAGCCATCAACGGGTCTCGGGGAGCAGTAGCCTCATCTTCCACAACGGCGTTGAACGGTTTTACGACGCAGACTCAGCAGAGCGGCTTCGTGGATGCTCAGCGGCAGCAGGCTGCTGCGGGCCTTTCCCGCGCCCAGAGCAGCTCTTCCCACCTGCCATCGACGGCGACGCCTTTGCCCATGGCCGGCGCCAACACTTACTTTGGCAACGAGCCGCCGCCCGGCGCAGCCTCGACATCGGAAGCGACTCCAGTCCAGACCATTCCATCGACTCCGGTCCCAATCGCATCCTCTGCAGGGCCCAAGCTCTTCAACTCACCACAAGGGAGCCAAGCGAGGGACGCATTTGAGCAGAAATTGCGTGGCAGGCTGAATGTGTTGCCCGCCTTTGACTCGGCAGGCGCTGCCAGCACTCGGGAGTATATCGCTCGGGACGTCACGATGGCCATTGACAAGATTCGAAAAGAACATGCTTTTGGTTTTCTGCCTGACAATCAGCACTGGCGTCTACTAGAGGAGCACCTGGTTCACGACAGATTCATGCCCGCCGTGGTTTTTGGCCATATTACGCCGTCTTTTCTCGCTCTCACCAACAGGAAGGAACTAGAATCTCGCGTAGCAGTGCTGAACAGCCTCTCCGAGCAAGAACTCCAGAACAACGTGATGGCGTTTGGAGGGAATTCAGACCCTCAAGTATGACGCTTCCGCGCCTCCCCCTCCCACCCTTTTCCTCGGTGCCTACAAGACCGGTCCCTGGACGTGCAACCTTGGCTAACAGCGAAAACCTCTGCGTTTCTTTAAAAAAAAAGAACCTTCTAAATCTGAGACGCTCGAGCTCGCAGCCAGGGGCGATGACGCAAAGCCCTCGAGCTCGGGAGGACATGGAAGTTATGCGTGAGGCGGCGTACAAGAGACGACAACGGTCAGGCATCCACCCTTGACGGTGAGGAAGAAGCTGGGCAGGTGGGTAGCGAGCGATGGGGTCGGTGACGAGACAAGAGGCGCTTGTGAGGTGGAGCGGCTACATGCGGCCTGGGATGGACTCGCCAATGGACTTTGGCCTGGAGTCTTCAGACGGGCACGGGTCGGGGGACGGCGGCGTGGAACGGGCTTGAGGGGAAAGATGACGGCGTTGACGGCGTTTGCATCACCAACTTGCGAGATACCCATTGAGCGAGGAGGGACGACGGAGATTATCCGATGAGGCGAGACAGGCAATGGTTGTAGCTCAAAGAGGCCTGGGCATTGTGCCATGGTGCCATGGCACAATAAGCAATCATAATGTACAGAGGCCGACGACCGAATGACTTGTAAGAAGCTAGTCGCCGCTTTAACGCCAAACCTTGAGTGTGAAATTGTAGCGAGAAAGGCAAAATGGCGCATCGTATCACTTGTTGTCGGCAGAAACGGATACATGACGGCCCAGTAAAGTCGCACTCGTCGTGACAGCAGATGGCTTACGCTGGTTGTAGGCGAGACACGAAGAAGGCTCTTAGGCCCCGTTCCTGAAAACGCAAGAACAAAGCCTGAAACTCGCTGGAAGGTTTACGACAAGAGCTCGTATGAGCTGGCAGAGATGGCTTGTGGGATAAGACGGGAGGGCAAATTAATGGCTCGCAGTGGATGGCGGATAGACTTTTTGCGTGACATGTATTTCAGGTGTCAAGTCTAAAATAAGGAGCCGGTGAGATGGAAGATATTTTTCTCTGGTCTGTCCTACCGAGTAACCCGTGAACCCGTGTGTACTGTACAATGCCCATGCAGGTGGGGAGGTTTCAGTGACAGACGAGACGAAAGCAGTTTGCAAAAAAGGGGGAGGAGGGTGAGGGGGAGCAAGGGAGGATGACTCGTTTCTAGCGCGGAGGTGGCAGGGGAAAAGGAAACGGGTGATTGGAGGCGCTGCCGATGAGGGATCTGTTCGATCGTGCATGTAGGGATGCAAGTCATGAGTGTCGCTCTTGCGCATTCGATTGCCATTCGCAGGCCGTACAACGATAGTACGGTATCTGTAGTTCTTTATGTACTGTGGACGCTATATAGGGGGGGGACCGTCCGCTTAGGAGAGCGGAGCACTGTGCTGCTTCCCCGACTGATAGGTTCCGCGGAGCCATGGCATTTCTTCGTTTCGTTTCGAGTGGGGCCCATGCCAAGCACAGTTAAGCCAGGCAAGGTACCTCGTACAGCCCCCGCCACTTCCGCGGTCCAAGTTCAATTGACTGACTCTAGTCATATGGCCGCCGTCGCCTCACGTCTGTCTCTCGAGGACCAAAACCTGGCATTGCGCATCCCGCACGACTCACAACAACTCTTTCTCGCCGCGCCTTTCCCATGATGGACAGCGTCCTCCGTCAATCAAAGGCCATGTGCCCTTTTCTCCAGGCGGCCTCGCCCGCCACCCTGCGCGCCATGTCGACGTCGGCCCGCCCCAGGCCCTCGGCCTCTCCCTGCGGCGGTACCATGTCCAAGCTGCAGGTCTTTGCCCATCGGTGCCCTGTCATGGGCAAGGCCCTTGCGGTTCAGTCGGCTAGAAACGGTGTCGCCGTCGCTGGCCTGCGTGCTCTCTCGGGTCAGGTGAAGCCGGGTAAGGCTCGACTTCACACCAGCCGCCTTCATGAGGCCAGGGCTGTCGAGAACCCCATTCTCGATGGCCACGAGAAGGGTATGTCTGAACTCGCCGTTTCTACAACACAGTTATTGGCCCGCTGACCCGCTCGACACAGGCCGCCATGTGCCGCCGAGCATGCCCCTCCACCGCAATGATGCCGCGCAGACGGGCTCCCGCGGCGCCAGGTTCGACTACGAGGCCTACTACAGTGCCGAGCTCGCAAAGAAGCACGAGGACAAGTCGTATCGCTACTTCAACAACATCAATCGCCTCGCAAAGGAGTTCCCCCGTGCCCACATGGCCAGCAAGGAAGAGCGCGTCACTGTCTGGTGCGCCAATGACTATCTCGGCATGGGTCGCAACCGCCGCGTCCTCGACAAGATGCACGAGACACTCGACGAGTACGGCGCCGGGGCCGGCGGCACGCGGAACATCTCGGGCCACAACAAGCACGCCGTTCAGCTCGAGGCCACCCTGGCCAAGCTTCATGCAAAGGATGCCGCCCTGGTCTTTAGCTCCTGCTACGTCGCCAACGACGCTACCCTGGCCACGCTCGGTAGCAAGATGCCCGACTGTGTCATCCTTTCCGACAGCCTCAACCACGCCTCCATGATTCAGGGAATCCGCCATTCCGGCACCAAGAAGATTGTCTTCAAGCACAACGACGTGGCAGACCTCGAGGCGAAGCTGGCTTCGCTGCCGCTCCACGTCCCCAAGATCATCGCCTTTGAGTCAGTCTACAGCATGTGCGGCTCCATTGGACCCATTGAGGAGATTTGCGACCTGGCCGACAAGTACGGTGCCATCACCTTCCTCGACGAAGTGCACGCCGTCGGCATGTACGGCCCACACGGCGCCGGCGTCGCCGAGCATTTGGACTGGGAGGCCCATGGCCAGGGACGACCGCGTGGCACAATTATGGACCGAATCGACATCATTACTGGCACCCTCGGGAAGGCGTACGGCTGTGTTGGAGGCTACATTGCCGGCAGCGCCAAGCTCGTGGACATGATCCGATCCCTCGCACCCGGCTTCATCTTCACCACGTCGCTGCCGCCGGCCACCATGGCCGGCGCCAAGGCATCAATCGAGTATCAGATGGAGCACGACGGCGACCGTCGGCTCCAGCAGCTGCACACGCGGGCCGTCAAGGAGGAGCTCGACGCGCGGGACATTCCCGTCATTCCGAACCCCTCGCACATCATCCCGCTGCTGGTGGGCAACGCCGAGCTGGCCAAGGCAGCGTCGGGCATGCTGCTGCAAGAACACCAAATCTACGTGCAGTCCATCAACTATCCGACGGTGCCGGTTGGCCAGGAACGCCTTCGCATCACGCCGACGCCCGGACACACCAAGGAGTTCCGCGACGAGCTCGTGGCGGCCGTCGACGAGATCTGGACGCGCCTGGGCATTAAGCGCACCTCGCAGTGGGCGGCGCAGGGCGGCTTCATCGGCGTGGGCGAGCCCGGCAACATGCAGGATCCTCTGTGGACGGACAAGCAGCTCGGCGTGGAACAGGCTGCGCGGGAGATCAAGGCGACTGGCCGTGTCCATTCTGGCGTGACGGAGGCGCTGCTGGCGCGGGAGACGGCCTCTGCCGCCAGTCGCGCCGCCACCGTCGCGGTGTAGAGCGCCCCGCGTTGTCTCGTCGCGGCCTCTCTGCACCACCATTGTACTTGAGATAGCCAATCGTTTGTCAATCGATGTAAGCCATACATTCCTTGATACTTGTGCGAGTACTGTACGCAGTGACTTGATCGGCGACATTGGCGCTGTGCTTAATTTAGTGCGAGGGCGTAAACGGCTGCATTTGGATGGTTCACCTGCATTGTGATTCTTCGGCGTTGGATCGGTTCCGCTAGCGGATTTGGCTGGCGGCCTCGGAGGGGGGACTAAAACGGACATCTCCACGAGGAGGCCTGGGTGCGAGGTTCTGTGTCGCACTGTAGCGTGCAGGGAATCGATGTGCCCCGGAGACCCGCAGATAAAACGTCCAAGCAGAGCACGTGGCCTACGAGCAAGCTGAGTCAGGGCTGCCGGAAAAAGGTGGTCGCGGGCCGACCGCAGACGCTCCAGAGTTTCAAGCATGACTTCTATGCCCATGACGCACGACGCACGACGCACGACGGAGCGTCGGGCCAATTCAAGACTCCGACCCCTCTCGCTGCCTCGACGTCCCCGCCCCGATTTTCGCTGCCGGACCGCACCAGGGGGCCGCGATGCGAGAAACGGGTTTCAACAGGCATGTACAGTATCTGGAGATGCAACGACGCGTGTCTGCCGGCATCTACTCATGATGCGGGGTCGCGCCCGGGTAACAGGGATTTGAGAACCGAGCGGGAAAAGGAACAAGATGGCGAGATTCGAATCTCTGCAAAGACATCCTTTACCTACTTGCTTGCAAACCGCTTTGACTACGGCTCTCTTATACATATTCCCGTCTCGGCGAGCCGCAAAGCACATGGCTCGGCTATGAGGGCCCCCCCTCCAATGCCAAGGCCTCGGTGCGGTCAACCTTGCCAGCAGAACACACGCCCAAGTGAAGCCACTCGATTCGCCACCACACGCCGTTGCCCGAATACGCAAAAGCATGCAAGCCATACAAAAGGGACCAAAGGCATGCACCACGTGTGCCAAAGCCAAGGCCAGATGCATTCCCCGAACAGATGGTGGAGACAAGTGTGAAAGGTAAGCTGCGGGCCGTCTTCGACGTGAGATGCAACCTGTTGGCTGACTGCCACACCCCCTTCCCTTGCTGTCGATAAGATGCCACCGACTCAATAAGGACTGCTTCTCCCGCCTCCCTGCCCCGCCACGCGTCAAGAAGCGCCCCAAGCGGTCGAGGGTCGCTGAGCTCGAGAAGCGTCTCAACGAGCTGTCGTCTCACATTGAAGGCCAACATGCTGTCGCCCCAACGCGAGACCAGGCTCCCGAGCCGCCAGTCAAGGCGCCCGAAAAGGGCGATCTCTTGAGCCTTGAGCACCTCTTTCCCTCGCCCAGGTCGTCGGGATGGGAGAGCAGCAACGACACGTTGTCGTGGAGCCCCGGCGCCTCGCGATCAGCAGACTCAGCCTGGCCTTTGCCCGGCGAGGCCGAAGCCTTCCTGTCTCGGTTTCACGACGCCTTCGCCCACCTGTTCCCCTTTGTCGTCGTACCCAAACACATCACGGCTGCCGAACTCCGCACCGAGAGGCCCTTGGTATGGAAGGGCGTCATGGTTGCCGGCTGCATCTGGGACGGAGCCAGGCAAGCCAAGTTGGGCGAGGAGATGCTTGCCGACGTGGCCAAGGCAGCCATTTCCGACGGGATCAAGACGCTCGACCTATTGCAGGGGTTGGAGCTGCTGCTCGCCTGGTACGTATCCTCATCGGCAGACGGGAGAGGGCTGCTGAGGCGGTTGGCGGCCCATGTCGGTGGCTAATGTCGTTGGGCCTTTGGCAGGTTTCATTTTGCCCTCAAGAGCTCGCAAACATCGCATCTGCTCTTCCTGGCGAGGTCAATGTGCGTCAATCTCAACGCCATGTCGTACGGATCCACGGTTGAAGATGCCAAGTACGGCCGTTTGGACCATCTGCGAGCGTACGCCGGCATGTACTACCTGAACACGCTGTAAGTTGGTCGACAGACAACACGACGACGGCGCATTTTCCCAGTCCCTCTCCATTCGGCACATCATCATCAATGCTTCCCTGAAAGGTCTTCTGAACAAGGCAAAACGCTTGAGGAAGCCATGCATCGCCTACTGCTAACACGTCTGGTGCCCCATAGCATCTTTACCACGAATAAGAGAAACGATGTTTTGATGAACACGACGCAGCTGGACAGCTACTGCAAGATCATTGAAACCACAAACGAGTACCCGTCCGACGAGTACCTGATCAAGCTGATCCGGATTCAGCAGCTTGCGCAGACCATCTCCCTCACCATGGCCTTTGATCCCGCGACGCCTGCGGCCATGTCGTTGCCCCTTCCTATGGTGATTGAGTCTTTCCAGGATCAACTCGACACTTTCAGGGTCACTTTACCCACTCACCTCGCCGCAAGCCGTGAGTGCTCCCAGACAAAAGTAAAGAATTGTACGGCTGACCGGGCTCCGACCAGCCACATTGCAATGCCACATCTCGATTGCCGAGGTGCTCCTCACTGACGTTGCCATATCCGACCCGCACTGCGACTCGTACAATATACAGTTGACGGACCGGCTGCAGCTCCTCTGGGCGTGCGTCCGATCGCTCAAGGCCTTTTTCAAGGTCCGCTTCGCCGTGACGGAGCTCGACTCCCCGCGATTCGTAACCGTCATGGTGTCGGATGTGGCCTTTGCCTTCATCACCGGCATCAAGCTGCTGACGCTGGGGGTGCCTGGCTGGAACCTCGAACACGTCAGCAAGGAGCTGGCGCTTGACGACATGCTGAGCCGGCAGATTGATGATCTGACGGAAATCATCGCCAAACGCAAGAGCGGAAGCCCCAGCAGTCAGGAGTCGAGCCTGGAGGACCCGCTGGAGCGCCTGCAGAGGTTGCTGAGAACGGCACAGGAACTCGTGGCGCTGCAGCTGAGCGGCGTGTCGGCACAGGAGATTGGGCAGGCTGTCGTGGGAGAGATGAACAGCGCGACGTGGCAGGACCTGATGAACGATGATGCGGCGAGCATGCCTTGCTGAAGGCGCAGAAGCAGTGGAAGAGTGGGCGTGCGAGGCTTGAGGGACTCGGATGCGCCAGGGGAGAGATGCTCCGAGAATTGTTGTAACAATACGACGCGCATGGACAGGGTTCTGCGATGAATGCGTTGAGCGGTTCTCCGTTCTTGCTGTTACGTTGCTCATGGAAAACTAGGCATGACGAGCTCTGGCACATTGTGTACGGATACGATGGACGAAGACGTGTCTCCTGAACACGGGACATGTGAATCACGGAACGGAAGGAGAAGCCGTGTTTGGGCTTACCTGGATGCAATAGCGTCGTCCCACCATTCTTTTGACCGAGGATCTCAATGGAAGAACTACCAACGAGCGTTATCAGGGTACCGGTGCATCGTCATCCTGAATAGCCTCGACCTTGGCCAAGGCCAGCCACCTCCAATCCCGTTCAGCTGTGGCCCTCCTCACGGCGTGGAGCTCGTCGATGAAGGCGGGAACAAAGGTCCCCGGCCCGCGAACATCGCTCCTGGCGGCAGCCATCTCTGCAGCGACGCCAAACATGACGGTGGCAGCCACGGCGGCAACAAAGGGGTCTTCCTCGTAGGCCGCCACAGCAGCGCTGAGGACGGTGCCGAGGGAGCACCCGGAGCCGGTGATGGCGCCAAGCAGCTCGTGGCCGTTGTCGACGCGGGCGGTGCGGCGGCCGTCGCTGATGATGTCTGAGACGCCGGTGACGACGGCCACGCAGGGGCGGCCGCGGCCACGGGCGATGGAGCGGGCGAGGGCGGCGCGCTGGGTGATGGTGAGGGTTGCGGTTGAGTCGACGCCGCGCTGGGCTTCTCGAGGGGGTTGCCGTTGATGCTCCTGGTCGTCGGCGGTGATGACGCTGTGGACGGTGAGCATCTCCGAGGCATTGCCTTTGATGACGGCAAAGGTGCCGGCTGAGAGGAGCTTCTTGACGGCGTCGCGGCGGACGGCTGTGGCGCCGGCGCTGCAAGGTTGAAGAAGAGTCAGCAAGATGCAACGAGTCAAGGTAAGGCATGGCCTGGCATCAGGGGGAGGAAAAGAGCGGCGCCAGCCGGAGTGGCAGCAGACGTACCCGACGGGATCCAAGACGACGGGTCGGCCGGCGTCGTTGTAGGCAGCGAGGGCCTTGACAAAGTTATCGAGGCCCTCGGGCGTCACGGTGCCCATGTTGATGACGAGAGCGCCGCCGAGGCCGGCCAGGTCCGGGGCCTCGAGGGCGTAATTTGCCATGATGGGACTGGCGCCCACGGCAAGGGCAACATTCGCAGCCAAGTTTTGCACGACCTCGACAAGGAAGCATCAGCACAAACAAAACAAGTCGTCTACAAACATGCCGCACCCACTCACCAGATTCGTCATGTTGTGCGAAACCGGCGTCGCCCGCGCCACCCTCTCGACAACAAGCGGCACGCGGGCGCGCAGCACGGCGGACAGCAAGCGGGCGGCGGCGGCGGCCGGGTCGGCGGCGGCGACGATGGCGCTGACGACGGCGAGCCCGTCGAGGGGCTTGCGCGGGGCGCTGGCATGGGCCAGCACGGCGGGGGCGTTGGCGGCGTCGATGCCGCCGATGGCGACGGTCGGGACCGAGGCGTGGCCGGCGGCGGCGAGGGCGGCGAGGATGGCGCCGACGCCGGCGGGGCCGAGGATGGTGGCCGTGTCGGTTTTTCTGCGGCTTGCGGGGTGAGATGTGAGTACTGTACGACGTCGACTATAGGGGAAGAAGGGGGGAGGGGGGGACGGACGTGGTGGTGGAAAAGACGGTGCCGATGCCGAGATAGTCGGCGCCGGCGTCGCAGGCGGCCACGGCCTCGGCGGGGGAGCGGGCCGAGACGCCGATGATTTTGCCGGGCCCGAGCATCCTCCTCGCCTGGGCGACATCTAAGCCACTTTTTGCATCAGCAAAGCAACCACCTCATCATACTCTCTGCCAGTCCTGGGCCAAGAAAAGAAATAAAAAGAAAACCCCCCCAAAAAAAAGATAACCGACCCATGTCGTCCTGGCCGAGATGGACGCCCTCGCAGCCAACCTCGAGCGCGACGCCGACGCGGTCGTTGATGAGCAGCGGCACGCCCCTCGCGCGCGTCAGGCCAAGCAGCTCGCGGGCTTGGGCGGCGACGTCGGCGTCGGAGCCGAGCTTGTCGCGCAGCTGCACGGCCGTGGCGCCCCCGCGCAGCGCCGCGTCGACGACGTGGGCGAGGCGGCGGCCGGGCGCGAGGATGGCGGGCCTCGAGTCGGTGACGAGGTAGACGCTGTAGTCGACGGTCATGGGTGGCGGGTCTGCCATCTTATGTCCCCCTCTTCACGCCGGTTTCTTTCTTTTCCCGCTCTCTTTGGGCGTGCCTGTGTGATCTGTACTTGGGATTATGAGAAGAGGTTATGGTGTCGTTGGGGGTTGAGGCCGTCGTCTTGTGGTTGCCGTTGACTTGGGATTGGTTGGATATCGTGGATGTCGTAGATGCCTGGGTCGGGGGAATAGGAAACAACTGCATTTAGACGACGAGTGATTTAAACCTTCGGTCATAGTTCGGATCCGCGAGCCAAGGGCGGGGAAGAGGAGTGTTAAACACGAGATGACGTCTTATGGCGGGTTGTAAGTTTCGGCAACAAAAAATTGAGTAGAAGAAACAAGCCATCTCATTGCGCAGAGTTGTCTTTGCAAAAGCTAGTTGCCAAATGGAAGACTGAAACAGAGTCTATGTGGTCTATACAGAAATACGCGCTCAAACCACCACCAATCCCCAGCCGGTGCCAGAGCCGGCATACGATACACAGACGCCCACACACAAGTCTATAGCTTTTGTCCAAGAGGGAAGAGGAGAGGAGAAGAGTGGAGAGAAAAGAGAGCAGCTCGAGCAAGGGCAACGGTCAAAACCTTGAAATGTCGCGCCCAAAGATCCACGTCGCCAGCCAGTAGACGGGGATCAGGAGCTTGTTGCGCACGCTCATGCTGCGCGTCAGGTAGGCGGTGCGCCACAGCATCCACGCCGCCCAGCCCTTGAGCTCGTCGGCGCTGCTCTGGTGGATGGCGCGCCAGCTGCCCAGGTAGGCCATGGTGCCCAGGTTGCGGAACCGGAAGGCCGAGCCGCCGCCGCCGCGGTTGAACTGCCGCGCCAGGTATGCCGCCTGCTGGCTGGCGACCTGGGCGGTTGCGGGGAGGCGCTGGCCCTGCACTGCGGCGCAGTCGCCGATGGCGTAGACGTCTGGCAATGTTATTGTTGTTGCTGTTGTTGCTGTCGTTGTCGTCGTCGTCGTTTCTGTCGATGACGATGATGATGATGACGATGATGCATCGTCGTGATCGGTGCCAGACGCCGTCAGCTGCACCCGCATGTGCCCGTCCGTCACGATGCCCCCCGTCCGCGCATCCCGGGCAATCCGGCCGCCCAGCCCGCCTCCGCCCAGCCGCACATGACGGCCCAGCAACCGGCCCGTCAGCGGGTTCTGCGTCAGCCCCGTGCTCCAGACGACGAGGCCGGCGCCCAGCTCATCGGGCTCCTCGCGGATGCGCAGCATGAGGGCGTCGCCGTCGCGGCGGATGCGCTCCAGGTGATGCTCCGTCTTGACGCGGATGCCCTGGCGCGCAAACATGTCGGTGGCGTACGTGGCCAGGTTGCGGTCGAACATGGGCAGCACCTTGGGGGCAATGTCGTAGACGCTGATGGCGACGTGCGGCATCAGCGCCGGGTACAGCTTGGCCAGGTCCTCGTGCACCAGGTCGTGCAGCTCGGCCGCGAACTCGATGCCCGTCGGCCCGCCGCCCACGACGGCAAAGTGCAGCAGCCGCCGCCGCTCGCCGTCGCCCGTCGTCGGCAGGGCCGCCTTCTCAAAGGCCTCGAGCACGCGCAGCCGGATGATGCGCGCGTCGCCAATGTCGCGCAGGAAGCACGCGTGCTGCTCGACGCCCTCGATGCCAAACGTCTGGCTGTAGCAGCCCACGGCCAGCACCAGCTTGTCGTAGGCGACGTCGAACTCGGGGCCCTTGGCCGCCTCGCGCGCCCCCGTCACGGCGCCCACGTCGCCGCGCGTGTTGGCCTCGACGCGGATCACCTTGCGGCCAAAGTCGATGTCCGTCGCCCACGCCTGGTGGAACTCGGCCAGCCCCAGCCGCCGCACCGGCTCGATGGCCGCCCGGAACTCGAGCGTCCCGACCGACGTCGACGCCAGCAGCGGCGTGAAGACAAAGTGCGACCGCGGCGAGATGAGGATCCGCGTGGCCTTGGCCGGCGACAGTTTGCGTGCCAGCGCGTATCCGGCCCATCCGGACCCCAGGATGACGACGCGCTCCTTTTCGGAGCCTGTCGCGACAACGGTTGGTGGTTAGCATTGGGTCCATCCATGTCTCCAGCTCGTCGCCGTACCTTGATCCGCCGAAGCAGTGCTCGCCCATCGCCGCGCCGTCTGCACGCCGCCGGCTCTCCTCAAGCACTGTACGGCCCGTCTGCTCGTTGACCGACAGCATCTCCCGGCTTCCGCCATGCTGTCTTGCTGTCCGGCCGGGTTCGTGTGAATCAGGTTGGTGACGTCAGCAAGCCGTCCGGATGTCCGAGGTGAGCTATATTTATATTATTAATACAATACTAAATATATTTTTGGTGGCGGATCCCGGTGCTTTATCGCGTCGCCGTCGCCTCGGCATGACATCAGTCCATCTTTTAGTCGGCAATCGTCAATACTCTAGCCGATGGGAATGCCACATCTCGCGCTTGGCGGGCCAGAAAAGACGAAAAGAAGGGAGGACGAACAAGACGTTTCGCTGCCTGAAAAGTCAATGGCGGTAATTCTCCGGGACCAAAAATGGTTGCACAGAAGAGAGGAATCAAAGAAAGAGCTGACAAAAGCAAGGGGCAAGCTTGTCCAACGCCGCAGGAAAGACTCGGCACCTCGCACTCTGCAATGGCCCCGTCCGCGAGGTCCAGTTTTCGCCCAAGCGGAGCGCAGCAGACTAAGCGGGAATAAAGGCGGCAAGGAAAAGGCCAGAAATCGACGACGAAATATAATTGCTCATGGTCTTGAGCCGTCAAGTCCTGGTGCTCTGGTATGGACCCGCTACACTTACATCAAGACGCCGTCAATAGATGCATCGCCACGTCCCTGTCCAACCTCTTTCCCACTCCTCGACCGCCTCTACTGCAGCATCGAGTCCAGACTCTCGCCGAGCACGCCTTCAATCTTGACAATCCATCGGTGCGTCTCGCGCTCCACCACCTCGTCGTCGTCCTCCTGCAGCTCGCTGATCCGAGGCAGCATCTCGTGCAGCATCGACAGCCACTCTTCTCCCAGTCGGTCCGTCAGCGCCTGCTCGCACTTGACCGCCGCCAACCGCACCCCCGTCTGCTCCGACTTGAGGTGCTGCATCAACCCTGCGTTCAGCTCCTTCTGGTGTGCCTGCGAGTCTGCCGCCGCCGCCAGCTCCACCACCGTCGGCACCAGGCCCTCCGTCACCTCGCCCGACCTCGCAAGCAGAAACTGCTCCATCAGCACGGGCGCCACCGCTCCAAAGTGCGACGGCGCCTGCCAAAAGTCGTCTTGATCGTGTTCAAAGCACGTCGCCAACGTCTTGAGTACCCGAGCCCATAGCTCTCGCTCCTCGACCGCCTTGATATTGACCGTCTGGAGAGCCTGCACGGCGTCGTCGATGACGTAGGTCGCGTAGCTTGTCACAATCGACTTGAGCTGTCCAAAGAAGAACTGCAAAAAGCCAAACACGCTGAGCTGCCGAAGAACCCGGCCAGACTGGTCCTTCTTGGGGAGTCCCGAGGAAGCCCATTCCATCATCTGAACGAAAATGGGCCGGAACGCCGCGTCGTTGAGCTTGTAAATCATCTTCAGCGCCGTTTCGTTGACCCCGTCTTCAATCTTGGCTACTTGTCGGAGGACGAGCTCGCCCTTTTGCCCTGTCGCGTGCACTCGCCGACGCACGTCAAAAGCTTTGAGGAATATACTGCCCAGAAGTGCCGCGTTCTTGGTCATGGCAGACTTCGGGTGCTTGTCGATGGCTACCCCCAGGACATCAAGAAATTCCGAAACTGCCTATACATACTAGTCAGTAATCTGATCGTGCTCCAGCGGCCCATGGCACTTACCGAGAATCCAGCAGACATGGCCTTATCCCAATTCCTCTCCAGGCCGGCAAACACGTCCTTTGCTTCCAGCCGCTTGCCGAGGAAACAAAGACAAGCAATCCGGCTCCCGCTGGCTTCGTCGCCAAGTCCGGCCTCGGCCGACCGGTTCGATATCTCAAGCACTTGGTCCGTGCATGTCGAGAGCATGTACGGAAGGTGCTCTGCCAAGGAGCTGATGAACCCGTAACAAGCAGAGTGAACTTCTTCATCTGGGGACTCCCCTTGCAAGCTCTCGTCCAGGTAAGCCATCACCTTTGGGATGGCCAACGGCAGGACGGGCACAACGGCATCCCGCAACACGTCGACGAGAGACGTGAGACACAGGAGAGCCATGACGCGAAGTCGTCTCTCGCCTTGTCCCAGACAGTGCTCCCCGGCGATGGTTGCGGCCGCGGCAACAACCGCTTCCACGTCCTTCTTGCCGTACTTTTCTGCAATCTTGTCCACGCAGGTGACCGCAGTGTACTTGTAGCGAATGTCGCTGGACTCCCGAATGGCAGCAGTGAGCTGCGGCAGGAAAGCAAGCAGCGCCTTCCTCGAAGCCGGATCGGTGTTGTTCTCCGCCTCGACACGAGATTCCAGGGCACGGAGGACCTTTTGGCGAAGGCCCATGTCCTGCCTGTCCAGCAAGTCCTCGACGGCATTGATGAACTTGTCAATCGAGAGAAGATTCAGCAGGTTTGACAGCGCCGCGCCACATCGTTCGTGGAGCGTCTTGTTCGCCTTGACCGTGTCCGCCAGCAACAGAATATTCTCAAGGAGCCCCGCGTACAGCACTCGCACCTCCGAGGCTTCCATGTCGTCACGATCGGCGAGCTTGCCGATCTGCACTTTGAGTGCCTTGTTGGACAGGAAGCTGGGCAAAGCTGAAAGCTGACGTATGGCAATCTTCTCGATATCCTTGCCCTCTCCATCCTCCCCGGTGCCGAGCAGTACATGGGAAATTCCGGGCTTTGGCCTGAAAAGATCCGACACGAGATCCACAAGCTTGACAAAGCTCTCGAGTTGCGTCTCCACGTTGAAGTTGGTGAGAAGATCGGTGATGAAGTGAAGGAGGGCATTGCTGGTATCATATCGATCGACCAGCATGCTGATGAGCGCGAAGAGAAAGTCGCGCGGGCCCAGCGTGTTTACCAAAGCCACAAAGAGGCCCTGTCTCCGATGTGCCGGGATGTGCTCGTACGCAGTTGTAAAGCTAACGAGGATATCGCACGCTCCAGCCACGGGGTTCTTTTGGCTCCGCTTGAGGGATTCAATGAGCGGCGGAATGACCTCTTTGATCGTCTGCGAAATGACATGCGCAGAGTAGTCGTCGCTCTGTCGGAGAACAGACGTCCCCATGAACGTGAAAATGGGCATGACGCTGTGCAGCACCAGATTCGGCGCCGTCGTCGCCAGATCAGCAACCAGGAGTAGGGCGGCATTCTGGACCACCGGGCTGGATGACTTTTGGATGCAGTTGACGAGCAAGTCTCCGTAACCGCCAGAGCCGTCAATCTTGAGACCCTTGTTCGATCTGTACGCCGGCATCATGGCCAGGAGGCTCCGCAAGATCAGGTTCTGGAGATAGCCCAGTTCCGAGCCGACGACTGTCCTGAAGTGCTGAAGCTCCGACAGTGCGGTGAATAAGCCGTCCAGTAGTTCAGGGTGCGTCACGGGGTCAGAGTTCTCAACCAGCTGCAGCACAAAGGTGACCTTGCGCAAGGCCTGGCTCAGCTCCGGCGTAACTTGGGTAGTCAGGCCACGATTGCCCTCCGAAGAGCTCGTGCGCCTGCGCTTGTTGGGCGGAGGCTCCGTAATCATCTTGGTTCCAGTTTGAATGGAGTCGAGGAAAAACGAGAGGATATTCGTCGTGAGCGATACAGCCCGCAGCACGTCGGCAGCCTCGCCAGGGACGACAGAGTTTGATGTGTCCTCAGCCGCCACCGGCTCTTGAGATATTTCCAAGAAATGCTCTGCAACCATGAACTTGACTTCATCCTTCATGGAAGGCCACATCTTCCTGATTCGAGCAAAGATGGCCCGCATCAAGCCTGTCTTGTCTCTCTTGGAGGGATCCTTGAGAATTTGGAAGAGAAACTCCAGTCCGGCTGCGTCGTCACGCGCAACCACGTCCACAAAGCGCGAGTCTAGCTCGGACCTGTCCAGTTGCTCAAGGCGACACGTCTCCTCGGTTTCGGGGGGGGACAAGTCGGTCCACCATTGCAAAACAGGCAGCAGCACCTTGGTTCGCGTGATGCCGCCAGCGCCGTGGACTTTGTTGAGTGTCTTGACTAATCTATCCTTGACAATGACGTAGGGCGTAGCGTTGGCATGGTAGGCGAAAAACGACATGACTGCAAGCCTGGCTGTCCGGCCCATATGGTCTTTTTTTTCGAGAGTTGGCTGGGGGGTAACCTGGTATTTGCCCTGCTCGATGGCGGGCTGGAGCACCGAGGAGATATGATCCGGATCCATAACACATTCCTCCACGGTTGGTAGAATCTGCAGATGGAGCAGCTTTGCCGCCACGTCCGCCCCGAGGGCTGCGTTGTCCTTGGCCTTTCCATAGAGTGACCCAGCACCCCAGACCTTCATCGAACCCGGGGCCACTGGTGGAGAATACAGGCCCGTGAGTACTGTGATCAAATCTGCCGCTGCTTGGCGAACGCGCTTTGACGGGTCGCCCAGAGCCGCGACGCAATATGGAACCAGGGCCTGAAGATCTGAGTTGCTGCTGTCGCCGTCCTTGAGTCTGTTCTTGACCATTTTTAATGCTGCGGTCCGTGCGAGTGCTGGATAAGGACCACTCCAGACTCGAATGTAAAAGCTGCAGTATGTGCAATCCTTGAAAGCGGTTTGGCGACGAAGTTTGGCGCTGTGGTCGAACTTGGTGAGGGCGGCTGCATTCTTGGCCTGCTCAGACACAATGGCAAAGAATAGGTGACTAAATTCGTCAAAGATGGCGCTGGCTCGTGGCAGTAGGCAGGACGGTAATAATTCCTTGCGAGCCGATAGTTTGTCCACAGCTGCTTCGAGGTCTTGGGGTAGAGGGACGTGGTCAGCGCCCTCGGACATGGCGACGTCACCGGCACCATTGCTCGAAGCGGGCAGCGTCTTGGCTCGGAAGGAAACATCAAGCTTCATCTCGAGTTCTTCAACGTCAAACTCGACCTCCTGAATGACCGACTGGACAATGTCGCCCGATCGGCCAGTCGTGTGAGACAGGTCAATCAAGGCTGAGCCGAGTTCCCTCCGCAGCGCGCCGTCCTCATCGCTACTGTCGTCGATTTTCAGGGCTGTCAGGAGAAGAGACTTGAAAATAACGGCGATTTGCTTGTCTCTCAACACCCGGCTGCTCAGGATCGCCATTATCGTTTGGAGTCCGCGCGAGTCGCCCTTTTTCGTAAACCGTTCGATGAGAGCGAGACAGAGGCCATTTGCCAGTTTGTCGACGCTCCGCTCCTGGCCAATTTCGACCAGGAGAGGGCCGATATCCGAGACCTTCATCAGGGCCTTGGTGACCTTGCTGCTCATCTGCTTAGCGGAGCGATACTGGGCCATGATGGCTAGACAAACGAGCGCGGGCCTAACGGTCTCGCTGGTCCAGCCGTAAACCGTTTGCTCCATGAAAGCAGTAACGGCCACGTCCTCCAAGTGCGCCTTGGACACGAACAGAGAAAGGGCCATGTACGAGGCAATCTGAAGGCTCGGGATCTTTTTCATAACCAAAGACTCGGCAAATATGGGGCCCACCCTGTGAAGCAGGGACTGGGTTTGATCGCTCTGGACGGCAGCTCGTGCCGACCTTGTCCTGTCGAGTATTCCGCTCAAAGCCTCGGTTGCTAGGCCACCCCAAAATGTGACGAGAGCTGGGTACTGACATTGCTTGCGGCACGACTCGAGCGTGTACTCTGACACGGAATACAGAAACTCTGGGTGGTGAACAGCTTGATGGACGAGAACAGACCTCGGCGGCGGTGTAAGGGAGCGAACGTAGGGGTCGAGGAACCGGAACTCGTGAGGGATGCGGGAGGGAAGAATGGAAAGCAAGGTCGCAAAGACGGGAAGGGAATGGTACGGGAGGAAGGTCGTGAGCAGGATTTTGGTGTTTTCCTCGTGAATGCTGGTCGCAAGTGGTCAGCGGCGGCCGCGTCGGGTTGCAAGCATCTTGACATACCGGAAGCGACGAATTAACCATTCAATGGCCTTGATTGCCGGCATGAGCCTTAGCCGGCTGCCGGCTAAGCGCAGAAAGGCTTCGACCTGCCGGTCCAGCTCCTCATTCTCGGCGGCCGTGAGCTGGGTGCGATCCTGATTCTGGCTCTCTTCGCCGAAGATGGTGGACTGAAAGCGCGCAAAGCGCGAGTCTAGCTGACAGAGCTCTTCGAAGCCCGGATAGCATGTCGTGTACAAGGTCTGGTAGCTCTGAGTAGCGGCAACGCGGGCCTCCCAGATCAGAGACTTGGAGTGGGCAGCCTTCTGCGCCTTGGTGTTGAGGGTTGCCTTGGAGTCGGCGGCAAGCTGGGCCAACTGCTTGGCGAGGGAGGTCGCCATGGCTGCAGTGCCAAGCTCGTGAGAGCCCGTAGATGCGCGAGCAGCAGCTGAGCTGGGGGTAACGACGGATGCGCGTCGCGGCCGTAGGTGCAGGCGTTGGCGAGGCCGACAATCAGGCGGGAATTTGCACCAATTTTTTTTTCACTGGTCGTAACTAACTCGATGGCGGAAAAAAAAAACGGCTAGGATGCTGTGACTTATCGATAAGGGTGGACCAACAAACTTGCAATAGTGGGGGTTGTTATAGTGGGACCTCCATCTACGCTTGTCCTCGCATCCTCGAAAAGGTAACCTGGAGCCTCGTCGTGGGAGTTTGGCCACATAACGATACGGTGAGCTCCGAAGGCATGGAAACGGAGCCAGCCCCTCATTAGAGTGTACACTGTACGGAGCTATATACATAAGTGAGCATCACGGCTGAGCTTCTCCACCTACTACCCTCTTCCCTCCCATTCCGCTCCATTACGGCGAGCGTGCCATCTGCCACCAACAAGACCCTGCGTCGACGACCTGCCGCCCTTCAACACTTGGTCGAGATTGACGCGCCCAGAGCCCAAACGAGGAATCATGGCTGTGAGGCTCCTAATATTCAAGCCCTTTGTCCTGAGACCTGATTCTGCCGCTAGGTCCCATACCCTCAAGTCGTCCTGCTCGGCGACTCGCTCCTGCAACGGTCAGTGGATCTTGCAGATGGCTTCTCGTTCCAGGCGGCTCTCCAGACCCGTTACGTTGCCCGTCATGCCTCGGTTTATAGTCGCCGACTGACACGCAGGTAGGCTGTATTCGACGGCTCGACATTGTCAACCGCGGCTTCTCGGGATGGAACACGGCCAACGCTGTCCAGCATCTGGACGACATCATCCCCGAGCCGAGCGCATCGTCTCCAGTGATCAAGTTCTTGGTAAGTAACGGGTCCTCCAAGCCATGTCTGCCGCGCTCACAGCTCGCCCGGAGATTGTCTTATTTGGGGCCAACGACGCCGTGATTCCGCTGTCTACAACGTCGCAGCATGTTCCCATCGAGGAGTACAAGAGGAACCTGACAAGAATCATCACGCATCCTCACGTTCAAGCACACAAACCCACCATCTTGCTGGTAACCCCGCCGCCAATCGACGAGATGAAGCTCGAAAGGCTTGACACGGCAGATGGCCATGCCTCAGCAATTCGGTCGTTCGCCACGAGCGCCTTGTACTCGGAGAAGGCCCGGGAGGTAGCGGGAGAGAATGCTGGGGTCATCCTGATTGACCTGTGGCAAGCACTCATGGACGCCGCCATTGCCATGGCCCCCGGGGATTATCAGCCTGGCGGTCCTTGGCTGGGGTCGCCCGAGAACGGGAAAGCGGGCGGACTTGACCATCTGCTTCCAGACGGGCTTCACATGAGCGGCGATGCGTACAGAGTTCTGTACGAGCAGGTTCGGCCACACATTGGCGAGGAGTGGACCAATCTGCCAGGACGCGACAGGACCGGCTATCTGTTTCCGGACTGGCTGGAGCTGAATACCAGGACGTGACGAGCGGAGGCGCAAAAGGCAGACTGCACGTGGCCCACTCGTGCATTGCGTACGGTACTTGTACTCTGCAATCGTGCATGATCTGGCTGGAGCCTCAATCGCGGTGAAGAGGAGGCTGGTGGATGGGCAAGGGAAAAGAGAGCTGACATGGTGATGTCACTGCTCCTGATCCGCTTTCACATGGTAAACCCCATCCACAATACATTTCATCCCGTGCCATGAGCGTGGTCCAGCGCCGATTGTCCAATCTCTGCAAACCAAGTTGCTCTTCAACGAGTGCAGTTTACCAGAAAGGCACTTCATCTCACGAAACCCATTTGTTCATCTTGGCATATGCAGACAGAGGTGCACGAGAGGGACAACGGGCGAAGATGGCGGCAGGTCGCCTCTACGTGACGCTCGGCCAAGGCCGGGGCGTAGCACTGGGTATAGCTACTCGCCCTCTTGCCCGGCGTAGGTACCCGGCGTGGGACCCCACTAGCTCCTCGCCCATCAAAATTCGTTCACGGATGTCACTTTCCCAGCCCGCTGTGGAGACGGGGAAGGTAGGACCAACCGTGGCAGCAGCAGCAGGAGCAGGCACCACCACATGTGCAAGGCAGCCGCCATCCATCAACCTCCCTCGTGCGCAACTGCCGTCTCATCCACCCATCCGCCGCCATCTCTGCAACATCCAAAAATCTCCTTCTCGCGCAACTCTTCCTCTCTCAAATTCACGCTCGCCCGACGCTTTCCACCTCTTCTCTCTCTCTCCCATCCTCTCCTCTCCCCGCTTGTCTTCCTAAACGCCCCCATCTCGAACCTTGTACGCACCGCTCCCGCCTTGCCGCCACCTCCATCCCGACCGCATCCGCCATCTCGTCGCCGCCGCGTCCACCTTCTTGGCCCAAACACGAACCCTACTCGCTCGACGACACCTTTTTCTTTTTGCACGCGTTCTTGACTTGGACTCGAGTGGCCTCGCCTTTGGCCAATAAACCTCCGCGTCTGTCTCGGGAAGCCAACTTTCATTTTGACTCTGCCTACGACTCGGCACCACCCCGAACCCTTGCCACCTCTCGCATCGACCCTCGCGCCGTTCCTCGATACCGCCCACTACCTGCGCCCTATATCTTGTTGGAAACCCAAGGCACAGCGTGAGCACTGCGATACCGCCATCAGGAGCCCGCCCGTGGTCCTCACCTGCGCGTGTGGCGGGGGAGGGTGGACCTCGTGAACTAATTCCAAAAGGGATCGGGGTTGGCGAAGCCACGCGCACCACTGAGCTCTTGCGTGAAGCCAACTGAACCAGCCGCAGCCTTTCGATGGGAACTGCATTCAATAGCCACAGTCAAGTCCCCAGCAGACGGCAGACTTCTCCGCTTCTGGCTGCGGCCTCGACCAACCCCCTGCCTTGTCAGCTCGTCCGCTGGTGATCGCTGTGTCTCCTACCTTGGCCCTCGCTACAACTGCCTACGGTTGCTCTCTTGCTCGCTCCAGCGTCGGGAATGGATCCGCGATTTCCGGTCTTTCGAGAGGAACTCTACAGCTTGCAGATGGAATTGAAGCAGGTCCAGTGCTCCCAGAGTAATCACGCTGAGCGAATACTTCGACTCGAGAAACGCCACGCCGACGATGCTGCCTTGAAATCAGTCTGGAACTCGCCCTTCCCGGGTGTGATTGGGGGTACCCCCCAGCAAGGTAGGCACTCCACCTTTGGCTCGGCGACCTTGATCTGATCATCTCCAAGCAGGCCCGGTCCAGATCCCACACAGCGAAATGTTTGATGATCTGGATGAGCAGGGCGAGCAGCTCCTTGGCTCTCTTCACTTGGGTCCGGCCGAGGAGGAGCCCGTTCGTCGAGGTGCCGCTTCTCGAGCGAATAGCGTTCGCTTCGACGAAAGCGCCCTGCACGGTTCCAGCTGGGCCGGGCAAGGCAATCGACAGTCGGGGGATTTTGGTCCGATTCGCCCGGGGAGCGGTCTCATGATGGAGCGCTCTCTCTCGCACAAGTCCGACGGCAGGCACAGCTCGGCCGGGCACTCGGTGCACTCGCATCATTCTGTTGCCTCGGGTCGCGCCAGCAGTCTCGGCCTTGATACCAACTTTGCGGCCGGCGATGACGATAGCTCGTCTTTTGAGATGCCGGGGCCTCCCGTCTCACTCTATGTCCTGGGCACAGTTCCGTCGATTGTTCGCTGCTGGCTGACCACAAACTACGCCCACGACACCCTCTTGTATGCGGACATCTGCACCGGCTCCCAAAAGTCGACTGTCGATTACTCCCTGATCAAGGAGCTGGACTTGGTGGACGAACTCGAGCGGGACGTTGACGGACTCTTCCGCGCAAGGCTGAACGTGTATCTGGCCGAGGCCGTGGTCACGCAGCACAACGACCGCACCGGAGTGCCCGCGGGCTCGGTACCCTCGATGACAGTCTCTTTCGAAGTCATGGGTATGGACCAGCCGGGGTCGATGAGCAAAGCGATCCGCATCTACATCGGAAGCGACGCACTCCGGACATATTCTGCCGATGTACTCTTCTCGCAGAACAAGATGGTCTTGTTTGGAAACGAGCGCGATCGCTTGCAGGTGCCCTTTGTTAGACCCGAGGACGACGGCATCTTCCGGCACATCTGCACCGCCAACATGATTCCTGAGAAGCCCAAGCTGAACGCGAATGCCATGCCGTTCGTGCTGGCGGGGCGAGGCATGGGCAATGGCGAGATGCCTGGAGACGACCCTTCGGTTCCCCAGCAGGAAGATGATGACGCGCACCGGTCACTCTCGCCACTTGGGTCGCACGTCGAGCCCAATAAACCTCTGGTGGCAGGGGAGACCCCGACTCATGGCGGCGGGAGCGAGAAGCTCGGCCGGGACGGCAACGCACGCGAGTCCAACGGTAGAGATGGCTCAACCGTTTCAGACAGGTCGCGGCGCGAATCGTCGGCGACGACGTCGTCGGGCATCTGGACGTCGTGGCGCCAGGGCGCTGCCGGCGGCGCGGATGGCCCGCCTCTGAGCGGGTACCAGCCGGCGGCGCGTGGCGGCCGGAGCATGAAGGTTCTCAGGCCGCACAAGTCGGGCTCCATGTCGGCGAGGGTGGGAGCCCCGTTTGAGACTTCATTGCCATCAAAGTCGTCGGACGGTCGTCGCAAGAGCCAGACCAGTGCCGTCGGCGAGGGTGGAAGCGCGGCTAACGGGGCCAGTCGGTGGGAGGCGAAGCGCACGCCGAGCCTGGGGAGCGAGGTCAGACCCCCAGCCAGCCGCGTCGACAGCCGGTCCGCCGGGACGCTGCCGCGATCTGCCAACCCGGTGGGCGTGGCGTCTGCGTTTTCGTGGATGACGCCGCCCGGCAAGCCGGCCAAGGCGTCGGCGACGAGCGGTGGGGACTGAGGGGACTCGTGGGCATTTTTGCATGTCGTTGCCGTTGGACTGCCGCGATAGACCAAGACGACCATGGCGCTGTGCCGTGGGTGGAGGGCATCTAGAAGGGCGCCACACACTCGGGTGTCTCTTGACGGGCACGGCGAGGCTGGCGGCCCAGGAGAGCTGGTGGCAGGGATACTTGGGTGTTCACATTTTTGTTTGTAGAAGGGCCAGACAATACAGACGAGCATGAGAACGCGAGGCCTCCATGATGGTTATGCCGAGGAGGACTCTCCACTCATGCGACACGGCGAGGGGTGAGGAGAGGTGCAGGCGCAGTGCGCCCGTGGCAGGTGGTATCTGAAAGGCGGTGTAGATACTGGGCACGAGAGTCGACACGTGCATGTACACACACAGCAAGGCTACGCACGCATGACCAGGACGACAAATGTGTATTCAAGAAAGCTTCGGTCGACTGGATCGGATGGCGTTGCCATGTGCCGTGCGACACGTCCACGACGCTGTTTTCTGCTCTTTACTCTGGCGGGAGGAGTCACATCTTGGGGGCGGGCGGCAGGACGTCGAGGACTCGCTTGGTGTCGGCCAGGGTCCCCTTGACGACGCCAAAGAGGCGCTTAAAGGCCGGGTGGGCGGCGTCGCCGAGGCACTCGTACATCCAGCTCTCGCTCGTGGTGACGACGACGCCGGGCTCGGCGCGGAGGCGGTCGAGGGCGACGAGGACCTCTGCGCGGTTGCAGCTGCTGACGGCGTCGGCCATGACGTAGGGGACGTGGCCGGCGTCGCGGAGGTCGAGGGCCGTCTGGGTGATGCAGACGTGCGACTCGATGCCGACGAGGGCGACGCGCGAGGCCGGGGCCAGGGCGGCGGCGAGCTGGGGGACCACCATGGAGAACTTGGTCTTGTCGTGCGGCGTGGCGGGCAGCAGCGAGGCGATGGCCGGGACCGTGGCGCCGAGCTTGGCCGCCGTCTGCGTCGTGGCGTGGATGGGGATGGACAGGGCGTTGGCGAAGGAGAGGAGCTTGGTCGTGGTGGTGACGCTGCCGTCGTCAGCCCGGCGTCGCTGCTTGAGCGTGCTGGAGGGAGACGCACATGCTGTCAAACTCGTAGATGGCGTTGCGGAACTTTTCCTGCATGTCGCAGACGCTGCCATGCTGTGTCAGAGTCTTGAATTGTCGCGCTTTTCTGCCCGTCATGGCAGCAGGCAGCATCCATCATCCACCCATCCTTGACCGGGGCCCGGGGTTAAACCAACAAGATGGCGGGGTTCTCTGGCGCCGCATCGTCAGCGAGAACAAGGACGCAGAGAAAGGAACAGGGGCCATACTGAAGCGCATCTCGGGCGGAGACGACGCGGCAGCCATGGTGCGCAGTGGTGCCCTCGGGGCAGCAGCAGCAGCAGCAGCAACGAGCGCTGGAGGCGGCGCGGAACGGCGGCGGAGCGGGGCGACGGCGGTGAGGAGAGACGATGCCGCGGCACGCATCCGACGTCGCGAGGCGTCTTGTACGCTGGAAGATATACAGTGTGTGAGAGAGCGTGCGCGTGAGGCAGAGCGGCAAGGCGAGGGGGGTGGCGGAGGGAACAGAGGAGGTGGTGGAGGAGGAAAGATGATGCGCAACACGAGGGCGGAAGGGTCGCGATGAGGCCAAAAGAAACCGGCCCTACCTGGTGGAACTAATCCAAGCCGCCTGCATATGCATGCATGCACTCCTGGCTGCGAGTGATCTCGTCGGACGAGCACATAAATTACATACAGCGTAATTGATTACAGCATGTACAAAATACGGACGACAGAAGACGGGGAGCGAGCACCAAAAAGCATCGTGAGCGCCTCACTTTTCTTTTGCGCCGGGACAATCAATGTTCTACTCATCTCGCCTCTAGACACGATGCAACCATTTTACCCACCCCCAGCGCCGTAGCAGCAACAAATAAGGAAACCCGAATAGAAAGAACAAAAACACCCCGTCCCAATCCATGCCTTCACGCCGCCACCTCGGCAAACCACGTCCGCAGCAGGCTCGCCAGCGCGCTCGGCAGCTCGTCGAGGTTGTGCACAATCAGGTAGTACTGGAACGGGAACGTGTCCAGATACCGCTCAATCACCACGCGGCTCTCGCCGTCCGGGCCCTTGGCAAACTTGGCCTCCTTGAGCTCCAGCACGCTGTCGCCCCTTTTCTTGCCGCTGTCGTCCATGATGATGAAGACAATCATGATGCGCTCCTCGGCCGCCTCCCGCAGCAGCCGCCGGATCGTCTCGTGCGCCCCCGACGGCGTCAGCCCGTCCGACAGCATCAGCGCCAGCTGCCACAGCTCCGACCCGGACCCCGACTGCTGTCGCCGGGCCGCCCGGAACGTGTCAATCGTCTGCCGCACGAGCTGCGCAATGTCCGTCTGCTCCTGCGAAAAGCTGAACCTCTGCAGCACCTTGGCCCCGGCGTCGGCTCCAAACGGCTCCGCCAGCTCGTGCGCCGTGAAGACGTCGCTCCCGAACCCGACCACGCCCACCTGGCCCGCCTCGAGCATCGTCAGCGACCGCGACACCATGACGAGCGACTCCATGGCCAGCCTTCCAGACGACGACTCCCCCATGCTCTTGCTGTCGTCGACGCAGAGGAGGATCTGATATCGCCGCTTCGTCGGCACGCTCCGCCGCATCCAGATCTTGTCCCTCTTGTAGCTCGACGCAATGTACGGGATGATGCGCTTGATGTTCAGCCGCTTGCCCGTCCGGAACGACCCCGACAGCTTCGTCGATTGAGACGGCGTGAGAATCAGCCGCAGCTGCGACGTCAGTGACAGCGACAGCCCGTGCGATTTGCTCTGGAACTCGCTCCACTGCCGCATGCACTCTGCGTAGTCTCGCAGGGGCCGCTGCTCGTCTGAGATGTGCGTCGACGACAGCTGCGCCGACGTCTCTTCCACACTGCCCTCGTCTTCCTCTTCCAGCCCCTTGGCCTCGCCCATGTCCAGCTCCGCAGGCGACGGTTCGCGGTTGTAGTTGCCTTGCCTGGTCTTGACTCCTGTCCGGTCCTCTTCCGTCATCTCCGTCGTCTCGGCATCTCTGGCTTCTGCCGCGTCCCCGACGTCCATCTTGTCGGCTTGCTCGTCCTTGTCCTCTTCTCCCTCCTCCTTCATGACGCGGCTATGAGGGTCCTCTCCTTCTTCCTCAATCGCCATAGACTCGTCGACGGGAAGTACTTCCTCGTCGCCCGCCGTGCCCATGGCTTGGGTGTCGGCGGCCGTCTCGTCGTTTTGGAGGTGCTGGAACTCGCGACGCCCTTGCTCCGCTTCATTCTTCGGCTCGGCTTGCTCTTGGCCCTCGTCGGCGTCGGCGTCTTGGATATCCGCCTGCTGGCGATGCCACTTTTCGAGGGCGTCTCCGAGTTTCCGGAAAGGGTCGTTGCGTGCGGCGTCCTCGGCATCGTCATCTTGCTCTGTTTTGCCGGGCGGCTCCTGTGATCGCGTCATCACCCCCTTGTTGCCCGCGTCGGCCTCTTGGTCCGCTGCGCCGTCGCCCATCTTCCCGTCCTGCTGCTGCGCCGCCTCGGCCTGGAATCGCTCGTCGGCTTCCATTGAGTCTGTGTTTTGGTCAAGCCCGGAGCTCTTGACGTCACTCGGGGCTGCGTTTTCAACATCAGCGTTGGCTTGATCTTCCGGAGCATCGGGCGCCTTCTCGGGCTGGTCCTCTGCCTGCTCCTCCTCCTGCTCCTCCGCCCCTTGCTCTACTTCCTCCTGCACCTCATCGGGCCCAGTCGCACGCTCCTCAGGGTCGCTGTCTTCACCATCCTCCTCTGCGGCCTCTTGCTCGAGCTGCTGGCGCGCTGCGTCGTCATTCATCTCTTCGTCAAGCGCTTCCTCGCCTTGTGGCTGTTCTTCCATGTCCTGCTGTTGATCTTCGGTGTCGGACATGGCGTCCAAGTCGTCGCTGTCCGAGGATGCCGATGCTTGATCGTTGAAATCCAAGTCCATCTCTTCGGGGAGCTCCAGAGCGTCGTTCTCCTCGACATTTTGATCCTGTCGGTTCACTTCCTCCTGAGCCGCCCCTTCTTCTCCCTCAGACTCCTCATTGTCAGCCGCTTGCTCCTCTGTTTTGGCCTCCTTGGTCTCCTTGGCCTCTTTCTCCTTTTCCTCTTGACCGTCTGTTTCTTCCGGGACCATCTGCTCATCGTCTTGCTCATGACCTGCTGGCTTGTTGCCTTGCTGATCCTTCTCTGCCTTTTCATCATCCCCATCCCACATCTTCTCATCCACTGCTGTGGGATCCAAATCATCGACATCGCCCGCCTCTTCGTCCATGCCATCATCATCTTCCTCATCCTTTCCGCTTTGGGAATCTTCATCGTCTTCAGCGCCATCAACGCTACCCATCTCCCCCTCCAGGTCCTCGTCCGCCATGTCTACAGCGTCCTTCTCGTCTTCAATGTCTTCCTTCTCCCCTTTGCTTGCTTCTTGTGCCAGCTCTGAAAGGTCCTCATCGGGCTGAATGTCTTTGCTGATGTCCTCAGCACCCTCGCCCTCGCCAAGTCCAGTGCCGGACTCGAGCTGGCCAGCATCGCCCGATTTCTCGTCTGACTTTTCTTGAGGAGTGCAGAAGCCTTGGGAAGCTATTTGCGTAAAGGCCTTTGTCAAGCTGTACGCCATGTTGAGCGTGGCACGGTGCAAATCGATGCCCTGTTCAACGCATTGGCAGCACAGAGTCAAGAACTGGTCGAGAATGGGGGCCGCAAGTCCGACGACACCCATTGCGGCCGCGCTGGCTCCCGGTTCGCTGAGATTGACTTGCTGCACTAGTTGGATACAGTGACGCAGGCTCCTTTCAACCCTCGCCATGTGAAGTTGGTGGATCGTCGCAAAGGCCACCTCGTCATGTTTCTTCAGCCACCCTGCTTCGTCTTCCTCTTGGGGAGTCGATGCTGCCGCTTTCTTTGCGCCCTCGACGGCAACCAGAATGGTGTCAACCAGGGTTGATGCTGCGTCCGCAAAGTCCTTTATTTCCGCAGTCGACTTTGGGTTGTCCAGATCTCGGCTTTCGACCTGTGTCCAGACCGAGACCTGTTGGAGGATGAACGCGAAGTTTGGTTTGTCGCGAATGAGTTCGTCCAGCACACCCCGCAAAACCTTGAGATCACTGGCAACAGCGGCTTCCAGCTGAACGTGTGCCTCAGAATTCAGCTGTGCTGGAAGCTTGCCCAGGTCACCCGATTTGACCAGGTGGGCCTCGACACGGGCTGCCCATGTTTGCAGTTCTTGAGTCACAGCGCCGACATCAGTCTGTCCCAGCTTGCCGTGCACCTGCGCTAGTTTGGCAGCAAACCACAGAATTTGCGCCAGCCAGGGCAAGAGACGAGACCACTTGCCGTCACGCTCGCGGCGAAGCAGTTTTCCGATTCTTTGGAAGTCGCCGAGGCGTCGGAATTCTTCCGCCAGGGCTCGCAGAGAAGAGCATGAGCGGCCTGCGCGAGCAAGTTTGCCTCGCTGCGAGAGGGCAAAGCTGATCATGCCTTCGACAAACCCAATGCATCGCCCAACTTCAGCCCCAGTCAAATCGTCAGAGTGCTCCCGCGGAGTGACTCTGGCCCTGGGGGCAAGATCAAGGGTCTTGTGGAATAAGTAATCGGCTTCCGCCAAGTTTGACGAGTGAGAGGCCTCGACCGGTGCCACAGACGCGAGCACGACGGCGAGTGACTCTTGTTCGGCCAATTTGTCCTGGGCCAGATTGTACTTCAACCCCATGGTTCGCAAGTCTCGTAGAGTATCTGCGAGAAGCTTGCGCTTCCTTGTCTTGAGGTGTTTGACCTTTTCCTTGGTTTCATCACTGAGGATTGAAGGGGTCTCCTGCCGGAGCTCGGCCATGGACGCACTCAAACCCGAAACAAATTCGTCGACAGTGTTGGCGGCGTTGCTTGTCATAGCCAGGCTCTGCGTGATCTTTGTCAGAACCGACACCGTCGTGCCTGCGTTGGCAAGTCGTCGGTGGTTATCCAGCCAGCCAGGTAGAGCCTCATTCAACGGCCTCGGATGAGCTTGAAGCGCATCGGCTGCCAAAACTTCAAGCGAGTTGACTTTGTCGGATGCAGGTTTCTCGTCCGGCAGGCCCTGCTCGATGATTGCCTTCATGTCTCTGCCCAAAACACCACGGAACTTTCGCACAAGCCTGAAAAGCTTCTGGTGCGACTTGCGGGCGCTCTCGCGAAGAGCGTCGATGTTAGTGTCTTTCCAGCTGGCCATGAGCAGCACATCCTTCATTTTCCTCTCGATTGGCGCTCGCCCAGTTTGTATGGCAGAGTCGGCAGCTCCCTGGTATCGCGCATAATAGCCAATAAAGTTCTTGACGGCGTGGCAAATGACTTCCAGGGTCGGATGGTCCTTGGCCAGCAGATACAAGTGGCTCAAGAGCTGCCGTAGCAGCGCAACGCGGGTCTTGAACTGGCCGACAATGGAGCTTGAAAAGTATACCTCCAGACTCTGAACCAGAGAGGTTGCGTAGCGGCGCAACTCGGACCGCGATTCAACAATGGACAGAGGAACGGCAATCACAACCTGGTAAGCGACAAACCACCAGGAATAGGCATCGTCCCGGCACTTTTGCTCCTCCATGTCGAACAAGTTCGCCCAAGTTGTCAGTTCAAGGCGGCGCCAACGGATGATGGTGTCGGTAAGCGCATCGTGGAGGGGCAAGACGGCATAGATCTTGCTGGCCCATCCACCAAACTGCCATTCGTAAACGAGAGTGTGAAGTTGTTCGACCTTGGGTATCAGCTTTGCAAGAGGCTCTGCGTGGACTTGGTCAAGAAGCTTGTCACAAGACTGGACAACATCTGCCAGCGGTTGCATGTGTCCGATCTCGTCCACGCGTTGCAGCTCTCGAAACCGGATTTTGATCTTCTGAGCGAGCGAAACCAGCTTGCGGGCTTCGGGAAGATTGGCATTTGTGTAGAAATTGTACGACTTGTCCACAGAAGCTGACTGAATTTCGTCGAGTTTTTCGCCGAGAAGGATGGTTGTAGTGGCGAGGAGCTTCCCATTGACACTGCGGTCAATGTTCGAGAGTTGACGGGTCTCGTCGGCGATCTGTTGACCAACGGCCATACAAGTGTCGCGGAGCGCAGCTTCTGGATCCAATCTTTCGAGGAAAACCGTCTTGTGCGCCTCTGCTACCTTGAGAGAGATATTACGGACCTGATCTGACGAAGTGTTCCGCTTCGCGGCAGACTCGTCTTCATCGTAGGTCGGGAAGAGCTCATTGAACTCCTTCTCATCAATCTCCTCTTCGTCTTCCAACGTGCCACGGAATCGATACATGCTGGTTCTCTCCGCCTCGGCTTTGCGTTCAGCTTCAAGTTTCTTGCTCCAGTCGTCAAAGAAGCTGTGGAAGCATTCAAAAACGTACTCGCACGTGTCGGGCGAAAGGCTATCCAATCCTTCGACCGCAACCATGGAGCTCACAAGGCTGAGATACTCGAAACTTTTTCTGCAGCCCTTTCCGGCAGGAGCGTCCCAGGTTTTGCTACCAAAGAACGGGGTTGCCTGCACAATGTCCTCTGTGGAAGCTCGCAGGGTTTCAGCCGTGGCTGCTTCGCAGAGTGAGAGTCCCACCAAGAGGCATCGCAACGCGTTCGCAATAGGCCCAGTCATGTCCTGGTAAGCTTTAAAATGGGAAGAGAAACGTGCCACAAGCGTCTGGACGTTAAACCGTATAAGCTTCAGCACATCGCTGGCTTCGCCTGCTGAGCCGGGGGATCCCAGGAGCTGGAGCAGCGACGAGATGCTCGAACCAGCGACGATCTTGAGAACATTCGAGCATTCGGTATGCAGTCTGTCGAGCTCGGAAACCTCTGGCCTGTAAACAGGCTGTTTGTGTTCGGGGGGAGGGCCAATCTCCGAAAGCTCGTATTCCAATAACTCGATTCGAACGCTCGTATCTTGTCCGCTGAACCTGTTCTCCAGCGTCTTCAGGGCAGATATCTTGTCTTGCAGCTGCACCCGTAAGCTACTGAAGAAGTCCAGTTCCACACGCAGGCGAAGTTGAGGGTCAAAGACACGGTCTGGGACGTAAAGTTTGACGACTCCCACGCTGAACTGAATCCAGGCCAATGCAGAAAAATGCGCCTTCTGCTCCGCATTGCTCTCGGCTGCGGCAATCCCAACAACAGCTGGAATGAGATGATCTCTGGATATTTGCCGAAGATGTTGCGCATCAATCTTGTCGAGTAAATCGTCGAACGCGGAGTCCCCGCCACTCAACCCAACTCGCGCGGCAGCTGAAACGGAGTCGATATGTTGCACCGCCAGCGAGTGTGCGCTGGCGACCCAGTCGTCGAGCTGGGGCTCGTGGGCAACAAAGACTTGCGAAAGAAGCTGCCATAGGATTTTATTGAGTTTGTCCAGAGGGTCAGTGGCGATTTCGACGCTCAGTTCGGAAATGCATCGCCCCATGAGGGGCAGCTCGCATTCAAGCAAGGCCAACGAGCGAAGGCTGACGTCTCCCAGATCCTGGAGCTTTTGCCAAACAGACGTGGCCAGCTTTCCATCCCAGCAGTGGATGTCCTGATGGACCAAGCAATCAACGGATTGCAGCGTTGCTGCTGAGCTGTTTGAAGCAGTAAGCATCATTGTCGCTTTGGTGGAGACACTCGACAAGACAGCCAGATCACTCCGTCGTTCATGGCCCTGGTACTCAAATGCGGGATATTGGAGCATAGATATTTGTCGGAGATGCTCAAAATCTCTGGCGAGGTAAGGTTGCAACTCGGCCTCTTGATCTCCAATGCTGGTCGCGAGCGAGTCAATGGCTGTCGTCAAGTCCCTCACAAGCTCATCTGCTGAAGATTGCCTATTCCGAATAATCACGTACGCTTCTTGAAGCGTTTTGTGAGCTTTGGAGAGGTCAAGTATTGACGCGTTTGCTTTCCAGCGAACGGCGTCGAATCGAGAGGCCAAGAGATCGAGCTCCAGCGACTGATCGAGAACAGCCTTGTCATGAAAGGGAGCCGGCCGGAACACGTGCCACATTATTTCCATGCTGAGGCCGGTCGACAGCTCGAACCCGCTGTTGAAGTTGCTTTCCAGTTGACGAAGGAGAAAGGTCATCAGCTCGAGGTCAGGGGAATCGTTCAAGGATGCGGGCGGATGCTGCAGCATGTGGATTCCAAGGGTCAGGTGAGCTTGAAATCTGGCTTCATCGAAGGCATCACGACTAGAGAGACCAATCGTCTGCTCCATGTAATGCGCGATGAGCCGGATGAGACGAGAGCGTTCCTAAATCCAGTTAGTAAACGCCACATGCTAAGACTTCAGTTGAGCTCGTACCTTCCATATCTCAAAAGACGAGAACTCAAAGACGACGTAGTCCTGTATGGCGCGTAGAGCAAGCGAAAGGAACGCGCACAGTTTGACGGTCGAGTCCTTTGATACTGCAGCAACTCGATCGCGGATGAAAGAACGTTGTAGTCGAGTCAGGGATGCTAGCCTGGTTGATCGAGCTTCACTACAATGGCGTTCAATCGTGCCCTGCAAGCTATACATCAGACGCGAAAACTCGACGCGGACCCCAGTCCACTGCGGCTTTCCTGCGGTCGGGACCAGCTGCGTGACAAGGCAGTTATTGAACGTGTTGATTGGCTGTACGTCTGTCAGTCGACGGACATCGAGAGTGGTATAGTCGGTACTTGCCTGGGTATTTGAGAGTCCTGGTATGCCTTCTGGGAGAGTTGAATACAAGTCCATAACAGCCTGCAAAGTCTTTGACCCGATTGACGACTGCAGGAATCCGACGAGGTCGTTCATTGGTTTAGGCGAGGCCCTGCCCTGCGCGACTGCACCCGAAGACTCTTTCACCAGACGCGGCAGCAAGGAGATGTCTTGTACGGACAAATACTCGCACGCGGCTTCGCGAGCGTATGCTAAAGAACGCTCGGGTGAAAGACTCTGGCAGTAGTCCTGTGCGAACTTGTACCTTCGAAGTCCGCTTTCGACGTCGGATATCCTGTTGAAGCAAGGTTCTGTGCTTGGCGGTGGAGTATGGATGTGAATCTCGACAGCGCGGTTTCTCATCGCCCGCGACAGCTCACCGTACCGCGGATCCATGGTCAGGAAGACTCGGAATTCCGGATGAGGTTTGATCATCTTTGGCTTGCCTTCCAGGTCGCAGTGCTCGTTGATGCACAAGAACCCATTTGGCTCGAGAAGTGAGTTCAGTCTGTCCAGGACAGAGGCATTACACATGTTTGCATTGTCAAGCACAAGCCATTGGCCCGTCTGTATGGCTTTGACGATAACCCCGTCGAGCCACTCGAATTGCGGGTTCGCAAGAATCAGGGGCCCTTGCAGGAGCCGACGGGCCTCGCTAAGCATGATCCCGATGTCGGAGTCGGTTGCGACGAGAGCCTGAAGGTGCTCAATGGCGGAAAGAATGTCATCGATGCCGTGGCCGTCTCCCGAGTAGGCATCGACCAGATGCAGCAAATGCAGTGCCTCGGCAGGTGCTTGGGCTGGAGCAATGGACATGACGGAGTCTTGGAGCTGGCCACGCAAGTTTCGCAACGTGGTGTTCACCTCTCGGAGAGGGTCTGCTTGCTCAAAACCACCAACAAGGTCCATTGTGTCAACATCTGCGTTCATGGGAAATACCACAAGGGGCTTTCCGGCCAACGCGGCAACGTATGTCAATAGAGTGGATTTACCAAAGCCAGACGGGCTGCTCAATATGCAGGGGATGTTCTTCTCAACGCATATCATCAAGGACTCTAGCTCGGGGAGCCTGGGGACAACGTCGATGCTTGGCAGTCTCTCATGTTGGCAATTCGCGTTCCTGCGCAGGAGAGCCAAGCCGACTTGGGTAAATCTCGAGTTGATGTCATGGTAGAGCGGGTGTGCCCGAGGTTCCAGCCCGGCAAGACGGCCGAATAGCCTGTTCACCTCATCACGGTCCTTTTGCGTTCTGAAGCGTTGTCGAACAATGATATCCAGGAAGTCGTCAACACGAGCAGCGCTGAGCAGAGGATCGGAGGAGTTCAGCAAGTCCAGCCACCTAAGGATGTCACGAAGATTGAACTCCCAAGGGCCGCCCTGTGACCCGAATGACTTCTCGATGGTGAGTAGGCGATCAATCTGAGAGACAAAATCGATCAAAAGACTGGCGGTCGTGGGGCAGACATCGGGGAAGTTATGAGACGCGATGAGCTTCAGGTCGTCATCCTTGAAGACGTCTGCATATACGACAATGAAGCGGTTCACGAAAGAAGCCGGCAGTCCCTTGCGACCTCCACCTTGATGATGAGGGTTTTGAGCCGCGAAGAGTCGGAAGCCGGGGTGGCGCTTGAAAACCTGGTCAAGCTCGGAGATGTAGACTTCCCCACGATGGTCGAGACAGGCGTTCAAGCCCTCCAAGACAGACTGAGAGGCAAGGTTCATTTCGTCAAGGAGAACCCAGTCGCCTTTCTGCATCGCTTGCAAGAAGGGGGCGTCCCTCCATGCAAAGTTGCCTGCTTCCTCCCCTTCGACGGGCACATCCGTTCCAAAGAGATCCATCAGGTCTGTCTGATCAGACAGGTTGATCCGCGTCAGGGGACGGCCGCAGGCCTGGGACAATGCTGCGACCAGAGAAGTCTTTCCGACGCCAGGGCTTCCCTCAAGCAGGATGGGTTTGCGCATCTGAAGGGCACGCACAACTCTCATGGCATTAAGCCTTGTTGTCGGCGCGTGGAAAGCGAAGCCCGTGTTGGTCGCACTACTTGGGAAGCGAGGCACACTAAAGTTCCCAATGGATAGCAAGTCGTCGGTCATGACAAGCTCAAGCTCCGATCCATACATTTTGGAAACATCACGGCCAACAAGTCGCCCGAGTGTCGCAAGGCATTCTTGCCGCTGTTGATGGATAGCGTTAAGATCGGTTGCCAGGATGGCTGACGGATTTGCCCCGATGCTGTCGACGAAAATGGCCGAGGCACCGTGGACCAAGGAGACAATCGCATCGGCGTCCTTGAACGAGTTGATGAAGTCGACCCAAGCAAGAACCTCTCGCACTGAGAATCGCGTGGTAGCCATCGGTCGGAAAGTCTCCCCAAACCACACAGCAAACTGAACCATGGCATCGACAAGATGCTTGCATCCCTCAACCAATTTCGTGCGCACAATGTTATAGATGTCATGGCTTTCGGATAACGGCGGCACCCAGATTTCCGTGAAGCGATTGCGCAGGGCCGGAGACAGCTCCTTTTTGCCGAAATCTCCGCCGGGGTTCATGGTAGCGAAGAACTGGAAGCCGGCTGAAGCCAAGATGAAGCTGTTATCGATGCCCTTTTCAGCCAGGAGCAGCGTTCTCTGGGGTTCTAGAACAGAGTTAAGTCTTTCCAAGACAGAGTCATCGGCAAGTGAGATCTCGTCGAGGAGGAAAAAGTGTCCGTCCCGCATCGCCTCTACAAGGGCTCCATCAGACCACTCAAACAATGCCTTAACTCTCGTCTCGTTCGCTGTGACACGTTGAACGAGTTCCGGTGAGAGTTTTGCGACTGTCATTTCGTCGACGGATTTGTATATCTCCAGCTTCTCCTCGATTGAGCCTGGAATGGCCAGCCCGAGTGTCTCCAAGATTGACGCGAGGTCGGTGTTCAAGGCCTCCAGGATTGCACCACGGTTTCGGACGGGCCTTTGAGAACCTATGAGGTCCCCGGTCTCTGTATTCTGGTGGGCGTTGACAATGTCTAGTCGCTTGTTGAGGGCTTCAGCAAGCAGCTGACAAACTGTTGTCTTGCCACAGCCCGTCTCGCCGACAAGAAGGACAGGCTCGTTATTCCGTAGGGCCCGAGAAACGAGGACATATAGTCGTCGCATGGCACGCGTCCAGACCACGTCCTGGCCGTTCGACTGTCGGGTCAGGCCCTTGAGTTCGGGCGCAACATCTGCCGAGTAGAGCTCGTTTGGGTTAATTGCAATCTTGAAAACCTTTTCAATGATTTCCTTGACGGCCAACCGCTCCTCTTCGTTTCGAACCCTTTCCGCCAGAAGCATGAAGCCGTGGGCAGCAATCTCCTCCCGGGAATCGGCCTCTCTGAGAGCCCAGCGAAACAAGTCTCGCAACGTCGCAAAACTATCCTTTTGCTCAAAGAGTCTGCTGGTCTGACGCAGCCGAGAGAGTTCTTTGTACACGGTCACGATTCGTCGGCAATCTGGTGGAGACGTGTTGCGGCTGCGTCGCTGCAGAATGTACTCCAGCTCATCTTCGGGGATATCGTCAAAGTGCAGCTCCAGGAATCTGTTCCGGAACGCCCTGGAAAGAATCTTTCGGCCGCCATAGAGGCCAGGAGGGTTTTGAGTGGCAAAGAGAATGAAGTTCTCATGGGGTCTAACTACTTCCTGGGTCTCCGGGATCAGCAACTCGCGGTTGTCATCCAAGAGGCGATTCAAGGCCTCCAAGACGTCGGTCGGCGCCAGGTTGAGCTCGTCCAGTACGATCCAGTGGCCTTGTCGCATGGCTTGAACGAGGAGACCTTCTTGAAAGCGCAATTTCCCGTCCGATCCGGAGACATATGTGCCCAGGTACTCTTGGAGGTCGGTGTGCTCGTGGTTGTTGATGCGCACAAACTTGTTACCTGTAAAGTTGGCTAGATACTCGATCATGCTTGTTTTACCCGCCGACGTGGGTCCCTGGATGAGGATTGGGAATCGTCTGGTTGAGGTTGCCCGGACCAGGTTGAGGAGATTTCTCTCCACGTATGGAGTGATGATGTAGTCTTCCCTTTCAACGGGAGTCTCTTCGCCTTGAAAAAGCCAGTACTGGCGATTCCGGTTCTGGTTCTGGAACCTGACATAGCGTCTTCCGTCGTTAGGATGTTTCGGTGCTTGCGACAGGAGCGACTGAGAATTCCCGTGCTTATCGAGGAGGTGGTGGTAGATGAGTGGAAGCAGCATAATCTCCGAATCCCGGTCCAACAGAGTGAGGAAGCCCATTGAGAATCCCTCATACAAAGCGCGCCGCAGGCCGTACAGGGGAGCAATCGTGTTGACATAACTCAGGACCCGAGTCAGTGTCCGCAAGCTGAAGTGGGGGACCTCGTTGGCCCCATCAACGAGCCGCTTCTCCTCCGCCAAGCGCTTGGTGTTGAGATACAGTCGTGCGATGTCGTCTGCTGCCTGGTCATTCTTGATGCTGCTGCTTCCCAGGTACGCTTTGACGATGGTGAGGAGGTCTTTGTGGTCTGCGTCAGGGCTTCTGACATAAAGCTCCGTGAACCTCGACCTGATGCCGATGGGCAAGTCCCTTTTGCCGATATCAGTGGCGGGATTCATGGCGCCAAAAATGCGGAAGTTTGGATGGGCAACGACTTTCTCGAGCTCTCCTGTCTCCGCAAGCAAGATTGAGGGCAGCTCATCCGGTCCAACCAGGAGATCCGCAATGCTCTCCAGGGTGTCTGGGGAGGCAAGATTGATTTCGTCCAGAAGCACCCAGTCGCCGTTTCGGACAGCTTTGACGAGGTTGCCTTCCACAAAGGAAAACGCAAAACTTCCAGATCCGCCTGAAATCTGCACGTCGAACTGATCCAGGTTGCGCGCAAATGAGTCCCACCGTGGCCGCAACTCTTTTAGAGTCTGCAGCTTGGACTGCGTCCTTCGGCGCTTTGTTGGCTGCGCACCGTCATCCCGAGACTCAGACTGCATGCGTTCCAGCTCGCTCACGATCTTGACAAACATTTTCGGGGCTTCTTTCCAGAGCTTGGACAGTTTCGACCACTGCCCTTTGGCAAAAGACCTGCCAATCTGCTCCAGGTACTTTTGGTTCTTGGAGGCAGAGATTCCCGTTGCCGCAAAGAGGTCTTCGAACTCCTCTTTCAGGGGAACGGCTAGGCTCCGCACGTTTACAGGCTTGAAGCCGCCAAGCAAGTCTCCAACCTCGCTCTGTTGCGACAGGTTGACGGCTATAAGCTTATGCCCAAGAGACTCTGCAAGCTGCTGGACCACGGTCGTTTTACCGATTCCCGTCTCGCCGACGAGTAACACTGGTTCCTGCAGCTTGACTGCCACGGCGATTTGCTCCAGCAGCTTCTTGGCGTGGGCGGTGCTGGCAAAGGGCCGCTTCGACTTTTGTAGCCGAGACGACGCCCTCTTCTTTCGCAGCTGGGCTCTTCCGATGTTGAGCATGAGATCGTTTTCTTCCAAAATGGGTATATTGGCAGACAGGTAATGTTCTGCCCTATCTTTGGACATGTGCATTTCCTCAGCAATGGCATATACAAATCGGCTGCCGAGTTCAACATCAGGACAGCTTCCCACGAAACAATCCAATGCTTCCATGAACATCCAGTCTCGCGTGGTTTCACTGATTGGCTCATCGCCCGATGTCGATCCCGCCCCCAGGAGGCATTCTCTAAGCCGGCGACACCACTTGAGCAGGTCCCTCAGGTTCATCTGGCGATCCATGACGCTTCGCCCACGAGACATGAGAGCCGGGTTTCTCGTCAGGTGCGAAAGACGCTCGTGGACTGCGAGGATACCTGGCGCGAACTTATGCAGAATCGGATAGGTTTGCAGGACAATATGTTCCAGCTCTGATGACGCAGGGGGCTGGGTGTAAAGAGATTGCCAGAATCGCATGCCGACCAGGCTCGGCAAGTTTTCTCGGCCATTGATGCCGGGAGACGTCCGTACCGTGGCAAAGAGACGGAAACTCTTTGCAGCGCGTATTCTCTCTCCGCGGGTAGGTATGAGAAGCTCTTGACGCTCGATGAGGGGCAGCAGAGTACTCAAAACCTCGGTTGGCGCCCGGTCGAGGTCCTCTATGAGCACCCATCTTCCTTCTCTCACGGCCGTGGTCAGAACACCAGGGCGCCACTGGAAGCTGCCGGGTTTCGAGTCGGTCGAGTACAGACCGATGAGCATCTTGGCGTCGGTCTGTTCGTTTAGGTGGAGCGTGACCATGCTTGAATACATGCCGAGCTGTTTGGCGAACTCGTGGACCAATGCAGTCTTGCCGACCCCTGGGGGGCCATGAAGAAGAATCGGGTCGGCTTCTCGGAGCATGGATGCAAGATTCTCAAGATTCGTCATTGTCGTGGCAGTCATCACTAAGGCCGAGGGGTCACCAATTGATCCATGCGGTCGCGGTAGGACGAATTTCCCGTAAGGCACAACATATGGGGTCAGTGATTGAAGCAGAGCCTCCTCTTTAGAATCATCATGGCCCTGCTCCAACTGTTGCCGCAGTGCGACGACTCTCTGGGCCCGGGCGTGCTCGTGCAACGAGAGAAAGCCAAAGTCAACCGGGGTTCCGTCCAATTCGGCGATGATGGCGTCTTCTTGTCCACAGTGTTCCTTGACGAGAGCCTCGAGTTTGAGGTCAGACGCATGAAGCAGTTGGCAGAAGACCCGGATCGCAATGAGCCGGACGGCCCTGCTTTCGTGCCTAGTAAACAGGCTCTGCAGGTAAGAAGGTGACGCCAGATGTCTAAATGTACGAGCATCAAAGCTCAGCAGCCTCCAGGCCGTGACGAGGGTCTGCAGTAGGTCATTGGACGATACTGTCTCGTCAAGCTGGGGCAGCAGCAATCGCAGGGATGGCGGCTCGTTGTTCACTGAAGACTGCGCAGAACAAGTGAGGAAGGCCGAAAGATATGGCGCAAACGGTAGCAGCCTCGCAAAAGCCGCGGCAATGGCCGTGTGTTGCGTGCCAGGCCCAGCGTGGAGGATCCAGCGGGCGCAAATGTCCGGGAACACATCTTCGAAATGCACAAAGACTTGTTCTGTAAGTGACGGGCTCAGGGCCGCCTGCGCGACGGCATCGAGCAAGGTTGACGACGTGTGATGTCGGATAAGTTCAAGTAATTCCGGCGGCAGATGATGCAAAGCAGTCGCATCCGCCAGAAGCGACCTCCTCTGCCGCGCGACGTCGATCGAGGCCATGATGGCGTCGTTGTCGACAAAAATGTTGCTCTCGCCGCTGTTGATCGTTCACTTCTTTGCCTCGGCGGACTTTTTCTTGGGGAGAAAAATCAGGGTGGTGCAGGGGGGTGTCGAGAGTCGGCGGTGGCACAATAATATTCCGGGCCAATCAGCACTCGGCTCGCAGGCGGCTGAGGTAGGTAGAGAAGCTCGAAAAACTTGAGTCGGACGCTGCACGCGATTGAACGACTACGAAGCCACGGAACCCCCCGTCTCTGTCCTACGAGCAGCAATGGCCATGTCTTGCCGGTACGCAGCGCGAAGCTGCTCTCGCCAGCTGCGATCCCTCGGCCCGGCCAGAGCCTCCGCACAGATGCTTCGAGTCGCCTCGACGACAAGGCGATGGAACTCGGCCGAGACAGCCGCCTCGACGAACCCCAAGATTGCACAGATCGTCGACCAGATCAGCCAATTGACGCTGTTAGAGACTGCCGACCTCGTCTCTAGCTTGAAAGTCTGTGTCGAAGCCCTCGCCGGCGTGGCCAAAGGCTTGCTGGCTAACCACTCGTGACAGAGCAAGCTCAACATCCCCGACGTGCCCATGGGCGGCTTCGCCGCCCCTGCTGCCGGTGCTGCTCCCGCCGCCGCCGTCGAAGAAGCCGAGGAAGCCGCCCCGGCCGCAGCCGAGAAGACGCTGTTCACCCTCAAGATGCAAGCAATCGACGCCGCCGCCAAGGCCAAGATTATTAAAGAAGTCAAGGGCCTCTTGGGCCTGAGTTTAGTGGACAGCAAGAAGTTTGTCGAGAGCGTGCCGAAGGTCATGAAAGATAATATCCCCAAGGAAGAGGCGGAGAAGATCATTGCCAAGATGAAAGAGCTGGGCGCCACCGTCGTGATGGAGTGATGGGCCCTTCGGCAGCAAACAGGACCGATGACATGAAGGAGAGCCATCTCGCATGTACAAAATCGTGTGTACAACTATCCAACAGAAACCAAGACCTTCGATGGGAGCAATATTCCCGGCCATCATCGACTCTCAATTGCTCTATATGGGGCTGCTCGTCGGCCCTTGCTGGGGCACCGCCACAGATGTTACAAGAATTCATCTCAACATGTGATTGTAAACAAAATCCCAGGGGTATCTCAACAGCTTCCATCTCTCTTGCAGACGAGTCCCCCGCCCCAGCAGAATCAGAAAAACGCCGCCCAATGCTGCCCGTGCGATGCCCCGTCTCTTAATTCAATGACGATCTCCGTTGGTGGCCCGCTTGTGGGGGCATTGCTGCAGAGCCATTTCCTTGGAAAAGTCCTCGGCCTCTTCGGTCAACAGACGATCGTCGTCTTCTCCAAAGTCGCTCGTCTCCTCCCAAAGCTTATTCATTTCGGCGTCTTCTCCCTTGGGGGTCGCCCAGATACTTTCCCGCGCCCGTTTGTGCCGCTCCCGGTCTTCCTCGATGCGCTGCTCAATCTGCCGCTTGTCGATTCTGTGCGGAACCGGCCGTTTCCCCGGCCTGGGAGTTGTCCGCGATGGGGACCCATCAACCGTTTCCCCATCGCCGGCAGGGGAAGAGACGAGGCCCAGGTCGTCGTCATTAGTTTCCCGCTCGCGCAGCACGTCCTCTATTTGAATGACGGCTTGAGATTCGAGATGGCCCTTGCCTTGAAGGCCCTGCAGAACCTATGCGCCGGGGTGAATAGGGCGTCGAGGGGGGGCATGAAGCTGAAGCCGTCCGCAGACTGGCTATGAGACTTACCTTGCGAACAACTCTGATATTAGCCGCGCCAGATCCATCGTCGGGAGCAACAGCGTCTACTACGCGAATGATGTCGCGCTGCATCATGCGGATGTAGTCGGCGTGCCCATCCTTGGCCAGGTCGAGAAAGTGCTCGATGAAATACATGATGTTTGCCCGCGTGTTCATGTTGTTCTGCCGCAAGACTCAGCAAGCCGTCTCTCACGGTCGACGAAGCATCTCATACCCGTTCCACCTGCTCGATGATGCACGAGTGCAGGTCCTCGTCCATGTCCTTGTACTTGAGGGCATACTGGGCGGCTTTTTGCGCCGAGTTCACCGAGGCGTTGAGGTGCTGGAGCTGCGAGCTGAAGCGCATGCGCACCTCAAACGGATCGGCCATTTCGTGAGAGTTTGCAGGTCCCTTCGCTTCCCGTCGTCGTCACGGGGCTTAAGGCGGGAAGAAGAATCGCTGGCCGCGCAGAGGTCACTGAAGGTTGGTGGATGAGTAAGCGAGCCATGTCTTTTCCGGGACCTGGATTGCGGTGACGGCCGTCTTGGCTGTGCCACTGCTGTCACCTGCAGCCGCCCTCTAAGCGGCAAAGCTCCGGAGGTCAACGCCAAGTGCCGGCACCGGAAGCAACCTCTCCAGGCACCGCGCTCCGTACTTTAGCGGTCATTTATAAAGTTACACCCCTGCTATCCAGCGCGGTTATCTCTCCCTTATCTTGCTTCCACAGTGTTGATGCTTCCTGTCTTCGACGTCCATCCTCCCTTCTCCGCACTCACAGCACCCATTGGTTGTAGGCTCCATCATCGTAGAAGACCCAGTTTGTCCATCTACGCTCGACATGCTTTCCCTCTCCAACCATGGCTCATCGCCTCAGGAGCTCACAATGGCGGTCCTGGGCTGCGGTAAGTAGGCCAAAGAAGAACCCATCTCGAGATGCTTTGCGCGCTCATCAAGCCCCCCTTTGCTAGGCACAATGGGCATCGCCATTCTGAACGGCATCCTCACTTCCCTCTCCGACATGCACGCAGCCAAGTCCCTAGCCACGCCCTCCTCCTCGGGCATCTCGACTCCCGCCGAGGAGCTTCCGCAAGCCTTGCCCGCCCGCTTCATTGCCTGCGTGCGCAGCCCCGAGAGCGCGCAAAAGGTCAAGGCCGCGCTGCGCGACCATGCAGCCGTCAAGGTCGTCCAAAAGGACAACCTGGCCGCCGTTCAGCAGGCCCAGATCGTCCTTCTCGCCTGCAAGCCCTACATGGTCAACGATGTCTTGGGCCAGGACGGCATGGCTGATGCGCTGCGCGGCAAAGTGCTCATTAGTATCTGCGCCGGCATCACCGACAAGCACATGGAGACGGCAATCTACCGCGATTGCCACCCCCTGGGTATCGACCAAGCCGGTGGAGTTAGGATAGTCCGCGCCATGTGCAACACCGCTGCTCTTATCCGCGAGTCCATGACCGTCATCGGCCTCACCGACCCCCCCCTGCCACCTCAAGTCAAAACCCTTGTCACCTGGATCTTCAAACGCGTCGGCGACGTCGTCTACCTGCCAACCAGCACCATGGACGCCTCTACCGCCTTGGTCGGATCCGCCCCGGCCATATTCGCCCTCATGCTCGAGGCCGCCATCGACGGAGCCGTGGCCATGGGCCTTCCCCGTGCCGAAGCCCAGAAAATGGCCACCCAAGCCATGAGGGGGACCACGGGCCTTGTCCAGGCCGGCGAGCACCCGGCTATCCTCAGAGAGAAGGTGTCGACGCCGGGCGGGTGCACCATCGGCGGTCTGCTGGTCCTTGAAGAGGGAGGCGTCCGCGGCAGTGTTTCGCGGGCCATACGCGAGGCCACCTGCGTTGCCAGCCAGCTCGGCAAGGGGGTCCAGGGAGTCAATGGGACCAGGTTCAGCACGGCTCCTCAGTAAGACTGACGAGTCACGATTGCTTTGCTGGCATCGGCACGAGAAACGGTAACGAGGCACGCTTCACTAGAAGGAGAGATGGGCATTTGGGCAGCGACAGCCCGCATCCTCTGTTGGATATTTGGGAAATTTCACTTTGGAGCCTGCATCAACGCAGCAAGGAAATTTTGCTTTCAAAAGTTTATAAATCTCGTGCTAGACAATCACACGTATCCGTACACGCTGTCCTGGCGGACAACCTCAACGCCTAGAGTGCCTCCTGAATCTGCCCTTCTTCGAAAGCCATGTCCCTTGACGACGCCGCTTTTTACGCACTCTCGGTCCTCCCTTTTTTGCTGGGAGGCTCACCCCCCGTTTCGTCCAACTTCCGTTTCCCGTTGGCCTGAGGTTGCGGCAGCGCTGTCGAGTGCTTCGCAGCACGGTCATGGGCCGCCAGCAGCCGAGCGTACTCCAGCTCCACGCTGGTAAGAGTCTCGCGTAGCTTTTCGATACGCTCAGAGGGCTCGATCTGCGAGAGCACGTCCCTGTTGTGTCGGTACAGTCGTTGCTTGACAATCAGCTGCCATATCCTCTCCTGGTGTTTGTCGGCCTTTGTCGGCGCCGGAACAAGGGCGTCGAGGTCCAACGTGGGCCGCACCGAGGCCGGCAGCTTGGACATGAGGTGCATCTCGACGACGCGTGCGAATTGCCGCGGGGCTATCTTGGCCTTGCGCCTGATACGCTCGAGCGCGTCGCCGCCAACGACCAGAGGCGGCACGGCACCGGATTCAGGTATCGACACTGAGGTGTCCAGGCCGAGGGCGTTGAACTCGGGGATGGTGCGGAGAAAGGTCAGGTCGCAGATGTCTCGAAGATCATCGAAAGTCTCGCTTGGATTCTCGACCGTAAACTCATGCGTCTGGGGGTGTGCGTGATACGACTCAAAGATGGTCTTGTAAAGGCGAGCACCGTTGCCCTTGCCCTGGAACGGCGGCAGGATGACAAACTGGGAAAGCCTCGTTCTGCAGGGAAGTTCGGCCAGATCATAGTTCCCTTGTGGCAGTTCCCAGCTATCCTTTGGCGACGGGGGGGGCGTGTGGCGCTGGAAGTAGAAGAAACGATAGACTGTCGCGTAGCCGACAAAGACATACGACGTCTTTTCAGGGTCCTCGGATGATGTTTGCGTCTTGTAGAGGAAAAAGACTGTCCAGCGGTCGGCGTCGGAGAGATCTAGTTCGGACGAGTCCGAGTCTGCGCTCTGCCCGATGTAGGTTCCTCCCTCGATGAACAGCGGGACTAGGATCTGGACGCGGCTGTTGAGCTGCTTGATGGCGGGATCTGCGAGACTGCCTTTCCAGATCTCGTAGCGGCCGTCGGTGCCGTCGATGGTCGCGTGAAGGGTTCCGGGAGGCGTCCAGTTGTCGCCAAGCTGCTTCGAGCTGTTCTCAAAATCGGATCCTTTGACAAAGGCGACTTGGACGGGTCAGCGGTCATCTCGAAACCAGGTTCCCCGAGTTTGCTAGGCTGGACCAACCTTTTGGCAAATGGCCACCCTCTGCCAACACAGCTGCCACATCGGTGGGCTCGTCAACGCCAGCGGGAGGCTTCAACTTCTTGCTATACGAAGTGTGGAGATGCGGGCGCATGTCGTTGGCGCGGAAGCGCAGGCCGACCTTCAGATCCTTGTATCCGAAGATTTTCTCGTCGTCGCCGAAGATTGCGTATGTGAACTTGGGATGGAATGTTGCGACGGACCTGAGTCCAGACGACGACGGCGACACGAGGCTCACCGCGAGGGCCTCGTTGGCGTTCTCCAGCCCTGTGGGAACGGTTAGCGACGTGCTTGGTGCGGAGAAGAGCCGTGACTGACATTCTTCTATGTCGGGCATCGAGGCCATGGTGATGACTGCAGAGCTGTGCAAGCTCTGTGACCGCAGCTGGAATCCCGCAACGAGGTTAGTGTAGCAGAGGATGTAGGCTGACGGCGTTGGAGCTGTGCAACGTGAATCTCCAAGCTCAAAAGATTGCAAGGGAAACGCGCAATCACGCGTACAGGCGACTCTACAGTAAATCTACGAATACTCTTAAAACGCCAATCTACTAAGTTACAGTAGGTACCTAGGTATCTATGCTAGGCGTACCCTCGGGGTGAGGTTGTATCCGCTTGGTTATCGATACCATGTGCGCCGGCCCCGTTAGGAGGATAATTACGGGCTAAACAATCTTGAAGTACGGATTACGGGGTACAACGCATAGGTACATAACTCCAAGTGCGCGCGTCGCCTTTCACATGTCGCAGCGCGGAGTTCTGAACTTCTGACAATAGACACTTCCGTATATCCGAATAGCTTCGTGATCTCGTCATCTCAACTTTCGTACAACATTTGCAACCTTCAACAGACGACTATTGGTTCCTTGAAGAGTCGAAGCGCGTGGGCACCACGGTCTCGCTCTCACATGCTCAATGCCTGTCGTCATCTACCATACATGTGAGACTTGATATCATGTGGGTGGTGTCGGCATCGCTCATCTGAGGAGCCCGTAGGCATGGGCCTCCGGGAATTCTCGCACCAGCGGAATGGGCATCAAGAGCGCCCGTATTTTGGAGGAATTCTCGGGCCTTGTCTTCTGCTGCTGGTCGCTGTAACGGCAACGTTTTAACAATCCCAGCCATTTGGTACACCACCGCTGAAGGACAGCTAGGAAAGCTCTCTGAATGGGACCTGGAGCAGCTTACCTGCAAAGCCCGCGTAGTCGTGGAAAGAACCGGCGGAGCGGTATACTGAACTGTCCGACAAGTTCTGCCTCTGCGTCTCCAAGGTCTTCCGGGCGAGCAACCGAGTGGAGTAGCATCACCTCTGGTGATGTATGATATTCTGGGACATCAGCAATCATGTCTGGTCTGGGTTGGCGTGGGTATGTATCGTAGAAATGGGGCGTAAGTGCATATAGAAATATAATATGAGTCTAAATAGTAATACTCTATTAATTATACGAATCTTGGTTATGACAAGTGACCGAAGTGTAGCTGGAAGGATGGCGGCGTGCAGTCGGATGGATGGGTCTAACGCCAGACATAGAAATCCTCAGCCACACGGCACCCATAACACGGCCCCCATGGCAATGTGGTTCGGCCCCATCAGTCATTGCCATAAAGAGCGGCTGTGGCGTAGGGTTGACGAGGAGCAACGGCGGGTAAATATGCAAAAAGCGCAAGACCCTGGTTATGACGAGATAGGGATCATAGAGGGGGCGCCATGGGAAACTTGGAACGGGCACGCCGACGCTGGTCGAGCCGTCGCAACGCCATAACACGCCCGTCTCTCCGCGGGTAGACGTACTTTCAGGATACGGGCTGGTTGTCACGGCCAGTGTGGTAATTGATGCAAACAATTCGTATAAGTCACTGCTTGATAACTGACTGCTTGTTGAGAAGTCTGGTGCAAGCGTCATCCGTCTAGCGCTTGCATGCCGACCCTGAAGGAAAACTAAGGCCAGGCTTCTTCTTCGGTCCAAGAGGCGACCCCGGAACGTGGGCGGCAGCCGTCCCTGGGCTTGGGCTCTTCCGACCTGGGCTCGGGCTCCTAGACCTTCCCCCCTCTCCTGGTACAGCAAGAGAGTTCGGCCTCCGACCTGGGCTTGGGCTCCTACGAAGGTTCAAAGTTGGCCCACTTCCCATCATGCCTGGTACCCTAAGCCCCTCCCCACCAAACTGTCTCTTAGTGCCATCCAGGATGAGGTCCCTGACAAGTCCAAGGTTCGGCTTGTCTAGACCTTGTCGTGGAAAGATCGCAGGGTTTTCAGGGAGCTCTGAAGGCCAGGCGACGGCCAGTCCTAAAGGAACAGCGAGGAGCGTCTTTAGGATCTTCATTTTGGCAATAAGGAGTTGGCAAGCAACGTTTGTAGCAGATAACCTGATGCCGAGTAGCCTTAGAAATGAATAAAGAGAGAGTAAAGTAGCAGATAGAATGATGTATAGTATAGGTGTCTGGCACTATATGTAGATTTATTACTAAACGCGGGGGATTTGGAAAGGGTTGACAATTGTCATGGAAGGTAGTAAAGCCAGACGGCATGTCCCAACTTATATTGCCCTAGTCACTGGCTGTCAGTCTGCGGGGGAAAATTGGCCTCTTCCCGAAGCGTAACAACGACATGCATTAAGGTCTACGAAAGTCGGCTCGAGTCCAGTAATGTTTCAGAATACTAGAACTAGCTGGAGCTGCCATGCCGTAGCGTAAACCATATATAAGTGGGAAATGGTTTTGGCTCTAGTGGAGTATGTATCTTTTCACTGACACTCGGCGTAGCTATTCGTAACACTACTTGAGGGATTGTAGGAATACCATGGTCACTTTCATGCGTCCCGCGCCGCATGCATGAGGTCCTTCTTTATGCTAACCCCATGGGCCTAGCTATTGGGATGTGGCTGTGGGGAACACGCTTCTGGTGCCGACTTCAAAAAGTGGGTGTAGATAAGGACCTGTGGTCCCTTAGATACCCTGTCCCCCCACAGATCCATTTAACTGAGTTTTGTCAGTCAATTTCCCAATTCGGGAGTCACGGGTCATGTTATATGGGGGGCCCAAGGTCAGCTCCTTCGATGAATCCGACACGACAGCATGCTCTATGCCAGATCAGCAACTGATATTTCAGCGCCTCAGGCCTAAGTAGAGAATAGGCTGTTCTAATTTACTGGGAACCGAGAGTTGAGTGAGGGAACGACCACGTGACTCTCATTCTTTGCGAATAGTCTTACTTTATGATCATTGTGTAAATAGCTTTGAGTCCGAGCTATCCTTGAGAATCTCTTTCTCTCCTTGGGAACGATCACTTTGTCCAAGTCGCATTTGACCTTGCTCGTGCTCTTGAACCGTCGCAGGTTTATACTCGCGAATGTGGTCTTTAATCTGTAGTACTCTCTACCTTGCCATGTAGCTGCCCTTAACCTTTTAGGAGCACGCGCTAAGGGATTTCCCGGTGATCTGCCGGATCGGACGATTCGCCGGATTCACCGCCAGTTCGCGTCTCCACTTCAATCCTGAATTACTCCACCACCATGGCCCCAATTGATGAAGCGCTTGACTTTCTGAAGTCGTGTGGCACTGTTAACTATGCCAAGACTGCGCGTCAGTTCAATTGCGACGAGACTACCCTGCGACGGCGACACCAAGGCAAACAGAGGTCAAGAGAGGATGCCGACAGTTTGTATAAGTCACGTCTCTCGAAACAGCAGGAAAGGGACCTTGTTGCGTATATTCGCAAGCTTTCATCACGTGGGATTCCACCTACGCTGCCGATGATCAAAGTTTCGCCCAGGATATCGCCAAAATTGAGGTCGGAAAGGACTGGCCGTATAGCTTCGTCCGACGCAACAGCGATGAGCTCGGTTGCACTTGGTTCGACGGTTTCGATATCGCAAGAAAGAGAGCAGACAATGCTTCTAGGTACAGAGCCTACTATGAGCTCGTAAGTAGGTGCCTAAGTCCACCCCTTCATTGCTGATCGTACAAGATTGGCGAGAAAATCGAGAAATACAACATCCTGCCTTGCAACACGTATAATGTGGACGAAAAGAGTTTTCTCCTCGGCGTCATCAATCGTACCAAGAGAGTATTCTCTGTTCATGCTAAAGCAAGGAAAATTGATCGGTGCTGCCCAGGATGGCAACAGATCATGGATCACGTTCTGGCATGTGTCTGTCAAGACCTGACCGCGCTACCCCGTTTCTCATCTACCAAGGCAAGCCAGGGCAAGTTCAGGACTCCTGGCTCACGGAGTTTGATCCGGAGCACCAAGCGGCGTTTTCACAACCTCAGAAACGGGTTGGACGAACCATGAACTTGGAAAGGAATGGCTCATTGGTGTTTTCGACCGGTTCACGAAAGAAAAGGCGCGAAACGGCCGAGATTACCGCCTCCTGATCACCGACGGACACTCTAGTCATGTCAATATGGACTTCCTGGAGTGGTGTGACCAGCATCGGATAATCGTTGCCGTGTTTCCGCCGCATTCCACGCACAGGCTGCAGCCCCTTGATGTGTCCCTTTTTGGCCCTCTTTCGACCGCATACACCAACCAGCTCATCCAGTGGACTGCAAAGACGCAGGGACTCATTAGGCTATCGAAACGCGAGTTCTGGTCCTTATTTTGGAACGCATTCGGGTCATCATTCTCGGCGGAGAACATCGCAAGTGGGTGGAAACGGACCGGACTCCTCCCATTTGACCCTGAAGTCGTGTTGTCGCAGATCACGGAGAAAATAGAAGATGAGTCTGAGTCTGGCGACGGCTCCGTTGACTCGCTCGCCCTTCAGCAGCCTACTGCTCGGGATTTGCGCCGACTTGTCGACAAGGTAGTCGATGGATCCTCGAAAATGCTAGCCGAGACAGTCGGAAGCTCAAAAGTACTCTCGAAAGTCTCCAATCTCAGAACGAATTGCTTCGATATGAGAATCAGGGACTTCGCGAGACTATCTTTCACGAAAAGCAGCGCAGAATGCGCGGTAAAGCTCTGAAGGATTACCTTTTCGATCGTGTAGATCCTAACTCGGCGCAGGTATTTAGCCCTGCAAAAGTGGCCCAAGCGCGCTTGAAGAAAGCAGCCATGGAGACTCAGAAGCAAGAAGAGGCCTTGGAGAAAGAACGACAAAAGTTTGAGCGACAGCAAAAGGCGGCAAACCTCAAAGCCCTTGCTCTGGAGAAGAGAAGGCAGCGAGAGGCAGAAACTGAGCAAAGACGTCAGGTAAAGGAAGCCAGACAACAAGAGCGGGAGAAAAACAGGCAAATACGAAAAGAGCTCAAGCGTAAAAACCGGGAAGCAGTGTCAGAAATGGGATCCGGACCCTTTGTGGCTCCACAAACTCGCGAGAAGAGTCCGGGTGTTCGAGACGAGATTGTCGTCGCCATTCCGGCTCCACCAGAACCGACGACAGCTCCGGAATACTCAAAGTCGCTAAGCATTAAGTTACGTAAAGATCCAAAGCCGGTCTTGGCCATTTCCTCACGTCCCAAAAAGCCATTATTGGCTGTCGAGAGCGATCGGGAGATGGTAGTCGCAATTCGGGGACTTGCGCGATCGGGACGCTACAGGAGACGACCACGGTGGCTTGATGACTGCGAAGTAGATTGAATGGCATTGCTAGGCATCTTTCTTGCTTCTGCTTTAATTTGAGATTGTTTCATATCATTTTCGTGGAGTTTCACTCAAATCTTCACCGGAATGCAAGGGAAGCAAAATCCGGCGAATCATCCGATCCGGCAGATCACCGGGAAATCCCTTATAGCCCCCCGCTTTTGGTCCGTCCATTCGGCAGAGCAGTCAGCCAAGGCGTTAACTTACACCCTTTGCAGTGGGATGCGATGAGCATGACTTGTGTATAGGGACCTTATTTACCCCTAGTTGTCTAGGACATCAAGAGGTATCTATACCATATAAACCCCCTCGATGTCCTACTAGTAAGTTATTCCAAAGCACTGACTCTGCTGACCCCTTGGGTCATATTATTAGTGGCCCCTGTCGACATCCCTGAACCGAGGACGCCAGGGTTCCTAGTAGAATCGATACACAATTAGCTGGGTACGATATCTTTTTCATACTCAGAGTGTCCGTCGTCAGCTATCATATTTCGCTTGGTCAGCTTGACTCTTCTATTAGTGGGCTCTGTCAATTGACATGGAGGGAGGAGTCGGCCTGATCACATACATACTCAGACGGGCGCCCACGTATGGGCTGTGCTTTATGCACTATGAGAGAATAAATACGTCGTGTTGACGAAATCGGGTCAACCCACATTTAGCTCTAGAATTTTCATATACGCAGGACTTTTGGGTGAGGGCGATAGAGGCCTCTTTCCTATATATATGAATGCGTCCAAATCCCGTGCGTTTAGTGAGAGTCAACCCAAAGCCATATATCAACATATAGTGCCAGACGCCTGCTACACACTCTTTTTATTAGTTTCTGAGGCTACTCGATATTAGGTTATCTAACAGTCTTTTCCACTGCCCATTGTCGCACTGGCTAGGCATTATTAGCCATGAAATTTCGAACCCGAGCTCTTTCTCCTCTACCTCTTTTACTGCTTCTTCTATTCCGCCTAGTTGGCGTTTCCCAAGGCCATAGTCTCGCCGACCCGGTACCATTTGCGGGCGGCTTTAGATCGTACTTATCAGCACCAAATATCAGCCAAGGACGCCACTCTCGACGGGATGAAGCTACCGGAGAAGACGGGAAGCTAATACAAACAATCACCGAAGCACAAAAAGATGTCAAGACCTGGACAGAACAGGCTGAGTCGGCCGACACGCCTGAGAAACTTAAAGAAGTACATGAGGAGGCCGAAAAAGCAGCGAGTAAAGCAAGTGACGCGATGAAAGAGCTGGCAAGATTATCTAACGACGCGGCCCAACAAGGTGTTCAGACGTTCAACCAGGGGTGGGACACATTTGGCAAAGTATTGACCGACAGGACGGGTGCCATTATGATTGGCTACGCGACCTTATTTGCCAAGTATGAAAAGGCCATTAACGAAGATAAAGCGCAACTCGAAAATCTTCTTGGCAAAATAAGCAATGCGGACACATATAAAGAGCATATCGATCCTTTTCACCTAAGCAGTGCTAAACTTGGAATCCAAGTTTCAGGTGCTCTTGGGTTTCTCGAGGACAAACAGCGACTAACTACGGAGGCGCCCGATTCATACTGGCGGGATAAAGTGGAAAAAAAAGAAGATGCAGAGGCTCGTGCCCTGCTTGTTTTGCAACAAGGGCAGAATGTTATAAAACAGGTATACGACGGCATGAAGCTACAAGTAGACAACTTTGTCGGCGGTATGCTTGATAACTTTATGGTTATCAACAAAATCAGATCAAAAGTGCGCGGTTATCAAGACGCGGATGAGGGCGACGACCAGAACACAGGCATGCAAAACATCGATCAGGAAGCCGATGACATACTGGTCGCAATTAAGGATGCATTATGGGAGCTGTCGCCTGCAGCGCCTTTCAAAGATCTATACGACAAGCTTACAAACGATAAGGAGGTAGGGGTGTGGGGATGGTTAGGAGTAACCTTTGAAATCGGCCTCGAAATCCTCGCCTGGGTGCCCACGCCGGCTGCCCCTGCTATCCGAATACTTAAGGTCGGACGAACAGCATTCAAGGTGATGAAGTTGATTAAAAAGGCCCAAAAACTTATTACAAGAACGAAAAAGCTCTGTGGAAGGACTAAGACGATCGAGCATGTTGCAACGGCCGTCGAAACTATTCAGACGCTGCTAGGAAAGTTCACGATGGGTCTAAATCTGAATGGTCTCCTAGACCAACCGAAGCCGGAAGGTCCCTCCGAAGAGGAACAGAAGAGCCTACTGGAACTTGTCAAGCTGACCCAGTTGGTTAAGGTGCCTAAAAGGGGGAAACTAAGCGAAGACGAGCTAAAAACTGTGCTCGGTAAGATCAGTGAGGGGTTGAAAGAAGGTGACAACATCGGGAAAGCCATGAAAACCGTTGTTTGCAAGAAAGTCAAGCCGGTGCTGTTGAGTCTGGTTGGTGGAGGTGGGAGAAACCTATGTGGGGGACTACAGACCGACTCGTCGAAGCCCACGGGAAAGAGTAACGGAAAGAAACCCCCCATCCCAACGAAGACCAACCCCCAAAAAGGCAACGGCAACAGCAACGGCAAAGGCGGGAAGAAATCGAGCAACAAAAAGTTGGGAGGGTTTCTACTAGCTGGAACTACAAAGCGAGAGTGTAACGGGCTGAGCCCGTGAGGGTCTCGGCTCCGCTCTCGACAAGACCCACCGGAGCTCCGCTTATAAGCTCGTGCCATCTTCGAGAGCTTTCCTTTCTTTTCTTTTCTTCTTCTTTTCTCCTTAGCTTTAGGATACTCGTCGCAGTCGCTCAGCTAGTTGTCAACACACTCAGTTGAGACCGTTACATTATCCTAAAGCTCCGCTTTCATCGTTAAAGCCTTTGATCACAATCAATTGGCAGCGCTGTTCAGTTCCCTTTGTGGGTACGCGGAGTGGCAGTAGCTTGGGCAATCCTGTGTGGAACGCCCGCGACGAAAGTGCGTGTGTGTACGGCGCCAAAGCCAGCTTGGCTCGCGTCGCGTAGCTCTCATCTCCCGAGCAAAGGACGTGGAGCGTCAATCTGCTCTCCGTACGGCGTGCGGTTGAGCGAGAAGTACGTGATTGCTGCTTGGCTCCCAGTGTGGACGGCAGCAGCTGGACTAGAAGCCCTGTGCAGAACGTCCAGCCGTGTAGGAAGGAGCCTTCGAGGCGTTGATAGCGTTCGACCGTTGTCGAGATATCCCTTCCGTATCAGACTTGCTGTGTGATCAAGTCGCCCTCAGTCCTGAGAGACGAGGAGAAAATCTTCAGTCATGGAGGCAATCGATTCCCAGCAAGGTTCTTTTGAGCCTCAATCGATGATGCAAGCCCTGGCTGCAGTGATGGACAAACTAGAAAGTGTGTGTGCAAGCCAAGAGGCCGAACGCGAAGAGATGCGATCGCAGATCCGAATCCTCCAAACAGCCGTCTCAACTCCGACTCCGGCAAATGAACCAGTCGCTCCTATCGAACCGATGTCCGACAACACGCCTCAATCGATCGAGACATCCGAAAGAATCCCATCAAAGAGGGTAAAACCAACCTTGCCTGATCCGCCGAAATTCGATGGAACCAGGAAAACTTCCGTCCCTGGTTCTTAGAGATGAAAGCGAAATTGGCTGTGGACCGACAGGCATTCGACAATAAAGAAGCACTCTTCGCCTATGTGTACTCCCGGTTGGCGGGAACAGCCCAGAACATGGCCGCTGCTTATTACGAACAGGGCGGTATCGATGGTGCTCGCTCCCCAGATCTGTTTCTCGACTACTTGAACCGTCGGTACGGGGACCCGAACGCAAAGGCACGAGCACTGGATCGACTTCGATCGTTGAAGCAGAAGCCTGATGAGAGTTTCGCCAGTTTCTTCCCAAAGTTCGAGAAAGAGCTTGCCGATAGTGGCGGTGGCGAGTGGGCCGACGTGGTGCAAATCAATTACTTGGAAGGAGCAATTAATAATAGGCTCAAGTCGAGTCTCGTCAGTGCCGTCAGTCTCCGAAGGATTTCAACAGCTACGCCGAGCTACTCTTGACGATTGGCTCGCGCCTAGATAGCCTCAATTTCCACCAACGACAACAAGGCCGCGAGCAGAGGTCAAGAAAGGAGTATGGTCGTTTATCCGAACCGCTCGAGTCCCGACAAAGCCCCGTCACCCGGATCGCCAACCACGTCGTCCCCCCCGTCCGATGATCAGATGGATTGGGAACCCGTGAAAGCAAATCGGTTGATAAACGGCAGGAGGGCCCCGGAGGAAAAGCAATTTGTTCCGTTGGAGGAGCGCAAATGTTACGAGTGCGGGAAGCTTGGCCATCTTGCGGCCAAGTGTCCGGGAAGGAGCGGCGGCAGCAGAGAGTCAAGGTCCGTGTCGAAGAGAAGACAAGAAGCTCGAGAGCAAAGCACCAAGAGCCCGCGGAGAGTTCTAGCGGGGATACCTCCGATGACCATTCGGAAAACGAGTAGCTCCTGACGAAAATCGCCGTCAGGAGCGCGCAAAGGCTGAGGCGGAATGGGCAACTCAGAAGGACGAGATGGACTGTGAAGGCCTCTACGTAAATTTCGGTATCAATCGAGAGTATTTCACCACGGCCTTCGTTGACTGTGGTTGCCTGTGTTATGGGACCATCAGTGAGCGCCTTGCCCGCAAGCTTCACCTGCCGCGTATTCCGATTAAACCTCGAGCGTTGGAGCAGGTCAACACATTCTCACCCGAGGCCATCTGTGCCGTGACCTACTTCGACTTCGATATCGACGGGTACCAGAAGAAAGAGCTTTTTCTACGTTGTGCGAGACCAGACCGATCCTGTGATTCTGGGCAAGAAGTGGTTGAACCAGGAGGATGTCACCTTGCGATTATCGCAGAACCTCTTGCATATCGGGACGCACGACCATTGGGTGAAAGGCCGAGACCCGAAGGAGGAGGAACGGTGCAACATACGAGGACAGGCGGCGTTCGTGTTCGCCGGAATGGTTCGCCGAGCAAGAAAGTTCAAGCATCGAGACGATGGAGTGCGGATCTTCGCCGCAAGCCTGAAAGACATTGAGAAGGCATTGACTCCGAGGAAGAAGTCAGACCCGAGAGAAGCTGCCCCGTCACTCCCACGAGTCCCTATCCGTCTTCGCCCGCGACCAAGCGGACCACCCCCCCCCGCGTCGTCGGGGGTGTGATCACAAGATTCAGTTAGAGAGGGGTCCTGATGAAAAGGAAAAAGAACCGCCGTGGGGACCATTGTACGGCATGTCACGAGAAGAGCTCATTGTTCTGCGAAAGACTCTCACTGAGCTACTCGACAAGGGTTTCATTCGAGCAAGTAGTTCTCCAGCGTCAGCACCAGTTTTGTTCGTGAGGAAGCCCGGTGGTGGTCTGCGCTTTGCGTGGACTATCGAGGATTGAATGCGATCACCAAGAAAGACCGATCTCCTTGCCGTTGATCGAGGAAACTTTGCGGTCGCTGTCCAAGGCCAAGTGGCTCACCAAACTTGACGTTATCGCAGCATTTCACAAGATTCGCGTCGAGGAGGGAGACGAGTGGAAGACAGCATTCAGAACACGTTACGGACTCTACGAATGGCTTGTCACGCCATTCGGGTTGACGGGTGCTCCCGCAACGTTTCAGCGTTACATAAACCACACGTTGCGAGATTTCCTCGACGAGTTCTGTTCCGCTTACATTGACGACATCTTGATCTACTCGAGCGGTTCGCTCGCAGATCATCGCAACAAAGTCAGGCAGGTCCTTGCTCGACTGCGAGATGCAGGCCTGCAGATTGATATCGACAAGTGTGACTTTGAGGCAAAGAGTGTCAAGTACCTGGGCTTCATCGTCGAAGCCGGGAAAGGTATCCGCGTGGACCCGGAGAAGGTGCAGGCAATTCAGCAGTGGCAGCGACCCCGTTCTGTCAAAGGCGTCAGAAGCTTTCTGGGTTTGCCAACTATTACCGGCAATTCATTCCCAGATTCTCCAACATCGCCGCGCCTCTAACGGCGTTAACAAAGAAGGATGCGGTGTTTGCGTGGTCGAAGGAGTGCGACAAGGCCTTCGAGGAGTTGAAGGCTCTTCTGACCAGTGCGCCGGTCCTTGCGCAATGGGATCCGGATAGAGAGACGATTGTGGAGACGGATTCATCCGGTTATGTCACAGGAGGGGCGCTCTCGCAAAAGGGCGATGACGGCATCATGCGGCCTGTGGCCTTCTTCTCAAAGAAAAACGCACCGGCGGAGTGCAACTACCCAATCCACGATAAAGAGCTGCTGGCGATCATTCGCTGCCTTGAGCATTGGGACGCCGAATTGAGGAGTGTGAAGTCCTTTACCGTTTTGACGGATCATCTCAACCTCCGTTACTTCACCAAGAAGCAGCAACTGAGTGAACGTCAGGCGCGATGGGCTGAGACGCTATCGCGGTACAGCTTCACCATCAAGCATCGACCGGGCAAAGAAGCCGTCGTACCGGACACGCTGTCTCGACGAGAACAGGACATGCCGCACAGCGCCGAAGATGATCGGTTGCAAGGACGACGTGTTCAGCTGCTGCAACGTAACAAGGGTGGCCTGGTGACAAAAGTCAAGAGCGGTTATGTCACCAAGGGCGACACGGATCAACCCGATGACGCAACAACTGACCAAGACGACTCAATCGAAAACCCTTTCTCGGACCCGGAACTGCAGAAGTTATGGGACGAAGGTGTCAAGCACAATCGTTATTGGCTCATCCGAAAGGCCGTACAGCAAGGCGAGAGGCGTCTGCCGTCGCATTGGGGACTGCCCGTGATGCTCTCGGAATGCTCGATTGACGATGGACAGCGGCTCTGCTGGCGAGAGCGAATTTGGGTGCCGAACCACGAACCCTGCGCACGCGGCTTATGCAGGAGACGCATGACTCAACGCTTGCAGGACACCCCGGACGGGACATGCTGAAGTCCTTGTTGAGCCGCAAGTTTTATTGGCCAGGCCTCGATTCAGACGTGCGTCAATTTGTGAGAAATTGTGATGTGTGTGGCCGAAGCAACATTTGGCGAGAGAAGCGTCGCGGTTTATTGAAGCCGCTACCTATTCCAGACAGGATCTGGTCGGAGCTGTCAATTGACTTTGTGACAGACCTGCCACCAACCAAGTCGAACGGTTCGACCAACCTTATGGTCGTGACGGACAGACTGTCCAAAAGTGTCGTTCTTGAGTCATTGAAGGACATCACGGCCGAGACGACGGCCAGAGCATTGCTACGGAACGTGGTGCAACACCATGGCGTGCCGCGCGCGATCGTCACTGACCGTGGCACGCAATTCACCAGTAGACTATGGCAGAGGCTCTGCGAGCTGCTACGCGTGAAGCAAAGATTGTCTACGGCGTGGCATCCCGAGACTGACGGTGCAACAGAAAGGGCGAATCAGGAAGTCGAGAGATATCTGAGGATCTTTGCTGCTTATGCTCAGGATAACTGGGAAGAGCTGTTGCCAGCGGCCATGATGGCCATCAACAATCACAACTCGACGTCGACAGGCCTGAGCCCGTTCTTTATCACGCATGGGTATCATGTTGACCCGATACAAGTCAAGGAGAAGTTACGGACGGACGGAAGGTCCCCAGTGACCAGGGCTGAAAGCATTGTGCAACGATTTCGAGAGGCAACGGAATGGGCCCAGGCGGCAATTGCGTCAGCGCAAGAGCAGCAAGAGAAGAACGCCAATTCGCGAAGACAGCCGTCAGACCAGTTCAAGCCTGGAGACAAGGTATGGCTGCGACTTCGCAACATCCGATCCAATCGGCCATCCAAGAAGCTCGATTGGCTGTCGGCCAAGTACACCGTCCTGGAGACCATTGGGTCACACGCGTGCAGGCTGGACACGCCTCCGGGAATACACAACGTGTTCCACGTGTCGCTCTTACGCTTAGCAGCGGACGATCCGCTACCGTCACAGACGTCGGATGACTACCGCCCACCGGCCATTTTGACGGACGATGGCGAGCTGTGGGAAGTGGAAGAGATTCTGGACAGGAAGAAAGTCGGGAGAGAGTGGAAAGTGTTGGTGAAATGGGTCGGATGGATAGGTCCGACGTGGGAGCCAGTCAAGTACGTCGCAGACACAATAGCACTGGCTAGGTATGAAGAAGTTCATGGGAAAGTTGGATCGAAACCACCCCAATCGAAACGATCGAAACGGGGGGAGGGGAAGGGGGGGGGTTATTGTAACGGGCTGAGCCCGTGAGGGTCTCGGCTCCGCTCTCGACAAGACCCACCGGAGCTCCGCTTATAAGCTCGTGCCATCTTCGAGAGCTTTCCTTTCTTTTCTTTTCTTCTTCTTTTCTCCTTAGCTTTAGGATACTCGTCGCAGTCGCTCAGCTAGTTGTCAACACACTCAGTTGAGACCGTTACAGAGAGGAGGAGAAGAAGCAGCTGTTTGATGATGTTTTGGCCTTATCCAAGAGGTCCACGGATAACCAGGAGGAGATAGACTTGGATCGTACCCTCAGCCTCCTTGACCAAGCCGCGGAAGATCTCTCCAAGTTAGACGAAGATGCTGAGGCTCACAAGCGAGACGAAGACGAAGAAGACCTGGATGGGCTCTCGTTCTTGGATAATGACGAGCTTCTAGAGGGTTTTGCCGCCCTCCTCAAGCCGAATTTTACAGACGACTCGAATGACGAGACAGACGATTCGATTAACGAGATAGATGGGGAACTATTGGCACGTGCGTCCAGTACTTAGACCAAGAATTCCACTGCATGTCCTAACTATGGGCTGCGACAAGACCTTTTGCCGTGGTGGGCTACTGCTGTAAGGCTTTCGCGCATAAATAGACGTCTTAGATAAAAGACAGCTATCCGAGACATTACAGAGGAGAAGCCGTAAGAAATTAGAGGGCCGTGATATATAAAAATAGCATATTTATTTACGCTAGAAAGCAAATAACGAGGCAATTAATAATTCTCTTATCTATTATAGACTATTAGTTTTTACTATAACTAAATAATAGGCTATAAAATAAAATAAAAACTTAAGAGATATATAGTAAGAAAAATAAAGTCTTATAAATCAAGGGAAAAAAGTACTTTATTAGGGATGCTAGGTGTTAGTTAGACCTATCGTAACTAGCGATAAATATATAGTAATGTTCGCTATATCTAGCTAAAGCCCTCCCGTAACTCTAGACGGTCGTAAGATATCCTATCTAAGTAGTAAGAGTAAAAGGCTATCCTTTTATAATTATCTAGGCATTAGATCTACCTTATATATAGATAGGTCTAACGCCTCTATCTAGTATAGGAGATAGTGCCGGATCTACCTACTTCTAGGTAGGTCCTATTTATATCTTATATATAATAGCTAAAAGTTATAAAAATACTATTTAAGCTTTTAGTTCTTATAAAAAAGATATAAAGGTATATATTAATTTAAAAAAAAATTTATGTAAATAAAGGAAAGTATTAAGCTAGTAAAATACCGCTATACTATATAAAATAAGGGCACCCCTAGTAGAGGTATTACTAACGCGTATTATAGGCCCTTTCTTATCCTAATATAACTCCTAGGTTAATAGCTATATCTTTTATAGGGCTAGCAAGCTACCTATAGGACTAATAGGGCCTTATCTAGTAAACAGATAGGATTTCCTATATAGTTAAGGAGGCATAGGCAACCCCCCTAATTCTTTAGATTTAGGCTATCAGCTACCCGCAGCGCATCATAACCTCCCTAGGAGTCGAACAATAGACCAACCAGCTAGCGCAGCTTCCGGAATAGGTTTTTAACCCTCACTGATTCGCTTAGCGGGGACCCGCAACCTGGCTCATAACTATTAAGCTAGTAAAATACCGCTACACTATGCAAAATAAGGGCACCCCTAGTAGAGATGTTACTAACGCGTATTATAGGCCCTTTCTTGTCCTGACAGAAAGTTATCTAAATTTAAGGATAAAAGTAAGTACTATAAGTACTATACTTCTATATTTCTTTCTCCCTCTTCTATTTGATTACTCTTCTTCATATCCTTACAGCACTTATAATAAGGTTAGAAATTATCACGTTATTTTGCTAGGCAAAAGTAGAGTGCACACTCCAGCAGAGGATGCTGCAAGTGACTGTTATAATTGATAGCTTTACATGTAACAGAAATTCCGTACAGCCGAGATCTTGATGTCCCCTCTTTTACCCCTCTTTTCCAGCCGTGCAGGCCATTCCGTCTTATCTTTTGCCACGTCTATAGGAGTCTATAGGAAGCCGTCGCCACGTCTTTCTTCCCCTCTCTTCCCCTCCTCAGCTCTCTGCACATCCTTTTAGCTCCTCCTATAGCCTCTCTTGCTAAGAGACATCCTCTAGACCTGCAGAATCTCGCCACGCTTTGCGACAGATGCAGGTGATCGTGTGACTTGACCTGTGCATCTCCATCCTCATTCGCCCATCCAGCCGTCAAGCTGAAGCATCCCACGTACGGTGTCTTCCACGCGGCCGGAGCCTATTGCCCGGAAGGTCCGACTCAGGTAAACAGACTTCGCATACGATGGTACGATCTCAGGGCATGGTATTTAATAACAGTTGACGGCTGCCACCAGGTGGCCGGCGCAAAGGGTACGCCCACGGCCTTTGGCTCAGTCCCCCAAACTTGTTCAGCATGGGCCGCCTTTCCAGTGACGGTACTCTGCTCCTTCTCGCTATCGCAGTGGTGCTAGGCTTTGTTCGAGTAAGAGATACTTGATGCCGCTGCCTCGTCCGGTCGCTTAAAGCTGCAGACTGTCTACCATGTCTTTCGAGTGCCAACTTCCCGCATCCCCGGGCCGTGGTATTCAAAGTGGACGAGGCTTGTTCTCGACTTCCACTTCCTCAGCGGCTCAAGGTGCCACTATGTGCATGCTCTTCACCGGCATTACGGTCAGTCCACCATGTCAACAGTCCGAACGGAGGCATGCCAACTGAGCGCCTAATTATAGGCCCTATTGTCCGCATCGGCCCCAATGAGGTCGACATTATAGATATCGAGGCCGTGAAAACCATATACGGCAGCAGGGAGACATTCCGCAAGTCCCAGTTCTACCGCAGGCTGGCCGTGCCGGGGCAACAGTCGCTCTTCAACACGGTTAACGTCGACTTCCATCGCCGGCACCGAAAGCTCCTAGCAGGGCCCATGTCGGACTCGTCGCTGAAGTGGGTGATTGTTCACGTAGAGGCCCGTCTGGCGTTGGCCCTCTCCAGGATAGGTGAGGAAATGAAGTCGCGAGGCGCGGCAGACGTCTTCAAATGGTGGTTATTCATGACGACGGACACTATCGGCGAGCTGACGTTTGGCGACTCGTTCCGCATGCTGGAGCTTGGTCATGTAAGTTGCATCGGTCCGTTGCAGACGCCGCTAGGTGCTGAGCCGCGCCAATAGAAGAACGACTACGCCCGTGATTTGGAGCAAGACAGCCGAGTTGGCGCCATCCGGGCCACCTTCCCGTCCATGGTTGGACTCTGCAGAGTCGCTCCGTTTCCTATACTTGGGCGGGCATACCGAGCCAGCGAGAACCTGACTCGTTATGCAAGCGACTTGCTGGAGCGGCACCAGTGGCTTCAGGCTGTCGACCCGGACGAGGCGCAGCGTACGTTCTTCTCCAAGCTCTTCAGCGCCTCAGAGGATGGCAAAATGCCGTTCAACGAGATCCGCGACGAGGCCCAGAACTTCATCACGGCGGGTAGCGACACGACGGCGAATTCGCTGACCTACTTGACCTGGGCCGTGTGCCGCAACCCGGACATTCGAGCGAGGCTGGTCCGGGAGCTACGGACGCTGCCGCCCGACTTTACCGAGGCTCAGCTACGCAGCCTGCCCTTCCTTGACCAGGTCATTAGCGAGGCGCTGCGCCTATACTCGGCGGCCCCATCCGGCCTGCCTCGGCTGGTGCCTCCGGGCGGGGCCGAGCTTGCGGGACACTGGTTCGCAGCGGGCACCGAGGTGTGCGCGCAGGCATTCAGCATGCACCGCGATCCCGTCATTTTCCCGCAGCCGGACGAGTTCCAGCCCTCGCGATGGGCATCGCCCACAAAGGCCATGAGGGAGGCCTACATGCCCTTTGGCCGGGGCGCCCGAGGTGAGTGTCGAACGCCTAGAGCAATAGGCCTTGCTGACGACTGGGCCCCAGTCTGTATCGGGAAGCACCTCGCTCTCATAGAGCTTCGGCTGGCCGCCGCCCGCTTCTTCCTGACCTTCCCCGAGGCGCGCATGTCGTCGCTCGAGGGCATGTGCGACGGCGACATGAAGCCAATGGTCCACCTTTTGCTGTCTCCATCAGGTGGGCGGTGCTTGATTCAAGCCTAGATAGGTAGCCCTCCATGGACATGGAAAGATGAGGGTGAGGAGGGTGATGTGTCAAGAGCAGCTCTTCAACGCTCAACCGAGCATCGAAGTGATGGTTCGTCAAGATTGCTGATATTCTTATAAGCATGATATGATGATAGGGAGTGGGTCGCGACCTCGTCAAAGAAGCACAGCAGGAAGCTGCTTACTGCACACCTCACCAAGTGCTCCACAGCGCAAAGGGCACTAGGCACAGCGTGACAGTCCTCCACCCACCAGCAAACCCACCCGGACTCTATTCCAGAAGCCCGCAGTCCCGTCCAAGCCCTCCGTAATCCCAAGCAGCGGCAGCCAGCTCGACCTCCAAGCTGATCCCAAGAGGAGCGTCTATACGAGCCCCCATCAGGCCTGGTGCTGGCTGTCGATATCGTCTTCATGCACGGCCTGACAAGCAATCTACACGGCACTTGGTGCTGTGCCGATGGTCGTGGATCCGAGCTGCACTTGCCAGTGAGCTCGACATCCCAGATGCACGGATGCTCAGCTTTGGTTACGATGCCGATATCGTGGACTGGAGCAATTCGGCCACGCCGGGAACCTTCTAGGGAGGTCGTCCGTTTCAGGGCAAAGTCAGAGTCTGAAGACCGCAGCTTGATCTTTGTCAGCCTCGGCGGCCTTGTTGTGCAGGATGCCTCATATCTCTCCAGATCGAGCCCGGAAGCCAGTCTGCGAAAGCTGGAGCCACGGATATACATATAGCGATTGCACTGTCGAGCCCAGAGTTGAGGAGATGCTTGCGGACACGTCGCGTGCCATATTTTCCACATGGGCTTCGCAGCATTCGCCGACGCCTCCCATACCCATTGCTAGTTTGCGAAGCTGGTTACTATGGAACCAGGGCAATGCAGGACCGTCTGCAAGAAGTGGCGAGCAGAATCCTCGTCCTCGGTTGGTACAAATCGTGGATGTATGATCGTGGTGCCATCGTTTCGTCCATGGGGCCTTGGCCACACAGCATTTAAGGTGGATCAACCTTGGTAGATCATGTACTAGCCAAAAGCACGAGGCGCTTGGTTGAGCAATACTAATTACCTAAAATTTATACGAGTTGAAAATGGCAAACTCCCTAGATAGCCGAGGTATGGGGTTTATGTAGTGCGAAGTAGGTAGACCAAACTACAGGGTAGGCTGACACAGGCGGCTAATTCTGCCGCGCGCCCCGTCAGGGAATTAAACTGCGTCATGAGACGCGCCTGTGAAACCTCCTAACAAAGCCAGCCTTCTCGACCCTTCGACAACACCGCGTCGTCCTGCTCCCGCAAAAGCTCGGATGGCTTCCCTCGTCACCGCCTCATCATGCCTCACGCCTTGAGCGCCGCGACGCCCTTCGGCTCGACACTCTTTTCCCTCTTTGCGCTGCTCGCCATCTCCCTGGTGGTGCTGCTCATCCTCCGACACTATCTGCCTCTCCGCTCGACTCCGGCCTTTTACCTCGTCCCCATCTTCTTCGCCCTCTGGCTCCCCTCCATCGTGGTCATCCTCGTCCCCATAGATCTCGCCTCGAGCGCGGCGACCGACGATGAAGCCTCCCGCGGCGTGTGGCTACCTCAACGAGTCGTCTTGGTGTCGTGGAGGATCACGTATTGGCTAACCTTTGCTCTAACTTGGTGCGCACACTCGCGCGATGCTGTCTCGTCGCATTCTAACGTCTATTTTTCCAGGTTTATCCTCCCGATCCTGGGAGAATACTCGGACGCTGGATATCGCGACCCAAACGACAAGCTGAGATACTCGCTTCGACAGAATGCACAGTTCTACGTCGCGTGTGCCGGCGCGGGCATCGCCGGCTTTGTCTACATCGCCATCGTCTACAAGCTCACGTTCGAGTCGCTCAAGGCTCTTGTCATGGCTCTGGCGTACTGCTGGGGCTTGGTCCTCGCCATCTATCTCATGGGCCATGGGTTGGTGTCGATCCCGAGGCGCCTCATCCGCAGCGCCAGCATCAGCGGGAGCCTGCGGCGGCTGCAGTCCAGGGCACCCAAGGCTCTCGAAAAGATGCAGGATTCTGTCGAGACTCTGCAGGAAATCGTGGCCCAAGTCTCCGAGCTCGGTCGTCGCAAGGTGGGCAGTGCAGTGGACTTCCAGGACTGGATCGAGGAGCTGCAAGAAATGGCCGGTGTTGCGCGCAACCAACCTCCGTCCTTCACACCCGACACCGACTCTCACAATCGAATTATACCGACCGTCATTACTGAAAAGTTTCTCGCTGACTTGACCAGGAGGCTCGTCCGCGCACGTCATGCGAGGTCCCGATATGCCGACGAATGGAACCGCTTGATCCAGGAAGCGAGCGAGACGCAAGCAATCCTTGACTCGGCCGCGTCCAAGAACCTTGATTTCGGCCAAGCCTCGCCCCACGCAGGGCCGTGGGCTAGGACGCAAATCCTGACGCCGTATGCCCGATACCTCTGCTACTATCACATCATGCCGCATACGCGCCTGGCTCTTGGCGGCTTCCTCGCGCTTGCTTCCGCCTGCGTCCTGTGGTCCGAACTGGTCAAGTTTCCTTTTCCCAAGCTGTCTGTCATTCGCCTGAGCGTCATCCACAACTGGGTCGGCGACGAGGCCCAGGTCGGGTTTGCCGAGCAGGTCATTTCCGCCCTCTGGATCTGCTACATGTGTGCCGCTGCGCTCATCTCCATCACCGAGGTCAAGGTGTGGCGAGGCCGCGCGTTGGTCAAACGGAACACGGCCTACGAGTCGGCGTTCTGGTATGCCTCGCAGGTGGCCAAGCTCTGCATGCCCCTGTCGTACAACTTTATGACGTTTCTCACGTCCGAGGTCTATTCCAAGACGACGTTTTACGACTTCCTCGGCAGCCATATTGACTTTACAGCCTTGGGCCGCTGGTTCGATGATCTCTTCCCCATCATCCTCTTGGTCCCCGTCTTCGCCACCCTCTTTGGGCTCTACGGCAAGGTTAAGCGTCTGTTGGCCGGAGTGGGCTTGGCCGACGATGAAGACGACGACGACGACGAGGGGAACCCCTCGGGCTACAGCACAGCATCCTGGCGCGAAGGGCAAATACTCATACAACAAGAGCTGCAAGGAAACTCGCTGCATCAGCGGCGCGAAGAGGCGGCCGTCCGGCTCACCGCAGCCAACACCAACGGAGCCCGTCCCCACCCCGTCCTGTCCGTCCCGCCCGCGAGGGACGTGGATGTCCCGTCCGCCCGCTCCTCGCCCCGGCCCTCTGCCACGGCCCCACGGCCCGGTCAGCCGTCGCGCGCGTCGTACTCGGACGAGCCGCCCGAGGACGACAACATCTTCCAGATCCTCGGCCACCGTATGAAGAACACAATCGACACCATCGAGACGCCGCAGTGGCTGCAGGAGATCGGACAGGGCATCAAGAAGCCAAAGTGGATGGGCGGCGACGGCGACGTGCCGTCCTCGGGCCGCGGCGGGCGGAGCGATTCGGACATCAGAAGGTGGTTTGGCGACGCGGGGCAGATTCGCCTGTGACAGCAGCCCCTTGCCCCTATGGTTCGTCACCCTTGGTCGCGACGATGCTAATACTGTTTTTATCGACTTGAAAAGCCTGTCCCGTCTTCTTGGGGCGGGCAACCGCTGCATGGTGTGAGGCGTTTTGAAAGTGCCGGGAAGAACGATGGGCTTGCGGTAGACATATCCTTGGGCTTGGTATTATTGCTATTCAATAGATGTAACTGTCAACTGTCTCCACACCTGATACCGTCCAACCTGTCATTCTGTAGTGAATTCGTAGTGTGACAACAGGACTTATACCCAGTCATGCTCTGTGATCGTCAATCGTGAATCGTGAACGCGTGGCATGGCGTATGTGCAGACTGGAGATCTCTACTTCCGCGCCGCATGTTCTTTCCGGTCCCCCCTCCCTACAAATTTCCTTGCGCCCCTACACGCGCATGCATCTAGCAGGCTTCTTCAAACATTGGAACCCTTATGGTGAAAGAAAAAGGGGAGAGGCGGCAGCCGCAGGCGATGCTAGGACCGAACGGGCGAGCTGATGGAGTTCCAGGTGTGGGCCTTGCTCATGGTCCTCTTGCGCAGGTGGAACATGATTTCCCGCTCCATCTTGTCAATGTTCTTCTCGAGGTCCTCGTCGTCCTTTGCGTACTGCGCCTCGCGCCGGCGGTCGAACCACCACCAGGAGAGAACAATGGCGGCGGTGAGGGGGATGGTGACGGCGAAGTAGATCCAGAACTGCGACGCGACGTGCGGGGTGGAGCCTGTGATGCCACGGAGTCAGAGCCGTGCCTTTTGACGAGGTGGGAGCAGGATGAGGAGAGAAGTAAGGAGACTGGGGAGGGATAGTACCAGCTTGAAAGTTGAAAAAGGTCATGCTAAAGACGGAGGCGAGGTATGTGCCGGGCAGGAAGAGGGCGCCCATTAGGGAGATTGTCTTCATGGCGGTGCTGTCGCGCTTGCTGGCGTGGGCGATTCGCCGTTGCTCTCCGGCAATCTCGAGATTGAGCCGCGCCTCGCGCTGCGACATGATGTTGTACAGCTGGGCGCCGCCGTCAGCAACGCACGTCGTCAAAGGGATCGCAACGCGGGTGGACAGGGCAGACTTACCGCCTCGCGCTGCACCTTTAATCGCGCCAGGGTGGTGTGTATGTAGTTCTCCAGTCCCTTGAGCTTGACCTTGTAAAACTCGAGCCTGGCCGACATGCTTCTGTGCAGCTTGTCCACCTCCTTGCGGTGCGCCAGTTCCTCGTGGTCCATGGTGCGTCCGTCAGGGCTGTTGATGACGGCCCACTTTGCGTGGAATCTCTCCATGGCCTTTTCCATGCCCTTGACGAGGGCCCAGTAGGCCTGCGGCCGCTTCCACATGACGTGGCCGTGGCACTCGACCAGGTCCCTGTTGAGGCCGTCGACCTCTAGCAACCCGTCGGGGAAGTACTGCTCGTGCTGCTCCACCTCGTCGCGCAGGCTGACGGCGTTTTCGAGGCGTCGGGTCCAGTCACGCGCGTCGCGCTGCTTCTGGTCGTTGGCGGGCGACAGGTCGTAGGAGAGGAGGATGATGGGCAGCAGCATGGGGTGGCCGACCTGGGCGGCGCAGGCGCGCAGGTGCTGCAGGGCCATGACGACGTCGGAGCTGGCGGTGCCCTTGACGAAGCCGGTGGTGATGTTGGTCTTGAAGGAGTGGGAGAGCATCAGCTCCCAGCCACGCGTCTTGCCCTTTTTACGGACATCAGACTTGCGATGGACGATTTCTGGTCCCCACCCCGAGGTCAGTCAGTCTGTTTCGGGCCACACGGCCGGCAAACTTACGCAGATGGGGTTCGTCGTCGTCCTGGTCGTAGGCACACCAGAAAAATGGCCCGACGACCGCGGTTGTCTCGATGGCTCGGAAGGGCAGCTTGAGCACCCTGACCATTTTCTCGTACGAGTTCCGGGGCAGGGAGACGACCTTGGGCGTGAACGTGTCCCTGTCTTTGGCGTTCTTTTGGACTCTTGGCAGGAGCGTCAGCTTTGGGTGTGGCATTCGAGGCAGATATGCACGCCGCAACTTACACAAGACGGATGCCGCTCAGTAGCCTCGTGCCGTCTCGCATCTTGGCCGGCGGCAAAAAGGCCCCCTGATTGGCTGTCAGCGAGAGACGGCATGGGACGAGTCCGTTGTCGCACAGAGCCTCAGACTCACCCGCCGCTGCAGGAAATTGTCAAAGTCTTCGGTCGAGAGGGCATGCTCCTCGCACGTGTTGTAGAAGGGGTCCTGGGGTGGGGGGCCAGTTAGCCATGTTGGTTCGGATCTCTTAAGCTTGGCCGAGGCCGCTCACCGAGTAATTGAAGATTTCGACGTAGCTCGTCGCCTCTTCCACGACGCGACACTCGTCGACGTAGTGGCGGAACATGTAGTCGTCCATGTCGGCTGTCTGGAGACGGGGCTTTTGGTGCCGTTTGCCCTGCGAGCGAGCACTCGGCCGAGAATCGGTGAAGCAAATGACGCAGTCGCGGCGAGAGTGGCTTCCTCTACCGGCCCCGAACAAGAAGAGTGGTGGTGGAAGGTTTTGAAAGGAGCAGCATTGACGAGCTGCGGAAGACGAGACGGAGAGACGAGAAGTCGCCTGTACCTCCTCGGGTAGATGCCGTGTCTGGTCCGCACGTCCCAGCCTCCCCGCGGCTGCGGGAAGCCGACGGGCCACTGAGGTGCCCCAATTGCTCCCGGGCGGGGGGTCCCGCCTAACCGTTCGTTGTACCTGGGACTTGCTGCGCCGTCAGCCCCCGCCAGGGCCCACCAGCCTGCCCTGCCAAGAGCCCTATGGCGCTACGGGTCGCCGGCTATTGCGGGCCTGCCACCCGGGGCTCAGCGCCCCACGCGGCCTAGCTCTAGGCCAAATTTGTCGCGACAACTGACGAGAAGACACAGGCAGTGTCTTCGTCTCTACTAATAAGCAACGGTCAGAGTACATGGGCGCTCGGTATCAGGAGCATGTACTCGGCAGGTAGGCGCAGCAGCCAAACAGGGTTCCCGACTTCTCCAACATACTCTAATGCAAGGAGCCATGGATCAACGTATGCGAAGCCAAGGACAAGATACAGTTCTCATCGACACCAGGAACGAGGCCATCAGACCATCTCGGAATTACTTTGGAATTCAGGCCCCTTCTTCAACTCAGGACCGTATTCTACCGGCACCTGACGAGGATCCGTGCAGTTTATCCCAGATGGCTCCTGTCGGCCACAGCATTTCGTGGTCGGGCTGCCAAGGGAGCAAACGGACTTGACAGAGTTTCCGCGCAGGACGCTTGCTTTCATCGTCATCGCCTGGGACTACTGAAGCTGAGGCCTTGCGGGAAAAGGCGCGGATATAGCAGAGCGCTCAGATTGCAATATAAAAGCGACGTTCGACTCCTCGATCCAATATGATCCAACTCGCTGTTCCCAGCATTCTCCAGGCTCCGTCTCAAGTTCTGGCCTCTCTCTCTCTCTCTCTCTGCAAAGCTTCTCACTATGCGCGCTTCCCTCGCCTACGGCCTTGATGCCTTGATGGCGAAATGTGTACATCCTTCCTCGAGAACCCCCCCTCCCCCCGTTCTGACACAGGACTGGCACGCGCACATACAAGGCCATGGGCATAGAGGCCCCCATCGCCGGTTACGGCATTGAGACGGTTCAGTGGAAGGTAGAGGTCTCTCCCGGGAGAAACGAGATACTCAACGGCACGGTCCAGGAGGTCCACGCGCAAATCCTCGACATCAACCCCGACTGGAAACCCCCCAAGGCTTATGCTGCCTGGAGGAGAGAAGCCTCAAGGCTAAGCGCACCACCGTTATTTGCGGCGCCTGGAGGAAGGCCGAGAAAGTTCGCATCTTAGACGGGGTAAGGTATCTCCGCAAAGTACCCGGGTATCCCTCCAACGGCCCTGGTCCGGGCAAATGCGGCAGAGTCAGCTGCGCCAACGATGCGGCCATCTGGTGGTGCAACGATGTGAGTCCCAGCCCTGCTTGTCATGGGCGAACGAACGAGCAAAAGTAAACGGCGGACTAACATGCTTCGGCACAGAACACGCACACCCATACCCTCGACACCTACAACAAGATTGCGGATAGCGCCCAGCACATTGTCAATATGTGTGCCGGCCATTTCGTCCAGTGGGTTTCGGGCCAGAACTTTGAGTCGAACAACTGGAACACAATCGTCCGCGGTGACGATTGTTAGACCTCGCGCAAGATGAAATCACTCCTGCCAGCCGCCCATGGCTGCCACAAGTTGCTGGTACTCAAGGTGCTTTGCACCTGTAGCTTGAGGGACTACCTAATAGACGAGTTGCTTGCCTTTGTACTATGGAGGGACCCTTATCGGCTCGTACTGTACTGTACTGCACTGTAGAATGACCTGCCCCAAGCCTCGCACGTGCCAGTGTGCCGTCGCCGGCTCACCCAAGACTTGTTCAAAGTTGCAAAATACAGGGTGCTGCATATCGTGTGCTGCAGCCAGAGAGGCTAAAGACTGTGATTTCTAGGGTCCGACTACTCCCATCCCTTCGCAGCCCTTTTTGCCGGTCCGGTGTGCCCGTGGGCCAATCCAAGCCGTCTCTTCATCACATTGGTCGAGGAAAACAACGGATAGCCTACTCTCCTTGCCTGTCCATACATCAAGCCATTTCTCCGTGCCACCATCAAAACACGGCCTTGGTTCAAGTCCAAGCCGGGATTAAAAGTCGGTAAACAGATGCCCAAACCTAGATGCTCTGTCAGTTACCGCTGCAGGCACAACCCATCGGCCTGGTCCACTTACTCGTCGGCAGCTTCTCCCGGACCCCCGTACTTATCCGGGTCTTCGGGGTACTTGTCAAACTGGCTGGAATCTCCCGCTCCGGCCTTGACGGGTGGCGTGTAGGGGGCATCAATGTCCTTGCGCGCCAGTCGGTCCCACGTCACCTCTGAAAACCAGGGGTGGTTTTTGACGTCTTGGGGCCCCCCGTACAGATTGCCCAGTCTCTTGGTCAGATCGGCCGTGATCAGCCCAGCCAGCAGGTTTTGGGCGTCGGCGTTGACGTATGCTGGGTACTTGACCTTGCCCTTGAGAATGTTCTCATATATCCTCATGGGCGAACCGCCGTCCCAGAATGGCGTGTATCCGCAGAGCATTTCGTATATCAGGATGCCCAAAGACCACCTGTCCCGTGTCAGTCCGAGTCCTTTCCCCCCACCACTTGGGGCATGTCGACGCACCAATCCACAGATTTGTTGTAGCCCTTGTTAGAGACCACTTCCGGGGCAAGGTAATCGGGGGTGCCGCAAAGCGTCCACGTCTTGTCGGGCACGCGCTTGGCGAAGCCAAAGTCGGTGATTTTGAGGTGTCCGTGCCGATCCAGCAGCAGGTTCTCGGGCTTGAGGTCGCGGTAGATGATGTTCTTGGAGTGCAAGTATTCCAGCGCCAGCGTCGTCTCCGCCGCGTAAAACTTGGCGACGGGGTTCGGGAACCGCTGGGGCAAACTGATTAGCGGGCCCGGCGGCGCAGAGACGGGGAACGTACCCCGGACTTTCTCAGGAGGGAAAAGAGCTCGCCGCCCTCGACAAAGTCCATGACCATGTATAGGTTTTTGCAGTCTGCAAAGGTGCCCCAGAGGGTGATGATGAAGGGGTGCTTGACGTCGGCGAGCATGCGGCGCTCGTCGTTTGTGTGCTCGACCTGCTTCATCTTGACGACCTGGACCTTTTTGAGCACCTTGACGGCATAGAACCGTTGGTTGTGCTTCGATTGGACCAGATGGACTCGTCCGAAGCTACCAGTGCCGAGCGTCCGGAGAATGTCGAAATCGCCCAACGAGTACTTGCCCTTGGTGACGCGGGGGGTGGAGCCCTGGCTCGATTGCTGCTGGTGATTGGGCTGGTTCGGGTGCTGTTGTTGCGACTGCTGGGGCTGCTGGCCGGGCTGCTGCTGCTGCTGCTGCTGGGGCTGCTGGCCGGCGTCCTGTCCGGGCTGCATGGCGGGCTGGGGAAAGGCCTGCTGCTGCTGTTGTTGCATGTGCGAGGGATCCGTGCCGGGGCTGGCGCTGGCGACCTTGTTGATCGGGGGGCCTAGCATGGCAGGGTTCGGCGAGGGAGCGTGGTTGTTGTGGTTGGCGGCATCGTTGTGGATGAGGTTGCTGATGCTGGGAAGGTTGGGCGACGTCGCGTACGAGGCGCTCTGCGGAGCCGTGGCGGGATTCATCTGTTGCTGCTGGCGATGGCCGGCCGAGGGCTCCTGCGCTTGAGCTGACGGCGGGATCTGGCCAGTTCCTGCCGGCTGGGCTGGGGCGGCGGGAGTGGATTGCGGCGGCTGCGACGGCGGCGGGTTGGAGCCGCCGGCAAAGGGCTTGGAGGGAGTCGAAGCTGTGACGGGGCTGGTGGGGTTTGACGTAGAGGGGTCAGGATTGTTGTCCCGCGTCCGCTTCTTCTTCAGGAAGCCGCCGAGCGAAGGCATAGGGATGCAAGAGAAAGAGAGAGAGAGGGAGGGACGGAGGGACGGAGAGGCGAAGAGAGGGACGGAGAGGAAGACAAAGTCGGAAGAGAGGGAGCCCAAGATGGCAATCAATCCAAGTGACGGAGTATCGGGTGCCGGCGGGTCCTGGAGCTTGCTGGAGAGGGGGGGGGGGCTGTTTCGTCGCCGAGGAGGAAGCGCACAAGGGCAGCGCGGCGGATAGTCGGAGTAGGCTGTGCGCTTGCGTTGGGATGGTTGACGGATTGGTATGCTTGGTATTAGAGGTAGTTGGCGAGTTCGGATGCGGTTTCGCGCCAGTGCCCGAGGCTCCCTGCTAGCAGACTGCCGACGAGGCAAAGGCAAACGAAAGCAGTCAGAGGACTTACAGACGGACAAAGACGTGCACGCAGACCCCTTGCCAAGCTCTGGACCAAGGCAGTGAGTGAATGACCGGTTCTCAAAATTGGAGTCGTCCTGTTTTTTGTTTATTTCGCAGCGCATGTGGCCGCAGAGGCCATGATTTGATGGAATTGGGATGCAGCGTCCCAAGGTAGGCAGAGCAGACAGGCAGGCAGACAGGCAGACAGGCAGACAGGCAGACAGGTGGCCAATTCCAGTCGGCAGCCATTGTTCCACACTCGTCTGCTTGTTGCGCCGCAATGGACGTGTTCCAGACGGGCTGCGCAGCGTCTCTCTCTCGCGCCCTCTCTCTCTCTCTCGTTCTCTCTCTCTCTCTCCCCCCTGAGCTTGCTGTGATAATTATAGTAGTCCCCAAGTCAAGATGCATCCCTTCTTCCCTTGCCAGGCTGCCTCGCCCGCGCAACTCGCAGCAACTGAGCATACCCAAAGGGCAAATAAAAACACCGTCTAGACGGACAGAGCGTGTCATGCCGGATGGCGCCACCGGCATGCGAACCTTGAAAGAGGGCGGCTGGAGCTGAAGCTTGGGGAGCTCCAGGCTTCGCTTGGGCTTCCCCGTACTGCCAAAATACGTACCCACATACCTGGTAGCAGCTACCTAGGTAATTACCTACCTACCTGAGCAGATGTCGAAATAATTGCCATTTCGCCGTGGCCGTCAAGATGCTACCGTGTCGGGGGCTGAACAAAACCACCAACCTTTTCTCTGGCTTCTATCAGCTGGGCGTACAGTATGTACCTTCTTGCGGAGCCGACGGCCGGCGACAAAGGCAGAGAGAGGTGGGGGTCCTTGGAGCCAGCTGTCTGGACTGTGCACCGGTGAATACTTGATCTGTCCGCATTCACCTTGTTGATGAAACATACATCATAGCCTAGAATCCGTCTCTTCACTGGTGCCAGCAACCCGCGCGGGGACATAGACGACGCTTGCTACTCCTTTTCTCCCTCTCAGTATCCCGCCTTAACTTGGCCGACGCCTTTTCAAGGCTTCTCCTACCCTAAACCTCACGATGCAACGCTCAACGAGAGCGGCATCTCAAACACGCCCACCCAGCGAGTACAGGCCCATGGATTTTAGCCTTCTCTTTACCCCGCCATCCTCCCCATGCTCCCGATGCCGAGTAAAATAGTCGAGAATTGACTTCCAAGCTTCCCTTCTTCGGCGTCCGGATTGGGCGACTTCGACACATCTCACACCGCGAACGACCAAGTTTACTTCAGCTTCGCCTGCTTGTTTGAGCAGCTCTCACATCCTTTACCGGCTTCCTCCCAAACTCGCTGCGCATAGCCCTGACGCCTACTTTTCAGTCCATTCGTGCTCATCCGACCATGTATTCCAACACGCCGCTTGCTCTTACACTAGACACACATCGCAGCGAGCGACGTCTCACGCACACAGAGGATAAGACTACCAACACCGAGGGAACCCCCGACCCATGCAATTTCTTCTTCTTTTTGATTGGCAACTCGGTCCAAGCCCATCGCCCCTCCCCTTCCTTCCCATCCCCTCCGACCCGTCGCCAGACCCCCACCACTTAGAAACGGTGGCTCTTGCTCTTGGCCCGGTACGCCGCAAAGCCCACATAACCGCCGCCGATGACGAGGAAGAACAAAAAGACCTTTGTGAAGAACCACGTCCAGCTTCCGCCGTCCTTGATCGTGTGGCTCTTGGTGTGGCCCTTGCCCTTGGTCGACGTGCTGCTGGGGCTGCCGGGGCTGCTGTACAGGTTCTTGGCCGCCACCGAGATGATGTCGTGGTTGTCGCTCAACTCGCCTGTCTCGGCGCTGAACCCGAGGTAGGCAATGTTGGGAATGGCAGGCGGCTGCGCCGTCTCGAAGCACAGCTCCCACTCGTCCTCGGTCCGGTACTGCAGTTCCAGCTTCAGCTCCTTGTCCTGGATGTACGTCAGGCGCAGCTTGGTCGGCACCGTCGCCTGGCGGATGCCCCGTGCCGAGCAGCCGGCCAGCTCCGTGTCCTTGCCGTCCGTGTTCTTGTCGTACGTCTTGTGCCCGTCGCCAAACATGGCCATGACGTAGGGGAACACGATGCCCGGCCGGTTGTTCTTGTACGTGTCGATGAAGATGCCCAGGCCCTCAAACTTGTCCGCCGCGCCGAACACGGGGCCCTGCTGGCCACGCTGCTTGGTGATCCACATGGCAAACCCGTCGCCGTAAAGGTGGTTCTTGCCCGATATCTTGAACTCGACCTCGACCTCCCAGTTGGTCGCGGTGAGCGGCACGCGGGAGAATAGCCATCCGGACTGCGACGGTCGGTCGGACGTTAGGCGAACGTAGCTATGGCATAGGTTAGGCTGATGTATGAGGCAAAGGAGCAAAGAATCCAAGCCGGACAACGCACGAATCGGTTCGGATAATGGTGTCTCCTCCAAAGTCGTACCACCGGCTCTGCATGGCCGAGTCGAGATATGGCTGCGATAAGGAAGCCCAGTCAGCGCAAATGTCCAACTCGCGTGCGTCGTGGTTTGTGGCCGACCTCGTGCAGGCTGTGCGTTCTCAGCTGTGGCAACTGTTAGCTGCAAATCCCCAACACGGCATAGACCCGGGCGTCAGAACGAACCGTGATGCTCTTGAGGTCATTGCGGTCGTCGGCCTGGACCATCCAGGCCAGCGCCGCGACGAGCGCCGCCGACAGCGAGGGCAGCCTCATGACGAGCGTGCCTCGGCAAACGAGCAACTGATAAGTAAAAAGAGAAGCGAGAGTCGACGATTGCTCTCGCCCCCAAAAGTCGTGAATCAAATCTCACCGCCGTCGGCTGGGGAGTGGTAAGGAGCGGCAGCAGCACGTTGTGGCCGGGGCGGGAATGATATTAATCGCAACAAGGCCGCGGCCCGGGCACAGCTGTCCTCTTCCCAAATGGCCAACCAGGGTCACTAAGCTTTCGACGTCGGAAGCCCCTGTCGCACCGCCACAGCGCGCCTCGGTGGCCTCTGGGCCGAGGCGCCACGCCAAGCCACACTCTGGCACGCGCAGCCTTGTGCTGTCATGCATGTCGAGCCTCTTGATTGTGAAATCTTTTTGTCCAGCATCGCATCACCCGCCTCGAAGTTTGGTCTACCACCAGCGTGATATCGCCCGACCATGGATTCCAGCTCGGTCAAGCAGTCGGTGATGAAGCAGGTCCTCGCGGAGTCGAACCTTGCCAACGCCCGGGTCCTTATCGAGGTATGCCTGCTGCCCGCGAGAGCAGCGCACCAGTACGCTGACGATGTCCTCCGCGGCGCAGAAACTCCAGGAGAGCTGCTTCGACAAGTGCGTGCCCAAGCCCGGCACCTCCATCTCCAGCAGCGAACAGACGTGCCTCACGACGTGCATGGAAAAGTACATGGCGGCTTGGAACCAGGTCAACTCGGCCTACATCAAGAGGATACGACAGGAGCAGGCCAACCAGTAACCCTGCCCATCGACTTGGCGAAAAGAACAAGAGCACCGCTCACTCACGCTTTGCACGACACAAATGGAGATAGAACACTGCCGGCTGCGAGATTGGACTGGTGGCCGTGCCGGGGAATTCCAGCACGCCCTTGTCCAAGGATGCTTGTATCCATAATAATCCTGCATGAGAAGTGGCGCACAGGGGTTGACGATGGGAGACATGTCCATCTCGACTATACCAAGTACACGGAGATAGACTTGGATGTATCTGTACAAAGTGACACGACGTGCTGTCGATATAGAAAGAAACGGTGGCCAAGGCGTGCCGTCGTTGGGGTATCTCGTGCACCTCCCGTCCCGCCGCCCTAGTCTGCCAGACCCTTGCTTTTCGCTTCCTCGGCCGCGCGCTTCCTGGCGAGATATCTTTCCCTCGCGCTGGAAATCTCCCCCTCCGTCTTGCGGCTCTTGGCCGACCGCTCCACGTCCTGACGCTCGGCTTCCTCTGCCTCTCTCGAGCGCTTCATCGATTGCTCCAGTTGCTCCTCTAGCATGCGTGATTGTCTCTCCCGCATGCCTTGCTTTCTGTTTGCCTGCGCGCCGCTGGCGTAACGCTGGTCGCTTTCCCCGGGCCGCTTGGCTTCTTTGTGAGCGTCTTCCCTCTTCTTAGAGCCCACGTTGAGGCCGCCCTTGAGCAGTTGTCGCTTGTCGACTACCTGGCCGTCCTCGTTGACGGCAACAGACGCCCCTTTCTCGTTGAGCTCTCGAGCCAAGGCCGCCTCCGCCTTTTCTCTGTCGTCGTCTTCGCCTTCGTCCTCTGCAGTCTTGGGTCCATCCTTGGCGCTCTCCTGTGTAGCCTTTAGAGCCTCGGCGTGTCTTTGCTCACCCTTGTCCAGGAGCCGCCTATAAAAGGCCGACATGCCACCATCCTTGTTCTTCTTGGCCTCCTCTTCTTCTCTGCGCTTTTCCTCCTCTTCCAAGCGCTTATTCTCTTCTTGTTGCTTCTTGTAAGCCTCTGTTACGAATTTTTCCTTGTCCGCAAACTCGTCGCCCTCGGCCTCGCGCTCGCGCGCAATCTTCTTTTCCTCGGCAATCAGTGCGTCTCGCTTGCGCACCTCAGCTGCTTGCATCAGGCTTTGCATGTACTTTGGCTTTCTCTCGTCCTCCTTTGTTGCGTGCTTCTTGGGCTTGAGGGAGTCGTACACCGAGTCGTATTCGTAGACGGTTGGATCAACCTCCATGGCAGCTTCGGCATGCTTCCGAGCCGTCAGGGCGCTCGAGAGATCTCCAAACCCGGGGCTTTGCTGAGACCTTGCCTTGAGCTTTGGTGGTTGCGCGGGCAGTTTGCTTTTTAACCTGGGTCCTTTGCTCGACGAGGCATCTTCCCTCGCGGCTGGGATGCTAAAGTCCAGCTCTCCCCCGATGTTCTCCCCTCTGTCCGCGCCCTTTGCGCCGTCATTATCGGAATCGTTATCGTCGTCGCCGAATATCGTCCTTCTGGCTGCTGGACCGGGTTTCTTGGCGCCCTGCTTCTTCGGCAGGCTGAGCCCAAAGGAAAAACCGGGCTTGCTCATGTTGATGTGCTTGCCTTGCGGCCGAGCCGGCTGAGTGTGACGATGTCTGCCGAGCAGCCCGTGTTGTTGTCCCGTCCGTCCCGTGATATCTTCCAACGGCTCGCGCGTTGGCCAACGAAGCGGTTATGACGACGGAGAAACAACGCAGAAGGTCCCACGGATGGATAGCCTAGACAAACTCTCCAGCTATAGCAGTCAAAAACGGCCAGTGAACTCAAAAGACAATCAAGGCATCGCGCTCGGGCGGCAGTGCTGCTCTGTACGCGCCATGCGGTCGTGTCTACGGGCGGGCGAAGCATTGCGGCCACTACGATCGTGCGCAAGAATGTTGATGACTCCGCGAAGCCGACAAAGAATCGTCAAAATGTATCTATATATACTGAAGTGAGAAGTCTTACTGTCACATACGGCCACAGTTGCATGAGAAATTCCGATCCCGTCCGATCTCGGCTAAATAAGCATGTAAACGGCAGATTAGTAGTTGGGTCGGTGACGACCAGCGAACACCGGCTGCTGTATGTCATTCATTTTTGGTCTCTTCCACTCATTCACCTCTAATTTTTGCTCTCAGCCTTCATCATGAACATCGAAGCCTCCCAACCTCCCCTCATATCCCTTTGACCGCGGTAAGACCGGTCTCTGGTCACAGGCCTCAATAGTATACAGATACGAAGTAGATACGGGCCATGTAGGCGATAGCACTAGGAAAACCTTACACAGCGGATTTTCGACTACAACGCTTTACGCAATTTTATAGAGCCGCAATATCTCTGAGACTCCGAGGCAGTCATCTGGAGACAATGAGAGTGGAAAGAAAGTTCTCGGCTGCGACGTCGTCGGAATGAAGGTGATGCTGTCTCAAAGCCTTGGTCCCTGCAAGGAAACCACTGTGTTGTGCAGGTAAAAGTGAATTGACACTCCAACAAATGACCTGGAAAAGTGGACCCTATATGCCATGGAGGTGCTGGTGGCAGCTGACAGTACCTTAGGTTGGGCGCGGATAACAGAGCTGAGAAAGAGGTAGAAGAAGGTGAGGATTACGGGCTCCAGCTGCGGGCCCGGGCACGAGCTTTAAGGGCTCGTGGCGCTCAGACTCAACAAGAGCAGCTGAAACCTTGAACTTGGTCTTCAGTACGCGCTTGGTGCTCCAGCCCCTGCTCGGCGGCATGTGTGCGTGTACGTCGAGGCGATTTTGGCGGTTCATGCAGCTCACGACATGCCACCGGCTGAGCACAGGCTCCAGACCAACCAGCTGCCGCTCGGATCCAGCGAGACTGAGGGCCCAGAGAGATATGGCGAAGGATCTGGCAATGCCCGTGCGGCCGATGCCGCTGATGACGGTTTGCGGACACTGAACGCGCTCAGGTGGGTTCGCCAGTCAGCTCTTTTGGCATCTCGTAGATATAGCCAAGCGTCTCAATATCCGTCACGTCCTAGAGAGGACATGATTACAACGAAGTTCCACTCGAAACCTGCCTATAAATGCCACAGTCGTACCTTTGACGTCAACAGCCGGGTCAGGTCGCGAAGTTTGACGAAGGGATCCAACGGGCTGTCAAGCCTCAGCCAGTCACCTGGCTGCAGACCCGGCGTAGGGCCTTGTATGTCGGACGAACTGGTCCCCGCATACATAGCAAACTGGGGCTCCATATTGAGTTGCTTGGTCTGTCCATGAAGAGTCTGCCATTTCCAAAATAGTAAAATCGATGAAGCAATAGTGGAACCAAAAGATTGTATCAAACAATGCCGGTTAATTCTCCCCCATATCGCCCCTATAATCGGGGACATCTGCAGCTTGCGCGTCCACTTTGGTGACCTGAACACCGCCGACGGCCAGATGTATGGCGTTGTGAGGCGTCTCAAGCGCTACGGCAGAGATAACGCCGGGACCCTCTTCGTGGCCGTCGTTCTACTGGGATGACGACGTACCATTGGAGAAGAAGGTGTAGTTTGGCACCGTCAAGAACCGGGAATACTGGTCTCTGATGCCAATATCGATCTGGCCGATTCGATCGACTGCAACGGTTTCCAACGGGATGATGACCCATGCCTTGATGTTCTCGTTTGGATACTTTTGGAAGCTTAACCCGTGGCCGTCGTAATCATTGATCATGAGAACTAGGTGTGTTGGATTTAAGCTAGGATTAAGGCAACGCAATAAACCCGAGACCAGAGACGCTTGCAAGATGAGCGCACAGAAGAGAAACCAAGAAGTATACCAACATCGGGGGCAAGGTTAGCAAGAAGGGGGCAACGACGAGGGCAGCGACAAGGGCCGGAACAAGCAGAAGATCAGACGCAAGAGGGGCACCAAGACAAGCATGTCCCTCATTAGATCTGCTTCTTCAAGAATAGAAACAGTATCGTCTGAGGAGACTTACGAAATAGCTTGCTAGGAGCTGCTTACTAGGAAACTACTAGCATACTAGAAGAAAAACACAGTGAACTGAGGCGCCGACTCAAGCCGCTGTGCCCGAGGTGGCGCAATTCTTGCTTGAGCTCGGCGTCATTGTTTCCGATATCTGGTTTAGGAGACGCGATAGACGATCTTAAGCAGTGGCTTGCTTGAGAGCACAGTGGAAGGTGTAGGGGTCTCAAAGAGATGGATTTAGTGATGCATGTCTTGGTATATCTTTCGGGACGAGTGAGGAGTTTTATACAGGTACAGATACGCCTCATGGGTCTATTAAGTCCCTGCACATAGAAATGGGCACCCCCCTGTTTTGGGCACCCAAGATGGGTGCCCAACCTAAACGGCTGCGTCAACTTCAACAGCAAATTTCACCGCGGAAACGCATCCAATCTGCTAAAAAATTGACGCATGTGTCTTCAAGCCACTACTGATGAAATATACAGAGTCTGACATTCACAGCGCCCTTGAGGCAATCGCCAATGGCGGATCCGCCAAGAAGGCTGCTCGCGATTGGGGCGTCCGAGGGCAACTCTTTACAATCGCATGCATGGTCACGAATGCAGAAAGGATGCATTTTCTGCTCTTCAGAGGCTTTCTCAGACACAGGAAAAGCAACTTACCGAATGGATTCTCATTCAGGACGCCTTGGGCCTTCCTCCCACTCACTCGCAGATCAGGCAGTTCGCGCAGCGCATGCTCGCCGTCAAAGGAGACCACACACCGCTCGGAAAACACTGGATGCAAGCATTTTTAAGACGAAATCCTGCAGTTCGGACCCAGAAGTGCCATCACAGAGACTCTGCGCGTGTCAACGGCGCTTCTACCGAGGTAATTCGGCCTTGGTTCAACAATTTCTTCCTTCCCGAGATTCTGGCTATTAAGCCGGAGAACAGGTACAACATGGATGAAGCAGGCATCATGGAAGGACTTGGGGAGAATGGCCTGGTCGTTGGCAGTGCTGAAAAACGATCTGTACAAAAGAAGACGCCTGGTTCTCGGGTCTGGACGTCGTTCATCGAGTGCGTGTCCGCTGCCGGCACCTTCCTCCCTCCACCCGTCATTTTCAAGGGCAAATCGGTCCAGCAACAGTGGTTCCCAGAAGATCTCAGTACTTTTAGTGACTGGCAATTCACTGCGACAAAGAACGGCTGGACTTCGGACCAAACTGCGGTGGAGTGGCTCGAAAAGGTGTTCCATCCAAGAACCCAGCCACCCGACCCTTCGGAGCGAAGACTGCTAGTATTGGACGGCCACGGAAGTCACGAGACGGTTGACTTCATGTATCTATGCTACCAGCATCAGATTCACCTTCTTTTCTTACCTCCCCATACCTCTCATGTGCTGCAACCGCTCGATTTGTCTGTCTTCTCCGCTCTTAAGCACTACTACCGCAAACAGGTCGGATTTCTCAGCCTCCTGACCGATTCAAGCCCAGTCGGCAAGCAAAACTTTCTTTCCTGCTACCAGAAAGCACGCGAGCAAGCGCTCACTGTGTCAAACATCAAGGGTGGCTGGAAAGCGACGGGTTTGTGGCCGGTGTCGATGGCGAAGCCACTTTTGAGCCCTCTTCTGCTGGAGAACAGCAACAGACGCAAAAGAACGCGAAAAATGTGGCCAATGCATTCAATAGCCACTTACCCACCAGTGACTGGCAATCAGACACATCCCAGATTGCGTGGTCGACCCCGAGGCGCTCGCAAGATCTGAAGGTTCAGGTAGTTCAATTCAACCAGCTAGACGACGACGTGCCCACGAAGAGATTGCTGTTCAGGAAGATCACAAAAGGGTTTGACGAGAAGGATGGCCTTTTAGCAAAAGCTCAATTGCAGATTCAGGCACTGGAAACACAATTGGCGGCCGTCAAGCCGAAAAAAAGGAAGAGGGTGGTCACGAGCCCGAATTCGAGGTTCGCCAATATTGAGGCAATACGACGGGCGCAGGAGGAGGTGAACGCAGCTGAGAATGAAGAATCTGATGAAACCGAAGCTGAGGTTTCAGAAATAGGTGACGATTGTATCGTAGTGCACGGTGGTGGGCAGAGAAGGGATTGAATTAATGGTGTTGAAAATGGTCGTGATTTTTTGGGGTGCCCAAAACAGGGGGGTGCCCATTTCTATGTGCAGGGACTTAACAAGCTAAAAGGAGGCATTGAGATATGCATATATATGAGTTGTGCTCTTTGCAAGTCCTACTGCTGGGAGTGCCATATAGGCCCGGCAGGCCCCTTTCTAGCTCTTGGGTCCTCTAGGTTTTGCTCTCCTCAACACACCCCCTTGCTTCAGCGACTTGGGAGGTGGTGTACTAAGTAGAGGAGTGAATGATTAGATGACCGTGACTGAGTGTGAGACTATTTAGAGTTAAATTTGAATGCTGTTCCATGGGTAGCTTGGGGTTGTATTAAGGTCTAACAAGATTTATCGGACCCAGCAGTGCCTCTTACACTTTAAGAATCTTTCTCTCCATCAACGCTCGTAAGGATATCTTCGGCCGAAATCTCAATAGCTTTAGACGACTCAGAAAGAATAGCAACCCATCGCTGACTGCCCCGCGGACGGGTTTCGATCTCAATATCATAGTCCGGCGTGGGGACAGCACCCGCCATAGAAGTGCTTTCAACTGTGGGACGAATCCACCTCCCGCCTGCGGGCTGAATATCAAACTGCAAAATGGTTAAGGCTGCAAAGGCCAGAATCTCACATGTAGCAAAATGACGGCCAGGACACAGAGTAGTACCGCCGCCGAAGCCGCGGAAGGCAATGGGGTTGGGCCGTTTGGAGTTCGGTGACCGGACAAATCGTTTGTGGTTGAACTCGGCAACATCAGGACCCCAGATGGACGGGATGCTATGCTGAACGGGACCCGGCATCATAACGGTGCTTCCCTTCTTGAGGAGGTACTGGCCATCGAGCATACAATCTTCCAGCACCATGCGAACCGAGTTATTGATGCCATGGAAACGAAAAACCTCTTGGAAAGTCGAGAGGAAGATGGGGCAATCGGTTTTGATATAGTCCACATCGATTGTGCAGACGTCATCGCTCTCCTGAACGCCCTTGGCCAACTCCTGCTGGCAGTCTCTGAAGACGACTGGATCGGAAAGAATTTGCCAGAGCAGCCAAAACGTAGCGGGGATGGTGTTGCTAAGCAGCGCAAAAGAGCCACCGATCTCAGTTCTCGCGATGTCGTTGAGAGGAATGTGGTGCTGGGCATTGTGCTCGTATCGACGCTGGACAAGAGCGGATGCTTGGGTTTGTCCGCCGTCTCGGAAGTAGGCCTCGAACTTTTGGACCATGAATTCGCGAGCCTTCAAGCTCTTTTTCGCCGAGATTGCTGGGAGCAGATTAAGCATGAACGTGGTGATTCTCGGTTCGTATACACTGGGTAACGGTAAGCATATCCTTGTCGTTCAGTAAGGACAGCAGAAGGCGGAGACTTACTGCCACGCCGCCTCCATGGCTGGGTCTTTGTATGGATTCTGAGGCCCGTACACTGCGTCCGTAGTGGACAGCAAAACTGCATGTTGAATCCACTTGAACATGCTAATAGTGCTTGGGCCCTGTCGCCTCAACTCGTCGAGAGACGCAGCGACGTTTTGGATTGACGCCAGGTTCATGGCATCGAGAGCGGGCCCAGGGGTCACGGCAGGATGAATCGCCTTGTCAAAACTCATCAAATAGCCATGGTCCTCCGTCATATCCACTGCTATTATGTCATTTGCCGTCTTGCTTCCTCCCATGGCAAACTTGAAAGCACGGGCCGCAAAGGGCGTGAAGGCCACGGTCCGGAATTGCCGCTGGACAACGGGGATGAGGGCTGTGGAGTTGACGACGTAGATGCGGGCGCCCGGCATGCGTAGGGTGTAGATGGGAAGGCCATACTTGTCTCTAGGCACGAAGTCAACGCCAATGGCCATGCAGAGACTCGAACAGTGCTCACACACCTCAATCGCTTGTACACGTCGGCCTTGTATCGGATCATGGCGATGATGGGGCTGAGGAAGGGGATTGTCGTCTCAACTGCTCTTGGTTCCTTCGCATCTTGAGTGAAGCTCAACAAGGCGCGCAATAGCACAAGCAGGCTGCCAACAGCCGCCAGAGTAACCGCGATAGCCGACGGCATTATGGACAGACAGGCGTGTTCTGAATTGCGCTGCTCAACAGAACGGAGCGTGACAAATGGCGCAGAGAGCCAGAAATGTCGAACAAGGCGGGGTCTGGGTGTGAGCAGTTGAGGTCCAGGTTGTGGGAGGAAGGGAAGCTCGAGTTATGGCTCTCACACGTCACTCTTGATAAAACCCTAGCTCTAATGCTGTGTCACGTTGGTCGGGTCTTTGCTGCTTGAAAACATTTCATCACGCACCCGGGGGTATGTCTATATCTATGGGGCTGATCGAGAGAAAAACGGCTGACCGGTTGGTGTTGTGGACGGCCCGGTGCATGGCGTGTCTAGTGTACCCTCCGCAGGACACGTCTGTAGCCAGCCAGAAGGAGACAGACTCCATCCAATGATCGCGACGGGCTGAGCACACAGCCCGGCCGCACTGCAGGGGCAGCCGGGGGAGCCCCCTTTCCTCCCTACCAACTAACCAAGCAGTCCTATTCCCTCTCCTAACAAAAGCTGGGGGTGGGGGAAGGGGGCAGTTTTCCTCCCCCTCCCGCATGAGGGGGTTACACCACATCACAGTTACATTTGGGTGTGTTCATCTGACTGTGCTGGACAGTGGTTCTGACTGACCTTACTTGTTATGGCTTGACTCAAAAGCTACTCATGATGGAGTCCGTTCCTGTCACCGCGCAGCAGGGCAAGTCTGCCCAATTAGCTTCATGATGCTACAGGGGGAGGGGGAGGAAGGAGGGTGGCGGCCGTGAGGAACAGCATGGTTGAGCATACACACGCAGGGGGCTGACGGCGAATGCTCAAGTATGGGAATTCCACACCCGGATTTTCTCATGACTACTCCGGAAGCCCCGCTGTATTCCAACTTGAGCATCGGATCAGGTCTTTCACAGCATCTTTTTCGGACATCTGTCGTGACCGCAGAGTTGAACTCGCCACAATGTCCACAACTGCCAGTGGTACCCTCCAGACGACTCCGCCGCTGGTATCGCAAGGCGTTTTTCATGTCAGTCTTCCTGCCGTCGAGCATCCCAACGTGTATAGTGTGTTGGGCTTTGCTCATGTGTTCGCCAGGGCCTCGTCTGGGGGGGGTTTGTTCTTTGCCTGGTCGCCTTCTGCTTCCGGGCCTACGTCCGGATAGTGTGTTTTCGCCGTCTTTTCGTCGACGACTGGCTCATGATGGGCGTCCTGGTCATTTTGCTCGCCGCCGACATTGTTTGCCAGCTGGGTCTCGGATACATGTACGACATAGCCGACCCGGACCACATCCCGGGCCCGGACTTCATTCCCAACACCCAGTCGGGACTACGCGAGTTCGGCGCCTCCATGATTCTTAGCTACATCGGCATATGGCTCATCAAGTTGAACTTCCTCCTTTTCTTCTACCGCCTTGGTAGCAGGATCCGGCGCTACCTGATCACCTGGTGGGTCGTTCTCGTCTTGACTATAGCGTGCGGTGCCGTCGAACTGGGTATTATGCAGACGAAGTGCATGTTCGGACCCATCTTGTATATTATGACGACGTGTAACCTTTCTTCATCCATGGAGGCCACGTACACGCGCTTCAAGGTATCGTGCGTCCTCGATGTCCTGACGGATGCGATGAGTAAGTGCCCTGTTCCCCGGGCGAAGCACGGAGGCAAGCAGCTTGCTGATGCAGGCCACAGTCATCGGCTTTCCCATCTTCATTTTATGGGGAGTTCGGATTAGCCTTGGCCGGAAGATTGCCTTGGCGGGCATTTTCGCTCTCGTGGCTTTCACCATAATTGTCACCATCATCAGAGGCAGCATCTTCGGCGGTGTCTACCAGTCCATCGATGAACATAACCTGAAAGCCATGAACGTTTCATGGATCTGGTTCTGGTTTGCCATTGAATTTAATGTTTGTACGTGGACCCCAGCCAGACTGTCCCGCAGAGGTCATTTTCGCCGTTGGCGGCCAGCCGGGCTAATTCGTCGACAAAGCCTACATCATTGCCTGCCTCGTCTCTTTCCGCGCTCTCTTTACGCAGAGGGATCGGAAAGCCAATATACAGCAAGAACGGAAAATCCCGGCTACACCGGGAACACCTGAAGCTCTCAAAGTCAGGCGCTCTGGGTTCGCCTCACGGTTCAAGTCGATGCAGAATAGCCTATTGGATACCTGCCGGACCTTGGAGGGTACTCGAAGCGATGGCAGTGACGATCATGCGTTGCCTATGCCGCCTCCCGGGCGACTGAGCGTGAAGTTTCCGGATTACCCAGCTCCGAAGGTGGAACCTGTAACGATGACCACTTACAGCAGTAGTCCTGGCGGTTGGGAGCCCTTGACTGACTCTACCACCCTTACTCAGGATTCGGACGCGGTGGCTAGGGCAGTTTGAAGATGAGGTATTCAACCGTGAAAATAACGGACCGAGGTCACGATAAGGAGCTTTATAGTGCGCCGCAGGACCCATTGTGCAAACGATTGTGCTTTTAATTTGCTACTTTACTATTCAATGGATTTACAAAAATCGAGTAACAGTTTGTCTCTATTTGAATCCATATTCCAAGCCACATTTACGCACAAATTTAGTACGGGCTTAAAGATCGTTTTCCTTTTCTCTTTCTCTTGCCGACTCTTTATTTCTTAGGCCCCCACGGTTCTGTCCTTCTGATCCTCTGTCCTTCTGGCCCCCTCTGCCCCCCCCCCCTCCCCCCCCTGTCGGCCCCCCTCCGGAGGTGGTGGCGTTAGTAGTTGGTTTCCATAAGTACTACTACAGTACGGTATGAAGATGTAACAGGTTCGTATGCAATACGACCATTCGCTGTGGTAGGAAGGCATGACGACGTGTTGAGTTCCATTACCATCAACCAACGAAGCTAAATGGGACCTTCCATTGGCTCTTTTCCCTCACTCTTCCAACACTCTCAATACCACCTTGCAAGGCATGCCATCGGCAGGCTGAGACCCTCCAGCCCCGATCGGGTACGCTCTCTCCCCACCCAAGGTCTTAACCACCCTGCCATCTGCCGAGCATGCCCCGTCGACTTCGCCGTACATGGCCTGGAAGCCGAACAAGCGCACCGTCATGACCATGGTGATCTTGAGGCTGTGCATAGCAAGCGTCTGTCCCAAACAGGCGCGGGGACCTCTCTCGAACGGTCGAAAAGAGCCCTGCCCTGAGTACAGCGGGTTACCGGGGCCCACGAGCCACCGCTCAGGTATGAATGCGTTTGCATCGACCCAGCAAGAAGGGTCGCGATGCAACGCACTGTGTATCACCCAGATGTGCATGCCCTCCGTGGGAAACCGGCGGCCGCCCTTCCTGTCGTAGAGATCCACGCCCGACGCCCCTGCCCGGAAGCTCGAAGCCGGCGGGAAGAGCCGCAGCGTCTCCTTGATTACCGCTGTTGTATAGGGAAGCTGATTCAGGCTGAGTGGCTGCTCGCACATTCGCTGAGCCGCGTCGATTGGGTTTGGGCCGTATACCTGTGTGTGCTCTGCCCGCAGCTTGGCCATTGCGGTGGGATTCTGCGAGAGAAGGTAGTAACAGTAGGATATTGTCGGCGCAGAGGATGCGTGGCCGGTAAACATGAAGAGGCGGAGCTGAATCGTCAGCCACTTCTTGTACTTGTCGTCCGGTCTGAAGTCGGGACCGACCGCTTCCTTCTTCATGTGCTGTGCTAGAGTGAAGTCCAGGAGGGTCTCACACGACGTGTCTGCCACGGAATCCTTCGCAGAGTGTCTATCGATTACAGCCGAGATGTACTTATTCATCTTGTGACCGTTGTACCAAGACAGCAAACGTAAGAGAGGGCTCCATCGAACCCACTTGCTCTTGAGGCCAGCTGTATAGTGCCAATTCATGCTACTCATCATGGCGGAGGCGAATGGATGGTCCTTGAGCTGGCATCCAAGTCGCTCATTTCTACTCGACATGGATCAGTACTTAGGCCCCTTCAATAAAATTCGTGAATGGATTAATATTCTCACAGGATGACAGCGGCGCTCACATCCATTGTATACGCCATAGTAGCCTCATTGAACAGAAAAGTCTGTCCAGATTTTGCGTGCCCTCGTAGGACTTCCACAAATACTGCAGCCTCTTGGACAATTTTCCCAGTCAGGTCCATGACCCGGTTGCTGCTGAACCAGGGCGAGAACAGAGTGCGGTCGCGATGCCACCCTGCCCCGTTGGCTGTGAACAGGCTGTTTCCCCCGGCCACAGGATAGAGAAAGGGAACCAAAACTTCAGGTTTAGTAAGATCATATTGCTGGCACGCCTGTGCTGCATGATTTGGCGAAGAGACGATCAGAAGCGGGGGGATGAAAGGCCAGAGGTCCACGTAGAGAGGAGAGCCAGAACCTCCGCCTACACGGCATAAGAAAGCAAAGATGTCGGGCCTCGCGATGTCTAATGGTAGTGTATTCTTTAATAGGTCACGCAAGACTAGAAGATGCCCAAAGACTGGATTCCATCTTGGCATCGGCTGGTATTTCAACTGTCAGCCCGCGTGTGAAGCGTTCGGGGTATTGTACTTTGATGGCGGATACTCACTAGACCTTGTCGAACATTTCGGTAGAAAGCCATGCGTGCTTTAATGAGACTGATGACCATGAGGGCCAAGGCTATGCCACCAAAACAAGTCAGGGCGAGCAGAGCATCTGGTCCTCGCGCCATGACAGATGCTGCCATCGCCGTCATGTCCAGCGACATAGAGGGATGTAATAAATGTGGGAAAATCGGATTATTTTCTGGCAAGTCTGTGTGATGGTACACCAACACAGCAATTACCTTTTTAAGTTTACATGGAAATATGTAGAAGACGCACAGCACCTGGCTAAGAAGAAGACTGGGCATTGTAAGCACCGCCGTCTTTTATTAGAACGAAAGACAAGAAATGGAGCCAAAAACATATGTCCATGTTTGTCCCGTGCGAAGCTCAGCCGACGTCAGAGTAAAGGGTGTGCGGCACTATCGGGTGTGCTACTTTAGTGATTTTGGGGGCCCTTAGATCTTACCGTTGATCTAGAGCAAGTGCGCTAGCCATTGAGGATGTATTTCCCAGTGCAGATACAATGGAAGGGCCTTTTTCGGCGCATCCTACATCGTGATGCCTTTGCTGACATGTCCGGCGCGCAATTCAGCGGACGTAACCAACCCTGACATACTGACTGGCCCTGATCTAATTTGGGGGCGGGGGTTTGTTCGTTGAGAAGACCTGACCACAGGACCGAGGGGGCCAGGCTCTACTATAATTGTGTTGATGACGGTCTCACGCGGCTATTGGAGCAGAAGGACAGGCACACGAAAGTTGTGAGTATCGAGTACCGTGTCAAGAGACTGCTACGATCTCTCCCTAAAGCATGTACAGGCAGAGTTGGAAATCGATCTTATAGATCGATTTTCGAGCCTGATCGATCGAATTTTATCGATCGTCACCTTCAATCGATCGATATCGATCGATCGCTGTTTGATTCGAATCGATCGACGATCGAATCGATCAATACTAAAAATCATCCCTATCTAGGGTGATCTTGCCCATCAGTTGAAGAACTTGCCCAATTGTCCCCTTCAAGCAGACCAAGAGGAAGTGTCGGCTGATAGATGCCAGCTTTACTCCAGGAACGAAGACACTGCGCCATCGCCACAATATGGCGTCGTAGGCGAGATCTCAGTGGTGTTATCATCCTCCCACAGCTGCTAAAATCTCTTTCCGTTCCTGCTGAAGACGACGCGATGGTAAGGTAGTCAACAGCCATATAAGACAGCCGAGGAAACCGCGCAACACCAACGTCCTTCCACCAAGCGATTGGGTCCGTTTTGTATGCGATATTTTCCACCGGCGGCTCTGATAGGTACTGATCAAGCTCGTCCTGTTCTTGCAAGGCGGTTGACTGCTTTGGTCCTTTAATTTGCCGCCCTCGAGGCTCAGGGCAAGCCAATGATCGACTAAACGCCAATCGACGCTCAATATAGTCCAAGCCACTATTAGTCGTATCCGCTGAAACACCATCGCAGGATTGCCGATGAGCCATGTTCTTGTACCTCTCTTTCCAGACTGTCGCTAAGCTTCTCGCATATGTTCTTTCCCACTCCGACGTCTGACGAGACGGGAGTTGGCTCCAAAGCCGTTCCAGAGCGCGCCACTTCTTGCAGGGTGGAACACCACTGCCGCTACATATGCGGTTGAGGTCAGCTTGCTATAGTAGTCGTTCAGCTTCTTCCATCCGAGCTTGATGTAAATCTTCAAAACCCTGCGAGTTCTTGCGTCCATGTCATTGAACAGGTGAACCTCTTTCATGGTCTGATCTTCGTTCTCTTCGATTATAACTCCCTGAACTGCTAGTTCGAGGTGGTCAAGGAGCATCTCTACCACGGGAAGTACTCATCGAACCCTCCTGACGTGGAGCGTTTACCAGCAATACCCTCGCCCTGGAGTTGCTTCGAGGCGATCTTGAATGGCTGAAGGATCTTCTGAACCGCAACAACGACCTTCCATTCTTCAAGGAAAGTTGTTCTTTCAGTATCGCTGGTTTGTCCTGTTCTTTGCCGCCTTTGCCAAGCCATCGTTCCTCGATGATGGAAAACATCCTGTTCAAAGCCGTACGCTTCAGCAGAGCGCGTGAGGCCATCGCCTCATCGGATTGCCAGCGAGTGCAGACGTTTTGAACCCACGTAAGAATAGGTTCAGTAGGAGCGGTTTGCCGTTGAGCTTCGTAAAGACCTCGAGAAGTTGACTGCTCGTTCGAAGAGCAATGCCAATATTGTGAAGTTTGCCAAATGGCCCAAACTTGCGGTACTTGTCCACTTCTTCGCCATTGATGATGTCGGGCAGTACGTCCTGATCCTGACTGCCTTCTGGGACTGTTTCAACCTCGAATCCTTCTTCCATGCTCGGCACACAGAAGTCGTCGTCGGTCGCCAGCTCATTGATAGCGTCGGACAACTGGCGCTGCTCTTCCTCTTCAGCCACAAAGTCCTTATCGCCCCAATGAGCAAGCAACTCGTTGAAATTATCCCTTTTGCTGCCGTACATCATAGCCCTGACGGCCAGGTTCAGAAAATGAGGGCGCAGCGGATGCGACGCTCTTCCTGTCGAAATCGAACTCAGCGGCAAGCGCTTCCACAGCCGTATCATTATTCGTAGCGTTGTCAAGCGTGTAGTACCCGATTCTGACGCCGGATAACAGTCAAGATTGTCAGCTAACGGACCCAAGAAGTGTTGACTGTGGTTCTATACCTGTCTTCAAGACCAAACGCGCATATTGTATCTGCAACTTCATCTGCAAGCGCTGCTCCAGTATGGCGTTTCGCGAGAGCCGGCAAAGCCAAGAGGATTCCCATTGGTTCCAATCTTGGTCGATAAAGTGGGCGTTGATACCGAGGAATGATGTGTTTTGTCGGGAAGTCCAGCCATCAAAGGTAAATGAATCATACTTCTCGCTCTTTGAAGCAGCTCGCAAAGCGGACCAAGAGCGCGATTATACTCATCTAGTAGCAGATTCACAAGCGTTTTGCCAGTTGGTATCTGGCCTTCCTGGAGAGCCGGGTTGTTGTAGAGAAGGAGTCGTCTGAAGCGCTCAGAGTTTACGACATTAAAGGGGAGGTTATGATATGTAAGCCAGTCGAGCAGGAGCAGTTGATTCATCTTCGGATCGAATAACGTATGCAGATTGCTGAGAAGAGTCTGATCTCGAGGGTTCGTCGGATCGGCGCGAAGCATATCAAGCAGGTTCCGTTCTGCACCTCCACTCCCGGTAACTGAGCCTGCACGTTGTCTAGAAGGTGGCTGACAAGTTAGCGGGCATGATCGAACGACGTGGAGATGGGGTACGGAGAGGTGGCACAAACCACGACTTTGTGCTCCTTCCTCAGATGTCGGACGACGCTTCCCCCAGTCGAAGCGATGAAGACGTAATGTGCTGTCTTCGGCCTGTCCCGGAGGAAGCATCTCTCGCAGATCCATACGATCTTGTGGGGCCGTGACCTGTTGTCCTTCATTCTGAATCCGAATTGCCACCACCACGTCCGTTCTCGAGAAGGGTCGTGGCAAATCGAAGCCGGGAACCGCCCAAATTTATCAGTCGTCCAAGCTTCATAATCTGGAAACCCCATGGGTGCATATTTAGTTGATGCTGAACTGGTTGTCGGCTCGGAAGGCGGCGGCGTGGAGGAGGCGATCTCTATGTCCTCATCAAGCGCGTCCATGGTGGGAAACGTCCGTAAACAATGTGGGCGAGGTCAAATCGAAGGGTGCGAGGCTGATAAGGTCGAATCTGTATGAAGTCTACTCGGACAGGCTGAGGCCCGAAATAATTCCTGGTTGCGACGCGTACTGATTCCGTTGAACGGGGAGGACTTGCAAACGCAAGAGACGGAGAGATCAATTTACTTTTGTCGACACGCGACGCGCGGCAACAAGATAGATATGACTGGCTGCCTGGGACCCCCGGTCGTTTGCCAGGGTGTTTGGCAGACGCGTCGGGCGGCAGCATCGTCACGCATCCAACCTACGCAGCCTACCCTGGACACCTTGTATGGACATGGCGAACGACGATCAAATCGATCGATTGGAGGTTGGATCGATACGATATCGATCGAGCAGGACTTCTAATCGATCGATCGAAATCGAAATCGATTCGATTAATCGATTCGATCAAATCGATTGTACGATCGATTTCCAAGCCTGTGTACAGGGCAAGAACGCTCGCTAGAACCTAAGCACAGCTTATTTCACGTATATACATATACATATATATATATTTAGATGCGCTCTCTTCGAGCCATCCGAACCACTTTTTACGTAGATAGACGCTTCAACTTATTTCTTCACAGCTCAAAGGGCTTCTGTTTCTCCTCATATTGAATCGCCGGAGTCATATCACAATGTCTACACCTACACCTCCCGGTCGAGCAGCGGGCCTACACGCCCTCCCATACTCAAGTTTACTTTCCTTCTGTGAAGAGCCAACTGCCATCTTGGCGGTGTCTGTCTTTACTTGCTTGCTACTGGCCGCCAAGTACCAAGTTGAGAAATATAGGTACCACAAAGCCCATTGGAAGACAGATACTGGGCAACTTCCGCCGAAATACCCATCCCTCATTCCGTACGTTGGGAGTATCATTTCCCTTGTGTGGAACACCAAGGCATTTCTAAGCCAAGCCACGTAAGTGAATTTATGGTTCTTCAAAATTGAGTGTTCACTACTGAGCAATCGACGTTCTTGTAGTTCTTTTGACGGGAAACTGTCGGCAGCCAAGATAACCTGTCTTGGAATGGACATGTACCTCTTCCAGGACCGCGAAACCGTCAAGAAGATATGGAAACAACGGAGCCTGTCTAGTCCCATCAGCATCTACATATACGTGCTCAAATATTTCTTTGGTCTCCCGGAATCAGCACTGTCAGTCTACCGAGCTGATGACTCCGGCCCGCTCCCCAAACCGTATTCACATAGCCATGTTCAACCGCAAGACCGTGTCGATCACATTACCCATCATCCATATTTGCGGGCGCTCAGCGGACCTGGTCTGAGTCCAACCGTAGAGCGTTTCAAGCAATCCCTCGAGAAGAGGGTGGTGGCAATGCACTGGGGCGACGAGTGGACCGAGGAGAGCAATATTGAGTCCTTATTCCAACGTGTCCCAGCTGCTTCACTGATCGAGGCCATCTTTGGACCCACCCTGCTTCATCTCAACCCCAGCTTCGTCGAAAATATTTGGAAGTTCGACAATTTCGTTCCGTGGTTCGCCCGAGCTATCCCGGGGTTTTTGATGCCCGAGCCGTACAGGCTGCGGGAGCGACTGAAGGGCCAATTGAAGCATTGGTATCAATACGCGAGACAACGCTTCCAGGAATCCGACATCAGTGAGGATGGCGATGGCGATCCCTTTTGGGGATCAGAGTTGATTAGGCATCGACAGAAGGTGTTGCTGCAGGTGCAACACCATGACGATAATGTTCTTGCTTCGACAGACATTGGTTTGGTCTGGGGGTAAGAATTGAAACACCTCCCCTTCCCTCGGACTGGGCTGTACTTATTGTTACAAGAGCCAAAACTGATCCTCGCATAATAGTGCGGTGGGTAACACAATCCCTGTCGCGATGCTTGCGACAATGCATATATGCAAGGATCCAAACCTCCTAAAGCGTGTGCGATTACTCATTGCGGAGACTCTCGGCCAACGCTCACTCCTAGACTTGGACCCTCGAGAACTCTCGCAAATCCCGCTTCTATCATCGATCTATGCGGAGATACTTCGTGTTTACGTCAACACTTACTTCATGGTCAGTTCGCCGCACGTGGACGTTCCGCTAGGGAAGTGGCGGCTGCCCAAGGGCCATATTGGCCTCCTCAATTCGAATATTGCCCAGATGGACCACAGCTTCTGGAACACCAAAGATGGTTTACACCCAATCGAGTCATTTTGGGCTGACAGATTCATAATCGACCCGGCTGATGCATCAAGCGGACCCATCTTACCAGCGTTGAGGAAGAGGTCACCGAGTGCTGAGCAGAATCGACACGGGGAGCCGTATTTTTCAAGGGAGGGCACTGAAGGGTCGTGGTTTCCCTACGGTGGTGAGTTTACTCTCGGCTGCATAGTTCACTTCCTCCGGCTAATCGATATGTGCCAAGGTGGGCACTCCATATGTCCTGGGAGGTTCTTGGCCAAAAGCGTGGTTCTCTTCAGCTGCGCCCTCTTCGTGCACCAATATGACGTGGAAATTCTGGGCGACGCGATCAGATTGGACCCTTTCAGATTTGGATTGGGTGTTGGACAGTTGCAACAGGCGATTCCATTCCGAATTAGGAGGAGGAAGCTTGCGTAATTCGTCGAGACTGAATCTCATCCGGGACTGCGAAATTAGACTCTGATTCAAATTCTCAATATTTTGTACTCAATATTTAGACATTTTTTGAAGGCCACGGCTCCGCTAAACAGTAGCCATATTGGTTTTGGGGGATTCTATGTACAATTCAAGACATCCAGATTTGACATTGATCGTTGAGATCCATGGGTACGTGTAGGTATGAAGATTGCTTTTGCTACGACTATTCGACCCCGATGCTCAAGCTCAATGGGGCGTTTGGGAGCCACTCGTCCACAAAAACATCGTCATTGACGTCCGCATGCCTCACGCTTCATAGTTTATTTTCTTAACAGATCGATCAACCAGCAACCGTGTACTCGTTTGCCAGGCATTCTCACAGCTTTCTTGGAATTGGGTGCTCCTCTGGACAGCTGATCAGACGACGCCACGGCAGGATCCGCTGTCAACCTATCGGGGTCTGCTTCGGCGGCTCTTCTTCATGCAGAGACCTTGTGTAGTTAGTTAGAGGTAATCCTGCAGCCACTAGGACATGGTTGGTTTTAGAAAGTCCGAATCGGAGAGAAGACAACCTTGACGGCACTGTGCTCGTGCACATCCAGAATCTGCAATACGACCATGTGTGCGCCAATCATATCACGTTTTTCTTGCCGCTGACATCCGGTGTCTTTGAGCAAGTCGATGCTGCCCAAGGTCTTATGCAACCCTGGTCAGCGCTTGCGCCTTGGGGGCTATATTTTATCTACACACCGTAAACTTGAAACCCGCGCTGGCTTAGGTCTTGTACAGCCCAGGTATCTCGACATGTAAGATGGAACATATCCTGGTCATGTCGCCGGCACACAATCCCGTATCTACAAGATGAGTCGGTTCTGCTGGGGAAACTGGGTTGGAGAATTTCCGTTTACTTATGGAAAGGGTGTTCTCTGTCAAAGCGCGGTTGTTGAGCTCATGACTTGCTGTCTTGTGGACATCATTTCGTTGCTCTGCGTCACTGCCTCAAAGCCGCGATGCAGCATTCATACGACGAGAGCCATGGAAATAGGGGCTCGAGACCTCCCGCTGCCGACCAAAACAAGCCTCATGGCAGTCCACAACCTGGTGTCTCCTTCCAAAACCTTGCTTGCCATGGCTCCATGGCATCGGACTTCGTTCAAGACACAGTCATCTCCTATGCTGTATCTCTGCCCAGGAAAATCATCACGAGCTTCATCCGACGCTCACCAAAGAAGGTCCAGATCCTGCAAGGCTTGGACGGCCTAGTGCGCGGCGGAGAGATGCTCTTAGTTCTTGGGAGACCGGGGAGTGGGTGTTCAACCTTTCTTAAAACCTTGGCGGGGAATACACACGGATTTCACATTGACAAAGATACGAGCATTACTTATGATGGTAAGGCACTCCGACCCACGCGGATGGGGCAGCCCCTTCATCATCCTGCTCACATGGATGAACAGGAGTTCCGTACCACCATGTCCACCGTGCGATGAAAGGAGAGTGCGTCTACTTATCTGAGCTCGACGTACACTTTCCTGAATTGACCGTTGGCCAAACCCTTGCATTTGCGGCAGCGACTAGAGGAAAGGGACCAGCCTCTAATAGGGCTGCAATCTCTGAGGTAGCCCGAAGCGTTGCATCTTCATTCAACCTCGAAAAAGCGTACGACACAAAGCTGGGAAATGCTATGATTCGAGGCGTCAGTGGTGGGGAGAAGAGGAGAACTAGTCTTGCGGAGGCTTTCATTAGTGGCGCTCGATTTCAATGTTGGGACAACAGTACTCGCGGTCTCGACAGCATGACCTCTTACGATTTTATCAAGCTTTTGAGGAGCGCGATCAGCTCTCAACAGTTGGTGGCCTTCATGAGCATTTACCAGGCTTCTGAGGCGATATACACGGTAGGCAGGGGACGATTGGTTAAGAGGTCCGACAATATAGAGGCTGACGTCTTACAGACTTTCGACAGAGTGACATTGTTGTACGAAGGACGCCAAATATATTTCGGGCCCGTGGATTCTGCTTCGGACTACTTTCTCAGAATGGGGTTTCAGAGACCCAGCCGTGCTACGACCGCTGATTTCCTTACTTCGTTGACCAACCCAGCAGAGCGCATCGTTCGCAAGGGCTTTGAGGGCAGAGTTCCTAGGTCACCAGACGAGTTCGCAAAGACGTGGCAGGAAAGCAAAGAGGCGCAGGCTCTCTTCGCCGAGATTGAAACGTTCAGAAGCTCTGAACTGAATCAGAACCAATCGAAAATACACAAAAAATACGAGACGAGATTTGCAAGGCAGGAACAAAACCAGTAAGTTACTGAAGTCGCCCCTGGACTTGGTGCCTGATTCTCACTGAGCGCGCCCAAGATTTCCCACGTCGACATACCCGACCTCGATCTCTCTGCAAATCCTCTTTTGCATTCGTAGAGGGCTTCTTAGGCTACGAAACAACTATATTCCCGTGGTAGCTGGTATATTCGCAAATACAATCATTGCCCTGGTGGTGGGAAGTGTATTCTTCGACCTGGGACAGTCTACGGCTAGCATGGACAAGCGAGCCGTGCTACTTTTCTTCTCCCTCATGATCACTGCATTTGCTCCGGCCTTCGAGGTTTGTATTCAGCGCTGCGATTCCACGACGTGGTCGTAAAACTGATGATTTACTAGATAATCACCATGTGGGCACAGCGCCCTATCGTGGAAAAACATGACAGATATGCATTCTACCATCCGTTTACGGAGAGTCTTGCGTCGGTCATCTGTGACCTCCCAAACAAGGTGGCAACCTCCCTACTGTTTCATACGACACTTTATTTCATGACCAATCTTCGCCGGACAGCGTCTGCCTTCTTCACTTATTATGCTTTCAATATTGTCGTCCTCCTGGCCATGTCAATGTTGTTTCGCATGATTGGCTCGCTGTCAAAGACTCTGGAGCAAACCATGGCGCCTGTCTCCATCATGGTCGTGATATTCATAGCATATACGGGATTTGTGATACCCGTCGACTATATGGTGGGCTGGCTGAGATGGCTTCGTTGGTTGAATCCCCTTGCATATGCGTACGAGAGTCTGATGGTCAATGAGGTATGTCCATTCTCTTGCGAGAGAGAGCTAGAACTGATGAGTCGACAGTTCCAGGATCGCCTGTTTACTTGCTCATCTTTTATCCCTGCTGGGCCTGCCTATGAAAGCAACGGACTGCAAGGAAGGACATGTACCGCCACAGGTGCTTCCGAGGGAGAGCAAAATGTCCAAGGAACGTCTTATCTTGCGATCAAATACCGCTTCACTCCTAACCACCTTTGGAGGTAAGGCCCTGTTATCGAATGTCCTAAATCTAGCTGATTACTTTCAGAAATTTCGCCGTGATTTGCGCCATGATGGCGATATTTTGCACAGTCTACCTCTTGGCTGCCGAATACGTCCCGACGGAACGGTCGAAAGGGGAAATCCTCGTCTTCAAGAACCGGTCATCACGGGCAAGCCCGGAGTCAGATGACTCTGAAATGGGTCCAACTCCTGTATTTCACCAGAATTATCGTGACGAAAAGAATGAGAGCCGGGTCGATGCTCCCCTGCCAATCCACACGGGCTACGAGCAGTGCTCACCGGCCCTTCATTGGAACAACCTCAACTATGACATCAAGGTCAAGGGGGAAAAGCGCCGGATTCTTCACAGTACAAATGGCTGGGTGAAGCCTGGGACGCTGACAGTCTTGATGGTAAGCGCTCGAGACTCGCTCTGCTGCGATGTATGACTGAATATGCGGGTTAGGGTGTGACTGGAGCGGGAAAGACAAGCTTACTCGACCTCCTGGCCCAACGCCCAACGCCAGGAACACGAAGTGGACATGTGTATATCGGCGACAAGCTATGCGATTCGAAGTTCCAGCGAAAGCTGGGTTACGTCCAACAGGAGGACATTCATCTTCCTACAGCCACGGTGCGGGAGGCGCTGATGTTTAGTGCCCTGCTCAGGCAGCCCGAGGAAAAGTCGGCCGTGGAGGTTGGGGAGTATGTTAATAGCATCATCCATACGCTGGAGATGGAAGCGTATGCGGAGGCTGTCGTTGGCGTGCCTGGTGAAGGTAGGGATGGTTGCTCCTTGTGTTGTAGGCACAGCAGCTGACATATGGCAGGATTGAATCTGGAGCAACGGAAGAGGCTAACCATTGCTGTGGAGATGGTTACCAACCCAGAGTTCTTCCTGTTTCTAGGTAGGCGATGCAAACCGTCGAAGTCACTGTCCACCAGCATCATGTCTAAAATGCGGTTTTGCAGACGAACCTACATCCGGTCTCGACAGCCAGACAGCCTGGTCGATCTGCACCCTCCTCCGCAAACTGACAAAAAACGGGCAGGGAATTCTCTGCACGGCACACCAGCCGTCTTCCCAAATCTTTCAGATGTTCGACCAGCTTCTTCTATTAAGCAGCCGCGGCGAAACAATCTACTTTGGCGACATTGGTCAAGGCGCTACAACCATAATCAGCTACTTGGAAAGTAAAGGAGCCCCGAAATGCGAGGTGGACAGCAATCCCGCCGAGTGGATGCTGCAAGTAACCAAGCCGCCCTCAGATGCAGCAGGCCCGCGTTCTGTGCCCTACACTTGGCCGCAGAAGTGGAGGACCAGTTTGCAGAATCAAGACGTGATACACCAGCTCGAAGAGCTGAAGAAGTCCAGTCCGCAGACCAATACCACTATGCTCAGCGTTCGACAGACAGAATACGCTACTTCTCTAGCCAGACAGAATCTAATCGTTTCAAAACGTATATTCCGGAATTACTGGCGCGACCCGACGTATCTGTACTCCAAGATGGCCCTGTGTGTCGGGGTGGTAAGCAATGCCAGGGTTTGCCTATCCCACGACCACGACCACCCTCTGCTAACTTGAACTTGCAGTCTCTTGCGAATGGCCTTTCCTTCAAGTCAACACTTGACATCCAGGGACTGACTAACAGCTTATTCTCCATTTTCCTCTTGACCCAGCTCTTCAGTACTATCGATCAACAAGTCATCCCTCGCCTGACGGCCACTCGAGAGCTGTTCGAGTCACGAGAGCGACCATCCAAGGCGTACTCTTGGGTGGCTTTCCTTATATCTACGATTTTGGTCGAGATAGCCTACCAGACGCTAGCATCCGTCTTGGTCTTCGTCTGCTGGTACTACCCGACTGGTCTTTGGCGCAATAGCGATGCCGGTTTCACCGCTTCTGAACGAGGCGCGCTCGTATTTGTACTAATTTGGCTCTTTGGTCTCTGGATCACGACCTTTTCGCAGGCTGTGGCAGTGGGAATTAAACACGCCGAGACAGCCGTCCAGATAGCCACCCTTTTCTTCTGGCTGTCACTTGTATTCTGTGGGTATGTGTCGTACACTTCTGGATGCAGGTCCCCGTCTCGGGTTTTCTTCCTCTTATACGTTTATACTGACTCTTTATCCCTCTTTTTCAGAGTAATTGTGTCGCCCAGCAGCCTCCCGACGTTCTGGGTCTTTGTGTACCGCGCCTCACCCTTAACCTACTTCGTCAACGGCCTCGTCGTCGCAAGTCTTGCGGGCACCCACATCACCTGCTCTGCTGCTGAGCTGGTGCGCATAATTCCTTACGTTAAGCCCGCCATTATAGCCACCACGACGTGTGGCCAATATCTGGAACCGTACTTGCAGGCTGCCGGAGGCTATGTTGCAAACCCAGCAGCGAGCGATATTTGCTTATATTGCCCTATCTCGGACACGAACGCTCTACTGCGTTCATTGGGAATGGAGATAGACTACAGGTGGCGGATCGTGGGTTTCATGATGGCGTACGTCCTTTTCAACATTCTGGTCACGCTGGTGATTTATTGGGCGGCAAGAGAACCTCGGAGCCAGATATCGATAAACCGTTTCATGCCTTTCACCAATCTTCGAGGAAACACCCGTTGATCAGAGTCCATGTGCCGGGGTGGAGAGTCCGAAGTTCAGGGGCCCAGATAAACCGCCAGACAGAGTTAGCAAGCAAATACCACTCGCACCGCTCCGTGCGCAAACCCACAGTCTGTCGGCTTGAAAGCGTTTCTGTTGACAAATTGCCGACCCGATGAAGTGATGACTGCAAACGTCATCTTGGTGGTGGCCATGGCAATGAGAACTGGCTGCAATGAAGGCGGATTCTCGAATTGATGGGTTGTGCATTGGGGCTGGCGTAGCACACAAGGTGACTCCCGTGTTTAGTTCCTGTACCGATTGGCTTGCAAAAGTCATGATGCCGGTGATGACCCTCAAGAACAGAGGACTGCTGATGTCTCAACAAGTTGTTGGCGCAACGAGGAAAAGTAGGTAGAGGAGATGGACCTGACCGCCAGAGAGAAATCATTGACGGTCGCAGTGGAAAAAGACCGTTTGCTGAAGTGATTGTCATTGAGCTAGGTGGCAAGAGTCCAGTCGAGTCACTTTCCGATTCTCGGGGAAATCCAAGCACCAATCCAAGACAAAGTGCGTTGCCTTACTGCCAGTTTCTCGGACTGGTCTCCTGTTCCTCCAACTGCGCAATTCTAACCTATCATCTTACACAAACTATCCCACAAACTGTCTCGATCTGAGTTGCCTGCATTGTGTCAATTCAGAAGGAAGAGGATGCATAAAACTGACCTCTGCCTCTTCATCAACGGAAGACCATGGAGAAGGTTTGCCATAAGATCCGGAGGACATGCCAACGATGCGGGTGCCGCCAACATTGAGGGAGGCTTCACACTCGATCTGCGCTGCTGAACATTAGGGTAACGGAGGGCCGGTTGCAGGGGTCGGTGTCAAGCGGTCTGAGCATAGGGGGCTGTATCTCCTACTTTGGCACTCGCTACGGGTGGTCTTCTGATACAATCACCAATTTCCAAGTGATTCTTACGAAAGGATCAATTTTAAATGCCAACGCAAGAAGAACGCCTATCTTCAGTGGGCTCTTCGTACGGGCGGGGACAGTTTCGGTTTTGTTACTCGCGTTAACATGGAGACTTTCAGCCAGACCTCTTTACGAGGAGGATTTCTCTACTTTTCGACTACTCAACTAGAAAATATCATACGGAGCTCGTAGGCTTCAATTATGCTGATACCTATGCTCTACGAGCTTGCCCTTTCGATGCCGAATGGCTTGCTTTACGAAATAGGGGTCCCTAAAGCCTACAGGATGGGTATCAAAACAATAGCCATGCTATTTCCACAAAATTGAATATGAAAAAGTCTCTCTATGTCCCGGCTATACTTCCACGGGTTGTTATAAATAAGACACTACGACGTACCCCCGCCCTCACACATCCACTGGGCAAAGCCCTCCTCAGAGTCGACTCGGGGTAGCTCCTCAGTTGATGCCGCCCACGCACCCGTGTCAAAACTGAGGGTGCTCGGATATATAAAGCGGTAATTCTCGCAATATTGTCGGATGTGGCAGTAGCAGTAATATAGTTTCCTGCACAGCTCGCGATATCTAGCGATGCGGGCCGCCCTTTCGGGGTACTCGGAGACGCTTGCCCGGCCGACGTATTGTCGAAGCATCAAGAGCTCGTCGCCCAGCAGACTGATGTCGCGCTTTGGCAACACAGGGTGCCTGGTCAGCTGGCGGTGCAGGTCCAGGTAGGCAAAGTACTCGAGCTGCCGGCCTACGAGGAGGCACAGCAGGTATGTAGCCTCGAGCATCAGTCCGTGCTTGAGCTCCGCTCCCGTTGCAACATGGACTAGTTGGTAGGTGGCTGCCGAGTAGACACTGAAGAGCGCCAGTGTCTTCCATGGGTCCCGCGAATCAACGCCGAAGCCACTCAGCACCCCCTTCCATGCGTGCCAGCCGGCCTGGCGGCGAACAAGGGCGGCGACAGGACACGGTGAAGGCAGGCCGGCGCTCGAGTCGGCCAGAAGGCGCCGTCCTGCGACTAAGTCGATATCGAATAGTGCTTGGCCGCTGCGGAGGACACGGACGGCGGCGTCGCGGCCGAGGTTATCCATGTACTGTATGAGCTGGCCGATGACGACATCACGCCAGCGGCCGTCTGGCCCAACGAGCTGGCGGCAGATTGGATGGTCCTCTAGGAATATGATTAGATACTGCCTCGGATGACGCGGGAGATGATGCTACTACTTGCCCGTCAAGCGGATGCTGTCCTCTTCAACGAGGTATAAAAAGTAAAACGGGATGCAACTTCCAGTTCTACCTCGCTCTTTGCAATTCTGGCACTTGTTGGCACCTTCGCAGGGTATACACTACGGCCATTAGTCTTGATCTGGTAGGGAGGGAGTGTAGGCATTGAAGACATACAGCGGTCTGACGTAGCTTGCACAAGGTGCATGTCAAACGCTCATCTCGATTTCGCTTCACCGCGCGGTGCGCGCCAACGGACAATTCTCTCGAGCGCTTGCCCCTGGTCCTCGATTCCGAATCAGACAAGGCAGATTGGGACGTATAAGTCGTCCACGAGGAACCCGACCCCGTCTCTGAGGCGTCGATGGAGGCCGTCGACAAATTCGAACTTAGGTCAGGGAGTCCGGCAGAGCCAACAGGTAGGAGACGCCGGGGCCCGTAGGCGGAGCCCGCGTAGTCGGCTTCTGGCGAGTAACAGGGGGGCACACTCAGATTAGGAGACGGGACACGCGGCATGCGAACCCATGGGCCAGGAGCAGGAAAGTAGTGAGCCATATCATCCAAGCTAGGGTCACTCCAATCCAACGTGGCTTCCAGGGGCTTCGTATTAGGAAGTAAGCCGGTGATGCCTTGACCGAGAAGCATAGGGCTTGAAGGTGGAGAAGACCAGTATCTCTGGTCGTGCGGAAAGGCAGCCGATGCTGCTGAATTGCTGCAAGAATTGGCAGTCGTTGAGAAAATATCCGACTCTGACAAAACCCAGTCATGCTGCGTAGTCTGTTTCGTCGACGCCAAGGCGGAGAGGGCACTGGCAAAGACGCGACACGCAGGCATGACGATGGCGAGCCCAGTCGAGGGACTGCCGGCGATGATGTGGCCGAACAGCCTTCCCGTGTCGGCATCGCGCACCCAGCTGCCGCAATCACCCGGCACCAGCGGCGACATGAGGTTGACTGTGTAAACCTCGTGGAAGTCGGCGACATGTGGCAGACGGATGAAGGATACTGTGCCGGAGAGAGTCCCCCGTATCACGCCCCTGTCGGGCGTGGCGACCCTAACAGCAGCGTCCCTCGGGCCAGGCTCGACATGTTTGGAGCAGTCTTCGAGGGGAATAGCTCGTTCCCGCAAGCGATAGTCGGAGAGGCCGATTGTCCCCGGCGTTTCTTTATCCACGACAAGCAGCGCTGTGTCAAGGGCGCGTGAGGACATGACTACCTCGAGGTGCTGAGCAATGTCAACAACGTCTCGAGTATTGACTGGCGGCTCGGGGTCCGGGGACTTCTGCTTCACTTCGTCGAACCAATCACCGGGCTCGACGGCAGGACCAGGCGACGATGAATATGAACTGTAGGGGGCGTCGTCGAGGCTCTCTGAAGATGCCGGGTCATGTCGCTGAGAACACAGTGGCGACAAACTCCCTCTTCCGGTGGCATTCATGTCATCGTCTTCAAAATCTTCAAAGTCCGCCAACCCCGTAATCTCACACTCGTCATCCTCATCATCGTCGGCAGCAGCCTGCAATATTCCGTCGCTGGCTCTGTCCAGGCAATGGCAAACGGCTAGAAACATGAAAATCCCCTGAAAAGATACGAGTCCGCCAGCAGTCGCTTGACGCAGTGCTCCATTTGCACCGCTCTCGTCCGGGATCAGCAGTCTCGTGGCTCCCGAACCCCCGTCGGAACCTGCAGCAATGCCGATTCGTTTGGCTGGTGAAGTGCCCGGTTGGTCATTTGAGCTCACGGTCTTTCTCACGGTCCTGCTCACGGTCCTCGGGGGGGTTAAAATGCTAGGCATCTTGCCATCGGGTTTGTTGCGGTTGCGAAGCCAGCCATGGGCCTTCTCCATGTGCTGCTTGCAGTTGGACTCGCGTTTCGACTTGTACGGGCAGGGCGCGAAAAAGCACTCAAACATGGTGGGCGAGTCCAAGTGCTTGTCATCGACGTGCCGGACCATCTCCTTCTCCGTAGGCCAGCCAAACTCGTGATACTTGCAGGTTGCATAGGGGCATTTCCACGGCCGAGAGTGCGTCTTCTCGTGCTTGGTCAGGTCGCACGGGCGCTTAAACTCCTTGTTGCAGCCCAGCTCACGGCATCGCTTGGGCGCCAACTCCTCGGGGCGCGCATTCCTCTTCCGACGAGCCATCGATCGCATAATCTCTTCCTCGTCCTCAGGCTGGTTGGGCGCCACGTGCAAGGACACTTGTTCGCTAGTCGCTGAGCAGATGGATTGGGCGACGCTGGCAGTCGGGTTCTCGTCAGTCGTAGCTGCCTTGGCAGCAGATGCCTCTCGCACCAGAGGGCGGAGGCTTTCGAACTCGGCCTTTAGAGGCATGTTTCCTAGCTCGAAGCCCTGGTAGTCCTTCATGATGCCACTGTCTTTTATCAACCTGAAGGCTTCTCGTCGAGCAGGCTTGTCCTCGGACACGAACAAGACAATCGGTTTCGAACGCTTGGCCGACTTGCCGACCATGAAGAGCGATAGATCGACGCAGTTTCCAGAATCCGGTAGCTGGTCGCTGTTGTCTCTTAGATAGGCAACAATCTTGCCGCTGAGTTCGTCGTTGAAGATGCTGCGCGCCGGGCCGATGGCTTCGAAGCACTCGACCCGTCCCACGCGGACCCCGAGATGCAAGTAACCGCGAGCCCGACCGACCGAGTCACAAGCATAGGGCCAAGTCTTTTGGTCCTGCTTCTGAACGAAGCGCATGGTGCGTATTGAAGCAGTACACGCAGGGACAGGACGGCTCCGAGTTTCCGTCGTGGTTGAAGTCATTGAGACGATGATTGACCAAGGGAAAAGCCCGCGAGCCCAATGGATGGATGCCCAAGAAGTAAAATGTCTACGGTACCTCTGCCCGCCCGCGTCTCTTCGCTTCTGTGGTAACCCCTGCGAGGCAACCTGCAAGGCGAAAACTGGTGGCTGTGGCTGAGCATACATGCAGCACACGGCCGGGCGCAAGCCATTCCACATATACTAAAGGCGGCAATGCGGTTATATATGTAGCTCAGCCGCTGGCCACGTCGTTGAGAGGTATCTTGCAGCTGCTCCCACAGTCATCCGCCATGGATGATTCCTTGCAGAAACACCCCTTGTCCGCCGCCACACAAAATGGATTGCGGAGTGACCTTTGGAGGATTTGTCGACCGAGACTTGGTCCGAAACATGATTTGGCCTCGTATTTCGACTTCTATTCAACAAGATGCCAGCGCTTCTTACGGGAAGGCGGTGTCCACGTCTCTGTCAAGAAGCATTCCGAGCTCATAGACGTTGCCAACAAGATCCTATCCGACTCAACAAAAGAGGAGATCCGGGCAGCCCTTCTCGGCACCGATGCCGCCCCCAGTCACATCAACTGCGTCGAGACTACCATCGAGCTGTGCGCCGGCCTCCTCGCCATGGTGGAGGTGGGTGTTCACAAGTACGGCTTTTCTGGGTCGAATCCTCTGTCCTGGTACGACAAACACAGTCTGAGAGAGGCCATAAAGCAGTTTTTTCAGCCGGGGCAGCACTTAAAGCCAGACAACCAGAAGCTGGAAAGGCTTTTCACTGCTCACAACCTCAGCAGTATCGGAGGGATGCGAATCAAGTGGACAACCAACTTGGTTGACCATTTGATGTTGACGGACGACGATCAGACAGTCTTCATCTTTCACTGCGTGGGTTTTTTGGAGTTTCATCAGAGGTATGCCCGTGGTTTCTGTCCCCACTGATACGCCCTTCTGACTTGCTATGAAGCTTCGCGGATGCGCTGTTTCCCGACGGCTTCATGGAGGAAACCCTCAGAACGCTCGCCCTACTCTTCCCCCAGAACAACAGCAAATCACGGCGCTGGATTCAAGCTCAGATAGCGTCGGGCAGGCAAATTGACACAAGCCTCGCGCGATGCGGTAGCCTAAGGGCTCACGAGCGGCGCTTCAGCAACTTTCACGTCTGGCATGATAGACTCGTTGTCCTGAAGCAGGCCTTTGACGACTCGAGTCCACGCACTTTAACCCAGTGGTGGAATGATCGCCGAAACTCAGTTCAGTGGTACACGTTTTGGGTTGCTATTCTTGTATTCATCTTCACTGTTTGCTTGGGGTTCATTCAATGTGTCGAAGGAGGGTTGCAGGTCTGGTTGGCGTTGAAAGCAGCCCAGACCCCGCCAAGTTCCCATTGAACTATAAGTATCGGCAACAGCCATGCGCCAAAGCTAATCCCGGAGGGCTAGCATACGGGCAGAGATATGATATACTGACCCGGTTCTATACGGTTTAAGTGAATCCTTGGGCCTACGCTGTTAGATCTGAAGTCATCGCTGCAGCAGATTCTGAACTCTGAGAATTATATTGGTTGTGATATTTGATCCCGGTTTCTTACCGATCCTGGGCATCAAACATGAAACTGTTTCTCGGGAAGCCTCTGGACGTTGCGATTCTAAACCACTGAACAACTACCGATTGGGTTTCAGCAGACAGGTTGACAAAAGTACTATCGAGAGCGAAATTTAAGAACTTTCGAATGATTCAGTGTCTGATTGATATCAAAGAGAAAGTGAGCTTGGAGGAAAACGCTTCTATCAGTGTTAAACTGATCAGTCAATACTAGAGAAGATATGAACAGCACGGCTACACTGGGGACCAGCAGGGGCAGGATTACGCACACAAAACGAAAAGACTGGATGTTTGGTTGCTCTTTTAACGATTCTGCCGCAGCTAGAAATTCGCAACATTTATAAATAGTTACCAGCAGTGATGCTACTGTTGCATCTTACTCGCTCTGTGGCTTGGCCTGAAGACGAAACGCATTCGACCCTTGACGAATGCCTCTTTCCCGACGCTCTCTACTACACTCTGCTAGCCAACGCTGGAGAACTGATTGCAGTCTCGTTGAATAGCAGCCGCACCAGGAGAGGAGGCACAGTCTCGATTCGGCGTCGTTTTGGCAGACGTGACCTGCCCAGCGTGGTCATGCTTTCACCCATCTAAAGTTCGAGTTTGTCCTCAGCTCCTCTGACCTGTGGTTCACCTCCATTCCCAAAATTCAGCAAGGTCTCACTAGAAGACAGATCCATTGCATTCGTCAAGCATGGCCGTCTCAGAGACAAGAGGATCCTGATACGCGAGCTGGATTGTTATGCCAAGATCAGCGCATCATTACTGGACGGCAGATTACCGACTGCACTTCTCAAAGGCCTGATTCGAGACGAGAGCAGCTTATTAGTCTTTGGTTTCCTCCTGACATACATCGACTGCCGACGCGTGACATTAGCCTGCCTGCCCCCTGTGGGTTCTGCATGCGACATTTTCTGTATCCTCTGCACTTTAGGTCTGACTCTACGTTTCTTTTGCCAGCTAGCCTTTTTTTCCTCGTCAGGCAGTCTGGGAGCCAATAGAGGCGCGGACCCCCGCGCCTTTAAAGTCGGCGCGGACGTCCGCGCCTGTTATGTAAGCCCAGGCGGAAGATAGTCGGGCCGCCCCCTGACCTGTACTCTCCTTTTCTATTGCATGTGGCAAACTGTCGCACAGAGAGCCAGCCTCATATAGCATACCATCTGCGCTCAGAGTAGTTGTCCGCGGAAGCGATGCTATAATCCGCATATTAAGGTCGAGCGCCTGCATGCGTGGTGCTTGGACCCCATTGAGGCCAAAGCTCAAACGCAGGCTGCATTAAACCTCGCAGGCGGCCTCGGTTACAAGGGTTCTGCACCACGTCCACAAAGCAGGAGTTTCCTTTCCTTTGTGTATAAAGAGCTGCTCACTGTCGTGCACTACAGCTAGCTCTTCAAGATAATTCCAATATGGGGCTTACTGAATTCCCTGACGATTGCCTTCCTCCTGAGGGCCAGTTCGACTCGCGAGAGTCTCTTCTTGCCTCAATTAATGCGTGGGCGGCTCCATTTGGGAACCTCTCAAGCGCTGGCATAGCACCAAAGGATATCCGGACATATATGCGCCAGAGCTCTCAGACTGCCCAAGGAGCGACACAGCAAGACATATATAACTGTATCGCACAGCGCAGACGAGAGCTCCTTGCTGGCCAGAGCACAATGCATGCCCTTGCCAATGAGCTTGACAACGAGGGTTCCAGAGCCGCATACAGCTTGATCATGATGGCCGAGTCACAGCAGTCTTATTCGCACACCAGCGTCTCTAGGATACCTCAACGCATACCCAGAATTACTACTGCTAGACTGCACATACAAGACGAACAAATATAAGATGCCACTGCTCGATATGATCGGCGTTGATGCCTGTCAGCGGTCATTCTGTATTGCCTTTGCCTTCCTCAGTGGTGAAGACGAAAATGACTATATCTGGGCACTGGACCAACTCCAATCGATATACGAGTTATATGACATTCGCCAGCCATCGGTTATCCTGACAGATCGCTGCCTCGCCTGCATAAACGCAATTTCGGTGCTTTCCTGCGTCCAAGTCTCTGCTTTGCATCTGGCATGCGAATAAGGCGGTGCTTAGCTATTGCAAACCAGCTTTCGACCGTGACGATGAGGACTCTAATAGTGATGAGAGGTGGGCTGAGTTCTTTGGGTATTGGCACTCAATCGTGGGCTCGAAAGATGAGAGACATTTGATCAACAAGTTGAAGAGCTCGAGAAGCGCTTTGTGCCACGATACGTCAAGGAGGTTAGCTACATACAGGAAACCTGGTTGGACCCGTATAAGGAAAAGCTCGTCAAGGCCTGGGTCGACCAATATGCTCACTTCGGCAATGTGGCTACTTCCGGGTGGAAGGCATCCACGCATTATTGAAGAGTCACCTTAAGAAGTCAACATTAGACCTCTTCGAGGCAACGAGGGCAATCAAGCAAGCTCTCCTCAACCAACTGGCCGAGCTACAAGCCAACCAAGCCAGGCAGCATATACGGATGCCAATTGAGCTCTCTGGAACCGTATATAGCACGGTACGTGGCTGGGTATCACACGAAGCCTTGCGACAGGTTGCAAAGCAACACAAGCGCCTCAACGAGAAAAACACCCCATCTTGCACAGGCAGCTTCACCAAGTCTCGCGGTCTCCCTTGTGCGCACGCATTACAGTCTCTCATAGTGGAAGATCTGCCCCTCCGGCTACAACATTTTCATACACATTGGCGCCTTCGACGGGATAACAAAGAGATTGGTCAGGTCCTCATAGAGCCTCGTCGGCGACTAGACCAACTTGTCGCCGCATCAAGGATATCACAGTCATCCACACAGCGCGAGCCAAGTGCATTTGAAGCCATAGAGTCAGATCTACGGCCAAAGGCGCCGCCTACATGCAGCAAATGCCACCAGCAAGGGCACATCATGACATCTCGCAATTGTCCTTTACGCTATAGCGACATACTGCAGCGGGCAGAGGCACGGGCGGCACAGACTGCAGAGACTGCAGCAATTGCAGGGACTGCACAGACTGCACAGACTGTACAGACGGTAGCAGTTCCAGAGACTGCGCAGACTGCAGCAGTCATGGAGAAAATGACAGTTGCAGTCACTACGGTCTCTACAGTCTCTACAGCAATTGCAGAGACTACAGAGACTACAGAGAATCTATTATATGATGACCCACGAGCCATCTATCAGAGGTATGTCAGGAAAGAGACTCTTGGTATAGAGCACAGCCTCGCGGCAGTCTCAAGACCAACCAGGCATACCGAAAGGCAATGGGCTTGCCATTGCGCTACAGCAAGACTGAATATGACTGGTGCCTCGACTGGAAGCAAATGTCAAGGAGCTGCGGCTCGAGGCAATGGACCAAGGTAGAGATGATGGCATACCTTGATTGGGATAAGGCAGAAGAAGAGCGATTAGATGCCCGGGTGGCCGAGGAAATTCAGGTGCAGCCTTTCTCACGAGAAAGAGGTACTGCAGGTATATGGGCTGACTGCGAGAGAGACTCAGAGGAACAGCAGGCATTTTATTCACATATAAGTGGTGATGATGCCGGCGATGCGAAAATGTGAGGCAGATCGTGAGATCACCGACATGCACCGGCGTGTAGCACTGTAGCTGGCCAATTTTAAGGCGGTGAACTTCCGCGCACCCTCCTTGCCACGCAACAGCGGCGCCCTTTGCGTCACGTCAATCTACCAAATAGGGAAGGCTATGGGTTCGAACCCTAGGGATATCCTCCTTTGCAATTAATTGAAGCTATATGTATGCAGCAAGCATGCTGTATCGGTGAGGCCGACTGCGAGCGCAGTTGGCGGCGGCCCAAATGGCCTGCCAGGCTTACATAACAGGCGCGGACGTCCGCGCCGACTTTAAAAGCGCGGGGTCCGCGCCTCTAACGTAATCCACCCCCTTCCCGGTCAGACCCCCTACTCGGTCAAAAATTCCCCACCGACTAGACCCGCACCTTACGCGAGACAAACGGAGCACAATACCACGACATATTTACTCCAAGAGACAAGTAACTCGATTAGGACTATCTATTACACGTCCGGGCATTATGTTCAAATGACCTGCATTTACTACACCGTGGTGGTGCACGCTGTCTTGGGACACTCAGCTCTTCTATAAGTCGTTGGTCCCGCTCCCCTTCTTCCCGCCGTCGCTTGGCCCGCTCATCTTCCTTTGCTCTCTGTTTCTTGACCCGCTCCTCTTCCTTTTCTCGCCGTAGCTTGAACCATTCCTCGTTCTCTTGTCGCCGTCGCTCGGCCCGCTCTTCTCCTTCTTGTCGTCGCTTGGCCCGCTCCTCGTCCTTCTCTCGCCGGCGCTTAGTCCTCTCCTCTTCTTCCACTCTCCGTCGCTTAACCCGCTCTTCTTCTTCTTCTCTCCGTTGCTTTATCCTAACCGTGCCCTCTGCAACCGATAGAGTACCGCCGTCGCCAATGTATTCACGGCGCTGTTCTTTCTCTGCTTTCGCCGCTGGTTTTCTGACCGAAGTTGCCGGTTTTCGTCGGCAAGGAGGGCGGCGCTGTGCATGGCCATTTGACATCCTTTGATAAGCTGGTTGATAGCTTGTGAAACTGGCGAGTCTGTATTTTGTGGCCGGCGTTGAAGAAGCCTTTCGGCGTGAGTGGTAAGCTGGTTGACGTTATGCGGAGTCTTGGCTGCTTCCAGGCTCTTGTTGGGACTTGGAGTATTCTTGTCGCCGTGATCGTTACCGACTTTGTCAACCTGAACTTGTAACCGCGATAATACTCTGTTTGGGTCAAACGGAAAAAGGCCTGTTGCCATAAATCCGCTTCGGATATTCGACGGCGAAAGTGCTTGTCGGCGAGCGTCTAAGTACATGGGAAGGAAGTCCTGCTTGTCGATATGATGGATCCCAGCGAGCATTTTCTCTTGAACCTTTCGGCCGTATATGGTTTTCAACGGCGAAAAGCACCCGACATCAAGAGGCTGCAAGAGATGTGAGGAATGTGCAGGCATTTGGAGTACTACGATGGAATTGGCCGTACAGTACTTGTCAAATTCCGGCGTGACGTGACTGCCGTGCCCGTCGAGAATAAGAAGTCGATGCGTACCAACCGTACGGCGCCGTGTATTCGGATCAAAGACTTCCTTTAACCAATTCAAAGCAAGGTCGTCGGAAGTCCAGCCATTCTCACTAACGGCGATATGCCAGTCATCGGGCACTCCTGATTCGTACCAGCTTGCTTGGTGTAACTTGCCCTGGAAGATAACCTTCGCCGGTAAAGCCCAACCTTGGCAGTTGATAGACTCGATCACAGTAACCCATTCTCGATTTCCAGGCTGCGTGAGTACTGCCCGACCTCGCCGGTCAGACCGGGTAAGGACTCTCGCCGTTGCAGCGACTCCCATTTGAAACCCCGTCTCATCAAAGTTATAGACATCCTCGTCAAGAATCCCCATTTCTGTTTCGTCGCCGCGACTCGATCGTACCATCCTTGGATCTTTTGGGGGTCTTCGCATTTGGCTCGTTGGTAGTCGTATCGGCGAGAGTACTTTGCCTTGATTTCGCCGTGGCGGCCAACAAACTTCCGCACCCAGTTTTCCCGACAGGATCTTTGCCTCGCTCGGAAAGCAATAAGTTGGCCATCCGACGAGTGTAAGCCACTGTCGGCGGCATCCTCGCTCGTCCATCGACAAGATCCATTGTACCAGGGCAGTCTCTTCCGTCGCCGTCAACTTCAGGTTGTTCATCTGAGCGTCGCGTCGGCGAATGACACCGCGCAGTCGATCAGATACTGTCGATTGAGGGACGTCGTATGCGGCCGCAGCCTTGCGGGTACTTTTGAATTGGCCCTGCTGATAGGCCCTGACGGCGAGCAGGACCCGTTCTTCGCGTGGAACCGATTGGTCTCCCGTTGCCGTCATAGTGCTCGGTTTGTCTTGCCATAAGTGTGGGTCGCCGCGTGGAGACTTTTTCTGACCGAGTAGGGGGTCTGACCGGGAAGGGGGTGGATTACGTTATTGGCTCCCAAATGGCCTATTGGCTCCCCAGGCAGTCTCCCGTGCTTAATAAACAAGCTGGGTGATCGGGGAGCCAATAGAGGCGCGGACCCCCGCGCCTTTAAAGTCGGCGCGGACGTCCGCGCCTGTTATGTAAGCCTGGCAGGCCATTTGGGCCGCCGCCAACTGCGCTCGCAGTCGGCCTCACCGATACAGCATGCTTGCTGCATACATATAGCTTCAATTAATTGCAAAGGAGGATATCCCTTAGGGTTCGAACCCATAGCCTTCCCTATTTGGTAGATTGACGTGACGCAAAGGGCGCCGCTGTTGCGTGGCAAGGGAGGGTGCGCGGGAAGTTCACCGCCTTAAAATTGGCCAGCTACAGTGCTACACGCCGGTGCATGTCGGTGATCTCACGATCTGCCTCACATTTTCGCATCGCCGGCATCATCACCACTTATATATGTGAATAAAATGCCTGCTGTTCCTCTGAGTCTCTCTCGCAGTCAGCCCATATACCTGCAGTACCTCTTTCTCGTGAGAAAGGCTGCACCTGAATTTCCTCGGCCACCCGGGCATCTAATCGCTCTTCTTCTGCCTTATCCCAATCAAGGTATGCCATCATCTCTACCTTGGTCCATTGCCTCGAGCCGCAGCTCCTTGACATTTGCTTCCAGTCGAGGCACCAGTCATATTCAGTCTTGCTGTAGCGCAATGGCAAGCCCATTGCCTTTCGGTATGCCTGGTTGGTCTTGAGACTGCCGCGAGGCTGTGCTCTATACCAAGAGTCTCTTTCCTGACATACCTCTGATAGATGGCTCGTGGGTCATCATATAATAGATTCTCTGTAGTCTCTGTAGTCTCTGCAATTGCTGTAGAGACTGTAGAGACCGTAGTGACTGCAACTGTCATTTTCTCCATGACTGCTGCAGTCTGCGCAGTCTCTGGAACTGCTACCGTCTGTACAGTCTGTGCAGTCTGTGCAGTCCCTGCAATTGCTGCAGTCTCTGCAGTCTGTGCCGCCCGTGCCTCTGCCCGCTGCAGTATGTCGCTATAGCGTAAAGGACAATTGCGAGATGTCATGATGTGCCCTTGCTGGTGGCATTTGCTGCATGTAGGCGGCGCCTTTGGCCGTAGATCTGACTCTATGGCTTCAAATGCACTTGGCTCGCGCTGTGTGGATGACTGTGATATCCTTGATGCGGCGACAAGTTGGTCTAGTCGCCGACGAGGCTCTATGAGGACCTGACCAATCTCTTTGTTATCCCGTCGAAGGCGCCAATGTGTATGAAAATGTTGTAGCCGGAGGGCAGATCTTCCACTATGAGAGACTGTAATGCGTGCGCACAAGGAGACCGCGAGACTTGGTGAAGCTGCCTGTGCAAGATGGGGTGTTTTTCTCGTTGAGGCGCTTGTGTTGCTTTGCAACCTGTCGCAAGGCTTCGTGTGATACCCAGCCACGTACCGTGCTATATACGGTTCCAGAGAGCTCAATTGGCATCCGTATATGCTGCCTGGCTTGGTTGGCTTGTAGCTCGGCCAGTTGGTTGAGGAGAGCTTGCTTGATTGCCCTCGTTGCCTCGAAGAGGTCTAATGTTGACTTCTTAAGGTGACTCTTCAATAATGCGTGGATGCCTTCCACCCGGAAGTAGCCACATTGCCGAAGTGAGCATATTGATCGACCCAGGCCTTGACGAGCTTTTCTTATACGGGTCCAACCAGGTTTCCGTATGTAGCTAACCTCCTTGACGTATCGTGGCACAAAGCGCTTCTCGAGCTCTTCAACTTGTTGATCAAATGTCTCCTCATCTTTCGAGCCCACGATTGAGTGCCAATACCCAAAGAACTCAGCCCACCTCTCATCACTATTAGAGTCCTCATCGTCACGGTCGAAAGCTGGTTTGCAATAGCTAAGCACCGCCTTATTCGCATGCCAGATGCAAAGCAGAGACTTGGACGCAGGAAAGCACCGGAAATTGCGTTTATGCAGGCGAGGCAGCGATCTGTCAGGATAACCGATGGCTGGCGAATGTCATATAACTCGTATATCGATTGGAGTTGGTCCAGTGCCCAGATATAGTCATTTTCGTCTTCACCACTGAGGAAGGCAAAGGCAATACAGAATGACCGCTGACAGGCATCAACGCCGATCATATCGAGCAGTGGCATCTTATATTTGTTCGTCTTGTATGTGCAGTCTAGCAGTAGTAATTCTGGGTATGCGTTGAGGTATCCTAGAGACGCTGGGTGTGCGAATAAGACTGCTGTGACTCGGCCATCATGATCAAGCTGTATGCGGCTCTGGAACCCCTCGTTGTCAAGCTCATTGGCAAGGGCATGCATTGTGCTCTGGCCAGCAAGGAGCTCTCGTCTGCGCTGTGCGATACAGTTATATATGTCTTGCTGTGTCGCTCCTTGGGCAGTCTGAGAGCTCTGGCGCATATATGTCCGGATATCCTTTGGTGCTATGCCAGCGCTTGAGAGGTTCCCAATAGCTGACTGGTCAGTTGAGGAGAGGGCACGATGAGCTGGATGTGCTGTAATATGCAGACTGGGCTCATGGTTGTGGACCGACTTCTCCTCGCCTGGGCGATGCCTGACATACCAGTACGACTTATCAAGGCTCTCTTTCGCATTGATGGAAAACTGGCATCCAGTGATACGGGAGCTTGTAGACCGTTGCCGATCAGCTGGCTTCTGGTCCTTGCTTGTATGAGCCCCAAGTCTACCTCCACGATCGCAGGCAAATATGACTGTGCGTCTTCCGGACCGCGGGTCTCTCGTGGACTTGCCTGTGGTGAAGGCATAGCCTCTTGGAGCCGCCCACGCATTAATTGAGGCAGAAGAGACTCTCGCGAGTCGAACTGGCCCTCAGGAGGAAGGCAATCGTCAGGAATTCAGTAAGCCCCATATTGGAATTATCTTGAAGAGCTAGCTGTAGTGCACGACAGTGAGCAGCTCTTTATACACAAAGAAAGAAACTCCTGCTTTGTGGACGTGGTGCAGAACCCTTGTAACCGTGGCCGACTGCGAGTTTAAATGCAACCTGTGTTTGAGCTTTGGCCTCAATGGGGTCCAAGCACCACGCATGCAGGCGCTCGACCTTAATATGCGGATTATAGCATCGCTTCCGCGGACAACTACTCTGAGCGCAGATGGTATGCTATATGAGGCTGGCTCTCTGTGCGACAGTTTGCCACATGCAATAGAAAAGGAGAGTACAGGTCAGGGGGCGGCCCGACTATCTTCCGCCTGGGCTTACATAACAGGCGCGGACGTCCGCGCCGACTTTAAAGGCGCGGGGGTCCGCGCCTCTATTGGCTCCCGGGTGATCGTTGACCCTGAATCGTCTCTAGTAAAGTACTTTATGGTAGCAGTATCAACCTTGGGATGATAAGGCTGCGCAGGTCTTCCCGTTGAAGCCACTTCAAAGGCTTTGGCTACCTGTCCACGCTCATACGACCTCACTACTTCCCAAATGGTGCCAAATCTTCTATAAAGATGCGACGTCCATCTGGGATCGTTAATGGAACATCCATTGCCGAGGTCCTTCCACGTGGTCAGGGTGATGATTCGCCCCCTGTCATCAGGGAGATCGTAGGCGCTCAAGGCAAAGTCTGTGTAGCAGAATTCGCAATTGTGGACTTGGAATAGGTCGTTATGCAGAAAAGACCAAGCTTCGCTTATGGGGCGAATGCTCCAGATGCGGTCACCGCGTGAGAGAGCGTGGCTATAGGCCTCGCTCCAGCGCATGTGGCTGCAGCAATATCGCAGCGCCCATTCCCATTCGAGGAGTTGCACGACTTTGGAGGCGGCATCTCGGAGACCCGCTGAGCCCTTGCATGGGAATATGAGTTTCTCAGTCTTTGCAACAAGGCGCCCGTTGAGGATTTGACATTGAGTGGTGGAAACAATCTTCGGATATCGGGATTCATCGAAGTATTCGTATCGGGAGCTCGATGATAGAGCCTCTTCGGAGTATGTCGACCATCCATGTCGATGACATCTCATTGCCCCGGCTATCATGTTGAAGTGAAGCTGGAAGGGAAGAAAAGGGGATGCCATTTGGCACGTTTCGAGTAGTACCCTCAAGTTTCCGCTGGTAAGCTGAGCGCAAGGTCGGATGGGCAACCCAGGATCAAAATACCACAAGAGTGGAAGGGATAGGTTAGGCGGATGGAAGACTTGGCATTCGGGGCAGAGAACGTCGGCTGGGCGCACACCATCTCTCTCCAAGCGAGTAAGTAAGTGGGAGCGTGAAGTACCCTGCAGCTGCAAAGACCCTCGCCCCAGCTTGCGAAGCCCAGTTCGGCTGACGAGGGCCAATGAAGCTCGGTCTGTTGGAGACATGTGTGCGGCAATCTCGAGGATGAGTTCTGTCGCGAGTCTCTCGAGCGCAGAAAGGCCGCCTTCATGCTGGAAGCTGCGCTGGCCCGCTGAGGGGGCAGGACGGCAGGGTTTATCGATAGAATGGCCGGGGAGGCGGTGCTTGGGTTCTGGAGAGCCTGCTGGGAGCCGGGAGTAGCCTTGATGACGCTTAAAGAGGGAGGCCAGAAACGATGCCATGGCGATGGTATGATTCCGCTCTGGAGTGGAGGTGGTGGAGGAAGAAGAAACGAAAATATTTAAAGGCGAGGCGTCACGACTTATACTTTCATTACGCATCCTTAACTTTGCCGCTACTTGGCCTCTTGCCACAGGCTATGTGGCTCATGTGCCCTGGCCGGCGATGGCGGAAAAGCTGAAGCAGCAAGTTGGCGACGGCGACTGGGCGCGGTGGGCCTCTCTGCTACAGCTGCTGCTGTGGCTGCTGCTGTGACTGTGGCCCGGGCTGCGGCTGTAGACTTGATAGTGATGTCAGCAGCACTGTTCTAATCTAATGGCAGGCCCAGCAGCAGAAGCATCGTAGGAAGCACGGGAGAGACACGGGCAGTGATATGTATCACGGGAGAGACACGGGCACAGCAGATAGAGGAGCATCACATGATACATCTAGACGACCTCCTCTAAGTCTATGGCATCACAGCGAGTACCAGAGCTCCAATGGAGACAAGAGATGACAGATGGGTGCCTGCAGCTTGGTTTCAATCCTGGCTTGCTTGTCGTGTTTCCACGGGGCAAAAATACCCGTGCTGCTGTTGGCAAAGGGAGTAATTAAGCGAAGCTGCTGTAGCCTGGGCAAGCCGCACGGAGCGGATAAACGCCAATGCCGACGACAGCTTCACTTCCTCCGGCGCGCCTAGCTATGTGCCTGTTGCTTCCTCATGCCACCGTATTTACATGACAGAAGCTGGGCTGCCTTGTGTGCGGGCTGCCGGCCGCTTGACTGTTTGCGAGATGTGTGTGCTGCCGCGGCTTACATCTCTTTTAGGGGGCCACATCACAAGCCATTACGAAAAGATCAGCATCATCACGGTAGCTTCATTCATTGTCCAAGAGGGAGATTGAAAATTCCCCCCTCCCCAGTGGGGGGGCTCATTCGCCTGCGGCGAGCGCCTCCTGCCTGCGGCGCTGATGATGATGATGTTTATTTCGCCATTGACGATAGTCAGAGGCACTGCGTCAGACTCGCTAAGCCTATTCTAGAGTTGTCCAATACTCGGTTCCGAGCCCAAGGAATTCGTCCCGATCGAATGCCTAAATTTCTCTTACATCCTTCAATCCGTCTCTTGCTCATTTGACCTGTCCTTTCCAATTCTGGAGCCTGTCTGATGAGGTACAGACCACTCTCCTCCGCCGCATTTGACGAAGAGTCCACCTGCCTTTAGCCGTCCGGTGTAGCTAACCTACCAGCTGTGGGGCAACCACAGGTATAGGTAGAGGGTTTGTGCTGAAAAGAAAAGGTTAAGACAGAGGATGTATGTTAGTAGGGCGACGGTCGTAACTTGGCGAGTTCCCGGCGATATACCGGGCACCCAGGATCTGTAGCCTTGTGTGCTCCTTTTCCACCGCACGCTGCACACTTAAAAACGTTCGAGGTGCAAGTCGACGCAGAATGGCCCGGTTGGGCGCACTGTCCACAGATCGGAGCTGGGGCCTTGCAGCGATAATGCAAGTGTCCGTAGAGGTGGCAACGGTAGCATCTCGCTGGTTGAAGTCCCTGAACGAATGGTCGCGTGTATGCACACTCGCCATTCGCCATCTCAACCGTTCGTTTTGCAAGCAACCTGTCCACCTCCTCTTTCTTATCCAGGTGTACCACCAGAGAGCGGTATTCCTTGTCGACAGACGCTGTCCCGAGCCATCGCATCTTGTGCACTGACCGACTGAAGGCTTGACGTTGAATCGGCCTACGTCCGGCTAACATCCGCTGCAGTTGCCGTTCGAGCTGGGACCATACGGCCAATCACACACTAGCGGACCCGCTGAAGGAGCTCGTTAAAGAAGTAGTAGCCGGCAGCTACGTGGGTAGGTATTCATGGCGACCCATGGTCTAGTGGTTGAGGCGACCCATGACCCACCTATCCCCACTCTCAATGAGACTGGTTCGTGCTATGATCTTTAGTTTTTAATTGGTCAAATAACACCCACAAGTGGAGCGTCGGTCGCCGACTTGTAGTAGTAGTAGTAGTAGTATTGATTACCGTCTGGGACATCCCTATAAGGGCAAAAGACGTGCTAGGCTAGGTATAGTACAAGATGGGGATGCTCGTCGGAGACCCGTCGCGCGTTCCTTACTTCTACTCCTATCTAGCAATTCTTGGACTCTGTGGCCGCTCGGATTCTCAGGTCCCTTCCCCCGTCAGCGGGTTCCGGGCACGGCGGCGAAGCCGTAATATTAGTCAGTCTTCGGTCAGAGCCGGGTGACTGAGAAAGCCCACGCAGTCAGCTGGGCCGTAGGCCCACAGGGAGCCTACGGGCAGAAAACATAGAAAAGAGAGTTGTACATATTAGGTTGGAGGGTTGCCTCGAGCTAGTGGCGGTGGCAGACCCCATCAAAAAAATCTACCCCCGTTACTAACCCGCGGAAACGGCCAAAAACCCCTCCCAGTGCCTGGTTGTTAGCCTTGCCCGCCGTGGGGGCTGGCCTTAGGCGGTGTCAGTACCTACCTTCCGGCAGTAGAGGGGTGTGTCGGTGATTTTCTCCTCCCGCAGAGCATTCGATCCGGGCCTCTTCGTGGTTAAACCTCTCGTGGTAGTCGGCGAAGTCCCCGTGCCCGCTCCTCGCAGCGAGCAGGTGATGGAGGTGCTCTCGTTTGGTGTGCAGCTCCGGGGGGCACCCGAGCGAGGCCTTGAGCTCTAGGCTCTTGTAGCTGCTCGGGGCCCCGCGGCCCACCAGTCCTGGAAGTCGCGCCTGGCCGCAGCCTTGGCCTGTCTCTTGATGTTCGCGTAGGTCGGCGATCTGTCCGGACCCTCGGCCCGGCAGCCCTCCTTTGCTAGCTGGTCGGCCCGCTCGTTGCCGGCGATCCCCGTATGGCCGGGGCACCAACGCGTGCTGACATCTCCGTGTCGAGCCGCGGCCTCAGCGAACTTCTCCGCAGCCGCTTGCGACGAGATCGATGGGCTGCCTCGTATGGCTCTTATAGCCGCAGTGTTATCAAGGCAGACGACTATCGGCCACTGCTGGTCCGGGGTTCTGGGGGACCACGTGAGTGCCGCTCGAAGCCCCTCGAGGGCGCCTTCCACCTCTGCTCGGTCGCCGACTTGGTCGCTATCTTTAAACTCAGTAAAGCGGAGCATCGATCGCCTTAATATGACTGGTCGCTACGTTTCATCTCAGTAAAGTGGAGCACAGGTCGCCTCAACGAGGGCATCATGGGTCGTCGTGTCATCATTACCCTCTGCAGTTACGCGGTCTTGCCATTCACAAGACCCAGGAGAAGCCAGGAAGGAGCCCAGAGGTCGACAATAAAAATGACAACCTCGCCCTCGTTTGCTTCACAGCCTGTCCCTTTTTTCCTCTCCTCTTCAGGCCGGCAAGAAATCTCTTCTCTTCTCTCAACGCTTGTCGCCCGCCCACTTACACACGCACACACACACACACACACACACACACACCACACACGCACACACTCTCACACACGCGCACACACACACACAATGCAGCGCCAACGCCGCGGGAACTTTGCCTCGTCCACCAGCGCCTCCCGCCGCCGCTCCAGCCGCCATGGCGGCCCTGCTTCTCCTGCCCGGCACGCCACCACCACCACCACCATCACCGCTGCCGCCGCCGCCGCTCAAGGCTCCTCTGGTGTCCCCGCCCCCGCCCTTACCACCACCACCGCTGCCGCCGCTGCCCTGACGCCGCCCCCGATCCCGGCTCGTTCTGCGGCTCGTTCTCTGGCCCCGGCCACCGCTCCCAACCCCGGCCCCAGCTCCCGCCCCAGCTCCAGCTCCAGCCCCGGCCCCAGCTCCCGCCCCAGCTCCAGCCTCCGCCCCAGCTCCCGCCCCGGCCCCAGCTCCGATACCCGCCCCGCCCCTTCCCCCTCCGCAGTTGGTGCGGCGCCCATTGTGGCACCGACCCATTACACTTGTACGCCTATATTCCAAACTCCGTTCTTTGGGTTCCTGTTACTGACATGGGTATCAAGCTCACGCCGAGCCAGCGCCACGCACCGATTTGCCCCACCAGTCGCAGCCGCCGCCGCAGCGAACCACTCTGTTGCGACAGACCGCCGTGCCCTTTGTGGCCTCCGCGCTGGCCATGGCGGCCGCCAATTTCTGCGCGCTAGCGTTCCAACCAACCCCGGAGCAGCGCGAAGGCCGAGAAGGCCGGTGGACCACGGGGCACACCATGATTCATGTCAGCAGCCTCGGCTGTCTGTCGGTGGTCCTTGTGAGCGCCCCGGCAATCATCGACGCGGCGAACGAGTGGAAGGAGACCCCAGAGGTTTGGCGCGCCGTCCGGACCTAGGAGGATTCGGCGGCGTATGCCGTGCTGGGGGTGCTTGGCCTGGGAAGCATGCTCTCTATGTGGGCATGCAGTGTGTGGTGGTGGACCAGAGATGGCCACGGGGTCCTCCTCATATTGGCTCTGTTTCTGTTCATGATGGGCGCGATTGGGCTGCGGGCTATGCTGTGGAGGAAGAGACGGACTGCTGGCTAATTCATGGGGCGGCGTACGAGTATCACTTTGATGGCGTTTTTCTTCTCCCATAGCTGTGCTTCATTCGCTTAATAAGACTTGCCATTCGACTTTCAGAGTTTCTGCTGAGTTTAGTGGACGAAACGCCATACAGCCAGTAGTCTCCCAAAGGACGGGGAGGAAAATGGCGTTATCACCTAGTACTTGCTGTGAGGAAATAACTAATGCCGAAGGTTCACAGGCGATGGAACTAGGTACGTACCTACGGGCCAGAAAACAGGTCGCAGCTAGGTAGGTCACACAAGCACTCCGCTAAGTCAGCCCACCTAAAGTCCGGCACACCCTAACACCGGCACTCTCTATAACACTATCGCGTCGTTAAATATATTATATTGCAACCGCGTTTTCTCGTATATCTCTTGCCCTATAATTATAAAATAAATACTATTTATATTAGCAATACCTTAGCTTTCTAAGTATATAAAAAACTAGCTCTAAGAAGTACTTAAAGCTATTAAAAACAGGATACCTTAGCTTTATATTAGTTAAAAGTAAGGTATTTTAAGAGGGACCCTCTATATATATCTTAAAGGGGCTCTACTTATTAAGGAGGTAAAAGAGGTATATTAAAGGCTTAGCTAAGAGTAGGAAAAATACCTTATTAACTAGGTTCTTACCTAGGCCGCCCTTAGGCTACCTTTAACGTATTATTAAGTTAAGGAATTTACTAGCTATATCGTTAAGGCTAGCGGTAATACCTATCTACTTAAGAAGAAATAGATTTTAGGCTTTTTAGCCTAGAACCTAAAGATTAGTACTATTAAAGGTAGATCTCTTAATTCTACTTATATTAACGGCGCCTTTATAGCCTATATAAGAGCGCTACTAAGAGGTATAGGCTAATAAAGCACTCGGGTATATAGTACTAAGGTATTAGTAGGGTATTAGTAGGGAATTATTATCGCGAAGCGTGGCCTGATTTCGCAGTTCTCGGAGATATCCCTTAGCACGAGGGACCTAGGAAGCTAAAAAACAGGTTTTAAAGAAGGAGCTAAAAAGAGGTGCAGAAAGGAGGGTAGGGGCATAAGGGGAAGCAGAAGTGGCGATAGCTTCCTATAGAGGTAGCGAGAGATAAGACGGATGTGCCGGCAACGGCTAGAAAGGAGGGGAAAAACCGGCAAAAAGCTCGGTAGTTAAAAGGACATTAGTAGCTTCTTTAAGCAGGATCTTCTTTATTAATTGAGATGCTAGACGGGTATAAAGAGAGGCGTTAGATAGAGGAAAGAAGGACAATCAAGGCAATATAACAATCACTCCCCTGCCGCAATTGCTGCCCCCGCAAGAATTATATCTCTCTGCCCTGCCTATCCGACCTCTTACTTCTAATTTCACCTTCGTGCATTTTCATGCACTTCTCGTATCTCTCTTCGCGAGAGTTATGAGCCCGGGAGGAATAGTATTCCTATACCTTCCGGCTGCTGCAAAAGGCACCCTTCTTGCATCCCTCGTGGCTCCCTTTTACCCCTCTTACTAGAAAAGCCGATTTTTAACCGACTTTTCTGCCCCCTCTCTCCGCAACGATAACGAAAATCGACTCCTCTACCGTCCCTACGGTCCGTAGGACGATTCTTACAGAACCCTAAGATTAGGATAAGTAGGTAAAGGAGCTACGGGCTTATATAGACAGGACCATCTATAATTTAGTCTTCTCTAATAAGCAGGACCCTCTCGAGCCCCCTCTTCGTCCTAGGGTAACGGACTTTATAGAGGGAGCTTCCCTCTTCTCCGAGCTAACCTCCGTATAATAGAGAGCTTTTTCTGCTGCCTTAGGCGACTACGAGAGTCACCGAAAGGAATACCTCTACGAGACGAAGCTGCTAACTGCTGCACGCACGGCAATAACGGAATCCGTTAGTGCCGCAAAGCTAATTACTCTTTAAGAGGAAGAGACTCCTAGGCAGTGGCTTTTAAAGCTCGAGACCTCGATAGCTCCCTCGAGAGGTTATATAACTAACCGTATTAGGAAGACCTATACGGCCTACCTAGGAGCCTTTTCTGCTAGGAACCTGCTAGCTTCTTCGTAGCTAGCTAAGTAGGAAGAAATCCTCGAGGAAGCTAACTAATACTTCCTTATAGAAGCTCTTTCCGGCTAGTAGCTATAGGATATATCTCTACTAATAAAGCCTATTAGTAACGGTTACTCGACTATCTTTCGAGAGGCTAGCTAAGAACTAGACGAAGAAGCTACTAGAGTATAATAGCAAGCAGTCTTATTCCTTCGTAGCTAGCACTCGACCTAGACGGCTCGACCTGCTGCCCCTATAGCTGCTGCAGCCTCTATTGCTGCGGTTCCCGCTACTGCTGCTGCTGCGGCTGTTGCCCCTCCGGCTCTACCTCCCTCGAGAGCATTAACACCGTCTTTAACGGCTGCCCTAGGCCCGGCCACGGCTCCGCCTCTTACTCCGGGCCCGGCCCCGGTCCCGTTAGTTAGACCGGCCCGACTAGTCCCCTAATAGACCTTTTAGTCCGTTAGTCGAAAAATCAGGGAACTAGTCGAAAACGAACCTCTTCGTTAAAATCAGCAATAAGGGGTAAAAAGGGGAGGTTTTTAAGCAGACCTTCCGGATCGGGACGAGGATTCCTCGAAGAAATAGAAGACTAGACGACGAAACAGCTGCCTAGCCTATAAATCCCTAGGCCATCGATTATTATAATGCTAGTAGGTCTTTGAGGAAAACCGACCTAAAGGATTTAACCCTTTAAAGAGGCTATAAGAAACGATATAATAGTCTCTTAAGGAGGACCCCTCGTTATAGAAGAAGATAGACGAGATTCGGGTTGCTAAGAAATAGCAACTAACGCCGCTGCCTTTATTCGAGCCGTAAATTCGAGGAAAAATCGTTAGTATAGCAAATCCGGCATTTATCTTCCCTACGGATTAGCAAGACCAACCGTTAGAGCCCTCCGATTATCCCCTACGAAAATCAGCTATCCTTAACTCTAGTACTTCCCTCGATATCTATAATATACTCTTACGATTCCGGTCCTTTAAGAAGGCACGGAGGGAATACCTTATTACTAGGGAATTAACCGTACGGATAGAGGGATATAGAAGGGTGAATTTTACGATGAAATTACCTAACGGGTCTATATAAATTCTTCGACGAAAAAGGGTAGCTTTTTGCCCTCGATTTTTAACGAGCCTAATTTCCTTCCGCCTTCTTCGAGAGGAAGGAATCTTCTAGGATACGACGTCTAAGCCTACGAGGCTAATCTAGAAGAATCAGACTATTAGGCTCATCGAGGAGAAATTCGGTTAATTTGTTCTCGAATTCCGACCTATCCTTAAGAAGGAACCACTCGAGAAGTTAGCTTTCCCTACTCGAAGGAGGGTAGGTTTAAAGGACCCTCTTCTAGCAGCCTAAGGAGACGGCATTCTTTGGCACGCACGACTTAGTCACCCGGGCCCCCTAGCTTTATATAAGCTAGGTCAATAATAAGGCGTACGAATAAGGGGCCTAAAGACCGTCGAATGCGAATACTACGGCTAAGGGAAGACTAGGAGACGAATTTCTAGACGGACCCTAATACGGCCGGACCAGCCGTATAAGGAAATTTAGGTCGACTAGACCGACGTCTCTAGGGATTAGGAAAGCTTCGTTAGGGTAATGTTTTTTATAGACGCTTTTTTAGGGATGGTTTTCCCCTATTTCTTACGGACCTACCTAAGTAAGCATAACTAGTCTGCCCTCTAAGACTTCGTTAACTGGATGAAATCCTACTTTAGCTATAAGGTAAAGAAGATACGGTCTAACGGAGAGCTATTTACGAAGGATATCTTAAATTAGCTTCGAAAAAGGGGCATTATACCCCTCCCGTTAGCACCGAATACCTAGGCCTAGAACGGAGGGGCAGAAAGATTAGGGGGTGCTATAATAGAAAGGGCCCGTACGATGAGACTTACTATAAGGCTTCCCTATAACCTTTAGAGGGAAGTCGTTGAGACCGCCTATTACCTATAGAACCGGACCCCTAGAGGGACTACCTAAGGAATAGACTAGAAATCCCCCCTCGAGCTCTTTACGAAGAAGAGGGCCTCGCTAGCCTACCTTTATGCTTACGGCTATAAGGCATTCGCAATAACTGCCGATATATAGCTAAAAAGGAAGAAGAAAAGAAAGCTTAATCCGAGAGCCTTTATTAGTTACCTCGTTAGTTATAATTCTACGAATATCTTCCGGATCTAGATTCCTCTTCTACGGAAGGTTATTTCGACTAGGGATATAATTTTCGACGAATCTAGCTTCTTCGACGGAAAGAGGGATCAATAGCCCCTCTTACTCTCTTAACGTTAGCTAATTTAGAAGATTTAAATCCCCCCTTCCTAACAGTCTTAAGAAGAGGTCCTAGACGAGGAAACGGAAGAAGAAACCGACGTCGAAGTAGTCGAGGATAACGCCGACTTCGAAGAAGAAGAAGAGGAAGCTGCTAGATTAGATAATCTAGACGAAGAAGGAGACTATAGGAAAGCGGTAGAGCTAGAATACGCCTACCTACCTACGCCTCCTCTTATAGAATAAGAAGAAGATCTAGAAGCAGCTTTTTTAGTTAGTCTTCCCGTCTCGACCCCTAAGGGGGTAGGAAAGGCACCTCTCTCGAAGGATTACCCGGCTGCCTTTTTGTCCCTACTTCGAGAAGCAAAGGAAGGTATAGGGCCCGATACGAAAGAAGACTAACCTCTCCCCTATTTCGATCGTTTTTCCGACTTCTACTTAACGCTAATAGAAGACGGTTCCTATAGAGCGTTTATAGCAGGCCGGCTATTTAAGCTAATATTAGCAAGGAAGGTATATAAAAGAGACCTCCTAGACCTACTAGCAAACTAGAAGTAGCTAGAAAAACACCCCTTTAGAGACTAGTTTTTCTAGGCCTAGAAAGACTACCTAGCCTTATATAAAGAGATAGGGTCTTTCGAAGAGGTCCTTAAGGAAAAGGCAAGAGGAAAATAGGTCCTTAGCTATAAGTAGGTCTTTATCTATAAGACTAATAAACACGGCTTCCTTTAAAAGTATAAAGCCTAGCTAGTTGTCTATAGGAATTAATAGGAAAAAGGGGATCTACCTACTAAGGCAACCACCCTAGTAGGGATGTCTTTTCGGACCCTTATAGCTATAGTAGCAGAATTCGACCTCGAACTCGATTAGATAGATATAGTTAACGCCTTTATTAACTACTTACTCGAGGAAGAAGAAGTTATCTATATACGACTTCCTCTTAGTTTCTAATAACTAGGAAAGGTTCTATAGCTTAGGAAAGCTCTATACGGACTATAAAGATTACCCCTTCTTTAGTAATAGCATTTAATAGGTTCCCTCGAAGCCCTAGGCTTTACGAAAGTCCCTTAGGAACCGTGTATAATATAGAAGGGTAAAATCACAGTCTTCTTCTACGTCGACGATATTATCTAGGCCTACCTAAAAGAGGAAGAAGCTACTATAAGGGAGGCTATACGAGGCCTATAATAAAGGTATAAGATAACTAGGCTAGGGGAGCTAAAGTAGTTCCTAGGGATATAAATCCTTCGGAATAGGTCCTAAAGGACTATCTAGCTTACCTAGGACGCCTATATTAATAAGGTCGCTTATAAATTCCTCCCTAAATCCCTCGATAAGAAGCTTCCCTCTACGCCTATATTAGACGAAGAGCTTTTACCTAATCCGTCCTTTTAAGCTAGGGAGCAAGAGAAACATTAATATTAATAGAAGGTAGGCTCCCTGCTTTTTTTAGCTATTTCTACTAGACCGGATATCTCTTTTACGGTCTCCCGGCTAGCTAGGTATAACTAGAATCCTAGCCCTAGGCACTAAGAAGCAGCAGACCAAGCAATCCTTTATCTCTATTTAACGAGATTATATAGTCTACGCCTAGGTAGGCAGGGAAGGAAATTAGCTACTAAAATCTTCCTTTATTCGAGCGATTCGTCCTTTACGGACAATTCCTTAGATAGAAAGAGCTTATAAGGGTATATTATATCCCTTTTTAGAGGAACTATTGCTTAGAGAGCTTTAAAGCAAGCTACCGTTACGACTTCTAGTACGGAGGCAGAGCTGCTAGCTCTTTTAAAAGCGTTAAAAGAAGCGATTTTCCTTAGCCGGCTACTAATATCGTTACGACTATAAATTCCGACCCTATTAGCTATAGAATGCGATAACACGCAGACTATACGAATTCTTACGGAAAACAGTAAGTTATCGACCTAGCTACGGTATATCGATATCTACTAGCATTGGTTACGCTAAGAGGTCTAAAGGGGACTTATTTCCGTCCGTTAGGTTCTAACGGCATTAATAAAAGCCGACGGTCTTACGAAGCCCCTACTAAAGTAGAAGCTAGCTGTCTTTTTATAGCAAATTAGGCTAGAAGACGTTCGAGAGAAGCTGTCCTTAGAAGCCCGCCTTAAGAGTCTACGAGAGGAGCTAATAGCACGTAGGAGGAAGGAGACGTCTATAGCCGAAAAGAGGAATTAGGACTTATCCTAAAAGAGGGCCCCTAGCTTAATTAGGACTTATTCTTCTTAAAGGCCCCCTTTTTAGGGACTTATCCTTAGAGAAGCCCCCCTTTCTTATAGGACTTAATTTCCTCCTTAAGGCCCCTTTTCCTAAAGTAGGTCTAAAAGAGCCCGGGGCTAAAACCCGGATTTCTCGAGTAGGGGATAAGTATAGACTAAGACCTCCTCTATACGCTTACCAGCCCGAAGCCGTATTAGCTATGCCCTTAAGGGGCAGGCTATAGCTAAGGGGGTGTGTCGCGAAGCGTGGCCTAATTTCGCAGTTCTCGGAGATATCCCTTAGTACGAGGGACCTAGGAAGCTAAAAAACAGGTTTTAAAGAAGGAGCTAAAAAGAGGTATAGAAAGGAGGGTGGGGGCATAAGGGGAAGCAGAAGTAGCGATAGCTTCCTATAGAGGTAGCGAGAGATAAGACGGATGTGCCGGCAACGGCTAGAAAGGAGGGGAAAAACCGGCAAAAAGCTCGGTAGTTAAAAGGACATTAGTAGCTTCTTTAAGCAGGATCTTCTTTGTTAATTGAGATGCTAGACAGGTATAAAGAGAGGCGTTAGATAGAGGAAAGAAGGACAATTAAGGCAATATAATAATCACTCCCCTACCGCAATTGCTGCCCCCGTAAGAATCATATCTCTCTGCCCTGCCTATCCGACCTCTTACTTCTAATTTCACCTTCGTGCATTTTTATATACTTCTCGTATCTCTCTTTACGAGAATTATACCTACCCCGCTCGCGAGTTATAAATTACTCGCTACCTTAACTAAAGAGGAGAAATCCCTCTTCTTATAAGCTTTAGTCTTATAATAAGGAGAATATAATATATATAGCGTAGTACCTCTAGCTATCTCTACTATCTAACTAATTATACTATAATATATATTTCCTTATAATTTCTAAAGCTTCTCTTTTTAGTTACTTAGTAAAGATAGCTACTTAAAGAAGACTATATAACGCTCTTATAGCGCGATATAGTAGTTAACTAGTTAAGGCCTCTTTATTATATATATTAAGTATCTACTTAAAAGATAAAAAATAAAAAGATATATCCTTAGAATAGACCCTTATTATAAACGATATTCTAGCTATATTAAAGATATTGCTACCTATAAGTATAAGACTACTAACTTATAAAGAAGAACTTATAGCTTTATAAGCGCGTATTAAAGAGCTAAAGGAAACGAAACGCTTATAAGACCGCGTTATATAATTAAAGGATAAAATTATTAAACGCGCTAGTACTATCGCTATCTATTTATAAAAGTATTAATAGTCCTACTCCCTTAAATTAAACGGTAGTTATAGTAGCGAGGTTAAGATTAAAAATATCGCTTAATTATCTTAACTTATTAATATATAGAAACGTTTAAACTAAACTTATAATCTAAAGGACGCTTTTAAGATAGCGCTTAGACGTTTTTATTATAACGAAATAAAGATCCTTTACGCAGTAGATTATATATATAGTAATTATAAAGTAAGATAGTGCTAATACTTTAAAGAATAAACGCTAATTAACTAGACTAAATATAGTATAGATTAAGTATACTTTAAAGAATAAATACTTATCTTAATTAAGGATATTATATTTATAAAAAGATACTATTAGTAATATAATTAAAGGAGGCTTACTAATAAGAAGGCTAAACCCTCTTAGAGTTTAGCTTATACCTTAACTCCTTAAAGAAGTATTTTAAACGCTTATTAAAAAAAGCGTATACTCTTATATTTTTCGCTAAGCTAAAGCTATAACTTTAAGACTAAATTAACCTTTATTAAATACTTATTTATACATATTAATAGAAAGAGCTTATATAAGTCGCCTAATAATATTAAGATACTATTACTAATAAGAAGCAATATATTAATACTACTTTTACCTTTAAAGGAACTAAGAGTAAAAGTAGTACTATACCTTAAGGTAGTATATATAAGGGAAGGAATTAAAGAGGCCGATAAGCTATAACGACCGGTGTTATTCCTAAGGGATAAACCTATCGAGGGGTTTATATTAGTAGATATAATAGGGCGTAGTCTAAGCAATAATAAGTATATTACGTTAGTAATAAGTTAGAGGTCGTAGACCGTAGACTATAACTAGGTAATTAAGTAATCGGAATTAAAGATAAGATCGTAATAGAGATCGTAATAATTATAATATTAAAAGCTATCGAGCTATCTATCTAAAGGAGTATCCCGTTCCTTCCTTATATATCTCGAGAGCTTCCCTAGATCGCCGAGAGCGCTAGGTGATCCCGTCGTCTAGGAGCGCTAGAGCGCTAGAGCGATCCTACGATCTTAGCCGTAGAGCGTTAAAGCGCTAGAGTAACCCGTCGCTCTAAACTTAATTAGCCCGTCGGTCCGTTTAATATTCCTTGCTCCCTACGTTACGTGACCTCGTAATATATATTAGTCCCCGCGGTTTGCTAGACCGTGGTCGTAATAGGATGCCTCCCCTCCTTTTAGTCTTATCCCTAAGACCTGCTGCTTTAGCCGCCGTATATAAATATACCCTTATCGCGTCGTGCGTAAGTATATCGTTCCTTATTCTTTTATCCTTTCGGGATATACTACTAATAGTATATCTAGTTATATTTAAAAATCCTATTCCCGTAATTCCGATAAATCGCGTTAACGATCGGAGCTAGTATCCTAGACCGAGATCTACGGTATTAAAATTATACCTTACTCCCGTTATTTTCGGTTAGGCCTAACTTATAAAGTCGGCGAGCGTTCTAATCGGTGTTCTAAATATGCCTTTATAGGCCGTTCTTATAATAGTTATAATATAGCGTCCGCCCGTTCGTTTTATCCCTTTCCTTCCTTATTATTCTTTTTGCTAATATTCCTTCTTTTTTAGTTCGTCGTATTATAAATTAATAGTAAAAGATTAATTCGGACGAACGGAAAGTAAAAGAAGCGTTAAAGGAAGCAATAGCTCGCCTAGCTCGGATTAGGAAATAGAAGCGTTTCCTAAAGGACCGAGGTAGTAAGTTATTTTAGCGGGGTATATAAGCTATTAATAAAGAAGATAGTATAACGCGTTCTTCTTAAGACAAATCGGTTCGTTTATTAAATAAGGAAACTATTACTATTAGTAAGGTTTAATCGTTTAGTGCCTTAGATATATTAGACTAGGATGCTATTCTTAGTAACCCTATATTTCTAATTAAGGGTTCGCCTAGTAGAACTATTAGAGTAGAGAGCCGTAGTAGGTTAAGTACTTAAGTAGTTCCTAGGTATTTTCCTCTAGCCTATATCCCTTCTACTTAATAAGGTATTCCTATTACTAACCTTATTTTCTTATATTTAGTATTTATTTAGCTTTATATTCTTAATTATTATCGACTTTAATTTTATCCTATAGTTTAGCGTTTCGTAGTACTAGTTCTAATAATAAGATATAAAATATCGGGTATATCTATATTATTATTAGTAGCGAAAGTTCGTAGTTAACTTTTAAAATAGCTTTCTTAACCTTAAACGGTCCAAGTTTCTTAAAATCTAATTTATTGCTTAGTTGTTTTATTTTAATATTTCGTCGTACGAGGTAGACTATATCTCCCTCTCGAAAGATTAGTCCCTATAATCTTTTCCGATTATAGTAAGTAGATATTCGTTCTTTAACGAATTAAAGTTCTTATTGCATTTCTTTATATAATTTTTATAGCTAATCTACTTATAGTATCGCTCGTTCTACTTATAGTCCTTATCGAGTAACCTTAAATACTTCTAGGTTATATCTATAATTAGCGTATATTAGTAAGAGCTTAGTTATTTCTATAACTAAGCTATTATAAGCTAGTTACGCTATTAGTAGCTATTTAACTTAATCGTTTTATTTATAGCTAATATAGTATCGTAAATATTATTTAAGCGTTTAGTTAAGTTATTCTATTTATCTATTTATTTATAAGTAATAAGCTATACTAAGCTTATATTTCGTCCTTAATTATACTATAAGAGCTTACTAAAATTTAGCTATAAATATACTTCCTCTATTAAAGATAATCTCGTTCGGTAGTCTATAATTACTAATAATAGTTCGTAGGAATATATATACTAGCTCTTCTATATTACTTACTTCTTTATACGGTAAGAAGTACCTATACTTTATTAGTCTATCGGTAATAACGAATATACTATCGTATTTAACGTTAGTTATAGGTTCTTTTAACGGTAGTAGCTTTATAATATAATTAAAAGCTATCGAATCCTATGGTTTCTCTAGTACTAGTAGCGGTTATAATTCTCTATATAGTTTATATCGTTTAGCTTTACTTCGCGCGTAAAGTTTATATTCTTTAATAACTTATCGTACTACTTCCTTAAGCTATAGGAAGTTATATTATCGTTTAATCCGTTTTATTATTCTTTAGATTCCTTAGTATCTATATATTAGATATTTATATATATCTTATATAACTTTATCTCGTAATTCTAGTAGTATCTAGATTTTATTTTTATATATTAGAACTTCTAAATATTCTATATTATATCCGTTTAATACTTCGTATTCTTTTATCTATTTTAGGATCTTTTAGTATATCGAGTCGTTAAGTTATACTTTAAATATTATATTTAGCTATCGTTGCTAGTAGTTCCCGTTTTCGTTAATTTCTAGGAGCTATCCTTTCGCTATAGGTGCCCCTATATTATAGTTACTTCGTCGACTAAGGGCATTAGCTCGACCGTTTTCTATTCCTTTTCTATAGATTATTTCGTAGTTAAATTCTAATAAGTATTCGGCCTATTAGATCTATCGTCCGTTTAACTATTATATAGTTATAAAGTATAAGATGTTTTTATAATCTATATAAACCTTAACTTTATACTTACTTCTAAGAAAGTAGTATCGAAATTCCTTAAAAGCTTAAATAATTATAAGGAATTCTTTATCGTAGATAAGGTAATTAAGTTCTACGCTATATAGCTTCTTTAAATAGAATATAATCGGTTATAGTTTTCCTTTATTATCTTTTTATCTGATTTATACTCCTAGAGTAAAGTCTAATATATTAGTTTCGAGTTTAATTTATCGTTTTAGATCGAAGGTAGTTAAGACTAGTTCTTACGTAATCGTAGTCTTAATATATTCGAAAGCTTTATTAGCTTTATCGTCCTATATAAATTCTTTTTCCTTCTTCGTTAAGTTATATAATAGTACTACGATCTTTCTAAAATCTTTAATAAATCGTTAGTAGTAATTTATAAATCCTAGGAAACTTTATATATCCTTAACGTTCTTTAGCGTTAGCTATTCTTTAACTAAGTTAATCTTATCTTATTATATATATATCTCTCTTAGTAAGATCGTATATCTAAGGAAGTCTACTTCCTATATATAAAACTTACTTTTCTTTAGTTTAACTAGTAACTTCGCATTCTAAAGTGCGCGGAGTACCTTATAGATATATTCCTTATATTCTTCTAGGGTATCTAAGAAGATTAGGATATTATCTAGGTATACTACTATAAAGATATCTAAGTATTCGCGTAGGATATTATTAATTATCTATTAGAAGGTAGCTAGTATATTTATAAGTCTAAATAGTATTACTAGATATTTAAATAGTCTAAATTTCGTTCTAAAGGCTATTATCTATTTGTATCCCTTTTTTATACGTATTAAGTTATAGGCGCCTTTAAGGTCGAGGGCTATAAACTATTTTTTACTATATAGTCGATCTTATAGTTTTAATATAAGCGGTAATAGTATTCGGTCTTTTATTATAATATCGTTTAGGCGTCTATAATCGATAACTAGTTATAGCTTACCGTTTTTCTTTAAAATAAATATAACTAAGTAGCTTACTTTAGATATTAACGTTTATATATATCCCTTTTATAGATTCTCGTTAAGGTAGTCGCGTAGCGTTTATAGTTACTTTTCGTTTAGGTTATAGATTTTATAGAACGTTAGTATTATTCTATCCTTAAGATAAATTTCGTGGTCTTATTAGCTATATTTAGGTAACCTTATCTTAAGTTCTTCTTTAAAGAGTTTATTATATTTCCGGTATTCCTAGGGGATATTCTTTATTCTATCTTATAGGCTTTATTCTTTCTCTTAAGAGCTGGTTTCTCTTAACTTAAACTCTTTATTAATTTATTTAAGGTCTTTCCTTAGAGTAGTAATAACTCTTTAGATCTTCGTATTATATCCTTTATTCTATTTATATCGGATACTAAGTTATATAGCCGTATTAGTTAATACGTAGGTCTTATTAGTCGATTTTATTATATCCGCTAGTTTAGTTACTATTTTCGTCCGTATCGCTAAAGCCTATAATAATTTACTTAAACGGTTATCCCTTTTATCCTATTTAATAGCTAAATTATCGTAAAATTTTACTTTCTTCTAAATCTACTAGTCCTAGAAACTTATATCTTCGTCCTAACATAGCTAGCTAGTTTTCTAGTTAATTAGTAGGTTGCTCTCCTATAGCTATAGAAGCCTTAATATAAGGTTATGTTTTCTAATATCTATAATATCGAAGTTAACTTATTTATTATAGCCCTAGATATTAATATCGAGGTAATTAATCTCTATATTAATAATTCCGTTATTATAGTTAAAGGCCTCTCCTTTAATATTCGTAAGTTTATATAAATCTATCTTATATCTCTATATAAGTCGGTAACGATTAACGACTTTAGGTAAAACGTAATTACCTATCGCGCTATAGTCTAAAAGTATACGTATATAATATCCCGCGATTTAGATATCTAATACTATTTAGTCGCTATAGCTTACCGTTACTATATATAGGGTCCTTAGATCTTATCGTATCGTGCTAGTCTATAGCCCTTTTATAGATAGCGTACCTTATTTTTTTGCCTAGTCCTTATTCGTTTTATTTAGGTATTCTTCTTTAATTTATTATTAATATCGTTTCTTTATATTTTCGTCGCGTAGTATTATATCGGGGCTTAAGAGACTAATTTCTTATAGCTAATTAAAGATTTCTTATTTCTTAACGCTATATTATTTATATTATACTACTTCGTAGTTAATTATATACTATACTTTATAATTCTATTTATTTTCGTACTAAAAGTTAAGTTTTCGTTCTATATCTTTCTGTTTTTTACGTAGTGTTTTTATATCGATTCTTCCTTAGTCGAATATAGCTTATAGCCTTTATATATATTACTAATAATATTTTAGTATACCGTTATATTATTTATACTATACTCGTGCTTTTTCGTATTTATAAACTCTATAGTTTAGGTATATATATTTATTATAATCTTTTTTATCGTATTTAACTTATTATATAAGTCTTTAGAAGATTAAGGGTTTAGATACCTTAGAGTAAGTAGCGTTATACTATTTTTCTATTTTAGCGTATTTATAGATTTTATATATCTCTAAAAGATATCTTATTAATAAACCGTAATTATTATAGTATTTAAGTAGCGTGCTATAGTCGGGTTCTAATAATATAACTTAGTCGTTTAGGTAGCGTTAATCGATTTTCTAGTAGTCTAGTTCTATACTTAGGTAGGGTTTCGAAAGTACTTATCCTTTAAACCTAACTAGGAAGGCGTTATATCGTGCCTTTATCTAAAAGTATATTATATAATCTAGGTAGACGTATAATATCTATAAAAGATACTTATAGTACTTATAAGTAAGTAGTATTTATAGATTATCTTTAAATTCTCCTTATAGTTACTATTCTTATTATAGAGCTATAAAGGTATTAACTACGGCGATAGCTATAGCGTAGTCTCCTCCGTATAGTACTAGTTAATATCGAATTAGTATAGCTTATTAGTTTTCCGTAAGAATTTAAGGTATTTATTAGGTTCTAATTTTAAGCATTTCTTTAAATTCTTTAAAGTATAGAGCGTATTCTCTAATCGTAGTATTTTCCCTTAGTAGCGAGGGTAGTAGTATAAGTTCGTTCTTATCTTTTATTTCTTTAGGTATTTCTTATTCTTTAGAGCTTATATCGTCGATACTTCGTTATTCCTCCTTAGGTTATTATCTAAGTTTTATAAGTATAAGGGCTATATCTATATCTTCTTTATTATATTATTTATAGACTGCCCGTTATTATTATCGATTTTTATTTTATATATCTTCCTAGAATCGTTTACCGTTCTTCTTAATCTAGTCTTAAGAGACTCCTTTAGGATAAGGGTATTCCGGTTCTATAAATTTAACTTATCTCTATATTTTAGGATCCCTTCGTTATATTATTATAAGGGTCTTCTTTAATAGCTTTAGGAACTATCCGGTACCGTTTTTATCGCTTAAGTATACTATATATTCGTCGTCGTAGTATATAGTCTAACTAAGGAGTTTATACTTTAGTTCCTATCTATTAGTAGCGTTTAGGTGTTTCTTACCTTCTAGGGCTAGTGCCTAGTAGGTTTTCTTCTCCTTATAAGGTTATCTATATTCTTTAGAGTAATATCTAAGTTTCCTATAGTTAAAACACTTTCCTTTACTTTTCTATATTATATCTAGATCTATCCTACCTAGGTTAGTTATATAGGCGTAGGCAATAGGAGTTTCGCGCTTCTTCTTATAGTTAGCGCGTTAGCTAAAGTTATTTCTATAGGAAGGGTTTTAGTTTCCTCTTCCTTATTTCTTTTCTTAGTATCGCGTATACTATCTATCGTCGATTCGTACTACTATAGTAATATAGTCTAAGAGGTTATTAGGTCGATTTTCCTTATAGAGCTTATCCTTAACTTCTTCTTTAAGCCCGTCGTAGAATCGTAATATAAGGGGTTCGTTGTCCTAATTAAGCTTTAAGGTAACTTAACGGAACTTTATAGTATAATCCGATACTAAGATCCTTTATCGGAGTTCTCGAAGTTTTTATTCGGCTTCTCGTTCCTCGTTAGTTATTCCGAATACCTTCGTAATAGCTTCTTTAAATCCTTAGAAACTAGCAAAGACTTTATTTATTTCGTTATCTCGTCGCGCTAGTTAGTTATTAAGAAAGTCCCTTATAATAGGTCTAAACTAGGCGAGTGCCGTTTTAGATAAATAATTTCCTATATAGAGTACCTTTTTAACTAGGTCCGAAAGTTTAGTAGGGTAAAACCGGTAGTAGGCCTTAAGTTAGGTAAGAAAGTCTCGAAGCGTACTATAAGTACCGTCGAATAATCCTAGCTATTTTAGTTTAACTACTTCTTTAAGGTCCCTAACTTATCTATTACCTCCTCTATTCCTAAGTAACTATACCTTATATCGAAGGGTAATAATCTCGCGTATTATATCCTAAGGCGATATAATAGCTCTAGAGTTAGTTAATCTAGCTTACTATATAGGCATATTAATAGTTACGATATTGCTTAAAGTAACGCGGTATTATACTAAATAAGAGCTTTTAACGTATAACGACCGGTGTTATTCCTAAGGGATAAACCTATCGAGGGGTTTATATTAATAGATATAATAGGGCATAGTCTAAGCAATAATAAGTATATTACGTTAGTAATAAGTCGGAGGTCGTAGACTATAGACTATAACTAGGTAATTAAGTAATCGGAATTAAAGATAAGATTATAATAGAGATCGTAATAATTATAATATTAAAAGCTATCGAGCTATCTATTTAAAGGAGTATCCCGTTCCTTCCTTATATATCTCGAGAGCTTCCCTAGATCGCCGAGAGCGCTAGGTAATCCCGTCGTCTAAGAGCGCTAGAGCGCTAGAGCGATCCTACGATCCTAGCCGTAGAGCGTTAGAGCGCTAGAGTAACCCGTCGCTCTAAACTTAATTAGCCCGTTAGCCCGTCTAATATTCCTTGCTCCCTACGTTACGTGACCTCGTAATATATATTGGTCCCCGCGGTTTACTAGACCGTGGTCGTAATATAAGCTAGGCTAAATTATTAAGGAAATACTATTAATTCGACTAATAACTAGTAAGCTAGTAATATACCTATTAAGGGCTAAACTAAGGGACGTTATTAAGGAAGAGGATCTTTTACTTAATTAGGAATTATATATTTTTAATATAATAAGCTAGGATACCTATCTATAAATTATACTAATTCTTTAAAAGTAAAAACCTTAGTAAAGACTTTTAAACTTAATACTATAAAATAAGGAAAAGGTAAGATATTAAGGTAAACGCCTCTCCCTTAATAAACTTAATACTTATAAGATAGTTACTTAAAACTCTTATAATAATATTAAGGCGAAACCCTATTAAAGTCCCTATATACTTAAATACTTATAATACTATTAACCTTATAAATATATACTTTACTTAATAATAAGGATTACTATAAGTAGCGCTATTATACCTTAAGTTATTAGGGCTAAGTAATAGTAAGGTAAGGGAGTATAGAGTATAGTTAGTACCGCTTTAAATAATAAATATAAAAGGTATTAAAAGGATAATTACTTATTCTTAAGGTATATAAGCAAAAGCGAAATTTTAGGAAATTAAGGAATTACGTAAGACTACGTAATAAAGGGGAAGAAGGAGTATAAGGTAGGATTTTTAATAGAATTTATTAGTAGTATATTAGTATATAGAAGAGGTATTAAAGTTAATGATTTTCTCTCTATCTACTAGCGGACATACTATCTTATATAGACAATTATAGCTAAACGGAAGAACCTTTCGAGACTAGATTTAGGCTGCCGTATAGCCCTAAGACTAAGGAATTTAGTGATACCTCGAATGTATTAGGAAGTGTCTTAGTTCTACTAATATTCGTGTGTAAAGGAGGTTAGTCGTGCCGGTGTTCTTAAGAGGTCTTAGCTAGTATTCTAAGCTAGCTCTATTTCTTCGATTCCCGATTATATAATAACCGGCAACCCGTTTAATGCATAATAACATATAAAATAACGAGCGATTCTTACTCTATAATATAGGATTTTATCTATAATTAATATACTACTTATTAGCTTATATAATCGGGAGAGTATATTATAGCTGCTTTATTTATAGTAGGAACACCGTTCCTTATACTTATTTCTATATTAGTATTAATAAGTTAAAGCTAAACGATTAAGTATTAATCTTTTTATTAGTTACTACCTTAAAAGATAAACGTATCTATATTATCTTATAAAAATAATAGTAGTACTTTAAGTATTAACTAAGTAGCGAAACCCTATAAAATTCTCGCGAAGAGAGATATAAGAAGTATATAAAAATACACGAAGGTAAAATTAGAAGTAAGGGGTTAGATAGGCAGGGCAGAGAGATTTAATTCTTACGGGGGCAGTAATTGCGGTAGGGGAATAATTGTTTTTATTGCCTTAATTCTCGTTCTTTCCTCTATCTAACGCCCCTCTTTATACCTATCTAGCGTCTTAATTAATAAAGAAAATCCTGCTTAAAGAAGCTACTAATATCCTTTTAACTACCGAGCGTTTTGCTGGTTTTTCTCCTCCTTTCTAGCCGTTGCCGGTATATCCGTCTTATCTCTCGCTACCTCTATAGGAAGCTATTACTACTTCTGCTTCCCCTTATGCCCCTACCCTCCTTTCTATACCTCTTTTTAGCTCCTTCTTCCTTCTTCTATACTAGGTTTTTTTAGCTTCCTTAGTCCCTCTTACTAAGGGATATCTCCGAGAACTATAAAATTAAGCTACGCTTCGCAATATACCCCCTTAGCTATAGCCTGCCCTTATAGTAAGGGCATAGCTAATACGGCTTCGGGCTAGTAAGTATATAGAGGAGGTTCTTAGCTCTATACTTCTCCCTTTACTCGAGGAAAGCAAGGGCCCTTTCGGGTCCCTAGGCTCTTTTAGACCTACTTAAGAAATAGGGGCCTAAAGAGGGGAAATTCCTATAAGAAAGGGAGCCTTCTTTAAAGGGAAAAACCTAATTAAAATAAGGGGCCCTCTAAAGGGAAACCCTCTTCCTTTTCTTCGGCTATAGACGTTACCTTCTTATACGTGCTATTAGCTCCTCTTATAGACTCTTAAGGCGGGCCTCTAAGGATAGCTTTTCTCGAACGTCTTCTAGCTTAATTTACTATAAAAAGATAGCTAGCTTTTACTTCGGTAAGGGCTTCGTAAGACTATCGGCTTTTATTAATACCGTTAGAACCTAATAGACGGAAATAAGTCCCCTTTAGACCTCTTAGCATAACTAATACTAGTAGATATTAATATACCGTAGTAAGGTCGATAGCTTACTATTTTCTATAAGAATTTATATAGTCTATATATTATCGTATTCTATAGCTAATAAGGTCGGAATTTATAGTTATAGAGATATTAGTAGCCGGCTAAGGAAAATCGCTTCCTTTAACGCTTTTAAAAGAGCTAGTAGCTTTGCCTCTATACTAAAAGTTATAACGGTAGCTTACTTTAAAGCTCTCTAAGCAATAGTTCCTTTAAAAAGAGATATAATATACCCCTATAAGCTCTTTTTATTTTAACGGGTAAGATTACACCCTTATAGACATTAGCCCGTTAAAGAGATAAGACCCCTAGCACCCCCTCTATCTTTCTTCCTAGTATACTTAAAGGCGTTATAAAGACCTCGATTATCTAATTAGGTATCTTCCTTAATTATAGTTAATTCGAATTTTTGTTTTTCCCCTTTAAAGTAGATGCCGCTAGTTACGCGACTCTAGTAGAAACGAAGAGGCATAGAGTAAAGAAATCTCTAAGACTTATATTTATAACCCTAAAGCCCTTAGAGCTATATATAGGCTAAATAATTAAATGATTGCGTAGTTAATTGCTCTACTAATCCTTAGCTACGTACTGCGCGTGCTTTAGGTATATGCCCTCGTCCCCGTTAAAACTAGTCTCTAGGGCGTGAACTCGTTATTCCGTTCTATTTATACGGCGATAAGTAGCTTTACGAAGCCGAGAATACCTAGAGGATAACGGTACTATTTAGAAAAAATTAAATCTAGGGATTTAATAATTAAAGTAGCAACTACCTTAATAGCTAGAGTTAGGGACCTAATAAGGCGATAGACTTACCGGGAAATAAATAATTAGATAATGCCTTCGCTAGTAGTAAAGGAAAAGTAATAAGCTAATACTAAAAAACCCTAAGCTCCTATTATTAGTTCTCGCGAAGAGAGATACGAGAAGTATATAAAAATGCACGAAGGTAAAATTAAAAGTAAGAGGTCGGATAGGCAGGGCAGAGAGATATAATTCTTACGGGGGCAGTAATTACGGTAGGGGAGTAATTATTATATTGCCTTAATTATCCTTCTTTTCTCTATCTAACGCCTCTCTTTATACCCGTCTAGTATCTTAATTAACAAAGAAGATCCTACTTAAAGAAGCTACTAATGTCCTTTTAACTACCGAGCTTTTTACCGGTTTTTCCCCTCCTTTCTAGCCGTTGCCGGCATATCCGTCTTATCTCTCGCTACCTCTATAAGAAGCTATCGCTACTTCTGCTTCCCCTTATACCCCTACCCTCCTTTCTATACCTCTTTTTAGCTCCTTTTTTATAACCTATTTTTTAGCTTCCTAGGTCCCTCGTACTAAGGGATATCTCCGAGAACTACGAAATCAGGCCACGCTTCGCGATATTAGTACTACGACCCCTAATACTAGCGACTTAGTTAAGAAACCACGATCCTTATATAATACTTTAAAAGATATAAATAACGACGATAGCGTAATCTAGACCGTTCTAGAACCCTACCGAGACCTCTTACTTATATACGTACTAATAATACTAATATAGGTACTAACGAGGGATACCCTAATAACCTTAACCTTAGCTCTCCTCTACGCGGTAGCTTATAGAGAACGCTTACCTCCCGCTAATAGATAAGAAAGTAAGTAATAAGATAGTTATAATAAGATATCCTCTAACTCTAAAAACTCTAACTTTAAATTTCGTAACCTCGTAATCTACGGGCATACTATATCTAGAAACGCTAGCCGTTAAGAGGGATTATTTAATCCTACTACTAGTAATATAAAGAAAATTAAGGTAGATATTAATAAGATTACTAATAGACTTAAAGATATACTCGCTAGAAGCTAAGATAACCTTATAGGAAGACTCTACTAACTACGACTCCTACCTATTAGTAAATTTAATAGTAAAAACGTAACTAAATTCCTTAAGAAGTTTAAATAGGAGATACGCGTTAACTATATCTACGATAAGGATAAAATAGACTAGCTCGAAGTCTATATCTCCTCTATATAAGCCCCTACTATTAAAATTCTTATAGACGGACTTACCTAGGAAGAAGCGAAGAAGAGACTCCTTTAATACTACTATATATATAATATTAAATAACTAGAAACTACTAACGACCGCTTAGACTATTATAATACTAAAAAGCCTAAGACTATTATAGAAGTTATAGAATAGCTTAGTCTTTACTCGTACCTATAGCGTAAGGTATAACTTAATAGCTAGGAAGAATCTATAGTCTAGTTATACTTTATTTACTATATAATACCGAAGGAGCTTATTATTAATATTATAGAAAGAAATAGGAAGATATTTAAAGTTATCTCGAAACTCTTATATAAAAGCCTTATCTATATAATTAATAACTATTTAGTACCTTACTAAGACGTTAAGCGACGAGATATAGTATCTAAAGTTTATAATTAGAAGCTTAAGAACCTAAAGAAAGACTAGCTTTTTAGGGAAATTAACGAAGTAATAGAGGAAGCTAAATCCGATAAGGGCGAAGAAAAACTTCCCGAAGAGCTAAAGAAAATAGATAAGAAACCTAGACAGCCCGTAAAGGAGATCTTAGACCTAATAAAAGCCTTTAAAGATATAAAGATTAACCTTACTCGCTAGTAAGAGTAGATATTTAACTAGCTTAATAAGAAATAAAGACGCGTTAGTAGTAAAGGCTACTCTTTAAGTTATAGACGAGGGGGTAGCGTAAATACTATCGGATTTTACTACCTATCTAATTAATATATATAGTTTTAGGTTAATGCTTTTAACCGGCTTAGGAGATACTTCTATTATAGTAAAGAAGGATACTACCCCGATAAGTATAAGGTATACTCTTAGGACTATAAGATTAGATTTATAATATATAAAGTAGTAAACGGGACTCTTTACCTTAGAAGAAAAGATAATAGAAGCGTAATTCCCTTAGTGCTTACTAATAGGTTTTCTTAAATAGGTATATATATTCGAAGGCTTATTATATACTAGGTAGATATATAGCTAGACTCCTTTATATTACTACTTATAAAATAGGTTAAAGCTATAGTTATACTATCTTACTTAAATTAAGCTACTAGTAAAAGAGAATCCGGTTTCCTAGACTAGTTCTAGAGATATAAAAGCCTATATAAGTAAAAGCTAAGGAATCTAAAAGTAAGCGATATAAGAAAAGAAGTAGGAAGGACATCGGTTATTATAATTATAGATAGTATATAATAAAGCGATATATATAATTAGATAATCTATATAACTATAATAGGGATTAATACCTATAAGGGGAAAAGATAAAGAGTTAAAGAGGATATAGAGGAAATCGAGATAACGAGAATAGTAAAAACTAGCCTAAAGATTATCCCTATATACTATAGATATAGAGTAGATCTAGATAGGAAGTTCGATAGACTTATAGATAAAATCGTCGGAGAAATTATATATAAAAGAATCCCGATCCCTTTAAATTACCTAATTAACTTTATTCCTTAACTAAGCGAGAGACTTAGTATAAGATACGTAGATATAGCCTAAGGTATAGAAAATACTAAATTCTAGACCTTAGAGAAAGTAGAGAGTAATATAAGACCTTATAGAGCTATAATAATAGTTATAAAAGCAGCCGAAGATAATATAGAGAGTAGTTTACTCCTCTTCGAATATCTATAAGGAAAACTCGCGGTAGCTTTAATATAAGTTGAAGAATAAGACGAAGAATACTATAACGACCGGTGTTATTCCTAAGGGATAAACCTATCGAGGGGTTTATATTAGTAGATATAATAGGGCGTGGTCTAAGCAATAATAAGTATATTACGTTAGTAATAAGTCGGAGGTCGTAGACCGTAGACTATAACTAGGTAATTAAAATTAGAGATAGAATCGTAATAAAGATCTATATTAAAGCTAGAGAGCTATCTATCTAAAGGAGTAAAAGTAGGTAGCTATATATACCTATAGAGACTATCCTTAGATTATAGGCCTAGCTATAATCCCTAACGTTAGATCGTATAGAGCGTAGTAATCCTACTAATCCTAGATTACTTAGATCTCTACGATCCCCTCGATCTTATATCTATTAGATAGTTATGCCGACTATTTATCCGTTAGACCGTATTACGTACTTAACGCGGTCGACCGTTAGCGGCCTAGTAGCCGTAGTCGTAATACGATATCTCCCCTCCTTTTAGTCTTATCCGTAAGACCTACTATAGCTGCCTTAGCCGCCGTATATAAATATACCCTTATCGCGTCGTGCGTAAGTATATCGTTCCTTATTTCTTTATCTTTTCGGGATATACTGCTAATAGTATATCTAGTTATATACTAAAAAATCGTTCCTAAAAAGCCTCTAAGCGCGCTGCTCTTACCGAATACATCGACTTAAGTAGAGATCTTACCGATATACCGTGCACTCGATGCTTTAAGGCAAAGAAGACGAATTATCGGATAGCCGAAAATTCTTCGCGCTATAATAATTATATTGCTAGTAGTCGTCCCTATTATAATAGTGTTTTAGTGGCCTCTTCTTATAGGTATCTTTTAATTCTTTCTACGTATAGTAGCTAACGTATTTCTTTTAGTAACTAAATTATTAGCGGAGTAGCGTAGGCTATATTCTAAAGAGGAGGAAGCTAGGGAAGCCTTATTAGAGCTTTAGGCATAGCTTACGAACCTTTAGTCGTAAATATCTATCGCCGTTAATCGTTTAGCTCGTATCCGGAAGATTTAAAATCGTGCGAAGGAAAAGAGTTCTAAGTTTTTTCGTCGTAGTATCTAAGAAGTAGATACTAAGGATAGCGTTTTGCCTACGCTTAATGCATATAAGTATTAGGTAGTAAATAATTTATAATCGTTAGGCGTTCTTAACGAGGCGAATTAGTCCTTATTCGGTATTAGCGAGGAGTTTACGGATCTTAGTCCTTTAATCCCTCCTAAACCTTCTAGTAAAATTATTAAAGCAGAGAACTATAGTAGGTTAAGTACTTAAGTAGTTCCTAGGTATTTTCCTCTAGTCCATATCCCTTCTACTTAATAAGGTATTCTTATTACTAACCTTATTTTCTTATATCTAGTATTTATTCTACTTTATATTCTTAATTATTATCGACTTCGATTTTTTCCTATAGTTTAGCGTTTCGTAGCGCTAGTTTTAATAATAAGATATAAAATATTAGGTATATCCGTATTATTATTAGTAGCGAAAGTTCGTAGTTAACTTTTAAAATAGTTTTCTTAACTTTAAATAGTCTAAGTTTCTTAAAATCTAATTTATTGCTTAGTCGTTTTATTTTAATATTTCGTTATACGAGGTAGACTATATCTCCCTCTTAAAAGATTAGTCCTTATAATCTTTTCCGATTATAGTAAGTAGATATTTATTCTCTAACGAATTAAAGTTCTTATTATATTTCTTTATATAATTTTCGTAGCTAATCTACTTATAGTATCGCTCGTTCCGCTTATAGTCCTTATCGGGTAACCTTAAATACTTCTAGGTTATATCCGTAATTAGCGTATACTAGTAAGAGCTTAGTTATTTCTATAACTAAGCTATTATAAGCTAGTTACGCTATTAGTAGCTATTTAACTTAATCGTTTTATTCGTAACTAATATAGTATTATAAATATTATTTAAGCGTTTAGTTAAGTCGTTCCGTTTATCTATTTATTTATAGGTAATAAGCTATACTAAGCTTATATTTCGTCCTTAATTATACTATAAGAGCTTGCTAAAACTTAGCTATAAATATACTTCCTCTATTAAAGATAATCTTATTTAGTAGTCTATAATTACTAATAATAGTTCGTAGGAATATATATACTAGCTCTTCTATATTGCTTACTTCTTTATATAGTAAGAAGTACCTATACTTTATTAGTCTATCGGTAATAACGAATATACTATCGTATTTAACGTTAGTTATAGGTTCTTTTAACGGTAGTAGCTTTATAATATAATTAAAAGCTATCGAATCCTATGGTTTCTCTAGTACTAGTAGCGGTTATAATTCTCTATATAGTTTATATCGTTTAGCTTTACTTCGCGCGTAAAGTTTATATTCTTTAATAACTTATCGTACTACTTCCTTAAGCTATAGGAAGTTATATTATCGTCTAATCTATTTTATTATTCTTTAGATTCCTTAGTATCTATATATTAGATATTCGTATATATCTTATATAACTTTATCTTATAATTCTAGTAGTATCTAGATTTTATTCTTATATATTAGAACTTCTAAATATTCTATATTATATCCCTTTAGTACTTTATATTCTTTTATCTATTTTAGGATCTTTTAATATATCGAGTTATTAGGTTATACTTTAAATATTATATTTAGCTATCGTTGCTAGTAGTTCCCGTTTTTATTAATTTCTAAGAGCTATCCTTTCGCTATAGGTGCTCCTATATTATAGTTACTTCGTCGACTAAGGGTATTAGCTCGACCGTTTTCTATTCCTTTTCTATAGATTATTTCGTAGTCGAATTCTAATAAGTATTCGGCCTATCGGATCTATTATCCGTTTAACTATTATATTATTATAAAGTATAAGATATTCTTATAATCTATATAGACCTTAACTTTATATTTACTTCGAAGAAAGTAGTATTAAAATTCCTTAAAAGCTTAAATAATTATAAGGAATTCTTTATTATAGATAGGGTAATTAAGTTCTACGCTATATAGCTTTTTCGAGTAGAATATAATTAGTCGTAGTCTTCCTTTATTATCTTTCTATCCGATTTATACTCTTAGAGTAAAGTCTAATATATCGGTTTCGAGTTCGATTTATCGTTTTAGATTAAAGGTAGTTAAGACTAGTTCTTATATAATCGTAGTCTTAATATATTCGAAAGCTTTATTAGCTTTATCGTCTTATATAAATTCTTTTTCCTTCTTTATTAAGTTATATAGTAGTACTACGATTTTTCCGAAATCTTTAATAAATCGTTAGTAGTAATTTATAAATCCTAGGAAACTTTATACGTCCTTAACATTCTTTAGCGTTAGCTATTCTTTAACTAAGTTAATCTTATCTTATTATATTCGTATCTCCCTTAGTAAGATCGTATATCTAAGGAAGTCTACTTCCTATATATAGAACTTACTTTTCTCTAGTTTAACTAGTAACTTTATATTCTAAAGTACGCGGAGTACCTTATAGACGTATTCCTTATATTCTTCTAGGGTATCTAAGAAGATTAAGATATTATCTAGGTATACTATTATAAAGATATCTAAGTATTCGCGTAGGATATTATTAATTATCCGTTAAAAGGTAGCTAGTATATTTATAAGTCTAAATAGTATTACTGGATATTTAAATAGTCTAAATTTCGTTTTAAAGGCTATTATCTATTTATATCCCTTTTTTATACGTATTAAGTTATAAGCGCCTTTAAGATCGAGGGCTATAAACTATTTTTTACTATATAGTCGATCTTATAGTTTTAATATAAGCGGTAATAATATTCGGTCCTTTATTATAATATCGTTTAAGCGTCTATAGTCGATAACTAGTCGTAGTTTGCCGTTTTTCTTTAAAATAAATATAACTAGATAGCCTACTTCGGATATTAATATTTATATATATCCCTTTTATAGATTCTCGTCGAGGTAGTTACGTAGCGTTTATAGTTACTTTTCGTTTAAGTTATAGATTTTATAGAACGTCGGCGTTATTCTATCCTTAAGATAAATTTCGTGGTCCTATTAGCTATATTTAGGTAACCCTATCTTAAGTTCTTCCTTAAAGAGTTTTTTATATTTCTAGTATTCCTAAGGGATATTCTTTATTCTATCTTATAGGCTTTTTTCTTTCTTTTAAGAGCTAGTTTCTCTTAACTTAAGCTCTTTATTAATTTATTTAAGGTCTTTCCTTAAAGTAGTAATAACTCTTTAGATCTTCTTATTATATCCTTTATTCTATTTATATTAGATACTAGGTTATATAGCCGTGTTAGTTAGTACGTAGGTCTTATTAGTCGATTTTATCGTATCCGCTAGTTCGGTTACTATTTTTATTTATATCGCTAAAGCCCGTAATAATTTACTTAAATAGTTATCCCTTTTATCCTATTTAGTAGCTAAATTACTATAAAATTTTACTTTCTCCTAAATCTACTAGTCCTAGAAACTTACGTCTTCGTTCTAATATAGCTAGCTAGTTTTCTAGTTAATTAGTAGGTTGCTCTCCTATAGCTATAGAAGCCCTAATATAAGGTCGTGTTTTTTAATATCTATAATATCGAAGTTAACTCGTTCGTCGTAGCCCTAGATATTAATATCGAGGTAATTAATCTCTATATTAATAATTCCGTTATTATAGTTAAAGGCCTCTCTTTCGATATTCGTAAGTTTATATAGATCTTTCTTATATCTCTATATAAGTTAGTAACGATTAACGACTCTAGGTAAAACGTAATTACCTATTATACTATAGTCTAAAAGTATATATATATAATATCCTATAATTTAGATATCTAATACTATTTAGTCGCTATAGCTTACTATTGCTATATATAGGGTCCTTAGATCTTATCGTATTATACTAGTCTATAGCCCTTTTATAGATAGCGTACCTCGTTTTTTACCTAGTCCTTATTCGTTTTATTTAGGTATTCTTCTTTAATTTATTATTAATATTATTTCTTTATATTTTCATCGTATAGTATTATATTAGGGCTTAAGAGACTAATTTCTTATAGCTAATCGAAGATTTCTTATTTCTCGACGCTATATCGTTTATATTATACTACTTTATAGTTAATTATATACTATACTTTATAATTTTATTCGTTTTTATACTAAAGGTTAAGTTTTCGTTCTATATCTTTCTATTTCGCATATAGTATTTTTATATCGATTCTCCCTTAGTCAAATACGGCCTATAGCCTTTATATATATTGCTAATAATCTTTTAGTATACCGTTATATCGTTTATACTATACTCGTGCTTTTTTATATTTATAAACTCTATAGTTTAGGTATATATATTCGTTATAATCTTCTTCGTTATATTTAATTCGTTATATAAGTCTTTAAAAGATTAATAGTTCGGATGCCTTAGAGCGAGTAGCGTTATACTATTCCTCTATTTTAGCGTGTTTATAGATTTTATATATCTCTAAAAGATATCTCGTTAATAAACCGTAATTATCGCGGCATTTAAATAGCGTGCTATAATCGGGTTCTAATAATATAACTTAGTCGTTTAGGTAGCGTTAATCGATTTTCTAGTAGTCTAGTTCTATACTTAGGTAGGGTTTCGAAAGTACTTATCCCTCGAACTTAACTAGGAAGGCATCGTATCGTGCCTTTATCTAGAAGTATATTATGCAATCTAGGTAGACGTATAATATCTATAAAATATACTTATAGTACTTATAAGTAAGTAGTATTTATAGATCGTCTTTAAATTCTCCTCGTAGTTACTATTCTCGTTATAGAGCTATAAAGGTATCGACTACGGCGATAGCTATAGCGTAGTCTCCTCTACGTAGTGCCGGTTAATATCGAATTAGTATAGCTTATTAGTTTTCCGTAAGAATTTAAGGTATTTATTAGGTTCTAATTTTAAGTATTTCTTTAAATTCTTCGAAGTATAGAGCGTGTTCTCTAATCGTAGCATTCTCCCTTAGTAGCGAGGGTAGTAGTATAAGTTCGTTCTCGTCTTCCGTTTCTCTAGGTATTTCTTATTCTTTAGAGCTTATATCGTCGATACTTCGTTATTCCTCTTTAAGTTATTATCCGAGTTTCGTAAGTATAAGGGCTGCGTCTATATCTTCTTTTTATAGTTAGCGCGTCGGTTAAAGCTATTTCTATAGGAAGGGTTCTAGTTTCCTCTTCCTTATTTCTTTTCTTAGCGTCGCGTATACTATCTATCGTCGATTCGTACTACTATAGCGATATAGTTTAAGAGGCCGTTAGGTCGATCTTCCTTATAGAGTTCGTCCTTAACTTCTTCCCTAAGTCTATCGTAGAATCGCGATATAAGGGGTTCGTCGTCCTATTTAAGTTTTAAGGTAACTTAACGGAATTTAGTAGTATAGTCCGATACTAAGGTCCTTTATCGGAGTTCTCGAAGTTTCTATTCGGCTTCTTATTCTTCGTCGGTTATTCCGAATACCTTAGTAATAGCTTCTTTAAATCCTTAGAAACTAGTAAAGACTTCGTCTATTTCGCTATTTCGTTATACTAGTTAGTTATTAAGATAGTCCCTTATAATAGGTCTAAACTAAGCGAGTACCGTTCTAGATAAATAATTTCCTACGTAGAGTACCTTTTTAACTAGGTTCGAAAGTTTTATCGGGTAGAACTAGTAGTAGGCCTTAAGTTAGGTAAGAAAGTCTTAAAGAGTGCTATAAGTACCGTCGAATAGTCCTAGCTGCTTTAGTTTAACTACTTCTCTAAGGTCCTTAACTTATCCGTTGCCTCCTCCGTTCCTAAGTAACTATACCTTATATCGAAGGGTAATAATCTCGCGCATTATATCCTAAGGCGATATAGTAGCTCTAGAGTTAGTTAATCTAGCTTACTATATAGGTATATTAATAGTTACGATATTGCTTAGAGTAACGCGGTATTACACTAAATAAGAGCTTTTAACGTATAACGACCGGTGTTATTCCTAAGGGATAAACCTATTAAGGGGTTTATATTAGCAGATATAATAGGGCGTGGTCTAAGCAATAATAAGTATATTACGTTAGTAATAAGTCGGAGGTCGTAGACCGTAGACTATAACTAGGTGATTAGAATTAGAGATAGAATCGTAATAAAGATCTATATTAAAAGCTAGAGAGCTATCTATCTAAAGGAGTAAAAGTAGGTAGCTATATATACCCGTAGAGACTATCTTTAGATTATAGGCCTAGCTATAATCCCTAATATTAGATTGTATAGAGCGTAGTAATCCTACTAATCCTAGATTACTTAGATCTCTGCGATCCCCTCGATCCTATATCTATTAGATAGTCGTGCCGACTATTTATCCGTTAGACCATATTACGTGCTTAACGCGGTCGACCGTTAGCGGCCTAGTAGCCGTAGTCGTAATAAATACTAGGTCGAACCGATTAAGCTTACTTACCTTACTTATAAAGAATCGGATTATAAGTGCCTCGAAGTCTAATAAGCACTAAAGGAAGTTAGGTTTATAACTAATATAATTAGCGTAACGTAACTAGCTTAAGGACTATCTAATTAATAAACTCTAGAGGTAATAAGACTAGAGAAAGACGAATTTATTATATAGGAAGTAGTACTCTCGATAAGATACTAAGAGATAACTCTAAAGGACCTTATAGCGATTCCTATAATATATATAAATACGGTCCTTATACCTTTCCGCTCGCTTAAGTATATATAAGACCTACCCTATATTTAAGTATAGCTTAGTAGCTAGAAAGCTAAAGTTCTAAGCGCTTTAATCGATACTAGGTCTAAAGGAAACCTTATTACTAAAAGATACGTAAATATATATAGGCTTAAAATCCTACTAATAAGAGTATTAATAACGGTATATACTAGGTCCCTTATAGATATAGTTAGGGAGGTAGAGACTAATCTTTATTTAGGCACGGCCTAGATACTAATCCGTCTTTATATTACGCTGGATAGAGTCTTAGTCCCCTTTATCCTAGGCATACTATTTATTAGAGCCGCGCGTATATTATTTAATTATTCCTTAAGGAACGAGGATATATAGGTTAAATATTAGATCGGTACTATCTAGGTAGTTACACTAGCGGTAGGAGCTATTAAATAGGAGCTTCTAGATAAGGTTAATATAGTAAAATCCTTTTAGGCTACGACCTTAATAGTTAATAAAAACGTATATAAAAGACTAAAGCTCGAGGAGGCTATATAGGAAATAGCTACCTAGCTCCTAAGAAATTTTTTTTAGGCTTTAGTAATAGAAGTTAAAGAAGATAACCTAAGAGCTACTTAATAATTATAAAGAGAAACCCTTACGGATACTTAAACGGCCGAGATTCTCTTACCGGGAGGTAAGATCCTTAGTTATAGAGGGGGTGCTAACTAAGTCCTTAACCTAGCCTACGCTAGCGTAAACAAGCCCTTAATAGTACTAATATAATAGTAATTAATTATAGATAAAGGAGATAAGGCGATTCTAGCTATTAGATCTAAGATAGTAGAAGAGATTATTAAAGTTATAGTTATAGAGGCTATAGGAGAATTTAAGAAAAATATTATTAAAGCTAGAAAGAAGTTCTAAAAGATCTAGAAGGTTAAAGTTAAGATAGGGAGGAGACGACCTATTAAATTATATAATCTAAGAGTTAATACTCTCTTTAAAAGAAAAGTAGATAAGATTAACCTTATTAATAATACTCTATTAAATAGCTCGACGCTAAAAGGGGACCTTAACTAAAAAAAGACTAAATAGAATACCGTTAAAGATAAGATATAGCTTAGACCCTACCTAGAATACTTAATAGGAAAATTTTTAAGTATATAGAAAGGAAAGCGGCTAATATAAGAAAGACTTAAAGCAATCTATAAATAATTTAAGGGCTTTTTTATAGAGGTAGAAATCCGGATCTTTAATAGTATTCTATTTAATAGGGAAGTAGCGTTATCCTAGGACTTTATAGAAAGAGGTAGAGTCGACCTAGCTATAGCCCTACTATAGGTTATTAAGATAATAAAATATAAGGTATAGTAAGTAGCCTTAATCCCGATCTTAAAAGCAATAGAGTAGAAAGTTATTAATATCCTTAAAATTAAACTAAAAATAGGAGTCCTTAAAAAAAGGCATAGGCCCTATAAGAACCCTTTTTTCCTAGTAGTAAAGAAAGATAGAGGACTACGCTTAATTAATTCCGCTATACGTATAAATACTATTATAATAAGAGATATAAACCTACCGCCGAATATAGATAAGTTTAGCGACTACTTCTTAATATATAAGATCCTTTCCCTTCTAGACCTTTTTTTAGGCTATAATTAGATCCCTCTTAATATTAAAAGCCGTAACTTAACGATATTCGCGATACCTATTAGCCTTTTACGTATATATATACTCCCTTAAAGGGCTACGAACTTAGTTAGCTAATTTATAAGGATAATATAAAGAATCCTATAAGACCTTATACTAAATATCTATAGGAATTTCCTCGATAATATAGGTATTAAGGGGCCCGATACGACGTATAATAATAAAGAGGTAGCGCTAAGAGTAAGGAGATTTATCTTCGAATACCTTATTAACCTCGATAAAGTCTTAGTTAACGTTAAACTCTCTAGTTATATAATTATAGGGGCTAAATTAAAATTCTACTAGTAAGTAACCGAAGTTATTAGTTATATCTATAGAATAAATAGAAGGTGCCCCGCGGAAGCTAAAGTTATTAAAATTAAGGAATAGATAAGATGCCTTAATATAATATATATTAGAGCTTTCCTTAGTATTATAGGATACTATCGAATCTAAATTAGATAGTTTACTATCTTAGTAAAACCCCTTATAGACCTACTAAAAAAAGAAGTCTATTAGGAATAAGGAGACGAATAAATAAAAGCGATAGCTACCCTTAAGGAAGCTATTACTAATCTAGTCTTTTTAGTATCTCTTAACGTCGGCCTAGGAAGAGGAGATATTATTCTAATATATAATGCTAGCTTGCTTAGCTAGGGGGCAGTCTTAATATAAATCATCGATAGAAAGAGGCGCCCTATAAGGTTCGAAAGTAAAATATAGTTACTAGTAGAAACTAAATATAATACGATAAAGAGGGAGTATAGGGCTATATTAAGTGCGCTTAAGAGACTAAGAATATACCTATACGGCGTATATTTTATCTTAGAAACTAATATATAGGTCTTAGTTAATTAATTAAAAGGTGCCCTTAAAGACGTCCTTAGAGCTATAGTAACTTACTAGATAAGCTATATTTTCCTCTTTAACTTTACTATACGATATATTAAAGGTAAGAAGAATAGCGTAGCCGACGGACTCTTAAGAAAGCCTAAAGGACCTTCTAATATATTAGATAGGGAAATAGAAAGCGATATTAAAGAATTTATAGACTTTTACTTAAACGTAGTATAAGGGACTAAGCTATAAGGGGACTACTTAAAGGAATCGAGGATAATTATAGACTTCCTTTAAACGTTAAAACGGCCGGAGGGCCTTTCTAAATAAGACTATAGGAAGCTATATCTAAAGAGTCTAAATTTCTACGTTAAAGATTAAAAGCTTTAGCGACTCCCTAGGAAGAAAGAAAGGGGGCCTATACTAGTTATAGACGACTTAAAAGAACGGAAAAGGATTATCGTAAAGTACTACGCGTAAATAGGATATAAAGGACGATAAGTTATATATATATTTATAAAGGATAGGTATTAGTAGGCTAGCCTTTAGAACGATATTTACGGCGTAATCTCTTCCTATAAAGAATACTAATACTTTACGACTAAGAGACCCTAGGAAGTTATAACCGCGACCGCGCCTAGCTACCCTATAAGTAAGATTTACTTCGATAGCTAGTATATACTATCTAATTATAGGTATTTATACCTTATAAAAGTATAAGACGACCTTATTAAATAGGTAGAAGTAACCCTAGTTAAAGAAATTACTATAGGAGCTATAACTAAATTTATACTCTTTATTATTTATAGGTATAGTATAATACTATACGCTATAATCGATAGAGGGCCTAAAATAAAAAAAGACTTTAAGTATATCCTAGAGGATATAAGCGTTAAAGTTATTTAAACTTCGGTATATAATCTAAAAGTAAACGTAGTAGTAGAATAAGGGCACTAAAGGTTAATAATAGCGCTTATAAAAATAGCGGAGAAAAAGGGTAAGTAGATTAGATACCTTAACTAAGTAATCCTTATAGACCGAATAGTAGTTAGAGAGTCTTATAGAATATTAGCTTTCTACCTACTATATAGATAGGAACTAGTACTACCTCTTAAGGTAGAATACCTAACTTAGCGACTAATCGACTAAGATAAAGTAAAGATAAAAGAAGAATTATTTAAAGTATAAGTACGAGTTTTAGAAAGGAAAGAGAAAGATATAGAAGAAGCTAAGAAAAGAGTAATAAGATATCGGAATCGATTAGTAAAGAGGACGGATAAAGCTAATAAGTATATAATAAGGAAAGAAAGCCTATAACTTAAAGACCTCGTCTTACTATTCGATATAAGACGATTAAATAATCTAGGGAGGTAAGCTAAGTATTAGATAAGGTAGAACGGTCCCTTTTAAGTAGTATTACGCTCGGAGTAGTCTAGGGCGTATAGGATTAAGACTTTAGATAGAATTATACTCGATAAGATAATCTTAGGAGAGTATCTAAAGAAGTTTAAAAAAGGATAAGGAAGGTTAGTAGTGCTCTACTAAGGATAACTAGTTGCTCTAGGATAAGATTACTCTCGATAAGAGGAGGAAGGAAGAAATAATAGATAAAGTAAATAATTTACTACTCCTACTAAGTAGAGAAGCCTTAGATTAAATAGTACTATAGTCGCGACGACTCCTTAATAAACCTTAGAAGGATTAAAGCTAGGAAGAGGAAGAAGAGCGACTATAGATACCTAAGAAAGGCCTAAGGTATACGATCGAGGTTTAGCTACTATAACATAGTAAAGTAAAAAAGGATCTTTATATAGGAGCCTTAAAAACGCTAATTTAACGAGAAAAGGAGGAGGTAAAAAGGAGCTAGGGAGGAAAAGGCAGTAAAGATAAAAATCTATAACTATCGTAAGAAGTATACTAGAACCTAACTAGTAACTAAGGCACCGTCTAACTATCTAATCGAAGGATAACTATAGTAGCTAAGATATTTATAAGCGCCCTACCTACTACCTTATCGTTTTAAATTTTCTACTTAAGGCTCCCTAAGTAGATAAAGATAGTATTTCCTACCCTTCCCTAATAATAACCTACCCTCTACTACCTTAAAGAAGATAAATAGAGATATAATTAAATAATAAAGTAAGAAAACGAATATTCTTACTACTTACCTCCTTTAAAAATAAGAGTTTTTACTTTATAGATAAGGACGTCTATTCTTTATTATAAAAGGGGAGACCCGCCGTAGCGAAAATAAATGCGCCTATAAGATAAATTTTAATATATTTTCGACTTACTAGATTAAATATATATAACCTTAAGAGAAAAACTTTTACCGCTAAAGATAGCGACTAGATAAGGCTACCTACTCTTAGTAAACCTATTATAGACTACTATAAAGCGAACTTAAAGACTATCTAATTATTACTTAAGAAAGAGCTCGTTAAACCTATATAATCTCTTTCTAGGTAAAACGAGCGTAAGGTTAATTTCCTCCCTTTCCTCTAAATCCTTAGTAGGACTAAAGAGATTAAGGATATTATAAAGAAGATAAGGAGCGGTCTTATTACTAATATACTCGTCGTAAAATTTATTAGTCTTAAGGTCGGTATAGAAATTATAACCGTATATATAGTTAGCGAATCTATTAAGGTCGTAAGTAGCCCTATAGTATCTAGGGAAGTACCGCTATTTATAAACGGGCGCTTTAGTCGAATCCTAAACGTAGTTAGCGTAAGAACCGCTAGTAGTGCCTAAAAGAGAGATATACTTATAAAAAGGAAATATAACGTACTTATAAGCAGAAGTTATAGTTATCTAATAAGTTTAAATATACCTTTAATAAAAGTAAGGATTATAAGTTCTATATAAAGTAATTAAGACTACTTAAGAGTATTCTTACCGCCTTAAACTAAGCTAAGAAAAGAAGTATCTACGCGGATAAGCGATTTCTATAGGGATATAGGTTACTAGCCGACGTTTATAATAAAGGGTATAAAAGACGATTTAATTATACCGACCTAGCGTGCTCTCGAGAAAGTAGGAGAGAGGGGAGCGACCGCGCGCTTTAATCCTAACGATATTAAGAGCTTTTAACGGAACCTATAACTAAAAGGCGATTTCTATATAAATTAGAAACCCTTAGTAACCGATATTATTTCTACTATAAACCTAGGTCTTAAAGTAACTATAGATCTATAGAAGAAAATAGTTAGAACGAGCTAAGCGAGATTAGATAAGTTAGATAGTCGTTACTTAAAAGTACTCTATATAAAGAGGAAAGACCTTAGTATAATAATTTTAAGTAAGAAGAGTAGTAGTAATAAGGGAAGGTCGTAAAAGAGTAGTTAAAAAGAGGTTAACGATATCTAGTAGCTCTTTAGTTTTAAGTTTAGTAGTCTTATAAGATATAATAAAGAAGAAGAGGCAGCTATAAAAGGAGAAGATAAGAGGTAGCGGTCTAAAGAAATAAAGAAGATAAAGGAGAGAAGAGGAAGAAGAGGAATAGAAAGAGTAAAGAGGAGAAGAAAAAGGCAGGGATTAAATAGCTCCTTAATCGATAACCGGTAAAAGAAGCTATTTAAGCGTAACCCTTAAATACGCTTAAGACTTTACTACTATAAAGGCCGGCTAAAGTAACTAATAACTACGCGCTTTAACGACTATTTATTCCTCTCGTTATACCCTCCTTCTTCCTTCCTTCTTCTTCCTTCTATATATATATATATATATATATATACTCTATACGCTTCCCTACTTATAATAATCCCCTCTATTAATATAACTCTTATATATATATATAATACCCTCTTAGCCTCTTAGCGTTATAACTTAAAACTACTTACCTTAACTATTTAATCTTAGCTTCTCTCTTTCTTTCGCTTACTCTACCCTTTCCTAAGATATAGCGGCGAACCTAAATAGCATCCTAGGCCTAGCTATAGACCTCCCTAAGAATGCCGCTATCTTCTTTAGCGTATTACTATTTAAGAGTAGGAGCTTTATTTTACTTACTTACTACGGCGAAGTTAAAGTAAAAGGCGGCGAAGGGCGCTTCTACGCTAAAGATAAAGAAAGGTTTATAGACTAAGACTAATAAGACGTTTATAAGTAAAAGTAACCTCCTTAGTATATCTATAGAGATCGTTAGCACCTAATACTAACGGGCCCTATTAGGCGGCGGGATATTACCCTTAAAGACGCTCGGATAATATATAAGGGCGTTAAAAAGATAAACGGATTTACTAGGAATAAGGCCCGCTAGGAAGAGTATATTATCGATATATATAACTTTCTCTATAAAGCTATCGATAAACGATAGGCTATAAGCTTTAGCCTTAGCGCGATAATTAAAATCTTAATAAGAGGTATTAAGAACGTAGTATGCCCCTTACCTTACCCGCTATCGGTTTATACCGACTACTAAGGGGAACCTATCGAAGATATAGAAGATAGATATAAGAAGTACTATAAATACCTAAATAATAAGGAGTATCTAATTAAGTTTACTACTCCTACCTTCGACCTTAGTTACTTTACGTATAAACGAAGGTATATAACTAGAGTTATTAACTTTTCGGTAGGTATAAATAAAGGGGGACTCTACTAAGGGGCGTTCTTCTAAGACTATAGAGAAGGAAACTTAGTCGTTTTTAATACTTAGAAAGAGGGATAATATACTAGACTCTATATATTCCTATAAGTATAGTAGTAGTTTCTTTATATCCTCTAAGTTCCTTATAACTTTACTTATACGCTAGTCCCTTATACCGCCTAGTAAGAAGGGTAGGAATATAGCTACTTAGCCTTAATAATAATCTAATACTAGGTTAGAGGTATAGTCGGGCTATACCTTAAGATAATTAAATAGCGATGCCTAAAAGTTAAAGTAATTTTAGAGTAAAGGTATAGGGTAATATAAGAAGCCCTATAGATAGACGAGATCTTATACTAAGACTAGTATTTCTTTAAGCTAGATAAGAGGATAAGTATAAAAGGCTATATTAATAGGCTAATATATAGAATCTAAGCTATTACGGCGAACGAGCTTAATTATATATAAGCGATATTATAGGGCGGTAGAGTTTCCTAGTAGTTTAATAGCGGGGTTAGATAACTATAAAGGATACTATTTAATTAAGGTCTAACGACTTTTAGCGGAGTCTTTCTTACGAGGATTCTTAGGAGCGAGCGGATTTACCGATATAACTATATTATCTTAGGAGACTAGGAAGAATAAGACTTCTAGGAAGTCCTAAAGGTAGTTAACCTCTTAGATAGGCCTACTAGATAGAGACTACCGCTTTAAAGAGATATAGAACTAGCTTATATAGCAAGGAAAGCGAGAAAGGAGCTATTTACGCTAGCTGCCCTTATAAAGTAACCTAACCTAATTGCTTAAGCTATATATAGTTTCTTTACGAAACTTCTCCTTAAAAAGACCCTTAACTATTTAATTACGCCGACGGGAATCGAGAATAGGCCTAGTCCTTTATTATCTTAAGCGTTAACCGAATTAAGCTCCTTATCTAAACTAAGTAGCCTTTCCCTAAGTAACCTCGAGATAGGATCCCTACCTTAGAGCCTATAAAGAAGAGAGCTAAGCGCCCCTACTAGTCCTTTTATCTACGTAGAAACAACGCTTTTATTCTCCCCCTTTAATATATAGCTAATTAGGCCTACTCCTCGCCTACTACTAACGGCTCCTTTAAACGTATAAAGGAGCAAAAGACTTATAACTATACCCCCGCCAATAACTTAATAAGGAGCTAGTAAGGAAGAAAGGTAGATAGCCCGGCTACTAACTTACCCTAGGACCCTAAAATTACTAGGCGCTCGGTTAATTACCCTAAGGCTAAAGACTCTAGTAACGCCTATAGCACGCCCCGTTACTCCTTAGAAATAAAGTATAGTAATAGCCTCTCTAGCTATAGTCCCTATAAGGTTTATACTAGGTTTTAAACCCTCCTAGGTTAAAGGAGTTAAAAACCTAGGAATATATTAAAACTACCGCTAGGATATTAACGACTATAATTCTATATATTTATATGGGACTGCTAGTAACGCGATAACGATTAGCCTATAAGACTTTATAGCTTATTTAATCTAGCCGTACCTAAAGCTATAGACTAGTAAAGACACTAACTACCTCGTTTCCTTAATGCCCCTAGGAATAATAAGCGCGAATACTTAGGAGCGTATACGGGGGGTAGTAGATAATTATCTAAAGAAGGAAGTATACGAGTAAAGATAGGAAAGAGCTAAACGAGTAGCTTATAGGTAAAGGGAGGAATAAAGGACGCGAAGGGAAAGGATTATAGTAAAGGAGAAAAGTTCCGTTAACGGTTTATTTACTTACTTATATACTTAGGGAAGAGAGCCTTGCCTATTATTATCGCGCCCTTTCCGTTAGTATCTTAGGTCGGAAAGTCGCTAGGAAGGAGTTTAACGGGTAAGATTATACCCTTATAGATATTAGCCCGTTAAAGGGATAAGACCCCTAGCCCCCCCCCCCCCCCTCTATCTTTCTTCCTAGTATACTTAAAGGCGTTATAAAGACCTCGATTATTTAATTAAGTATCTTCCTTAATTATAGTTAATTCGAATTTTTATTTTTCCCCTTTAAAGTAGATACCGCTAGTTACGCGACTCTAGTAGAAATAAAGAGGCATAGAGTAAAGAAATCTCTAAGACTTATATTTATAACCCTAAAGCCCTTAGAGCTATATATAGGCTAAATAATTAGATAATTACGTAGTTAATTACTCTATTAATCCTTAGCTACGTGCTACGCGTGCTTTAGGTATATACCCTCGTCCCCATTAAACTATCTAAGGAATTATCCGTAAAGGATAAATCGCTTAAATAAAGGAAGATTTCGGTAGCTTATTTCCTTCCCTGCCCTCTTAGGCGTAGACTATATAATCTTATTAAATAGAGATAAAGGATAGCTCTATCTACTGCTTCTTAATACCTAGGGCTAGGATTCTAGTTATACCTAGCTAGCTAGGAGACCGTAAAAGAGATATCCGGTCTAGTAGAAATAGCTAAAAAAAGCAAGGAGCCTACCTTCTATTAATATTAGTATTTCTCTTACTCCCTAGCTTAAAAGGACGGATTAGGTAAAAGCTCTTCGTTTAATATAGGTATAGAGGGAAGCTTCTTATTAAGGGAATTAAGGAGGAATTTATAAGCGACCTTATTAATATAGGCGTCTTAGGTAAGCTAGATAGTCTATTAGGACCTATTCTAAAGGATTTATATCCCTAGGAACTACTTTAGCTCCCTTAGCCTAGTTATCTTATACCTTTATTATAGGCCTTATATAGCCTCCTTAGTAGTAGCTTCTTTATTATTTAGGTAAGCTTAGATAATATTATCGACGTAGAAAAAGACTATAATTTTACCCTTCTATATTATATATAGTTCCTAAGGGACTTTCGTAAAGCCTAAGGCTTTAAAGGAACCTATTAAATGCTATTACTAAAGAAGGGGTAATCTTTATAGTCCGTATAAAGCTTTCTTAAGCTATAGAACCTTTCCTAGCTATTAGAAGCTTAGTAGAAGACGTATATAGATAGCTTCTTCTTCCTTAAGTAGGTAGTTAATAAAGGCGTTAACTATATCTATTTAATCGAGCTCGAGATCGAACTCTACTACTATAGCTATAAGGGTCTAAAAAGACATCCCTACTAAGGTAGTTACCTTAGTAAGTAGATCCCCTTTTTCCTATTAATTCCTATAGATAACTAGCTAGGCTTTATACTTTTAAAGGAAGCTATATTTATTAGTCTTATAGATAAAGACCTACTTATAGCTAAGGACCTATTTTCCTCTTACCTTTTCCTTAAGGACCTCTTTAAAAGACCCTATTTCTTTATATAAGGCTAGGTGGTCTTTCTAGGCCTAGAAAAACTAGTCTCTAAAAGGGTGTTTTTCTAGCTGCTTTTAGTTTACTAGTAGGTCTAAGAGGTCTCTTTTATATACCTTCCTTGCTAATAGCTATAGCTTAAAGAGCCGGCCTACTATAAACGCTCTATAGGAACCGTCTTTTATTAGTATTAGGTAGAAGTCGGAAAAACGATCGAAATAAGGGAGAAATTAGTCTTCTTTAATATCGGGCCTTATACCTTCTTTTGCTTCTCGAAGTAAGGATAAAAAGGCAGCTAGGTAATCCTTTAAGAGAAGTGCCTTTCCTACCCCCTTAAGGGTTAAGATAGGAAGACTAACTAAAAAAGCTGCTTTTAGATCTTCTTCTTACGTAAGAGGAGGCGTAGGTAGGTAAGCGTATTCTAGCTCTACCGCTTTCCTATAGTCTCCTTCTTTATCTAGATTATCTAATCTAGTAGCTTCCTCTTCTTTAAAGTTAGCGTTATCCTCGACTACTTTAACGTTAGTTTCTTTTTCTATTTCCTTATCTAGGACCTCTTCTTAAGACTATTAGGAAGGGGGGATTTAAATCTTTTAAATTAGCTAACGTTATAAGAGTAAGAGGGGCTATTAATCCCTCTTTCCGTCGAAGAAGCTAGATTTATCGAAAATTATATTCTTAGTCGAAATAACCTTTCGTAAAAGAAGAATCTAGATCTAGAAGATATTCGTAGAATTATAACTAACGAGGTAACTAATAAAGGCTCTAAGATTAAGCTTTCTTTTCTTCTTCCTTTTTAGCTATATATTAGTAGTTATTACGTATGCCTTATAGCTATAGGTATAAAGGTAGGCTAGCGAGGCCCTCTTCTTTATAAAGAGCTTAAGGGGGGATTTCTAGTCTATTCCTTAGGTAGTCCCTCTAAGGTCCTTAGGGTCCTAAGGGGTTCGGTTCTAAAGGTAATAAGCGGTCTTAATAACTTCCCTTTAAAGGTTATAGGGAAGCCTCGTAGTAAGTCTTATTATATAGGCCCTTTCTATTATAGCACCCCTTAATCTTTCTGCCCCTCCGTTCTAGGCCTAGGTATTCGGTGCTAACGGGAGGGGTAAAATGCCCCTTTTTTAAAGCTAATTTAAGATATCCTTCGTAAATAGCTCTCTATTAGACCGTATCTTCTTTACCTCGTAGCTAAAGTAGGATTTTATTTAGTTAACGAAGTCCTAGAAGGCAAACTAGTTATATTTACTTAAGTAGGTCTATAAGAAATAGGGGAAAACCATCCCTAAAAAAGCGTCTATAAAAAACATTACCCTAATAAAGCTTTCTTAATCCTTAGAGACGTCGGTCTAATCGACCTAAATTTCCTTATACGGCTAGTCCGGCTATAAAGGCGTTCGTCTAGAAATTTATCTCCTAGTCTTCCCTTAGCCGTAGTATTCGTATTTAACGGTCTTTAGTCCCCTTATTCGTACGCCCTACTATTAGCCTAGCTTATATAAGGCTAGGGGGCCCGGGTAACTAAGTCGTGCGTGCTAAAAAAGACCGTCTCCTTAGGCTACCGGGAGAGGGTCCTTTATAGTAGACCTATTCCTCCTAGTAGGGAAAGCTAACTTCTTAAGAGATTCCTTCTTAAGGATAGGTCGGAATTCGAGAATAAATTAACCGAATTTTTCCTCGATAAGCTTAATAGTCTAATTCTTCTAGACTAGCCTCGTAGGCTTAGACCTCGTATCCTAGAAGATTCCTTCCTCTTAAAGAAGGCGGAAGGAAATTAAGCTTATTAAAAATCGAGGGTAAAAAGCTACCCTTTTTCGTCGAAGAATTCGTATAGATCCGTTAGGTAATTTTATCGTAAAATTCACCCTTCTATATCCCTCTATCCGTACGGTTAATTCCCCGGTAATAAGGTATTCCCTCTATGCCTTTTTAAAAGACTAGAATCGTAAGAGTATATTATATATATCGAGGGAAGTACCGGAGTCGAGGATAGCTAACTTTCGTAAGGGATAATTAGAGGGCTTTAACGGTTAGTCTTAGCCTTATTAATCTATAAGGAAGACGAAGGCCGGATTTACTATCCTAACGATTTTTCCTTAAATTTATAGTAGCGGCTTTATTAGTTACTATTTCTTAGTAACCTAAATCTCGTCTATCTTCTTCTATAACGAAGGGTCCTCCTTAAGAGACTATTATACTATTTCTTATAGCCTTTTTAAAGGGTTAACTCCTTTAGGTTAGTTTTCCTCGAAGACCTACTAGTAGTCTTCTAGCCGATAGGGCTTTTTATATACTTAGTAGGTAGGTCGATTCCTCCTTATATATTATTTCTTCGAGGAATCCTCGTCCTAGTCTAGAAGGTCTACTTAAAAACCCCCCCTTTTTACCCCTTATTACTAATTTTAACGAAGAGGTTCGATTTCGACTAGTTCCTTAATTTTTCGACTAACGGACTAAAAGGTCTATTAAGGGACTAGTCGGGCCGGTCTATCTAACGGGACCGGGCCCGGAGCAGAAGGCGGAGCCGGGGCCGGGGCTAGGGCAGCCGTTAAAGACGGTATTAATACTCTTAAGGGAGGAGGAGCTAAAGGAGCAACAGCCGTAGTAGCAGCAGCAGCAGCGGGGGCCGTAGTAATAGGGGCTGCAGCAGTATAAGGGCAGTAGGTCGAGCCGTCTAGGTCGAGTGCTAGCTACGAAGGAATAAGACTACTTACTATTATACTCTAGTAGCCTCTTTATTTAGTTCCCGGCTAGCTTCTCGAAAGATAGTCGAGTAACCGTTACTAATAGGCTTTATTAGTAGAGATATATCCTATAGCTACTAGCCGGAAAGAGCTTTTATAAGGAAGTATTAGTTAGCTTCCTTAAGGATTTCTTTTTATTTAGCTAGCTATAAAGAAGCTAGTAAGTTCTTAGTAGAAAAGGCTCCTAAGTAGGCCGTATAGGTCTTCTTAATACGGTTAGTTATATAGCCCCTCGAGGGAGCTATTAAGGTCTTAAGCTTTAAAAGCTACTACCTAGGAGTCTCTTCCTCTTAAAGAGAGATTAGTTTTACGGTACTAACGGATTCCGTTATCGCTATACGTATAGTAGTTAGTAGCTTTATCTCGTAGAGGTATTCCTTTCGGTAACTCTTATAGTCGCCTAAGGTAGTAGAAAAAGCTCTTTACTATACGGAGGTTAGCTCGGAGAAGAGGGAAGCTCCCTCTATAAATTCCGTTACCCTAGGATAAAGAGGGGGCTCGAGAGGGTCCTACTTATTAAAGAAGACTAAATTATAAATAGTTCTATCTATACGAGCCCGTAGCTCCTTTACCTACTTATCTTAATCTTAGGGCTCTATAAGAATCGTCCTATAGACCGTAGGGGCGGTAAAGGAGTCGTTTTTCGATATCGTTATAAGAGAGAGGGTAGAAAAGTTAGGTAAAAATCGGCTTTTCTAGTAAGAGGGGTAAAAAGGAACTATAAGGGATATAAGAAAGGTACCTTTTATAGTAGCCGGAAGGTATAGGAATTCTATTCCTCCCAGGCTTATAACTCTCGTAAAGAGAGATATAAGAAGTATATAAAAATATATAAAGGTAAAATTAAAAGTAAGGGGTTAAATAGGTAGGGTAGAGAGATTTAATTCTTATAGGGGTAGTAATTATAGTAGGGGAATAATTATTTTTATTGCCTTAATTCTCGTTCTTTCTTCTATCTAACGCCCTTCTTTATACCTATCTAGCGTCTTAATTAATAAAGAAAATCCTACTTAAAGAAGCTACTAATATTCTTTTAACTACTAAGCGTTTTACCGGTTTTCCCCCTCCTTTCTAGCCGTTGCCGGTATATCTATCTTATCTCTCGCTACCTCTATAGGAAGCTATTACTACTTCTACTTCCCCTTATACCCCTACCCTCCTTTCTATACCTCTTTTTAGCTCCTTCTTCTTTCTTTTAAACTAGGTGTTTTTAGCTTCCTTAGTCCCTCTTACTAAGGGATATCTCCGAGAACTATAAAATTAGGCTATACTTCGCGATAAAAATCCCTATAGATTCCTTTAAAAATATAAAAATAAGGTAAGGGTATATATAATAGCGCTTAATCCTAAGCTAATCCTATTACTAGATAAAGATAAAGATAAAGGGATTTTATAAGAAGAATAAGCCGAAATCCTACTAGCTTATTATTAGTTTAAAGATATATTCTTAGCTAGTAAATCTAACTTATTATTAGCTAAAAAGGGAATAAATTACTTTATTAATTTAATCCTTAATATAAAACCCCTTTATAGACTAATTTACCTTTTATTATAAAGGAAACTCTAAGTATTACGTAACTAAATCTAGAATATAATAAAAAGGAAAATAATCTAAGAGTTAAAGAGCTTAGCTAGGGCGCTTATCCTTTTTATTTTAAAGAAGGATAGTACCTTATAGCTATATATAAACTACTAAGGACTTAACTAAGTTATATAAAAGAATTAGTACCTTTTACCCTTTATTTTAGAGATTATTAACTATTATTAAGGAGCTAAGTATTTTTCTAAGATTAATATATAGAATATATATTAATATATTTAAATTTAAGAAGGAGATAAATAAAAGACCGCTTTTAAACGTATTATAGATATTTTAAATACCTAGTAATAATACCCTTTAAACTTACTAATATACTAGCTATATTTTAAAGTTATATCTATTAAGCGCTTAAAGGGCTTATAAATATAATCTATATAGTTTACCTTAATAATATCTTTATATACTCTAAGATAAGAAAAGAATATACTAAATTCTTAGAATAAGTAATAAAAAGGCTAAGGGCTATAAAGCTTTATATAAAACTATTAAAATATATCTTCTATTAATAGTTAGTTAAGTTTCTTAGGTTTATTTTATCTTTTAATAAGGTATCGATAGACCTTTAATAGGTAAAAGTAATAGCTTAATAGCCTAAACCTATAACCTATTATAATATTTAGGTTTTCCTTAAGTTTTATAATTTTTACTAATAATTTATATATAAGTACTTAGGAGTTATAGCGCCCTTATATAATAGCCGGTATTATTCTTAAGGGATAAACCTATTAAGGGGTTTATATTAGTAGATATAATAGGGTATAGTCTAAGTAATAATAAGTATATTATATTAGTAATAAGTTAGAGGTCGTAGACTATAAACTATAACTAAGTAATTAAAATTAAAGATAGAATTATAATAAAGATCTATATTAAAAGCTAGAAAGCTATTTATTTAAAGGAGTAAAAGTAGGTAGCTATATATACCTATAGAGACTATCCTTAGATTATAGTCCTAGCTATAATCCCCTTTATAGCTTACTATAGCTTACTTATAAGCTATACTTCTAAGTAGTAATCTATTTATATAAGGCTTACTTAGCTTATATATACTCTAGGTAAGCTAAGCCTAAGTAACTTCTTATCTTAATTATTATTTTAAGCCGCCTTATTATATAAACTTAGCCGGCTCTCTTATAGCCCGCTAACTATAGTCGTAATATAATATCTCCCTTCCTTTTAGTCTTATTTATAAGACCTACTACTACCTTAGCCGCTATATATAAATATACCCTTATCGCGCGTATATATATTCCCTATTTATCCTTTCTATCCCTTAGGATATACTACTAATAATATATTTAGTCGCGTATTAAAGGATCGTTCTTATAAGACTCTTAAGCGTATTTATTTAGCTAAGTCTATTAATCGTTTTAGTTTTAATATTATACTATATTCTTTTTATTTATTACGTAGCTTCCGCTATAAAATACTAGAGAAATCTTCTAAGTATACTAAATATATATAGCGGGGTCGTTCCTACGATATATTAAGTATAGCGATTAGCTCTTATAAGTAACTTTATTATCTTACCTATTATTTATAGCTAATATATTTCCTAGTATCTTAAATAAATCTAGAGTCCGATCGATTAAATAAAGAAGAAGAAATTACTAAGGAGCGAATATTAAAAGCTTAAGCTAACCTAAATAAAGCCTTAGCTTATTTAGCGCGGCTTTACTATTAAAAGCGCTAGCTAAAGATAAAGGGTACTAAGATAGTCCGTTAAGGCCTTTATTTTTTAGATAACCTTAATAAAGCTAAGCGCTAAGAATCTAAAGTAGTAGTCGATATTTAGTTTATAGGTAGATTTAATATAATTAATTAAAATACTATTAGTTTATTAAGCGATTTTACGATACCTAAGGTAGATTTTACTAGTAGAACTATTAAAGTAAAGAACTATAGTAGGTTAAGTACTTAAGTAGTTCCTAAGTATTTTCTTTTAGTCTATATCCCTTTTACTTAATAAGGTATTCCTATTACTAACCTTATTTTCTTATATTTAGTATTTATTTAGCTTTATATTCCTAATTATTATTAACTTTAATTTTATCCTATAGTTTAGCGTTTTATAGTACTAGTTCTAATAATAAGATATAAAATATTAGGTATATCTATATTATTATTAGTAGCGAAAGTTTATAGTTAACTTTTAAAATAGCTTTCTTAACCTTAAATAATTTAAGTTTCTTAAAATCTAATTTATTACTTAGTCGTTTTATTTTAATATTTTATTATATAAGGTAGACTATATCTCCCTCTTAAAAGATTAGTCCCTATAATCTTTTCCGATTATAATAAGTAGATATTTATTCTTTAATAAATTAAAGTTCTTATTATATTTCTTTATATAATTTTTATAGCTAATCTACTTATAGTATCGCTCGTTCCGCTTATAGTCCTTATTAGGTAACCTTAAATACTTCTAGGTTATATCTATAATTAGTATATACTAGTAAGAGCTTCGTTATTTCTATAACTAAGCTATTATAAGCTAGTTATACTATTAATAGCTATTTAACTTAATCTTTTTATTTATAGCTAATATAGTATCGTAAATATTATTTAAGCATTTAGTTAAGTCGTTTTATTTATCTATCTATTTATAGGTTGTAAGCTATACTAAGCTTATATTTCGTCCTTAATTATACTATAAGAGCTTACTAGAACTTAGCTATAAATATACTTTCTCTATTAAAGATAATCTTATTTAGTAGTCTATAATTACTAATAATTATTTATAGGAATATATATACTAGCTCTTTTATATTACTTACTTCTTTATATAGTAAAAAGTATCTATACTTTATTAATCTATTAATAATAACGAATATACTATTATACTTAACGTTAGTTATAGGTTCTTTTAATAGTAGTAGCTTTATAATATAATTAAAAGCTATTAAATCCTATAGTTTCTTTAGTACTAGTAGCGGTTATAATTCTTTATATAGTTTATATCGTTTAGCTTTACTTTATATATAAAGTTTATATTCTTTAATAACTTATTATACTACTTCTTTAAGTTATAGGAAGTTATATTATTATTTAATCTATTTTATTATTTTTTAGATTCCTTAGTATCTATATATTAAATATTTATATATATCTTATATAACTTTATCTTATAATTCTAATAGTATCTAGATTTTATTTTTATATATTAAAACTTCTAAATATTCTATATTATATCCGTTTAATACTTTATATTCTTTTATATATTTTAGGATCTTTTAATATATTAAGTTATTAGGTTATACTTTAAATATTATATTTAGCTATTATTATTAATAGTTCCTATTTTTATTAATTTCTAAGAGCTATCCTTTTATTATAGGTACTCTTATATTATAGTTACTTTAATAATTAAGGGTATTAGCTCGACTATTTTCTATTCCTTTTCTATAGATTATTTTATAGTTAAATTCTAATAAATATTCGGCCTAGTAGATTTATTATCCGTTTAACTATTATATAGTTATAAAGTATAAGATGTTTTTATAATCTATATAAACCTTAACTTTATACTTACTATTAAGAAAGTAGTATTAAAATTCCTTAAAAGCTTAAATAATTATAATAAATTCTTTATTATAGATAAGGTAATTAAGTTCTATACTATATAGCTTCTTTAAATAGAATATAATCGGTTATAGTCTTCCTTTATTATCTTTTTATCTAATTTATACTCTTAAAGTAAAGTCTAATATATTAGTTTTAAGTTTAATTTATTATTTTAAATTAAAGGTAGTTAAGACTAGTTCTTATATAATTATAGTTTTAATATATTCGAAAGCTTTATTAGCTTTATCGTTATATATAAACTCTTTTTCCTTTTTTATTAAGTTATATAGTAGTACTATAATCTTTTTAAAATCTTTAATAAATTATTAATAGTAATTTATAAATCCTAGGAAACTTTATATATTCTTAACGTTCTTTAACGTTAGCTATTCTTTAACTAAGTTAATCTTATCTTATTATACTTATATCTCTCTTAATAAGATTATATATCTAAGGAAGTCTACTTCTTATATATAAAACTTACTTTTCTTTAGTTTAACTAATAACTTTATATTTTAAAGTATATAAAGTACCTTATAAACGTATTCCTTATATTCTTCTAAGGTATCTAAAAAGGTTAAGATATTATCTAAGTATACTACTATAAAGATATCTAAGTATTTATATAGGATATTATTAATTATCTATTAAAAGGTAGCTAGTATATTTATAAGTCTAAATAGTATTACTAGATATTTAAATAGTCTAAATTTTATTTTAAAGGCTATTACCTATTTATATCCCTTTTTTATATATATTACGTTATAGGCGCCTTTAAGATTAAGGGCTATAAACTATTTTTTACTATATAGTCGATCTTATAGTTTTAATATAAGTAGTAATAGTATTTAGTTTTTTATTATAATATCGTTTAAGTATCTATAGTTAATAACTAGTTATAGCTTACTATTTTTCTTTAAAATAAATATAACTAAGTAGCTTATTTTAGATATTAACGTTTATATATATCCCTTTTATAGATTCTTATTAAGGTAGTTATATAGTATTTATAGTTACTTTTCGTTTAGGTTATAGATCTTATAGAACGTTAGCGTTATTCTATCTTTAAAATAAATTTCGTAGTCTTATTAGCTATATTTAAGTAACCCTATCTTAAGATCTTCCTTAAAGAGTTTATTATATTTTTAGTATTTCTAAGAGATATTCTTTATTTTATTTTATAAGCTTTATTCTTTCTCTTAATAGTTAGTTTCTTTTAACTTAAGCTCTTTATTAATTTATTTAAGGTCTTTCCTTAAAGTAATAATAACTCTTTAAATCTTTATATTATATCCTTTATTTTATTTATATTAAATACTAAGTTATATAGCTATATTAGTTAGTATATAGGTCTTATTAATTAATTATATTATATTTATTAGTTCGGTTACTATTTTCGTTTATATCGCTAAAGCTTATAATAATTTACTTAAATAGGTATCCTTTTTATCTTATTTAATAGCTAAATTATTATAAAATTTTACTTTCTTTTAAATCTATTAGTTCTAGAAACTTATATCTTTATTTTAATATAGCTAGCTAGTTTTCTAGTTAATTAATAGGTTACTCTCTTATAACTATAAAAGTCTTAATATAAGGTTATATCCTTTAATATCTATAATATTAAAGTTAACTTATTTATTATAGCCTTAAATATTAATATTAAGGTAATTAATCTTTATATTAATAATTCTATTATTATAGTTAAAGGCCTCTCCTTTAATATTTATAAGTTTATATAGATCTTTCTTATATCTTTATATAAGTTAGTAATAATTAATAACTCTAAGTAAAATATAATTACTTATTATACTATAGTCTAAAAGTATATATATATAATATCCCGCGATTTAGATATTTAATACTATTTAGTTACTATAGCTTACCGTTACTATATATAGGGTCCTTAGATCTTATCATATCGTACTAGTCTATAGCCCTTTTATAGATAGTATACCTTATTTTTTACTTAGTCTTTATTTATTTTATTTAAGTATTCTTCTTTAATTTATTATTAATATTTTTTCTTTATATTTTTATTATATAGTATTATATTAAGGCTTAAAAGATTAATTTCTTATAGCTAATTAAAGATTTCTTATTTCTTAATACTATATTATTTATATTATATTACTTTATAGTTAATTATATACTATACTTTATAATTCTATTTATTTTTATACTAAAGGTTAAGTTTTTATTTAGCGTCTTTTTATTTTTTATATAGTATTTCTATATCGATTTTTCCTTAGTTAAATATAGCTTATAACTTTTATATATATTACTAATAATATTTTAGTATACTATTATACTATTTATATTATACTTATACCTTTTTATATTTATAAACTTTATAGTTTAAGTATATATATTTATTATAATCTTCTTTATTATATTTAACTTATTATATAAGCCTTTAAAAGATTAATAGTTTAAATACCTTAAAGTAAGTAGCGCTATACTATTCTTTTATTTTAGCGTATTTATAGATTTTATATATCTTTAAAAGATATCTTATTAATAAACTATAATTATTACGGTAGTTAAGTAGCGTACTATAATTAGGTTCTAATAATATAACTTAGTTATTTAGGTAGTATTAATCGATTTTCTAGTAGTTTAGTTTTATACTTAAGTAGGGTTTTAAAAGTACTTATCCTTTAAACCTAACTAAGAAAGTATTATATTATACCTTTATTTAAAAGAATATTATATAATCTAGGTAAATATATAATATTTATAAAATATACTTATAGTATATATAAGTAAGTAGTATTTATAGATTATCTTTAAATTCTCCTTATAGTTACTATTTTTATTATAGAGCTATAAAGGTATTAACTATAGCGATAGCTATAATATAAACTCCTTTATATAGTACTAGTTAATACTAAATTAATATAGCTTATTAGTTTTCTATAAGAATTTAAGGTATTTATTAAGTTTTAATTTTAAGTATTTCTTTAAATTCTTTAAAGTATAAAGTATATTCTTTAATTATAGTATTTTCCCTTAGTAGTAAAGGTAGTAATATAAGCTTATTCTTATCTTTTATTTCTCTAAGTATTTCTTATTATTATAAAGTAGGTAAAGGCGTACGCGTAAGTACTATTTATAGGATAATATTAATAAGCTATATAGAGCTCTCTTATACGCGGCTAGCCTATATATATATATATAGGATCCGGCCCTTTATATATAACTATATAGCTTAGGCCGTAGCCTAAGCCTATAACCTATAATAGTTAAAGACTTTTATATAATGCCCTCCCTTAAGCGCGGTATAGCGTTACTTAATTAATAGCTTTTATACTATTAAGCCCGTACTACTAGCTCTACCCTACCCTTTCCTATTAATTATGCTAGCCCTACTAGCCCTATTATCCCCGCGCCCGTTAGCCTAAGTAGCCGGAACCGGGCTCTATACTTATCGGCCGGCTAGCTATTTAAATAAGGGCGCAACCTATTATATACGCCCCTAGGTAGCCGGCAGCCGGCCTAGACCTACGTAAGCCTTAGGTTGCCTATTCCCTTAGCCTTAAGCAGCCTCCTCTACTTAAGGGTATATAAAGCGGTATCCCCCCCTTCCTCCTTCCTTTTCTTCTCCTCCTTCTTTAACTATAGTAATAGTAATAATAGGTAAGTTCCGCTCTACCTAAGGCGTTAGTTCGTTCCTAGATATATAGGCCGCTTTATTAATATATACTTATAGTAGTAGCCGTAGTAGTAATAATAGCCTTAATAATAATAACTTTAACTAGTAAGTTCTCCGCCCTATAAAGCGGGAGGCCGTAATCTATAATACTAACTTCTACGATAGATATATCTACCTCCCCCTCCCCCGCTTCCTCTTTCTCGGAGCGTATAGAGTCGTTTGTTAACGCCGTACTAAGCACGGCCGACGACGGCTCTACCGCTACCGCTGCTCCTGCCCGCGCCCCCGCGACCGCGCCTACCGCCGCCGCCTCTGCCTCTGCTACGCTAGCCGCCCTTATATCGCCCTTCTAGGTAACGACGTCGTCCCCGCCGCCGGCCGTAACGCCCGGCCCCTCTACCCCCGCCTCCGCCTCTACTACCCCTATAAGTCCGCTACCTAGTAAGCGTAGTAGCTATTTTCCGCTAACTTTTTAAAGTATAAACGCTAAGTATAGGCCGGAGCCGCCCGCGCGGCCCCTTATATATAGTGCGCGTTATAGGTGCTCCCCTACGCCGACTAAGTCGGGCGCCGCTATAGCGGTAGTTATTACTAGTGCGTACGTATATAACGACTAGTATTATTCCTAAGGGATAAACTTATTAAGGGGTTTATATTAGTAGATATAATAGGGCGTGGTCTAAGTAATAATAAATATATTACGTTAGTAATAAGTCGGAGGTCGTAGACCGTAGACTATAACTAGGTAATTAAAACTAGAGATAGAATCGTAATAAAGATCTATATTAAAAGCTAGAGAGCTATCTATTTAAAGGAGTAAAAGTAGGTAGCTATATATACTTATAGAGACTATCCTTAGATTATAGTCTTAGCTATAATCCCCTTTATAGCTTACTATAGCTTACTTATAAGCTATACTCCTAAGTAGTAATCTATTTATATAAGGCTTACTTAGCTTATATACGCTCTAGGTAAGCTAAGCTTAAGTAACTTCTTATCTTAACTATTATTCCGAGCCGCCTTATTATATAAATATAGCCGGCTCTCTTACGGCCCGCTAACTATAGTCGTAATATAATATCTCCCTTCCTTTTAGTCTTATCCGTAAGACCTACTACTACCTTAGCCGCTATATATAAATATACCCTTATTATATATATATATATTCCTTATTCGTCCTTTCTATCCCTTAAGATATATTACTAATAGTATATTTAGTCGCGTATTAAAAGATCGTTCTTATAAGACCCTTAAGCGTATTTATTTAGCTAAGTCTATTAATTATCTTAGTTTCGACGTTATACTATATTCTTTTTATTCGTCGCGCGGCTTCTACTATAAAATACTAGAGAAATCTTCTAAGTATACTAAATATATATAGTAGGGTCGTTCCTACGATATATTAAGCGTAGTAATTAGCTCCTATAAGTAACTTCGTTATCCTACTTATTACTTATAGCTAATATGTTTCTTAGTATCCTAAATAAATCTAGAGTCCGATCGATTAAATAAAGAAGAAGAAATTACTAAGGAGCGAATATTAAAAGCTTAAGCCGACCTAAATAAAGCCTTAGCTCGTTTAGCGTAGCTTTACTATTAAAAGCGCTAGCTAAAAATAAAGGGTACTAAGATAGTCTATTAAGGCTTTTATTCCTTAGATAACCTTAATAAGGCTAAGCGCTAAGAATCTAAAGTAGTAGTCGATATTTAGTTTATAGGTAGATTTAATATAATTAATTAAAATACTATTAGTTCGTTAAGCGACTTTATAATACTTAGGGTAGATTTTACTAATAGAACTATTAAAGTAAAAAACTATAGTAGGTTAAGTACTTAAGTAGTTCCTAGGTATTTTCTTTTAGTCTATATCCCTTTTACTTAATAAGGTATTCTTATTACTAACCTTATTTTCTTATATCTAGTATTTATTTAGCTTTATATTCTTAATTATCGTTAACTTCGATTTTATCCTATAGTTTAGCGTTTTATAGTACTAGTTTTAATAATAAGATATAAAATATTAGGTATATCTATATTATTATTAGTAGCGAAAGTTTATAGTTAACTTTTAAAATAGTTTTCTTAACCTTAAACGGTTTAAGTTTCTTAAAATCTAATTTATTACTTAGTTATTTTATTTTAATATTTCGTTATATAAGGTAGACTATATCTCCCTCTTAAAAGATTAGTCCTTATAATCTTTTCCGATTATAATAAGTAGATATTTATTCTTTAATAAATTAAAGTTCTTATTATATTTCTTTATATAATTTTTATAGCTAATCTACTTATAGTATCGCTCGTTCTACTTATAGTCTTTATCGAGTAACCTTAAATACTTCTAGGTTATATCCGTAATTAGTATATACTAGTAAGAGCTTAGTTATTTCTATAACTAAGCTATTATAAGCTAGTTACGCTATTAGTAGCTATTTAACTTAATCGTTTTATTTATAGCTAATATAGTATTATAAATATTATTTAAGCGTTTAGTTAAGTCGTTTTATTTATCTATCTATTTATAGGTAATAAGCTATACTAAGCTTATATTTCGTCCTTAATTATACTATAAGAGTTTACTAAAATTTAGCTATAAATATACTTCCTTTATTAAAGATAATCTCGTTTAGTAGTCTATAATTATTAATAATTATTCGTAGGAATATATATACTAGCTCTTTTATATTACTTACTTCTTTATATAGTAAAAAGTATCTATACTTTATTAATCTATTAGTAATAACGAATATACTATTATACTTAACGTTAGTTATAGGTTCTTTTAATAGTAGTAGCTTTATAATATAGTTAAAAGCTATTAAATCCTATAGTTTCTTTAGTATTAGTAGCGGTTATAATTCTTTATATAGTTTATATTATTTAGCTTTACTTTATATATAAAGTTTTTATTCTTTAATAACTTATTATACTACTTTTTTAAGCTATAAGAAGTTATATTATTATTTAATCCGTTTTATTATTCTTTAGACTCCTTAGTATCTATATATTAAATATTTATATATATCTTATATAACTTTATCTTATAATACTAATAGTATCTAGATTTTATTTTTATATATTAAAACTTCTAAATATTCTATATTATATCCTCTTAGTACTTTATATTCTTTTATTTATTTTAGGATCTTTTAGTATATTAAGTCGTTAGGTTATACTTTAAATATTATATTTAGCTATTATTACTAGTAGTTCCCGTTTTCGTTAATTTTTAGGAGTTATCCTTTCGCTATAAGTGCCCTTATATCGTAGTTACTTTATCGACTAAAGGTATTAGCTTAACTATTTTCTATTCCTTTTCTATAGATTATTTCGTAGTCGAATTCTAATAAGTATTTAGCCTATTAGATCTATTATCTATTTAACTATTATATTATTATAAAGTATAAGATATTTTTATAATCTATATAAACCTTAACTTTATACTTACTTTTAAGAAGGTAGTATTAAAATTCCTTAAAAGCTTAAATAATTATAAGGAATTCTTTATTATAGATAGGGTAATTAAGTTCTACGCTATATAGCTTCTTCGAATAAAATATAATTAGTTATATTCTTCTTTTATTATCTTTTTATCTGATTTATACTCTTAAAGTAAAGTTTAATATATTAGTTTTAAGTTCGATTTATTATTTTAGATCGAAGGTAGTTAAGACTAGTTCTTATATAATTATAGTTTTAATATATTTAAAAGCTTCGTTAGCTTTATCGTCCTATATAAATTCTTTTTCCTTTTTTATTAAGTCGTATAGTAGTACTATAATCTTTCTAAAATCTTTAATAAATCGTTAGTAGTAATTTATAAATCCTAGGAAACTTTATACGTCCTTAAAGTTCTTTAGCGTTAGCTATTCTTTAACTAAGTTAATCTTATCTTATTATATTTATATCTCTCTTAGTAAGATCGTATATCTAAGAAAGTCTACTTCTTATATATAGAACTTACTTTTCTTTAGTTTAACTAATAACTTTATATTTTAAAGTACGCGGAGTACCTTATAGATATATTCTTTATATTCTTCTAAGGTATCTAAGAAGATTAGGATATTATCTAAGTATACTACTATAAAGATATCTAAGTATTTATATAGGATATTATTAATTATCTATTAAAAGGTAGCTAGTATATTTATAAGTCTAAATAGTATTACTAGATATTTAAATAGTCTAAATTTTATTTTAAAGGCTATTATCTATTTATATCCCTTTTTTATATATATTACGTTATAGGCGCCTTTAAGATTAAGGGCTATAAACTATTTTTTACTATATAGTCGATCTTATAGTTCTAATATAAGTAATAATAGTATTTAGTCCTTTATTATAATATCGTTTAAGCGTTTATAGTCGATAATTAGTTATAGCTTACTATTTTTCTTTAAAATAAATATAACTAGGTAGCTTACTTTAGATATTAACGTTTATATATATCCCTTTTATAGATTCTCGTTAAGGTAGTTATATAGCGTTTATAGTTACTTTTCGTTTAAGTTATAGATCTTATAAAATATTAGCGTTATTCTATCCTTAAGATAAATTTTATAGTCCTATTAGCTATATTTAAGTAACCCTATCTTAAGTTCTTCTTTAAAGAGTTTATTATATTTTTAGTATTCCTAGGGGATATTCTTTATTCTATCTTATAGGCTTTATTCTTTCTTTTAAGAGCTAGTTTCTCTTAACTTAAGCTCTTTATTAATTTATTTAAGGTCTTTCCTTAAAGTAGTAATAACTCTTTAAATCTTTATATTATATCCTTTATTCTATTTATATTAAATACTAGGTTATATAGCTATATTAGCTAGTATATAGGTCTTATTAATCGATTTTATTATATTCGCTAGTTTAGTTATTATTTTTACTTATATTACTAAAGCCTATAATAATTTACTTAAACGGTTATCCTTATTATCATATTTAATAGCTAAATTATCGTAAAATTTTACTTTCTTTTAAATCTACTAGTCCTAGAAACTTATATCTTTATTTTAATATAGCTAGCTAGTTTTCTAGTTAATTAATAGGTTGCTCTCTTATAGCTATAAAAGTCTTAATATAAGGTTATATTCTTTAATATCTATAATATTAAAGTTAACTTATTCGTTATAGCCTTAGATATTAATATTAAGGTAATTAATCTCTATATTAATAATTCTATTATTATAGTTAAAGGCCTCTCCTTTAATATTTATAAGTTTATATAGATCTTTCTTATATCTCTATATAAGTCGGTAATAATTAACGACTCTAGGTAAAATATAATTACTTATCGCGCTATAGTCTAAAAGTATATATATAGAATATCCCGCGATTTAAATATCTAATACTATTTAGTTACTATAGCTTATTATTACTATATATAAGGTCCTTAGATCTTATTATATCGTGCTAGTCTATAGCCCTTTTATAGATAGTATACCTTATTTTTTACCTAGTCTTTATTTATTTTATTTAAGTATTCTTCTTTGATTTATTATTAATATCGTTTCTTTATATTTTCGTTATATAGTATCGTATTAAGGCTTAAGAGACTAATTTCTTATAGTTAATTATAGATTTCTTATTTCTTAACGCTATATCGTTTATATTATACTACTTTATAGTTAATTATATACTATACTTTATAATTCTATTTATTTTTATACTAAAGGTTAAGTTTTCGTTCTATATCTTTCTATTTTATATATAGTATTTCTATATTAATTCTTCCTTAGTTAAATATAGCTTATAGCCTTTATATATATTACTAATAATCTTTTAGTATACTATTATATCGTTTATACTATACTTATACTTTTTTATATTTATAAACTTTATAGTTTAGGTATATATATTTATTATAATCTTCTTTATTATATTTAATTTATTATATAAGTTTTTAAAAGATTAATAGTTCGGATACCTTAAAGTAAGTAGTATTATACTATTCCTTTATTTTAGTATATTTATAGATTTTATATATCTCTAAAAGATATCTTATTAATAAACTATAATTATCGCGGTATTTAAGTAGTATATTATAATTAGGTTCTAATAATATAACTTAGTCGTTTAGGTAGCGTTAATTGATTTTCTAGTAGTTTAGTTCTATACTTAGGTAGGGTTTCGAAAGTACTTATCCCTTAAACCTAACTAAGAAAGCGTTATATTATACCTTTATTTAAAAGTATATTATATTATCTAGGTAAATATATAATATTTATAAAATATACTTATAGTACTTATAAGTAAGTAGTATTTATAGATCGTCTTTAAATTCTCCTTATAGCTACTATTCTTATTATAGAGCTATAAAGGTATCGATTATAGCGATAGCTATAGTATAGTTTCCTTTATATAGTACCGGTTAATACCGAATTAATATAGCTTATTAGTTTTCTATAAAAATTTAAGGTATTTATTAGGTTTTAATTTTAAGTATTTCTTTAAATTCTTTAAAGTATAAAGTATATTCTTTAATCGTAGTATTTTCCCTTAGTAGTAAGGATAGTAATATAAGTTTATTCTTATCCTTTATTTCTCTAAGTATTTCTTATTTTTTAAAGCTTATATTATCGATACTTTATTATTCCTCTTTAAGTTATTATTAAAGTTTCGTAAGTATAAGGGCTATATTTATATCTTTTTTACTATATTATTTATAAACTACCTATTATTATTATCGATTTTTATTTTATATATCTTCCTAGAATTATTTACCGTTCTTCCTAATCTAGTCTTAAGAGACTCTTTTAAGATAAGGGTATTTTAGTTTTATAAATTTAACTTATTTTTATATTTTAAGATCCCTTTATTATATTATTATAAGGGTTTTCTTTAATAGCTTTAAGAACTATCTAGTACTATTCTTATCGCTTAAGTATACTATATATTTATCGTCGTAGTATATAGTTTAACTAAGGAGTTTATACTTTAGTTCCTATCTATTAATAGCATTTAAGTATTTCTTACTTTCTAGGGCTAGTACTTAGTAAGCTTTCTTCTCCTTATAAGGTTATCTATATTTCTTAGAGTAATATCTAAGTTTCCTATAGTTAAAACACTTTCCTTTACTTTTCTATATTATATCTAGATCTATCTTACTTAAGTTAGTTATATAGGTATAGGTAATAAGAGTTTTACGCTTCTTTTTATAGTTAGCGCGTTGGTTAAAGTTATTCCTATAAGAAGGGTTTTAGTTTCCTCTTCCTTATTTCTTTTCTTAGCGTCGCGTATACTATCTATTATCGATTTATACTACTATAGTAATATAGTTTAAGAGGTTATTAGGTTAATTTTCCTTATAGAGCTTATCCTTAACTTTTTCTTTAAGCCTATCGTAGAATCGTAATATAAAGGGTTCGTTATCTTAATTAAGCTTTAAAGTAACTTAACGGAACTTTATAGTATAATCTAATATTAAGATCCTTTATTAGAGTTCTTAAAGTTTTTATTTAGCTTCTTATTCCTTATTAGTTATTCTAAATACCTTTATAATAGCTTCTTTAAATCCTTAGAAACTAGTAAAGACTTTATCTATCTTATTATCTTATTATACTAGTTAGTTATTAAGAAAATCCCTTATAATAGGTCTAAACTAAGCGAGTACTATTCTAAATAAATAATTTCTTATATAGAGTACCTTTTTAACTAGGTCTAAGAGTTTTATAGGGTAAAACCGGTAATAGGCCTTAAGTTAAGTAAGAAAGTCTTAAAGCGTATTATAAGTACCGTTAAATAGCCCTAGCTATTTTAGTTTAACTACTTCTCTAAGGTCCTTAACTTATCCGTTGCCTCCTCTATTCCTAAGTAACTATACCTTATATCGAAGGGTAATAATCTCGCGTATTATATCTTAAGGCGATATAGTAGCTCTAGAGTTAGTTAATCTAGTTTACTATATAGGTATATTAATAGTTATAATATTACTTAAAGTAACGCGGTATTATACTAAATAAGAGCTTTTAATATATAATAACTAGTATTATTCCTAAGAGATAAACCTATCGAAGGGTTTATATTAATAGATATAATAGGGCATAGTCTAAGTAATAATAAGTATATTACGTTAGTAATAAGTTAAAGGTTATAGACCGTAGACTATAACTAGGTAATTAAAATTAGAGATAGAATCGTATTAAAGATCTATATTAAAAGCTAGAGAGCTATTTATTTAAAAGAGTAAAAGTAGGTAGCTATATATACTTATAGAGACTATCTTTAAATCACGGTCCTAGCTATAATCCCCTTTATAGCTTACTATAGCTTACTTATAAGCTATGCTCTTAAGTAGTAATCTATCTATATAAGGCTTACTTAGCTTATATACGCTTTAAGTAAGTTAAGCTTAAGTAACTTCTTATCCTAACTATTATTCCGAGCCGCCTTATTACGTAAACGTAGCCGGCTCTCCTACGGCCCGCTAACCGTAGTCGTAATAGTATGCCGGCCGCGCCTATAAGGCAGCGCCTCCTATCCTACTCGCTATAGCGTTAGCTTAGAAAACCGGCGCGTATAAGTAGGTATAGGGGGCTACTAAGAAGCGCCTTACCGCCGCCGCCGCCGCCTACTATAATCTCCGCGCCCTCGAGCGCTAAGGCCTTATCCCTAAGTAAGTTCCTCTCTTCTAGCTCTTTTACTTCCGCTACTAACTCTCCCGGTACTAGGGATACTACCTTTATTGCCTTATCGGCGGTCCCCTTAGCCGTGCCCGCCCCCCCCCCCGCCGCTACTATTAGCTAGGCCCCCCCTGCTCCTAGAGCCCCCGGAGCCGCCGCTACCGCCGACTAGCTCGCGGGCTTAAAGGGCCGCCTAAGCGCCCTAGAGAGCGCCGCCGCCGCTAATAAGGTAGAGGAGGACGACGAGGATAAAGATAAGGACGACGATAAGGATAAGGAGTAGGTCTAGGTAGTCTAAGGGCTCTGCCTTAAAATAAACGCTATTTTTATCTCTACTTATATTATTACGCTCGCGTTATCGTAACTACTTACTTTACTTTACTTACTTTATAGTCTTAGCTTAAGCTACTATTAGTAGTCTATTAGTTTATCGTTCTTATCTACCGTTTTAAATAAGGCTTTAAACTTATTAAGGGCTATAGTTCCTATAAACTTATATATAAGTTCTTATATAAGGTCGAGATACCCGTGCTACTTAACGAGGACCTCCTAGCGTTTCCCTTTACTAACCTTTTTCTAGCGCGTAGCCTATATCTCTTTAACCTTAAACTTATTCTCTCCCTCTACCTTAATTATAAGCGGTTAAGCGTCTACTACTTCTTATCTAGGTAGTAGGTTAAAGGAGGCTCTATAAAAGAAGTCTAAGTTAATCTTATTATAAACCCTTATTAAGAGACTATTAAGCTCTATAACCTATAGGCTAATAACCCTCTATATTATAAACTTTATATATAGCTAATTAAGCTTTTTCTTTAGCTATACCGACCTATAGTTATAGAGGCCTAGCTATACCTTATCTCTTACTATAAACCTATCTACTAGGGCCTTAGTCTTATTAGCGTACCGCTCTTAATCTTACGCCGCGGCGGCTATCGCGGATTAGTAATAATCTATAGTCTCTTATAGCTTTTATATAAATATAAAGGCGCGGCCCTCTAGTAACGAATTACTATACTACTCCGCTACTATATCTATAGTAAAGGGAACTAGTAAGGGTAGTTCGAAGCTATATATTATAAAGAAAGGGGCTATCTTAATAGAGGTATATAGTTTACTATTTAACGTAAGTTAGGCCGCGGGGAGCTACCGGCCTTAGTTTACTTAGTTATAGGCTATAATAGCCTATAAGTAAGCCTACGCCTCCTAGTTAACCCTCTTAGGCCCTCTATTAGTCTATAAGTAATATACTATACTAAGTAGCTATATAATCTAAAGTAGCTAGTATAGGTACTATTAAAAGCGGCTAGTTTAATTCGATCCCTTATTACTTATAATAAAAGCTAGCTAGCTATATAAGTAGGCCTAGTACTATAGGAAGCGCTCTATATAAGACTCTATATTTATAAACGGTATTAGCTTTAATACTATAGACTTACTAAGTCGGTCCTTAATTACCTATATATAGTAGTTACCGCCCTTTATAAGTAAGAGGTCTATTATAAAGTCTATCTATATATACGTATAGAACTAGTTAGGTACTAAAAGCTACTTAAGTAGCCCCTTAAGCTATACCCTTTAAATCTTAGTACGGCTATAGATATTATAGTTATAGAGGAAGCGGTAAATATAATACTATAAGAGGGGCTAGTAGAAATCCCTCGCGAGGCCTACTACTATACCCTACCTACTTAGGTAGCCTACGATACTAGAGTTATAGATAAGCTAGACTAGCTTCCCTCGGAGCTTATTTTATTTATTTAGCTCTAGCGGTCTATCCTTCTCCCTAGCTTCTATAGTATATAGCGCGCCCGGTACCTATAGTCTCCCCCGCGAATATAGATGCCCTTATAAGTTAATATAATAGTTAGCTACTTATACCTTTAGCTTTAGCTTTAGATTAAAGCGTTAAGCGCCGGACTTAATAGCGCGGCGTACGCTCTCGTAAGTACGGTCTAGAGATAATATCCTATCTTATAAGCGCTAAAAGACCTTATCTTAGAATACCTATACCGCACGCGCCCTTAGGCCGGTCTATCCCTCCTTACTAGGCTAAGGCGAAGGTATAGGGGAAGGCTTATCCGTTAGCGCCGCGCCTTCCTCTACTAAGGAAGCTCCTATATAAGTCCGTAGCGCTTCTTACGGGATAAGCTATAGATCCTAGGCCTTAATATCCGCTCCCGTTAGCCGGTCTTAATCCCTTTAAGAAAGCGTATCTAGGACTATAAAGTCCCGCTTTAGCCGGTACTTAATTAAGAAGTTAAAGTATAAGAGATACTCTACTTAGTAGGCTTACCGTTCTAAGAGGTACTAGTAGGTTATAAAGTACTTAAGATTCCTATAGTCTATAAGAACCTCGAAGCTCTTATAGCTCTAGAGCTTTACTTACTATTACTTAAGGTAGTTAATAATCGCTAGTATCTCTTTATCGTAAATAGCGTAATTCCGCTCTATTAAGGTTAGCTTATAGGAGTAGAACGCTATTAGTTACTTTTACCTATCTACCTCTTAAAAGAGCGTTCCTTTAAGTGCCTAGCCGCTATAGTCCGCTTCGATTAACGTAGACTAGTTAAAGTCCTACTAAAGTAGTATTAAGGCCTATAAGAATAGGTCCTTAAGCGTATAGAACGCTCCTTCCTATATAGGCCCTTAATAAAAAGCGGTCCGTTTCCTAGTAATCTCGTTTAAGGGACTTATAATATAAGAGAAGCCCTTAATAAATATCCTATAATAGTTCGCGAACTTAAGGAAGCTCTATATACCTATCTATATAGTTAGGGCCGCTTAGTCTTAGATCGCTTAGATCTTTATAAGATCCGCTTATATACCTATGCCTATATAGATAATAAAGCCTAGGTACTTAACCCTCTTAACCCTAAATTCGTACTTATTTAAGTTAAGGTAGAGCCTATAAAGTTAGAGGCGCTCTAGGACCCTTTATACTTTCTATATATAGTCCTTATAGGAGCCGCTTATATAGATAAGGATATTATCTATATATATAGAGGCGAACTTATTAAGGAAGTCTTAAAGTATATTATTAATATAATACTAGAAGGTAGTAAGCGCTCCTAAGAGGCTAAAGGGCATTATAAGCTACTTAAATAAGCTATAGCGTATATAGAACGCTATCTTTTACTTATTACCCTCTAAGATCTATACCTTATAAAACGCCTATTTTATATCTAGCTTTATAAACTACTTTACCTTTAAAAGGTTATAAAGCGTATCTAAGATTAAGGGTAAGGGGTAGTAGTCTAGCCTTATAATTACGTTTAGAGCCCTATAGTCGTAATAAAACTATATCCTGCCCCTTAGTTTATATATAAATAAGACCGGCGCTCTTACTTTAAAGCTACTTACTTAAATAAAACCCTTATTTAAGAGGTCCCTTAGCGTCTTCTTTAGTACTAGTAGCTCTATATATAATATACTATATAGCGGCTTAAATAGTATAGGTAGTTCTTACCCTTTCTTATTAGTATAAAGTACGATCCTATAGTCTACCCTTAGCTTATATAGGTTAAGCTTATCTACTTCCTAGGACTTAAATAGTAATAAGAGGTCGTAAAAGCGCTCTAGTATCTACTACTATAGCTTAAAGGGCGACTTTAGCTTCTTTATCTAGAGGGCCTTATCGATATCTACTAAGCTAACTACGTAGACCGCTATATTAGCCGCTGCCCGGCCTTACCCCCGCTTTACTTATTATATAGTTCTTATAAAGATAGAGGTAAGGACTTCTTATACTAAGTATAAAGCTTATACGCTTAGTCCTATGCCTACGGAACCGTTATTATAGCGGACCTATTATTATATAGGCCTAAACTATAGCTTCCTTTAATATAAAACCGAGTATAACTCTATATATAATAACTAAGGTTTCCTAAGGATTAAGGAAATTTAGTTAAGGGATTATATAAGCTACGATAAGCTTATAGTAACCGTCGACCTCTATAGCTAGCTATATAATACCCTTAATTACTATACCCTTTATCGCGCTTAAGGCGCCCTTTACTTACCTTAAGGCAATCTTTTCTACTAGTACTTATATCTCTTACGTAAGCGCCTCGTTAACTATAGCGTAGTACTAGTAGCCCTTATTTATAAGGGCGGTAATAGGTAAGAAGTTATTAATTATAACCTATATTAAAGTAGGCTCTTCTTTTATATAAGCGGATAATTCCTCCTTCTCCCTTACTAGTACTAGTAATTAGGGCTCCGGAGCCTATCTTTACTCTAGAGCTACTCTTTTTCCTCTAGGCCTAGGGGGGCGGAGTCCTCCTTATTATCTAAAGCGAGGAGCGGTTCTATCTTTACTACTTAAACTACTATAGGCCGCTTAGCTAAAAGGAAGGGGCATTTTAATATAAAGTATATAGATACTCCGTAACGTAAGTAGCAGCTATTAGCCTTCCTCTTCCTAATTTCCTCGCTTATTACCTACTTCGCCCGCTACTTAGAGTGCGGGGCGGTATAAGGGGTAGTCGACGGCGTCTTCTTACCGCGTTTAGCCCGGTCTATATAGGTAGCCGATATTAAGGTATCCCTATTTATATCGATAGCTAGTTATTTATCTTATAAAGGGGCGGTAATCCTATCGCTACTATATAGCGTGCGCTTATAGAGCTTCTAGAAATATAGCGTCTATTTATAGCCCTAAGCTACCTTTATTAACTAGCTTATATACTCGCTATAGTTAGTAAGTATAATTATAGGGATAAGTAGCTCTTATAAGGCCGGCGTAATTAAATTCTATAGCTATATAAGCTTCGCGCTATCTTCCTATACTATAGTCCCCGCTACTTATAAGAGCGTCTCTTTAAAATTAAGAAGGAATTCGCTAAAGGTTTATCTATCTCTTTACTTAAGGGTCTATAGCCTATCTTATACCTTCTCCTACTCTTATACGTTGCCGAATATATATATAAGGTATTAGAAGAAGTCTTATAGGTCGCGTTTACCCTTAGGGCCGCCCTTATCTTAAAATCTAGAGATCTACTATATCTAGGGCTCCGGTAGCGTATAGAGAAGCAAATACTACGCTATATCGCGATAGCTATTTAGGCCCTATTTCTCGTCGGTTATAAACTTTGTCTATAGCTAGCTAAGGAAGAAGTAAAAGGACTCTAGCTTACTATCCTAAGTCGGTTAAGGGAGCGGCTTCTACGTCGGTAGTATCGCCGCTATAACTAGCGTTACGGAGGTCGTAGGGGTTAAAGCTAGTCTCGTAGACGGCTCTCTTAGTATAGCGAGAACCTCGTCCTTCTCGCTAGCCGTCGCGCTTTTAATCGCTTTTAAGATAGCTACGATACTTCCTATCTATCTAGGGAGGGGCGGAGTACTTCCTCGAGGGAGAAGCGCCCTCTTTAGAGAGATATCTATTAGATTTATTAGTTAATAGCTTATACTATTACGGAGTAAGTAAAGGCGTATATATAGGTGCCGTCTATAGGATAATATTAATAAGCTATATAGAGCTCTCCTATACGTAGCTAGCCTATATATATATATATAGGATCCGGCCCTCTATACGTAACTATATAGCTTAGGCCGTAGCCTAAGCCTATAACCTATAATAGTTAAAGACTTTTATACTTATTCTTTAAAGCTTATATTATCGATACTTTATTCTTTTTCTTTAAGTTATTATCTAAGTTTTATAAGTATAAGGGCTATATTTTTATCTTCTTTATTATATTATTTATAGACTGCCTATTACTATTATCGATTTTTATTCTATATATCTTCTTAAAATTATTTACTATTTTTCTTAATTTAGTCTTAAAAGACTCTTTTAAGATAAAGGTATTTTATTTCTATAAATTTAACTTATTTCTATATTTTAAGATCCCTTTATTATATTATTATAAGGGTTTTCTTTAATAGCTTTAAGAACTATTTAATACTAGTCTTATTGCTTAGGTATATTAGATATTTATTATTATAGTATATAGTCTAACTAAGGAGTTTATACTTTAGTTCCTATCTATTAATAGCGTTTAGGTATCTCTTACCTTTTAAGGCTAGTACTTAGTATATTTTCTTCTCTTTATAAGGTTATCTATATTCTTTAAAGTAATATTTAAGTTTCCTATAGTTAAAATACTTTCCTTTACTTTTCTATATTATATTTAAATCTATCCTACCTAAGTTAATTATATAGGTATAGGTAATAGGAGTTTTACGCTTCTTTTTATAGTTAGCGCGTTAGTTAAAATTATTCTTATAAGAAGGGTTTTAGTTTCCTCTTCCTTATTTCTTTTCTTAGCGTCGCGTATACTATTTATTATTAACTTATACTATTATAGTAATATAGTCTAAGAGGTTATTAAGTCGATTTTCCTTATAAAGCTCGTTTTTAACTTCTTCTTTAAGCTTATTATAGAATTATAATATAAGAGGTTCGTTATCTTAATTAAGTTTTAAGGTAACTTAATAAAACTTTATAATATAATCTAATACTAAGATCCTTTATTAAAGTTCTTAAAGTTTCTATTTAAACTCTTATTCCTTATTAGTTATTTTAAATACCTTTATAATAGCTTCTTTAAATCCTTAGAAACTAATAAAGACTTTATTTATCTTATTATCTTATCGCGCTAGTTAGTTATCGAGAAAATCCCTTATAATAAGTCTAAACTAAGTAAGTACTATTCTAGATAAATAATTTCCTATATAAAGCACCTTTTTAACTAGGTCTAAGAGTTTAGTAAGGTAAAACTAATAATAGGCCTTAAGTTAAGTAAGAAAGTCTTAAAGCATACTATAAGTACTATTAAATAGTCCTAGCTATTTTAGTTTAACTACTTTTTTAAGGTCCCTAACTTATTTATTACCTCCTTTATTCCTAAGTAACTATACCTTATATTAAAGGGTAATAATCTCGCTTATTATATCCTAAGGTAATATAGTAGCTTTAGAGTTAGTTAATCTAGCTTACTATATAGGTATATTAATAGTTAGGATATTACTTAGAGTAACGCGGTATTATACTAAATAAGAGCTTTTAATATATAACGACTAGTATTATTCCTAAGGGATAAACCTATTAAGGGGTTTATATTAATAGATATAATAGGGCGTAGTCTAAGTAATAATAAGTATATTATATTAGTAATAAGTTAGAGGTTATAGACTATAGACTATAACTAAGTAATTAAGTAATTAAAATAAAAGATAAGATTATAATAGAGATTATAATAATTATATTAAAAGCTATCGAGCTATATATTTAAAGGAGTAAAAGTAGGTAGCTATATATACCTATAAAGACTATCCTTAGATTATATAAAGCGTAGTAATCTTATTAATCCTAGATTACTTAGATCTTTACGATCCCTTTAATCCTATATCTATTAGATAGTTATACTAACTATTTATCTATTAAACCGTATTATATACTTAACGCGGTTAACTATTAGCGGCTTAATAGCTATAGTTATAATAAATAGGCCTACCTTTATTACCTTAAGCGTTAACTAAATTAAGCTCCTTATCTAAACTAAGTAGCCTTTCCTTAAGTAACCTTAAAATAAGATCCTTACTTTAAAGTCTATAAAGAAAAGAGCTAAGCGCCCTTACTAGTCTTTTTATTTATATAAAAATAATACCTTTATTCTCCCCTTTAAATATATAGCTAATTAGACCTTCTCTTTACCCGCTATTAATAACTCCTTAAAATATATAAAGGAGTAAAAGACTTATAACTATACCCCTCCCGATAACTTAATAAGAAGCTAATAAGGAAGAAAGGTAGATAGCGCGACTACTAACTTACCCTAAGACTTTAAAATTACTAGGCGCTCGGTTAATTACCTTAAGGCTAAAGACTCTAGTAACGCTTATAGCGCGCTTTATTACTCCCTAGAAATAAAGTATAGTAATAGCCTTTCTAGCTATAGTCCTTATAAGGTTTATACTAGGCTTTAAACCTACTTAAGTTAAAGGAGTTAAAAACCTAGGAATATATTAAAACTATTACTAAGATATTAATAACTATAACTTTATATATTTATATAGAACTACTAGCGATATAATAATAATTAGTCTATAAAACTTAATAGCTTATTTAATCTAGTTATACTTAAAGCTATAGGCTAGTAAAGACGCTAACTACTTTATTTCCTTAATACCCTTAGGAATAATAAGCGCGAATACCTAGGAGCGTATATAAGGGGTAGTAGATAATTATTTAAAGAAAGAAGTATATAAGTAAAGATAAGAGAGAGCTAAATAAGTAGCTTAAAGGTAAAGGGAGGAATAAATAATATAATAAAAAGGGATTATAGTAAAAGGGAAAAAGTTCTATTAATAGTTTATTTACTTATTTACTTACTTACTTACTTACTTAAGATAAGAGCCCTTACTTATTATTATCGCGCCCTTTTTATTAGTATCTTAGGTTAGAAAGCTACTAAAAAGGAGTTTAATAGGTAAGACTATACTCTTATAAATATTAGCCTATTAAAAGGATAAGACTTTTAGCGCTTTTTATTTACCCCCCCCCTAAGTATACTTAAAGGCTTTAAAAAAGCCTAGATTATTTAATTAAGTATCCTCCTTAATTATAATTAATTTAAATATTTATTTTTCCTATTTTAAAAGTAAAGGCCGCTAGTTACACGACTATAATAAAAATAAAGAAGTATAAAGTAAAGAAATCTCTAAGACTTATATTAATAACCTAAGACCCTTAAAGCTATATATAAGACTAATAATTAGATAATTATATAGTTAATTACTTTACTAATCCTTAACTATATACTATATATACTTTAAGTATATACCCTTATCCTTATTAAACTATTTACTTAAATAAGCTATATCTTATATAGAACGCTATCTTTTACTCCTCCCTATATATTATTCGTACCTTATAAAACGCTTAAATAATATTAAGCTTTATAAACTACTTTACTTTTACTAAGTTATAGAAGGTCTCTCTTATAAGTAGAAAGGGGTACTAGTATAAGTATATAATCGCGTTTAATACTTAGTAGTTTATATAGAAGTAAAGTCCCTTCCTTAGCTTCTATATAAATAAGACTAAAGCTACTACCTTAAAAAAGCTAGCCTTAATAAATCCCTTATTAAGGAGGTTTATAAGGGTCTTTTTTAATATTAATAGTTCCTTTTATAATATACTATATAGTAGCTTAAATATTAAGGGAAGCTCTTTACTATTATCCCTTATATAAAGTAATATTAAGTAGTTTACGCTTAGCTTATAAGGGCTTAACTTATTAGCCTTACTCTTTTATCTTAAGGTATATAAGCAAAAGCGGAATTTTAGGAAATCAAGGAATTACGTAAGACTACGTAATAGAGGGGAAGAAGGAGTATAAGGTAGGAATTTCAACGGAATTTATTAGTAGTATATTGGTGTGTGGAAGAGGTGTTAAAGTTAATGATTCTATCCCTATCTACCAGCGGACATGCTGTCTTATATAGACAATTATAGCTGAACGGAAAAACTTTTCGGGACTAGATTTAGGCTGCCGCATAGCCCTAAGACTAGGAAATTCTATAATGCCTCGAGTATAGCTGGAAGTGTCTTGGTTCCACTGATATTCGTATTTAAAGGAGGTTGGTCGTGCCGGTGTTCTTAAGAGGTCTTAGCTAGCATTCTAAGCTAGCTCTGTTCTTTCGATTCCCGATTATACAATAACCGGCAACCCGTTTAATGCATAATGACATGCAAAATAACGAGCGATTCTTGCTCTATAGGATGGGATTTTGTCTATAATTAATATACTACTTATTAGCTTATATAATCGGGAGAGTATATTATAGCTGCTTTATTTATAGTAGGAACACCGTTCCTTATATTTTAAAAAAGTAGTAGTAGGTTATAAAACTATAGTAAGATAGCCTACTATAGCTCCTCTTTTAATATAGGGCGCTTTAGTTATAGCGCTTTCTTAATATCTACTAAGCTAACTATATAGATTAACGCTATAACTATAGCTAGCCCCTTTTACTTATAGATTTACTATAATATACCTATAAATACTAAGGCTAAGACTTCTTAAGCGTCTTATAAATTAAGTAAGGCGTTTAGTACTTCTTTCTCCTTACTATTATACTAGACCTAAGACTATATAGGGCTAAATAATAGCCTCCCCTTATAAAATACTAAATATAACTTTATATATATTAACTATAGCTTCCTAAGAATTAAGGGAAACTTAAGCTAAAGGACTATATATACTACTAGTAGCTATAAGAGGCTATTAACCTTTATAGCTACCTAAGCGACGCCTTAAATAGCCGCGCTATTTATCGCGGCTAAGGCGCCCTTTATATACTTAAGGCGAATCTTCTTTACTAGTAAGTATAGCTTAAGGGCTTTTACTTTATTAATTATAGCGTAATACTAATAACCCTTATCTATAAAGGTAGAAAGGAAGTAAGTTTAGTTAATAATAACTAATATTAAAGTAGGTTCTTTTTTAATACGCTTTACTAAGTCCTTCTTAGCTAGTATTAGCTTACTAGGCTCTAAGGCCCGCCTTTATACTAAAACTAAGCTTTTTCCTCCGCCTTATATATAGCGGAGGTTCCCTTATCTCCTTTATTATTAGATTTTAATAAGGCGCGGGTAACTTATATCTTTACCGGCCTCTTTACTTAAAGGTAAGGGTATAACCTAACTATATATATACTTACGCCGTAATATATATAGCGGCCCTCTTTATATTATTTATTAATTTCCTTATAAGTTACCTACTTAGCTGTCTTACTAAGCTATATTATTAATAGAGCGGCTAGGGTCTTACTATTACCGCGCCCCTTAAAGTATATAGCCGCTATTTAGATATTGCTATCTATATCGACCGCCGACTTAAGAGCGGGCCTAAGTATAGATAGGTTAAGTAAGGAGGAACTATCTAGCTTATTAGTCTTACTTAAAGCTAAGCGCTTATATAGCTTTTAAAAGTATAGCGTTTACTTATATCTTTAGGCTACCTTTATAAAGTAGGCTATATAGCCCTCGTAGGTAGAGGGTATTATAATAAGGATAAGTAGCTCCTAGAGTACTAAGGAGATTAAGTTCTATAGCTAGGTAAGCTTAGCGCCGTCCTCTTAAGCGGTATTACCCGCCGCCTAGGTTAAGGTCTCTTTAAATTCCGGTAAGAACTCCCTAAAGAACTACCCCTCTTACTAGGTAAGGGTCTATAGCCTATCCTATACTTTCTCTTACTCTTATATATTACTAAAGGTATAAACTAAGTAGTTAAAGAATACTTAAGGGTCTTTTATCTTATTAAGACCGCCCTACTCTTAGAAGCCCGCTACTCGCTATATCTAGGGCTCTAGTAATATATAGAGGAGCGAGAATTAAGCTATCTTTTTATAGTAATTAAGGCCTTATTTCTCGTTAATATAGTATTTCGCTATTAAGCGGTTAAGAAAGAAGTAAAAGGTCTCTAGCTTACCGTCTTAGGTAGGCTATAGTAATAGCTTCTATTTACTAAGGGCCGCCTCGCGCTTTAATATCTTAGTAATAGGGGGCGTATTTATCGGAGCTAGCGTTAAGAGGGTATTAAGGATTTAGTATAAGGTCGCTTATTAGTCTAGGTCTTATAATATTTAGTAAAATAGCTTTATAAATCGGGCTTATTTATCCTATTACTACTAGGCCTCTTCCTATAAGTATTACTAATATAGCTCTTCCGCTTATTACTATAGCTATTAATACTAAGCTTTTTCTTATAGTAGCTACTACTACTACTACTACCCTAGCTAGTACTACTAAGGTTCTAATATTAGGTTTAATATATAGATAGCTTATACTATTATAGGGTAGGTAAAGGGTTATACTATAAGTGCCTTTTATTATATTATAATAATAAGCTATATAGGATCTACTTATACGCCGCGCCTATTACTACTAAATACGCGTTTATATATATAGCTTACCTTACCCTATAACGCTATTAGCTAAGGTCTAGGCTAATACCTAGACCTATACTAAGGGTAAATACCTTTATACGCCCTTATTTATATAGCCGGCCAGCTAATAGGTATAGAGCTAGGCTCCGGCTACCTAAATTAATAGGCGCGGGGATAATAGGGCTAGTAGGGCTAGCACGATTAATAGGAAAGGGTAAGGGGGAGCTAGTAGTATAGGGAGCCTAAGGCCTAATTATATAGAAGCCGTTAATAGGGCAGCGCCGCGCCGCGCTAGAGGGAAGGCATTATATAAGAGTCTTTATATAAGAGCGCTACTAGGAGGTACGGGCTAATAAAGCACTCGGGTATATAGTACTAATATATCGGCAGGGTATCGGCAGGGAATCGTGCCTACCCCGCTCGTAAGTTATAGACTACTCGCTACTCCGACTAAAGAGGAGAAATCCCTCTTCTTATAAGCTTTAGTCTTACGACGAGGAGAATATAATATATATAGCGCAGTACCTCTAGCTATCTCTACTACCTAACTAATCGTACCGTGATACGTGTTCCCTTATACTTTAACTATTATAGGTTATAGGCTTAGGCTATAGCCTAAGCCGTATAGTTACGTACGGAGGGCCGGATCCTATATATATATATACGGGCTAGCTATATATAAAAGAGCTCTATATAGCTTATTAATATTATCCTATAGACGGTACCTATATATACGCCTCTGCCTACTCCGTAATAATAGCTAGCCTAAAAAGGGTATTAAGATATTCCTTAAGATATTCCTATACTTAAGTTAGGCCTATATTATATCCTTAGGCTAGGGGAGTTATATTAGTTAGGTAGGCTTCCTTATATATAACTATTAGGTCTACTAGGCATGACTCTAGTCTCTTATGCCTACTCCTTAACACCTACGATATCTTTAACGGCACGGCGATATATATAAGCTAGGCACGCGCATACCACGAGCATATCAACGAGCTATACGCCTCACGCTAGTCTCTAACACTAACGATAAGGATGAGCTTACCGGAGACCCATAGGCTGCTAATACAGACGATGCGGCAGACGATGCAGCAGACGATGCGGAGGCAGAGGCGGCAGCCAAGGAAACATAAGACGAAATTATCGTCGCGATGCCCTCATAACGGCTATGGCAAGAGCTCTCGCAAGAGGATTCATAGGATAGGGCTGACAGGGAAGTCTAAGAGGAAGGCGAGGCATAGCGAGAATTACATGATGCGGGCCTCCTTTAAAGACGTAGGGCGTCGCATGCAGACAGGCAGCCGGGCAGCCGGGCAGGGCTCAATTCGACGAAATAACGCATCTTTAAGCCTCGAGCCCGAATGTATAGAAATGATATAAGCAGCCTTTATGCTCGCAGGTGCGAATAGCTTCATGGTCGGCTGCCTAGGCAGACTGGTCGGCTCTGTAGTCAAGGCCGTGATATGCCGACGTCATTTAAGCTTTCGCAGTATAATATTTTACTTAAAACCAACTTCTTCGACTCGCTTGATTGACTTGACCGTTTTCACTATATGATGCGGATGATGTAAGAAATATTCGTGGAGGGTGAATGTACTCTAGAAATGGAGCAGCGCTCTAGACGACCCAAACTTGCCAGTGATATCACCCGACCGACATACTCTGATCCTCTCCATTGGCTTTGGGCTCGTTAGTTTCTCGTCCACCCATGAGTCCACATGGGACGGCCATGCCAATGCAAGATATATTGATATTTGCCAGCTTTCGTTCGCGAACTCAGAACGTCCTTCCTCTCATCGAAACCCTGATACCACGACGAATTTCCAGGCGATTCTCTTTCCCGGCACTTCAAGTGGAAGAGTGGTCACTCTCTTGAATACCACTGGGTGTGATTACCCGTTGTGCTTCAGCTGTAGTAGGTGGCTGGAGGCATCCCACTCTTTGAGCCCCGTGGAAAGCCTCTGCCTTTTTGCCGTTCAGCGTAGACACATTGGCGAAGCTTGATGGAGGACACTGAACCCTCATACCAGGCCATGAACTCCCGATAAGCTCCTTAATTTAATGTCCATCCCGGCTACAAGGGTCCGCATGCATCAAGCGGAATGTTGAAATTTTCAGTCGCGTTGTCCATGATCCTGTTTGTGCGTGGATCACGGACTCGGTGGAACTGAGCACCCACGCCCAGGCCACGCCTAGCGAAGGAAATCCACAGGTCGCACTTGTTTCTTCCGCCAGTGAGCGCCTTATCGGCGTCGATGATGGCATCCCGGGCGCTAAGCATCAGAGGATTGCAGCCCTGGAGGGCCATGGCGGTCATGACGAGCTTCATGGCAAGATACCGTCCATCAGTGGGGACGCCGTTGGAGTCCAAGTCGGGAACGTGCTTGTTAGTAATGCCATACCTCCCTATGAGCCTCAGCATCATCTCGTATAGAACATTCCCCCACATGTTGCCCACTTGGTGGGGATGTTGTGACGTGATGATGCTCGCGTATGTCAAGGGATTGATCCTAAAATCGGTCGAGTACGGGTAGTCGCGAAGGCCGCTGATGGGGTTATTGCCAACCCAAGCGCAGAACGCCTCGGTAGTTGAGTAGTCGTGGCTGCCTTTTGCAAGCACGGCCAGGGCCATAAAGTCTGACCAGCCCTCGCCCATGCCTGCGGCCTGGAAGGTGCTCAGACAGCCAGCATTGGAGGAACCGCCAGTCAGGCGATGAGACACTGTTTTTGAAGCTAAGTGTCAGATACAGACGTCTAGACTAGAGACTAGAGACTAGAGACACAAGCGATTCAGACGAGGAGGTAGTTCTTACAGCCATGGGTGTACTCGTGTATTATAATAGCAGCAGAAAATGCCCCATCGCGGGGAGGGTAGGCATATGAATACATCCCCAATACCATGAGACTTTTCTGGCCATCTGGCCTTGTAGCGAAGTAGGAATTGGACCTGAGGTCGGTATTTTGCACGATGATTTCGATAGGGTCATTGCCCCGACCACCCTTGTCGCTGTTATTGCGCTGGAAGTTGCCCGCCTTCTCGTTGAAGCCGAGCACATAGAGTAAGTCGTGGTACTTGTTCGCCGTGTAAAAGGCCTGAGCTATTGCGGCATCTCGGTTGCGGCGAAAGTCTTCCATGTTGGCTGAGAAGGGATAATGAAAGTTTCTATCATGCCTGTCCGGGAGCCACTGGTACTGATTTCCCGGGCCGTGCCCTGCTGCGGCTACGTTATTTCCAAAAGTGCTTGACCACATATGTACCCCGTCTGCGATCCAGGTAAAGGGGGAGACAGTATTGTCCCAGGGATCAGTGAGCACCTCGCGGCGGCCGTTGGCCGGGTCCTTGATCCCCCACGGGTAGACTTCGAAGCTAGCAAGATCAGAGACGTAGTCGACAACCCCATAGATCTGCTGAGGGTTATTGGCGTCAATGTAGATGAGCAACCAGTTCTCCCTTATATGCGCCTCGATTCTCCAGGTGAGAACTGGCATGCCATCTTTCAAAAGGAAATACGCAAGGTCGGCTTCGGGCTCGCTTAAGGATCCGCTTGTCCCCTTGAAAATGACGTGCTCACTTCCTTGCGTGGCCTGGGCTTCGGGACTATGCACGAGAATGCCGAGTCCTAGAATCTTGCTGGCGCCCTCGAGCGCATCGACGGGGTGAGTGATGGCATTTTTGCTAAGCTGGTAATCCTTGGGGACCTCGCCCGTGTAGAAACTGTTGCTATAGCAGAGAATATTGCCGTCCCTATCGATCTACAAATCGAAATTTCATTAGTTCAAGTATAGAGATGAGTGGCGCCTTGAACTACTCACATTGATGTTAAAGTCGGCGTTATCGACATCAAGCCCGTGTATCGTCTGCTTGAAGTTGACGTGGCCAATCCCATTGGAGTCCATATAGTGATCCTCAACCAGGCGGAACTTGACAGATGGCACGGTTGTTTCTACAAGACTCCTGGCGGTTGCAACATAGTCTCTCTGATCCCCTCGCTTCTCGATATGCCGAATGGTCTCGGAGCCCCGCGTGGTAGTGGCATTAGTGTAGATTGAGAGTTGGGGCATCTTGAACTTGGAGAGATCAACTCCGCGCGTGGGGGAAAAAGTTCCGTTGGGCTGCTGCTCCACATGGCGCGCCTGCCCGCTAGCAATCAAGCCAGCCACGGTGAAGAGGAAAAGAGATTTCATTTTCAGCAAGGAGAAATCAGAAGGCAAGGTCAAGCTCTGGTAGTAGCATATAACTACTATTCACAAAACAGAAAGGAGGCTGGCTCAGATGCCGAGTGAACATGATGACCTAAATAACGCCACGGAAAGACTTCAACCCATGGGAGCAATGAGCCTTAGGAGACGATGCTTATTATCCCCACCAGACACTATATAAGAAGATTTAACGATCCAGCACTTGGCAACATCAGTGAATAGCCCGATGCTACGCCTAAAAGAGCACTAGCAGGCTGGCAGCTGGCAGGAGAATGGCGGCTCGCACTTAAGCCGATACTATCACCACTCGCGTTTCTCTTTAACGACCACGGAGCCTCGGGCAAGTACTAAAGAAAAACTCCAGTTAAATTTATGCGGCAGCTCTTCCGAAAACTTCAACGTATCCGACTCTATCAGTTGCTCGGGGTAAATTCTGCTTAAGCATGAAACAAGAATCCATATCACGTTGAACTATAGTTGAGACACCGCAGAATAAGTATATATAATAATGTTCATTATGAACTAGGATATGGATACCAGATTCCCCATCAGCTAACCGGCTAACTTAGGCCCACTTCTGAAGTTGGCCACCTTTGTCCCCGCCTAGGCCTGCGCCAGCGGGTAACCCCAAACGTTAAATAATCCAGCAGGCAAGTGAATATTCTGCGATCTCTCCTCCTATTCTTTGCCTCATTAGACAACTCGACCGTTTTCGATCGCCAAGATGCGACAAATACGTTGAGTCTTAGCGGCACTTGATAAGTGTGACCCACTTCAGTATGTCGAGTCGTACGTTCAGGGGCTTCTTGGACACGTGCTTCATCTGCGGCTACTATTGGCGTTTCAACACCAGCCAAGATACCCAAGATCGTGTGAAACCCCTCTTATACGTACAGTAATTTTAAACAGGCCCGGTTACATGGCAGCCCGCACCCAACGAGAGATGAGCAGCGGTCGCCAGGACGAGGTCAAGCGGGCAATGCAATAAACGCGCCGCAAGGCCATGACTCGGGACTCACGACGATGTAGTGGCCATTGCTTTATGTGGTTCTCTCTTTCTAAGTTTTGATTGTCCTCGGGTGATTTGTTCTAAGATGAAGGAGAAGGAGGGAAAAGATGCTACTTCATTTCCACAGATAGAGGTATTAACTGGATTCATAGCAGACATTAAAATACATATAGGTAACTCGTTGTCATGTGCAAAAACCGTCAATTATAACAGTCACTTGCAGCACCATCTGCTGGAGTGTACACTCTACTTTTGCCTAGCAAAATGGCGTGACACTTATTGCTATTTGTGTGGACCTCTAAGGAGGGTCGGCTGATGTGACCTTACGGAGTATATATATACTTAATGCGCCCAGACCATTGGGATTCCTACGAAATATGCCGAAAAGACATTAAGAACCATATATAATTTCTTGTGCCCTATATGTAGACTGCTCACTACAGCGCCTTTACCTGCTTCTATAGGCAGGTTTTGGGATCAGTGCCCAGATGTGGCGAGTCAAGATTGACATTACTTAACTGGCGGGCGTAGGCTGTTATCACCCCTTTCTGTGAACCCAGCTCATATCATGAGCATCTTCAGCTAAAGACCAGACCTTCCGGAGTCCTTGATTATGTGAATTCCACTGAATGGATATGAAAAACACTGTGCGCCTAGTAGAAGAAAAGGCCCGTAGCGCATCACGATTCGAGCACGGCCCCAAACGAGATGCGAACGGACAACAGATGATTCTTTAGCAAGCGACCTGTCAATCCCATTTTCCTTTGCTAAAGGCCTCTTCACCCTGTTCTAGGCCCTTTCACTCCTGCATTCTTGGGATGGCAACTCGACTCATAAATGCGTTACTTTGATGTACACGGGACAGTCGCATCTTCCAAAGTCAAGGATCCAAATTCTCCGTGTATTTGCCACCAGGAAAATTTACCCATATAGCGTAGTAGTTCCAAAGGAAGAGGGCGCTTGCATGGGATTCTGACGCTCCGGATCCCATGGGTCATATTACTCGTTACCTCCTCTTGCCCCGAATTATGGTAGTTCGTCGTGTCCCCAAGCAGCTCGCAGCTTCTGCATCCCTCAATGTACGAATCGACGGGTCTTGGGAGGCTGAAACGCTTCAAGAGATTCAATGCTAATGAGGCATATATCCTGCTCCTGCCGACGCCTGCCTTGAGGCATGCTACGCGAGGACTATAATCCGCCGTTCCCAGTCGCGAAACGGGTTCTTGTCGATTGCAGCAGTGTGAATACGCCCGATGCCTCGTCTAAAAGACACTCCTTCCTCGTCATGCTCCAGCAGTATAACGTTATAAAAACAATTGAAATTATTACCGTGGATGTGATACTTCTTGTGGAAATATCTGGCACGATCGGTGGTTCTGTCTACGTCACACTGGCGACCGACAGACAGGAGCAGAAACTCGCAGACACGCCCTGTTACCTGTTTCTTGACCTCTTCCGCCCATTCTCGGTCCGCAGAAGGGAGCATGCCGCAAGGTTCGCCTGCATCGTCGAGGATTATGAAACACGGAACCGACTGCCCACAGTCTGTTACCCAGCCAAAGATGAAGCGCTCCCGTGGGTCAACAGTTAGCTTCACGCACAGCCCCCAGCATATCAGGTGCATAGGACCGAACCCGCGGCTGTGAGCCTGAAGCAAGCCTTGACTGAGCGCAGCGCCTGGGCTTGGCTTGTACCTCCTCAAAGGAACCAGGGCTCCGTCCTGAAGTTTCCACCATTCGATTATTGTCAAGGCAACCTGTTCGTCCGGCAGATGAAACATACTGGCTTCGTAATTAACTTTGCCGACTCAGGCCATCCATGACCAGGTGGGCAGAAGAGACATTCTGGAATCCCCGGTCTGGGCCTGCCGCCGACGCAGCCGGCTCGTTGGATACCAGAGAAGAGTCGCATCAAAGAAGCCTATCGGAAGCCCAATAAAGAAACCAACGGGGCCCAATAGCGAGGTCAAGCTTTGCATAATTCCCTTGGAGGCATTGTGGACGTCCTCCTCAAACGTTAGGTTTCTCGACGTGTATCCGCTCACCAAGAGTGCATACTCTTGCCAGATATTTTTCGAGGAGACCTGTCGCAGGAAGTGGTCGCTGCCGAGGTAGTCCAGCTGTCCGCCTCGGACGATGGGCTTGGCTGCGTGCTTGTCGAATCTGCCGCGCCCCTCGGCGCGCACGTCTTCGCATCTCGAGTCGTGTCCACATCGGAAATACATCTGCTGCTCTGAGAACACGAGACACCGCCCAGAGAGGATGCCTTCTTGAAAAATCCAGCCACAAGTGGACCAGAGACTGCTTCGTAGCGCCTTGTCGTAGTTGGCAAGAGCCGCGACCAAGTCAAGGCCGTCGACTCTCGCCGAGTCCTGCCTGATGCTTCTGGGCAGCCCGTTGATGCCCGAGATGCCGTAGTCATGTGAAGGGTCGCTCCCTGAGGCCACAACGATGATGAGGAAGGATCGGCCGTAGACTTGATCCATGGCCTTTATCAAGCGCTCGGCTGTTTCGCCATCGTCGTGAACGATACACAGGGCATCAACCCACAGGAAGCGCTGGCCTAGCAAGAGTACCACGTTCATAGCGTCAGCGATGACCCTAGGGAGTCGGATCTGCGACGTGCGGAGGGAGCCAGGTTGATGCCACCGATGGCAGTTTGTCTTGAACAGGCGCGTGGTCTCGAACCGGGGCCAAACATAGCTCAGGGCAATGTACTTGGAGTCCCAGGGAGCCTCTACGAGGCAATCCTGCTTCACGTCAACCAAGGTGAGGCCATCTCCAACGCCTGCCCGTTCCGCCACGACCCCCTTGCCACAGTGGTGAGACTCGGCACACTCTTTGATCCACGACAGGGCTAGTGACATGTCGGCCGCCTCATGATTCACGCGGCGGCCATGGAAGCGAGGGGACTTGCCCAGTCCAACGGCGCACTCTGAGATGAGCCGAACGCATGCCTCGGCCGCGATAATGCCCCCACTCTGGACCATAAAGGCCTGCAGCTCGTATGGCCGGTGCTGCCTACTCTGGGCCATGGGAATGGCCGCGGCGAGCGTACTGACCAAAACAAAGGACTCCGCGTCCTGTGCCGCCAGCTTGACAGCGCCGAGCCCTGCGCTTGATTCGAATCCCCGAGGCAGAAGGCGGCACAGGCCACAGCAGGAGCAATCAAGGATGTCCCTGAACCATCCGAGGTTATGTCGTCTGCCTAGCGGCACAAACGACAGCAGGCTTGCCAGCTCGAGCGCTTCACAGGCCACGCAGATGCCACCGGGGGCCGGTGCATGAGAGATTGGCTTTTCCGGGCAAGGTGGACCGAGGACGATAAAGTATCCCACCTCCGATTCTACGTAGGTAGCATTAGAGAGGCCTTTCGTTTGTCTCGTCGGCAGGTAGAGTGCAGTCCTTGTCTCGGTTGCGAATTCGTCGACACCAATATTTTGGATCTCGGACGTATCGCCTGGTGAGTGTAATATCCCCGTCCATAACAAAGTTTCGGAGGCGACATTGTCATTGCGAAGCCGGGCATAAACTTGCGGCGGCATAGAAGCAGTTACTTGTGGTTCTTGGTATTCTTCTTGCAGTTCAAACTCAATAGACTCGAGTCTTGTATCAAATTAGGAGCAGTCTGGCACCAGGGTGATCGGTTCAATGTTGAACTGCGGGTGTTTCAAAGGTGATCATCTTCCACTTATACGAAGCAGCCTGTCAAGAAGAAATAGCGAAATCAACACATCGTGCGGTCCCTGCGGTCTCCGCCTCGATGGCCCCCATGAGGGCGGCAGGCAGCAGCCCGGAGCGGGAAGATCAACGGGCAAGGAGCCGCGCTTATTGGGCAACGTCGGCCACTCTGCGCTTGTTAATTACAAGCCGCCTCTTAAGCATCAAGGGCGCCTTTTTAAGGCCTCCCATGTACTATAAGTTAGTATGTCGTCGGTCAACATACATACATGTGCAGACCAGGCACTCGCCCACTGGGGCTCAAAAGTAACAATCTCAACTATTTTGACTCTACGTGGATACCTTGATCAAACTCTTCATTATGCCCGTGACAATCGACGTTATTAACCATCCGGCCGAGAGCTGGCAGCGCTCAAAGGTTGCAACATCGGAAGAGCTTCTGAAAGAAGTCAGCCCCAAGCAGTATCGGCGGAGCAAGATAATCCTCCAGAGCTCCTTCAGCCGCCACGCACTCCGTGAGAACCACGCCTCGGCCTCTGCAAACGGATTTGTGTGGTCCGCCTATATGGCCTACAGCGATCATCACCACCTGGTGATCCGGCCCGAAGACGTGTGGTTCGCCATCATCACACAGCTGAGCTTCTATATCAACGCCAATGCCGAGGCCCTGCGCAGCTTCTTTGTCTCGCACGAGGGCCGCAAGGAACTTGAAGTGGTCGATACCGGCACCTTGGAACAGGCCGACTTCGGCGCCCTCGCCCAGGCAATGACGCAGCTCATCTCCAAGAACGTCAACGACCCCGAGCTGCGGACTTGAGTCTTACCTTCCTTTTCGACGACGACTGATGAGGACCAAGTTATCGCCTCGGTGCTGTTCATGGGGGCCATGCAGAAGTATTTTTCGTACAAGATGACCATTATCTGCGGTCTCCCTTCCGTCACGCTGCTCGGAGAGGCCTCGGACTGGCAGGACATTCTTGCCAGGCTCGATAAGCTGGACCAGCTCGGCGACGAGCCCACGCAGTTTGCCGAGATGCTGAGGCCGATCCTACGTCGCATGGTGCTCTGCTTCAGCCAGCCGTCAAGCACCGACGTCACCGACTTCTGGAACACCATGATCACAAGAATACACCAAGGCAGCGGCATGCACTATATTTCGGGTTGGCTTTCCGTCTTTTGCTTCTGGAAAGAGGCCGGAGCGGCTCGGCGTCGCTCCCATGATAACGTTGTGCTCGACGGGCTGTCATACCCTTACGCTGACATACAAGAAGTACCCGCTGGGTTCGCCTCCGTGCCGGTCAATGTCAATGACCACGGCGAAGTCTACGACAGCACCTTGATAGCGGGTTCCGTCGGCATCCTAGCTCGCCCATCTGCCCCCGGGGTCGCGTCGGAGGGGGGGTCGGGAGAGGCTTCGGGCGAGAGCCGCTCATATTCGGAGGGTCCTTCAGCCCTCAGGGCCATTCAACCGTACTCGGGATGGTGGATGTGCGAAAACGAACCTGCCGAGGCGGCCGAGTCCCGCGAGCGGGAGATGGAGGTGTTACAAGAGCAGTCGCCATCCTGCAAAATTACGAGCTTCTCTTTTCTATATGCGGGTGCATAGAAGAGCTGGAGGCTTTTTAGCTTATGCCCTGATCCTTCTCCGGCTAGCGAGTTAAGGAAAACTGATTTCTTTCATGAAGGGAGCAGACGGGTTTCGGAAGGAGTAGAACATGTTTCTTATAGAATAGGTCCCCGGATGAGCGTCTTGCTTTCGGAGGGAGTTTCATTGCCAGAGCCTCGTGAAGTAGTCGCAGACTCCCGATACACGGAAAAGTTCTTGTCCGCTAACTCTCTCGTGTCGAAGCTCCAGCCTCCTGCCCAGCATCCACGGCATGGCCATAAACATTCAGGTAGTTCCCAAGCAGCGGATGCCCGCCATTCCCCCTCGGCCTCGAAACCTTTGTGACTTTGTCTCCTTGCCATCCCCTCCTAGCTAGCGAATGCCAAGCTCGCCAATGCCGCTCGAGGTGTGCTTCACGAGACTTTGACTGTAAGGCCGTAAAGACTTTTAAGACGATAATCACTAGCCAAAGCCGCGACTAAGCTGAGTCTTGGGGTCAGCGTACGAGTCCGCAAGCCCCCTGTTTCCCTTGGAGTTGTACCCATTCTATAGAGACGCATGAAAAGTATAAACCAGGTATCGGACCGCAAGCTCTCCATTGTTATACAACGAGTTTAGGCCTGCAAGGAATATCCATACCTATGGGTGATACTCCCATGGCCCCCTTGCTAGAAAGAAACAGGCATTCCTGGTTTCCCTTTCGTGTGGCCCCTCTTTCCCTGCTTTCACTATGCTTTCAAACCCCTGTAATCGACGCGGCAGAGATGGACAATGGCGTGGGGCGAAACAAGCCGCCCGGGTCGGGAAAAGGCGGCTTGCAGAGTGGGCCATGATCGATAAGGGGCCGGCAGAGATGGAAGAAGTCGCCGCTCCACTTGACAAAGGACAGGACATGTCAACCAAGGCAGAATGGACCAATCGCGTTGATAGAACAGTCAAATCGACTCATGCCATCCAAATCATGCGGTCTGTCTGTTAGTCACAATGTATCGGCCTGTGACAATTGTCGTGTCAGATATAAAGCTTGCCGCCGGAAACTGTCCTGAATCTGGCACTCGGAAGAAGAAAAAATTGAAACACTTGCGAGCTTATTAACATGTCCTAAATGGCTCTCCGTCTACACCTGTTTAGGCCGTAGCCGTGGCCAGGCCCTGAGTAATAGAAACATGGCTTGAGCCCCATTCGGAAGGACTTTGACAACCTGGTGGCTGGAGCCTGAAGCCTAAACGCTACGATCTTGTTTCTTCGGCAGCGGGGTTCCGGACTCTCCTCGCGACGGCGACTGATAATATATGTGCACTTCATCCTTTTCACTCACCTCCTCGCAAGCAAAATGAGCGGTGAGTAGGATGACATCGCCATGGCCTCATCAGACCCCAAAGCTGAAGCTCACTTCAACGTCGTCGTTGACGATTACGATGCCAAATCCATGTCGGACTTCTCAACGACCACGGAGTCGCCAGGGGCCGGGCAGCATTCGTCCGCCGCTAGGTTCAAGGCCATCCAAGACTCAATATGGCTCTCGCAACAGTCGGCCAGCTCAGTCAAGGCCCAGGAGCGCGCAAGGAGCGGCATGACGACGGAAAAACGAATGACCTTTTTCGATTGCCTCCGTTGTTATCCCAAGGCCGTGGGCTGGTCGCTGCTACTAATCGCGACAGTCATCATGGAGGCATACGACAAGTTGCTCATCACGGGCCTCTTTGCCTTGCCAACCTTTACCCGGAAATATGGAGACCCTTTACAGTCGTCCGGCACAGCTATCGAATCCGAAATCTCACCGACATGGCAAATGGCCCTCCAAAATGCATCCATTCTTGCCGAAATAGTGGGATTGTTCGCATTCGGATTCGTTGCCTCCATTACCGGTTACCGGCCCATCATGTTTATATGCCTTGCTTGGATCTGTCTTGCGGTATTCCCTGCCGTGTTCGCCGACAATCTCGAAACTCTGCTGGCGTCTCAGGTCTTGTTGGGTAGGCACCATTCTTGAACGTCTTGGTGTATTCTTGGCCTAATCTCTCATCAACCTCCAGGGATCCCATGGGGTGTCATACAGACTCTGGCGGCAACGTATGCCGCCGAAGTTGTACCCTCGCTTCTACGCGCCTTCGTCTTGAGCAATACAAACACCTGCTGGCTCATCGGGCAGCTCATCGGCACCGGGATCCTCCGCGTTTCCAGCCGTGAGACGACAGAGTGGTCGTTTCGCTTTCCATTCGCGTTGCAGTGGGCTTGGGCCTTGCCGCTGCTCGTCGGCGTCTACTTTGCTCCCGAAAGTCCATGTAAGCTCCCAAGTCTCGTGCAGCGTATATACCGTACTGAGACGAATCGTTAGGGTGGTTCATACGCCACGATAAGCCAGAATATGCCCGTCATGCCCTCAGGCGCCTTTCCGACCAAGACGAACTCGACATTGACAACGCCATAGCCCTCATGGCGCACACAAACACCGTCGAGAAAGCACTACAGTACGACGGAACTACATATTTCGACTTGTTCAAAGGCACGAACCGCCGCAGGACTGAGATAGCATGCATGGCATGGGTGTGCCAAGCCCTCTCCGGCGCCACGCTGACCAGTTACGGGCCGTACTTCTTCGAGCAGGCTGGATTCAATTTTTCGACTTCCTTTACGTTTTCGACCATCATGTACGGCGTCGCAGTTCTCGGGGCTATACTATCCTGGGCTTTTATTCCATACGCAGGCCGACGAACGCTTTACCTCGCCGGCTTGTCCTCAGCAGTTGTGCTCCTAACCACTGGAGGCATCATTTCTGTGGTCTTGACCGGGAATGAGGGTCCCAGCTGGGCCCTGGGTGGCCTGATCGTGGCGACGACCTTGTCTTACAACCTCACCATCGGTCCGGTGTGCTATGTCCTCGTGGCCGAGGTCCCTGCAACGCGACTTCGGCTCAAAACGGTGGCGCTTGCCAGAATCGCGTACAACCTAGTCACCATCATCAACAATATCCTAGCCCCCAAAATGCTCAATCCGACTGCGTGGAACCTCGGCGGTAAAGCCTGTTTCGTGTACGCAACCACCGCTCTGCTTTGCCTCGTATGGTGCTACTTTCGATTGCCCGAGACCAAGAAGCTTTCCTACCTCGAACTAGACATCCTCTTTGAGCTCAAGGCTCCGGCACCAAAGTTTAAACAGCTTCAAAAGAAGCTTGATGATTCTCCTTACGTCTCCGCAACTGAGGAGGAGCGACGGACGAATCCTTGGCATGGATGGCTAGCATATTCCTAATGTCGAGCACAAGTAACGTGAGGCTAAGCGAGCTGGTGCGTAATTGACTTGGGTAATCTTTGTTGTTCACCAGTTACACTTTAAGAGCAACATCTACTTCGTGGGCTGTTCGTGAAGCCGGACTTAGTAAACGTTCCTGATGAGCTCGATTGCTCCTTGCACACTGCCAAGGTTCCGACCAGGTTGGCTTTTGGTGGTGGCTTGCATGTCGGTCTTTCAGGCCTCGTTTCCCAATGTCTCGACCGCCGTGACCTTGATGCCTGCGTTCCCAGCTATGCGCGATCGTGGATGGCTCGACCAGCTTCATCCTCATGCCTCCCAGGGCAGTACCCGGTGAGAAAGATGGCAAGGTCAAGTGATGTCGTGCATGAAACCCCATTATCCGTTTCATCATGGCGGTCATCTATGAGCTCCTGGTCTGGGACACGGAACTGGAAAGCTCTCAATCGAAACAGCCTCTAAGACGTAAATTTTGACCGCGGATACGCCCCATCACTCCTCTCGCCGAAAAGCCTGTCGAGACTTGGTAGCAAACAGGGCAGACATGGACCAGCGTCGTTGAAAAAGTGGCCACGTCAGAGGAAGCGTGCAGCTCCGCATACGGAAGAGGCCACCAGCGCCGTAGCCTTTTTTGGCGAGGTCTGTAAGCGAATCACGCTTAGTCAATGGTGCTCGCAAGTGTGGTGTGTTGGAAATCCATACTTCAAGAGCTGTGCTTAAATGCTTCCGTCCAGATGGGACGTTTTGTACAGTACGCCGACACCGCAGGCCCCAGCTACTGTGGGCTTTCACATGTTCATACATTTTATATATCGCGCTGCTTTCGCAACGGGCTCGTCTCTTGGCTGGTTTAAAAGGCAGATCGCGTTCGAATGTCCTGACGGCATGGTTAGCATCAACTCGAGCAAGCGCCGTCAGCGGTTGGGGTCGTTACCGAAATCTTCCTCTCAATCTCCCGCACCGAGCGATCCAGCTCCCCGGCAATCGTCATCTTCTTGTCGTTGGAGAGCAGATTGTATCTCTCGCAGAGATCGCCGTCAATGACGCCCTTGACGGGCGCGTAATAACTGCGGTACATCAAGTGGTCTCGCCCCACCAACGGTGCGTCGTCACTTCGGAGATGTTGTTCAAGACTCTGAAAGAAATCGGCGTCTTCGCGACTCACGAGCGGGATAAGGACGCCAATGGTCCCCATGAGTCCGCTCCACAGCAAAACGTCCTGCCCTCCCACAATGAGGCTTGTCTTGGTGACGCTGGTGGGGATATCTTGGGTGTAGAAGTGGCACATGAGGTCGAGGCGGCGAGAGGTTCCGTGGAGATAGCTCCTGGCGTTGGTCAAGTGAATGCCGGAATCCTCCTCGTCTGCTTCTTCGCTCGCCTTGGGGGGACATCGTACAACCCATACATTGCCGAATTTGTCGCCGCCGGCAACCGATTCGTAGTCCACCATGGCCGTGCAAGTCGTCCACCTAGCGGCGGTGTCATCCACAAAGGGGATGAGCTTGTTTGTTGCCGGCTTGTAGACCACATACGTGATGCCATATTGGACATCGCCGACGACGATCCGGTTGCCCTGGGTGTTCAGCGACACGATTTGCTGGGGACCGGCTTCGGCCTGGGCCTTTCGCAGCAGCTGCCGCATGCCGAGATCATACGCCCGCAATACCTTGCCGATTCCAGCCAAGACCTTCCCTTGAAAAGGTATCAGAGCCAAGGGTGGCTCTTCGACCGCCGTTTTGTGCACAAATTCGATCTGGCGGCCGCCTTCGTTGAGACGGTAGACATGAATGAACGCCTCGGAGAAGCTTCGAGGATTCACCACGACATCTTTGCCGGTACCGACCACGAGAAAGCTTTCGCCGTCTTGGCTGGAAAACGGAACGATGGTAGCGCTGACAGCAGACTCGTTCTCGTCCAAATGAAGAGTTTGCAGCACCTCCGGCTCTTCGGACACCGGGTCGATGACGCTGATGCATGATGCCCAATGACGGTTGCCCCTTGGGTGACCGAAGATCTCTGGCGGGAGCACCTTTGCGTCGCCATTAACCGCAGCGGGGTCGGCCAGCAGCTGAGATCGGAGTTTCGGGGGCAGTGTGTTGTTATCGGATTCAATGCTATAAAAGACGGGCTGGTCTGGATGCTTGATAAGCTTCCTCGGGGTGTAGCTCAACGGGACCGATCTCTGGGTGAGAGTGACTCCCAAACGGTCTATCGAAATGATGCTTTTGATCAGGTCAGCGAATGATCGGACTCGTGTAGGTCATGCAGCAAAATGAGAGCGGAGACAGCGTTTGCTCGTCAGTAGGAACAATTGGAATAAAGCGTAATAATGCCTCATAGCCCATGGGGCATCGGGTCCATTGTGTCATCATGCAAAACAGTTGAGAGGTGAGGGTAAAGTTTGCCGCGCACTAACCTCAAGTCTTGTCCATGAATCGTGACAAGGCCCTCTTCGCATTGCTCGCTCGTGAAGTTCCAGCCCCATTGAAGCTCTGGGTAGTTCAATGGTGCCATCATGTAGGTTTTGGTGATCGGATCCGGGTACCCAAGCCAAGGTCGAGAGCTGAGAGCGAGAACGCATGTCTTGCCCTCCACTGTGAGCTGAAACAGCTTGACTTGCTTTGGTCCCAGGAATCTTTGGCGGGTGTCTGTCAGCTCGCCGGATACCTCGTCGACCACCGTGCGTAGATAGACGCCCGAGTGCAGCCCAATGTGCAGATAAAGCGTTGAGCCGCCGGACGAGGAGTCATCCATGGCGATGATGGCCAAGGATGTGGGAGCTGCCGTCAAGGCCTGAACCGACTTGTTGTCAAGCGTGGCGCCGTGATCCAAACTAAGGATGCGCACGGTGCAGTCATCACAGCCGACGGCCAGGAACGAGCTGCGGAGTCTTCCCTCGGGCACTTCACCCAGGCTCAGGCACGTGACCGTTCCAGACATAGCCTTCTTGTCCTCGAACTCGTTCAAGTTGCCCTCATCGTCCGCCTCGAAGTAAATGATCTCGCCAGAGCTTAACGCGATGGCGACTTGCTGGGCATTCGTAGCGGCAGCGACGATTGAGCGATGCAGGGGCGCCTCCCAGTCGTCAGGCGGCTTGCCATTGCGAATGACCCGTATACCCTTGGGGTGAACTTGAAGCAGGCCGCCGTCGCCCAGCAGCTGCGCAGCTAGGGTGGGCACATCGGTGAGAAACCCAGAGTCGCTCACTTCTTCCACCGTTTCTCCAATACTGAGAATGAGGGATCCGTTGCCAAAGGAAAGAACAATGTAAGCGTCGTACTTGTCGTTGCGGTTCAACTTGAGTGTCCAGACCGCCACCGGCGCGCCAGGGAGCTCGGATCCGACGATGTGGGTGACGTCCAGCCCGTGCTTGAGCACGCGAAACGTACTGCGTGCCCCAGTCCCACAGACGGTGTAGACTTGAGGCGCGTCTTCCCCGGTTAAGTTGGCGACCTTGCAGTCGATGAGCGGGTTCATAGAGGGGATCCTTTGAACCATGGTGAGATTGACCGCTGGCCGAGGGTGGAAGTAAACGGGCTCGTATGATGCCTGGGGATCCGCGGGGAAATTGTCGCTGCTAAACTCCAGTTCGTCATCGTCGTCGGCAAGCTTCTCAAACTGGTAGAAGCCAGCGTCGCCATATTGGCTCGCGACATAGAGATATCCGCTCTTCAAGATGCAAAAGCTCGATGCCACGGGGAGAGTGTCGAAGTATTTGATGATTATCTGTTTGACGTCCGCAGTAGGTTTCCCTCGGTGGTCGTTGATTATCTCCATGGAGACTTTGAAGAGATCGCCATCCTCGGTCTGCAGGAGGAAGAAGAAGGCGCCGCTGCTTCCTTTGAGCTTGTGCATGATGCCCGCGACGATGAACCGTTTCCGATTAGGATCCTCTGTGGCGCCTCTCCGCCGGGGAATCGGAACGCGCAAAGGGTTTTGATTGCTGTGCATGAACGTGATGCTCTCTTGCCCGCAGACGAGCACCCCGCTGGGGCCATCGCTGCCGCCGGGAACTTGGAAGAGCATCGATGCGGTTGGGTCCACGGTCTCCGACCACTTGCGAACGACGTGATTCAACCCGAGATCCAGCTCGTAATATACCAGCTGAGTCTGCACTTCCTCCATGGCCTGTCCCGTGGCGTCTTGGTCGACCTCGGAGCAGTCAACCTCTAGGGCGGCAAAAACGGGGTTCAAGTACGCCACATCCAGAGCCACCATGGCTATGACCATTACGCCCGGCTTGTGGGCTTCGAGAGGGGACGATATCGTGAGTTCGGCTGCCAAGTTGCCCTCGCCAGAAGCTCCCGCGATGCGGTTCAGAACGTAGACGAGCTTGTTCTTCTCGACCGAGGCCACCAAGAACGCCCTTCCCCTTGGGTCGCAGACGAGATACTCTCCAGGAATGACTCTTCGTATACCGGACTTGCCATATGTCTCCATGTGCACACGACAGAAGCGGTTCTGCTCAGTCAAATATTCAACGATGGTGGCGCGCCCCGAGTCGGACGCAACGACGAGGAAATCTAGCACTCCGATTTAGCCACTGCAGTCAGAATTGGCAGTCATGACCATCGGGACGCGCGTGGCATCAAGCGACGATTGACGCGGACAACCTGTGCGATCGTAGGTTCAGGTACAAACTCACCCTTGCTGCTCCCAGTGACGCGACAGGCTGCCAGCGACCGGACGATGCCGAAAACATCGTGGGTCAGGACAGTGTGAACTTTTCCCACAGTCGGATCCGGCCGTAGCAGGGTCAGCTGGGAGCCGGCGGCCGTGACTATCAGCTGCTCTTTGGTATTCCCAAACTGGCCCAGAACTGCTTGGACGACATGGCTTGGGGGCTGGATCGTCAGCGAGTAAAGGAACATGTTTGAAGTGGTCGCCATGATCCCTGCTGGGCGCAGACAAGCCTGCGCGGCTTCAAGGGTTTGGGTGTGCCGGCAAGTCCAGATGGTTGGCGAAAAATCTCGTGAGTTTTGTTGTGGTGCAGCAGGGAGGAGCTCTATTTTGGTCGGCCTGCTGTGGTAGCTAAAAAGTTTTGGCGCGGTGTCGGCGAGATGGAATAACTATTGATGCGGCCTGGCTGAGATAATCTGCCCACCTCGCCTCGAGTCTGCAGCACATTCTCCAAACTTCCAAGGGGCTCTGCGACGACGTCTCCCCGCTCAAGAATGGAGCAAACACTGCGCAAAGCAGCCTCGAGCTTGTGCGGCCGTTGCTCTGCAGTTTTGCGCAGACAGACTGCCGCAAAGAACCCTGCGAAGCCATGGACCGAGACAACTCTGAAGACGGCTGATTCCTCGAGATCACTTTGCACGAAACAGCATACATGGGCCTCGGCACCGCTCTCGAGAGCCAGGGCTTTCACAACAAGTGCGAAATCGAAGTCCGAGGCTGCGGCTCCCGAGAAGCTGCTTCAGCCGTCGTCCTTGAGACTTGGCTCAGATGACTTGTTTCATCCCTTTTCCTCGTCTCCGGTTCCCGACTTCAGACGCCGGGCAGCGTTTATGAGACAATATGCCTATTGTCCACACCCAGATCATAAGCCGACAAGGCTGCCGACCACGGCACCGAGGCAGGACACCGTTTCTGAAGCGGGTGGAGAGATGGCACCGGCGCATGTGAATTTCGAGTGTCCAGACTGTGGAATCCCTGTCTATTGCAGCAAGGAGCACTGGATGGACCACTACGATAAGCATCTAGAGGTCTGCGATACTCTACGCCAAATCAACGAAGACGACCATGATCTCCGGTCTGGCCGAGTCTTTCACGAGGCGAACCTGCCAGACCTACAGCTTGACGAGGCGGCTGTCAACATGACAAACTGGGACACCTTTATGTACACAAGAGAGTTCGAGGCCATCAACTCTGACCGCTCAATGAGACAAATTACACGCCTTCTCACCTATCCAATAACCATTGGGAGCGTGCTGCACGAGCTGAGTCCATACAGCATCAAGTCCGGGGAGAGGCTCACCGTCGAGGGGCTGAAGAGCTTAAGTGGTGAGTGTATACGAGGTGGCTACGGCGGGATATTGGCTCACACTTCATAGCCCTGAGGTACAACCTGCACCCCCCAAAGGCCGGACACGGAGTCGGCATCAACCAGTTGCGTCCGGAGCCACCGCCTGTGCGGCTCTTTATCCTGGGCGCGCGCGCCGAGTCGTCGCTACCGCGAGCGGCATGGGTGCAACTCGCCCACCTGTTCCCGCAGGCGAGGCTGCATCTGGTATTCATTGGGCCCGAGAGCATGGCCAACCGAGACGACGAGTTTCCCTTGCCCGAGCGCACCGCGTCGAACCCGTTTGGGGCCGTGGTGGAAGATCGCGTATGGTATCAGATGAAGATCAGCACCATTGTCGATTATTATCACACCATCCACAGGACGGGGTACTTTGCACCGCACGATCCGTACTTTGACTGCTTCGTCTTGTTCCACCCCGGTCTCGGGCACCCGGCGAGTAGCCATGAGTGGGAAGAGACGTTGCCGCTGCTGCTGGAGACCAAGGTGCCCATCATCAGCACCGGATACACTCAATTTGACCTGGAACGGGATGTGGAGTGGGTGCAGAAACGGTCAAAGGGCGAGTTTGATGTGCTGTTGGAGCCTGGGGAGAATAAGTTCCGAAGCCTCAGGTGGGATTTGAACGACATGGATCCTCAGGACATTAGCTGCGGCAACTGGGGGGTATGGGCTTTCCGCGGCAAGAGGTATGTGCTAAACGCGGACCCTTTATGACGATGCAATGCTGACGGGCTTGTTCAGGTACGAGACGACGACGAAAGACACGTAAAGTGCGCTGTCATGCACAAGAAACAGTTCGTGAAGGGCTTGTGTAGGATACATGTCAGTGCCTATGTGCATGGTGAGGCATGCTCACAAGGGGGCAAGCCAATTGACCTGTACTCTTGTGTGATGCAAGTCTGATTCTTGGTGACCTTTGGCCCCGAGTGTCAATATTGTAGGAATAAAAAAGACATGCTGGGAGAGGGGAATCTGACAAGTAGGTACTCTGCGACGATGCTTGTGCGAGTCCACAGTGCACGGTCCAGAAAATGTACCCGCCCCACCGCGCATGTACTGTACAGCACGAGAGCGGCCTGCAGCTGCCACCTGCGGCCCAACGGGCGGCCGACTGCACTCCTCACCTCACGGACCCAACCTTAGCTCAACGACAGACAGCCACAGCTGCCTTCTCCCTACCCCAGTCCTACCAGACCTCGCCGTGCCATGGTCTCGCCCTGCACCGTCTGCCCAGCAAGTCGGCCATGACGGTCGACGCGTCGTCGGCTGTACCCTCCCGAGCCGGCACGCCGCGTCTCAAGCCTTCGGCCTCGGCCCCTCTCGACCCTCGCCCTTTGCCTGCGAATCGTCGGACCAGTCGGCCGCCGACGACGGATCCGCTCTCTGATCGAGCGACCCAAGCCCTCATCCGGCGGACGCTCTGCCCCCAGCAGTCGCGCGACAAGGGACGCGATGCCCCGCCGCCCATCCACGACCTGCTCCCGCCCCTGACGAGCCGAAACGACGTCGATCTCGAGCTATATGCCTTTCTCGCCATCATCCTGCGCGACTTTGTGCAAAGCTGGTATGGCAACATCACGGCCGACGAGTCCTTTGTTGCCGAGATAGTGCACATCGTTGCTCACTGCTCGCGCGCCCTGGAGCAAAGGCTCCGCAAGCTGGACTTGGAGAGCTTGGTCTTCGACGAGTTACCCGAGGTGCTTGATCAGCACGTAGCAGGTGGGTGGAATCGGCATGGCTCCCTGTAGAATCCTGCCATGAAGTATCTGCTCAGACTCGAAAAGCGTACCGCGCAGCTCATCGGCCCGCCGCGCAGCCCCCCCTGGCCATCGATCCTCACCAAGCATACCACTCTCTCTGGCCGCTCCCGCTCCTTTCGCCGGTGCCCGATCCTGGAGATGCGGTAACGGCAGCCGAGCAACGAGAAAACGAGGCCGCCTACCGCCAGCTGCTGGTCCAGGCTGTGCTGGCCGTGCTGCTCCCGACCGAGGATCTCGAGAATCCATGTCTAACGGCCCTCGTTGGGCAGATATTTTCCGAGCTCATCATCGCCGGCGTCCTTGTCAACAAAGCAGCTCAACCGTGGCTCGTCTTCGAGGGTATATGCATGCTGGCACGGTCTCTCGAGGGAAAGAAGACGACCGCAGCTTCCGACGCCCAACCTCCCAACTCGGGAGCCTCTGTGACCAACGGGCGCATGCGGTCATTCCAAAGATTCATCTGGTCGACCGTGCTGTTAGCATTCACCGTGCTGTCCTCGATTTGGCTTCTGGTCGAATCGCTGGCCATGTCGTCATCTCTGCCGCCACGGGCTACACGTGGGACTGACAGGGAGCGAAAGCCCGGTCAGAGCCCAGGACCACCCCACCCGGCCAAAGTCCCTGTTTTGGATTTTGCTGCATGGCGCTGCGCGGGCAACCTGATAGAGATGAGTTCCAGGATGCCCTGGCTCGGCGGCTTCCTGTCACTACTGCAATTTGGCGCGGTTCATGGTCCGGGCCGCGTCGCTGGCTTGGACCGCACACTTGACAGGTGGGTGAGCGACAGAAGTCCTTTCGTTGGTCTCGTGTTTCTCCTTGAGAGCTATCCTTTCTTGCCCCTCGTCACCGCGCATAGCGGACCAGTCACCAGACATGCGCAGCTCAAGCGAACTTCGCAATGGAGTCCCGGCCTATCTCGGGGCCAGGATGCCGTTTCCGCTTCTTCTCATCACCCGACTTCTCTGAGCAGAGCCTATCGGGCTTTGGTCCATAAGCGCTGCCGATTCTGCAGCCCCTCGTGGCCAATTGACGTGTCATGCAACAGCTTGCCCGCCCCTGGCTGCAGCACCTTGTTGTCCGGGGCCAGTCATCCCACCAGCCTGGCCATTTTACGCGCCGACGTCGACCAGGGGCCTGTAGGTGCTTGAAAGCGGGTCGCGTCCTGCTTCTCCATCCTCTCTCCCGCTCTCTGCCGCGCCACCCGAAGCTCCAAATGGGATGCTGCAATTATGAAGCGGCAGCGTCCGGGCTTGGATCGACTGTCACGCGTGTCGTGGTCACGGACGCCCCATCTTGGACTGCGCGCCCCTATCCAGCTCCGTTGCCTCCCCAAGCTCGTGGTCCGGGCAATGTCATGCCACACACCTCGTCTACTCAGCGTCTCATCCTGCCCTGATAAGACGATCTACCTGCACGGGACAGGTCACGGCCTCGGCCCTGTCTCCCCGCACCTGTTGAGTGGCCGCAGGGGTCCTCGCCAAGCGGTTTGGACTCGGGCATCGTTGGCTCGCGCCACGCTGAATTGAAGATCCCTTGCGTGTGCCGTCCGTCCATGAATCCCCCCTTTCCCCTCCCAGAGACATTGCTGGCCGCTGTCGTCGCTTGCTAACCACTGATAGGCTGCTTTCCCACCGCATCAAAGCCCTCCTCTCGCCTGCCCGTCTGTCAGCCGCCCTCCGCACCATCCGCGGCGTCGTCTTCCCCAACAACGCCCCCGGCTCGTCTTCCCTGTGCCCCCCATGCTCCGAGGCCGAGCTACGCGCTCTCCGACGCAGAGCCGCTAGCGCGATTTGGGGCATGTTGCCGAGCGGGGTGGCCCGCGTGTATTTCGGTGCTGGCAGCCCGTGGCAGCGGCGCCCCGGGACTGCCAAGGAGGAGGAGGACAGGGTGCTGGACGATATCGAGGACCTATTGATGGTGCTCGGGGACGAGTACTGCAATAAGCATCTCGTGTACGGGCTGCTCGAGCTCCTGCTTGTCAGGCTCATCCCCGAGCTGAGCGAAAAGGGGGTCTTGGAGCTCTGGGACGAGAGGCTCGGCTGATGGACAGTCCGGGCGTTGCGAGGAGTCGGAGAGAAAGATACCCACCCCGTGTCTCATGCTTGCAAATTTAACGACGTTGATGTTTTTCCACGCCAATCTCCTCCCCCTGCTCCATCTCTCATGTCAAGCAACACAGCACTTGGTCACTTTCTCATAAAACGTAGCGGAGGAGCACCACGGGCTGCGCGAGAGTTCGTTTCCACACACATAGATGCTAGCCACCTCGTATTTCCGTCGGCCTGTCTACAAAGTACATGGCCATGGTCGAGATATGGACCTGCCTGCCCAGGTCCACGGGTCACGCTTCGTCCGCCGTGGCTCACCCACCTCCCCACGCCCCTTCCACTTTCCACCCATTCACACCATTAGCACAACCCATCATCAGCTCGTGACACGAACCACAGCAAGAGACAAAAAATAAGTAGAACAAGGAGTACCATAGGTCATGGTCCCGGACTCACAAATGTGTCCGTGGCCAGGTAGGCGCCATATGGATTTGAAGGACCAAGGGGCTTGCATACATCATTGTTCTATGCTGGACAGCCGTCTCCCAAAAGCATCAAGTCCGTACGTTCCCCCGCTTGGAAAGGGGGGCCAGCGTCTGCCTCCACCCTTGCTGCCGAGAAGAATGGCAAGGCCAAAGAAGAGGAAGAAAAGTGGTTTGTGCTTGTAGGGTATAAATATGTACTGGGCCAATGAATGACGTTTTCAAAGGCCCCACGTTTCGGGATCTCGAAGCCGCGAAGGAAGGAAGGGATCATCGCAAGGGGTATTAACAACTGGAAAGCAAAGAGAAAAAAGGAGAAGTAAAAGAAAAAGGAGGAAGAAAAAGAGAAGCGTGTGTCCACAATAAAACGTGCTCACGACAATGCCGTCGCCGCTAAATCTGTTGCCAGAGTATACAGAGTCGCCTCCATTCTTTTCGATTTTTCTCGTGCTCACATGCCATCTCGCCAGACGAAGCTCCGAAGCAGTCTGTGTCCTTCATCAACATGCCAGAAAGGGTAAGGGAAGAACGCCGATGAGGGGAAAATAACTGTCGTGCCCAACAGGAACAGGCGAGACGAGACGACACAAGAAATAGGGCGGTTGTTGCCGCTCCTCTCCAGGCCTCTCGTCACCTCACTTCCGTGGCCGCGTCCACAGACAGTGGCATTTCGTGATCTCCCTCTGGAATTCTCGACAGCCCGCCGATGGAGGGACGCGAGCTTTGATGCTGCTGTAGCTGTAGCTGTAGCTTGTTCGTCAGCTGGACAACGGCGAGAAATTCGCTCTGGTCAAACTGCCCGATGGGGCTCATCCGCCGAATGTAGCTGAGTAGTATGTTGGCAGCTTGCCGGGCCTCCTCCAGTGTAGGGGAATCGGGAGAAGACGAGTCAAACATGGTGCCAGCAACGGTACTACCGGTGACGGGGGTACCAGACGACCGGCCCGTCAAGCTGGAGTTGCTGCTAGTGCGGTGCAGAGAGGGCGGGGACGTGAGGGACGTATTAACGGCAAACGCTGCGGCTCGGAGGTCGCTAGCAGGAGATTGGACAGACGAGGAGGGGGAGGAAACGGGTGGATGATGTCGTGGTGTCGTGGGCTCGGCCAGCGCTTCCGTTGCCACCGTCTCGTGATGGACAAAGCTGACGTCGATGGATGGAAAGGTCTTGCTGCGCTTGCCGCGTTGGTAGTGCAGACCCGGCGCGTCCCCTACTTTATTCGCCGGCACGGTTTGGTGTTCCAAGGGGAAAGCTCCGGCGCTGCTGGGATCAGGGGAGAAGTTGTACGAGGCGGCTGGGCTGATGGTGTCGCAGGCCGAGAGAGTCGAGGCGCCATTGCCCCGAGGAGCTTCGTCGCTGGCCATCGACGTGTCCCGCTGAGAACCCTGGGCCCGATACGTCAGCTCGAAGTCGAGCGTCTCCCTATGTAGGTCTTCGTCACTCCTGCTCCAGGACAAGGGCGATAGCAACGGTGGTGTGGGCGACGTGGGCGAAATTGCGGCGCTCCTCGGCATCGGCGTCATCGCTGTCGTCACTTTCTGGAGGGCCGCAAGGGCCGTGGACATTCTCGCGCTGTCAGGAATGTTGGTCTCAGACGCCCGCCGCATCAGCCGGCCCGAGCCGATGCCGTGCTTCTGCTTGAACTTGAGGAGCCAGCTGCCGGTCAGTGTGCTCAGGAGACCTTCCTGGTTGCCGCTCGCGCGGGCAAACAACTTGGCCTGCTCCATGATCTCGTCGTCCTCGATGTCGAAGCCCCTCTGCTGCTGTCGTCGGACATAGTTGCTGAGCGTCCTGTCAAAGTCGGGATGCTTGCCTTTGGCGCGTTTAAAGGCGAAGTCTGCGTCTTGCTCGCGCTTCAGATACTGGTCTCTGTGCCTAAGCACCTTGGAAACAGTGCTACGTCCCCCCGAGGGCACTTGTTAGACCCGTGAACGGTACAAGTCAGAACCGCCGTCGGTTGGCTGGGCTCACCTTCTTTCTACACCAAATTTGGCTCCAATATCTGCCTGTCTTGTGCCCGGGTTCTCATCGTGATACTGGCACATGGCCCGTTTCTGCTCCGCACTAAGCGTCTTCCTCGGTATCTTGTCAGGCTGGCCCGGCTGCTTGACGACATCGGGAACCTGCGAGGTGCTTGTTCCCTTGCCCGGAGTCGCGGCGGACGGGGGTGGCGCAGGGTTCGAGGGCGGTCCGCTGGATGCCGGCGTCATAGGCAGCGGGGGCGCCGAGTAGCTACCGGCCGACGAGGTAGGGGTCGGGTTCGTCAGCTGGCTCGGCCAGGCCGTGTTCAGCATGGGCAGCTGGTGATGGCACATGGCCGGCGGAGCGGGCTGTATCAGTTGGAGGTGGTGGCGCTGAGGATCGGGGTGGTGGTGAAGCTGCTGCTGAGGCTGACTCGAGTGCGGTTGTACGGACGGCGGAGGCATCCCGTTGGTAGATTCAGGCAGATGATGGGACATGAACTGCGTGAACCCGGCACACTCGTTCATGGGGCTATCGTCATAGGGACTGTGGTTGTAGGGGCTGATGCTGACCCAAGAGTCGCCGCCGTACCCGTAACACTGCGCCATGGCCGAGTCCTGCTCCATGGCGGCTGCTGAGCCGTCGATGTCGGCGTGCAGCATTTTACATGTACTCGTCCAGTTGGCTGTCCACTGGGGTGGGATGTGGTGGCTAGAGTCTGTGTTGTCGTGAGAGCCTTTCGTTAGTCTGCATTCGGGGGGCTCGCATCCTCATCCGTCTCGGTTCGCCCCATTGCCGCCAGAGACTGAAAGAGTGACGGAAGACAAGAGTGACATGGAGAAGGCTTTCTGCGGCGCGAAGACTGGGGACGACCAACCTCAAACAGACAAGGCCGAAGAAATACATTGTCCGAGCCGGTTGTGTGGGCAGGATTGGGCCGACGAGGCAGGGCTTCAGGGGCCGCTCGCCCCGGGTGCCGAAGCCCACGCAGGGCCGTCTCAAGCCCGAATGCCCGGATCCCGGCGGCGCCGTGTGTGGATTTAGTGCTCGGTTTCTGTCGATTCGACGCTGGCAGGAGAAAGGCCGAGAAGGAGAGAGAGGGAGGAGGGGGCCCTGGTGTGCCGAGAATAGATCTGTCCACAACCCGTTGTCGATGAAGAAAGGGATGAGTGTGAGACAGGCAGAGAGCGTGCAATTCGGAGCCTAGTGGCTGCTTGGAGATCCGAGACGGTCTGCTGTAGCTGGAACGCGGATGGCGGAGAAAGGTCAGCGCCACCAAGGGAGACCGTGTGAAAGTATTAGCCGCGGTGGTGCCAACAGAGTTGGGGCCAGCTCTCCAAGCGTTAAAGAGGCAAAGGCAAAGAGAGAGGTGCGGAAATGAAGGGCCGTCGCAATCAAGACAGAAGAATGGTCAAGCTAGGGTGCAGAGTTGAGTCGAGATGCCAAAGCCGGCTACTGAGGATGATGGCTACGTACACGATGTATGTAGGGGAAACAACGGTGGCGGATGTTGCCCGCACACATATGTATGTTTGTATGTGGTTGCAAAGCGCACATGCACCAGTGCAGTGCCGCGTCCAACGGGGAGGGCGAGAGACGAGCCTTCTTCCTCCCCCCAAGGGAGATGCAATGGAGGAGGCAGCGGTAGCAGCAGCCGTCTCAGTGGTGGTGGACGAATGCGTATGCGAGTGTCAATGTGTGAGCGTGCATACATATACAAGTACAACCAGTACCTGAACCGCTTCGTATGTACTCGATGCAACAAAGAGTCTAGGGGTGGGTGGGATTGAATCTAAAGGGGAAAATGGACGAGGATGGATGGATGTATGGATTTGGGGCTGTGTTTTTTCCTGGTGAGGATTTTGTATAAGGATAGATGAATGGATGGATGACCAGTGCCTTGCAGTTGTCTATGTATATATGTATTTGTATGAGGCGTTCTCTGCGGTAAGAGAGAGAGAGAAAGGGGGGACAGAGGAGTGACAAGAGAGGGACAGCGTGAAGAGGGTGGGAGAGAGACGGAGATGTAGAGACGGGAGCGGATGGGGGGTATGACGAGACAGGACAGGGACGACAAGCATGTATGTATGTACGAGTGAGTACAGGCAGCAAGCATGTACTCGGTACAGCAAGCCATTTATTCGTCCATCAGTCGCAGCTGGGGTGCATCTGATGTGCTCGTGGCCATGCTGACCTGACATGGACTCTGTGCCTTGGAGAATAGAAGCATTGTGGTGCAACCCTAGTCAAAGGTTGATGAGACGGGTGCCCAACGACGACGATATGCCTCGGTAACACAGCATCTGGAGGAGGGGGTCGACTAATATGATGGTGGCTCGTTTTTCAACGACCATCATTGCCTGTACCAACGACGCTAGTTAGCCGCACACACAGTACGAGGACGATGGCGCGTCGGGGAGAGGGCAAGGGGAGGACAGAGGGAAAAGTTTACTGTGTACATGGCTCGACGCCGCCATGTGCAACGGGAAATCCGGGGACGGATGACGGATGCCGTAATGGGCAAGGAATGGAGGGAGAGACCCCGGTCTCAGTTCGACCAGGTCCCCATCCCTTGGCTTGTTGTTTATCCTTTTGGGCTCCAAAGAATCCCGCCTTGGGCTCTTGGCAGGAGCGGCTGGCCCCTAGGGGTCCCCTAGAGATCCCCTAGGGATCCCCGACTTCGAATCGATGCATGGCTTGGAACCACGGCGATGGAGGCGGCCGAGGAGAAGGAGAGATGGGAATGTCTTTGACTTTGAGAGCGCGCGAGGGATGCACACGGAGAAGCAAAGGCTTGTTGCTCTGCCGAATCAAGAGCCGTGGATGTGGCTTTTGGACACTATCCATGTAATGCCCCATCATGGACAAGTTATTGGGGTGGCTGAATATTAGGCTGCTGGTCCCGGGAGGCTATTTGTTTGCTGCGGTCCGCCGATGCAAGGTCACAACGCCTCCTTTGCGACGGACAAGGGGTGCTTGTCCAGATGGAGAGGGCAGAGTTTTTCTTCCTTCCCTTGCTGGTCGAGCATCATGTTGCCGGCGACGTCTCAAAGCGCTCCTTGGCCCTCGCTTTCTTTTTCTTGCCGCTTGGCAGAGTCTTCTTCACCGGGGAGAGGCCCGGACCGCGGCCTCTTGTTGCCTGGTCCGAGACAAGACAGACAAGCCCCGGCGAGGCCGCTTTCTGCGAAGCGGCTGGACCACGGGGGCGGGAGCCGTGGCCGTGACCGTCGTTGAACTCTGTCGCCAGCAAGGCCGATTCGTTTCCTCGTCGTTGCGCAAGCGAGGGACCGCCGCGAGCAGGCTGAAGATGAGAGAGAGCAAGTACTGCATGTAGCCTCTTGCCATGACGGTCAGCTGATTACAAAGTACATGTACCGCAGGCACTGTACTTGGCGCGCACTGGAACGGTACTTTTGCCTCGCCAGAGCTGCACCTGTCCAGCCAGATATGCTTTGTTAGGCTTGTCTCGGAGCGCAGGCGACATGGTCATCAAACGCCATCAAATGCCATCATATCCCATTCCTCGCACCAGCTGGACAGCAATGATATCCCAACGTCTTCACCAGACAACAATTGGTACAAAAGCATGTAGCCATTGTTCTCTCGTCCGTCTCACCAAGGGTGGCTCGTCAACAACACTAAACAATCAGCTGAAGAAGTAAAGTAAATAAATAACACAAAAGTAAATAAAAAAACAGCATGTATGCAGCGGCCCGCTTCCGAGAGCACTTCGATCCAAATCGCTTCAGCCCGGCTCCAATCCAGGGGGGCGGATATCAACTCCGGCCTTGCTTAGTGCAGCCACTGTCTCATGCAGCACAGTTGGTGCCGAGAGCTGACCTCGATGAAAAGCAAGGCGTCCATCTCTAGGAGTTGAAGAGGTGTGTAAAGGGCAAAAAGGCATGTTGGCTCTTATACTTCCTACTTGCTCTCTGGTCCTAGACTTGGGCCCCTCCGTTCATCCCACCACTCAACCCGGAGCACACTGCTCCATTTTCATAACGGACATTGCTGTCTTCTCCAACACAATATCAACACGTCCACAAGCACGTTTATATCCAAGCGACTTCTCTCGACCTTTGTCGAAATATCTCGATGTTAATGTCCTAGTGGCCCAGTGAATAGTCTCTTGAGGTTTTGGAACAGGAAAAGCCCGCCAAGTTCCTCAAAGTTTCTCAACACTCGATTTCGCCCCAAAGCGTCTAGTTTTGCTGACGAGTGTAGATTAAGAAACATATCTACTCAGAACACTCTAACAATACAAACCTGACTTCTCACAATTCGGTGCTCCATATAGATTGTGAAAGGCTGGCCCGGAGTTTATTCAACAAGCAGGTGCCTAGGTGTTGTCTATCTAGAGCTAAGGAGGAAAAGAAGCTGAACTCGAGGCGTAGCCTCGAGTGCGAGCTTATATTGCCCTTCTCGGAATGTTCTCGCAGCTTCTGGGTCCGCGGGCCGGTGTTGCCACCGGAGCACGACCCACCGGACCCGGTACAACCGGGTTCACCAGCCGGGCACAGCCCGTGACATTACCCCTTGTCCTCCGACCAGGTCGGCGTCTGGGGTTCTTGCGTTCCTGCCAGCGTCTCGTACCTCTCCCTAGGGCCATCATTGGTCTTGATTGGCCCGTACTTGTCCTCGAATGCCTTCATCGCAATTGTTCCTTGCAACCACTCAACTGGCTCCCAAGTCGGCTCTGCGTAGCCCGTCCATCGCACTAGTGCTTGCCTGAATTCCCCTCGTCCCCGCTTCTTCCATCTCGCGCAGAGAATCTCGTCGACATCCCACAGATTCGTGCCGGACTCATCTTGTACCGGTGGTGGCTGTGCGTCATCTACCTTTGGCCAGGAGCCGGATCTTGATGCGCCCGCCGCAAAGGTCAACATGAAATCGCGGGTAAATTGAGCCACGAACATCGAGCTCAACAACGTGCGAACTAATTACCTTCGTGACTGTGTACTTGTGATGCAGCCAGTCGAGCTTCTTGCACGGTCGTGGCGATCTGTAGTTTGCCATCGAGAGCCACACCTTGTCACCAACTTCAAATCGCTCCGCAGGCTGTCGCTTTGCGTTGGCAGCCTCTTCTTGTTGTTGCTGTGAGGAGGCCATCACTGCTTGCATGTACTCATTGACCTCCTGCAGGCGACTGAGTAGGCTATCAGCTCTGCTTTCCTCTCTATGCCTCGGTGGCTCTTCCGATTCCTCGACGCTGATGGGATCGACGTGGTAACCATGCTCAGCGAAAAGGGGCTGATCTTGGTCGCTGCGGATTCACGATTGTTGAGTGCCAGCTGCGCGGCAGGGAGCAGTTCTCCCAGTCGTCCTGCACGTACGACACGTAGGCTCTCAGGTAGGCCTCGATCTCCTGGTTCATTCTCTCTGGCCTCCGTCCGTCTGAGGATGATAGGCCGTGCTCAATTTCTGCGTGACACCTGCAAGACGGCAGAACCTCTTCCAGAACCTACTTAGCCAGTTGCTCCCGCGGTCGCTGACGATGGACCGTGGCATTCCGTGAAATCGGTAATGACACTGGAGAAAACGGTTTGCACACTGCTCAGCTTCCATGTTGTCCATCACCTCGAGGGTCACAGCCTTTGTCAGTCTGTCCACAATCACCCACAGGTACCTTGCCTTGCTCGGTCCAGTAGGCGGCAGATCTGTGATGAAGTCCATGGACAAATGGCTTCGGGGTCGATCTGGAATCGGCAGAGGCTTGAGAAATCCCCTTTTCGACTGGCGCCAGATGTGTGCTCTGCCGCAGGTGTCGCAATTGGCTACGTACCGGCGAACCAGCTGGGACTGCCCAGGCCAGTAGAATCGCCGAGCCACAATAGCCAGCGTACCTTCCCTGCCGGGATGACCGGTCGCAACAGAGTCATGCGACTGCTGCACAATGCGGGTTCTCAACTGGTCTTTCTCAGCTTCCTCCTGGTTACCCTCCTCTCCGGATCCACCCGGCACCCAAATACGGTCTCTGAATGTCAGCCTTTGCCTGCGTCGATCGCACATTCTGAAATCTGGATCTTCAGGCCCAGCGAGGGCGGGAAGGCACGCTCGCGATCGCGGACTGCCTTATAGGCTGCCCGGAATATCGAGTCCTTCGCCACCGTTTCGTCCCAGAGTTGCTGCAGGTCCGCTACCTCGAAGACCTTCATCTTCGGCAGGGTGGATGCCTCTGAACAGTCAGAACTCATCGCGTTGATACATGCTCTTGTCGATGATGGAATGGCACTATCCGGTATCAACTGTATCATTCTTCCTTGTTCCCGCTCGTCGTCAATGCCCTGTGGCTTGTCTTGTTCACGGCGGACAACGCATCAGGCACGACAGCCTCGCTTCCCGGTCGATACTCGAGCTTGAAGTCGAACTGGGACAATTGGCTGCCCAACGGCTCTGCCGTTCCGTGAGCTTCTGGCGTGTCATGAAATACTCCAGGTTGCGGTGATCGGTAAGGATTGTAAATGGGCCGCAGCTCCTAAGTTCGGCGTTCCAGTTGTCGAGACATCTCATGATGGCAAGCATCTCCTTGTCGTGAATGGGATAGTTGTACTCCGCTGGCGAAAGTCGCTTCGAGAAGAAGGCGCATGCGTGTCGACGTCCATCTGGGCCTTCCTGCGACAGGACGCCTCCCAATGCGTAGCCTGAGCAATCCGTCTCCAAAAAGGTCGGGAGGCTCGGGTCCCACTGCTTGAGCACCGGTGACTCGCAAAATCGTCGCTTCAGCTCCTGAAACGCCTCGTTCTCCGCTCGTCCCCAATGAAAGGCAGTTCCTTTCTTAAGCAGGGCATCCAGAGACTGCGTGATCTTGGCATAGTCGGGGATGAAGATCCGGTAATAGTTGGCGAAGCCCAGAAAGCTTCTGACACCCTTCACCGTGGTCGGGGCCTCCCATTCGCGGATGGCGCGCTGCTTTTCGGGGTCGCAGGCGATTCCTTTCCTGCGTTGACGATGAACCCAAGGTATTTGACCTCTTGTACCGAAAACTCGCACTTCGCTGGGTCTAGGTGCAGCCCAGCGTCGGCGAGTGCTTGGAGAACTCGTCGCACCTTAGCCTCATGATCCGCCTTCGAACCGCTCGAGTAGATCAGTACATCATCCAGGTACGCTGTGACAAAGTCGTCCAGCCATTCGCGCAATACACTGTTCATGTATCGTTGGAATGATGCCGGGGCGCCGCTCAGGCCGAAAGGGCACACGAGCCACTGTAGAGCCCAAACCTCGTGCGAAATGCAGTCTTTCCTCTTGTCCCGGAGCCATGCGGATCTTATGGAAAGCGGCCACCACGTCCAACTTGGTGAACCACTTAGCCTTGGCCAGATTCTGCAGGGTCTCCGCGATGAGGGGCAGTGGGTATCGGTCGCGCTTGGTGATTGCATTCAGCGCTCGGTAGTCGCAACAAAATCGCAGCCCTCCATTCGGCTTCCGCACGAACAGCACCGGCGCGGCAGCCGCTGAGCTACTCGCTCGGATGAATCCTCTGTCCAGCAGGTCTTTCAGGGTCTTTCGCAAGACCAACAGCTCTTCTCGTGACATGTTGTAGAGTGGGCCCCACGGAAGGGGTGGCTCGTTGCCGTTCTTGTCAGGCTGCAGGTTGACTTCATGATCCACACCCGGTCGATGTGGCGGCAGCTTCATTGCCTCTCCTGGTGAGAATAGGTCGCGGAATTCTTTCAGCACTTCTGCCGGGACCTTCTCGCTCGGATCGACTGGCGGCTTCGGCTGAAGCGCCTCTCTATATCCGACAAACTGATTGCATGAATCGAGATCGCGTTGCACTTCTTGCGTCTCTTTGCGCGTCGACATTCCGCCGTGAATACGGCTGCCGACACGAGTCTTGCGCTTCGAATCGCGCGTATCTTGGCGGGCTCTTCCTGCCCAATGAGGCGTATCGTCACACCTGCCCTCCCATGGTACATTCGCTGCTTGGCAGCATCGTACACGACGTGATTTCTCTCCATCCAAGGCCGGCCGAGGAACATGTCCTGGCCCAGGCTTGGGATCACGTATGCAAAGACACGTTCGTCAAATCCAGCTGTCTCGACCACAACAGCCACGACCCTGGGGATATGACACTCTTCGCTGACTCTGAGAATCCCCCAATTTCTCGTGGTTTCGAGTCGACGAAGGGTATCCGCAGCTTCCGAACAAGGGCTTCGTCGATCACGGCATAGCAGTCACATCCACAGTCGACAAGGGCGCGTATTCGATAGCCTCGGTTTACCCGCGCGTTGACTAATACAGTCCGACTATTCATTCGTGGCTTGAACGCTTCCCAGTCCCGGATGTCTGCCTTTGCAGGCCCCGGCGCCCGCTTTCGCCCCGGGGCTAGTCTTTTCCCGCCGACTCGTCCTCACTGGATGCTGCGGTTGATTCCGAATCATCTGCGGCATCGGGCTTCTTCATGCGCGCAGCTTTAGGTCGCTGTTGCTTCCTTCGCCAGGAAAGACCACCTGGGCTGGGCAGTCCACGATAAGATGATCCGTCCGACCACAGCGATAGCAGCGGCGCTCATCCTTCGGCTTCTTATCGACATGTCGACGACCCTTCGACTCGTGGCCAATACGGTTGATGTCCGTCATCTTAACATCTCCGTCGGGGTCCTCCGGTTCCTCCTGGGTCGTTGCCTTGGTAGCTGTTGAGGCGTCCGCTCAGTCGACGTCGGCTGCCTACCGGGTTTCAGTCTCTCCAATCTGCCCGCAATTTCCTGAACTCTCGCAAGCCATCCCTGGTAGTCGTCGGTACGGCTGTGACCAAACTCTCTTGGAGGCGTGCATTTATTGCGTTCTCTAGAAATACGATCTTTGCACTGTCCGGCCAGTCTGCTCCCCCGGCTTCAGCTAATGCCTGTTCGAATCGGGGAAGGAAGGACGCGAGAGGTTGGTCTTCGCGCTGCCGCATAGTTCTCAGCGTGGCAGCAGCGCGGGATTGGATGTTGCTGTCCTGGTAGGTTCGGTCGAGGTATCGCATGAACTCTTGGGGTCGTAGCTACCCCAGGGCCTCCCGCGGCGTAAAGGTAGCGACCACTTGCTGTGGTCGCTCGTCCAAACATGAGTTGATGAGGTACCAAAGTTCGCGATTTCCACTGTAGTAGTGTGCATCAAGGTCCAGCTTGTCTCGCATCTGCCTGGCCCAGGCGGAGTAGCTCTTCCGTGAGCCGTCATACTTGGGTGGGTTGGGCAACGGTTTCCGCATTCCAGTACCGCAGGTTTTGGGAGGGCGTGCCCAAGCCAGGCGTGCTCTCGCCCAATCCTCGTGCCACTGGCGGCGATTGCAAGTCGGCGCTCTGCGGCTGCGCTCGCCCGAGTTGCTCCATCAGCAAGGAAAGTTGGTCCTGTAGAGGGCTGAGAGTCGCATTGACCGCTTCTTGAATGCGTTGGTCAATCCATTGCTGCTGGAGACTTGGGCTCACTCTGCTGGTCCATCCTGACGAGCAGTCTGCAGCTTGCGGTATTTAGAAGGAGCTCTAGATATGTGAAAGGCTGGCCCGGAGTTTATTCAACAAGCAGGTGCCTAGGTGTTGTCTATCTAGAGCTAAGGAGGAAAAGAAGCTGAACTCGAGGCGTAGCCTCGAGTGCGAGCTTATATTACCCTTCTCGGAATGTTCTCGCAGCTTCTGGGTCCGCGGAGCGGGGCCGGTGTTGCCACCGGAGCACGACCCACCGGACCCGGTACAACCGGGTCCACCAGCCGGGCACAGCCCGTGACATAGATGAATCGTGAGTGGGTGTCATTCTAAGCCATTGAGCGATGGCACTGGTAGCCTAAGCCGTCGCAACTTCCGATCCTTGGGCTGTCATCGTGAGCCATCTCTTGACGCGGAGCTGGCTGCGTGGCCACCGCCGACAAGAGAGCCATCTGTCCCTTACCAGTAAGAAGCGAACAACACAAAGCTGCGGGTCAATGTGCGAGTGAGGCCTTCATCAAAGACACTGGCTGTTTATACGAGTTTATGAGTGCTCCGATGGGTATACAGGTGCACATAGGTAGCTACCCTCGAATATCGCATGAGTGCAAGCAGAGAGAAATAAGATTGCCATTGCATGGCATCGCCAGTTGGATTCCTTGTCTCGTCAGGCATGGGATCACGGGCCCATTGGTGAAATGCTTCGGTGATATATGCCCTGAGAAGGTAAGCTTTGTAGTGATTTACGTGGCGAAATCCATTGAGCACACCATAACTTAACAATGATTCACATTTCGGTAACATCATGACAGAAGGGCGCGAGCGTGACACGTCTCGACAGATTATTATAGAGGTCGCGCGTTAAAAGAGCATTATAGTCATTAGATCCTCGGCTCTCCCGTCTCAGCATTGATTTCTCACTGAGCAACCATCGTCCGATGTCAACTTGGTTCGAATCCAACCATACCGACTCCGGCCGTTGCTTTCCGTCTTTTCAGTGTCGGACCACTCGGAGCCAGGTCTATGTTCCGAAGAAGAAGTAGTCAAGAGCACCGCGGGAAGCCGACGACGACAAGCCGATGTCAGAGCAGAGTGACGACTTCACCTATGGCCCCAGTGTACCTGGTACGTGTAGGACAGTGTCGACAATGAGTATTACCAGCTGGTCGGGGGGCTTGTCAAGGACATGAAGCGGAACAGGAAAGTACCGGGGACGGATGATGCCTTTGGGCCCGGTGGAAGCGCCGAGATTCATCACAAGGACGCCGGAGAGTGCGACACCAAGTTGAGGGCGCCCGGACGAGACGCCATAAGGACGCTGGCCGCGATTGAGCGAGACGGCTCAAGTCTGACAAGAAGCCTGCAAGCTCTGGGGGGGCAAGTAAGTCGGCGAGATGGTTTCGGGGCTGAGGAGCCCGAGGCCAAGGCGGTTGATCTCGAAAGCGCGAGGATGGCAGGGGCTTGCGCCCAATGAAGAGGACGGCTGCCGATAGACTTGTATCGTGCTTGGCCGACTAGTAGATACTGTACATGTCGATTGTCGACATGTCTCGAGGCTCGCCCCGGCAAAACGGACCCGGCCTACAGCATGTGGAGAGACGGCGCATGCCGAGTACAAGGCGGCAAAGTATTCGCCATGTAGGTGGATGAAAGAGCATTGGACACTCTCCCCGCGCGCACGGGCCAAGAAGCTGCAATTTGATGGAGACCTGAGGGCGTGTGTCTTGACAGGATACTCTTTCCTCCTTTTCCCTGGTCCTCGACTTCAGCCTGAGATGCTCAGCTTCAGCCTCTGGGCTTGCCCCTTTCTCCCATCAGACGAATTAAGCTACTGGGCTATCGATCTTTGCCGTCTCCGTACTTGCTCCATGGTCCACGAGGGGCAGAGCAGGAAAATAGTGCTAAGAAAGGGGTCCCTCGGGAGCCTATCAGCCGCCGCCGGTGACAGCAGCAGCAGCAGCGTTTTTTTATCTCCCTGTTTCGCGATAATCTCCGGCTGCGGGACGGACACGAACCGTTGGGCAGCAATCCATCATTTCAGTCTGAGAGAATGAAAGACTGCTCTCCCTTCCCCTTTGAATCGAGTCGGCTGCTTCGGACGAGGATTATTAGCACCTTGCCCACACACACACACACACACACACACACAGGCGTACACACACGCACACACAAACACGCACGCAGGGCAAGGTCGTAATTAGCAGCCGCAGCAGCAGAGGCTCTCTCCAAAGTCCGTCCACCGCTCGCCGGCTGGGGTTCCAGTTGGCCCGTCCCCGTCCAGACCCCCTGCCGGTGCCGCCGTCTAGGTACCTGCCTACCGTCCCATCATTTTTCTGTGTGGGGGGCGGGAGAAGTGACTGACTGGTTGGCTGTCTGTAGTCGCACAGGAGCCGTCATCTATCTCTTCCATTCCACTGCGTTATCGTCCGTGTCTCGGAGCCCAGGCCAGGCATTTCATCCAAGATTCGTCGTCGGCGAGGAAGACAGGGGCGACACGAGGCCTTGGCAATACTTCAACTCGAGGCGCTCAGACACAGGGCACGCCTCGGTTCCTGCTCATGTTGGATGCCACGCCAGAAGGTCGAGTCAAGCCTGGTCGACGCCTCGACGACTGGAACCCCCAAGGATGATGATATATCCCATCTGCGCCGCCGCCGCCGCCGCCGCCTATAACGCCGTGGTGGTGGCCCAAGGGAAAGAGAACGAGAGACGGCCAATGGCGAGCCCGGCCAGGACCAAATTGATGTGACGCAAGAAAAGCAGCAGACACTTGGCCTTGGTCATTATCCGCGGCGGTCGAGGGGAGAAACATGCCATCAGTCAGGCAAACTTGCTATACTGCACATAGTCGATAGTCGATATCCGTTCTGTCTTGCCTCATCGAGGCCACCAGGCCGTGCGTATGTATGCAGGCATTTCTATGTACACACAGTAAGTAGGCGGTAAGGTGGTAATTACGGCGGTGCTATAATTAGTCAATTACCATATAAACACATACAGTAATAAATAATCTACGTCGGTAGTCTGTCGTACGAGCCCACGCCTTCGGCGACGCATGACCAAGCAAGGTCGCGTCGAAGCTTTTTCTTGCCGGCTGCGACTGCTGCGAGGAACAGACACCGGACCTGCGTCTGGGCCGCATACGAGGCCGCCTTGTGCCAGTTGTCTGTCCCATGGGATGCAAAACAACGTGATTCCCCCCAAACGACGAGCAACGACACGACATGCTAACGTGCGTCCATGCAACAACCCCAGTTACTTGCCTAATCGGGCTCAAGCATGCGTTCGAGGAGATACACACATGTTAGCTTATAGCCTCCTCGTTGCCGCTATAGGCAGGTTGCCTGTTGCCCTTCTCCGTCTGCCAGCCGCGCCAAATGCTCCGCTCATCTTTTCGACATGTCTGTCTCTGCTTTCTGTCCCTTATACGCATTGGATACATGGTATTCTAATATTATTGAGCCAACGTACCAAAGGCGAGATATCAATCCCTTTGTTTCACCCATCAGCCCAGCTCGTCCGCCTCGCCTCATGCTGTATCACACAATGGCCAAAAGCAGCCAGCCCCCGACACCTCGTGTCGTCGAGTCCGCACGCGCTCTCTCTTGATACATACTTACATATAACTTATGTACGGCGTACACAACCCATCATCCAGACACTGGAACCGTGCCGCCTCAACTTTGAGCTCCCTCCCTCCTCCCCTCTTCGCCATCGTCGCAATTCCTACCCACCCGGAGGCGCGCGCAAGAGCCGGAATCTCGTCAATTGGACGAGTCCATACCGTCCTCTTCCCGCCCCGGCGGCAACAGGAGCTCCCTGAAAGGCCCATGGCCAGCCAACACACCCACCGAGAGAAGGAGGGAACGTCGATCCAGGATGCGGTAACCGCCAGCCAGCACAATCGTCGAATCGTCTCATCTCCAACCCAAGACCCGTCCGCATAAGCGCCCTGCATGCGAGACAAAGCCCGCCTGACCTCTGCATGCCTGGCACATCCTACACATCCTACACATCCTACACATCCTACCCATGTTCGTGAGCAGATGGGTGAGTGTGCACGGCTCGCTCACCTACGGTACATGCACGCACACGTATGTGCTGTCTACACTGTCCCGTCGTTGCTGAGCCCACGTTTCCTCTCTTCTTCTCGTGAGGCCGCAGATCGTCCAATCCTCGGCTATGCACAACAACGTATCGTAGATGGTGGCGCCCCCGCATATGCCTGCTTCGCTTATTCCCATGGCTATCGCCTCTAAAGTGCATGCTGCTTCTCGGCCGTCCCGCATTCTCCTCATCCCGCTTGCCCCCATCCTTGCTACTCCGCTCGCGCGTAGCCCATCTTGCCAGGCCTCTATTACCCTGGTCCCGGGCCCGCCTCTTTTATGACGGCATCTCTGCCGTCCATCGTCAATTATCGTAATGCCATTCCTCAGCTCTTTTCCCCTTCCCGGTCTCCCGCCTTTACCATCGGCGACATGCTGCTGCCGTCAGCCCTGCAAACTTGCCGAATTCGACCGCAGCCTTCCCGCACCAGTTTGACCGGGACGCCGTTCCGTCAGGGTGAGATCGACATCGGTGACAGGGTTTGTCGGGCACGGCCAACCGTCGGGCTTCCATGCGCACCCAGCACTGGGTGCACGAGGCGCCGCAAATGGAGCGTGAATCGAGATGCCGCTTGCGCTCGCCCAATAGCCCGACGAGGCCCCCCACCCTGTATACCCTGTATAGCCCGTTGCCCATCATCGCTTGACAATGGTCACTACTGCTGATTAGCGCCGCCGCGTCCAAAGGGGGACTCAACGAGCTGAACAAGGGGGCAGAGCGGTCTGTCTGGACGGCGCGCGCGCGACAAACGTCTAATGCACTACGCCGCTTCCGTGACGCACGAGGCTCTCGGTTCATGCTTTCCCGGCGCTTCCAATTGCGCGGCCTTCACGTGTGGGGGCAGCAAAAGGCACTCACCGACATCCTCATCCTCCAGCTCATGAGCCAACCCGACCCTTTGCGGTTGATGCTTGACCGACTTGCCGTAGACAATGGCTGTCTTGAACTGCTCCACAATACTGCGATGGATCGCGTTGCACTGCGCAGCAAAGCCAAGGGTCAGCCACAAGACACACCGCCACGAGTGTTGCACTCGTCTTACAAAATCTTCCATGGTGCACTTGGAGGCACGAAGCACGACGGGGGCCGAATAGTCTGGTTGTTTGCCTTTGGGCTTGGTGTAGACGCGTTTCAAGCTGAGCTTCTCCCACATGGACTCCATGAGCTCATCAACGTTCCAGCCGTGCTCGGAGCTGATGGGAACTGCGTTGGGGATCCGATAGAGGAGATCGAGCTCTTCGATACTGATTGAGTCAATCTTGTTGAGACAGTACACAACGGGTATATAACTGGTTTCGGCATGTCAGTCACGCGTCCTGCGTCCTGGGCCGCGGGCATCGTCGGGTTGGCGCCTCACCTGCGGCTCTTGGCTTCGAGCACGTCAATCAGGTCATCGACTGTCGCGTCGCAGCGAATGGTGATGTCTGCTGAATTGATGCGGTACTCGCTCATGACGGCCTTGATCTCATCCTGGTCGATGTGCGAGAGGGGAACGGTACTCGTAATGTTGAGCCCGCCCTTGTCCTTCTTCTTGAATGTGATGTTGGGCGGTTCCTTATTGATTCTGATGCCGAAGCCCTCCAGCTCCGCTTCGATGACGCGTTTGTCTGTCAGCGGCTTATTCACGTCAAGAACTATGAAGATGAGATGACACGTCTTGGCGACCGCAATGACCTGACGACCTCGTCCTCGGCCGTCTTTGGCACCCTCGATGATCCCAGGCAGGTCGATCATCTGCAAGGGGGCACCTGTCGATATGGAACCGTCAGCGGAGAGGTGGCTGCCATAGCGCCCGGTCCTTGGTGCGAGACACTCACCATTGTAAATGACTTGCCCCGGCACACTCGTCAAAGTCGTAAACTCGTACGCCGCCGCTTCGGAATGCTGGCCCGTCAACCTACTCATCAACGTACTCTTGCCCACTGACGGGAAACCGATGAAGCCAACACTAGCAACGCCAGTCCTCGCAACATCGAATCCCGAGCCGCCACCGCCGCCGCTGCCGCTACTCGGGGTCAGCAGCTCTCGCTTCAGCTTGGCCAGCTTGGCCTTGAGCTGACCCAGGTGGAAGGACGTGGCCTTGTTCTTTTGCGTCCGGGCCATCTGTGTGCCGCCGGAGACGGGGCGCGTTAGGAAAGGAATAATCGGGCTGACGAGCTTGTTCGTGGTTTCTCACCTCGGACTCGATCTCCTTGATCTGTATGCGGTTTGCAACGGTCAGTATCGTGCAGACGGACTCTTGGGGTTGGGGAGCATGCCTTTTCCACCGTGGTCGACATGATGGCAAGCCGCTACCGAGTGTTATGCTCTGGTGTGTGTTTCGTTTTTCCCTCGCGGCTCCGCGATGCCCTTCCAGTCGCTGCGCCTGGTCCTGCTCGTGAGAGAGATCAAGGTGCCGCCGCTGTGGTAGTTGAGCTGGTGGGGTAAATAATTTGATCGGGGGCTCGGCAGCAGCCAGTGATGTAAGCCTCCAGCGCGAACGCTAACAGTTGCTTACTAAGCCCATCTGCCACTCGTCGTGCCTCTTCTGATCGGCATTTGAGGCAAGACCTCACACATCATGAAGCATCAAAGTTGGGCACATCACAAGAATCGATCACACAAATTCATCGGAAACATCGCTTCATGTGGCGTCTCTCTGTCCCGTTCGGGCTCGGCAACGGCCGACAGGTATCTCGACAAACTCAAGACATCAAAACGCCCAGCTCATGCAATCGCCTTGCCACTGCAAAGCAGACATCTCAACACAGTAGGAAAGATGCCGCCGCAACCCGGGAATCATCGGGCTATCCCAGCCCCCAGTCCTTATGCATCGCAGTATGAACATGCTCCACGGCCCGAGTCCAACGTCAAGGCTGGCCGTCCGCTCTGATTGCTAGCAACGCTTGGCACACAAAAAGTCTTGGAGCACAAAATATCAACATTATAATGACAAAGGACCAACGAGTCCAGTCGCCTCGTCGCAACTCAGTTTCGGACTTCCGTGCTTAGGAGCCGTTGACGCCGTTCGAAGTCACCCCATTCGTGGCTGTGGGGCCGTTTGTCGATTCGTGTGTCGGGTGCCCGTTTGCGCCGTTCACCACGGGCTTGGCCGGAGTCGTCGTCTGACTGCTGGGCGACGAGTGGACTCCGTTCACCACGGGAGGGGTGTGAGGCCCCTTGATTAGGTGATCCAGGCCCTGGTCTAGGCAGATACGCTCATAGTCTGGGTCGTCGGGAAACACCTGCACCAGGCCTCGTCGTGGAACGCGGGCTTCTGGAAACGGCGTTTTGCTGGTCTGGTGGCGGGCCGGGACATCCTCTCCAACCATTTCTCCGTTGACGTAGTACTTGTTGCGAGGCGCGAAGCCATAAAACCGCTCGGCGCCGGGATCTTGCTTCCACTTCTGCGCGCTCTTCCATCCAATGGCCTGCTCTTCACTTTCCAAAAGCTCTCGATATTCTACGGCGAGCTTGACGTTTCGTAGATGCGGTATGTGCGGCACCGTGTACAGGAGATCGGACACCTAGGGGCGTCGTTGTCAGCGTACCAGACCGACCAGTCGGTATTCCTGCCGGGGTCGATGCATACCTTCACAAAGAACATGTCCATGGCGAGGAATCTCTCCCACGCTGCATTTTTAAGCCGCTCCTTTGTATCGAAGTTCATGGCGGATGGGTCTTCGTCGCCATAGTAGCCTGGAAGTTGCCGTCCAAGATCCCAAAGCTTGTCCGAGATGAGAGCGTAGCGGGTCCACTCGGTTCTCCAGATCGTGAGCTTCGCAAGAGATGAGACGGGTGCTCGCTCCCATGCTGTGTCTGTAAAAGATGACGTTAGCCTCAACGCCTGCAAAGGTTGGGGGTTCGCGAGCGCCTTACATCTGGAAAGATCGAGGTCCTTCTCGCCTAAAAGCAATGCCACGTGCGTGTTGAGAACCCACAGCTCGCGGCCTGCGGGAGTGCCGTTTGCTTCCTGGCGGATCGTGTCGTATCGCGCGCCCAGCATGCGTTTGAATTGCTCAGCAACAACAGTCGTTTTGGGGTTTGCACACATGTCGAGCCATCGCAGCAGAGGGGGCAGTTTGTCGAGTCGGATGCGCTCCTGCTCCTCACGGATGCGCCTCTGTTCTGCTTCCCGCGCTGCTCGTTTTCTCTCGACTTCCTCGCGATGGGCACGCTCCCGGCGCTCTCGTTCTTTGCGCTCCTCCTCTTCGCGTAGTCGACGGGCTTCTTCGGCAGCCTCGCGTTCGACTTGTTCCTTGCGCAATCGCTCTTCCTCCTCGCGCCGCTTGCGTTCTTCCTCTTCCTTCATTCTCCTCTCCTCCTCCCGCCGCTTCTTCTCTTCTTCTTGTAATCGGGCAGCCTCCTCGGCCTCACGTCGTTCGCGCTCTGCCTGCTCCTGGCGTTTCCGAGCTTCCTCTTCTTCCTGTTTCTTCCTTTCCTCCTCGGCTTTGCGTGTTCTCTCCTCTTCTTCACGCTTCCGAGCCTCTTCTTCACGCTTTCGAGCCTCTTCTTCACACTTTCGAGCCTCTTCTTCCTCGAGTTTCCTCTTCTTCTCCTCGGCTTCGAGTCGCTTCCGCTCTTCTTCCTTCTTCGCTTCCTGTTCCGCCAGCTCCCTCTTCTTCGCCAGCTCGTCTTCGTCGCTCTCAATCCGGGAAGTGTTTGCTTTGTCGTTGGCCTCCGGTCGGTCTATGTCCAGCATGGGCACGTCGACATCCTCGGACTTAACGTGGATCGACTTCTCGACCCCGATGTTATTTATTCGCCCAGACCCATAGTGTGAAGGGCCTCGCTGATCATGACCGTCCTTTGAACCATCATCACGCTCCTTTCTACTCCCCGTCACGGACGGTTTCGCTGAGATGTCACGAGACGATACTGTCTTGCGGGGTCGCCCATCAACGGAGACGGGACGGTTCGGCCGCCTTTCTGCCTGGTTCTCACCGTCCAGTCGCCGTCGCTTCACTGCTCCGTCGACATGGTCCTTGTCGCCGTCGCTAGGCCGATCGGGCGTCACGCTGGACCGGTGTCTCTTCGTCGCCCCTTCCCCGGGGGAATGGTCCCTCGATTCATCGCGCTTCAAGGCCTTGGTTCTGTTGTGGTACTTTTCCGATAGCTTGGACTTGTCCGTGCCCTCGTCAGTCCTCGAATCGCGGGGGCTTGCAGGCTCCTTGATTGCGCGTTTTTGCCTGTCCCGCTCTCTGCTCAGTTCCCCCTTGGATACCAGCTTCCTCCTAGGCTTAGCGGTCTCCCCTTCAGAGGACATGCCTGTGACGTCTGACTCGGTGCGCTTGGCCTTCTGAGGCTTGTGAGGAACTGCAGGCGAAACCTCGCGGTCCGAGACGTGAGAGGCATCTTTCTTGGCCCGTCCGGTGGCTCGCTTGTGTGAATCGTCTTCGCCTCGGTTCACGAGTGAATCAATTCGCTTCTTTTCGCGGGGACTGCTGATCTTGGGCACAGTGCCCTTCTTCCTGGGTTCGCCTTCCCGTGACGGGCTCGAGTGATTGCGCTTGTGAATCCTGGACAGTTCCTTGGAATCGTCGCGTCGCGCAAGTTTGTCTTCTCTGTCCCTTTCGCGCTCCCGTCGTCCTCCCGGGGATTTGGTCGTGAGAGCCTCCTTGTGGGAGCGTTTGTATTCATCGTAGGCGTTCTTCAGCATCTGTTCTTCTTCTTTCCAGTTCGTACCCTGGCGACGTCTGGCAATCTCGTAGTAGGTTTCTCCCTTGAATCTCCGGGTGGGGTCGAAGCCCTGCTGCTCCAAGAGTAGCTCGATGACCTTGATGTTCTCTTGGCCTATGGCAGCGAGTACAGGCGTTGCAAACTCGGATGGCAAGGATGGGGCCGGGCCGGGGTCCGCGTTGGCGCCTCCCAGGCCCAACAGTAACTGAATCACGAGGTCGTGCCCACCTCGGGCCGCGGCGACCATGGATTCCGGGTCATCGTACCCCTCTTTGACCTGCAGGATGCGCGCCACGGTTTCCTCGTCGCCTCGACCGGCAGCCTGACGCAGGGTCTTATCGTCGAGAGGCATGTACAGCAGATCGTTCCTCGTCTTGGTCGAGCGGACAGTCCCGCTCCTCCGCCCCGTCGAAGCCGACGCCAGGGCTGCTGGTGAACGACGAGGGCTGTCCGGGGCGTGCGAGTCATGGTAGTCGTGGTGAGAGGTGCGGTCTTCCGAGGTCCGTCGGCGTTCCCCCGCGCGTTTTCGGGCGGCCATGAGCGCGGCGCGAATGTCGTCGGCGTTGTCTGTATCCTCGCTAACGCGGTCGAGGGGCTCCTCGCCATTGACATTGGCTTTGCGGGGGTTGACCCCAGCATCCAAGAGAAGCTTGACGACCCCGAGGTGGCCGTTGTCGACGGCGTCGAGCAGTGGAGTGTCCTTGTCGTAATTGACACAGTCCAGATTGCACCCAGCCTCGATCAAGAGCTTGACGATGTCCTCGCAACCATTAATTGCCGCAATTTGCAGAGGTGTGTTGCCTGCGTAGTCGGCCACGTTCAGGTCCTCGGGTCGCTCCCCCAGCCGCTGCTTGGCAGTCTCGTATTCACCCCGGGCACATGCACGTGCCAGAAGAGTCTGTCCGTGAGCGTCGAGATGTTTCTTGTGTGGAGCCATCTTGGCCGGGGATATGTTGGAGTCCGCCGTCACTGGGGTCGCGAGGCTACGCAGCTTGGAGCTGCGCGGGTGGGGGCTCCCGCCGGCGGACGAGTCGTCGGAGTGGTAATCGGTGGACTGCAGGGGCGGCGGCAGACGCTTCTTCTTGAAGTGGAGACCGTTGGAGGACTGGGAAGGGAGCTGCGTGGAAATGCTCCGCCGATGCTGTCGTGGCTGGGGGGAGATGGAGCGCGCTCGGTAGTCATGAGGCTTGACAGGCGTCGACCTGGTGTCATTGGGCGGTCGTGGGCCGTCCAGCTGCACACTCGTGGTGCGTTGGCGCCGAGCCTTGCGGCAGTCCACTTCGTCGTCGGACTCGACTTTGGGGGCCTTTCGTTTGTGCGGCAGTAAGCGCTCGCCCGACTTGAGCTTGTCACGCAACAGCGCCTTTGAAGAGGATAATTTATGGTGGCTATGCTGCTCCGAGTCGGACGGTGACGAGAGGCCGGCGTCGGAGCGACGTCTGTGGTGATGTTGGGAAAGCTGATGAGGATGAGGATGATTTTGCTGCTGCTGTTGCTGCTGTTGTTGCTGCTGCTGCGATTGGTTTGGGGTTGGGGAATCAGGTGCTGAGCTCAAGCCGCTGGAACCGCCCTCTTTGTTGCGAGGGCGACGGTCCTTATCAAAGGATCCGGAGGCCGCGACGCGCTTCTTTGCTGCACCGTCACCCAGGTGGTTGCCAGGTGCACCTGCATGATCAGGCGCGCCTTTTTCATCGGTCCCGTCAGGCCTGGGCTTAAGCTTAGGCTTACCTGCCTCGCCATCGCTTTCGCTCTTGTCCTCCTGTCTGACCTTTCGAGCCTTGGAAGGAGAATGGCCATCTTTGCCCGGCAGCACGATGGTCTCGGCGTCGGAGTCGCGATCTCCGGGCACGTCGCCGCCGGGGCGGGCTGTCAAAAATGCATCAGCGGCGGCGGTGGCATCATTCGCCTTGGGCTTCTGGTCCCTAGGGGGGGGCGATGCCCTGAGGCTCGTCGGCGACTTGGGCCTGCGCTCAAGCTCGCAGCCCGGCTGCCGTAGAGGCGAAGGAGCGTCAGCAGGCCTCGTCTGGTCCGACTCGGCAGCATTCTGCGCATCCATGACATTTATCGGAGGGAGAGACCGGCGACTGCCACCATCCTGGAGGTGAGAAGCGAGACGGGCGCGCCGGGGATACGGAGGGGACGAAGTCGGGCGGTTGATTTGGCTGGTCGCGAGGTTGGAGCCGGCGACCCGACCAGACTCTGGCAGCGAGCAGCCCCTATGGAGAAATCGCCACAACGGAAACCCCTCCCGCAGGAGAAACGGAGCTGGAGCTTGGCGGGTTGGGAGGAGGCGAAATTGAGTGAAGTATCAGGGCGGTAGCTCTGTACGCGATAAATGAGGGGGCGATTCGAGGCGATTCACGGGAGTGTCGATTTACGTAGGTGGACAAGGTGAGAGGTGTTGGATGAGATGAGAGTGTCAGTCAAAAAGTCAAAGTCACGGCCCAGATTTCAGCGCCAGGTAGCTCGGTTAGAGAGCACTAGGCGCATTTGCTGGGGGGTGCTAGCAGGGCGGGCAGGTCAGGTCAGGTAAGCAAAGCGGGCAGGCGAAAGGCGGAGCGCTGCAAGAAGGAGGGAGCGAGAAAACGAGCCTGCCTTGGCCCTCTCAAGCGACTGAAAACGGGACCCCGAAGATATGCAGAGACAAAAGTCTGATCGCCACCGGCTGATTGGCCCATGCAGGGGGCGAGTACGGCGGGCCACAAGATTCTCGAGGTGCAGTTTTGGGCCGAAACACCGACCAGCCATCACGCGAACCGATTCTTTTTCCCCTCCCGGCCCCCCACACCTCTCTCTCGCGCGGAGCGTGTGCCGCGGCTACATTGCTTCGCCGGGGTTTGCTCTGGTTTCACTTCCCTCGACCTACGGTGGCCTGTCGTTGCAGCATCTTGGAAGAGGAAGAGTGTGCCGGTCCCTGGCTGGCGGGGACTAGTACCTCAGTACATGCATTAGCGTACGGCACAGTACAGAAGCGCCTGCCTCGGGTACCTGCTCAGGCCAGGCCAGACAGAAAGTACGAGGCATCTTGGCAGATACAGTGCAGACGAGGGGCCGCCTGTGCAATACGCACAGTAGATATGCACCTTGCCGACTGAACCAGGAAGTGAGGCCTGGGGTACTTAAGGTAGGCAGCATGGCAGGTATCTTGGCTGGCAGACACCCCACACAGTACAAGCAGCCTCTGCCTCACCTTAGGTAAGCTCACTAGGACACAGGTTTCCTAAGCTCCGCGATCGCTCCCCACACCACATATGTACCTCGCGCTGATGTAATGCCGTACAAGCAAGTTTGCTCAGTCAGGTGTCCAGTAGGAGTCATCGACGCCTTCCGCTACCGGCCACGGACGACAAATAGCACCAGGTGCCTGTTAGTGTGCGCGTTCTCGTGCGCCGCCCGAGTACCATGTAGGGCGAGCCAACCCGCCTGCTTGCCCTCCCGATGTTGGTCTCCATGTTGTACCTCGGGGAAGGTGCTGGTGGTACGGAAATCCATACCCCGGTAATTCGACATTGCAATGTACCTAGGTGTACATGCAGTATGCACGTATCGCGAATGATCCGTGCGCGCTCCCAGGTCAGCCGCAGCCCACAATGGAAAGACAACGCATGGCCAAGGGAGAGCGGGCGGAGAGCGGGTGAGGTAGCCTCTATATGTACATATTGTACCAAACCCCCGCCTTTCTTGTCTCCTCTGGCTCTTTGTTCGACGACGCGCCATTTTTGAGGCCCTGGCTGGCTTGGCGCGTCGATATGTCAAGTCAACAATAGCCTTCAGATCCCGCGTGCCTTCCTCCGCTGTCCCCGTCATCGTCGGCCGGCAAGAGCCCACTGGCGTTTCCGTCTGTTACACCGACGTCAGCCACGCTATGAGCGGTCCGTTGCGGCCCTCGAGCATGCTCATCCGTCCTCGTCTCACGCCTCTCTCCGCGTCAAGTCAACAGGGACGGCAGCCTACATACACGCACATGCGCTCCCTCGCCCGACTCGACTCCCGCCCAAGCAGATCAGCAGCCCGCTGCGCCACCCGATAAAGCTCCCCACCAATTTCCCTAGCTCCGTTACAACTGCCGTGGCCACGCATCATGGACGCCTCCCTCCCCTCGTCGCTCGAGGCCGCCAGGGTCCAGGGCCTCCCCTTGGCAGCATACTACATTCCCGATTTCATCACCCGAGACGAGCAAGACTGGATCCTTGGAAAGGTGCGCTATTCTCACCGCACCCGATGCTACAGGAGCCTCTCCGATAATTGACTATGGCCTGATCCTCGTCCTCCTTGAAATAGATTGCTGCAGCACCCAGGCCCAACTGGAAGCAACTCACCCATCGCAGACTCCAGACGTGGCCCTCGGGCCTTGTCCAGGACAAGCTGCTCCATGCACCGCTGCCCCCGTGGCTGGAGGACCCCGTCGTCACCCGGCTACTCTCTCTCCCAGTGTCGGAAGGCAACTTGCAACACATCTTTGCACAAAGCCCGCACGCGCGCCCGAACCACGTCCTCGTCAACGAATATCCCCCAGGCGTTGGCATAATGCCTCACAAGTTAAGTACTTGGCTCTTATAGTCGGGATGTCGCCTTCAGACTGCTCATCCAACCTAGGACGGCGCCGCGTATTGGCCAGTCGTGTGCACTGTCAGTCTAGGGTCCAGCCTTTGCCTGAACCTGCACCGCAGCAAGGATGGCGGTGCTCTTAACCCCACTCCAACCTGGCGAATCCTCCAAGAACCCCGTAGTCTGCTCATCACCACCGAAAGCCTCTACACGGATCATTTCCACGGCATCTCCGACATCGATGAGGATGTCGACCTGTCTGCAGAGGGAGGGGTGGTGAACTGGTCATTACTTGGCAACCCGCAAGAGTACGCCAGTGGTCGTAATATGCGCGAGACCCGCACCAGCTTGACATACCGAGATGTCCTCAGCGTATCCATGGTGGGGAGGAAACTGGGCCTCTTTGAGAAGCGGTGAAGCCAGACCGGTGATGGCCCCGACCGAGCCTAGAAGACGAAGGGAATCATCTTCCACTTGCCAGCAACTCGCTCCGTACCGAACTTGTCGACGTACCACTGCTTGGTGCCATGCGCCGTGACGCCAAGGTTGACTGCTACAAAGGTCAAGCCGCACAGCAGAGAAGCATTGAAAAGGCTACCAGCCGGTGCCGCCATCAAGGCAATGGCGAGGTAGATGAAACACTCGCAAGTGTAGTGAGGGCAGACGAGATGGCTGAACAAACCCTCGCTTGGGAGTGTGTATTTCTTGAGACTGGCGAGGTACCTGTGGCACTCGTATTGCTTGAACCAAGCCGTAAAGAAGAGGGCCAGAGTCAAGGGCACCCGCGTCGTCAGCAGGACGGGGGGGTCACGCGACTTCCACGACGCGATGATGGGGCCTGGACGAGTGTCAGTCGTGGAGCAAACGACAGCGAAGCGGCCAACGCACCGGAGCCATGGATCCAGACTGCCGTGTTCATGACGGTGTAAAAGGCCAGACCCAGGATCCAGTGGGCAGGCAGCATTGGTGTTCGTCCCGGCTTGACGACCCGGAAGCACTCGTACAGTCTCCTGGCACCCTGCAAGGCGAGCATCGACCAGGCCAGGAAGACGCGTCCCATGTGGGTCGAAGGAGCGTCCGAACCAGCCTCGGCCTGGGTCTGGGCCCGGGCCAGGGTTTCCATGGCGGACCCTCTGAACAGGTACTGCCACGCCCAAAAGACGGTCCAGGAGAGGGAAACGATGTAATAGTGCCAGAACCACGAGTGAGGCACCTGTCCGTAGCGACGGATGAGGTCGGCCAGCGAAGCAATCAAGTCTCGGCTTTGGACGGACTGCTTCTTGTCGTCTGGTTTGCGATGGGCAGCGGCGTTGCTGTTACTACTGCTGTGCCCGTTGCTACTCCTGCTCTCGTCGCTGTCGTCGTCGGGTCGCCTGGCCCCATACTCGGTCAGCGCGGCGCGGAGGTGGCGCGGGAGGATCTGCACCGCGAGAACGGCGGCGGCGGTCGCGAGGAAGAAGGTCTGGCAGCATAGCGCGGGAGGCACGGCGGCGAGGAGCTGGTCGAGCATGTTGGTGCCCGGCCTTTTCGCCCTCTCTTCCTGGGTGGGTGTGAGAGAGGAAGGTGTTGAAGCAGCGGACTGACGGCGACGACGATGATGAGAGAAGAGACCGAAAAGCAACAACCATAGAATCACGAAAGCTGCTCGACGAGAGCAGATGTCGCCGCCTCTTTATGCAACGCCCCGTCCTTGATGATCCAAGCCCCGGTTTAATCAGACGTCGAGTATTATTCAATATCTGAGGCGACGTGGCGCCTGGATGCAACTGGGACACACACCAGCCTTGCCTTGGCTACCCTGCACCTCGCCTTTTCGTGGCGTCTGCCACGTCACTTCACGCTGCTCGCAACACCTTGCATCACGAAGAAATAATAGGTCAATTCCACATCTGTCTCAGAAAAGCGAATAAAAGAATGACAATTCCTTCAACGGTCAACCCGGCAAGCCCTGTTGTGCTCTCCACAGGGCAGTCCAGCTTCACCGCCTTCTTGTTCCGCACCACCAAGCAAAAACAAACGTCTATATATCAAGGCATTCGCCAGGCCAGTCATCCATCCCCTTGATTCGCACCGCCTAGTAATTGCGACACCAGGTCTTGCACTGGTCGCCGGGATTGACCCTGCTGTTCACGGCGAGACAGTCGTTGTACTGGGCGCGGCAGCGCTGCTCGGCCTTGTCGGGCGTGTTGCCGCCCCAACCCCAGCAGTTGACCGAGTCGGAGCCGTGCCTGGCCCACGAGTAGTGGTCCTCAGTCGCGGCACAGTAGCCGTCGTTGCTGCTGCTGTTCGCATCGGCCGCCTCGGACTCGACGGCCCATGTGCCCGACCACGGCTGCGCGCGGCGCGCAAACTCGGCGTCCGTCTCGCCCTCGCGGCGCTTGTGGAAGCCCCCCTTCCAACCCAGCTGGCGGCAGCTGTCGACGTAGGTGTCGCGGCAGTGCTGGTACTGCTCCCTGCACGAGTCGACGCACACATTGGGCCGCTCGGGCCACCGGAACGACGGCGACTTGACGCTGTCGGGCTCCGTGTACAGCTTGTACGGCCTGGACCGCCAGTCGTCCTTGATGTCGTTGCACCCGACGACGGGCAGCGGGATGCCGCCCACGGGCTTGCCGGGGCCGTAGCCCCATCTGTCGTTGGTAGGCTGCTTGCAGATGTTGGTGGGCGCCGGCGGGCACGACGTGGCAGGCCGCGCAGGCGTCGGCTTGTCCGTCGCCGACGCCGGGAGACAGGGGAAGACGGACGTGGTCGTGGCTGGGGGCTTGCCGAAGCCGGGCTTGTACTTGCTCCAGCAGTCACCCTTGCCACACCGGCCGCGGCCCCTGCAGCTGCCGGCACAGTACCGCTGCACGTTGCGGCACCAGCGCTGGAAGTCGAAGCAGTCGATGGTGTGCGGCCAGCCGGCGTACTTGAAACACGAGACGACCTGCAGCGCGCACGTCTTGGCCGCAATCACGCAGCCGTGCCGGGAGTTCCAGTCGGGCAGAGGAGGGGCACACCAGTTGCCGCGCTGCCACTCGCACCTTGACGGGACGATGCTCGTGGCCGTACAAAGCAAGGCCGTCGTGGATGCCACCTCGTTTTTGGTAGTGGTGGTCGGGGCCTGGGTGGGAGAAGTCGACTCGCCAGGCTTGCCCGACGAGGCCGTTGTCTTTCCGGAGTTGCCCGAAGTGGGCGTGCTCGTCTCTCCTGATTCGATCGTGGAAGTTGTTCCTCTAGACTGGGTTGAGGAGGTCGGCTCGCCAGCGTTGCTCGATGAAGTGGCCGTCTCTTTATCTGAAGTGGTAACCGACGTCCAGCTTGGCGTAGACGTCTCGCCGGGGCTGCTCGACGGTGCCTTAGTCTCCGGAGTCGTCTCGACCGGCTCTGTAGTCTTGGACGACTCGCTAGGCGTGATGGACGAGGCAGTCGTCTCCTTCCCGGGAGCGGTCGCTGTGGAGCTACCAGGCTCACTAGACGAAGCGGGCGTCGTCTCGCCAGGTGTGCTAGTCGCTGTGCTCTCACTCGGCTCGTTGGACGTGGATCCATATGGGGTGGACGAGAGAGTTTTTCCAGGTCCAGTCATGGTCGTCTCACCAGGATTCGTCGTTGTCTCATCGGCCTTGGTCGTCTCCCCAGGCTTGGTTGTCGAAGACTCCTCAGGGCTCGTGGCAGTCGTCTCACTCGGCGTCGGCGTCTGCCCAGCGCTGGTCGATGACTCGTCGGGCTTGGTCGAGGCAGTAGACTCACCAGGACTGTTGGAGGTGGTCTCCTGAGGCTTCGTCAACGTGGCCCCCTGCGAAGGAGTCGAAGCAGTCTCCTCGGGCGCACTGGTGACCGTCTCAATCGGCTTGCTGGAGGTGGTCTCGCCGGGTTGGGACGTGGTATTGCTAGGCTGGTCTACCGTCGAGGCTGTCTCCCTCGGCTTGGTCAGGGCAGGGGTAGTCGTGTTGGGAAACTTGTACAAGGGCTTGGTCGCGGTGGCGATCGAAGAAGAAGTCGTTACCGGGCGCTGGCCGCACGGCTCCAGGGACTCGAGGTCCTTGGCGACGTAGAGGCTCAGGCGCGCGCGACCGCCGCACTTGTCCGAGGCATCGCCCCTGCAGGGCATGTTGCACTCCGACTCATGGACCTTGGCTGTGTCGTTGGCGAGAACCACGCCGCACCAACACTCACCTGCCAGCAACTTCCGTCAGCTTCCGCACGTCACTCGAGATTGACTGGTCCGAACATGAGTGAGCAAGATGGGAAAGTGGACGCACCTCCATACTCGGTACCGGCAAAGGGGAAGCCCCCCTTTTCGCAGGCAGCCAAGCACTTCTTTGTGGTAAAGGAGGAAGCGTCCGCCTTGACGGGCCACGACAGGGTTCGGCCCTTGGTGGAGTCATCAGTGAAGCAGCCCAGAGACTTGTAGTCGTCGACGGTGACGTCCTCGGGGGTCTTGGGAAAGGTGGGATCCTGCCAGACAGAGAGAGCCTTGTCGCCGCCGCAAGTCTCCGACTTGTTGCCGCTGCAGGGGAGGGAGCACTGCGAGTCTGGGACCTGCGGGCCGTTGACGGTGGAGCCGCAGAAGCAGACGCCGTAATACTCGAGGCCGGCGTAGCGGTAGCCGTTGCCTGGGACAAGAGTGAGCTTCCCCCGACGTCAAGGTGAGGAGTTGAGGAAGACGCACCCTTGCAGTCGGCGACGCACTTCTCGACCGTCATGTTGTGCTGGTCCAGGCCGGAGCGGAAGATCAAGGTCGGGTCGGATCCTTCCCGAAAGCAGCCAGAGCTAACAAAGGGCTTGAAGTCGTCCAAGCATGGCGGCAGCTCAACGTTCCACGCCTGTGAGAGCGGGACGAGGGCCAGGCCCAGGGCGGCAGCCAAGGCAGACCGCATACTCAAAGAAAGGGTGGCAGTGGAGTGCGGCCAGGGGGGTGGGGGCTCAGGAAGACGAGAACGAGACGAAGACTGAAGGAGATGTGGAATAAAATGCGGGAGGTGGCCCGTCCTGGAGAGGTGAGAGTGGAGGGTGAAGGCCAGAAAAGTCGAGACGATGAGAGCCCGGAGGACGAGGTTTATATACCGTTGGATATCCCCATCGGCTCGTTCTCGCCGCGGAACCCCCTCCCCAGCGCACGGCAGTCATCGACGACTCGTCAGCGGGAAAGCCAAGGCAGTCAGCTGAGACAGAGGCTGATTGGGGAAGCAGAGAAGCGAGGCACGACGATGCCACACTCATCCACCGAGAGAGGGCCCCTGTCGCCAGGCTGGCCCTGAATGCCGGCGGCGACGGGTTCAAAGACAGATGACCCACGCGAACGATGCGCAGGCTACATGGTGGCTGCACGGCTCCCCCGACTCCCAGGAGGGCCCGTTCCGGCAACCGGTGGGAAAGGGAGGGTTCACAGTTTGATGGAGCATCGAAGAGGGACGATGACTTGGTGGCTTACGGTGCGGACGCAGGGGCCGGTGACGGAGGCGTGAAGCCCGGGAGCATGTCCGACGTGCCGTGAGGGAAACCGAGAGAGAGAGATGGAGGGGGATCAATGGAGAGGGAAAGAGATGCGGAGCCAGGCCACGATGTGACTGCGTGTCGTCGGGTTGGCATCAGGATCCTGCGATGCAGGCAGGGATGGAGTGCAGCAGCCCTTTTTTGTTCCTTGCGTGCTGCAGGCAACCGGGTAGCCAAGCTTCCACGGTTGGATGGGGCCAGGGAGCGGAAGAGCCGAAGGAGGCGCGATGAATGTATGTACTGTACAGTACAGTATGTTGTATGTATTGGACTACTATCCCCATGCGAGAGGTGAGAGGTGAAAAGGGGAGGGGGGATAACAGAGGAAGCGGACGAGCAGGTAGGCTGCTGGATGAAAAACCCCATTACGGCTGCAACCCAGAGCTATGCATTGCTACGCTGCAAGCCAATGAGCGTCTTTGCCGCGTGGCTCGCGTTTAATAACCGTATTTCTCTCCTGGGGAAGAAGTCATCTCGTTCCGTCCATCGATATATCGCCAAATCCGTCGTGTAAATTGAACTCATGCACCGCGTTGCCACCACCACGCCCACCACGACGCATACGCACGGACAAGCCTCTTTCCGCCGTCCACCGCACACACACTCTCCCCCCCCCCGCCCTCCATCCTTGCCCAGTTGTATCTGGAGGCATAAGACTCGATGCCGTACACGGACAGCACACTCGGGCAGTCTGCATGCGCACACACACGCAAGGGCTCGCCCCCCTCCGGGTTCCCGCCCATCGGCCTGCTCCGCGACGGGCCAGGCCGCCACTGTTTTCTCCGTCTTTCATTTTTTCTATCCTGTCTCTTGACGCCAGCCCCGGGAGGAGGAGGAGCATGGAGTCGGCTTTCTGCGGCGTGGTCTCGGCCCGGCCCGCCCTCTCTCTCTCGTGAGCTTACATGGTGGTATTACACCTTTGTTTCACGCCCCATCGCTGCGTGTCCCCCGGCTTGACTGCGCCGGAGCTTCTGGTCAGAGTGCAGGTAGCTGTACATATAAACGCAAGGAGGGAGCACGGCGTGTCGAGTCAAGTCCGTAACTGCAGTACACGGCATTGCAGAGACTCTGCCGTGGAGCCGAGAGCCACGGCCACGACGGACTGAGCCGGACCATAATCTTCAAGCAAACGCCCCCTCTGTCTTGTCTTTCAGCTGTCCTCGGCTCCCGCCGGTAGAATGGAAAGAGAGGCATGGGGGGCTCATCGGGGGCCGAAAAGCAATCTTTAGCCGGTCATCTTTGTCTCTCCCTCTCTCATCTTGCTGCTGAACCTCCCACCTGAACTATCGAATTCTTTCCGCCTGGGGCTGCATTGCATATGTTGCTCTCCATCCACTCCTGTATGCACGGCCAAGGACAGACGCGAAAAAGGCATCAAAAGAGTCGACGCCGCCTTGCCCCTGCAGCCCAGCAAAAGTAGAGCCTCGAGCGTACATATGCATACATACATGCCTCGTAAGCGAGCCAGACGCCCCGCAACCCTTTCAGCCGTTCAAGGGAGCCATGCCGTGGGCGTGAACGGCTTGCGCGTGTTGGAGACGCTGTCTTGGGCCGTTTTGCCCGGGTCGACGGCCGTCATACATTCACCAAGGCTTCGTCCTCCTGCCAGTGTCAGAAACAACGCTTACCCGTGCACCCGTCGACTACGCCTTGTCCTCCCCGACCCGAGACAAGCCAGTTAACTGGTTAGCCAATTTGGCTGCCGCTTTGCCCTTTTCTTGCCTCCCGAGGACTCCTCCAAGCCTCCTCGATAGATCCCTTGCCGAGACTGGGAGGCTCACAAATCTGCACGGCTTGCCTACGGCGTCAGGTGGCTTGCCGCTCATTACCCGTCAACGGCAAGAGAACAATGTCGACTGCATGCAGTCACCAATCCACAACCCGCAATACCAGCTGCTACACCTTCTGTCATTCATTCTGCTGTGCTCGTACCTCAAGAGGACCAAGATTAGACCGAACTCTAGAGTACATGAAGCGCAACCTTTCCGTCCCGTAACGCCAGTGCAAATTTCACCTCAGCCGCTTACACTCGCCTCACGCCTTGTTTCTCAGGTGAGGAGGAACCCACTTGCCGGGAGCGCGTGACGACTGCAGAGGCTCCGGCGCCGGGGCTGGAGATTCCGTTCGCCCATTCTCCCCACGGCCCGACCCGCCGCGGTCCATGTCCTCGCCCCTTGATCCAAATCCCCTGCTGGCCGCTGGCGCCGGTGGTCCACTGTCCGCACCTCCGCCACCGCCCCCAACAGCCTTGGCCGCCTCGCGCTCTCGCCAGCTCGGCTTGTTGCCCGACAGCTGCAGGCGTGGAGGGCCCGACGGGCGGTCGTTGGACTCCGTTCGCTCCATCGGCGGTCCAGCCCGATACGGCGTGGGGCCCTCGGCCACCTTGGACGCTTCCCGCTCGCGCCAGCGGCTGGCGCCAGCGATGACGGGTGGTCCCCGCGCTTCCGGGGTATCCGTCTTCGACGGCACCGATCCCTTCTCCTTCTCAGCCTTCCGACGCGCCAGCGCCTCTTCCTCGCGCCGCTGTTGCAGTGCCGCCTTCTCCAGCATCTCCTGTCGCTCCTTCTCCCGCTGTTCCTTCAACTTGGCGAGCTCCGCCTTTTTGGCTTCCTCGCGCAGGCGCTGCTCCTCCTTCTCGCGGGCTGCGCGCTCTTCGGCCTCGCGGAGCTGACGCTCCCTCTCTTCCTGCTCTCGCTTCTCCCTCAGTTTCCGGTCACGGAACTCCTTCTTGCGAGTGGCGATCTGCTTCTCCAGTTCGCGCTCCGCATCCTTGCGGCGCTTCTCAAACTCGTCGCGGCGTCGCTCGTGCAGCGAGCGCCTAAAGTCTTCGTACAGAGGAACCAGGCGGCTGAGTCGATGCTTGAGCTCGACGCTCTCCTTGTGCTTCTCTTCGGCCTCCTTGAGCGTCTTGACCTTGAGGCTTTCATAGATTGCACGATCCTGCTCCACCTGCTTCGCGTAGTCCTCGCTCATCTTCTTTGACTCTTCCTTTCGGAGAGCTCGCTCCAAGTGGTCGATGCGCTTGCCGGTGACGCGGAGCTTCTCGTTGACGTCGTTCTTCTCGCGCTCCAGCTGAGCGAGCTTCATGGCACGAAGGCGGTTTGCATCCAGGTTGTCCAGGTCATCTAGGTCAATGTCAAGAGCCTTGTCACTCATCTTGAGATCGGCAATCTGCTTCTTGAGTTCGTCCTTGCGGACGCGGTCGCGCTCCGCCTTCAGGCGCTTGGCCTCGCGCTCCTTTTGCTCCGCCGCCAGTCGCTTGTCCTCGGCCTCCTGCAGGGCCTGCTCTCGGAGCCGCTTCTGACGGGCGTTCTCCCTGTCCCGCTTGGCCTGGATCTCGGACGCCTCTTCCTTGCGTTTCTGAATGACTTCCTTGCGTGCCAGGATCTCGAGGTGTTCCTTCTCGGCTCCAGCCTTTGCGCGAGCCAGCGCTGCGTTGCGGGCGGCCAGGCGTTCCTTGTTGAAGCTGGGATCAATGTAGTGGCAAGTCGTGTACAGAGACCGGACTAGACGCGTGAGCTGCGATCGAACAATCTCCGAGGGGGTGCTCTGCAGGCGCTGAACGGTACCCGTCTCGGATTCGGCGGAACCAGCCCCGGAGCCGCTCTGTCCGGCCTTGGCCGACGAGAATACATCGTTGTCGAAGCTGAGGACACCGGTGCCGTGGTCCATGCGAATGGCGAGATCACCCTTCTTGTTGCCATTCATGATGAACTTCTCAATGGTGCCGCGAGTGACCTGGTAGGACTCGGGGAATTGGGCAAGGTCCTCGACAAAGCTCAGATCAACCGTCTCGTAGACCTGAGACAGCTGCTGGAACAGCCTCGTGAGAATGACCTGCTGGAGAGGGACAATGTACCGCTCCATCTCGGCGTCGGCACCAATCTTTGTCAAGATGGGCGAGATCTTCTTGCAAATGGACAGAGGATGGAAGTCGACTTCGAGGATGTTATAGAGTTCTCGAATCTCGGGGCGGGCGCGCTGGAGCAGAGACTTGGACAAGGCGTCGCGGAAGAGCCGGGCGCGGGTTGGTGCCTGAGACATGCTCAAGAGGTGAGTGAGCCGGGAGTTCTTGTTCTTCTTGGCCTCGTCAAAGTCCACCATGGCACCGCGAGATCGGGTTGTGCTGATGACAGGGATGGCGAGGGCAGACAGGAGAACGAAGGATGCGGCCTTTTGGAGATCTGCATCCGAGGCAGGTGGGTTGTCCGACTTCTTTCCCTGCCCGCTGCCGACGAGGGCGGCCGACTGGCGGAGAAGCGTGTAGTATCTTGACCAGGCGGCGGCATGGAAGAGATAGTTCTCGCCAACCAGGAAGATGCGGGTGAGCTTCTCATAGTAGTTGGCCATCATGATGTTCTTTGGCGGCCGCTTGCTGAGGTTGAGTAGGGTATGGATGTCCTCGACACTGCGGAAGGCCTCCTGCCACAGCTCAAGCTCCACGGCGACGTTGAGCTGCTGGAAGCGGGTCTCGAGGTGACGCTGGAGAGTATCCGGGTCGCTCAGGTTGATGGCGTGCATCTGGGAAGAGTACTTGGCCGCGGTCTGAACGTGGTTGCGAAGCAGCTCGCAGAGTCTTCGAAACTCGGTCTTCCTGGTGTACTTGAGACAGAAGTCAAAGGCCTGCATGGCCGTGCTCTGGTAGAGAATCTCCAGTCGCGCATTGTTGCGGAGGATGTCGAGGACGGTGCGATACGCCTCCCAGAGGAACTTGAGCCAAGGGGTGACGATGGCTCGGTCGGTGCGATCACGCGACTGCTCGCCAGAGACGGTGGCGAGGAGAATCGACTCAGGAGTCTCGCTGGCTTCCAAGTCGTCAATGCTGGACGTGGCGGCGGTGGCCTCGATAGTGGACTGGACCTCGTCGGCTTTTTGCTGAGCGGCCGTGACCTTTTCGACGGCAAGCTCGATGAAGCGTTTCAAAACCAACTGTTTGCAAGCGTCAGCAGCGTGTTCGCCTCGTAATGGGAGCTATGCCTGGCGACTGACCTCAATGGTTCCAATGTTTGTGTTTTGCGAAATGTTCTTGTACTGGTAGAGGGCGTCCTTGGCCAGCTTTCCCTTCTTCTGCTCGACAGACAACTCGACCAGCAGAACCATGACAGGTTCCAGGGATGCGATGGGGACATTTCGGGAGCGCTTGCTGGTAATGTGCTCATGGAGCAGGGTCAAGGCCGCGGGGGCCTGGTTGACCCCGATGAGCTCGTGGGCGCGCTTGAGGACATTTTCGGGCTTTTGATGCGGCGGAGGAGGCTGATGGACGGTAGGCAGTTAGCACTAATGCCCGAGGGAGGCAGCGTTGAGTGAGGAGGGGAGGGGTAAGAGCAGATGGACGGTCCGGGAGGCTCGCGCGCGACTCTGGGTAGACGCACCATGCTGGGCAACCTCCTCTAAGAGTGGGTTTTGATGAGGCGAGGAGATTTGGCGGCTATGCGAAGCCGTCACAAGCCAGAGTGCGAGCAGAATGGGGCACTTGCTGGGACTCGTGGTGGTGAAGCGAAGCACGGCAGGAGGAATTTTTCAAATTCGTGTGTGGACGCTATCCGAGCGCTGAGGGGCTAGCGATCCGGGGCGAGTCACGTGCCGGGCCAATTAGGTCAGCACGCTGACAGAATGCAGTCATTGATGCACTAGTAAGGCTGGAGCATCGTGATTGAAGAAGCGCCTTGCACAACTGTGTTTGCTCCGGTTTGGAACTGCAACGGAAGGCTGCGAGGGGGCCCTCGGTCAACGGGCCCCGAGCAGTTGACGCTGAACGAGGCGTACCGTACAAGACCGAGCTAGGCGAGACCCAACGGTGGCGTTGGAGGCTTGCGAGGACAAGGCCGTAACGGAGAGAACACTCTATCGGTAAAGAAACCGCCGCCAGGGTCAGCTTTCTCTGCTGGTGCTCAACTTGCAATTTCTTCTTCTCTCTAAGTAGAGTCTGCAATGCGAACGGTCCTCGGCATGGTGCCCAAGAGCGGCGTGACCTTGTTTCCAGGCATATCCATGGTCTGCACTGCCAGGGACTTGTATCAGAACTCGTCAAAAGCCTTGTCTCCACCGAGGAGTCTGTCCAGTGAAGATGAGGTTTAGCCGACCCTCGTCCAACTTGCGCTCTCCCCAAGCGTGATCAACAGGGCGGGCCCAACTGTGATCAAAAGTCACGTGACTCATCACGGGCTACACCTAGCGAAGGTGAAGCTTCAATGAACCTTGCCAACTTCCCCCGTTTCCGACTCAAGAGACCGCGGCCCATATCAAGAGCTGTCACCTGGCACCCGCAAGCATCCATCCAGCGCCATGGCCGACAACTCTTCGAGAAGATCGCGCTCGCGATCCCCGCCTCGGCGCGCGCCTCGAGGCAGCAAGGGCTTCCGGTGGAAGGACAGCGCCCGCGGCAAAGAAGACAGTCACGGCCGCGGTGAGCCTGGGCGACGCCGAGACTATCGCGACCGCTCGCCAGATCGGCAGCGCCCGCGAGACCGCGACCGCGAACGGGATCGGGATGGGGAACGGGACCGCGGCACAGACAGGGAAGGCCGCCTACGCTCTCCACGGCCTCACGACTCGGGATCCAAGGACAAGGGCAAAAGGGAGAAGAAGGCGGCGGTGGCCCCGGCGGCGGCAGGCCAAGAGATGATTATTGTCCATGTCAACGATCGCCTGGGAACAAAGTCGGCCATCCCATGCCTGCCGTCTGATACCATCGGCCAGCTGAAGCTCATGGTTGCGGCGCGCATCGGGCGAGAGTCGAGCCAGATTATGCTGCGTCGCCAGGGCGAGCGGCCGTTCAAGGACCAGCTGAGCTTGGAGGACTACGGAATCTCGAACGGAGTGCAGCTCGACCTGGAGCTTGATACCGGCGACTGAGCGAGCATGCCCGTTCATCTGGTCCGCCGTGAACCAGGTGAACTTGGACCCTCGGTCCAGCTCGTGGCCTGTTGGCTGCCGGCCCTTGCTGCAGGCCGGCCACGGAAATCCTAGAAGGGCTTGCAACGATGCAACTTGATCGGGGCAGGAGAAACCAAAACGACACCATGGCTTGATTCCTCACAAGCCCAACCGGGTATGATTGCTAGAGCCCCCCGCACAGCAAGGCCAACTCGACTTCTTTCTGACGGCAGCACGCAATTTTTCCTGACAGAAAAGAAAAACACAAAGACAAAGGCCCGGCAGCCCAGAGATACGTTGACTGCACGGGGTCTGGGGGTTTGCGGGCATGGATGGCAAGGGCAAAGCTTGAGGGAGCCGGAAGTAGCTACGATGGAACTCGAGATGAGATGCGGCCAATGCATAGATGGCATCAGTTCGCCGAATCGAGCGTGTCTCTGGAATCCGTCTAGTCGGTGATGATGCCGATCATCTGCTGAAGAGCAGACAGTGTGCAGGTGCCGAGAATGGCAATGGCATCACCCATTCGGCTCGGCGCTATTTACCTCCTCCACCGTACCGGTGGGCCTCTCGAAGCTTGAGAGGAGGAGCCCACCAAGCGACCAGGGATCCTAGGGTCCTCCCTCGGTCTTTTGTTGCAAATGGGCTCCCGTCTGCGCGGGACATTTGACATTTGCGGCTTCTGTCCACAGGCACTGGCTTCAACAGCGCACGCCAATTTCCAGTGGCCACCTCTCACAGGCAGCCGCAAATGTCGCAGCGCCGGACCGCTCGTAGTGTGCACGTAGGTATGTTCCTTGTCTTGCTGCAAACGGGAGCGTCTTGGCCGACTTCCAAGGTTCAGACGCCTGTTTATTTCGGGCGCGCTAAGGTACCGTTACACAGTGGGTACCACGTCCAGCAAGTCAAAAGCCAGCAGAAGCAGATTGACGGGCGGAGGGGGGACGGGGCGAGATGGCCGCGTGTAGCGGGCTAGCCCTGACAAGGTAGCGGATACCTCACACCACCGCCTGGGGCTCTCGGATAATGGCGTGTGTGCGCGTGTGCGACGTTAGCGCGCGCAGAGGCCCCGAGTAGGCAGTACCTTGGGCTGGTCCGCCGGCTACATGCAAACAAACAGCTTGCGGCTAAGGTACTCTAAGGTACTCACCGGCAGAACCGCCACAAGCCCCCCAGTCCAGGTTGCCCAGCGCCGTCCGCCCCGACCCCAAAGGATCCCTCGCATCCATCCATTCCTCCTCCACGTCCCCGGTGCGTGCGTCGCCTTCAATCTTTCGCTCACCTGCTTCGCCATCGTACCGGCCATTGTTGATCGGTAAGTCGGGCGCCCCTCAATTGCCCTCTCCGGGCCGCCGGTTGCCCTTTGTCTCTCAATTGCACGACGCCTCTGCTGTGGGGAGGGGAAGGACAAAAGAGGAGACGTCGACAAGGGGGCCTGTTAGCATCTCGGGCTTCTGAAAAGGAGGCATATCCCACGACGCCGTCGACATTCAGACGCATCGTCCCAGCTTCCTGTCTGCCCACATCGCGCCCTCCTTGTCCTCCTCCGCCGCCGTCGCCAGCAGACACGTCTCTCCTCCACCATCCCCCCCGGCTGTAACGAAAATTACTCCACAGATCGCTGACCCGTTACCGAGGCAGCCATCAAACAGCTACCAATCTCGATTTTTCGCCGCCCGTTCCCACGCCCACAACCCTCCGAATCCTCCTCTGCCACGCCCTCCGCCGCCTCTGCGACAAAACGCGGAGCAACGCGCGCGTGGTGCTTTCCAGCAAGCCGTCGTCGCCCCTCACCTCACCCGCTGAGGTCCTCCCCACCACCCGATCCCCCCCGACCACCCGCCGCCATGCCTCAATACACGTCACGCGACGTCGGCGACCCGTCGCAGATCAAGAAGAACAAGCAGTCGATGGCTGACCTGAAACTACGACGGCTAACGGAGCTCAACAACCGCCTGCGCGAGGATCTCGAGCGTGAGCGCATCCCCGTCAGCACAGCTGCCAAGAGGTAAGACCGGCGACTGCTTATGCCCGTCTCTGTGAGTGTTTCCCGCTGACAGGATGTGGCAAAACAGCATCATCGCCTACTGCAACGGCACGAGGGATTACATGGTCCCGTCAGTATGGGGCGCGGTGCCCAAGGGAGACGACCCCTACGCGCCACAACAATCGGGCGGCTGCTGCGTCGTCATGTAGGCGAGGCGAGCGGTTACCCCTTGTCGCAGTGGAAGCAAAAAAACAAAACGAAGACCATCGATAATGATTTGGCGACTAGGAGCATGATGCCATGGACTTGGCGACTTGAATCACGCGCCGCCCACCGGGAAGCAACACGACCAGGTCGAACCGATGGGCGGACGGGACAAGCTACCGAGTCTGGACCCGGACGCGAGGAGGCGCAATGAGATACCCCGGAACCGGCACCTCGTGACAGTTGGGTCTGGGATGGGCGAGGAACAAAGGTTGTGTTGCTTGGCCTTGGGGAGACGGGAGCCCTCGTCTCCCGCGGCTGCTCCCGCCTGGATGGTGCATGGCGGGACGAGGGCCAGGGCAAGAAGGAAGCACACAGAAAATTTCGACATGGCCGGCCTTGGGAGAATGAGGCCGGCTAATCCAGCATGTACTAATTCCTTATGTTTTGGACGAAAGTTTCCTAGTCTCGTGTTTCTGTCTGGGTTCGTCTTGTAACTATTTTCCTCTACTTTTTTTTTACGAGGTGGCCTTGTTTACTTTCACACCCCATTTACGCCTATGCTCGTCTCTGTGACACGCATTATCGAGGGCTTTTCTCGTGTGGCTTTTGTCGCGACCATGTTTGAAGCACAGCTGCTCGAAGCCCGGTGCTGGGCCTCGCCGAGAGGCCCCAGACGAGGGGGGTACCTAATCAACCGCCCGCTGCAGGGCATCATCGCGTTTCCCCCCCTCCCCTCCCAACCTCCAGCCTCGCGCGCACCCCGCCACTCCCCCCTCTCCCGGACACCAAGAAAGCAGAGGGCAGACGAGAAGAAACAAAGCAGCAGCAGCAGCAGCAGCAACCCGCCAGCATGAGCACCACCACCACGCCCAACGGCCCTCCCGAGCCCGCCCTCCCCCGCATCACGATCCAGTTCTGCACGCAGTGCAAATGGATGCTGCGCGCCGCCTACGTACGCCCCCTCCCCGACCCTTTCTCCCTGAGAAACCAAAACTGTGCCCCCCCCCTCCCCTCCATCAACTCGAAGAAAGACAAGCAAAAATACAAAAGATGCCCGGGCACCTTGGTACTAACCACCACCCCGGCAGTACGCCCAGGAGCTCCTCTCCACCTTTTCGCTCTCTCTCGGCGAAGTCGCCCTCCAGCCCTCCACGGGCGGGACCTTTGTTGTCGCCATCCAGCACCGGCCCCAGCAGCCGGCCGGAGCCGTCGTCGCGACCTCGACGGCGACGACGACGACGAACAAGGTCCTCTGGGACCGCCGCGTCGACGGCGGCTTCCCCGAGACAAAGGAGCTCAAGCGCAGGGTCCGCGACGTCGTCGAGCCCGCCCGCGACCTCGGCCACGTCGATCGCCAGCACCACCCCGGCGAGCCCGCCCGCGACGGGGCGACGACGACGGGTAGCGGCGAAGAGGGAAACCCCGAGGTCAAGGGCGTGTCGGGGACGGGCGGAGGCGGAGACAACTGCGAGGATTGTGCTCCGTGAATCGGTACGGCATGGCAGCAGGCACGGGTACGCTTTGGTGCGCATCTCCGTGGGAAATACCATCTGGGCGAGGCCTTGGAGTAGGGCGCGAGCATCGCAGCACATTCCCTCCAAGGGACGTCACGCCCATCAGGAAATGGGAGCTCTGCACTGCCTCGAGGGACGTCATGTCGTCACGAAATGGGAGCCTTGCACTGCTTCGAGAGACGTCATGCCGTCAGGATATAGGAGTTTCTGGCGCTGTCCTGCCCTCCCAGATTTCCCCTCACCCAACCAAGTAGCCAGCAGTAATTCGCTCCCACCGCTTGGAGCTGGCCCACCAACAAACCAGAGAGGCACAACCGTGGTGTCAAAGTTTTTTTTTGATGTATATTGTATCTGTGAGCTAAGAAACAGCCGTTTGGTCGCGATCAAGTTCGCATATGAGCATTAGAGACGAATCCGAGCCACGCCGCTGACAAGGGCACACGGTACATCGACGAGACAAGCCCTCGACACGCGATGCCTCGGAGGCGGCCAACCCGACACATGCTCGCAGCCGGACCCGGGGCGTGCGAGAGAGTGAGAGAGTGAGGTTCCAGAGACGGAGAGCGCTGGCGAGGGGGCAACAGTCGTTTCGCTATGGCCCGCCGAGCCGGGCCGCTGGTTGTTCAACGTCGTCCGAACCTAGAGGGAGAACATCAAGTTCGTATAAACGCGCTCAATTCTTGGATTTGGCTTTAGGAGTGACTCGTTTGCTTCCGCTCCCAAGACCACCGTACACGTACTTTTGTTTCTTCTCAGCAGGCTTAAGGATCTGTCGAGGAAACGGGTTAGCAACCGTCGGGCGACACGAGGTAGGCGAATAGACCGACCTGGAACGAGCAGAGCAGGCTCTCGTCCACGCTCATCATGGCACCCGCGTTGTCAAACTCTCCGCAGTAGTTGGGGGCGCTGAACAGAGTCACGAGCTGTCTCTTGGAGAAGAACTCGTACCCGTCTTCGACGACCTGGTGGGCGCGGCAGATGAGATCCATGTCATGCTTTTGCAGGAATCGCGACACCACGTCGGGGCCAAAGGTGAAGGAGACGCCACGGTCGTTTTCGCTCCATCCAGTAATGTCCTTGTCGGGGTCGGACCAGAGCAAGTCGCAGAGCAGGCCGCAGTCGGGAATCTGGGATCGAGGTTAGCCCGAGCCCCGCGGACACGAACAAGACCAGAGGACGGAAGATGCGGCCTGAGTGGTCAAGCGACAAAACATAATGGTCAGAGGCAAGAGCGCCGAGTGCACTTACGTCCGTGGGCCGCATGACGCGGCGAATCTGCTCCATCGAGTTGAGGTCGGGGCTCAGACCACCGTGCATGGTGAAGATTTTCTCGTCGATGATGGCGGCGATGGGGAGGCAGTTGAAGCAGTCCGTAAATGTCTTCCAAAGCTTGATGTTGTAGCGGCGCTTGCACTCGTCGTAGAAGCCGTAGATGCGGTTGATGGAAGCGCACTCGTGGTTGCCGCGCAGGATGAAGAAGTTTTCCGGGTACTTGATCTTGTAGGCGAGCAAGAGGCAGATTGTCTCGAGCGACTGCTTGCCGCGGTCGACATAGTCGCCGAGGAAGAGGTAGTTGGCCTCGGGGGGAAACCCGCCGTACTCGAAGAGTCGCAACAAGTCGTAGTATTGCCCGTGGATGTCGCCGCAAATCTGGGAGGGGTTGCCGCGTCAGCCGAGCAATGGGCTGAGGGACGGGGGAGCATACCTTGATGGGAGCCTCGAGCTCGAGCAGGATGGGCTGGGAGATGAAGATCTCGCGCGCCTTAGTGCAGAGATATCGGATCTCGGCCTCGAGCAGCTGGACCTGCTTACCGGGGCGGCTGCCTCGCACCTCAAGCAGGCGGTCGATTATGGAGTCGAGATCGACCTCATGTTGGTCTGCCATTGTGGAGAGCTCCCTGGGCGGACCGGGGGGATGGGCGGCTGCGCGTGGGAGACGAGGCGGCGAGGAGCAGACCCGACGTGCGGGACGTGGCGGCAGCGGCGGTTGGGGGGGGAGCCTTGTGGTGCAACCAGCGAGAGAGGGCTAGGGGCGACCGGGTACGATGCACTGCGGCAATCTGCGTTTCCGACGTCAGCCTGCACCGAAAAGAAGCAGCCAATCGAGGTGCGGGGGCCAAGGTGGACGAAGCGGGCGTCGGGTGCGAAGGAAGACGAGCGGCAAATGAGGTGACGAGAATTTTTCTTGGTCGTCTGTCCAAGCAGTCGGCCGGCGCGCGCGGGGACACGCGGAAGGGGGCGAGAGCGAGAGAGGGCGCCAGGGCAGGAAAAAAAAGCGGCTACCTGGGGCGGGAGAAAGAGGGGGACCTACTCACGGACAAGGAGGCGACAGCTCTGAATAGGGCCCTATATCGAGGCGGGAAACGAGCGTCTATGTCGAAAGCTGCTGCACACAAGGCGTGGATGGAGCAGATGCGGGCGCCTGTCGCGGGGTCGTGGTGAGATGGCCTCGTCGGCTTCGTCGGCTGCGGAGAGCTTCAGGGGATACCTGAGCGTCGTCGTCGTAGTCGTCGTCGTCTTTTTCGCCTGGGCAGCGATGACCAAGTGGCGGCAGTGGAAAAGGCTGTTGTGGCCTCGTCGCGTCGAGATGGGAGAGGCGGGATGGCCAAGAGAGGAAGAATGACAAAAAAAGTATCTTGAGTCGCTGAATGAACAGTCGATGGCCGATATTCGCAGTCGTCAGAAAGAGCTCGTCGAAGTGGGCTCGCTCGAAGGTGGTTGTGAGGGGGAAAAAACCGCTTTTCTCTCCGCCAAGGGAGGAGGAAGAGAAGGAGGAGAGGGGGCGCAGAGGGCAGCGCAGAGGGCAGCGCAGAGGGCGGCGCAGAGGGCAGCGTCGAGGGATTGCGTTGGGGCGCTTCGCTTTTCCGAGTGGGCTTGGCTGTGCCGAGCCGTGCGGTTGCGGTGCTTTGCGGCGCTGTACTGGTGCGGGTTGGTTGGGCCTCGGAACGCCTTTTCTCTTGCTCTCGGCGAGGCAGAGTGTTGCAGCGTCGCGAGAGAGAAATGTATGCGCGTGTGCGTCTGTGTTATTTTTTTAATCTTTCCCTTAATCTTCTGTCTCGCTCGGGGGGGTGTAGGAAAGGAAGAGAAATGTCTGGCGAGGCGTGGCCGGGGAGACAGACACCTGAGCCACAGCGCAGGCACAGTGTTGCCAGTGCCTGCTTGTCGCCCAGTGCCTGCTTGTCGCCAGTGCCTCCTACCTGTGGCTGGCCAGCGCTGTGCTGTGCTGTGCTGTGCTGTGCTGTGCCCATGGAGCCCCCTGGGCCTGCCGACAGGGTGGCACCCCGTAGCTTCCAGTCCCGCCCGTGCTGGAGCTGCTGCCCCGGTTACCCAGCAGCTGCACCTCCCCGGTAAGGCAGTGGAGTTACAGTGCTTCGGAGTCCAACATGCGCCCATGCCCACCCGCCCTGTGCGCCCGTCGACATCATCCTTCTTCCCCTCGTCGCCAGCAAGAGAAACCGGGAGACATCTCCGACATCTCTGCGTCTTTGTTCGTGAGAGCGGCGTGCTATCGGGCGCCGTATTTGCATGCCAACCTGGTGCGAAAGCGGAATAGAGCATCTTCACTACAAAGTATACGCCGACTTGTCCACCAATAAGTCGTAGCTCGCCCAGAGGCCCCGGGCGCTTGTCGTTGTCTTCCTTGTTCCAGAACCGCTCATCATGGCCTTTTACCTCTCGCCCTTTGCTTGGCAGTCGCGCAATGTCCGTCCGGTACGACGCTCGCCGTGGTGCTGCGTGCCAGAGTTACTTTTTCCCTGCCTTGGCTTTGCCTCCCTCGAGTCCGCCAGGCTCACTCTCATCCACGTCGACCACACCGACCCTCCCGGGGCCACGCACAGACATGCAGTCGATGCCGAGTGTACAGGTCCAGATGACGCTTTGCAAGTATGTGGTTAGAAGGAAGACCTTGGGCTTCCAACCTGCAGACCCAGCATGGCGTCCACCACTCACCCGTCCTTCCCTCACTCCATCTCATGTCCCTCGGCTCAGCCAACAACCAGCATCAACTCCCCTCCGAGACACTGCCGTGACGCTTCCCCCGAAGACCTGTGACTGAGCATATACTACCATACTGTCTCCCAAAAATGACCTTGAGAAAAAAAGAAGAAAAGAGGCGACTTGCATCAACGAAAAAGGATCCATCCACAGCCTGCCTCCCTCTCTCGCCTTCTCCTTCTGGCTACCGTCCATGACCTTTACTTCGTCCATGGTCCTCCTACAGCATCATCGCCGTCTCCCGATGGCCGCCCGCAGTCCCACCCTCTCGAATCCCGTCGGCCAGTTTGCCTTTGGTCGTCTATGTAGATGAATCATGGCCCGTCGCTTCACATACTCTGCACATGCGCGTACATTTATTATACGAGTCGTAGTGCATGCAAAACTCCTTTAGCCCCTTGCATCGCTTCGTCCCATCCATACCACCACCGCACCTCGAGCTAGCAGTGTCACAGCACACCGCAAGTAAAAAGTGCCCGTAGACGCACGCTCACGGCCGCCATCCAACTCGCGCGCAAAGTCACCCTCGTCGGCACTGAATCGATATGCTCTTCTACTCATACAAGGGCTCCAAAGTACTCATTTGTGTATACACATATAATAACCCCGCCCCTCTCGGCAAATGCCTTGCGAAAAAAAAAACCCTGCCTCCCGGCCCAAGGGCTCCCGCTTGCAACCTCCCAGCGCCAATGTAAGCAGCAAACAAGAACAAGAAAAAGTGCCATGCCTCCGGATTGCAGACCAACCCTCGACGCCCAAAGCCTAGTAGCTCCGCACTCGGCATATAGTCATGAGGAAAAAAAAAAGAAAAGAATAAAAAGGGGGCCAGAGCCAAGCCACAACGGCTGTAATGGTACACGTGCTTCCTCCCTCGCCATCATCGTCTTCTCCCCGACGCCCGCCGCTTCCTGGCTTTGCTACTCGCCTTGCTCTTGCTGGTGCTCACCACAGTGTCCACCGTCGGCTCCGTATCCATGGCCGCGGCTGCCACGGCCTCGTCCACATCGGCCCCGAGGCCCCGGAGCTCCTCGTCGTCCAGGTCCGTCAGGTCTTCGCTCAGCATCCGCACCGCGTCCCGTCCCGCGGCCCAGTGCTCGCTCAGGATGGACGTGCCAACGGGCTTCATCGTCTTGAGGTACCAGAGGATGCCCCCCTCGGCTAGCGAGTCGCCGGGCTCCTTGCCAAAGCTGCCGTTGGATTGGGGGGGTGTGGGCGGCCCCGGCTGCTCTGGGCGCGCCAACGCTGGGAACCCGTGGCTCGCGGGCGGAGTCTCGGACGGGTCGACTCCGTTGCTCGCCGAACCTCTCTTGCTCTTGCGCAGCGAGACCTCGATCGCTTCCGAGGCGCCTTGATTGACGATGCCCAGCCCAGACGTGTTGACCTCGATGTTGCCGCCATCCTGACCCTCGCCATCTTCGGCCGTGTCCATGGCGTCGGCCTCGGCGGCGGCGGTGACTGTACCGCGGAACGCGCTCTTGACCGTAATCTCGGATGAGTTGGGCGCGTCCACCATGATGGTGTCTTCCTCTTCTTCGCCCTCGCGCTTCAACTCACCGCCGGCAGACGCCCGCGCCGCGTCGACACTCGCGTCCACCAGCGTCTCCAACTCCTTTTGCAGGTTCTCGTACGGCTTGTTCGAAATCTCGGACTCGACCCGCAATGCCGTCTCGAGATACGGCTGCACGGCCTTGAGGATCCGCTTCCCCAGCTTCCGGCGTTCGCGAATGTCCGTGAAGGCGCTCTTGGGCGGCGCCGCGTCTGCCGCTTCGAAGCGCTGCTCGGCAACCTCCTCCACCCTGGGCGCCGTCGCAATGCCCTCGCCAATTATGTCCCCGAGGTCCTGAGCAAAAGAAAGCGCCGTCACGTAGAACCGCTTTTCTATGCGGGTTTGCACCCCAGCCAAGCCCTTGGCGAAGAGGTTCTTGTCCAGCCTACGAGAGCATCATCCCCAGTCAGCATTTTCCTCTTCGTGTTTCAGTCGCAGGGGCGCCACGTACGATGTCGCCTTCTCAATCGCCGGCGCAAGGAGCTTCGCTACGGGAAAGTAGCATTCGTCAACAAAGTCTTGCTCGAGCTCGGCCGCGTCCACCTTCATCTGTTCGCGCTGCACCACCTCCTCGGAGAGCATCCTGAGTTGCTCGAGGTCTCGGATGATGCTCTGGCCAAACTCGATGCGTCGTGCCAGCCGCGCCTTGCCGCCGGGACCCATCGAGGCAAAGTTCCGCCTCGTCAGCTCCATGGAGGAAAACGTCTCCATCTGGAGCTGCAAGCGCTTGAGCAAGGCAGCGCCGCGCCGCGCCTCCCGCTTCAGGGTCCAGTAGCGACACGCTTCGCTCAGGAAATCCTTTCGTTTCCTAAAGGGGAAGCGCTGGATGGAAGCCTCGACCACGTCAAAGACGGCCTGCGGGATGATGGGGGCCCCGGACGGTAGCTTCCACAGGTTCTTGGGGGGCTGACCGCCCTTTTTCTTGTCGCCAAGCACGGCCGAGTTCTTGGCCCCTGTCATCTGGGACTCGTCTGGAGGGTGCTCGGTGATGGCATTGCGGTGCTGGGCGGCAATGACATTGGCAATGGCGTAGTTGTCCGCCCAGATGCGGCCCCTCATGTTCCGCTTGTAGAACTTCTTGGCCACCCGGGTGGCTTGATGAACATTGTTCTCCTGGGCGTAGTCGAGGGGGCAGTGCTTATTGCAAAACGCTTTGAGCACCATGCCGCCGTCCAGGACCGCGAGCGCGCCCTGGCTCGTCTTCATCTTAAGAAAGAGGCGAGCCCTCCTGGCGCAGGTAACATGAAAGGCCTGATAGCAATTCTTGTTTCCGCACTGGATGCACGCTCCCATCCTCTGATGGCAAATGTAGCAAGAAAGCTTCCACCTCGTCTTGGGCACCTTTTCCACATCCATGACGGGCTCCATAAAGGTGTGGTTGCCGAGCGAGATTTCGGGAATCCACATGGCGCAGAGCAGGTGAGCCCACTTGGACGAGTTGGTCTGCTTGAAGGCCCCGTCGGTGTTGGGGCAGAAGATGCACGTCTGTCAGGGCCTTGGTTAGCGCATGCGGGGACAGGGACAGGGTGGGCGGTGTAGCTCACAGGCACTCCGCGGCCGCAGAGCTGGCACTTTCGACACAGCCACTGGCCTTCGGGGATAAAGGGCACGCCGTAGCACTCTTGGTGGACGGCCAGGTTGCAGCCGTCGCAAAAGACGATGGCGTTTGTGTTTTCGCAGTCCCCGTCGTCGCACACCGCGCACTTGCTGTCTGGCTCGTCGCCCGCCTGCGTCTCGCCGTTGACGGCGGCAGCGGAGCTGGACCGTGGCCGGTGCGTCTGGGGGGGCTTGGGGTTTGGCTTGGGTATCCGTTTCTCCAGGGCGTGCCACTCCTTTTCAATCTTGGTCATGGTAATCTCAAACACCTCTCTGGTGATGGCCTCGAGCTCGTTCTGCTTGCGCTGAGCGTTGAATTGCTCCAGCCACATGTCGTCTTGCTCGTCCATGTCGTATTCGACACGTCCAAGTCTATAGTGGGGGGCGTGGTCATCCGCCTTTGGAGTCGTCGTCGACTGGTCCGCCTCGTCCTCGGCATTGCCGTCAATGGCCTTGATCAGGGTCGCGTCAGGGCGAATGAAGTGATCACTCTCTTGATAGCCAACATTGCTCATCGACTTGTCGACATAGCGCGCTTGGCCAAACGTCTTGCTCTCAAAGAGCTCGATGCGGTTCGTCTTGCGATAGGATGGCAGCTTCAGGTCGAGTCGCTCTTTCGGAGTCTGGTTCTGTATGGGTAGTATCTTGGGCGTCTTTGGGGTGGTGGCAAAGTCGACGGAGCGAGCCCCGTAGAAGCTCACCACGTCGCGATGCTGCCGCCGGGGGCGCCGCGACGGGGTCCCGTTGGACACATCAAAGGGATTCGGGTCCTGCTTGTCCTGCGGATTAGGCGTGTTACCCGTGGACGCAGGCTTTACCTGTCTCGACGGCGTCATCGAGGCGGTGGCTCTGGGCGTGCCCGGTGTCTGCATCGCCGGTGTGCTAGGCGCGACGTGCGGGGCGCCGTCCACCTCCTCGGCGGTGAAGACGATGAAGGGCTGCTCAATGTCGAGGTTGGGGTGGAACTCTTCCCAGCCCCGCTCCTCGCGAGGCTTGTAGTCCTCGGCCTGCTTCACCGAGGCGGCCATGGCGGCAGCAGAGCCCCACCGCATCTCCTCCAGGTCTTCGCTCGCGGCGGCTCGTGTGCGCGTGCTCCTCTCGCGTCGGGGAAGGGCGGACGGGGTATCTCCGTTGACAAGGTCGTGTCCGGCAGTCCTGGCCCTCGATACGGTTGCAGGGCCGGCCGCGAGGGGGGTGCCGGGGTTTTCCGATTCGAGGAAGCGTCCGCCGCCTCCAGGTCCTCCTGGCACATAGCGACGTCTTTTAGAAGGTGGCTCTGACGACGGAGACGCAGTCGTGGCAGTAGCAGCAGCCGCCGCCGCCGCTAGGGAGGCCTGTCTCGCGGCTCGTGCAGCATTGGTCGTGCCGGGAGGACGGCCTCGACGGCGGCCCGTGGGAGTTCGTCGAGGCGTGGGCGACGTTGGAGCCATATGTGTCAGCGCGGTCCGCCGTCGCCTTGTTGCGCCGGGAGGAGGGGGGACTTTTCGATGGAAGCGATGTGGACGGGCTGAATCAAGGACGAGGTAAGAGCGGAGGTTGCTAGGGGGTGCGCGCGCACTCGTCACGGGATGGGGCGGGGTAGACGATCATTTGAAAGCCGCCGACGAGGAAGATGAGCTCAGATTTGCCCACGAAGCAGTCGTGAACCGGTAAGGGGACCCTGTTGGCGCGCCGTCGATGGCAGGAGGAGGCATCAGGAGGAGACGTGACGTCGGCTGCGGCTCGGCGTCGGAAGGCGGGCGAAAAACAGACAACGCGCTGGTGCACGGACCACCCTTGGGACTGGTGCAGCTGCAGCTGCAGGGTGCAAGGGTACGTACCCATGTATGGAGTACTCCGTATCCGTACAAAGCATCCCACAAAGGGTGAGTCAGCACCTCCCGACGCGCTCCAGCTGCGGGCCCCCGGCCAATGTCGCCAGAGTCCGGGGAAGCCGGGCCTCAATCCCGGCTGCCTCACGATGCCCTTACCGGCGCCTGCCAAGCTACCTCGACTCCTCTCCAGATCCCCTTCTTCCCCGCCAGTTCGTCCTCAATGGCAAGTAACATGCTCTCCATCTTCATCGAGCCGGCCCAAGCTCAATGGCTCTCGTAGCCGCCCAGCAAAAAAACCCGTCTCCCGCCCGCGGCTCCGTGCGACGGGAAACCCCGGCACGGGACCCATCTCGGGACCCATCTCGGCAGTGCCCGATCCACTACGTGGCCGTCGCGTGGCTCAAATCGAGAGTGCCTCTCTACATGCTCTGCAGCACATGCATATGCTTGGTCGGGCCGTGTCATCGGGACTGTCTAGATCGCCTTCGAAATCTCAGATAAGATTCAGATCCCTGTGGCGCCAACCGGGGAAGCTTGCATCCCCGAGCTCGTGCAGGGCCACTGCAGTCTTCAGTCCGAGCAATTTTATGCCGCTGTTATTCCTGCGCCCTGCCCGTCGCCGACAAGTTTGTTCGGAGAACCCACAGGCTCATTCACTGCCAAGTCCAGAGCACACACCTGGCAAAGGACACGACATAACTTAATTTGCACCCAAACACTGCCTCGGCTTGTCCAATCACTGCCTGGGCAGCGTCGTCTCACTCGGCCCCCGAGAAACTCTCACTCCCCAAGGCAGCTGGAGCATAGACATTGGCAAAAAGTCAGCAGGCCAAAATAAGAGTGGCTACAACGATGCACTGGAAAAAATTCACTTGAGTGCAGAGCTCAGAGCCCACGTGCATTAGATCCGTCTACGCTACTTCTTGGCCATTTAGAAAGCAAGCCTGCTCCGATGCTCGCAAGCCCCGAGCCCGCGGTGCCCGGCCAAATCCCAAAATTTCCGAGCCAATCTCACAATCGGCTGTCATCAGAGCCGCGAAACCCACGGGCACCATTCCCAGCCGATAAGAGCACATCTTCTGACAAGAAAAGAGAAGAGAAACCAAGGGCCAAGTTCGCACAGCCGCATCTCACAGCAACTTCCGTCCTTCTCTGGCAAGCATCCTGCGTGTTCAACGGTCGCGAACCTGAAAGAAAAGCTCTAAAGACATAACCGGGCGCACTGAGAAAAGTTGGTGGCGGGTTATAGAGGGCTGAGCGCACTCATTCCGGTCGAGCCCAAACGCCGTCGTCGCTATGCTCCGTGATACCATTCCGTTACTCGTACTTGCGACCAACCAGTCGCCAACACAACCAACGAACATGAGAATCGACCAGCCAGTGTCTGACAGCCGGCGGGGTGGGGCCGGCATGCCCGAATCCAAGGGCAGAGTTGTAACAACACAACAGGGTTCAAGGGGTAGAGGGGTATCATCCAGGGTATCATGTCACCTCCAGGCCGGGGTGCCACGGAGTCGAAAAAGAAAAACAAGATAAAGACAAAATGTACAAACTAGCCCACTGTTCGGCCGCTGTGAACCGCCTGGGTGGGCAGAGCATTACTCGACATGTGCCCAGCCCGCAGCGGTGGAACGGAGGGGGAGCCCGCGGCGTTGAAGCTGCTTGTTCCGTCCCAGCTCTCTTCGCTCAAGACGCTGAGGTAGCCGCTTCCGACTCGGTCGCGCAGTGTCTGAATCTTGCGTCGGTATACCTCACCACCGACGTCCCAGTCTTGCGACTCCATGCCAGCGGCGAGGGCGCCGCTCGTGTCGAACCCCAGGACCTTGTCTGGCGAGAGAAGGTCGGGGTTGACAGCCGGCGGGCCGCTGCGGCTCTCCGACGTAATCACGGGGGGCAGCAGGACAGACTCGGCGGGGCGAGAGATGCGATAGTTGCCGGGTGGCGAAATCGCCGCGACCTTGATGTCGGGCGTTGGCGGCGCCTCATTTCGCAAGTCAACGGACAGTAGAGGCGCAACGGCGTCGCCCCTGGCCAAATCAACGATGCGTCTCTTTGAGGCCTTGCGGCGCCGCGCCGAACCAGTGTTGATCTCACTCGTCACCGTCTTCGGCGTTGGCCTCTCCTTGCGCAAGACACTGGGCTCTTTTGGCGCCCCGTAGACGATGGTAGGCTTGCTGACCTCGACAGCGGCGGGCGCGTCGGCGGACTTGGGCTTGACCACGGGAACCGAGTCCGGAATGGGGGCCCGCTCGATCAGGAGACGCCTCTCGCTATAGCTGGGGCCACATCCGTCAATGACAATGTCCACGGTGTACCCCGGGGTTGCCCGAAACAGGTTGAATATGGTCGTCCGATAGTCTTTGTGCGTCCGTGTAAAAGGATTGCCCTCGACCCAGATTTCGCGAAGGTCGGGGATTCCGGTCAGCCTCGCTAGCTCGAGAGGATCGGTCAGTCTGTTGTCCCGCAGATCCAACCTCTCCAAGGGGTACAGCTTCTCGACACCGGCGAGGGACTGAAGCCTGTTGGCGCGCAAGTTTAGCGCAGTGATGGCGGGCAGTGGATTCCGTGTGAGGGAGTGGAGAGAGTCGATCATGCAATGCGAGAGATTCAGAGCTCGGAGCGCGGTAAGGGTTGCCAGGCTATCGGGGATCTGGCCGAAAAGGTTCGAGGACAGGTCGAGCGAGAAGAGGGTGTTTGAGAGGGGCGCCAAGCTCGTGGACTGGATGGAGGTGATGGCGTTGTCCGCGAGGCTGAGATGACGCAGAAAGCGCCACTTGGACGCGGGCAAAATGCCCATGGCCAAAAGGTTGCTGGAGCTCCCTCGGGCGTGGTGGTGCCAAGAGTCTGACATGCTCGAATGCGAGCTTCCGGAGCCGGAACGCTTGATGCGCTGCGAGGTCCGCACGTTGGATGAGTGGTTCCTCGAACTGGCGGGGCGTGTCGGGGAGCTGCTTCGCGGCCGCGAGCGCTTGGTCGGGGATCGAGGGTTCCCGTCCGTGTCATCGCGGGCAAACGACGTTCTCGTGGCATCGGAGGCGTCGGTGTCCTCCACTGCTGGCTCGCTCGGCGTCATGGAGCCGACACGCAGCTCGGCGAGAGCGCTTCGGGCGTCCGGGGACCCGGGGGCCGAGGCAGCTCGGATGAGGTCGGGATGGGGTATCGTAGGGCTTCTCCGAGGGCTATTGTTGGAGGCCAGGGTCGCGGTAGGGGAGGACTGCGACTTGGACGTCCTCCGGCGCCTCTTGTCCATGTCGTCCAAGACGATGTCGATGAGGATGTCGGCGGGGTCTTCGATGCCGGCGTGTCGCAGGCTGAGGGACCGGAGCTGGTCCGCCAGCCGATCCCAGCCAAAGAATTGCCGGAAGTCGATGCTATTGACCTCGAGAGCCTGCAAGTTCTTGAACACGTAGAGGGGCACGGCCGAGTCAAAGGGAAACTCCTCGTAGCCACGAATCAAGCGGGCCCGCCAGTCGGGCGCCAGCCGCAGGCAAGGTATCTTGGTAAAGGCAGAGTAGAGGTATTTCAGATCAGCTTGGACGGCGGCCTTGTGGCGCTCCGTCCGGGCCGCCGAGATGCTGGCTCCGATGCCGAAGCTCGCCCACAGGGCCGACATGCCCGACATGACGCTCCGCATGCTAGAAACGGAGTGAATGGAGCCAACGTCGGAGCTGCGGCTCCTGGACCGCCCAGTGTTGCCGAGAAACGAGACATAGTTGTTGGAAGACTCGTGGAGATTCTCGAGGCGCACCTTCATGGGCCCGACATTGATGCCGAGCTCCTCGATGCGGGAAAGCAGATAGAAGAGGTGGTGGGGAGTCAGGGCGAGCTTGGCCGACTTGACGTTGTGAGAGGTAAAGTTGATGGGGCCGAAGGAGAAGGCGGCAGCTAGAGAGTTTGAGGTCGAGGAGGAGGTCGAGGGTCGCTCGGGCAATGGAGGAGGCTGCGTGAGAGTGGCCGCGCTCGTGCTCTGGGAGGCGCGGTGACGGACCTCTCGGCGCTGGAACTGCAGGGCATTGGCGAGGGCCTTTTCGTGGGTTCGCACAAAGGCGGCCAATTGCTGGGAAGGCGTCAGCATTTCCGCTCCCGAGTCGCCCAAAATTCCCACGTACCTTGGTGAAGTACTCTCCGTCTTCGGAATCCATGACTGTGGCCCCCTTTCACGTTTGGCTATGCATCGAAAAGCGGTCCGGACAGGGACGGTCGGTATCGCGAGTAAAGCGCCGAGGAGAGAGCCAGGAGATGCTCTTTACAGCCAGCTCGCAGGGCGGCACAGCGTGGGGAGTGGATGTGGACTGACAAGCGCCAACCTGGTTAGCCAAGGAGCGAAGAGAGAGGGCGCGCTTGACAATTTACACTCGAAAACGACGTCGCAGGAAGTGGGAAAGTGTGAAAAAGGGAGCAAACAAGGGCTGGCCAGGTTGGAGAGAGAGGGGAAGCCGGCGGTGGATAAAAAAAGAATGGTGCGGCTTTGAACAAGCGCAGGCCAGGCGACAACAAAGGGGATCGATGGCTAGCAAGGGTAATGCGGGCGTTGCACAATGCCGGGCGGGAAAATCTCACGTATGCTGCGACCGTTGGTGAAGGCCGAGTCGCCAGCACTGTCACGGAGCACACGAGGGAGGACGAGGCAGCTGGCGGTCAGGCAAACAGGGCGAGGGAGGCGGGCCTCGAGATAACGCGCGCGGCGGGTCGACGAGGGGGAAAAGGGCGGGTTGCAGAACACGGGCAAACGAGGCAGCACAGCTGAGAGCGACCAGGCCAAGAGAGAGAAGGAAGAGGGTAACTCGAGAGGAGGAAAGGGGAAGAAAACAACATGGGGCCAAGCAAGAAAAACAAACGGGGGCGGTTGCGAGGTGGGAAAGCCGTGACAAGGATGGGCGGAGAACAAAACAGCGCAACAACAGCGACCACTCACCGAGCCTAGTAGGGCGGCAATGCTGAGCAGCGAGCAGAGCAGCGAGCAGAGCGCATGAGACCGAGGCCGACAGCGAGCAAGCGCCACGAGGAGGGCCTGGCGAGAGAGGGCGGTATCGTGAGTCCCTTTTTTTACACTGCCCGTTGCCAGCAAAAGCAGCGGTTGGACGGGGGAAGAAGTGGAAGAGAGGAAAGTTGACGAGGAGAGGAGAGGCCGGGGTCCAGAAGGAGAGGGGTCCTCGGCTGCTAATGTACCTCGCTGTAGGGCACAGTACATGGCGCGGTACTTGCAGGGTGCCCTTAGCCTTACTCGCACAGGTATCATGCTCGCACGCCGCTAGTCTGGATTACAGCCAGGGCCCCGGTCGCCCCGGCGGGCACCTCGGGCTCGGTCCCAGCGCCCTGCTGACTTGCGTGCAGTCACAGGTCCCAACGGAGGGGGGGGCGCCCTGGGGACCACAAGTACCGGCTACTTGAGCAAGTCCAGGGGATGCGGGCCTTGCCCAGGAGTGCCGCATGTAACAGATGCAGCAAAAGTGCAGCAGAAGTGCTGACCGAGGCAGGAAAATGACTTGAGGGCACCGTGGTCGACGGGTTTACGCCCTCTCGACCTCTCTCGCCTTGCATGCATGCCCCGGGCACGACGGTTTGATGTGGAGAGTGCACGAGAGTGGTGAGGACTCGAGATATCTACAGTGCTCGCCGCAATGGGTACGGTACCTATCTCGGTGCCTCTGCCTGTAATGCAGTAATGCAAGAGGTCAGCCAGTCAGGCGAGCCGGCGCACCCACTGCCGCCCTGGGCGGGTGGTGGATGGACAAGCACCTCATCAGTTGGAACTGCACGCACCAGCCACCCAACAGCGAATCATCGGGTGGGCAATCTTGGCTGCCAAGGGTCCCGTGCATTAGCACTTGCAGCCAGACGACGTCTCTGCCATGACATTGCTTTCCAAATTGACGACCGTGGGCCATCGTCTCTTTTTCCCTTCCCGTCCTGTCTCGGACGCAATGTCTCTGTCTGCCAGCACGTTTCGCTGGATTACTTGGCAAAGCGTGCGACTTTTTGTTCTGTTTCTGATTCACCAGCGAACCGCGGGCTATATTTGACGCGCAGTGGCGTCGCGGATCGTGTTCGCAGAGGCACGCCACGTTCGAGACCCCGGGGCTGTCTTGGCTCGTCAACAAGTCCCCGGGGAGCTCATCGAGCGCGCCCAACGCGTCGGCAGAATTCCAGTCCTATCGCGACGACGGCGGCGGCCAGCCGCTGATGGGAATCAAGAAGGCAACAGGAACAAGGAAATGGCGGCATCGCGGGAGGCGCACGGCGACGGCGGTGGAGTCGCCACTCTGATTTAACGACGACGCATTCGCCGGCGTTGGGCGTTGGACGTTGGAGCAACCCCTGCCGCGCGGCGCACAATGGCCGGTCCGTCCACGCCAAGGCCGTCGTAGCGTGCAAGAGGCTCGGATTGGGGGACCTCTTCAGCGCTTCAGACGGCTCCTCCTTGGCGCCGGCTTTGGGGCGCGGGTGGAGAGGAGGGGCCGCCCAGACCCAAGACTGGCTCGCTGTGCCAAGCAAGGTTGTGCGACCCGAGTTGACGGCAGATGTCCGTGGGCACCCAGATGATTCTCAGTCGACGATGCTGCGAGCCATCGAAACGCCTCCCCCGCTGTCTCGTGCCCGCCTCTCACGCTACCCCACACGCGAGGTGAGGTACCTGGGCAGCGGGTACCGACCTTGATGATTTGCCGAGTCGAGACCTCTCGAGTCGGCCTTGTCGAGTGCGCCGGGGAGGTATCCGGATAAGGGACTTGGCTCGGCGTACTTTGACCGGAGGTGACGTCGGGGTAGAGACGGAAAAGGCCGCGTGCCATATGCAAAAGGCCTCTCTCTCTTGGCCCACGCTCCAGTCCGATCAAGGCCGGGAAGAAAAAGGACAAGCAAGTCGTGGCAGCTTCCGCGCCTCCATCAGCCCACGGAGCGCAAACCACACCACCGATGCTTGCCGCAGCTTTGATTGACTACATATTGTACGTACTCTGCAGGCGGGCAGCCCTCGGCAACGGGCGTGACGACTCGCCCGTATCGAGGCATCATGGTGGGCTATTATGTGGACGCATAAATCCGGCACGGGGAGGTCTTGGATCCAAAAAGAAATGTCAGCCACCCATCATGACCACCATCTTTGGTCTCTTGCCCGCAGCAGCGTCGGCTAGTGCCGAAAAATGCACCCATCGAGGACTGTCGGCTTATCTATATATACTGGGTTATATACTGGGTGTGCCGTACACCGGCAATCCGCCAAATCGCCAACATGTCTGTACCTACCTTTGCCGAACCAACGGCCACGGCCCGGCGGCTTGCTGCGAGTTTACTTGGTACTAAGTGTCCGTACAGTGAGTGAGTGTACTGTATGCTCCATGCCTGCCGACGTCGCACAGCGCCTTGTCAGGGTCGCGAGGCGCCGCTCATTTCTCGGTCGCCGCCAGCAAGAGCGTCGTGAGAGCTTCCTTGCGACCGACCCCCTGGTCCCCCGCTTTCCCGGCCGAGTCGTGCCCCAACAGCAGCGGCAAGCAGCCCGGTCTCAAAATGGCCCCTTAGCGCGACAGGTGATGCCGCGAATGGCCCGCCCGGCGCTCACCACCACCCGCTCACGCGATCATTCACCGACGGCACCGTCGCGGGCATCATCAGTCGCGGGAATCCGGGGTCAGCGCTCCTGGTTCCCCCACCTGTCGTCGACACGGGCCGGACAAGAAAAGGGGGGGCGCGCCATGAGAACAGCGGAGGGTGACCCATTGACATGTCATTGTGCCTGCCAAGGGCCCCCCCCTCCCCCCTCCCCTGCGACCCCTCCGCACACCAGAGACAGATGCTGGCCAAGTCGCCGGTACTTGCATCCTCATCTCGACTCGCAGGAAACGTTAAAAAAAACGAAATAGCTTGCACGGCAACGGGGAAACCGCTGTCCAACCATGGTCGCCCGCTCTATTCGTTCCCACACACACGCATCAACCAGGGTTTATGTGCCCCCCCGGGTATGATGGGGGATAAACAGGGCAGGACGCGGTGAGTTGGACTGGACGGTATCGGCGCTTTTTGCCTGTCTTGGCACCCGGGGCCGGTTGAGGCTCAGTTCGCCAAGACGCAGATCATGCCTTGTGTACGGAGTACAGTACATACTGTAACTGTATCTACAGTACAAGACAGACACCCGAACTCTGACATTGCACCGTAAGGTAGGTACTGTACAGTGCAGAATGTATATCGGACAGGACCCAAGGCCTCCATCCAGAGCGCCGCGCAGACATGATTGGCATCAGCAAGCGCCACGCAACTCGGTTTCACAAAGGCGTGCGCGCCCGGCCGACGGCAGTCCAAACCCGCGGCACCGTTTTGGCCCTGTGCAACACGCCAACGAGTCGTTCGTGGTTTGTGCTTCCGCCCCCTCCCCTGGGCGTCAGTGTCCGGGAAACTTGGCGTCGACCGGGTTGGCCCCTGTCTGGGGGAGCCTGCTCTCGATTCGCGCGCATCGACCGACGAGGCCATGACTATGCAGTCTATTGGCCGCACCCACGGTGCATTACAGTAATTACACGACAAGGCTTTTCGTTCTGGGGGTGGGGGAGTACCTCTCCTGTAATTAACCCTGGATAACTACCCGGCAGCCCAAGCCAACGCATGGCGCCCCGCGTCTTCCAGAAAGAGTCGGCGATGCATTGGATGCTTGCAGGCCAATCTGCTAGAAATACTTTCCGTGCTGTGCATACCACGTCTCTGCGCCCTGGATGCGACTGATTGATTTGCTTGCAGCTCTGGGCGCTTGCCCTCGAGACTCTTTCTTTCCCAGCCTGGCCCTTCGGGCTGCGATCCGACGCAGCTCCACGGACGAGAGCCTTGCGGCGAATACCGGGCGTCTGCACCGAGGCGGCCGAGCTGCCCATAACTTACATACCTGCTGAAAACTCTGCAAGCTACATACACACGGGTACGGCGTATAATCAGCCAAGACAACATGACAACAGCAACGGTGCCTCCTCGGCATGCATGTCCAGCCTACTCCGTACCGAGAGGCGCATTGGGAGAGGCTTGTGCACGGAAACCAACAGCTGTAGATGCAGTAGCCCCCGGGACCGTCTAGATGGCCCGCCCGTATGGGGAAGCCCCGAAGCAGAATTGCATCGTCATCCCGTGAGGGAAGGGGGGCGAATGGGGACGGGGAAACGCCACGACGGACCGTGTTGGAGGAGCGGTGGGGGGAGCTTTGGCTGCGACGACGACGAATAAGGGAGAAGAGGGTGGCTGATCAGTGGCGGCGACAAGGCTCTTCAAGGATTGTATTTTGTATTGCAAGTTACATGGCTGGCTGCACGAGTAATAATCCGAGGGGGCGCGCTTGACGTGTAAGTCGTTGATGATCGGGGGCGATGATCCACCTCTTGCGATGAAGGAGTTGCTCCTCAAACGGGAAAACAAACGACGGCCGGGGTGGCTTGGATGGATGGATGGATGGATGGATGACTAGGGGATCAGCAAAAATCGTGCATGCGTGTGTGTGTGTGTGTGTGTGTGAGTGTCAAAGTGCCAGTTGCGTGCGAGTGTGCGCGTGTGTGTGTGCGCGCGCGCGTTGCGTGGGTCTAGAGTTTCGGCGGTGTGCCTCGACGCTCTCTCTCGTCCATCCCCTAATCTCTAAACAAGCCATATGCATCTTAGTAATGAATGAGACGTCGTTTCGTCAGCTCATAAGGGTCCCTGCTTGCGAGGCCGATAGCCGCCGGCGCCGGGCAAAGGGGGGAGGGGAGGGGGGGCAGGAGAAGCGGATGCGATTCGGCAGAGGCCCAATGCAGAGAGAGCACATCCCCATCCCGTAGATGCACCATGTTCTTTCTTCTCCGCCGCACCGCACATTCCAGCCATCACCAGACTCCATGTCCATGCAGATATACTGTAATACTGTATATATGCCAACCAACGTACAGCGAAGTACCGGTGTGTGAGAAGGAACCTCGCGAGCTTCGTCATCGTCGTCATTTATCAGCTTCTGCTGCTTCTCCTTCGCTGCCCCCCCACCCCACGCGCCACCTGCGGCTGTCTCTGTCTCTGTCTCTGTCTCTAGACCGCCTCGGCATCTTTGCTCGCCCACCTTCCTCGCCCACCTTCCTAGCCCACTTTCCTCCCCCAACACGTCACGATGCCGGTGTGGGAAAAAAGTGCGTCATGGCATTCGGGTCGAGTTGCACTCTGTGCTGTGTGTACGTACGGATACAAATATCTCTTTTGCTTTTGCATCCCCCGTCTGAGCAAGGCCCCGCGTTTGCGCGACTATACCAACAAGTATGTATACGGATACCTATCTCTCTCTATCCCTTACAGTGCGTGCATGTGGCATCATGGCCGCGTCTCTCCACCAGCAGCCACGGTAGCAGTCAATCCCATGCTGCATCTTGAAGACCCATGTCCGAGCTGTAAGCGCCGCACCCCCTTGAGCCGTTGGATTCGCAATCTGCCAAGCACCGACGACCGCGCATTTCCGGCCCCAATCCGAATATAGGCCCTTTTTAAAAAAATAAAAAAAAACTTTACATGCGAATGCCTATCCTCGACGCTCCTCGCGTGCATGCATCGTCTCCACCACCATCCACCACGCCGTGGCTCTGTGCGCCCGCCGCCTTTGTCTCCCCCCCTCCCTCGCCACTCGCCAATTGCTCCGCCTCGCTCTGTTGCCTACAGCATCGCCGAGTCACATGCTGTGCCAAGCATATCACATTTCCTCAACCACCTTGCCAACTGCCACCGTGGCTGAGTGGGAGGCTCCAGCGGTGTGTTCCCCTCTGGATGCTGCGTCATGCAGCCTGCTCCGGTGATAAAAGGTGTGCAGACACGTGGGTAGCATCGTGGGTACGCATTGGCTGCTCTGTCTAGGTATATGTGCTTCCCTTCTTTTCCTCTAGTCGTACCTGGTATGCTCCTCGTCGCCCGACTCGGGCCTCGCATATCCGAGCGACACTCGGCCGCGCACTCCCTTCCAGCCGCTCCAGGACCGAGGCCGTTGGCTCCGAGTGATACATGCATCGACCACCGGCAAAGCAACCGCGTCATTTCCACCCTATCTTGACGAGGCGCTCCAGCGTGCGGAACCCGTCGTGCGAAAACCCCCGCATCACGTCCACCTTGAACTCCTTGCCGTCCACCCGTATGAGCCCGAGCCCCAGGTCCGTCCACGCCGCTTTGACGCCCCGAAACATGTTGACAAGCCCGCGGCCCATCCGGCGGAACGGCATTGTCAGGAGGTTGGCCACGTCGATCCTGCGCAGCTCCGCGCGCCGCGCCTTCTCCGTGCGCTGGTGCTCGAGGCGCTTCAGCTCCGGAACGTACTCGTCCGGCAGCGAGAAGCGCGACTTGAGCGCCACCTTGTCCAGGCTCGCCGTCATCACCTTGGGGGCCAGCAGCGGCATCATGCGCTTGACGCTGACCTCGAGGACCGGGCCGCTGGCGGCCCCGGAGGCGGCGGGCAGCACGCGGATGGAGCCGACAATGTTGGGCGTCTTACTGATGAGGTAGAAGCCCATGCAGCCGAGGAGGACGTAGGCCACGCCGTAGACGACGCCGACCCATTTGGGCACGCCCTCGGGCTGGTTGACGACGGTCGGGCCCGTAAACACGGTCCAGGATATCAGCGTCAGCCCGCTGGTCCAGCAGCCAAAGTAGAACCAAAAGTGCGACGGCGCCTCGTAGAGGAGAGTAGGTGTCGGCTTGGTCGCGAGGTGCTTGATGAAAGCATATCGGCTCGGCGCGAGGGTCGTGGCCTGCTGCGCGGCGGCCGGAGCAGGTGATGCCGCCGGCGCCTTGGCTTTCGAGACGCGTGGCAGAGGCTTCGCAGACTTGGGCGCGGCGGCTCGGAGGCGGAGGGACGTGGTGAAGAAACGGGTCGCGCTCGTGGCTTGCGGTTCGACGGCGGCCTGGAGCCGGGGCCGGGGTCGGAGGAAGCTCTGCCTGCCGCAGGGGAACAGGAGGCGCCTCGCCAAGCTAGCCATTGCCGACGACGACGGGTGCTCGGTAGAGACGACGGACGGGGGCCACTGGGGGGTTCAGCTTGCAGGATGTCGTCATGAGCCTGCGGCCATCAAAGGCTTGGTCGCGAGGACGGTCGAGGCCAGCCCGGTGGTTGTTCCGATGCGTGGAAGAAAAAAAAGTCGAGGCTGCCAGGGACCTGGCCGACGCGCTAGACAGGGATGATGCGGTGCCGGGCTCGGTATGTACTGAGACCTATCCAATGTGCCGGACGGAGCAGTTTAAGCCAGCTTCTCTGCCGTAAGTGCTGAGCAGTAGTTTCTTCATCCGCCAACGCAGGTACCGGTACCTCGTAGCCCCGTCCGCCCAGCATCGGCGCCCGCTGTCCCAACATTGCTCCAGACGCTCTTTTGCACACGATGCAATCCTCAACGTCACCTCTTGGGGCCTCGACGGTCGCAACGCACCCCGACTCATCTGCGCCGCCTCTTGCCCGCCCAATCGAGCCTCTTCCAAATGGCCTCGTCGCTCTCGGCCGTGTGCCGTGCTTCGGCCCGCGTCGCCAGCCGTCGAGCCGCCGCCACGCGTGGTATGTTTGGACAATTGCGAGAGACGCGAGAGGCGAATGCTTGCTACCACCCGTTTGCTGACGCAAGACTCCGGTCGACTTTCCTGCAGGGCTCGCCACCTCGGCACGATGCCTCGCCGCGCACAACTTCACCATGCCCGCCCTCTCGCCCACCATGACCGAGGGCAACATTGCCGCCTGGAAGGTCAAGGACGGCCAGCCCTTCAGCGCCGGCGACGTGCTGCTCGAGATTGAGACGGACAAGGCCACCATGGACGTCGAGGCCCAGGACGACGGCGTCATGATGAAGATTCTCTCCCACGACGGCAGCAAGTCGGTCCAGGTCGGCTCGCGCATCGCCGTCGTCGCCGACGCGGGCGACGACGTTTCCGCCCTGGAGATGCCCGCCGACGAATCGCCCAAGCAGCAGCAGGCCGCTCCCGAGCAACAGTCCTCGGCCCCGCCCACGACGACGAACCGGAGCGAATCGGAGCCCGCCCGGGCGGCGAGTCGTACATCGTCGAGCAGCGACAAGAAGCACGAGCAAAAGTACCCCCTCATGCCCGCCGTCGAGCACCTCGTCAAGCAACACGGCCTCGGCCCCGACGACGTCGCCACCATCGCCCCAACCGGGCCCGGTGGACGGCTGCTCAAGGGCGACGTGCTGGCCTTTGTCGGCACTATCAACGCCGAAGCCCCGTCGACCGTCTCGTCCCGCCTCGAGAAGCTGTCCCATCTCGACCTGAGCAACATCAAGGTCGCCCCGTTGAAGCCCGCCCCCGCCAAGGGTGCCGGGTCGCGGGAAGTCGCTGCGCCGCAGCCTCTGCGCATCAATGTCCCCGTGTCGCTCGCCAAGGCCGTCGAGGTGCAGAGGAAGATCCAGGAAACGCTCGGCGTCTTCCTGCCGCTCTCGACCTTTATCAGCAGGGCCGCCGAGGTCGCCAACGACGACCTTCCCCTCATCTCCCGCAAGCCGTCCTCCGCCGAGCTTTTCGTTCAGATCCTCGGACTCGACAAAGTCAAGGCGGCAGGCTCCCGCGGCGTCTACCTGCCCCAAATATCTGCCATCCCCCACGCGTCGATGCTCGCTCCTCCGCCGCAACCCCGGTCTAGGAAGGCCGTCGATATCATCGATGAGCTGGCCGGCCCCAGCAGCCGCAAGTCTGCGCCCAAGAAACCTGCCGCCCCCCATGTCCCGGGGCTGTCGAGCGGCGCCAACGTCTTCACGCTTGTTGTGCCCAAGGAGGAGGAGCAGAGGGCCCAAGTATTCCTGGAGCGGTGCAAGTTGATTCTGGAAGAGGAACCTGGGCGGCTGGTCCTGTGACGCTGAGCCTTCTTAATCTTCTTCTCAACAGCCCTCTCCTTGAGTCTCCTGTAACTATACGATATTAGACTAATGGAGGCATCTCTCCATCACGTATCCAAACGCCGTTTGTCCAAAATGCATCGGTGCTGCATCTAAATGCCTGGCCTACAATGGCCGCTTTTTTCCCAACGCACGCCCACAAACGAGGTTACCCCAGTGGTCAGGCAAGCCTCTGCTACCACAACTCGGGGCCAAAATGCTGGCCTGCCTCCACCTTTGCCCTCACCGCTGTGCCCTGGACGTCCATGGTGGTGGCGACGATGGTGTTCCCCCACCACTGAGGCGGCTCGACGCCATGCATGGAAAAGGCGAAGAAGACGAACAAGGTACCAATGGCAAGGCCGAGGTCGAGGCCGCACGAGGTGAGGAAGTTGAGGCGGCTCCACCACGCAGCGTGGCGGTTCTTGATCCAGTACTGGAAGATGAAGCCAACGAGCCCCCACGAGAAGAAGTTGAGCGGCGTGGCGGGCGGGATGGCGCCGGCGCCGCCAAAGATGAGCGGTGCCATGAGGTACCGCAGCGGCAACCTGGGATACCGCTTGGCGGCGTAGTAGATGGCGACGGGGGTGACGGCGCCGAGGATGAAGAAGATGAAGAGGCCCGAGTAGATGCGTCCGGGGGAGAACATGCGGTCGGGGCCGATGAGGCCCCAGATGACGGATGCTGGGGGGTGTGTCAGTGACCATATATGTGCGTGTGTTGGGGTGAGGGAGGAGGGGGGAATTGGGAAAGAGGATTACCGGAAAAGAAGACGCGGCCGCCGGGACAGGTGAAGCGGTCCCGCTGCTGGGTGTCGCAGATGTTGTCTATGCCGCCAATGGCCAGGTTAAGTACGGCGACCTGGACAAAGCACGACAGCGTCGTGGCGACAACTTGAGCCCAAAACATGGTCCTCGGTGGAATCTTCATGTAGTGACCAAACTTGAGGTCCGAGATGAACCGCAGCGCTTGCGACCTTTGGGGAAGTCAGCGGCACGGCCTATTATTTCCTATTGTAAGAGCAGCAGGCAGGAAGACACGTACATTGTGATGAAACCAAAGGTTTTGAAACTGTTCCTGCCAAGTCAGTCCTCTCTTCTTATTCTATCGGAATCCTGGCTCTGAATCGGCACGGAAAGGACGGAACGGGGCGACTTGCATCATCAGGGCCAACGGCCTGCCCGGCTGGATGTAGCCGTAGACAAACTCGGTGAGGACATTCAGGCCGATCTGGTTGTTGGTCACGGCCTCGATGATGCCGATGGGCAAGGCGAACCCGTAGGAGATGGCCACGGCCAGCAGAAACGCCCACCAGGAGAGCTGGGTGGGATACGCCAGGACGGTGTAAAGCCCCAACACGAGCATCTGCACAAAAGTTAGCCGCCAGCCCCCATGACATGAACGTGGTTTCAGGAGGGCGACCAACGGTGGCAAAGAGAGACATGTACCACCAGGTCGGGGCCTCGTCATACTTGCTCATGAGCTTCATGTGGATGTCGGGCTTCTCGCCGGTGCTGTTTTTGTATTGCCTCCAGATCTGCTTGCGGTAGTGCAGAAAGGTATGGACGATAAGCGACGAGATGGACGCAAACGCGAGTCCGTATGCAATGGCAAAAGTCGTGCTGTTTCGGTCAGCCAAGGGCTACGCCTCCTGGAGAGCCGGCGTACCTGATGAAGAGCGGGGAATAGTCCTTGTACGCCTGCTCGTTGAGGGTGAAGTCGGGGTTGAGGACGCGCGTGGTGTTGTATGGCTGGCCCGTGTTGTCGTACGTGTTGGCGTCGCTCATGGGCAGGAACTGGGCGTACCACGCGCCCGAGTAGTGCAGTACCGATGAGCCGACGACGTAGAAGAGGGCGACGCCGATCAAGACGTTGGCAATGGCGTACCTGGCGCTGTAAGAAACGAGCCGGGAATCGAGGAGGCAAAAGGGGGCGTCTTACCAAGGAGGGATCAGAGGCGAGCCGACCCAGCCAGCGATCTGGGTCCAGTCAAAGGTGATGGGCACGAGCGACAGGCCAGTGGTGCCGCCAAAGAGCTGGTTGACGACGGCGCTCTGCGGGGCGATCCAGGTGGCAAAGGCAAAGACGCTCAGGCACTGGGCTAGGAAGCCGGGGATGAAGTAGTAGAAGAAGGAGGCGACGGTGACGACGAGGAACCAGCGGAACCGGGGCATGGAGCCTCCGACGATGGACGGGTTGGGCAGGTCGTTTTGCTCATACATGGCATTCATGAGCGTGACGGCGACAAGGATGCCGGGCCAAATCATGGATGCCGGATACACTTGTCCGTGGAGAACGAGTCAGCTCAGGGTGGACAGGGAAGCAAAAGGGGACAAGGCCAACCTAGGAATTTGCGCATGACACCGGCAATGCCGTAGCCGATGGACTGCGTCGAGATGGTGAGGAGGAGCTGAAAGGGGAGGCCAAAATTTTGCTTGTAAAAGACGAGCTGGGCGAGGATAATGTCGGTGGAGTAGGCGACGGAAAAGGAGACGCTGGCCATGACGCCGATGACGCTGTGCTCCTTGACGGTAAAGGGACCCGGGTTGAGGCGCCAGCGCAGGCCGAGGGTGTTGAAGCGGGCGTCGGGCAGGAAGCGTGCCCAGGCGTGGCCGAGGGGCCAGGCGATGATCTGACCGACGAGTGAGCCGATGGAGATGGAGGGCTGGCGGAGGGAGAAGAGGGTGTTCATGGAGGCGCCGACGACGACGAGGGACAGGCCAATGACCCAGGCGCGGACCGTGTTGCAGGCGAGGTCCTCATCGTAGTTGCGGATGGCGGCGCGGACCTCGGGGTAGGGCGAGTCCTCTTGCTGGCCAGATAGCTCGGCATCCTGCCCGGGCACCTTGAGCTCGTCGTCGGCGAGCAGGCCGTCCTCGTCGGGGCGTGAGCGGTCCATGAGCTCGAACTCGTCATCCGGCAGGTTAGGGTCCATGAGGGGCTCGTTCTCAAGCTCGCCATCGCCGCTGGTGCGCGCCCAGGTCGGCGAGAGCCCGTCGATGGAGTCGGACCGCCGACGAGACATGGATGGCCTTGCGCCGGGGCCGGCGGCGGCGTCTATGCCCGAGGCCTCTGCGCCGACGCGGCCGGACGCTGCCATGTCGGCGTCGAGAGGCTTTTCGAGCCCGGACAGGTCAATGGGGTCTCGGGCGCAAGCAAGGGCCTTGCCGAGGCCATGTGGCTCTGGTGTCGAGCTCGCGCCGAGGAGAGAGGGCGAGGATCAGGACGGTGGCTGAGAAGACGGGCGGGTTTGCGAGCAGGGGTCAGAGATGAGAGCCGGAGGCGTGAGGTGAAGATGGAAGCAATTGAGTGAGCAAGTTCTTTGGATTCGTGGTTGGTGAGACGTGAAACGTCTTTGCCGGTGAGATTTGGGTCGTGAGCAGACGTCGGCCGTTGCTGTCCGTCGGCCCGGTGGCTTGTGTACATACATGGCCATCATCTGAGGTACCTGCCCGGCACAGGACGGCGTGGAGGATACTTCAGCCGTTATCAATGCGAGGTACCCAAGATGCTTTTGGTACGCGCAAGCCGTGCTAGTGGAAATTGCTCATGAGCTGGCTTGAAACGGTCTTCATCTGAACTCCGGGTTAATATCTATAGTTACTCGTCCAATGTCCCGTGGGCGAGGCGAAAAGGAGCTTCAGCCCTCCCTCCAGTGAGCCTGTGTTTCGCGGCATTACAGTGCTCCGAGTGCTGGAGCCTGCTGACATGGAAGAATGGGAGGGCATGTACTTTGTCAATGTACATATGTACACGATCCTTTGACGCCGCAGATTCGAGCCTCATTCCACCGACGAGCCTCAGCTCACCATCTTTCCTCTTCCTTCCTTGTCATAACTGCGCCCGAGTGCTCCCGTATTAACTGGCAGAGGTACCAGTCGACCTCTCTGCCGCCGTCGACTCACCCACCTTGCAAGCACAAACTACACATAGCCTCGCCTCTATCCGTCTCACCACCCACCAGCCCTCAGATGAGAGAGCGCGGCAAGCCGAGGCGCCGAACCCATCACTCGCCCATCGCCGGCGGAGCACCATGCGCCGAGTCGTGGTGACGGGCCTGGGCGCCATCACGCCGCTGGGCGTCGGCATCCGGCGCACCTGGTCTCGCCTCCTGGCCGGCGACTGTGGCATCACCAGCGTCGCCTCTCGGGAGCCCCGGGAACGCTGGCGGGAGCTGACGAGCACCGTCGCTGGCATCGTGCCCCGTGGCGATGCCGAGGGCCAGTGGCGCGCCGCAGACTGGCTCTCTGCGCCCGAGCAGCGCCGCATGTCCGCCTTTGCCCAATATGCCGTCGCCGCCAGCGACATGGCCCTCAAGGATGCCGGCTGGGAGCCGACCAGCGCAGAGGACCGCGAAGCAACTGGTGTCTGTCTGGGCAGCGGCATCGGGAACCTCGACGACATTTACGAGACCAGCCTGGCCCACCACGACGAGGTGAGTTGAGCTGGCTGGCATATTCTCATGTTGCAGAAATGAAGAAGCCGCTGACACGGGCAAGGACTGACCAGGGCTACAAAAAAGTCTCGCCCCTGTTCGTGCCCAAGATATTAATCAACATGGCAGCCGGACACGTCGCCATCAGGTACGGCTTCCAGGGGCCCAACCACGCAGCCACGACTGCTTGCACAACGGGCGCACACTCCATCGGCGACGCATCGCGCTTCATCGCCCACGGCGACGCAGACGTCATGGTCGCAGGCGGCTCCGAGTCGTGCATCCACCCGCTCACCTTTGCCGGCTTCGGGCGCGCGCGCTCGCTCTCGACGGCCTACAACGACGACCCGCGCCGCAGCTGCCGACCCTTTGACGCCGGCCGCGACGGCTTCGTCGTCTCTGAGGGCGCCGCCGTGTGCGTGCTCGAGGAGCGCGAGCACGCGCGGGCGAGGGGCGCGCACATCTACGCCGAGGTGCGCGGCTACGGCTGCAGCGGAGACGCCCACCACATGACGGCGCCGCGCGGGGATGGCAACGGGGCTTACCTGGCCATGGCGAGGGCGCTGCGCAACGGGCGGGTGAGGCCGGCTGAGGTGGACTACATCAACGCGCACGCTACGGGCACGCGCGTCGGGGACGCGGCCGAGGCGGCTGCCATAGGACGGCTCATGCTCGGCGACGAGGGCGTATCGTGCGAGTCGCAGGTGACGGTGAGCAGCACAAAGGCGGCCATTGGGCATCTGCTGGGAGCAGCCGGGGCCATTGAAGCGCTCTTTGCCATTCTGACCATACACGAGGTATGCAAAGCAGACGTCACCGTCACCATTTGCTTCCCATTCCCAACCCTCTCTCACTCTGCTCTCGCGTCCTTTCTTGTTACCTGACCCCTTTGACTGACGTGAATGCACAGGGAGTCGTGCCCGCGACGCTAAACCTAACAAAGCCAGACGTCGGGACGAGCTTCAATCTCGTGCCGCTCGTGCCGCAACAAAAGCAGGTCAAGGTGGCCGTGTCCAACAGCTTTGGGTTTGGGGGGACCAACAGCAGTCTGGTCTTTTCAAGCGCCCAGTGAAGCCATGGGAGTTGTAGACACGGACCGGTCATGGACAGAGGGTCATCAGCACTGCACTCCAGCAACGATGCGCCATTCCGAGGCAGAGACGGCCTGATTTTTGTATCAGTGTGTCATTCATCTACTTGGCACCGTCCGACCTCACCCTGTCTCTTCGCGGCCCCAGGTGCCGTGCATGAGCTATCCGGGGTGACCACCTGGCGGATACTCGATTGACTGACATGTTCCTTGGACACCGCAGGGGACCCAGCGTCCGGCTGCGAGAAACGACGGCTCTCGATGTCTTGAGACAGTCCGGTTCCGGGGAGCGGCGGGACATCAAAGTCCAAGTCGGATGGCAATTGGTTAATGGCTGAGCATATTCTCTAAAGATGCGCTGGCATCCAGAGGTCATAGATATCTTTGGTAAACCGATACGCCGTCCAGTTCTCGTTGCCTTCCGATGCCGTGAAGTTGAACTCATGGATCGGGTGACGGTAGTATTGCATATCCTTCTTCTCTACGATCACCGGGTAGTAGCCGTAGATCCGAACCGTCCGGTAGTCGTGAGAGGCCGAGAAGGTAATGATCTGACGGTGGAGCTCGTTGTCGCGCTTTCCCGGGCGGAAAAGCTCGACCACGGCGCGCGCCATAAGACTGTCATTGAATGCATTCTGACGGTCCGAGAGATCCAGTACCGCCACGCTTGACCTCGCACGTCAGAAATGGAAAGTACAAGTGATACGTCGCCATGAAAATGGACAAATCGCCAGATATCCAATTGCCGATGAATGGTGAGAGCTTATCAAGTTGGTTTTCCTGCGAAGCCTCATGCTTGAATCCTACAGAGTAGTCCGGCTATAGGCGAGTCTCGGTCAGGGAGATGGAATTATTGCATTCTTCATTGATACTCTCAATCAAGAACGCAAGCTTAGTCGCACCGAATGTCGCAAATCTCGGCCGAGGGAACGATCAATGGCATGATATCTCGAGCGACTCTCGTCTCATTTCCATCCTCTGCTCTGCGGCACGCCTGTTTGAGGGGGGCATCGCAAAAAGAAAGTCCGTTGGAATCGTCCGTTCCGAGCTTAATAAGCCGTGATATATATCCGACTCCGAGTCGTCTATAAAACTGCCCTTGGTCGCCAGTAGAGTCTTGTAATGCGAGTTTCTCTAGGGTGCACTCTTGTTTTATCTCGGCTTCCGATCACCCAGAGTTTGGGAGCTGTTGGCGCTTTGTTCAGACCGCTTGCGGCCAAGGGAGGCCGGTGACTTCTCCCTCGCAAGCGAGAGTCACACTGTATTCCCAGAGTCGAAGTATTCTGACGGCCACTGTCCTCGTTGGGTCCAGAAACGAAGAGGGTTTGCCGGACTCTGAGTATTATCGCTTGCCATCTCCAGTAGCAGTACCTCCAGAGAGAGGACATCCAGGCGATGGCCGTCGGCGCTTCTGGGGGGATTCGTCAGGAGCTCGTTGGGATCTTGATCGGACCCGCGTCGGTCTGGGGGGATTGACCTCCGCCAAGTTGTCGCGCTTTTTCGGCCGTGCGTGTGGTGAAACTTGGGAGAATCTCATGTTTTTGCCGAGGCTTGGAGTCCGGCTGCGTCGAGGGGAATATATAGTGGTGCATTACCATCTAGGCACCCGAGCAGACCTAGCACACCGTAGACGATATACGTACTGATACTGCCCTGTTCCAGTGGCCCGCAAATGCCCTGCCCTGGAGCCTTGGGATCGCGTCTTGGTGAGATGGGGGTCGCCATGTTGGGCTCGACAGGGAGACGACGGTTATATGCGTAAAAGAATGAATACCAGCTGCGCTTGAGACCTAGGTTGGTAGGTAATGCTGAGAATACCCAGTGGCCTCCATTATGCGAGTCATCACCACATCGACATGAGGGGATGTCGTTGCTCGTGCATCGACGCCTTTCGTATGACGACCAACAGCTTTCAGATGGTGGTTGGTGTGCGGGTGCGGCTGTACGCACACGCGCGGCAAGCTGGCTGACTGGCCAATGAGATGGCATCATCTAAGCGCTGTCGGCCGCCCGACCCCCACCAACAAAGCTCACCTGCGGAAAAATTGCGCATTTACCTTAGCCTTCTGGACGCACCACCCGGCTGGGTCGCGTAATCAAAAGACCCAGAAGCAAGTGATATGCTTGATTCTCTTTCGAATGAGACAGCTTTTAATATACTTGCTATTATACTTCACTGGAATCCAAGTTTGGGATTTTTGGTGGGGTTAGTGTCGTTTACCTAAGCATAAAGGGGCCGGAGCGGTGGAGCGCATTTTCCTCTGGGGCCCTGGATAAATGGATAAAATCGTCGGCGTCATGGATGCTTGGGAGAAAAAAGAAGGCGAGTGACAGAGGGCGCCACCCTCTACAACCGTTGCCCACGCCACCGCCGCCGTTGCCGCCGCCTCCTTATTCACGTCTCGATAAAGCTCCAAGCCTGCCATTCTCCTCCTTCTTGCTCTCCTTCTCCTCCTCCCCGTCTTGGCGGTAGCTGCAATGGCCTGCGAGAGGTGCAGATGGCAGGTCCGGAGCCTCGTCCAGGTCGCCAGCACTGCCAGAGCCGCTGCCACGAGGACGACGACGACGACGACGTTGACTACGAGGACGAGTGCGCCGACCACGACCAAGCACCATGCCCTCCTGTCTCCTCGAACCCCGTCATCATGGGCCCAACAGCACCAGCACAGATGGTTCAGCGGCACGGCTGAGAAGAGGATCCTCGGCATGGGAGGCTCCTTGGCCGAGTCGTACCGCGTCCTGGGTGCGTCGGAGCGGCTGTACAAGGTGTGCTCGCGGGCGGCCGACTACCACATCACCGAGGAGGCGCGCAAGAAGGACGAGGTGGAGCGGCTCGAGGATGGAGAGGAGCTGGGCCGGCCCGCCGACAAGAACAACGTCTGGCATAAGAGTGCGTACTACATACACCCTTCGGGCACGGATTGGGTGAGGAGAAGCACCATGAACTGACCTGGCCTGGCGCTCGGCACGCAGCCTTCCAACTACACCCCAGCTTCAGCACCTGGTCACACGTCACCATGCTGCACCTGTACCTGCTCAACGCGCGCGCGCGGTGCTTTGAGCGCGAGGCCTACCGCAGCTGGCAGCAGCAGCTGGTGGACCACTTCTTCTTCGAGTGCGAGAAGAAGATGCACCTCGACCACAACATCACGTCGAGCGCCCTGCGCCAGCGCTACCTCAAGGACATCTTTGTCCAGTGGCGCGGCCTGCTGCTCGCCTACGACGAGGGGCTTATCAAGGGCGACGCCGTCCTCGCCAGCGCCGTCTGGCGCAACCTCTTCAAGGGCTCCCCCGCCGTCGACCCGCGCGCCCTGCTCGCCATTGTTGGGTGGCTGAGGGCCTCGCTGGCGGCGCTCGAGGCTACCTCGGACATGGTCTTTGCCGAGCGCGCAGAGGAGATTCTCGCCAAGCCTGTCGGCGTCTTTTGGACCAGGCTCGAGGAGCCGTTTAAGCAGGGTGCTGCCGCTGCCGAGTCTGCTGCCACAAAGCCTCAGCGCGTTCCTGTGCAGACGTCGTCGCCAAAGCCCGCCGCCGCTGCCTGAAAGCGAGCGCAACGGTCGTACCACCAATTTGCCGCATCAGTTCTCGGCGAAAAGGCTGCAGAGAAAAGGGAGGATTCCATGCATGGTGGAGGGCGCAAGGGGGTTGTCCTGTACTATATGCTTTTCTACAATGAAGATGCCGGTCACGCAAGGCTACTCCGAAGAAGTCGGAGCAATCATGTGTGCGCAAGGCTGGGACATATTCCAAAAACAGTCGAGGCGCGCAAGGTGACTGAAGACGGTTAAGACATCTGTAGAGAGGCACATAGAGCCGCCTCATCTCCTCTGCCTGCACTTACTGGAGATGCTCTCTCCATTTCTTTCATTATGCGTGAGCCTCGTCTAGCCATGTCATGAGCCAGCCCGCTCACGAATCCTCTTTCTCCCACATCTGAAACTCGTACGACGTCCCATTCTCCTCGTGGCGCACGTCGTTGAGCGTCTCGCCCGTCCACTGCCGCAGCTGGTCCGACGAACGGCGCACCCACTCCCGCGCAGCGTCAGAGCCGTCGGCGAGGTTGAGGGGGAAGAAGGTGTCGCAGTGCAAGTCGCGGTCGATGGACGTGAGGAGCACGCGGCGGGTGGCCGGGTGGGCGAGGGCGGCGGCGTAGACCTGGGCGCCGCCGACGACGAAGACGCGGGCTAGGGCGCCGTCGGCCTGGCGGGCGCGGGCGTATTCGAGGGCGTCGTCGAGGGAGGGGACGCGGATGGGCGATGTCGACGGTACTGCTGCTGATGGTGCCGTCGCAGTCTGAGGGGGAGAAGCGGAGCGGGTGATGACAATGTTGAGTCTGCCCCTGAGAGGGCGGAACTTTGCAGGAATCGAGTCCCACGTCTTGCGGCCCATGATGACGGCGTTGACGGCTTGTGGAGGTGCCTGTTCCCTCTCTCACTCTGTGTCACCACTTGTCCTCTCCCGTCCACCAACTCGAGTATTCTGCTGCAGGGGAGCACGCAGAGACTCACCTGGGCTGGCAGACGCGAGGTGACGCGCGCAAAGTACCGCATCTCCTTGCGCAGGCCGGTCCAGGGCATGGAGCCGTGGGCGCCGATGCCCATGCTGCGCGTGGCGGCGACGATGAGCGTCAGTTCGGGGGGTTGCATTCTGGCGTTGTTGGCAGACGGGATACGCCGATTACTGCGGTGTGTGTTGGCGATTGGATGTGGAGGAGAGCGAAGGGTGTGGATGGAGGTTGGGGGAGGAAAATGAGAGGTAGAGTTTGATGGGTCGTGGCTCGCTGGTTCTAACTTCTTGGTGTCGTGCCGCATTAACAATTCGGCGCCTCGCAATTGGTAAATTTACATTGACTTCACAGCTCTACGAGTACATTGCCTCAATTGATACATGAAAAAGGCACCCATTTCTCTCCTACTCCTCAATCCTCGCCCTCGGCTCACAGCTTAGACTCGGGCGCCAACACCTTGGCGTCCTGGTGCGCGATGCCCAGGTGCTGGTATATCTGAGCGAATCTACGCCTCTGCTCAGCCAAGGGACCCTTCCTCTCTCGTGCGCACGGAGAAGAAACTCACCGGTCACTGCCGAAAAAGGGCTCAGCCTTGCCCGCGCCATCCGTCACCCACAGCCACGGCGCGCCAAAAGCGCCCAGCTCGAGCGCCCTGTCCGTCTCGGCCTTGAGGGCGTCCCTGAAGGCCTCGCGGCCGGCCATGATGCGGCGCACCTCGTCGGGCGCGAAGAGGCGCTCCCCGTTCCCCGGGCCGCCGCTCGAGCCGGCGGCGTCGGCCAGGGCGGCGGCGAGGTTGTCGTCGTCGCCGAGGAAGACGTGCGGCGGGGTCCAGAAGCGGCGGAACAGGGCGAGCAGGGCGGCGTGCAGCACGGGCGGCGGGTGGTTTGCCTTGATGAAGAGCAGGGCGCGTAGCGGCGACATGGTCTTGGCCATGTCGAGCAGGCGCGGCGGCGTGGCCCAGTCCGTGATGCCGACGGCGTGGGCGGCGCGGGCAGAGTCCCACGAGAGATAGGCGCCCTTGGCCTTGACCATCCACGGCGGCCTGTTGCCTGGGACGGGGTCAGAGCTGCGGAGACGGCGAGGGCACGGGGAGCGAGGGCCGCACCGGTGCTCTGCATGATGCCGCCGAGGAAGACGGGGTGGAACCTGGCTCGCCGGAGCATCAGCGGCGTCTTGGCTTCTTGAAGGGAGCGACAAGAGGCACTGACTCTACCTGGACCCCATTGGCAGCCAGCTTGTCGAGGTTGTTGAGCAAGTCGACAAAGGCGACGTAGCTGTAAAAGGACGCTGCCAGGGGGAGTGAGTCGGGGGGGCCGTTCCGGCGGTCAGGAAACAGGGAGCGCGCACCGATGTCCAGGTAGCAGTCGATGCGGCCGCGGCCCATGGCGTGTCGTGCTCGGCTGTCCGGCTGTCTGCCCGTCTGTCTACCTGTTGCCCGAGGTGGCCGACAATGGACGATGCTGACGATGGCTTTGTTGCCGCTGTCGACTGCTTATTGCTTAATATCCATCCACCAGAGAAGAGAAACAGCCGAGGCCCGGCCGTGGTGACAGCAGCAGCAGCAGCGGTGAGACAAGAAGGACGGCGGTTCGTGCCAAGGACCCCAGATTGTTCCGAGCCGTGCGCTGACAACTCCCTCGCCCCTGAGGACTCAGCACTCTCGTAATGCGCGGCTTTCGGCGGTTTTGGATCCCGCTTCGGCCCCACCGCAGCTCCGCGTCTGCCGAGGCTCGTCTCCACTCCTCCCTCTCGCTGTACTCTGCCAACAAACAAGCCCATCATCTGCTAGGAATAAATAGAGACGGCTCACGGCCTCCCCTGCCAGATACCATTCACCCCGGACCGTTTTCAAACAATAAAATACTAATATAAAAAGAAGAAGGAGGAGGAGAAAAAGAGCCATGCCCTCCCCCAAGCCCGTCGCCCTCGTCGTCGGCGCCTCCCGCGGCATCGGCCGCCAGATTGCCCTAGACCTCGCCCGCAACGACTACGCAGGTACATTGACCGACTTCCCGTCTCTTCCCACCCTGCGGTAGAGTAAAAGCTGGTCAAGCGCGAGCAAAGGAAGAGTAGTAATAAAGCGGTGGGGAAACACACAGTCGTCGTGGCCGCCAAGTCCGTCACCACCGCCGCCTCCGGCTCCGCCCCGGCCCCGGACCCGAACTCGCCCGCGTCGACAATCACGACCGTCGCGCGCGAAATCGCTTCGGCCGGCGGCGACGCAACCGCCATCCCCGTCGACGTGCGCTCCGAGCAGAGCGTCGCCGACCTCGTCGCCAAGACCATCTCCGTAAGCATCCATCCAACCCTCGTCGTCCTCCGCCGCAAGAACTGACCGACGGACAACCGGCACCCAAGACGTATCACCGCCTCGATGTCCTCATCTACAACCCGGGCGCCATCTTCTGGGCCTCGGTCGCCGACACCCCGCTGCGCCGCTTCCAGCTCATGCAGCACGTCAACCCGGAGGGCCTCTACGCCGTCGTCCAGGCCGCCCTGCCGCATCTGGGCCGTCGCGGCGGCCGCATCGTCGTCGTCAGCCCGCCCATCTACAGCCGCTTCTTCCGCGGCAAGACGGCCTACGCCATGTGAAAGGTCGCCATGAGCGTTCTGACAAAGGGCCTGGCCATGGACTTTGAACGGCAGGGCCGCGCCGCCGACCTGGCCATCACCAGCATCTGGCCGGCTGTGGTACGGACTCTGTTCAACAAACGCCGAGACAAGGCACAGCAGCCCCTGACAGTCTTCTAGGCCATCGAATCCGCCGCCACCCAGCAGTTCACAACCGCCAGCCCGGCCGAGAGAGACCACCTCCGCAAGCCCACCATCTTCTCCGACGCCATCCTCGCCATCCTCGCCGCGCCCCCCGCCCTCGTCAACGGCCAGCTGCTCCTCGACGAGGACTTTCTCCGCGCCCACGCCGGCGTCTCCGACTTTGCAAAGTACAGCCTCGTCCCGGGAACCGTCCCCCGCCGCATCATGCCCCAGCTCCTGCCCGACCTGTCCGTCGCGGAGCAGGCCGACGAGGGACGCCGCATCGACAGCTCCAAGCGGGCCAAGCTGTGACCTGGCTGTCGTCGTGGCCCGTGACGACAGCAGCAACGAGTTGAATGGGGCCAGTCGGGAAAGCACTGGCTGTATACTGACTGTATTCACCCACCGAAATACACATGTGCCAACTGTACATGTCCCTTGACTCGTATCAAAGATAGATTCCTCTAGAGTGTACATCTAGTTGTTAGCAATTGCTCATGTCCCGGTGTCACAGCCCTCAACTCCTACCCTCTCCCCTTTGTGCCCGCGCCCACACGCTTTGTCCTCGGTGTGAATATTACAAAAAGCCTGCCTCGCTCTGCGCGCTTCCACGCTCTGTCGCGTCAGCCCCTCACCCCCCCCTTTTTTTCTCCTTTTACCTGCCTTCGTGTACTCTTCTCCATCATCTTCATTGGCTGAGGGGTCCCATGCCCTGGGAGACCTCAATCTCGCCAATCGTGTCGTTGAACACTTGTGTCACGTGGCCCAGCACTTTGATACGATTCCACTCATGCCTGCGTCGCCAGATCTCGTCCATCAGCTCGCGGTTGATCTGCTGCAGCTGCTCAATGGTGCACCCCGATGTGCCGTCTGTCACCTCGGTCAGGAAACTCGCCACCGCACCCTCCACCGACAGGGGCTGCGAAGCCGATGAGCCCGAGTTGCGCATCGAGTGCAAGTCTTCTTGTAGCTCCTGCGACGCCTGCGGCCCCATCGATGCCCCGACGTCGTGTCGTGCCTGTGACTGCGAGGACGCCTGGCTGCCCGCCCGGAGTGCTCTGGAAGCTGCACCGTGCCGGGCCATCCCTTGGGCCTGCGAGTGAGGCCACGCCTCGTCGCTCGACGTTGTCTGGGTTTGGATACGGAGCGTGTCGGGTATATCCGCGTCGCTGTCGTTGCCCCCGCCGCGATGTTCTCCATGGTTACCGTTGGTCAGCTGCGTGCTCCAGTTCGACGATCGATGCGTCGACGGATCAGACGTCTTGGTCGATGCGGCCTCGTTGATTACGGCAGACGGCGACACCCCGTGCGGCAAGGGAGTGACAGCAGACTTTTGCGATATCTGCGTCATCCCAGCCTGGCTCTTGGACACCGGCTGATCGCCGTCCGCCTTGGGCGGCGGTCCCATGACCGACGAAGAAGGGGCGGCCTCGGCGTCTTCATCGACGCCACTCATGCGCACATCGGCGACCTTGGGCGTCTCGAAAGACGTCGCATCTCCGTTGCTCATGGTCTGCTGGCGTTGATGTTCTTGGCCCTGCTCCCTCTCTCCATGGCCATTCGTCGGCGGACTACGCAGTTGGAAGCGAGCCGTCGTCAGCGACCCGGGAACCCTCTCGCCCAGCGTCAGGGGGCCCTGCGAGTCGCTCTCGTTGCCGCCTGCCTGCTCCGACTGGAAACGGTCCGTGATGGACTGCATTGCCTTTCGTTTCCGCTCCTTCTCCGCAGCCTCCTTTGCCCGCTGCAGCTGGCGTTGATAGAGGCCCTCCCATTCCATGTGCGCCGTGCTGTTCTCGATGCCAGCCACATCAACCTCGACGTTGCTCAGCAGTTCGTTTGCCTTGAGCGTACGCTCCTTGTCTCCCGCATTCTTGGCGTCCCTGGCGAGAGCCTTGATGTCAAACAAAAAGTCCTTGGGCCGTGCATAGAATCCATTCGACAAGCGCTCTTCTATCGTCGTTGTCTCCAGGTTGTAATAACACTTGCCTGTGGCCGTGTCTCGCAGGACGTCGTTGCCATGCTTGTCCTTGACAATTTCAAACGGCCGAACTTCGCTTCCGGGAATGTCGGGGCGCACATAGTTCGGATCAGACTCGGCGAACAAGTAGTCGATCTGTGCCTGGGGGATGACTGGCTGTCTAAATTTCTTGTACCTTCGGTTGATCTGGTCCATGATAGGCTGCAGCTGAATTTTCAGGGCATTCAACAGTTGGTGATCCCTCTTTTGCAACGCCTTCCTCTCCGCCTTGGTCGGCGGCTTGGGCGCAATCGGGGGGGCAACGGGGAGCTCTTCGAGCACTCGCTTCTTGCGATTCTCCGGGTCCGGGAACTCGGCTGGCTTCTTCTTGACGTACGCAAGCGTTGCCTCAAAGTACTCCATCCGGTTCGCCTGCAATGGAAACAAAGTCAGCTTCGACGTCGCGCAAAGGGTGCAGCCGCGATACTCACCCTCTCCGGTCGGGGAATCTCCATCCGATTCTTGCGAGAAAACCCAAAAAAGTCACGGGCCAGGTCGATGGGGATTCCCGCTTTGTCACACTCCGCCGTGGCAAGGACAAGCACTGGGTCTGTCGGAACAATAGACTTCAACATTGTCTGGAAGGTGGTCAGGGCAACTGTCCCCGTCAATGTCGCATACCAGGCATCTATGTTGGGAATATAGATGACACTGGGCTTGTGACGTCGAACTTCGGTGAATAAGCCTACAATGACCTGCTCCATGGGCTGCAACGGCGTTAGCTGGCACGCCTCAAGGGAACAAGCAGTCGAGTCATAGACTTACCCGCCCATCAGCAAGCAGGCTGGGGAGATCAAAGTTCTGCACGTGGACTCCTTCAAAGTGGTGTAGCACCGCCGATGCAATGTAGCTCTGGCCCATTCCGGCAACGCCGTAAATGAGGAACCGGGGTCGGAAGATCCGAGACCGTTCAAACTCTTGATGCATTGTCTCCCGGCCGAACCCGTAGTCATCGTCGTCAAACTGCTCATACATGGCCTCCTCCAGCGCCGTGAGTTTCTTCTTGCGAGGCAGTAGATCGTCCAGGGCACGCTTCGCCTCGTTGAACTGGGCACGCAGCAGAGGCTCGACAGACTTGGGCAGAGGCTGAGCTCCCGACGTCGCAGACCGTTCCGAGGATGGAATCAGCCTCTTAATGGACATCATAAAGTCGGAGGCATGGACCGCAATTTTGTCCGGGTCCACCACGAGCTTCTCTCGAGACGAGTAGATCTGGGGGTACGTGCGCTGTATCGAGTTCAGTGCCGCCTCAGTGCACAGCGCCCGGATGTCGGCACCTCCGTACCCTTTGGTCTTCTCGGCAAGGGAGGCCTTGAAAGTATCCGGCAGGCCCCAGTCTTTGGTCTGGATGTCGAGGATGGCACGACGCCCTTCGATATCGGGCAGGGGAAAGTAGAACTCTCGGTCGAACCGTCCAGGCCGGCGCAGGGCAGGGTCAATATTGTCCGGCCTGTTGGTGGCACCAATGACGATAACTTGGCCGCGGCCATCCATTCCATCCATCAGGGCAAGCAGGGTAGAGACGATGGAGGCATGGATCTGCTCCTGCTTGCTGGACCTGACGGGGGCCAGCCCATCAATCTCGTCAAAAAATATGATGCTCGGCTGAGTCTTTCTGGCTTCCTCAAAGAGGAGCCGCAGCTGCTTCTCCGCCTCGCCAACCCACTTGCTCAGGGCATCGGCGCCCTTGCGCATGTAAAAGGAAATCTTTCGCCCGCCCGAGCCGACAGAGTTGGCAAGGGCACGAGCAAGAAGGGTTTTGCCCGTGCCGGGAGGACCATGGAACAAGACGCCCCGGGGCGGCGTGACGTGGAACTTTGTGAACAGTTCCGGGTAGAGAAGCGGGAGCTGCACCATCTCCTTCAGCTGGTCAATGTGTCCTTGCAAGCCTCCAACCTTGCTGAAGTCGACGTTCATGTCGACACCCAGGGGGTCCGCATCAGCGAGAGCCTTGCGATCTTTGATCTTGCCGACATTGGGCGTGGCGCCAACAGTCTCGGCGGTCAGGCCACCATGCCCAGTGCCCAAGAAGCCGCCAGGTGCCGCAGACGTAGGCGTCATGCCTACATTGCCCGCGACACTTGAGCGGTGCACCATCTCGTCGTCGCTGCTGTCTGAATCAGCCCCGCCGGCCGCCACGGTACCCCAGGGCCCGGCCAGGAGCGATCCGCCGCCGCCGCCAAAGGGGCCGAACGTGGTGTTGAGATTTCGGTCCCAGCCGCCGCCGCCCCCACCTCGTCCGCGGCGGTTTCGGGAAGGGGTCGGCGCCGGGTCCTCGGCTTCCTCCTCTTCAATGTTGACCGCAGTCAACGGTGGCATGTAGTAGTTGACCTTGGCCCGGGACCGTCTCGTGTGCTCCTGGTAGACAATGGGGGACTCGCGCCTAGGCCGACGGCGTGGTCGAGAGGACTGGCGCAGCTCGCGAGCTTCCTCGTTGAGCTCGTCGAGGTCAAACTCGTGGTCTTCGTCTCCGGAATCAGGACCGCGGCGAGAGTTGCGCCCACTTCGTCTATTGGGCCTACCTCGCGGGGTAGGCGTGTCGTCGTCATCCTCTTGAGCCTTGCCGGTCTCAGACTTGGACATCTCAGCGTCGTCGGAATCATCTCCAGGCTCAAAGTCGCTGCTAGGTTCCTGAGTGGACTTTTTGATCCGTGACCCGCGCGTAAGGCGACGGCCAGTCGTTTCGGCGACGCCGTCGGATTCTCCCCCCTCGGGCGCCAAGAGACTGGCACGAGAGGCTCTGGTCCTCCGAGTGATGGGCACGTCGTCGTCGTCGTCGTCGTCGTCGTCGCCGCCGCTGCCAGCCACTTCCTCCTTCGCAGCGGCCTCTTCCTTGGCAGCGGTTTCCGTTTCAATCTCGGGAGCAGCAGCATCCTGCATTACCTCATCGCTGCCCAATTTCGCCTCAGACGGCTCGTTATCCCGGGAGAGCTCATCGGGCTGTTCGGCGTCGTGCGCCGGCGGAACGCTGCTCTCCTGCGTGGCTTCCTGGATAGGCTCGATCGGCTCGGGGGCCGCCTTAATACCCTTCATTGCGCGAGACGAGCGTCGAGTACGTATGAGCGCCTCCGGACTCTTGCTTCGGGAGTCGCGAGAAGGCACAGCGTGCCGACCGGAGTTGGAGAGCTCAACGAAGTCATCCGTCTCAGCGGTGCTCGCACGAGTCGATCTGCGGGTTGTGAGGGCTTGGGCTGGTTTGGGGACCCTGAGCCTGACGAGTCTCCGCTTTGTGAGCTCCTCCTGCTCAGACTCGGCGACGGGTTCTGCCTCGACTCGGCCCCGAACTCGGCCTTTGCCCCGCTTTCCCTGTTCCATGTCCTCATTCTCCCCTTCGTCGTCTTCGCTGCTCTCCTTGTAATTCAGGTGATTAATGGCTGCCTTTCGGGCCCGTCGACCGGCCGCGTTGACGGGGGCGTTTTCGTCTTCTTGAGATTCGTCATCGTCGCCAAAGGAGTCGTCCTGGCTGTCGGAAAGCTCCTGGTCCTCATCGTCGTCAATGTCGGAGCCACGATATCTGGTGCCCTTCTTGCGGCCGGACCGAGAAGAGCGCGAAGGGCGGGCCTTTTTGGAGCTTTTCTGAGGCCGGTCTCTGCTGGGATCGAAGTTTTCGTCTCCGGAGTCCGACTTGTTGGGATCGAACTCCTCCAGGGCTCTCTTCCGCTTGCTGACCATGGCGGTCAGTTGTGAGTGGGAACGATGCTGGGTAAGTGATTTCGGAAGCGGTATCTGAGTGGCGCCGGGTCGATGAGAATACGGCAGCTTCAGACGCTCACTGTTCAGCCGGGGTGATTAGTCGTGGTGCTTGAGTTTTAGGGAACCATGAGCACGGCAGAAGGACGTGATGAAAACGTAGAGGGGGGGAGCGTAGCTACCTTGATGTGTCCGCGTGCGTTCAAGCAGCAAGGGCCACAAGCAGGGCGAAGGACTGTCTGAAGCTCAGAAGGCGCTGAGCGAATCTTTTTGCGAGGCGTGCATGAGCTGTTGGCGCCAGCCAGCGCGGGATCCGCGACAAAGGCCGCTGGACAAAACAAGTTGTACGTGATGAGACGGGGCGCTGGTCACGTAAATACAGCAAGCGTATGCGTGCGGGAGGAGGGGTTAGGGCTGGCGCTGAGGGTGACACCAGGAAGCGGCCGTCGAGCTGGTGATGGGCGCGTCACCGTCGCGGGTTTGTCGTGGAGGCGTCTGAGGCCAAAAGGGCGCTTCTCACGTGCAGCTGACGGCGCCATGGCTGATTAAGGCAGGGTGGGGCCAGCTGGTCCAAGCTTTTATTTCAAGGCCAGTCCATCATTAGGTAATGGGAACCCAGAAATCGACGCTTTTCAGACGAGTCCAAGACTTGAAGAAGAATGAAAAAACGACAAAATCTGTGGGGGTATTGGAACGCCAACTTGCGCAAGGAAGAACTGACCATGCAAGCACGCTATGCTATGCGACATTGCAGCTCCCTCTTTTGCGCGACACGTATCGCAACGGCGACCTGCCCTGGTCAAGACAGTTGGATCCGAAGCAGTCTGAAATAGCCCTCCGATACGAACGGACACAGGGCCGATTCCCCAGATTTCCATCTGCCAGGCACCGACCGCCCAGGAAGCACATGGCGTCATGCTGGGCGGCTCAAGCTCCCCCCCGTAGGGCTGAGGTGCCGGCCGCCGGCCCCTCGTCCCACCGCGCTTCTGCCCCGGCCGTCATGAAATCTACTGCCCTCCGCCATGGCGATTGAAGCGGGCCAAACCCTACATGGTTGCCCCTCACCAACCATTTCTCAGGCTGCGCCACCAGGAGCGTCATGAGGCCGGGACGCCCACGATTCCGACGAGAGACCCGGTCGTGGAGCCTCTCCGTTTCAGAGGAGGACTTCGGCCCTTGAGGATGACTGTCATCTCAGAACAGCCCCCCCCCCCAAACAGAGCCAAGCATGGCTTGGACCAGGTACTTGCACTCTGACATGAAGCACAAGTGGGTGTCTGTGTGCCGCTGAGGGACCGCCTGCCTAGAGGGTTTGTCATCGTGGAACCGCCTTCTAGAACAATTCGGCGGCGCGCGCCAGCCCAGGCCCAAGGTACGGTAGCCGCAGCATCCATTAGCCTGCGTTCCCTCCAAGCAAGCCGAGACGAGCAGCGTGGCTCAAGCAAGGCTCAAGATTCTTGGGTTCGCCTTGCTGCTTGGCATGTGGATGCAGACAGAACATTGACAATCGGTGATCTGCGACATCACGCAGCATTATTATTCCTCCCACCTCCGCAAACACACTGGGCGGATCAAGACCACCTAGATGAAAGAACGAGATAAACAACGTGGCTTCTCTAAAAGCACCCAAGCAGAGAGCAACGCTTCATTCCACGCCTTGTTGTGCCGTCACGAGGCCTGGCACGTGGGGCCTGGACGGGGCAGCGGCCCACTAACCGCCCCGAACTCCACTGCTCCGTCACCCTCGACGGCGCCCGCATCGGAGCTCCCTTCCGCCCTGCTTGTTTATCCTGCTGCCTTGCGCGACGACGATCCCCGCCGGCCTCCCCGTCTGGGGGCCCAGGGGGTCAAAGGGCCCTCTCATTATTGGCCCGTGGGAGGTGACTGCTGACCCTCAGCCGCATGCTGCACCAGCTTGTTGGCTTCACTCTGCATCCCCCATCCCTTATGTATCACTGTATCATCACCCTGGCCGAGGACAGTCACGCGTGCATTTATATCTCGACCTATCCCCTTTCCCTGATATGCGTGCTCTTTATTAAATTTCAGTCCTATCTCTTCTTATATGCGACCTTTCTCCTCATTCACTCACTCATCGCCCGCTTGATTGTAGAAGCCATTCTTGGTGATTGGCTTCTCGTCGCTAGTAGACCTCATCCACAAAGGTACCAGCTGGAAGTACACGCGGAGTCATTGGGTACGACAATAAAAGCCACCCCGTCCATTGCCCTCGAGCGCGATATCCATCCCTTCAAACCAACAGCATCTTGCCTCGTACCCTCAAGTCCACGTCCCCTCGTCAGTCAACCATGAACGGCTCAGCGCGACCTTCTCCAAGCGCCGCTGCCGGATACAGCCACACCACCGAGACCAAGCCCATCGACATTCCAACCCTCTCCAAAGCTTCGGTACGTTGCCGGCCCCGGGTATCAAGCACCCATGGCTCTAACGCATCGAAACAGCGCACCTTGTCCTCGTCGAGCGACGCCTGCAGCACCCGGCCCCGCTCTCCCTCCTCCTCACTGTCCTCGTCTCTCCGCAAGTCGCCCAGCTCCTGGCTCAAGGCCTCGCCCACCGTCAACGTCCACACGACGTGCGGGCGGCACACCGATCAATATTTCTTTGGCGGGCCCTCGCTGACGGAGCTTGCTCGCTCCGTCATGAAGAAGTCCTAGGTGGACAAGGGGGGGGCCGTCGTTGCGGCCATGGCAGGTTTTTGATTGCTATCATCTCTTATTACATATAATCGCTTCTCGATCCTGGCTGGCACGGGACGACCCTTGATGACTCACGATGAATGGAATGGGAACAGGTTAGAGCTTTTGCTAGAAGATCTGGAGCAGAATTCCCGAGGTCGCAGCCTCGTGATGTTTCGTGCCAATTGATAGTCAGCTACTTCGTACATACAAACATGCACCGAGTTTGTCTTCTCATCAGGACACTCTTCGAGCACATTTCCGCTCATTCCGATTCACTCCGGCTGTTCTCCTTGGCGGGCTATCCGTGCGAAATTACCCACGGACGCCAAGGAAAACCTGGCAAAGGGATGGATCACGCGCCAAGGGCCACGTGCATACGCAGCTGTTGCCTTGCCCTCGGCTGGTTCAGCACGGTTGTCCAGCTTCAGTATCTTTGCTGGGGCGATGATACGTGGCGCCGTCTATTGCTGCATATATGCCCTTGAACCTGTCCAATAGGGCGACGATCCAGCGTTTGTGCTCCGAGCTCGCAAACTCGTACGCTACGCGGACCGAGAATCCCACGCGATGCGGGCCCATGGTGCCTGAGCCCACGGACTCGACGGAGCGGAGAATGTTGCCTACGAGCTCCTCTCGCGGCTCCTCGTAGCCTCCAGGCCACTGGCACTGGGCCAGGGCCTCCTGGAAGATCAAGATGCTGGCCCAGTAGCCCATGTGCATCGATCCCATCCAAGCTATCCGGTGTTGGAAGACGGTGGCAAAGGGCGAGGTCTGGTCCCGACTAGGAACCTCATCGGGCATGCCGGCCAGGGCCTTGAAGTCTTGGTACCACAAATCGAACAATCTGCGGCAGTTGATGGCGCGCTGGGCCAGGGCAGCTATCTTTTTCGGCTCCGGCTGCTGGACGGTGCCCATGGTTCTGGATTGGCGGAGGCTGTACGTCGGCATCACAATGGCCGGCAGCTCGGCAAGCCGTTCAAAGAAGCCGTCGGCAATTTCTATCGTGCGGTTGGGCAAGTGCGGCGGGTGAATGAGGTGTCTGCCGCCATCGCGGATAAGGGGCTTCCACCCTGGCCGTGATAGAAAACATGGCTCGCTGGTTTGATTGAACATGTCGCACATGATCTTTGGCCAGTCAACATCGTGTCTAATAAGACGGGGGTCTTCTCGGAATGGTGGTGGACGGCCTACCAGAATGCCTCGGAACGCAAGTAGCATGGACGCATCCCACCCCTCAGCATGAGCTGCCGGGCCGCGCTGCTTGATCAAGGTTCCCAGGCCTCTGGCATGACGCAGCCACGCATCAGAAGACGCTGTGCCGGCGAAGAGCTTTTTAACGTTGTCAGCAGCGCAAGATGAAAGGAGAAATCCGCGTTGTCGTTGACCTGGGAGCAACCTCACCTCAAACACGCAGAGCAGCATTGCTGCACAAAGCGTCTCCGACGACTTCCACTCGGTAGCGTGCCCCAGGCTGGTCCGGAGAGCGGCCAGGGACCATCCGTAGATCGTCCGGCTGTGGACAACCATGGCTTCATCGGCCCTCTCTTTGCCCACGAGGTGCGTGGCGACGGCGCACATGGCGCCGTCCAAGACGGCCCGCGCGCCGAGTCTGCCCAGCTCGATCCAGCACAAGAAATCAGTCGCGTCAGAGAGGGAGATGCTGGCGCGGACGGTGTAGACCATGGTGCTGATGTACTGGCCCCGGTTCGGCCTCGGCGCGGCCACGAGCGCCGTCAGGTTGTGCCCGTCTTGTCCGTAGCCCCCACGGGCACCGGTGCATTCGCCATCGCCTTGCTTGCCCTTTGGTCGAATCTGGTGCTTGCCGGGTACAAACTTGAGGCCACGCTCGAATCCAGGGCATCGCACGCCGTACTTGAGGCAGTTCCCGCAGCCGGGCCGGCCCTGATCACACTTGACTCGTCGCTTCCGGCAAAGCTGACACCCACCGCTTCTCGGGACACCGACCATGGTGGCCTTGGCGAGGACGCCAACGGCTCGATACGCCGGCCGTGGGCTGAGGAGCTAGGAACGGGGGCCAATAGCTGGGTCAGCAGAGGGCGCCTCAAGGTCCCAGTGAGCCCCAGCGGTGACTTGCCGGGGAGCATCGGAACGAAGCCTCATGTTGACTGATGGGCGGGCGGCCATGAGACAGGTTAGGGTATAGGGTAGGCCGCTGCATGGATGCAGTTGATCGGCGGCTTGCGGGGTCCGGCTAGTCTTATGTAAGGTGGATCCCATTTGAACCACTATAGGGGACTTTTCAACAGTGAAGTACATAAGGCAAGTTACAGTATGTACGTGCCGAGTGCCACCTCGAAGCAAGAAACACTGATGCCAAGTATAGGTAGACAATGTGAAACGACTTGGCACCGGGTAAAACATGGCTGTAGGCATCTTTTAATGAGTTAATTATGAAGGAGACAGTCTGTGACTCGATCGAGCAACTGTAGCGTAGTTTAGGTACGCGGAGAGCAACTCCGCAGCCACCGCCGGCGTGGCGCCAAGACCAAATTTCGGGCCAAAAACTGGCCCGCCAAAGTGGAGGCGATGCAGAACGGGGAATTCGACATGCTGTAATTGCAGGCAGGCTCTCCAGTATCCGCATCGGCCAAATGTGCCGTGTCATATGTCTCGCCCCCTCGACCTGCGATCGTGGCACGATGTGGAGACTGCTGGCTGGCTACGGAACTTTTTCATTCTATGTACTATATCTCGCCGGCTGCGTCATTCGTCGAGCATGTGCTCTTGGTACATCCGGACACCGACAGGCTCGCATCGGCCTACGAGGATGGCTGCATGCTGGATACACCGACATGCTGTAGCACAGTGCAGACACTGGACAAAACAAAACAGATACGGGGATAAAACAAGTCAATTGGGGGTGGGCGAGATGTCGCAGCACGCCGAAACAGCGGCCCCAGACTGACCGACAGCCATGGCAATGTGCCCGGCGAAGCTTGATGCCTTGCCCACAAGTCCTGTCCGTAAGTCCTGTCCGTCCTTGGAAATGCCCGCCGCCGGCACAGTTGCAGCGAGTCGGGGACGTGGATGCCCACGAAGCCCCAGAGACACGGTACCGCGAGGTTTCACCAAGGTCGCTAGCCGCGGCGGCATCAACAGCGGGTATCCTTGGAAAGGGAATCAAGTCTTGGGCGCCGAAGCCATTGGCCGCCCACCATGCAGCGCTGCACCTTGTTGCTTGTTGGCGGTGGCTCCTTGTGCCAGCTGAGGAGAATCGAATCCACGGGGCGCCTTGGGAAAGATGGCCGACATGTGACGGGCGCTGCTGCTCCTAACCTGTTATCGACTTGCTTGCGTGATCGGCCCTGGCCCTCCTTTTCGTCAAGTAAAAGACGATGTTTGGCCCGGGCGTGTGGAAACTAGAAGCGCGCTTCTAGGCCAGCCGAGAACAATGACAGCTAGAAGCGATTTCCGACCTTGCCGGGCGCTGTCGTCTCTGATCATCCGAACAGGTCGGTCCCACCCCCGGTCATGGAGGCGGAAACAGAGCATGTACGGCCTAGCGCTGGGCTTTCCGGCCGGCCGCGAGCAAGAAAGCTAACAAGACGTCAGGGTCTAAGCCAAGGCCAGCCGTCATGGGGATTCAAGAGTTAAGCTTTGTGATATCTTGTTCCGCTCCCGAGCCGCGCTGCACGCGCCAGCAGTTAGGGGCGTGCAGTAGGTGGTTGCTGTATAGGTAGTCTCTCTGTAGCTCGAGCCGCATCCGATTGAGCGGCCTTGGCGACGGGCGCTGAACTCTTCACCGAGCCCGGCCAAAGAGGCTCCTGTTTCCGGGACCAGCGAACACGGCTTCCGTCACACGGCACGCGACGCAATGATAGACATGGCGCGCCGGACCGGCTCGGGAGCAGGCAACGAGGGAAAGAGAAGCGACAAGAGAGAAGGCGAGCGAGAGAGTTGGGGTTCTACTTCTTTCCCCACGTCGACTTGGTCTCATATCACATTTGCCCCCCGCCTTTGCCCCCTCCCCAACGCACTTACATACATACAGTACACATGGCCGGAATCGCGGTGTAATATCAGTATGTATGTGCTGTATGTACGTAGCGTAGGTAGTTCCATGCAAGGCATCCATCCTTCACGACGGCACATGCACTGTACTGTGCTGTCTGGGTGGGGTGTTGCCAGACGACGGTGGAAGTACGGAGTACCTCGCCGAGCAATTCGGGCGGGTACCCACCCAGCATTCTGTGCCGCACATGCTGCCCGTTCTCCGTGTCCTGGGTACATGCTTGCCGAGGGCATCCCATGTAGCGTGCAGCGCATAGTCCAAACGGTCGACTGACACCTGCTAATCAATACGAGGCTGCAATGTTGGCCGGTAGCATGGGCGTTGAAACAGCAACATGGAAGGGAGACACATTCCTCGTCGCTTGCACTAATAATAAACCGAGCGACAAACAACTGCGGACTCGTGGCCACAAAGACGGCACAGACCAGAAAAGGAGTTGACAGGAGAGAAAAACATGGAGAGACAGCCAGGGGGCAGGATTGGCTCATGCCGATCCCCGGGCATGGCAATCCCTCATGCACAACCCTTGCCCAGCGAGGCGTCGAGACTCAAAATGGCGCCAGGCCGAAGTGTAATGAGTGGCAGATGGGGGAAAGGGGGAGGGGGTTAGTCGTGCTTCTTATCAATCCCCCAAAAATGAGTCATCATCTGGCCCGGCCGGACTGCGAGAGAAGATGGAATTACGAAATAAACGCCCGACTCCTTTTTCGATGTGACCCAAACTTTAGCTCGTCATGCTCGTGTACTGTAGGAGTCATGCCTGCTCGGATCAAAAGGAGGGCAAAGCCAAGGCCATTCGGCAGCAGGGGACGACGAGTTGGCCCGGCTATTATAGCGTCGCCACCACCCGCCGCTACCACCACCGGCGGGCGACACATCCACTACCGGACACGGCCTCTGGGCCTGTTCATGCAAGGCTGCATGTACCGATATCTCCCCTTCAGACACGGTGGCACAAAGCCGTGCAGCTGGCCATCTGGAAAAGAAAGAAAAGGGTCTGTTAAACCATCCCGGGCTGCTTTGCCATCCCCGTCGGCGAGGCCCAACAACCGACAACGCTCGGCGCCAAAAGCAACACTGTGCAGAGGATTAATGCAGGGAAAGATGAGGGCCGCGTCACGGGTACTTGGCCGACGCGTACGGAGTAGGTACGGAGTAGTAGGTACGGAGTAGAGAGGCATGCACGATGGGCGGGGAGGGGGGCGTCTAAAAACACGAGCGCGCCACGAAAAAAGAAAAGGGCAGAAGCAGCCAGCAATAACAACATCGGCAACAAGAGCAGCGGTGACGACAACGCCTCACCGGGCAGCGGGACTTGTTCTTTGCGAATACTGAATGGCAACATGTCCCCTGTTTGTCAAACCGGGCTTCGCAAGCGGGTTTAAGCAGCCGGTGAGAAAAAGCTTCTTCGTACCTGATACGTGCGGGCTCCCGCATCTCGCCGTACTCAGTGGCCCGGAAAGTCGAGGCACCCCGTTACCGATAAGCCTGGGTCTACCTCGTGCTATAAGTCGTGGATAAGTACGGATACCTCGTGCCAGGTCCCTGGTTTAGCGCAGAAACGGGTCAATGCCACGGCGAGATGACGGTCCAATCATTCGCCTCGAGCATGGGGCACATCCCCCCCCTTTTTGTGGTGTTGTGCGTCTGGCGTCGTCAACACGGCTTGCACGCTCCAGGCGGATCAGGGCAAAGCATCAATTTTTTTTTTGAATGTGTACTGTAAGAGGGAAGGTCGTTGTTGGCCGTGGCAAGAGGCACAAAAGGCACCTGGCTGGGATACTGGGCAGCAAAGCGGACAAGGCTCTGCATCCTGACAGGGCGGCTCCCTTGCGATAGCCAGTAGCGCCTTGGCCGGTTCCTCAACCCGCCGTTAATAATTATCCATCCGAGAAATGGAGCAGCGTCATCTCAACAAGAACGAGCCCGCGCTGACCGTACCCGTGCCACGCCCCACTTTATTTGGAATTCGCAAGCTCCCACCTCCTAAAGTTGGTGCTCACCACCAGTATCCCCACACCACCGGAATACCCAGAATTTCGACTCCCCGACTTCAGCATCCCTATATCTTAACCAATTCACGATCTCGTCGATAGCCGAAATGGAAGCACGTGTACAAAACGCTCTTCGATATATTGAAAATTTTCCGGTGCTAAAGTCGCAACCGTAGCGCGAGAATTCGGTGTAACACGTGATCGATTGCGATACCGTCTTCAAGGCCGACCTCCTAAAACTGGCCAGCGAGCTAGAAATACGAGGCTTTCCGAACCAGAAGAGAAGGCCCTATGTCGCTATATCGATCGTTTGGATAATATAAACCTTGCGGTACGCGTCGAGTTCGTTACTGACGCGGCAAACTGTATCTTGCGCGAGCGGTCTAGCCAGCGCGACGCTCCTACCGTGGGGCCAAACTGGACTTCTCGCTTCTTAAAGCGTCACGGCTACTTCAAAAAGCGCCAAAAAAGGCTTCAAGCAGAGCGCCAAGTCTCCGAGAATCTTACACGAGTTAACCAGTATTTCCAGCATCTTCGGCAGGTTATCCAAGACAATGGTATACCTCCTGAGGATATCTGGAATATGGACGAGACTGGTTTTCGCATCGGGGTTGGAAAAGACCAGCTGATTGTGACAAAACGGAGGAGAGCTCATTATTTTGGCATTCCTGAGAATAGGGAATCCGCTACTGCGATCGAAGCTATCTCGGCGAATGGGGAGGTTGTTCCGGCTTTTTTTGATACTCGCTGGCCAGATGCACATGGCTTCATGGTATCAAATACCTGAGCTAGATCCTGACACAGTTATTCGACCCACGCCTACTGGTTACTCAAACGACGTGATTAGTCTGGAGTGGCTCCAGCATTTTGACAAGCACTCGGAAAAAAAGCTCAAGAAGCTCGAAGCGACTTCTAATTCTTGATGGTCATGGCTCTCACCATACCAGGCAGTTCATTGAATACTGCGACAACCACAATATTATTCCCTTCGGCATGCCGCCTAATCTCACGCATGCACTTCAGCCTTTGGACGTTGTCGTTTTCCAGCCCCTAAAGCACTATCACGCCAAGGCTTTAGATGTCATGGTTCGAGATGGCCTCGTCAACATAACCAAGCTTGAGTTTCTCTCCTGCATTCAACAAGTACGATTGCATGCTTTCAAGGAGAGTACTATACGCTCCGCATTTCGCAAGACAGGAATCTTCCCATTCAATCCACAAGTAGTACTTCAATGTTTGGAAGCTCGTCAAGCCACGACACCCACACCTCCTCCCAATTCAGGACCACACTCCTCACCTTTCGAGACACCATTGACTCTACGACAAATAAACAAGGTAGCGGACAAATTAGATCTCGTCCTTGAAGACGATAAAAGCCTGGATCCCGACTTTTCTCACGATCTCAGTCGATTTATTCGAGGATCGCTATCTCTGGCGACTGAGCTCGTGCAGACTAAAAGGGACTTGGGACGAACCAAAATGGCGGAGCGGATCCAAAAACAACGTAAGGCTATGAAGAATATACAGTTACAATCAGGAGGAGTATTGTCAGTGGCCCAAGGACGGGAAATGGTGCAACAAAGGGAGATGATCAGATTGCTAAAGCAAGGAAGGTAGTAGAAGACGCGGAGAAAAGGCGCATAACGCACGCAAGCGATGGTTTGAGGAAGCAGCAAAAAAGGCACGCCAATGGAGGGGTTCAGGAAGGTTAGAACGAGTGGAAGTACGCGATTCTGAGCGTGGTACGCGGTGGTTGAAGCGATTCTAGGTCGGGGAGTCGAAATTCTGGGTATTCCGGTGGTGTGGGGATACTGGTGGTGAGCACCAACTTTAGGAGGTGGGAGCTTGCGAATTCCAAATAAAGTGGGGCGTGGCACGGGTACTCGAGTAGCGCCTGTTCAGTCATTCTGTGTAAGAAAAAAGAACCGTCGGCCTAAAATAGGCTACGGTCGACAATGGCAGTCGTCGGCATGTAGCGTGGTCATCAAATCGCCGGCTGCATGCCTGCGTCTCGTCTTCTCGTGACGTGCAGTCAACAAAACCGACTTGCACGTCTGGTTTCCAGCCATTCAGCAATCCATCAATCCCCCTGCAAAGCTCCTGCAAAGGCTTCTTCCAATGGGCCCCGCAGCCGTCCTGCGGGATATTGATCTTGTAGCAGGCCGTCTGCCACAGCACGGCTACCGCAACTCTAGGGGTCCTGGCTTGTGCCTAAGCCCGCACCCGGCCATCCTGTCACCGGTACTTCCCTCCTTTTAGTAGCCTTCGACTTGCACTTAGCGGCCCTCCGCAGCCTGGCCGCCCCCTCCCCACTGAAACCCAAAGGCATGGAGAGGCCAGTCACCCGCCCGCTCTCGCCTCCCACCGCTTTCCACTGGCTTCTCCATTCCACCTTCGCCCACCAGACAGACAGACGCTCGACCATCATCACCACCCTCCTGTCTTCTTTCCTTTCCCATCTTCGACCTCATTGTACCGTCTCCTTTTCCTTTCTTTCTTCGTCGCCCCCTCCCCGTCGACTCCGGACGAGCGAACGACGCGTAACAGAGCGGCCGACGCAAGCTCGCCTGCCACCTCTCGCAGCGCCCCCTTTCCTCCTCTCCGCTTGGCCTCCACCAGGGACCAACGCCGCCCCTTTCCCCCCTTCAATCATTTCTTCGTCTTCTTTTCCATAACTCGAGCGCTGCGTTGCACACATTCGACTTGTCCGTCTGCATTGCCTCTTGACCCTTCCCTTTCCACTCCTCCCCCCTCTTGTGACGTTCTGCGCTGCCATCGGAACGCTTGTCCTACTCGACGCTGAGCTCGTAATACCTCGCACAAGCCGCCCGACCTATCCCCCACGGCCGTTCTATCCAAGACGGCCCCATCGTCTGCGCGGCTCCCATGTTTTGTCCGAGCTGGCTGCAGATTTGACCGTGTCCTCTTGTCTGCGGCACCTGGTCTCTCAGCCGCCCTCCTCCCTCATCCGAGTTTTGCATCCGACTCGGGCAACGAGTTTGCCGTGAGCGTCTCTGTTTTCGACACGACCACTCTCTTCTCCCCGGCCGCCGGCGTCCTTCGATTTAATCGTCCACCTCTCGCTTTTCTTGCAACCTCAGCGAACCGGTAAAAAAAAGATCCAGCAATCGCTATTCTCCTTTCACCTCCAAAAAAAACCCCTACTTGCAAGGGGAAAAGAAAAAAGGAAAAAAAAAAGGTACACCCACCTCGCCGATGAACGCGTCTCTTTCAAACCACCTTGCTTTGCCAGATGGCCGCGTCATGAAGGCTTTGTTGTTGTTGTTACCAGCTGCCACTTGAAATGTTCTCTCCTTGCAGTTCTTCCCTTTCGGGTCATCGCTGACAATGTTCTCCAGGTTTACTCCTGTTCTGCTTCAGGCCACGCTCTGGTTCCTATCCGCTTTGCCTCCCTCGAATTATTCGGCCGTCAACACGAGTGTATAAACACAAGGGACGCAACCCGCGTTTTTCGGAACACACTGCTGCGTACCTGTGAATTGGAGGAACTATGGCTGCGCTGGTTCAGACGTATCCGCAGCAGACTGGTACGGTAACAATGCTCCAAACGCGGCCATCCTCCACCTCGGGCATGATGTCGGCGAGTCAGCCGCACGCCAACCACCAATTCATGGGAAGCGCCCCCCAGCCCCCGAGATCCCCGTACCAAGCCGCCGGGTCGTCTGGATATCGAGGCAACACTGCCCCGGTGCAGCCCTATGCCTTCACCAGTACCCCAAACCTCAATCAGACCATGTCCTGGCAGCAGTATGGTGCCTACAGGACGGCCTCGTCCCCCGCCACCGCAGGGGCTCAGCCCTACGACCTCAACGCCAACTACCGGGCACCGCTCCCGAGTGGTCCTCCCGCTACAAACGTGGGATACTCGCACTCGTTTGGAGTTGGTAACGGCGGGTCGCGTGACGACTCGGCGCTCTCGACGAACCGGAACATTACCCCGACGTCTCGGTCACAGTCGTTTTTGGCTGTCAACTCACAACCTTCCTTCAGCTCGGGCGCTCCCAGCAGAAACGCCCCTGATCGTTACCGGCGGTCGAGCGGTGGAAACCTTCATTCTCGCTCGCAGAGCTCGACCCTACCATCGAGCATCTCAATGGTGAACAGCCAGCAGTTGTACGCCGCACAGGGCAATCCGAGGTACTCTGCGCCAAACTTTCCGGGTAGCCGAGGCCTGGCCGCCGTCTCATCTTTCGACGACATGCATCTTCACAACCGATCACTTCAAGAAGATGGTAGGAGAATGCGTCGTCGCAGCATGCACACGATCGACTTGCCCAATACCTCCAAGGCTAGCTTGAGCCCCGCCGATGCAATACGCCCTGAAAAGGACTCGAAGTCACCGCGCTTGTCTCCCCACGCGACGACCCATTCTCGCAGTGGCAGCTCGGAGAGCACTTCTTCGACTCGAAGCAGCAATTCGCGTCAGTCTTCAGTAGGTTACGCCCCGGACGCTGCACATGGCGCCAAGTCGAAGGAGCGATGCACGCAATGGGTACTAACTGTTGTGCAGATTACCAACCGCAATATTCCCGTCTCCACCGGGAACCCCTCATCACCTGCCTCTGACGATACATCCTCCAAGGCGGACCAGGCCAAGCTGCTAAACATTCCTCCACGCGGCTCGTCTTCCGAGGCGACCAAGCGCACGCTCAGTCCCTCTCCCCTGTCGAAACCGGCGACGATGGCCAATGACGCTTCAGACGAGTCGTCTCCGACGTCTGCTGGATCTGCGGGCGCCAAACTCAACTCCCCAGCGGCAAAGCAGCTGGCTGCGATCAACCAGAAGGGAAGTAGGGCTAAGAGCAAGACGTCTCGTCTGCGGAGGGCTTTCTCGTTTGGCAGCGCGGCAGACTTCCGTAAGGCTGCGGGCGGTGAAGAAGATGGCGTCGAAAAGATGGAACCATCAAAGCTCCACAAAGAGCCTACGCCCGATGAAGCCTACGATGCCGAGCAGGCTCGCATCGCCGAGGCGCAGGAGGCGGCGGGCATAGGCAGCAGCATCTACGGCGGACGCTTTTTCGGCTCGACTGACAACCTGTCCATTTCCTCCACGGCATCGTCGGCGTCGGTCATGATTCGCAAGATGGGGCGCGGGATGAAGAAAAGCACCCGCTCGCTCGTCGGTCTGTTTCGGCCCAAATCGATGCCTGGGTTTCCCACCCCAGATGGACTGCCACAGGATGCCAGCCAGCCAGCCGTGTCCATGATAACTGTCGAGGCCGAGACTCAACGGGTCAACGTGACTGCTGACCCTGCTCTGACGAACGGCGGCACCGGGTTCCCCCACCTTGAGCGGAATTCTCTGGACGCTGCGCAGGTGTCAGACATGGCGTCAGAGCGCCTCGACAGTTCGGGTACGGACCAATCGGCCCCACGCAAAAGCATCGTCGGCGGCGACAAGGAACGTGCAGAAGTGCTGGCTGCTGTCCGAAAGGGAATACTGAAGCGTAAGTCGTCGATGTCATGCAGTAAAGTTGGTACCCTCGTCCACAGCCATGGCTGACTGTAAAACAGGTTCTTCGAGCCCGTCTATTCGCGCAGCCGATGCATCTCCGGACCTGGTGCTGCCCAACATGCCAGCCATCTCGGATTCGCCGAGCTCGAGTGCGCCCAGCACACCAAACGACGAGTTGCAGGGCCACAAGAGGACTGACTCGATTGCTATTGGCAACGAGGACTACTTCATGTCTGCGCTGCGGCTGCGGCAAGACACCAAGAGCCCGCCCGGAACGCCTCAGGGAACGAAACGAAGCGCCACCTTCTCGCCCCGCATTATCTTCTACGACACTTGGCCGAGTCAAGAGTATGACCGACGGGGTGACGTTGCGACGTGCAATCGTCTCACGCCGATGCTGGCCCAGCAAATCAAGGAAGAGCTCAACACGTTCAAGATGGTGAGTACCTTGGGTTGCGAGGCTTGGTGGTCGGAATGGATGCTGACTAGGTGCGCACAGGAGATGGAAGTCCACGAAAACTCCAAGATTTACACGCACTTCTTCTGATGACGGTCACGCCGAATAGAGGGAACCCATTCAGCTGATTGCTTCGTCGACGATGGGCGGCAGAAGCCCGAGACAATGTACTTGGACCACATTTTTCATTGAGGGCGTTTGGGGACAGCATTGTATGGTGTCGGATGGCGTTTGTCAGTTTGTGTCACATGTCGGGCGGGAATTTAGCCCCAGAGTCATCACATCTCCTTAATATTGCGGCCAGGCCAGGAGGCGGGGTGGGGGACCTGTTGGAGCAAACGGCGGGCTAGAGAGAGCGGCTCGGCCGAGGAGCATTGAGACGAGGCACTGCTCTGGATTGGCGCGTGCCTGCGCAAGCAGGAGTCGAGTCGTGGAGAAAGAGGGGGAGGGCCACGGGCAGCGGAAAGGAAACCAGCACAAGCGAAGAGACTTGACGGCAAAGCGGCACAGCGGACTAACGGTCCATGTGTGATTGTACTTTGGCGACGAGAAAATGTCTCTATAGCGCGACTAGCCCACAAGCGAGATATATTCTAGGAGTGTCTGGATGCTGAATTTTCAAGTGCCGTATGCCGGTGTGTCGAAAGACGAGAAAGGCCGTCGGAATTGTAGAGGGATGAAAACGGCCTCGGCGACCTCGACAGGAGCGTGGACCCCGCGCAGACCCAGACCGGACTTAACGTAGGCAGAGAGACCCAAAAATACAAGGCTACGATTTTCCTAAGCCTCAAACTCTGTTCCTTGTCAATGTCCCGATTGTTGAATCCAAACCTACCGCAGCCTTCCGTGACGCAGACGAGAAGCGCGACACTGGGAGCCGGTTTCGTCCATGCGACGGGCGGGCGTCGGGTCTCGGGCTTGCGCGCTGCTTCGATCCTCTACCGGCAGGAAACCCGCTGTGCGCCGGGCCATTATCGCCGCGACGATGCACACGGCCACGGCAGAGAAGCTCCATGGGAGAGCCTTCTATGAGAGCATCGGGAGCCCCAAGTATATTGTAGCTCCCATGGTGGACCAGTCCGAGTTTGTATGTTGCCGGCTGATGTCTGCCCTTTGTGTCGTCACTCGCTGACGCCTCTACTCTTTCTCCATCTAGGCATGGCGCATGCTCACCCGGTCCTTTATGCCCGAGAGCGAGCAGTCGAAGCTGCTCGCCTACACACCCATGCTGCACGCGCGTCTGTTTGCGCACGAGGAAAAATACCGCAAGGCGCACTTCCAGGCCGTCCGCCCAGGCTCCGACGAGCCCTGGCTCGACGGCAACCCGTCCATCGACCGGCCTCTATTCGTCCAGTTCTGCGCAAACGACGCCTCGGTCCTCCTCTCGGCCGCCAAAGAGGTGGCTCCGCACTGCGACGCCGTTGACCTCAACCTGGGCTGTCCGCAGGGCATTGCGCGCAGGGGCAACTACGGCGCCTTTCTGCAGGAGGACCAGGAGCTCGTCTTTCGCCTCATCAATACGCTGCACAAGGAACTGCCCGTGCCTGTCACTGCCAAGATTCGTATCCTCGAGACCAAGGAAAGGACGCTCGAGTATGCGCAGAACGTGCTCAGAGCGGGGGCCTCGATCTTGACAGTGCACGGGCGGAGGAGAGAGCAAAAGGGCCACATGACTGGGCTCGCAGACTGGGCCATGCTGAGGTTTCTGAGGGACGAGCTGCCCCCTGACACCGTCATCTTTGCCAACGGCAATGTCTTGCAAGAGGGAGACGTCGATGCGTGTTTGGAGGCGACAGGGGCTGACGGCGTCATGAGTGCCGAGGGAAATCTGAGCGACCCGGCCATCTTTGCCAAAGCTCCGCCCGTCGGCCAAGAGGGCCGTGAGTACTGGAGAGGCAAGTACGGCAAGGGTGGCTGGAGGGTCGACGCCATGACGAGGCGCTACCTCGACATCCTGCACAAGTACGTGCTCGGCGCCGACCCACCGAGTCGCCGACCGCTCTTCCAGTCCGGCGACGACACGGCGTGGATGGAGGAAGGTGAGCGAGCCGACGCCGACGCTGACGCCGAAGAGCCACCCAAGAAGCGCCGCAGAAAAGACGGCGGGCCCAAGAATCAAGACCACACGGCGTCATCGTCGTCGCCGTCGCCCAACCTGTCGGCCGTGCAGGCACACCTCTTCCACCTCCTCCGCCACCTGGTGACACGCCACACCGACGTGCGCGACATGCTGGCGCGCAGCTCCAAGGGCGGCGGGGGAGTCGCCGCCTTCGAGCGCATCCTGGCGGCCGTGGAGCGCAAGGTGGCCGAGGGCTTGCTCGAGTACGAGCGCACGGGCGGCAAGAGCTTCGATGACGAGTTGGCCGCGCTGGGTGGCACCGCGGCCGGGGATGGCGACGAGGCGGAGAGCTCGCTCTGGGCGTTGCGGAGGTGTAGGCGGCCGTGGTGGGTTGCGCAGCCTATCATTCGGCCGCTGCCGAGCGAGGCGCTGGCCAAGGGCGCCATTACCTTGAGCAAGAAGGAGAAGAAGGCGGCGGCCAAGACGGTGGCCGCAGGTAAGGGGGTAAATGGTGTCGACAAAGGGGTGGACGATGGGCGGGAGAAGGCTCTGGCGGAGGGAAAGAGGGAGGAGATTGCGGCGCGGGATGACCTCGTGGCGGGGTGAGGCTGGGTGATGAGTCGTACTGGGTCACGTATAGATGGACGGTGCTCGAAGAGCTCGCTGTAAATGAATATGGGCTGCAGCTGTCGAACGAGGTTCGAGGACTGGGGAGAGGGGGTGATAGATGACGATAGATGCCGTGGACGCGATGGGGGCGTTTGACGATTCTATGAACTGATAACACGGGCAAGATCAAGTGTTATAACCCACTGTCTGCATACGGCTGAAACTGCCTACATCACTGGCTTCGACGGGCAAAGATGCCTTGACCTTTCCATCTGATCATGGCGACCGCGGGAATGGCAGAGTCGACGCCAGAGAGCTGGCTCGCGCGACCTTGGTCATCTACAACTCCCTCTTGGTGCCCTCGGAACCTTTGGCCTTCTCTCCATGCCCGCCATATCCTCTCTTGCCATCCTCTCTTGCCGCCCATCCACATTACGCAAGAAAGACGCCGCGGTGCCGACGCCCTGAACGACGCCGTTGACAATGGCCATGCAGTTGCCGCCCATGGCCGTGCTCTGGGCAACAGCGGCGAGTGATCCTGCAAAGCAACCCGGTTAAGCCTTCTGGGCCCCTTTTCTCAGAAAGAGCCTCTCCCCTTTATAAGAAAGCAGGTTGGACATAGGAGACGAACCTGGTTGAGTCCCCGTTGCTGTGAAGCCACAGGCGCTCAGCAGCGGTGCTGCAAGGAAGGCTGGCAAGACGGCGGACGTGATGCCAGCGCTGGCGACGGCGGCGATGACGGGGTGTGGATGCATGGCGGAAGAACCTTGGGGCTTCGAGAGGAGAGTCTCCCGACTTGCTAGAGGTGTGTCGTGTTGATTTTGTCGTGGTGAGCGGTGTGCTAGGCGAACAACGATGGGGATGAAAAGGAGGGAAGAAGAGAGAAACACGGTTGTCTATGGCAGACCGTGGCTCTTTATATCTTAGAAGGTGGTGCAGTGAATATCGTGCCGAGTGAGTCTAGACCTTTAAACATAACCTCGTTTGCAACAACAATCCAGGATCGACGGATGATCTGCCCTTCCCTGGTTGCCTCTTAACCCAACGACGCCGAAATATCAAAGCCGGCGGAGAGAAGATGGCTCGGCCGGGCTTGAGCATCTACAATTCCAAGATGCCCTCGCCGCTGCCGATTTCTGCAAGGGAACTGTGATCAGTTCTCCCCTTGTCCGTTCTTGATACCCTCGATATCCTCTTCGTCGCCGTCGCCCTTGGTGTCCTTCGTCTCCTCTCCGTACTCGCCGTCCTTGAGATCCATCTCGCTAAGCGCCACCAGCGCTCGTACGGCGGACGACACGGCGTAATAGGCTCCAAGACCCTCAACGACGTCGTTCAGAATGGCCACGCTGTAGGCGGCCAAGGCCGCGTTGGGGGCAATGGCGGTGGCCGGCCCTGCAAGTAAACGAAAGAGCTTGGTTAGTTCCCACACATTCCTCCCTTCTCGACATCCCCGAGAAAGGAATACCGGCCGCAAAGGGGCACGGACTTGCCTGGATCCCTGCCGCACTGCGGGCATTGGAGCTCAGCAGCTGTCCCATCATGAAGGCTGACAAGACGGCGGACGCGTTGCCAGCGCCTGCGGCGGCGGCGCCGATGATGATGATGATGAAGTATGGGTACATGGTGGGAAGCATCTTTCGTCCTTGCGGGTGCTCTGTTGTCCGGACTTGAACTTGCCAGGGCTGTGGTTCGTCTTGGCCTGGTGAGTTGAGGAGTGGTGCTAGGTAAACGAGAGCGTTGGCGGTGATGATGATAATGAAGCAAGAGGAGAAGGAGAGAGTGGCTTGGCGATGGCCAACTGGTGTTCTAATACCCGGAAAGAGGCGTGGTGAATATCGAAGAGATGGGTATAGCAGTGAATTTTGCAACTCTTGATATATGTCAGAACTTGGGTTCCGCGGCTTGCTTGCTTACAACACCCGTGCCTCCCGCCAATAGGGGGTTTTCCGCAGCAAATCCGAGTGCGTAAAAAGCGCGTCTCTTGCTTCATGCCATCTCTTGGAATGGCTGCTACGCGTAGACGATAAAGACTTCGTCAAGAGATAAGATGGATTTGGTTTACCTTGCTATGGGCTTCTCCACAGCAAATACACAGCAAGTATGCCAAATTCGTGCTCAAACTTCTTCATGACTTTATCTGCTTACGTTATATATATATATATATATATATACATATATATAGAGCTCGAGGCTTAAAGATATATTATTTCGTCGAACTAAGCGGGCCCTTACCCGCCTTGCCCGCCTGGCCGAGCCTGCTGGCGGCGGCCTAGCCGTGCTACGAGGCGTATATCTCTATACGAGTTCGTGTCTATATAAATCTTATTGCGCCTCTTCTTATCGATGAAAGCCCTGACCATCGATCTTGAAGTTGATAACTTGAAAGATTGTGGAGTTGCTATGTATCCTAATGGAGAAGACGAGGATCGCGGTACCTTTTCAGTCACGTAGAACAAGCGGCGGCTGATGTACTGTTCAGCGTGAAGCTTCTCAGTGGTCAAAACCCCTAAACGATGCCACTTTGGAGACCTAAGACCTTTAAAGGGATAACTATATAATATTCGCATAGGCTTCATGATAACCCACGTGTGAGGCTCACACCGTCTCAGGCCCGTCAAGCCTGTCTCAGTTTTTAGTGTATTTCTAACAGCCGCCAGCGAGTTGCACGTTCTTCCTGGCAAGCTAGGCAACTGGGTGCCGGTTGCCGGCAGCGCAAACCGGCTCCCCAGCATCTACATCACCACTAGAGCCATAAGCCAGCCGCCTATCGAGGGCATTTTGGACTGGATTTACCGTATACATTTTCTCCAAGATATCTAAACGCGCCGTTCACGCTCACGGTACTATAATGAGCTTTCATTTCATAATTCAGTCTCTTTCTTTCTTTCTTTTTAAAGTCACATTAGCTTAAATCGCGCTTGGAGATGCCTGTATTTTGTCACCCAGTTGATAGGGAGGCTCGGATGTTCACTTCATACTGCTTTGTCCGGTAGCCCAGCGAATTTGCGAGCGTACCTGGGAACCAAATTCTCTCTGCTTGGACCGTTCGAGTTCTAACCGCCGGCCTCCTTCTTCGATCCTCGCAAGCAGTTCCCCCATCGAACTTCATCCTCCTTTCCGAGAGAGCCGGGGAAAAACTCGTGACGCAAAGCGAGTCCCACATTCTCATACTCACTCTCGACCTCCAACAAGGTCTCCATGACACTTGGCTTGCCAAAGACCTTTTTGAAGTCTAGGATCAGACCGAAGGTCTCGGGCCGTCGCGGCGCGCCAGCAACGTAGATGTTTTGCAGGATGCCGATGCCGCCGACGGCGACGAGGAACCAGGTGTTTTGCTTCAGCCCCGCCGCCGTGAGGAGCAGCATGATCCATAGAGCGGCCAGACACAGGAGGGCAAGGCGAGTAGACGTGTTGGTGGCGACCATGATGTTGCCTTGGCCGGTTGCCAGATCCTCGAGGTTGAACCCGTGGCCGTTTCCCATAACAACAATGGCGTGCTGGGAGCCGTTTCCTCTCGTCAGAACGTAGCTGTGTCTGGCCTGCCTTCGACAAGCCCACTTCTCCCTCTTCCACTGCGGAAGGAGCCCAGTGAGTAGAGAGAGGACAATGCCGGCTGCAGTGACTAGGAGTATCCCCCAGTCGCCAAACAGACCGCAGGGTATGGCAGCAATGCCTAGTTGTAGGGCAATGACCAGCAGGCCGATGCGGTAGACGAAATCGCGGCACACTGTGCCGGCCTCGATGTCCCTGCTGGGCTCGTATACGGACACGATCAGGCCTGCGATGGGTGGCCGATTCGCCGCCGGGTCCTTCTGCTTCAGCTGCTCCCATCTCTTGTCCAAGACCTGGTCCAGCTTCTCCTGCACGTCGGGGTGCCGCCAGAGGCCAAAGTCGCGGGTGATGCGGCCGAGCACCCAGCTTGAGTTTTCACGAGCATATGCATTCTTGACGTCGATGATCTTGCATCGGCAGTCGGGGTCCAGGGGCATAAGCTTGTTCTCGCCGACGGCGGAGACGAGGGCCGAGATGGAGTAAGCCACCCATCCTAGAGTAGGCGACGCTGAGTAAAAGCCAGGCAGCGTCGACATCGTCAATCAAGGCCTTACCGAATGAAAAGGCCACGGGCGCCAGTCCCGACCCAGTTAGCTGTGCCAAAGCCCGTCCGACGACGTCACCGCCGAGAAGGAGGAGGACGCTGAAGACATCGCCGGGCGTGGTCCACTGGGACCTGAACGCAGTGGCTGGTCCTGAAGGGTCGCGAAGGAAGGAGGCACGCGTCGAGAGGAATGGAGCCATGGGGCAGGAAGAGGGAATCGGATGGAGACGGTGAAGGGGATATTCAGGCTACGATGATGGACTTATGCACTGGTTGTGGCATAAGCCCTAAGGCACGTATGCGCTCACACGCGTTAGCCTGGGCGGGGTTGGGCTCGTTTCCAGTAGCAGGAGACTCCCAAGATCCCAAGAGCCATGCCTCGCGTTGCACTTGGGCTCGCTCTGATGCTGTTGGCCGCCCTATTCCCGTTGAATCACTCTACAATGAGCGGTGTTGGTCAAAGGAAGCCACAGTCCCAATTGTTCGGGAATCCAGCATGGCTCGGGTATCCCCACGATGGCTATCGAGTTGTGCCCTTCAATCAGTACCTGGGAATTCGACCGTCGAGCCCGCACGGGGGGGTTGAAGAACAGCGGGACATGACGGCTGCAGCCATGCAGAGCTGGCTCACGTTGGGATTGATGGAAGCTGTCATGGAGAGGAATGTCCCGGAAAGTGTAATCGTCCAGCACGACGAGTCCGGGAAGCGATTCATGACCAAGCACGGTCTTGCCGAAACGCTTCGCGACTGGCTTCATCAGATCAGGCGAGGCAGCGAAGACGAACTCAGACCTTGGCTGGGACGAATTGACCACAGTCTAAAACAGACTCATGCCATACTCATTGGGCTTTTGAAACAAAATTTCTCGACGTTCGATCCTTTAGATGACGACGCACCGTCCATGGTCTGCTTCATCGTCCTGATATGCGAGGCGTTGGTGAATGCGAGACAGGCTTTCCCCCCAGGTCTACCCCGAAGTGGCTTTTCCTGGTCCATAATATGGTCCCCGAACCAGCGGGCAATGCTGAAGAAAGAGATGGCCGCTGATGGATGGTGCCCTTCTGTCGTTGAATACCTCATCAGCACGACTTCTGTCTCTGCGTTGGAATATGCCAGTGCATCCAGACCAATAAGAGATGGCAACCGACACGATGCTTGTTCAAGTGACTCTTGCACCGTCTATAACGTCGATCCCGAAACCTACATTCCAAAGCACACTGCGCTGTGCGGATTGCAGACGGCTTCGTCAAGCAACGACTGTGAATACTCTGCACCTCTCTTGGACGAAGTAGAGCAGTACATCCTCAGCGGAGACATACCCGTCGTGTCATTACGCGACGTTCCAGGCCAACCGTCTGTTATCCACGTCCACAGCTCGTCGGACGTTCCGTACATCGCCATATCCCATGTCTGGGTGGATGGGCTGGGGAGCACGACAGAGAAAGGGCTTCCAATCTGTCAGCTGCGTCGAATCGCTTCTCTAGTTTCCAGTATCAGGCCCGAAGCCGCGTTTTGGATGGACGGAATATGTATTCCCGACACACCCACTGTCCGCAAACTGGCTATAGGCACGATGGCACGGGTATACCGTGACGCGGCTGCCGTCCTGGTGCTCGATGGCGGCCTTCAGCTTTGCCGCTCTACCGAGCCTCTCGCTACGAGATTAATGCGTGTCCTGACTTCGGGCTGGATGAGACGCCTCTGGACGCTCCAAGAATCGGTGCTATCCAAGGAACTCCATTTTGCCTTTGCTGACACTCGGGTGTTGATGAAAGATCTAATACCGTCGACTGCCGATATTTACATATATGCACACCTGGGCGACCTGGCCGCAGAGTTGTTTCGACTCATGAAACGATCATCGTATGGGTCATACTCAATAGGCGATGTCGCTCGATCACTACGATGGAGGACTACATCAAGACCATCAGACGAAACACTAGCGGTTGCCAGTCTGCTGGGCATGCAGCCCTCGGTCCTTGTGGAGCTGAGTCCGGAGCGCAGGATGATACGTCTGATACAAGCCATGGGCAGGGTTCCCCGGAACGTGCTCTTTTTAAAGGGGGGCAAGCAACAAGTTCCGGGATTCCGCTGGGCTCCAACGTCGTTCATGGCGGCCCATGGAGGGAGTAGCGGATTGCAGCTATCAACATCCGAATCCGACGCGGTTGTAACGCCTCAGGGTCTCGAGGCCACGTACTACGCTCTACTTTTCCCCAAGACAACCTTTGAAGGAGGAAGGCCTTGGCAACTGAAGGATACCAAGACTGGCAGACTATACGCAGCAGGAGACGTGCAGCCCGGAGCCGGAAGCTATACATGCGACATGGTGTTAACGATGAACAGCATACAGCCCGGAAGTGCTACTTCGTGCGTCGGCGTTCGAAAGAACGGGCAACACGTGAAGTCGAATGGGACCTTTACTGTTTACTGCGAATGCCAACGTCGTCTGGTGCTGAACAGCGTGGCCTCCTTGAGAGAGGATTCCACCGAGGTGGTTGTCTGTCATGTGTCTGGAGAGCTGTCAGTATGCGTGGGCTAAGCTGATAACTGTCACGACCCAACGAGGGTCTCAAAGACCCAACAAGGGTCCCAGAAGGCCACAGACCAATGTATAGCTATTAAAGGTTAGGCTCACGCCTACACGCACTAATGGGCGCGCCCCTCATCCCTATAAGCAGAGACGATGCTATCGCCGTATCCGGAGGCACCGAATGCGGTAGTTAACCTAAGGGATGCTAAGGAAGTTACTTAATAGATCCGGATAACCGTAAGCTACCGGATTAATAGGGAAACCTATTCCCCCCTATACTTCGTATATATATATAGTTATACCTATAGACTCCTTCTTTTAAGGAGGATAGCGTGATTTATACCTTCTTTTTTTAATATAAATATAAGGGAACACGTATCACGGTACGATCAGTCAGGTAGTAGAGATAGCTGGAGGTACTGCGCTGTGTGTATTGTGTTCTCCTCGTCGTAAGACTAAAGCTTGCGAGAAGAGGAATTTCTCCTCTTCGGTCGGAGTGGCGAGTGGTCTAATTATGACTTGCGAGCGGGGTAGGCACGATGAGTATTGCTATTTATACACACACATATCTCTATTCGTACAAACGCCCCATTTTAAGATACGTACCAACGCCAGCCCGCCCCGCCTATTTATACCGCGCCCGCATAGCAGGTAGCGGTACCGCCCAAATGCCCGCGCCCGAGCCCGCCCACACACACACACCACATATAAGGCAAGAAAGGCCACACAACGCATGCCTCTCAATTCGCTTAAATAACGCATTTCCGGGCCTTAAGCTCGAAGTTAAAATAATCGGCCCGTTAATTGATCCGGCCCCTCTAGCGCTTACGGCTATGTGGGCGGCGGCGGCGGCGGTCGCCCCCACTTAATGGCCTCCTACTTAACGAGCCCTCTAACGCCTGACGAAGCCGGCGGCCCTGACGAAGCCGAAGGCGCGCTCCTCTTGCCGCGTCCTCCTCTTAATCCCCTTCCCCTTGTATTTCCTCGGGCTAACGATCCTTGTTGTGACGCTGCGAGAGAACGCGGGCTATAGCTAAGTTCGTCTATCTCGTCTTGCCCTCGGTGCCTTCGAATGCTCGCGTTAAGCCGCCTCGAGCTGGCCTGACTTGAATTAGGTAGCTATAATGACCTCGTCGCCGCCGTAGCCACCTCGGCTAGCTACGATGCCTTCGCTGCGAGGGAGCTTAGTATAGATAGCTTATTATTACGGGGGCGGCCGCGTATAACTAACGACGTCGGGATCGCGGATTCGTAATAATAGCTCCTCGAGGTCCTAATAGTAATAATTAGTAAAGAAATTACTAGAAAGGGGGGGGGTCTTTACTAATAGCTTCTTAAGCTACTAGCGCGAGAGAATATTATGCTTTTTAAGTGTTAACCTAGCTTCGAGGCGTTAAAGGATCGCATATATATAAGGTAGCCTAGATTAGTATTTAAATCGCCCGCTATAAGGCTATAACGGCTATAGCTCTTACGTTAGCGAGGGCATCGCGGTAAGGGTAAGCCTATATTACGTAGTAAGTAGGTTAACTACTTTATAGGTAATTTTAACGGTAAGATCCCCGAGCTAAGTCTGCCTAAGGAAATAACGCCTTTATTATATCTCTTACTAAGCGGCCTTTTATATATATATTATTTCTATATTCTTAATTATCTATATAAGGGCATTAGAAAGATATAAAAGGTTAGGGGTACCTATAACTAAATACGACTTTATATCCTTATAGGTAGTCTTAACTAAGCTATTTACCCGCTGCCTAAAGTTACGATACTAGCTAATAAGGTAGCCTACCTATTACTTACGCTATAGTATATATTTATTTAAGATATAGGTTATAATATAGCCTTACTATATACCGAAGATCTTATCGAGCCTCTCCTATACCTTATAGAAATTCGCTTCTATCTTTACGTAAATAACGCGCTTCTAAGTAAGGAATATACCCTTATAGCTATATTCGACTTCGCTATCTAGGTCGAGGTTTAAATTAGCCGCCGCGGCGGCGCTTTACTTAGCGGCGCCTTATTCGACGGCTTCTTAAGCGAGAATAGCTTTAACCTCTAAATAGATCTCTATATTAATAGGGTTTTTAGGGCTATTAGGATTTACTTCGTCTCTCTAGCGTAACTAGATTCGAGCCTAAACGTTACTATTAACGTAGAATATATAGAGTTATTATTATATAAGAGGGAAAATATAAAGAAGGGCGTTTTTAAGGGCAGCTTCTTTATCTATAATAACTATATTAGGCTCTTATATATTAATCGCCCTACGAAGCTTATTAAGAGACTTATAAAGCTATTAATATCCCTCCTCTTTCTCTATATTAATCTTAAGGTATATAAGTAAAACCGGAATTTTAGGAAATTAAGGAATTATATAAGACTACGTAATAAAGGGGAAGAAGGAGTATAAGGTAGGATTTTTAATAGAATTTATTAGTAGTATATTAGTATATAAAAGAGGTATTAAAGTTAATAATTCTATCTCTATCTACTAGCGGACATACTATCTTATATAGATAATTATAGCTAAACGGAAGAACCTTTTAGGACTAGATTTAAGCTGCCGTATAGCCCTAAGACTAAGGAATTCTATAATACCTTAAGTATATCTAGAAGTGTCTTAGTTCTACTAATATTCGTGTTTAAAGGAGGTTAGTTATGCCGGTGTTCTAAGAGGTCTTAAGAGGTCTTAGCTAGTATTCTAAGCTAGCTCTATTCCTTCGATTCCCGATTATACGATAACCGGCAACCCGTTTAATTAATAATAATATGTAAATTAACGAGCGATTCTTACTCTATATAATAGGATTTTGTCTATAATTAATATACTACTTATTAGCTTATATAATTAGGAGAGTATATTATAGCTGCTTTATTTATAATAGGAAAACACCGTTCCTTATAGCCTCCCTTAAAGAGTAGATTTATATACTCTTTACTAATTTATTTATAGTAGTATATATATAGGGTAAAAACCTAATTTAGGAAAACTATTTTTATACCTTAATAGGATATATAAAAACCTATTCTTTCTTAGGAAAAAATTCCTTAGGTATATACTAATAGAAAAACCTATAGTAGGAAAAATCTATAGTTATAATAATTATTTATAGGATAACCTTATATAAGGTAAAACCTATTATTACTAGGAAAATCTTAATAGATAAAAACCTAGTAAATATTTCTTTAAGAAACTTAAAAAAGGAAAAGCTTAGTAAGGGAAAGATATAGAAAGTATAAGAAATATCTAAAAACCCCTTTTAATTGCTTAGGAACTTATATTAAGGATAGACCGTCTTTAAATTTATAAAGTAATCTAGGTCTTAATTCCTTTATAAAAATATTAGCTATATTATCTTTTAATTTAATATAAAAATCTCGAATTTCCCCTTCTCTTATTTTAGTTTTAGTATAGTAATAGGCTAATCTTATATACTTAGACCTTTTATAAAATTCCGGATTTTCTATTAATTTAATAGTAGTAGTATTATCTATTAAAATAAGAGGTATAGTATTAAGAATCTTAATAAATAGATCCTTAGTAATATATTTAAAAAGTATATTTAAATAAATAGCTTCTTTATTTACCTCTCTAAGGCTAATATACTCTACTTTATAGGTAGAAAGGGTAATAGCTTTCTACTTAAAGTAAGCCTAGCTTATTATATTATTATATATATAAAAATAGTAACTAGAAAAGGGTTTTCCGTCTATTAAATATAACGCTTAGCTAGAGTCGGTAAAACCCTTTATATATAGATAGGTAAAAGGGATATTATAATTATATTTAATCTTTAGGCTAGGGAATTTATTTAAATATTTCTAAATTATATTTAAAGCCTTAAAATATATTTACTCGGGCTTAGCCGCGAATCTAATATAGGAAATTATAGAATATAAGATATCTAGCCTAGTAAATAAGGCTAAGTATAATAGAGATCCTATTTCTTTTTAAAGTTATAATATATCTTTCTTAAAAGGTAATTCCTTTACTTTTATAAGCTTAAAGCCTACTATAGCGGGTAAATTTAAAGTTCCTAAACCTTTTTTATTAAATTCCTTTAATTTATTTAAGGTATAATCTTCTTAGGATATATATAGCTCTTTATTTTCTCGGTTTATTATAATATTTAGACCTAAGAAGTCTTTTATATCTCGTAAGATAGTAAAATCTAGGAAATTAGATAATTCTTTAAATAATCTTTCTTTTATTATAGATTTAAAAGGCCCTACTATAAGAAAGTCGTCGACGTAAATTACTGAGGCTATACTATAGTCCTTATTTATATATACTCCTTTATTTATTAAAAGAGGAAGAAATCTAAGTTTATTTAGTATAATTTTTAAATAATTATACTAGAGCTTAGGACTTTATTTTAGGCTATATAATACTTTCTTTAGCTTTGCTTTAATTTAACCGGTTTTATATAGGTCTAGGAATTTAGTTAATTTAATTCCTTTAGCTCTATAAGCTAATCTATATTTTAAATAATATTCCTTAAGAGCGTATTCTTCGTAGCTTATAAGAAGATCGATATATACTTCGCTATCTATATTAGTATATACGAAGGTATTTATTATATCTATTTATAAAGCTTTAAATTTATAGATAATAGCTAAAATAAGTAGAATTCTAATAGATTTAGGTTTAGCTATAGTCGAGAAGGTATCTAGGAAATTTAAGCTATAGATCTACTTAAATCCCTATATTATAAAATAAGCTTTATATTTTATTATATTATTTTAACTATCCTTCTTTATAGTATAGACCTAGTAACCTCTTATAGCCTCCCTATCCTTAAGGAGGTAGGAAAATTCCTAAGTTTTATATTTAATTAGCTAGATAATTTCCTTAATTATAGCTTCTTTCTAAAATACTACTTTAGGGCTATTTATTACCTATTTATAGGTAATAAAAATTTTTAGATCTTAATTTTCTATACTAGCTAGAATTAACTTTATAAAATTATAGTTTAGAAATAAATTAACGTTAGGGTATTCGATATAGTTAGAATCGAACCCTTCTAGCTTCTTAGGTAATTCTACTACTATTTTACTAGTAGTAGGAATAGGATCGTTATTTAAAGACTCTTCTTTTATAGAGGGTAAGGGACTTTTATCTCTAGGTTCTTTAGTAGCTTCCTCTATAGGGATATAGCTTTCTAGCTTATCTTTATATAAAATAGAATTAAAATTAAAGGTATTATTACTACTAGAAATTTCTAGATTTTTTATAAATTTATTTTCTAGTATAGTAATATCTCTAGAAATAGTAATATTTCTCTTAGTAAGATCCTAGATTTTATATATATTTTCTAAATAGCTTACTATTACTCCCTTAAAAGCTCTATTATCTAGCTTATCTTTAAGGTCTTTATTCTTATAATATATAGGGCTTTTAAAGGTCTTAATTTAATTTAAGGTCTTAAAGTATAGTATTATATTATCCCTCTTTTCTATAGGACTTTTAAATCCTATCGTAGAATACGGTAATCTATTATATAAATAGGTAGCTACTAAAATAGCTTCTCTTTATAGATATCTAGGAAGCTTAGTAGTAAATAAAAGAGCTTATACTTTTTCTAATATAGTACGATTTATTCTTTCTATTCTACTATTAGATTCTAGCATCCTAGGAGGACTAGAATTAAAGGTAATTCCTTCTTTTTTATAGTAAAGCTTTATTTTATATATAAATTCTTTAGTATTATTAGAAAATGCTTCTTTAATCCTAGTATTTTTAGGGTTATTTTCTATCCTATTTTTAAATTCTAGGAACCTATCTAGAGCTTCCCCCTTTTTTCGAAAAAGGTATATTTCTAGATATTAGGTTCCTACGTTTAGGAAAGAAATATAATAGTAATATTTATTATAAGTAGGTACTTTAATTAGCCCTTAAATATCTAATACTATTTTTTCTAAATAGGTATAAGACTTATATAAAGGTTATTTATTAACTATATTCGTTGCTTTAGCTTTAATATATATTTCGTATTATTTTATTTTATTTTCCTTTTTTAAAGGCATTTTTATATCCTTATTATATCTTTTTAATATTTCTAAAATAGCCCTACTATTTATATACCCTAAGCGTAAGTGCTAAGTATAAAAATCTATATCCTTCACCTTTAATGCCTTTAAAGATATAATAAGGATTAATTAGCTTTCTAATAAAGGTTTTATAGGAATATAATATAATTTATTTCTAAGAAATCCTTTACTAAGGACCTTAGCCTTATTATCTAATAAAAGGACTTTATTTCCTCCTATTAAGGCATAGGTATTATTAAAATAAGATTAAGATAGTATATTTACCCTTAATTTTAGTATATAAAAGTAGTCTTAAAGGATATACCTTTTACTACTATATAGGAACTTAAATACTAAGTCTACCTTTCCTTTTACTAATATAAAGGAAGCTTTTCCCTAGTAAACTTTAGACTTAATTTCTTTATAGTTAATAAGGAAATTCTTATTTAATACTATATGCTTAGTAGCTCCGGTATTATAAATAAAATTAAAGATCCTTTTATTCTTATAACTAGGAAATCCTCCTTCTCTTTCCTTTAAAACTAATTCCTTTATTCTAGGAATCGAGGCTTCTAAAAGTCTTAAAAGAAAGTCTTTATTAGCTTTTACTATAGGGGTATTTATAGAGGTTAAAATTACCTCTAAATCCTTAGACGTTTATATAGGGGTCGGAGCCTTAGAAAGGTCTATAAGGTCGATATCTAGGTCTATATTTTTATATAAAGCTATATTTAAGACCTTATTACTATCGTTTAAATCGGACTCTAGCTTTATAATTCGAGCCTTCCTTCTTTTATTAGTAATAGAAATACTACTAAAAGGGGATTTCTTCTTAAAAGAAAAAGAAGAAAAAGAAGATTTTCTCTTCTTAGAAATTTAAGTCCTATCTTCCTTTTTTCCTTTATTTAAAACCTAATAAGTAGGAGCCTTATTTAAGTATAATTTATAGTAATTTACTATAAAATGCCCTAGCTTTTTATATTCCTTATAATAAGGAGTATCTATAGAATCTCTATAGGACTTCTAAGGCTTCCTTTATATTAAGAAGGCTTTTTCTAAATATTTATCTATATCCTTTATTCTTTTAGGTTTATCTAAGAAACTAGCTATTAAGGATTTAAAGGTAAACGCTATAGGATTATACTAAGGCTCTATATAATATTTATAATATAGCTTCTAAATTCCTTATTAAGGTAATTAAGAATCTATACTATATTATTATTATTAAGATTACGCTAAAGACCTAGCTAGAGGTATCTAGAACTATAATATTAAATAGGAGGGAAAAACTAAAGTACTTAGGGGAAAACCCTCCCTTCTTTTAGTATAGGTCCGCCTTAAACGAGGTCGTAGTAGTAGTATATAGGAAATTTACGCTAGCTACCGCGGGCTCCTCCCGCGAAATCGCGTCTCGGCGCGGGCCCTCTTAGGCTATAGCCGCTACTATCCTAAGCGGCTATAGCCTAGGCTCGCTAGCCCGGGCCTAGGGTTATAGGTAGTAGTCTCTCTCTAAGGGCCCGACTTATAGGCGCCTCTATTTACCTTAGCTCCCGCGTCGTAGCCGCGTAGCTATAGTCGTATTAGCTTATTAGTCCGTTAGTTAGTAAGGTAGGTAATATCCGGTTACTAGGCTAGGCGCTAGTATAGGTCGCTCCTAGGTAGGGCCGGCTAATTAAAATTCGGTCGGCTAGCTCCGTTAATTATAAATTAGTTCCTATCCGGCTACGCGACTTCTTAATTAAGGGCATAGTAGCCTATATTTACCCTTTATCTTATAGTTACTAATTACGCGCGCCTAGCTCGCGCTTATATATACCTACCCTCCCCCCTTAGTTCTATATATACCTCCTCCTATCCCTCTATTATCTATCTCTTTTATAGGCCTAACTACTACCTCGCCCGCTTTATTTTTATAATTCTAGGTCTCCTTAATACCGTATCTAGTTTACTCGTTATTACGTCGTAATATCTAACTAAGAAGCTAACTTAGGTAGTAGTAGCTTACCTCCTCTAAAACCCCCTCCTTATAAGAAAGTCGCTATAGTAATAGGATCGGAGCGCTCTATCTTATATTTTATATATATCGGGCGTCTTATTAATAAGCTTACCTATAAGTTATTTACTAGCTATTAAAACTAGTCTTATATATATTAATCCTAGCTTTATCTTAGGTTAGTCTTACCTTTAGTATTTTTACTAACTTTAATAGCTATAAAGGCTAAAGTATATATCGCTTATATTAACTCTAACTAGTCTTATTACTAAGTAAGTAACCCCTTCCTACTATAGTACTATCTAAGTTTAGTATTAATTTAAGTTCTAGATTACCTTTAAAGGTAAGAAGGCCGCTAGTACCCTTTACTAGGTATAGTCCGAGGTTAATAGCCCTTTCTTTATTAAGGGTTTAGTATAAAAGCGCCTTTATTATACTACTTTAAAAACTTATATTCGCGCTAGTTAAAAGGCCCTTACCGTTAAAGGTAAGGGCGTATTAAGCGAGTCTGCCTTTAGTTTAGCTATAGTCGCTAAGAATATAAAGACGCTCGCGTTAGCTTTTACCTATTTTATAGATAATACCTATTATATATATAAGTCCTTAGAGAAGTACTTAGGTAAGTTTAGCGACGCTATTAAGACCTTAGCTTAAGTCGGGCCTAAGTCGCTCTTAATTACCTAAAAGACTCTTATAGTAGTTAACGATCTTACTAACTATTTCTATCTTATTACTAGCGATAGCCTTAACGCGGAGGATAGCGGCTTTAATCTTATTAGTCTTACTAAGCCCGTTCTAGCCTTAATCCCTATCGATAAAGGGAAAGGTAAAGGTAAAGGTAAGGCGGTAGCCGCGTTTAAGGCCCTATTTAAGGCTAAGGCTAAGGTATCTATACCTACGGCTATTATAGAGCTAGCTTAGGAGCTAACTATATCTCCTTTTAACGCCGAGCTATAGCCCGGTAGTTCTCTTAGCGCCGAGCCCGCCTTAAAGCGTCCTTATCTTACGTCGCTTACCGATCCTACTAATACTCTTAACTTTATTTAGTAGCGTTTTTATAGCTATCGCGGTTTAGTCTTAGCTAAGATTATTACTAGTCTTAACCTTAATTAGATCTATAGTTATAGTATAAGCTATAGTAAACGCCTCTATACCGCCGCTAATATAAGTCCTACCTTAATATAGACCTTAGTTATTACTCTATCTTATAAGCTAGCTATTTAAGCTAGCTTTAGTTTAAGTTTAAGGTTAGGTTTATTTAGTCGTTATTAAGGTTCTTATATTAGTAGTAGTCCTTATACTCCTTATAAGCCTTAGGTTACTCCTTCCTATACTCCGCGTACTACCTTAAGGGGGTCTTATCGTTCTTACTATAATAATAAAGTAAACGTTACTACTAATAAGCTAAGCTAAGGTTATAGTTTAAAGGGGGCTAGTTATCGGCTTTATCTTAGTTTAGTTCTAGGTTAGGTCTTATTTAGTTATAGTCTTTTAGTAGTAGGTCTTATTTTATAGCTATTAAGGTTAGTTCGGTTAAGTTATATTAGTTTTATTTAGTTTATAGTTTAATTAGCGAGGTTTACGCTTAGTTTAAGTTTAGTTCGGTTAAAGCTATAGTTTTATAATTATAAGTCCTTTCCCTTTCTAGGTTACTTTAATAAGAAAGGTAGTTAGCTAGGGTAGTCTTAATTAAGGCCGCTCTATCCTTAGTACGACCTCGGTTTTATTATCCGGTATATTTATATATAGCCTTTAAGCTAGGTTAAACTAGCGGAGCCTACTTAAGCGGAGGAACTATTATACTAGCGGCGCCGCTATCCTTTTCCCTTAAAGGCCCGCTCTTACGTTACCTATATCCTAGGCCTATATTAAGAGGGACTCCCTTACCTCTACTATTAATAGATAGTCGATTATTATATAGTAGATAGTATCCTATCTTTATTTATAGGTATATATTAGCGAAACTATACTAAGGACTTATTAGTTAAAAAGGAAGTTATTAAGCTTAATCTTTCCTATATATATTTAGGTAATTACTATACTAATATACTTAAGGAGGCCCTTATAACGGTTTAGTATTATCGCCTTATTAAACTAAAGCGGGAAGTTAGTAAGGTAAAAGGTAGTCTAGTATTATTAGATTATATCTTTCTTAGCGTTCTATTAAGCGGCCTATTCCTCGTTTAGCCTTTTAAGCGACTTAGCTTTATCTAAGAGGTCGTCCGTTCCTATTTAGCTCTAAACCCCTCTTATCTCCTCCGCGAGGGGGGGTCTACTTAAAGGTAGTACCGCTAAGGGTCTACCTTTTCTCTAGTATCGCCTCCTTTTAAGTATACCCGCGACCGCGTTAAATATATATTAGATTTAGCCTAAGAGCCCTAAGTCTTCTAGCCTTTAAAGGGTATTTATTATTCTTTAGTTTAAGTAAAGGTCGATTAAGGGTACCTATACCTTTACTTTAACTTAGTAAACTAAGGTCGCGCGGTAGGCACTTATTATTACCTAGAGGTAGGCTAACTAGTCTTAGGTAAGGTCCCGCGCGATTCTGCGTAGTTTCCTCTCCGCGGGCGTTATCTTATAAAATATAACTATAGCGTAGGAGATTAAGGACTAGATTACCTTACTATAGACTTTCCTAGCGCGTAGTAAGGTATAGCCTTATATAGACGCCGCGAGCCCGGTTAAGGCTATAGTCTAGCGCTTTAACTTCGCTTAGAGTTATTTTAAGTACGCCTTTTAGTATAGTTTCTAGTATACCTAAACCCTTAGTAGGCGGGCCTCTTAGACTAAGGTTACTATATTAGCCTTAAGGTAGACTAGCGTTATTATCGCTTATCTCCTTTATATAAAGTATAGTAATTTACTTTTTAATAGTTTAAAAGTAAAAAACTTCTCGTAAAACTAATATATGCCTATAGTAGGTATATATCGCGACTAAAATACTAACTAATACTAGGAATTAATTTAGTAGTATTAATTACCCTTAGTAACGATACTACGCTAAGGCTAAGGGGTAAGTAAACGTAGTAGCGGCCCTCGATATACTAGGCTCGATTAAAGCGCGTAGCGTAAAGAGACGCTACCTAAATTTATATACCCTAATAGAGTAAGTTAATAAACCTAAAGCAGCGATATAATACTAGCCTAGGCGCTAAGCGACCTTGTAGAAAAAGTAGTATATAACGAACTCGCGGGCGTTATCTTAAGCGTATAGTTTAGTAGGGTATAGGTAGTAGTTAAATAGCTCTTTAAGGCGAAGAGCCGCGCTAGTAGCGCGTCGTTAGCGGTACTCCGCGTAGACGAGAGCTTTAAGACGATAATCTAGGATATAATTAAGGAGGTAGTTAAGGAAGAACTCCGCTTAGGCATCGCTTTAGGCCTAGGGGGCCCTAAGCGAACCTAGGCCATAGTCGTAGCCGAGACTAAGGGACTAACTTAATATAAAGCTATAGTAAAATAGGTCCTACCGCGCTATAAACGCGAGATTATCGTAGTCCTTACTTATAAGGAACGGTGTTCCTACTATAAATAAAGCAGCTATAATATACTCTCCCGATTATATAAGCCAATAAGTAGTATATTAATTATAGACAAAATCTCATCCTGTAGAGCAAGAATCGCTCGTTATTTTGCATGTCATTATGCATTAAACGGGTTGCCGGTTATCGTACAATCGGGAATCGAAGGAACAGAGCTAGCTTGGAATGCTAGCTAAGACCTCTTAAGAACACCGGCACGACCAACCTCCTCTAAACACGAATATCAGTAGAACCAAGACACTTCCAGATTCACTCGAGATATCACGGAATTCCTCAGTCTCAGGGCTATACGGCAGCCTAAATCTGGTCCCGAAAGGTTCTTCCGTTCAGCTACAATTGTCTATATAAGACAGCATGTCCGCTGGTAGATAGATAGAAAATCATCAACTTCAACACCTCTTCCACACACCAATACACTACCAATAAATTCCGTTGAAAATCCTACCTTATACTCCTTCTTCCCCTCTATCACGTAGTCTTACGTGATTTCTTGATTTCCCAAAATTCCGCTTTTGCTCATATACCTTAAGAGGTTATGAGCCCGGCTTGCTCCTTTTAAGCCGGGAAATCAACTACTTATACCTTTGAAATTCCTCGTCGAAATATTCAATCAAAATTCCTTTCGAAATTCCCCCTGACTTCTTTTACCTTCCTACGCTCTTAAACTCCCGTCTAGACTTCTCGATCCCTACGAACGAAATAATACCGAATTTATATAAAATAGGTGGACAGAAAGAATACGAATTTACTAGACTTAAGGGAAATTCAAATTATACCTTATGGACTACGAGGATGGAAGCTATCCTTACAAAAGAAAAGCTTATTGCTGCTCTAGAGCAAGCAAATTATATATAGACTACGGAGGCTTTATCTATAATATTCCTTCGAGTCGAAGATGGTCCCTTAATGCAAATTCGGCATCTAAAAAATGCTAAAGAAGCGTAGGATGAGCTTAAAAAGCTATATAATCCGTCGAACTTTTCGTCGAATTATCTGCTTATTAAGCAGCTCTTTAATCTTAGTCCCTCGGACTCTAATTTAGAGAAATACCTTTATAAGAAGCTATATTACAAATATTACGCAGAGCCTTAGGCATAATTCTACGGCGTTTACCCTCGAAACCCTTACAGCTAGTCTTTTAGACGAAGCTAGAAGAATAGAGGATATAGACGAATCTTCGGAGAAAGCCTTCCTAATACGAAGGAAGCCTTGGAAATCCTATAGAAATTCTACGGATACTCCTTATTGTAAGGAATGTAAAAAACCAGGGCATTTTATAGCAAATTGCTATAAATTACACCCGAATAAGGCTCCCGCTTATTAGGTATTAAATAAAGGAAAAAAGGACGATAGGACTCGAATTTCTAAGAAGAGAAAATCTTCTTCTTCTTTTTCTTCTAGGAAGAAATCCCCTTCTAGTAGTATTTCTACTACTAATAAAAGAAGGAAGGCTCGAATTACTAAGCTAGAGTCCGATTCGGAAGATAGTAATAAGGTCTTAAATATAGCTTCGCAAGAAGAAAATATAGACCTAGATATCGACCTTATAGACCTCTCTAGGCCCTGACCCTATATATACGTCTAAGGATTTAGAGGTAATTTTAACCTCTATAATTACCCTATAGCAGAAGCTAATAAAGACTCTCTTTTAGGACCTCTAAAAGCCTCGATTCCTAGAATAAAGGAATTAGTCTTAAAGGCAAGAGAAGGAGGATTTCTAGTTATAAGAATAAAAGGATCTTTGATTTTATATATGATACCGGAGCTACTAGGCATATAGTATCTAATAAGAATTTCCTTATTAGCTATAAAGAAATTAAGTCTAAAGTTTGCTAGGAAAAGCTTCCTTTATATTAGTAAAAGGAAAGGGGACTTAGTATTTAAGTTCCGCATAGTAGAAAAGGTATATCCTTCGAGACTGCTTTTATATACCCGAATTAGGTAAATATACTATCCCAATCTTATTTTAATAATACCTATGCCTTAATAGGAGGAAATAAAGTCCTTTTATTAGATAATAAGGCTAAGGTCCTTACTAAAGGATTTCTTAGAAATAAATTATATTATATTCCTATAGAACCTTTATTAGAAAGCCAATCGATCCTTATTACGTCTTTAAAAGCAAAGGATATAGATTTTTATACTTGGCACTTACGCTTAGGGCATATAAATAGTAGGGCTATTTTAGAAATATTAAAAAGATATAATAAAGATATAAAAATGCCTCTAGAAGAGGAAAATAAAATAAGGCAATGCGAAATATGCATTAGAGCTAAAGCAACGAATAAGGTTAATAAACAACCTTCGTATAAGTCTTATTCTTATTTAGAAAAAATAGTATTAGATATTTAGGGGCCAATTAAAGTGCCTACTTATAATAAATATTACTATTATATTTCTTTCCTAGACGTAGGAACCCGATATCTAGAAATATACCTTCTTCGAAAAAGGAGAAGTCTAGATAGGTTCCTAGAATTTAAAAATAGGGTAGAAAATAACCCTAAAAATACTAGGATTAGAGAAGCATTTTCTGATAATGCTAAAGAATTTATATATAAAATAAAGCTCTATTGCGAAAAGAAGGAATTACCTTTAATTCTAGTCCTCCTAGGACGCCGGAATCTAATAGTAGAATAGAAAGAATAAATCGTACTATATTAGAAAAGTACGAGCTCTTTTATTTACTGCTAGGCTTCCTAAATATCTATAGGAGAAGCTGTTTTAACAGCTACCTATTTATATAATAGATCACCGCATTCTGCGATAGGATTTAAAAGTCCTATAGAAAGAGGATAATATAATACTACCCTTCGAGACCTTAAATAAAATTAAGACCTTGGAAGCCTTATATATTATAAGAATAAAGACCCTAAAGATAAGCTAGATAATAGAGCTTTTAAGGGAATAATAGTAGGCTATTTAGAAAATGCATATAAAATCTAGGATTTTCTAAGAGAAAGATTACTATCTGTAGAGATATTACTATACTAGAAAATAAATTTATAAAAATCTAGAAATCTCTAGTAGTAATAATACCTTTGATTTTAATTCTATTCCGAATAAAGATAAGCTAGAAAGCTATATCCCTATAGAGGAAGCTACTAGAGAACCTAGAGATAAAAGTCCCTCGCCCTCTATAGAAGAAGAGTCTCTAAATAACGATCCTATTCCTACTACTAGTAAAATAATAGTAGAATTACCTAAGAAGCCGGAAGGGTTCGATTCTAACTATATCGAATACCCTAACGTTAATTTATTTCTAAACTGCGATTTTATAGAGTTAATTCTAGCTAGTATAGAAAATCAGGATCTAAAAATTCCAAAGACCTATAAACAGGCAATAAATAGCCCTGAAATAGCATTTTGGAAAGATGCTATGATTAAGGAGATTATCCAGCTAATTAAATATAAAACTTAGGAATTTTCCTACCTCCCTAGGGATAGGGAGGCTATAGGAGGCCGCTGGGTCTATACTATTAAGAAGGATAGTCAAAATAATATAATAAAATATAAAGCCCGTTTCGTAATACAGGGATTTAAGCAGATCTATAGCTTAGATTTCCTAGATACCTTCTCGACTACGGCTAGACCCGAATCTATTAGAATTCTGCTTATTTTAGCTATTATCTACGAATTCAAAGCCTTGCAAATAGATATAACAAATGCATTCGTACATGCCGATATAGATAGCGAAGTATATATCGATCTTCCTATAGGCTACGAAGAATACGCTCTTAAAGAATATTATTTAAAACATAGATTAGCTTATAGAGCTAAAGGAATTAAATTAACTAAATTCCTAGACCTATATAAAACCGGTCAAATTAAAGCAAAGCTAAAGAAAGTATTATATGGCCTAAAATAAAGTCCTAAGCTCTGGTATAATCATTTAAAAATTATACTAAATAATCTCGGATTTCTTCCTCTTTTAATAGACGAAGGAGTATTTATAAATAAGGACTATAGTATAGCCTTAGCAATTCACGTCGACGACTTTCTTATAGTAGGGCCTCTAAATCTATAATAGAAGAAAGATTATTTAAAGAATTATCTAAATTCCTAGATTTTACTATCTTAGGAGATATAAAAGACTTCTTAGGTCTAAATATTACAATAAACCGAGAAAATAAAGAGCTATATATATCCCAAGAAAATTATACCTTAAATAAATTAAGGGAATTTAATAAAGAAGGTTTAGGAACTTGAATTTACCGCTATAGTAGGCTTTAAGCTTATAAAAGCAAAGGAATTACCTTCTAAGGAAGATATATTGCAATTTCAGAAAGAAATAGGATCTCTATTATACTTAGCCTTATTTACTAGGCCAGATATCTTATATTCTGTAATTTCCTGCGCTAGATTCGCGGCTAAGCCCGACCAGACGCATTTTAAGGCTTTAAATATAATTTAGAAATATTTAAATAATTTCCCTAACCTAAAGATTAAATATAATTGCAATATCCCTTTTACCTATCTATATATAAAGGGTTTTACCGACTCTAGCTGGGCGTCGGATTTAACGGACGGAAAATCCTTTTCCGGTTACTGTTTTTATATATATAATAATATAATAAGCTGGGCTTGCTCTAAGCAGAAAGCCGTTGCCCTTTCTACCTACGAAGCAGAGTATATTGGCCTTAGGGAGGCAAATAAAGAAGCTGTTTATTTAAATATGCTTTTTAAAAATATTACTAAGGATCTATCTATTAAGATTCCTAATACTATACCTCCTATTTTAATGGATAATACTGCTGCTATTAAATTAGCAGAAAATCCGGAATTTCATAAAAGGTCTAAGCATATAAGATTAGCCTATCACTATACTAGAACTAGTATAAGAGAAGGGGAAATTAGAGTTTTTTATATTAAATCAGAAGATAATATAGCTGATATTTTTACGAAGGAATTAAGACCTAGATTACTCTATAAATTTAGAGACGGTCTATCCTTAATATAAGTTCCTAAGCAATTAAAAGGGGTTTTTAGATATTTCTTATGCTTTCTATATCTTTCCCCTACTAGGTTTTTCCTTTTAGGTTTCCTAGAGAAATATTTACTAGGTTTTTATCTATTAAGATTTTCCTAGCAATAATAGGTTTAACCTTATATAATTATTATAACTATAGATTTTTCCTACTATAGGTTTTTCTATTAGTATATACCTAAGGATTTTTTTTCCTAAGAAAGAATAGGTTTTTATATATCCTATTAAGGTATAAGAATGGTTTTCCTATATTAGGTTTTTACCCTATATATATACTACTATAAATAAATCAGTAAAGAGTATATAAATCTACTCTTTAAGGGAGGCTATAAGGAACGGTGTTCCTACTATAAATAAAGCAGCTATAATATACTCTCCCGATTATATAAGCCAATAAGTAGTATATTAATTATAGACAAAATCCCATCCTATAGAGCAAGAATCGCTCGTCATTTTGCATGTCATTATGCATTAAACGGGTTGCCGGTTATCGTACAATCGGGAATCGAAGGAACAGAGCTAGCTTAGAATGCTAGCTAAGACCTCTTAAGAACACCGGCACGACCAACCTCCTCTAAACACGAATATCAGTAGAACTAAGACACTTCTAGATTTACTCGAGATATCACGGAATTCCTTAGTCTCAGGGCTATACGGCAGCCTAAATCTGGTCCCGAAAGGTTCTTCCGTTCAGCTACAATTGTCTATATAAGACAGCATGTCCGCTGGTAGATAGATAGAAAATCATTAACTTTAATATTACTAAGGCACCGCCTAAAATCCTAAGCTATAAACTAAAGGATATAGTAAAGGCGGTAAATATAGCCTTAAAAGCTATAAGCGCTATAGCGGCGAGGCGCTTCTAAAGTAGAGATATCGCGGTTATATTTAATACTACGGCGAGAGCCTATTAAAGGGACTAAGGCTAGGTTAAGGCCGTGTTTAGACCGGAGGCTATAATCTCCCGCCGCGCGTATATAGTAGTTATAAAGAACGTCCCTTTAAGGGTAGCGATAGTAAATAGGGAGCGATTACTCTATAAGATTATAGAGGCGAATAAAGTTAAGGTCCTCTAGGCCTAGGCGCTATACCCTCGATCTAAGATATCGATAGCGACGACTATACTTATTAAGGTTAGTAGCTTAAAGGAGGCTAATAGGCTCTACGACCTAGGCCTAGTCCTCGAAGTATAGATCTTTTAATATAAACCCTATAATAAGTCGGTCTAACTATAGAGGTGCTATAACTACTATAGATATAGCTATATCGCTAAGCGATATATATCGATATAACTCTATAGCTAATATAAAAGTATAGTATATAATAGAGGTAAGGATAAATATAGGGCTAAGAAGGGCGAAATCCCTTATAACTATATCTTATACTAAGGGGACTACCTAGTATAGACCTAGACCTACCTTATAGCGAATAAAGCCTAGGAAAAAGTAAGGGAAAACTACTTACGTTAACCTTAATAGTTCGTAAATACCTAAATATACGCCGAGTAATAGGTGCTCCTTACTATTAAAACCTAGGGCGTTCCTAAATCGACTATAGTCTAAAAGCGGGGACTAGGTAGACCGCGCTAAGATAAGAGGTCGAGCTCGAGATACCTACCGGCTAGTAGGGCTAGGGAGGCCGAACTAAGTACGAACGATATTTATAGGTATAATAGATAGAGAAGCGCTAAGAGATAGAGCGCCTCCCTTCTTATATAGACGACCCCTTTTACCTTAACCCTACCTATATATAATTAAAAGTACTATTCTAGAATATATAAAAGAGATATAAGCTAGCTTAGTTAGCGCTTTACTACTAGGCCGGCTTTAACCTAATAGTACTATAGGAAGTAGAAGCTATACTAAGGCGGCCCCTAAAGCGGCGCCCTATAGCTTAGTCTATAAGGAGGGGAGGTATACGCTATATATATATAAAAGGCTTAGGCTAGGGACTTAGTTGCCCCGGTCTAAACTAGATTAAAGCGAGGTAATTTTTAAGGATAGTACTAAACTATAGGCGATTTACTTACTACTAAGGGCTATAAGGGTAGGAGCGCTACGCGACCTAAGCGTAATCGAACTAGAGCACCTTATAGTAATAGTAAGGGACTTTAATATCTATTACCCGCTCTAAGATAAATATAATAGAACCTTAGATAGCGCGATATAACTTATATAAGAGGCGATAAGGCTATAACTTAAACTCGCTACCTTAAGAGGGGAGTATATAAGATTCTTTTATAGCTAAAGGGATAGTACTATTAACTTAGCTTAGGTAACGCTAAAGACCGAAATATAGTATACTAGGCCTAACCTAGACTTAACTAAGTTAAACTATATCCCTTAAACTATTATACTATAGGTCGATACCTAGGCCTAGGTACTTAAACTAGCCCTAAGGTAGAAAGAAGTAAAAGTAAAGCTAGTCGAAGCTAAGACTATATCTTAGCTAGGACTATACTAGCTAATACTTTAAACGCCTAAGGATATCGATAAGGACCTAGACTATATCTTCGCTACTTTAGTATAGATCGCGATAGCTATAGTTCCGCGCTAAGGGCGAGTATTACCTAAGGGCAACGTATAGTTTACCCTAAAAGTAAGGAGGGCGATAAGGGAGGCTAAGAGGGTAAGGAGGAAGTATAAGTAAGAAAGGAATAAGGCGAACTAAAAAGACCTATATAAGGCGTTTATAGCTTAAAAGTAAACTATTTATAAGGCGAGGAGGGCCTACTAGCGCGAGTTCCTAGAGGAATTTAGCGCTAATAATACTAAGCTCTAAAATATAGAGAGGTAAGTAAGACTCTATAGTAGGCTACTACTAAAACCGACCTATATCCTACCGCTAGTTAAGGAAGGTAAGGACTAATTAATAGAAACCTTTAAAGGGAAGGCTTAGCTACTAGCCGCTAAGTTCTTCCTACTAAAAGCTAGTACGACCTAAGGGCTACCCTAGCCTATAGCTAAGGCGACCCTTATAGTTAACTAATAGATCTAGCTAGCCGACGTTATAAGGGCGCTAGGTAAGATAGTAAGCTAGAAAGCGGCGGGTTTAGATAGCGTCCTCTTAGGGTTTATTAAGAAGTACGGCCTAGCCTTAGTCTAGCGACTAGCTATAATCTTTAACGCCTATACCTAACTCTTATATTTCCTAGGTCGGTTCTATAGCGCGAATATAGTAGTTATTTAGAAGCTAGGTAAGAGGCTAGACGCCTACTATATAGTAAGGGGTTAGAGACTAATCTCCCTCCTACTTATAGTAGGAAAAGTACTTAAGTAGATACTAGCCTAAAGGATTATAGGAGTAGTAAAGGTAAACGGTATCTTATTAAATAGATAAATAAGGAATAGGAGGGAACGCTTTATAAAAGCGGCGATCTTACTAGTAATAGAACTAATATATATAACGTAGGCTTAGAAAGGTATTATATTATTCCTATAGCTAGATATTAAGGGCGTATTTAATATAGTTAACTATAATAAGCTTATAAGGGAACTAAAGCTTAGGGGATACCCTAGGTAGCTTATAAGCTTAATACTAAGCTTTATAAGCGATAGGAGATCGACCCTTTACTTCGATAAGAGGACCTTAAAGCTAACTTAAGTACCGATAAAAGTCCCTTAGGGCTCCCCCTTATCCCTAATCTTATTTCTATACTATATAACCCCCTTATATAAAAGGCTTAGTATAATATATAGTATTTATACTATTAGCTTTACTAACGATATAAATATAGTTAGTATTAGACCTAACGAGGCTATTATAGTAGTACGCCTAAAGGAAGCCTAGAGGGTATACGTAGAATAGGCGACTAAGTTCGCGGTTACTTTCGAACCGTTAAAGAGCGAATTACTATACTTTATATAAAAGAGATAAGCGATAATAATACCGGTCTACCTTAGGGCTAACGTAGTAACCTTAGTCTAAGAGGCCCGCCTACTAAGGGTTTAGGTATACTAGAAACTACGCTAAAAGGCATACTTAAAATAACTCTAAGTAAAGTTAAAGCGCTAAACTATAGCCTTAACCGGGCTCGCGGCGTCTACGTAGGGCTATACCTTACTACGCGCTAAGGAAGTCTATAATAAGGTAATCCGGTCCTTAATCTCCTACGCTATAGTTATATTCTATAAGATAACGCCTATAGGAGGGAAACTATATAGAATTATATAGGACCTTACCTAGGACTAGTTAGCTTACTTCTAAGTAGTAATAGGTGCCTACCGCGCGACCTTAGTCTACTAAGTTAAAGCGGAGGTATAGGTACCCTTAATCGACCTTTACCTAAACTAAAGAATAATAGATACCCTTTAAAGGCTAAAAGACTTAGGGCTCTTAGGCTAAATCTAACGCGCGTTTAACGTAGTCGTAGGTATACTTAAAAAGAGGCGATACTAGAGAGAGGGTAGACCCTTAGCGGCACTACCTTTAAGTAGACCCCCCCTTATAAAGGAGATAAGGGGGGTCTAGAGCTAAATAAGAACGGACGACCTCTTAGATAAAGCTAAGTCGCTTAAAAGGCTAAATAAGGAATAGGCCGCTTAATAAAACGCTAGGAAAGACGCGATCTAATAATACTAGACTACCCTTTACCCTACTAACTTCCTACCTTAGTTCGATAAGGCGATAACGCTAGACCGTTATAAGGGCCTCCCTAAGTATATTAGCACGGTAATTACCTAGATATATATAGGAAAGATCGGGCTTAACGACTTCCTCTTTAACCGATAGGTCCTTAGTATAGTTTCGCTAATATATACCTATAGATAAAGACGGGATACTATCTACTATACGATAATCGACTATTTACTAATAGTAAAGGTAAGGGAGTCCCTCTTAATATAGGCCTAGGATATAGGTAACGTAAGAGTAGGCCTTTAAGGGAAAAGGACTATAGCGCCGTTAGTATAATAGTTCCTTTACTTAGGTAAGCTCCGCTAGTTCGACCTAGCTTAAAGGCTATACGTAGATATACTAGATAATAGAACCTGGGTCGCGCTAAGGACGGAGCGGCCTTAACTAGGACTACCCTAGCTAACTACCTCCCTTACTAAGGCGACCTAAAAAAGGAGAGGACTTACGATTATAGGACTATAGCTTTAACCGAACTAGACCTAAACTAGGCGTAAACCTCGCTAATTAAACTATAGACTAAATAAAACTAATATAACCTAACCGAACTAACCTTAATAGCTATAGAATAAGACCTACTACTAAAAGACTATAACTAAATAAGACCTAACCTAGAACTAAACTAAGATAGAGCTAATAATTAGCTCCCTTTAAACTATAACCTTAGCCTAGCTCGTTAGTAGTAACGTCCGCCTTATTATTACGGCGGGAACGATAAGACCCCCTTAAGGTAGCACGCGGAGTATAGGAGGGAGTAACCTAAGGCTTACGAGGAGTATAGGGACTACTACTGCTATAAGAACCTTAATAACGACCGAACGGACCTAACCTTAAACCTAAACTAAAGCTAGCCTAGACGGCTAGCTAGCGAGATAAAGTAATAACTAAGGTCTATACTAAGGCAGGACTTATACTAGCGGCGGTATAGAGGCGTTCGCTATAGCCTATACTATAACTATAGATCTAATTAAGGTTAAGATTAATAATAATCTTAGCTAAGACTAAACCGCGACGGCTATAAAGACGCTATTAAATAAAGTTAGGAGCGTTAGTAAGATCGGTAGGCGACGTAAGATAGGGACGCTTTAGGGCGGGCTCGGCGCTAAGAGAACTACCGGGCTATAGCTCGGCGTTAAAGGGAGATATAGTTAGCTCCCGAGCTAGCTCCGCGATAGCCGCGGGCATAGATACCTTAGCCTTAGCCTTAGATAGGGCCTTAGACGCGGCTACTACCTTACCCTTACCTTTACCTTTCCCTTTATTAATAGGGATTAAGGCTAGAATAGGCCTAGTAAGACTAGTAAGATTAAAGCCGCTATCCTCCGCGTTAGGGCTATCGCTAGTAATAGGATAGAAATAGTTAGCGAGATCGTTAACCGCTATAAGAGTTTTCTAGGCGACTAAGAGCGACTTAGGCCCGACCTAGGCTAAGGTCTTAATAGTATCGCTAAACTTACTTAAGTGCTTTTCTAAGGACTTATATATATAGCGGGTATCGTTTATAAAATAGGTAAAAGCTAACGTAAGCGTCTTTATATTCTTAGCGACCGTAGCTAGATTAAGGGTAGACTCGCTTAACGCGCCCTTACCCTTAGTAGTAGGGGCCTTCTAACTAGCGCGAATATAAGTTTCTAGAGTAGTACGATAAAGGCGCTCTTATACTAAACCCTTAATAAGGGAAGGGCTATCGACCTTAGACTATACTTAGTAGAGGGCACTAGCGGCCTCCTTACCTTTAAAGGTAATTTAGAACTTAGATTAGTACCGAACTTAGATAGTACTATAGCGGGAAGGGGTTACTTACTTAGTAATAAAACTAGTTAAAGTTAGTATAAGCAAGATATACTTTAGCCTTTATAGCTATTAAAGTTAGTAAAAATACTAAAGGTAAAACTAACCTAGGATAAAGCTAGGATTAATATATATAAGACTAGTTTTAATAGCCGGCGAAGGACTTATAGGTAAGCTTATTAGTAAGACGCCTAATATATATAAAATATAGGATAGAGCGCTCCGATCCCGCTACTATAGCGACTTTCTTATAAAGAGGGGGTTTTAGAGGAGGCGAGCCGCTACTACCTAAGTCGGCTTCTTAGTTAGATATTATAACGCGACGACGAGCGAACTAGATATAGTATTAAGGAGACCTAGAGTTATAGAAACGAGGCAGGTAAGGTAGTAGTTAGGCCTATAAAAGAGATAGATAATAAAGGGATAGGAGGAGGTATATATAAAACTAAAGGGGGAGGGTAGGTATATATAAGCGCGAGCTAGGCGCGTATAATTAGTAACTATAAGATAGAGGGTAAATATAGGCCGCCGCGCCTTTAATTAGGAAGTCGTATAGCTAGATAGGAACCGATTTACGATTAGCGGAGCCGGCTAACTAAATTTCGATTAGCCGGCCCTACTTAAGAGCGACCTATACTAGCGCCCGGCCTAGTAACCGGATATTACCTGCCCTATTAACTAATACACTAATAAGCTAACGTAACCGCGGCTATATAGCTATAACGCGGGAGCTAGGGTAAATAGAGGCGCTTATAAGTCGGGCCCTTAAAGAGAGACTACTACCTATAACCCTAGGCCTAGGCTAGCGAGCCCGGGCCGTGGCCGCTCGGGATAGTAGCGGCTATAGCCTAAGAGGGCCCGCGCTAAGACGCGATTTTATAGAAGGAGCCCGCGGTAGCTGGCGTAAATTTCCTATATACTACTACTACGACCTCGTTTAAGGCAGACCTATACTAAAAGAAGGGAGGGTTTTCCCTTAAGTACTTTAGTTTTTCCCTCTTATTTAATATTAAAGTTCTAGATACCTCTAGCTAGGTCCCTAGTATAATCTTAATAATAATAGTTTAAAAGTAACTATAAACTTAGTCGCTTATTTTATATATACCCTCTAAGCTTCTTTTAAGCATATTATTATAGTAGCCTTATTAGGTTTAATACTAACTATATTTATATTATTAGTAAAGCTAATAATATAAATACTATATATTATATTAAGCCTTTTATATAAGGGGGTTATATAGTATAGAAATAGGATTAAGGATAAAGGGGAGCCTTAAGGGACTCTTATCGGTACTTAAGTTAGCTCTAAGGTCCTCCTATTAAAGTAAAAGGTCGATCTCTTATTACTTATAAAGCTTAATATTAAGCTTATAAGCTACCTAAGGTATCCCCTAAGCTTTAGTTCCCTTATAAGCTTATTATAGTTAACTATATTAAATACGCCCTTAATATCTAGCTATAGGAATAATATAATGCCCTTTTAGGCCTATATCGCGCGTATTAGTTTTATTATTAATAAGATCGCCGCCTTTATAGAGCGTTCCCTCCTATTCCCTATTTATCTATTTAGTAAGATACTATTTACCTTTATTACTCCTATAATCCTTTAGGCTAGTATCTACTTAAGTACTTTTCTTACTATAGGTAGGAGGGAGATTAGTCTTTAACCCCCTACTATATAGTAAGCGTTTAGCCTCTTACCTAGCTTTTAGATAACTACTATATTCGCGCTATAAAACTAACCTAGGAAATATAAGAGTTAAGTATAGGCGTTAAAGATTATAGCTAGTTACTAGACTAAGGCTAAGCTATACTTCTTAATAAACCTTAAGGGGACGCTATCTAGACCTACTACTTTCTAGCTTACTATCTTACCTAGCGCCCTTATAACGTTAGCTAGCTAGATCTATTAGTTAACTATAAGGGTCGCCTTAGCTATAGGCTAGGGTAGCCCTTAGGTCGTGCTAGCCTTTAGTAGGAAGAACTTAGTAGCTAGTAGCTAGGCCTTCCCTTTAAAGGTTTTTATTAGTTAGTCTTTACCTTCCTTAACTAGCGGTAGGATATAAGTTAGTTTTAGTAGTAGCTTACTATAAAGTCTTACCTACCTTTTTATATTTTAGAGCTTAGTATTATTAGCGCTAAATTCCTTTAAGAACTTATACTAGTAGGCCCTCCTTACCTTATAAATAGTCTACTTCTAAGCTATAGACGCCTTATATAGGTTTTCTTAGTTCGCTTTATTCCTTTCCCGCTTATACTTCCTCTTTACCCTCTTAGCCTCCCTTATTACCCTCCTTACTTCTAAGGTAAACTATATATTACCCTTAAGTAATACTTACCCTTAGCGCGGAACTATAGCTATCGCGATCTATGCTAAAGTAGTAAAGATATAGTCTAGGTCCTTATTAATATCCTTAGGCGTTTAGAATATTAACTAGTATAGTCCTAGCTAGGATATAGTCTTAGCTTTAACTAACTTTACTTTTACTTCTTTTTACCTTAAGGCTAGTTTAGGTACTTAGGCCTAAGTATCGACCTATAGTATAATAGTTTAGGGGATATAGTCTAACTTAGTTAGGTTTAAGTTAGGCTTAGTATACTATATTCCGGTCTTTAGTATTACTTAAGCTAGGTCGATAGTACTATCTCTTTAGCTATAGAAGAATCTTATATACTCCCCTCTTAAGGTAGCGAGTTTAAGTTATAGCCTTATCGCTTCTTATATAAGTTATATCGCGCTATCTAAGGTTCTATTATATCTATCCTAGAGCGGGTAATAGATATTAAAGTCCCTTACTATTATTATAAGGTGCTCTAGTTCGATTACGCTTAGGTCGCGTAGCGCTCTTACCCTCGCGGCCCTTAGTAGTAAGTAAATCGCCTATAGTTTAGTACTATCCCTAAAAATTACCTTACTTTAGTTTAGTTTAAACTAAGGCGACTAAGTCCTTAGCCTAAACCTTTTATATATATATAGCGCGTACCTCTCCTTTTTATAGACTAGGCTATAAGGCGCTGCTTTAAGGGGGGGGGGGCCGCCTCTTAGTATAGCTTCTACTTCCTATAGTACTATTAAGTTAAAGCTAGCTTAGTAGTAAAGCGCTAACTAAGCTAGCTTATATCTTTTTTATATATTCTAGAATAGTACTTTTAGTTATATATAGGTAGGGTTAGGGTAAAAGGGGTCGTTTATATAAGGAGGGAGGCGCTCTATCTCTTAGCGCTTCTTTATCTATTATACCTATAAATATTATTTATACTTAGTTTAGCCTCCCTAGCCTTACTAGCTAGTAGGTATCTTAAGCTTAACCTTTTATCTTAGCGCGGTCTACTTAGTCCTTGCTTCTAGACTATAATCGATTTAAGAACGCCCTAGGTTTCGATAGTAAGGAGCACTTATTACTTAGTATATATCTAAGTATTTATAAACTATTAAGGTTAATATAAGTAGTTTTCCCTTACCTTTTCCTAGGCTTTATTCGCTATAAGGTAGGTCTAGGTCTATAATAAGTAGTCCCCTTAATATAAGATATAGTTATAGGGGATTTCGCCCTTCTTAGCCTTATATTTATCCTTACTTTTATTATATACTATACTCTTATATCGGCTATAGAGTTATATCGATATATATCGCTTAGCGATATAGCTATATCTATAGTAGTTATAGTACTTCTATAGTTAGACCGACTTATTATAAGGTTTATATTAAAAGATCTATACTTTAAGGACTAAGCCTAGGTCGTAGAGCTTATTAGTCTCTTCTAGGCTACCGACCTTAATAAGTATAGTTATCGCCGTTAATATCTTAGATTAGGGGTATAGCGCTTAGGCTTAGAGGACCTTAACTTTATTTACCTTTATAATCTTATAAAGTAATCGCTCTTTATTTACCGTCGTTACCTTTAAGGGAACGTTCTTTATAACTACTATATATACGCGGTAGGAGATTATAGCCTCTAGTTTAAATACGGCCTTAACCTAGCCTTAGTCCCTTTAATAGGCTCTCGCTATAGTATTAAATATAACCGCGATATCTCCGCTTTAAAAGCGCCTTGCCGCTATAGCGCTTATAGCTTTTAAGGCTATATTTACTACCTTTACTATATCTTTTAGTTTATAGCTTAGGATTTTAGGCGGTGCTTTAATAGGGACTATAATAATCTTATATTTATAGCGTAGTAAGACCTATTTTACTATAGCTTTATATTAAGTTAGTCCCTTAGTCTTAGCTATAACCGCGGCCTAGGTTTACTTAGGGCCCCTTAGGCCTAAAGCGATACCTAAGCGGAGTTCTTCCTTAACTACCTCCTTAATTATATTCCGGATTATCGTCTTAAAGCTCTTATCTATATAAAGCACCGCCGATAACGCGCTACTAGCGCGGCTCTTTACTTTAAAGAGCCGTTCGACTACTACTTATACCTTACCGAACTATACGCTTAGGATAAAGCCCGTAAGTTTATTATATACTACTTTTTCTATAAGGTTGCTCGGCGCCTAGGCTAGTATTATATTACTACTTTAGGTTTATTAACTCGCTTTATTAGGGTATATAAATTTAAGTAGCGTCTCTTCGCGCTATACGCTTTAATTAAGCTTAGTATATTAAGGGCCGCTACTACGTTTACCTACCCCTTAGCCTTAGCGTAGTATTATTATTAAGGGTAATTAATACTACTAAATTAATTTCTAGTATTAGTTAGTATTTTAGTCGTAATACGTACCCGCTATAAGTATATATTAGTTTTATAAGAAGTTTTTTTTATTAGTTAGTAAGATTATTAATCTATACTATAAGAATAACTTCTAGAATTTCTATATTATAGGATTTTAAATCCTTATAAGTTTCCTTTACCTTATAAAGGTATTTCTCTAAATTAAAGTTTAAGGGACTAAGATTAAAGAGCTACTTAATAAGTAGATAATTTAACGAAAAGTTCGATAGATTATATAGCTTTTTAAGCTTATCCTATACTTCTTTAATATCTTTTAGATACTAAATTTATATTAAGGGACTATCTTTAACTTAAAGGAATATTATAGATAAAGCCTCTATAGTCTATATATAATTTACTTACTTTAAAGTAGTAATAAGCTTTTCTTTTATAAAGATAGCTTCTATCTTTATAGTTTATAAGGTATAATTTAAATTTCCCTTAAGTTTAGTAAATTTATATTCTTTCTATCTACCTATTTTATATAAATTTAGTATTATTCCGTTTATAGGGATTAAGAAGTCTAAACGGGAGTTTAAGAGCATAGGAAGGTAATAGAAGTTAAGGGGAATTTCGAAAGGAATTTTAATTAAATATTTCGATAAGAAATTTTAAAGGTATAAGTAGTTAATTTCCTAGCTTAAAAGGAGTAAGTAAGCTAGGCTTATAACCTTTTAAGGTATATAAGTAAAAGCGGAATTTTAGGAAATTAAGTAATTATATAAGACTATATAATAAAAGGGAAGAAGGAGTATAAGGTAGGAATTTTAATAGAATTTATTAGTAATATATTAGTATATAAAAGAGGTATTAAAGTTAATAATTCTATCTCTATTTACTAGCGGATATACTATCTTATATAGATAATTATAGCTAAATAGAAGAACCTTTTAGGACTAGATTTAGGCTGCTATATAGCCCTAAGACTAAGGAATCCTATAATACCTTAAGTATATTTAAAAGTATCTTAGTTCTACTAATATTTATATTTAAAGGAGGTTAGTCGTACTAGTATTCTTAAGAGGTCTTAAGAGGTCTTAGCTAATATTCTAAGCTAGCTCTATTCCTTCGATTCCTAATTATACGATAACCGGTAACCCGTTTAATATATAATAATATTTAAGATAATAAGCGATTCTTACTCTATATAGTAGGATTTTATCTATAATTAATATACTACTTATTAGCTTATATAATCGGGAGAGTATATTATAGTTACTTTATTTATAATAGGAAAACACCGTTCCTTATAAAAGAAGACCGTCTCCTTAGGCTACTAAAAGAGGGTCCTTAGAACCTACCCTCTTAATAGGGAAAGCTAACTTCTTAAGAGATTCCTTCTTAGGGATAAGTTAGAATTTAAGAATAAATTAACTAAATTTCTCCTTAATAAGCTTAATAGTCTAATTCTTCTAGACTAGCCTTATAGGCTTAGACGTTATATCTTAGAAGATTCCTTCCTCTTAAAGAAAGTAGAAGGAAATTAAGCTCGTTAAAAATCGAGGGTAAAAAGCTACCCTTTTTTATTAAAGAATTTATATAGTCCCGTTAAGTAATTTTATTATAAAATTCACCCTTCTATATCCCTCTATCTATATAGTTAATTCCCTAGTAATAAGATATTCCCTTTATACCTTCTTAAAGGACTAGAATTATAAGAGTATATTATAGATATTAAGGGAAGTACTAAAGTTAAGGATAGCTAATTTTTATAGGGGATAATCGGAGGGTCTTAATAGGTAGTCTTACTAATTTATAGGGAAGATAAATACTAGATTTACTATACTAACGATTTTTCCTTAAATCTATAGCTCGAATAAGGGCAGCGGCGTTAATTACTATTTCTTAGTAACCTAAATCTCGTCTATCTTCTTTTATAGCGAGGGGTCCTCCTTAAAAGACTATTATACTATTTCTTATAGCCTCTTTAAAAGGTTAATTCCTTTAGGTCGGTTTTTCTCGAAGACCTACTAGTAGTCTTTTAGCCGATAAGGATTTTTATATACTTAGTAAGTAGGTCGATTCCTCCTTATTTATTTCTTTAAGGAATCCTTATCTTAGTTTAAAAGGTTTACTTAAAAACCTCCCCTTTTTACCCTTTATTACTAATTTTAATAAAGAGGTTCGATTTTAACTAGTTTCTTAATTTTTCGACTAACGGACTAAAAAGTCTATTAAGGGACTAGTTAGGCCGGTCTAACTAATAGGGTCGGGCCCGGAGTAAAAGGTAGAGCTAGGGCCGGGACTAGGGCAGCCGTTAAAGATAGGGTTAAGGCTCTTAAGGGAGGAGGAGCTAAAAGAGTAACAGCCGTAGTAATAGGGGCTATAGCAGCTATAGGTCGAACTATCTAGGTTAAGTACTAGCTATAAAGGAATAAGACTACTTATTATTATACTCTAGCAGCCTACTCGTTTAGTTCTTAGCTAGCTTCCTAAAAGATAGTCGAGTAACCGTTACTAATAAGCTTTATTAGTAGAGATATATCCTATAGCTACTAGCTAGAAAGAGCTTTTATAAGGAAGTATTAATTAGCTTTCTTAAGGATTTCTTCTTACTTAGCTAGCTACGAAGAAGCTAGTAGGTTCCTAGTAGAAAAGGCTCTTAGGTATACTATATAGGTCTTCTTAATACGGTTAGTTATATAGCCCCTTAAGGGAGCTATTAAGGTCTTAAGCTTTAAAAGCTACTACCTAAGAGTCTCTTCCTCTTAAAGAGAGATTAGCTTTACAGTATTAACGGATTCTATTATCGCTATATATATAGTAGTTAGTAGCTTTATCTTATAAGGAATAGTATTCCTACTATAAATAAAGTAGCTATAATATACTCTCCTAATTATATAAGCTAATAAGTAGTATATTAATTATAGATAAAATCCTACTATATAGAGTAAGAATCGCTTATTATTTTATATATTATTATATATTAAACGGGTTACCGGTTATTATATAATCGGGAATCGAAGAAATAAAGCTAGCTTAGAATACTAGCTAAGACCTCTTAAGAATACTAGCACGACTAATACCTCTTCTATATACTAATATACTACTAATAAATTATAAGAGCGCTACTAAGAGGTATAGGCTAATAAAGTACTTAGGTATATAGTACTAATATATTAGTAGGGTATTAGTAGGGAATCGCGCCTACCCCGCTTATATATTATAGACTACTCGCTACTCTAACTAAAGAGGAGAAATCCTTCTTCTCGTAAGCTTTAGTCTTATAATAAGGAGAATATAATATATATAGCGCAGTACCTCTAGCTATCTCTACTACCTAACTAATCGTACTATAATACGTATTCCCTTATAATTTTTAAAGCTTCCCTTTTTAGTTACTTAGTAGGATAGCTACTTAGAGAAGACTACGTAACGCTCTTATAGCGCGACGTAGTAGTTAACTAGTTAAGGCCTCTTCGTTATATATATTAAGTATCTACTTAAGAGATAAAGAATAGGAAGATATATCCTTAGAATAGACCCCTACTACGGATAGCGTTATAACTATATCGAAGATATCGCTACCTATAGGCGTAAGATAACCGTCTTATAAGGAAAAGCTTACGGCCCTATAAGCGCGCGTTAAGGAGCTAGAGGAGATAAAACGCCTATAAGATCGCGTTATATAATTAAAGGAGGAAATTACTAAACGCGCTAGTACTATCGCTATCCGTTTAAGGAAGCGTTAACGGTCTTACTCCCTTAAATCGGATAGTAGTCGCGGTAGTAAGGTTAAGATTAAAAATATCGCTTAATTATCTTAACCTACTAATATACGGAAACGTCTAGACTAGACTTACGATCTAGAGGACGCCTTTAAGGCAGCGCCTAGACGCTTTCGTCGCGACGAAATAAAGATCCTCTACGCGGTAGATTATATATATAGCGACTATAAAGCGAGATAGCGCCGATACCTTAAAAAATAGACGCTAATTAACCGAACTAAATATAGTATAGATTAGGTATACTTTAAGGAATAGATACTCGTCTTAATTAAGGATACTATAAATAAGGAGATACTATTAGCGATATAATTAGAGGAGGCTCGCTAACGAGAAGGCTAGTCCCCCTTAGAGTTTAGCTTATACCTTAACTCCTTAAAGAGGTATTTCGAACGCCTATCGGAAAAGGCGCGTACTCTTACGTTTTTCGCTAAGCTAGAGCTATAACTTTAGGACTAAATTAACTTCTATTCGATACCTATCTATACCTACTAACGGGAAGAGCTTATATAAGTCGCCTAACGATATTAAGATATTACTACTAATAAAAAGCGACGTACTAATACTACTTCTACCCTTAGAGGAACTAGGAATAGAAGTAGTACTATACCCTAAGGCAGTATATATAAGGGAAGGAATTAAAGAGGCCGATAAGCTAGGCTAAATTATTAAGGAAATACTATTAATTCGACTAATAACTAGTAAGCTAGTAATATACCTACTAGGGGCCGAACTAAGGGATATTATTAAGGAAGAGAATCTTTTACTTAATCGGGAATTATATATTTCTAATATAATAAGCCGGGATACCTATCTATAGAATATACTAATTCTTTAAAGGTAGAAACCCTAGTAAAGACTCTTAGACTTAATACCGTAAAATAGGGAAAAGGTAAGATATCTAGGTAAACGCCTCTCCCTTAGTAAACTTAATACCTATAGGATAGTTACTTAAAACTCCTATAACGATATTAGGGCAAAACCTTACTAAAGTCCCTATATACTTAGATACTTATAGTACTATTAACCTCGTAGATATATACTTTACCTAATAGTAGGGATTACTATAAGTAGCGCTATTATACCCTAAGTTATTAGGGCTTAATAATAGTAAGGTAAGGGAGTATAGAGTATAGTTAATACCGCTCTAAATAATAGATATAAGGGGCACCGAAAAGATAATTACTTATTTCTATATTAGTACTAATAAGTTAACGCTAAACGATTAGGTACTAATCCTTTTATTAGTTACTACCTTAGAGGATAAATATATCTATATTATCTTATAGAAACGATAGTAGTAGTTTAAGTATTAACTAAGTAGCGAAACCCTATAGAATCCCTATAGATTCCTTTAGGAATATAAGAACGAAGTAAGGGTATATATAATAGCGCTTAATCCTAAGCTAATCCCGCTACTAGATAAAGATAAAGATAAAGGGATTCTATAGGAAGAATAGGCCGAAATCCTACTAACTCTCTACTAGTTTAAAGATACCTTCTCGGCTAATAAATCCGATTTATTATTAGCTAGAAAGGGAACGGATTACTTAATTAATTTAATCCTTAATATAGAACCTCTTAATAGACCGATTTACCTTCTATTATAAAGGGAACTCTAAGTATTACGTAACTAGATCTAAGACGCGATAAAAAGGAAAATAATCTAAGAGTTAAAGAGCTTAGCTAGGGCGCCTATCTTTTTTATTCTAAAAAAGGATAGCACCTTATAGCTATATATAGACTACCGAGGACTTAACTAGGTTATATAAAAGAATCGGTACCCTTTACCCTTTATTTCGGAGATTATTAACCGCTATTAAGGAGCTAAGTATTTTTCTAAGATTAATATATAGAATATATATTAATATATTCGAATTTAGGAAGGAGATAAATAAAAGACCGCTTTCTAAACGCGTTACGGATATTTTAAATACCTAGTAATACCCTTTAGACTTACTAACGTACTAGCTACGTTTTAGAGCTATATCTATTAGGCGCTTAAGGGGCTCGTAGATATAATCTATATAGTCTACCTCGATAATATCCTTATATACTTTAAAATAAGAAAAGAATATATTAAATACTTAGGATAAGTAATAGAAAGGCTAAGGGCTATAAAGCTCTATATAAAACTATCGAAGTATATCTTCTATTAATAGTTAGTTAAGTTCCTTAGGTTTATATTATCTATTAATAGGGTATCGATAGACCCTTAACGGGTAGAGGTAATAGCCTAATAGCCTAAACCTATAACCTACTATAATATTTAGGTTTTCCTTAAGTTCTATAATTTTTACCGATAATTTATATATAGGTACTTAGGAGTTATAGCGCCCTTAACTATATTGCTAAAAGGGAGTAAGAATAAGAAGAAGCTAGGGAGTATAGAGCTAAACCTTACTAAAAGGGCAGCGTTTTAGGCTCTTAAGGATACTTTTTAAGGAGCCCTACTCCTCCGATATTACGATCTAGAAAGACGTATTTATATTAAAATAGATATATCGTAATTCGCGATAGTAAGGATTATCTCTTAACTTAATAATAAAGGGCGTTACTATTTAATTATATTTTAGTTAAGGAAGTTTACTAAAGCCGAACTTAATTATAGTATTCTAGACTAAGAACTCTTCGCTATTATTAAGTTATTTAAATACTAGCAATATTATATCGAAGGGGCAGCGTATAAAGTAAAGGTATTATCGGACTACTATAACCTTTAGACGTTTATATACTAAACCTCCCTAAATAGGAAGTAGGTAAGATAGTATATATATTTAGTACTATTCGACTTTACGATTAAGTATCGTATAGGTAAATCTAACCTAGCGGACGCGCTATTAAGAATGCTTAGATATAAGGGCGAGAAGCCCCTATCTATAGAACTATTACTAGAGCTATAAGCGAAGCTAGCTACTATTAATACTATATCTATATAGAGAAATAATAAGGCGTTTTTATAGGTAAAGAGATACTTAACCTCGAGTTAATATAAGCGTAGTAAAGTGCCTTTATATAAGGAAAATATATAAGCTTATCTATAGCGAAACTATAATAATTCGGGCGTAAGACCTAAATAATTAGCCGATTAGGCTAAAGAGAGAGCTAGTTATAAATAGTTACTCTTAAGGAAGACCGCTAAAAAAGCGGCCTACTATATAAAGGTTTATATAGTAGAAGTTCTAGAACCGTTACTAGAGTTACTAAAACGTACTTAGTCGGTTAACGTAGCGATTAGTAGGCTAAAGGAGATTAAAGACTTCTCGAAAAGGAAAGGTTTTTAGTTAGTATACTTAGATAGACTACTATTATAGAAGGGTCGTATTATAGTGCCTCTAAAGGCAGCCTTATAGTAAGAGCTAATATAGCTTTTTTATAACGATCTATTAGTAAGATACTTTAGCTCCCGATATACTAGCGAACTACTAGTAAGGAACTTCTACTAAGATAGAATAACGAAAGATATAAATAAATACGTTTAGTTATACTTAGTATATTAAGGTATAGTATCTAGGAGGCATCGCCCCTATAGTACTATATAATCGTTACTATATCCTATATAACTATAAGAAGAATTATTAATAGACTTTACTATAGGTCTACTTAAAGTATAGTATAATAGATAAGACGTTAATACGATCTTAGTAATCGTAGACCGATATACTAAGTATTGCTTCTTCTTTCTTATCTCTAAGATAATAATAGCCCTAGAGCTAGTAGAATTATTCTATTACTAAGTTAAATTAGTATATAGACCTCCGAAAGGTATTATCTTAGATAGAGGGTCCTTATTTATAAGTAAGTTTTAGTTAGATCTCTATTTTATCTTATAAGTAAAATATAGGCTATCGATAGTATTTTACTTATAAACTAATAGGTAAATAGAATAAATAAACTAAGCTATATAGTACTACTTAAGATACTTTACTAACTTAGAATAAACTAACTAAGCGTTACTCCTATATATTACTTAATTTATATATAATAATATAAAGAACGCGATAACTAGGTTATTACTTAATAAAGTATTAATAGGTTACTAACTAAACTTCTATATTAATACCGAGGACGATATTATTTAAAGGGGGGTACCTAAAGTAAGAGTAAGAGTTACTAAGCTATAGGAGCTATAAAAGAGGCTTAAAGAATACTAGGGAAAGGCTATTAAATCGTAAGCAAAATACTACGATTTAAGGCATTAACCGCTTATACTAAAAGTAAGAGACCTTATAGTATTATCGATAAAGAACTTACGCTTTAAGGACGAAAAAAGAAAACTCTTACCTAAGTATATTAGACCGTTTCGGGTCCTATAAGCTATTAGAAAGTAAGTATATCGTCTTATACTCCCTAAGAAGTACTTATGCCTTTATAACGTTTTCTATATTAGTCTCTTAAAGCTATAAAAGGAGTATAAAGGCACCTATAAAGATAGCGAAACCCTACTAATACTAGACTTAAAGGATAATAAAGGCGAATAAGAAGTCTAAGAGATTAAAGACTAAAAGAGATCTAAGGGCGATACTTTTTTCCTTATTAAATAGAAAGGATAGTTAGCTAAGTATAACTAATAGGTTAAGGCTAAAGATATAATAAATAGCTAAGACCTTATTAAAGAATATACTACTTACTTAACTAGGAAAAAGAGGTATAAGACTAAGTAAGGTAGGGAAACCTACTAGCGTAAGGAGACGCTACTAAATTAGTAACGAATCCCTATTAAATCGCTACTAACTTATTAACGTATTAGTACGCTTAAACGTCCTATAACTATATATAAAATAGTAAAATAGGAGAATAAGGAGAACTATCTATACTACCTATTAAATATTATTAAGGAAAATAAAACTAAACTATAACTTTATTAAGGCCTTAACGATAAAGGAGAGAAGGATAGTTATAGCTAAATAAAAGAAAGATAAGACCTATCTATTACTTCTAACTACCCTTCTTCTTTACTAGCGTAGCGGGAACTAACTAAGGCGCCCCCTCCGCTATATTAAATACTTCTAGAAATACCGGAACTACCTTATCCTCTACTCCTTCCTTATCTTCTACGTCGAGACCTATCTCTATTAGCACGGTACTTACCTCGGCCTTAGCAAATAGTAAGGCGTATTACTATAAAGTATAGCCTATATTACCGTCGATAAAGCGGAGTTTTAACCGGGATTCCTAGGCCCGGTACTCTAGGCTTATATAGGCGATATCGAATAAGGGCGCGGGGTTAAGGTAAATAATAAGCTCGCGGCGCTTATTAATTAGTATACGGTAGTCGGTACGCTTAACCTAGTATATTATTAGGCGGTCGCTAATAAAAGGGTTAGATAAAACTTACGATAGTAGACTTCTATATACCTATAGTCTTAAAGGACTTACGATAGGCCGTCTTAGCGGCATCGAAAGCCTCGGCTAAATACTATACCGTAATAGCGAGATAGCGCCGATTAGCCTCCTCGAAAACGAGCACGCCCGCGTCTAAGCTATCGTCCTCGGTATCCTTATTACTAGTCTTTAGCTTATTAAGCTCGCATAGGTACTTAACGATAGCGACTATATCGGCCCGGTTATTAGATATAAGAGTAGCGGCCTTAAGAAGGATTAGCTTATTAATCGTAATATTTAAAGTTAAGGGGAAACTTACCTAGTTATAAGTCGCGGTACGTTTATAGCACTACTTATAGCGCGTCGAGGAAACCCCTAAGAAAATATAGCTAATTAAGAGCACCTTAATAGGCTTAGGCTCGGTTATATTATACTCCTTAACGACCGTCCTAAAATAATATATATACTAGAGCTTACGAGGGATAACCTTATAGGCCCTAACTAGGCGGGCTTTAGCCTTAGATTAGGTGCGCTTTTTTATAGGAGCGCGACCGCCTCGTACCGCCGCTTAGGTGCCCTTATCTCCGGCGCCGCCGTTCTTAGGTTCGTCGGTAAGAAGAGTTAGATCGCGGCCGTCTCCGTTATTACCGTTATCGTTATCTTAGCCCTTATTTAGCTAAGTATCGGGATAGTCTTAGCCCTCGTTCGGCTAGGCCTCGTCGTTAATATCGGCCTACTTATTCTAAGGAGCGGCCTAGGCAATAATCTCCTATTAGCTAGAGCCGCCCTATCGAGATAGAGTAGCTAGGTTATCGGCACTTACTTAGGAGCGCCTAAGCACGATCTCCTTACTAGTATTAATATCGCTAATAGGGGTAATAGACTTATAAGTTTCTAGGCCTATAAAAGTAAGCTTATCGGTAGTTAGGGTCGGGGTACTTAGCGGGGTAATAAGGGTATAACCCTCGCTAATATTAGGTCCTAGACTAAAAGTCTCCTAGGACTAAGATTCCCTTATACCTTTCTTAGCTTTCTTCGCTAAAAGGGAACTAGCGTCGCTATAAGACTTCTAGGCTAATCGCTTACGCTTTAAGGGCGAACCCGCCGCTACCTACTCCTATATATAGCGTAGGAAATCGGCGTTATAGTTCTTTATTTTCTTTAGCGTAAAAAGTATTATTATTAATAAATCGTTAATAAAAAGTAATATAAAAAGGTATAAGGGATTAATAAAAAAAAGTATAAAACTCTATAGTAATTATAAGCGGAAGAGTTAAAGAAGAAAAGAAAATAAAAGAAGTAGGAGATATATATATACGCTCTTTATATTATAGTTACGCGGCCGATATATAGGCGATACCGTAATAGTTACTTAGCGGTAACCGCTAATATAATAACTATTAACGTTATAAAGTATAGACTAACGTATACTTACATAGGCGTATATACGCGATATATAACTAAAACTACCTCTTTTCCTAACCGAATATATATAGCGTAGCGAAAGCAATATATATTAAAGATATAGCTAAGACGTCTATATAAGAGGGGAGATAATTATAAGAGCGCTACTAGGAGGTATAGGCTAATAAAGCACTTAGGTATATAGTACTAATATATCGGTAGGGTATTAGTAGGGAATCGCGCTTACCTTACTTATATATTATAGACTACTCGTTACTCCGATTAAAGAGGAGAAATACCTCTTCTTATAAGCTTTAGTCTTACGACGAGGAGAATATAATATATATAGCGTAGTACCTTTAGCTATCTCTACTACCTAACTAATCGTACCGTAATACGTATTCCCTTATATAAATTCTATTAAAAATCCTACCTTATACTCCCTCTTTCTTTCTATTATATAGTCTTATATAATTCCTTAATTTCCTAAAATTCCGCGTTTACTTATATACCTTAAAAGGTTATAAGCCTAGCTTACTCCTTTTAAGCTAGGAAATTAACTTATACCTTTAAAATTCCTTATTAAAACATTTAATTAAAATTCCTTTCGAAATTCCCCTCGACTTCTTTTACCTTCCTACGCTCTTAAACTCCCGTTTAAACTTCTTAATCCCTATAAACGGAATAATACCGAATTTATATAAAATAGGTAGATAGAAAGAATATAAATTTACTAAACTTAAGGGAAATTTAAATTATACCTTATAGACTATAAGGATAGAAGCTATCTTTATAAAAGAAAATCTTATTACTACTCTAAGGTAAGTAAATTATATATAGACTATAAAGGCTTTATTTATAATATTCCTTTAAGTTAAAGATAGTCTCTTAATATAAATTCGGTATCTAAAAAATACTAAAGAAGCGTAGGATAAGGTTAAAAAGCTATATAATCTATTAAACCTTTCGTTAAATTATCTACTTATTAAGTAGCTCTTTAATCTTAGTCCCTTAGACTTTAATTTAGAAAAATACCTTTATAAGGTAAAGGAAATTTATAAGGATTTAAAATCCTATAATATAGAAATTCCGGAAGTTATTCTTATAGTATAGATTCTTAATTACCTTAATAAGGAATTTAGAAGCTATATTATAAATATTACGTAGAGCCTTAGTATAATTCTATAGCGTTTACCTTTAAATCCTTAATAGCTAGTCTTTTAAACGAACCTAAAAGAATAAAGGATATAGATAAATATTTAGAGAAAGCCTTCTTAATATAAAGGAAGCCTTAGAAGTCCTATAGAAATTCTATAGATACTCCTTATTATAAGGAATATAAAAAGCTAGGGCATTTTATAGTAAATTACTATAAATTATACCTAAATAAGGCTCCTACATATTAGGTTTTAAATAAAGGAAAAAAGGAAGATAGGACTTAAATTTCTAAGAAGAGAAAATCTTCTTTTTCTTCTTTTTCTTTTAGGAAGAAATCCCCTTTTAGTAGTATTTTTACTATTAATAAAAGAAGTAAGGCTTAAATTATAGAGCTAAAGTCCGATTTAAACGATAGTAATAAGGTCTTAAATATAGCTTTATAAGAAAATATAAACCTAGATATTAACCTTATAGACCTTTCTAAGGCTCCGACCCCTATATAAACGTCTAAGGATTTAAAGGTAATTTTAACCTCTATAAATACCCCTATAGTAAAAGCTAATAAAGACTTTCTTTTAAGACTTTTAAAAGCCTCGATTCCTAGAATAAAGGAATTAGTTTTAAAGGTAAGAGAAGGAGGATTTCCTAGTTATACGAATAAAAAGATCTTTAATTTTATTTATAATACTCTTAAGGTATATAAGTAAAAGCGGAATTTTAGGAAATTAAGGAATTATATAAGACTATATAATAAAAGGGAAGAAGGAGTATAAGATAGGGTTTTTAATAGAATTTATTAGTAATATATTAGTATATAGATAAGGTATTAAAGTTAATAATTCTCTCTTTATTTACTAGTAGACATACTATCTTATATAGATAATTATAGCTAAACGGAAGAACCTTTCGGAACTAGATTTAAGCTACTATATAGCCTAGAGACTAAGGAGCTCTATAATACCTTAAGTAAATCTAGAAGTATCTTAGTTCTATTAATATTTATATTTAAAGGAGGTTAGTTATACTAGTATTCTTAAGAGGTCTTAGCTAGTATTCTAAGCTAGCTTTATTCCTTTAATTCCCGATTATATAATAACCGGTAACCCGTTTAATATATAGTAATATATAAAATAACGAGCGATTCTTATTCTATAATATAGGATTTTATCTATAATTAATATACTACTTATAAAGAGAAAACTTCTCGCGAAACTAATATACGCTTATAATAAGTATATATTACGACTAAAATACTAACTAATACTAAGAATTAATTTAATAGTATTAATTACCCTTAGTAACGATACTATACTAAGGCTAAGGGGTAGGTAGATATAATAGCGGCCCTTAATATATTAAGCTTAATTAAAGCGTATAGCGCGAAGAGACGCTACTTAAATTTATATACCTTAATAGAGCGAGTTAATAAACCTAAAGTAGCAATATAATACTAGCTTAGGCGCCGAGCGACCTTATAGAAAAAGTAGTATATAACGAACTTATAGGTTTTATCCTAAGCGTATAGTTTAGTAAGGTATAAGTAGTAGTTAAATAGCTCTCTAAGGTAAAGAGCCGCGTTAGTAGCGCGTTATTAGCGGTACTCTACGTAGATAAGAGCTTTAAGATAATAATCTAAGATATAATTAAGGAGGTAGTTAAAGAAGAACTCCGCCTAGGTATTACTTTAGGCCTAGGGGGCCCTAAGCGAACCTAGGCCGCGGTCGTAGCTAAGACTAAGAAACCGACCTAATATAAAGCTATAGTAAAATAGGTCCTATTATACTATAAACGCGAGATTATCGTAGTTCCTATTAAAGCACTACTTAAAATCCTAAGCCGCGAACTAAAGGATATAATAAAGGTAGTAAATACGGCCCTAAAAGCTATAAGCGCTATAGCGGTAAGGCGCCTTTAAAGTAGAGATATCGCGGTTATATTTAATACCGCGGCGAGAGCCTATTAAAGGGACTAAGGCTAGGTTAAGGCCGTATTTAGACTAGAAGCTATAATCTCTTACCGCGCGTATATAGTAGTCGTAAAGAACGTCCTTTTAAGGGTAGCTATAGTAGATAGGGAGCGATTACTCTATAAGATTATAGAGGTAAATAAAGTTAAGGTCCTTTAGGCTTAGGCGCTACGCCCTTAATCTAAGATATTAACGGTAATAACTATACTTATTAGGGTTAATAGCTTAAAGAAGGCTAATAAGCTCTATAACCTAAGCCTAGTCCTTAAAGTATAGATCTTTTAATATAAACCCTATAATAAGTCGGTCTAACTATAGAGGTGCTATAACTACTATAGATATAGCTATATTACTAGGCGATATATATCGATATAACTCTATAGCTAATATAAGAGTATAGTATATAATAGAGGCGAGGATAAATATAAGGCTAAGAAAGGCGAAATCCCTTATAACTATATCTTATATTAAGGGGACTACCTATTATAGACCTAGACCTACCTTATAGCGAATAAAGCCTAGGAAAAAGTAAGGGAAAACTACTTATATTAACCTTAATAGTTCGCGAATACTTAGATATACGCTAAGTAATAAGTGCTCCTTACTATCGAAACCTAGGGTGTTTTTAAATTAACTATAGTCTAAAAGTAAGGATTAAGTAGACCGCGCTAAGATAAGAGGTCGAGCTTAAGATACCCGCTAGCTAGTAAGGCTAGGGAGGCCGAACCGAGTATAAACGATATTTATAGGTATAGTAGATAGAGAAGCGCTAAGAAATAAAGCGCCTCCCTCCTTATATAAACGACCCCTTTTACCTTAACCTTACCTATATATAACTAAAAGTACTATTTTAGAATATATAAAAGAGATATAAGCTAGCTTAGTTAGCGCTTTACTACTAAGCTAGCTTTAACCTAATAGTATTATAGGAAGTAGAAGCTATACTAAAAAGCGGCCCCCCCCCCCTTAAAGCGGCGCCTTATAGCTTAGTCTATAAGGAGAGGAGGTACGCGCTATATATATATAAAAGGCTTAGGCTAGGGACTTAGTTACCTTAGTCTAGACTAAACTAAAGTAAAGTAATTTTTAGGGATAGTACTAAACTATAGGCGATTTACTTACTACTAAGGGCCGCGAAGGTAAGAGCGCTATACGACCTAAGCGTAATTAAACTAAAGTACCTTATAGTAATAGTAAGGGACTTTAATATCTATTACCTACTCTAAGATAGATATAATAGAACCTTAGATAGCGCGATATAACTTATATAAGAGGCGATAAAGTTATAACTTAAACTCGCTACCTTAAAATAGGAGTATATAAGATTCTTTTATAGCTAAAGGGATAGTACTATCGACCTAGCTTAAGTAACGCTAGAGACTAAAATATAGTATACTAGGCCTAACCTAGACCTAACTAAGTTAAACTATATCCTTTAAACTATTATACTATAGGTTAATACCTAGGCCTAGGTACCTAAACTAACTTTAAGGTAGAAAGAAGCGGAAGTAAAGCTAGTTAAAGCTAAGACTATATCTTAGTTAGGACTATACTAGCTAATACTCTAAACGCTTAAGGATATCGATAAGGACCTAGACTATATCTTTACTACTTTAGCGTAGATTATAATAGCTATAGTTCCGCGCTAAGAGTAAGTATTACTTAAGGGTAATATATAGTTTACCTTAAAGGTAAGGAGGGTAATAAGGGAGGCTAAGAGGGCGAGGAGGAAGTATAAGCGGGAAAGAAATAAGGCGAACTAGGAAGACCTATATAAGGCGTCTATAGCTTAAAAGTAAACTATTTACGAGGTAAGGAGGGCCTACTAGCGCGAGTTCTTAGAGGAATTTAGCGCCGATAATACTAAGCTCTAGAATATAAAGAGGTAGGTAAGACTCTATAGTAAGCTACTACTAAAACCGACTTATATCCTACCGCTAGTTAAGGAAGGTAAAGACTAACTAATAGAAACCTTTAAAGGGAAGGCCTAGCTACTAGCCGCTAAGTTCTTCTTATTAAAGGCTAGTATAACTTAAGGGCTACCCTAGCCTATAGCTAAGGCGACCCTTATAGTTAACTAATAGATCTAGCTAGCTAACGTTATAGGGGCGCTAGGTAAGATAGTAAGCTAGAAAGTAGCGGGTTTAGACGGCGTCCCCTTAGGGCTTATTAAGAAGTACGGCCTAGCCTTAGTCTAGCGACTAGCTATAATCTTTAACGCCTATACCTAACTCTTATATTTCTTAGGTTAGTTCTATAGCGCGAATATAATAGTTATTTAGAAGCTAGGTAAGAGGCTAGACGCCTACCGTATAGTAAGGGGTTAGAGACTAATCTCCCTTTTACCTATAGTAGGAAAAGTACTTAAGTAGATACTAGCTTAAAGGATCGCGGGAGTAGTAGAAGTAAACGGCATCCTATTAAATAAATAAATAAAGAATAGGAGGGAACGCTTTATAAAGGCGGCGATCCTACTAGTAACGGAACTAATATATATAATATAGGCCTAGAGGGGCATTATATTATTCCTATAGCTAGATATTAAGGGCGTATTTAATATAGTTAACTATAATAAGCTTATAAAGGAACTAGAGCTTAAAGGATACCCTAGGTAGCTTATAAGCCTAATACTAAGCTTTATAAGTAATAAGAGATTAACCTTTTACTTTAATAAAAGGACCTTAAAGCTAACTTAAGTACCGATAGGAGTCTCTTAAGGCTCCCCTTTATCCCCGATCTTATTTCTATACTATATAACCCCCTTATATAAAAGGCTTAGTACGATATATAGTATTTATACTATTAGCTTTACTAACAATATAAATATAATTAGTATTAGACCTAATAAGGCTACTATAGTAGTATACTTAAAGGAAGCCTAGAAGGTATACGCGGAATAAGCGACTAAGTTTATAGTTACTTTTAAACTATTAAAGAGCAAATTACTATACTTTATATAAAGGAGATAAGCGATAACGACGCTAGTCCGCCTTAGGGCTAATATAGTAACCTTAGTCTAAGAGGCCCGCTTACTAAGGGTTTAGGTATACCGGAAACTATACTAGAAAGTATACTTAAAATAACTTTAAGTAAAGTTAAAGTACTAAACTATAGCCCTAACTAAGCTTATAGCGTCTACGTAAGGCTATACCTTACTACGCGCTAAGGAAGTCTATAGTAAGGTAATCTAGTCCTTAATCTCTTATACTATAGTTATATTCTATAAGATAATACTTATAAAGGGGAAACTATATAGAATTACGCGGGACCTTACCTAGAACTAATTAGCTTACCTTTAGGTAGTAATAGGTACCTACTACGCGACCTTAGTTTACTAAGTTAAAGCGGAGGTATAAGTGCCTTTAATCGACCTCTATTTAAACTAAAGAATAATAAATACCCTTTAAAGGCTAAAAGACTTAGGGCTCCTAAGCTAAATCTAATATACGTTTAACGCGGTTATAAGTATACTTAAAAGGAGGCGACGCTAAAGAGAGGGTAGACCCCCGGCGGTACTACCTTTAGGTAGACCCCCCCTCGTAAAGAAGATAAAGGGGGTCTAGAGCTAGATAAGAACGGACGACTTTTTAGATAAAGCTAAGTCGCTTAAAAGGCTAAATAAAGAATAGGCCGCTTAATAGAACGCTAGGGAAGACGTAATCTAATAATACTAAACTACCCTTTACCCCGCTAACTTCCTACCTTAGTTCGATAAAGCGATAATACTAAACCGTTATAAGGGCCTCCTTAAGTATATTAATATAGTAATTACTTAGATATATATAGGAAAGATTAAGCTTAACGACTTTCTCTTTAACTAATAGGTCCTTAGCGTAGTTTCGCTAATATATACCTATAAATAAAGATAAGATACTATCTACTATATAATAATTAACTATCTATTAATAGTAAAGGTAAGGGAGTCCCTCTTAATATAGGCCTAGGATATAAGTAATATAAGAGTAGGCCTTTAAGGGAAAAGGATAGCGGCGCCGCTAGCGTAATAGTTCCTTTACTTAGGTAGGCTCTACTAGTTCGACCTAGCTTAGAGGCTATATATAGATATACCGGATAATAGAACTAGGGTCGCGCTAAGGATAGAGCGGCCTTAACTAAGACTACCCTAGCTAACTACCTCCCTTACTAAGGCGACCTAGAAAGGGAGAGGACTTATAATTATAGAACTATAGCTTTAACTAAACTAAACCTAAACTAAGCGTAAACCTCGCTAATTAAACTATAAACTAAATAGAATTAATATAATCTAACTAAACTAACCTTAATAGCTATAGAATAAGACCTACTACTAAAAGACTATAACTAAATAAGACTTAACCTAGAACTAAACTAAGATAGAGCTAATAACTAGCCCCCCTTAAACTATAACCTTAGCCTAGCTTATTAGTAGTAATATCTACCTTATTATTATAGCGGGAATAATAAGACCCCCTTAAGGTAGTACGCGGAGTATAGGAGGGAGTAACCTAAGGCTTATAAGGAGTACGGGGACTACTACTATTATAAGAACCCTAATAACGACTAAATAGACCTAACCTTAAACCTAAACTAAAGCTAGCCTAGACGGCTAGCTTATAAGATAAAGTAACGACTAAGGTCTATATTAAGGTAAGACCTATACTAGTAGCGGTATAAAAGCGTTTATTATAGCCTATACTATAACTATAGATTTAATCGAGGTTAAGACTAATAATAATCTTAGCTAGGACTAAACCGCAATAGCTATAAAGATACTATTAAATAAAGTTAGGAGCGTTAGTAGGATTAATAAGCGATATAAGATAGGAACGCTTTAAGGTTGGCTTAGCGCTAAGAGAACTACTAGGCTATAGCTTAGTATTAAAGGGAGACGCGGTTAGCTCCTAAGCTAGCTCTATAATAACTATAAGTATAGATACCTTAGCCTTAGCCTTAGATACGGCCTTAGATATAGCTACCGCCTTACCCTTACCTTTACCTTTCCTTTTATCGATAGGGATTAAGGCCGGAATAAGCTTAGTAAGACTAATAAGATTAAAGCCGCTATCTTTTATATTAAGGCCGTTGCTAGTAATAAGATAGAAATAGTTAGCGAGATTATTAACTATTATAAGAGTCTTTTAGGTAACTAAGAGTAACTTAGGCCTAACCTAGGCTAAGGTTTTAATAGCGTCGCTAAACTTACTTAAGTACTTCTCTAAGGACTTATATATATAGCGGGTATTATCTATAAAATAAGTAAAAGCTAACGCGAGCGTCTTTATATTCTTAGCGACTATAGCTAGACTAAGAGCGGACTCGCTTAACGCGCCCTTACCCTTAGCAGCGGGGGCCTTTTAACTAGCGTAAATATAAGTTTCTAAAGTAGTATAATAAAGGCGCTCTTATACTAAACCCTTAATAAGGGAAGGGCTATTAACCTTAGACTATACTTAGTAGAGGGTACTAGCGGCCTCTTTACCTTTAAAGGTAATCTAGAACTTAGATTAGCACCGAACTTAGATAGTACTATAGCGGGAAGGGGTTACTTACTTAGTAATAAAACTAGTTAAAGTTAGCGTAAGCGATATACGCTTTAGCCTTTATAGCTATTAAAGTTAGTAAAAATACTAAAGGTAAAACTAACCTAGGATAAAGCTAGGATTAATATATATAAGACTAGTTTTAATAGCCGGCGAAGGACTTATAGGTAAGCTTATTAGTAAGACGCCTAATATATATAAAATATAGGATAGAGCGCTCCGATCCCGCTATTATAGCGACTTTCTTATAAAGAAGGGGTTTTAAAGGAGGCGAGCCGCTACTACCTAAGTTAGCTTCTTAGTTAAATATTATAACGCGACGACGAGCGAACTAAATATAGTATTAAAGAGACCTAGAGTTATAGAAATAAGGTAGGCGAGGTAATAGTTAGGCCTATAAAAGAGATAGATAATAAAGGGATAGGAGGAGGTATATATAGAACTAAGGGGGGAGGGTAGGTATATATAGGCGCGAGCTAGGCGCGCGTAATTAGTAACTATAAGATAGAGGGTAAATATAGGCCGCCGCGCCCTTAATCGGGAAGTCGCGTAGCTAGATAAGAACTAATTTACGATTAGCGGAGCCGGCCGACCGAATTTCGATTAGCCGGCCCTACCTAGGAGCGACCTATACTAGCGCCTAGCCCGGTAACCGGATATTACCTGCCCTATTAACTAACGGACCGATAAGCTAACGCGACTATAGCTATACGGCTACGACGCGGGAGCTAGGGTAAATAAAGGCGCCCGCGAGTCGGGCCCTTAGAGAGAGACTACTACTTATAACCCTAGGCCTAGGCTAGCGAGCCCGGGCCGCGGCCGCTCGGGATAGTAGCGGCTATAGCCTAAGAGGGCCCGCGCTAAGACGCGATTTCGCGGGAGGAGCCTACGGTAGCTAGCGTAAATTTCCTATATACTACTACTACGACCTTATTTAAGGTAGACCTATATTAAAAAAGGGGAGGGTTTTCCCTTAAGTACTTTAGTTTTTCCCTCTTATTTAATATTAAAGTTCTAGATACCTTTAGCTAGGTCCTTAGTATAATCTTAATAATAATAATAATATACTACTTATTATCTTATATAATTAAAAGAGTATATTATAGCTACTTTATTTATAGTAGGAATACTATTCCTTATAAATACTAGAGCTACTAAGTATATAGTATTAAATAAGAATTTCCTTATTAACTATAAAGAAATTAAGTCTAAAGTTTACTAAGGAAAAGCTTTTATTATATTAATAAAAGGAAAGGTAAACTTAGTATTTAAGTTCTTATATAGTAATAAAAGGTATATCCTTTAAGACTACTTTTATATACTTAAATTAAAGGTAAATATACTATTATAATCTTATTTTAATAATACCTATGCCTTAATAAGAGGAAATAAAGTTCTTTTATTAAATAATAAGGCTAAGGTCCTTAGTAAAGGATTTCTTAGAAATAAATTATATTATATTTTTATAGAACCTTTATTAAAAAGCTAATTAATCCTTATTATATCTTTAAAGGTATTAAAGGTAAAGGATATAGATTTTTATACTTAGTACTTACGCTTAGGGTATATAAATAGTAGGGCTATTTTAGAAATATTAAAAAGATATAATAAGGATATAAAAATACCTTTAAAAGAGGAAAATAAAATAAAATAATACGAAATATATATTAGACCTAAAGCAATAAATATAGTTAATAAATAACCTTTATATAAGTCTTATACCTATTTAGAAAAAATAGTATTAGATATTTAAGGGCTAATTAAAGTGCCTACTTATAATAAATATTACTACTATATTTCTTTCTTAGATATAAGAACCCGATATCTAGAAATATACCTTCTTCGAAAAAAAGGGAAGCTCTAGATAGGTTCCTAGAATTTAAAAATAGGATAGAAAATAACCCTAAAAATACTAGGATTAAAGAAGCATTTTCTAATAATACTAAAGAATTTATATATAAAATAAAGCTCTACTATAAAAAAGAAGGGATTACCTTTAATTCTAGTCTTCTTAGGACGCTAGAATCTAATAGTAAAATAGAAAGAATAAATCGTACTATATTAGAAAAAGTATAAGCTCTTTTATTTACTACTAAGCTTCTTAGATATCTATAAGGAGAAGCTATTTTAATAGCTACCTATTTATATAATAGATAACTATATTCTACGATAGGATTTAAAAGTCTTATAGAAAAGAGGGATAATATAATACTGCCCTTCGAGACCTTAAATTAAATTAAGACCTTTAAAAGCCCTATATATTATAAGAATAAAGACCTTAAAGATAAGCTAGATAATAGAGCTTTTAAGGGAGTAATAGTAAGCTATTTAGAAAATATATATAAAATCTAGGATCTTACTAAGAGAAAGATTACTATTTCTAGAGATATTACTATACTAGAAAATAAATTTATAAAAAGTCTAGAAATTTCTAATAGTAATAATACCTTTAATTTTAATTTTATTTTATATAAAGATAAGCTAGAAAGCTATATCCTTATAGAGGAAGCTACTAAAGAACCTAGAGATAAAAGTCCCTTACCTTCTATAGAAGAAGAGTCTTTAAATAACGATCCTATTCCTACTACTAGTAAAATAGTAGTAGAATTACCTAAGAAGCTAGAAGGGTTTAATTCTAACTATATCGAATACCCTAACGTTAATTTATTTCTAAACTATAATTTTATAAAGTTAATTCTAGCTAATATAGAAAATTAAGATCTAAAAATTCTAAAGACCTATAAATAAGTAATAAATAGCCCTAAAGTAGTATTTTAAAAAGAAGCTATAATTAAGGAAATTATCTAGCTAATTAAATATAAAACTTAGGGATTTTCCTACCTTCTTAGGGATATAAAGGCTATAAGAGGCCGCTAGGTCTATACTATTAAGAAGGATAGTTAAAATAATATAATAAAATATAAAGCCCGTTTCGTAATATAAGGATTTAAGTAGATCTATAGCTTAGATTTCCTAGATACCTTCTTAACTATAGCTAGACCTAAATCTATTAAAATTCTACTTATTTTAGCTATTATCTATAAATTTAAAGCTTTATTAATAGATATAATAAATACCTTTATATATACCGATATAGATAGTAAAGTATATATCGATCTTTCTATAGGCTACGAAAAATATGCTCTTAAAGAATATTATTTAAAATATAGATTAGCTTATAGAGCTAAAGGAATTAAATTAACTAAATTCCTAGACCTATATAAAACCGGTTAAATAAAAGCAAAGCTAAAGAAAGTATTATATAGCCTAAAATAAAGTCCTAAGCTCTAGTATAATTATTTAAAAATTATACTAAATAAACTTAGATTTCTTCCTCTTTTAATAAATAAAGGAGTATATATAAATAAGGACTATAGTATAGCCTTAGTAATTTACGTCGACGAATTTCTTATAGTAGGGCCTTTTAAATCTATAATAAAAGAAAGATTATTTAAAGAATTATCTAAATTCCTAGATTTTACTATCTTAAGAGATATAAAAGACTTCTTAGGTTTAAATATTATAATAAACCGAGAAAATAAAGAGCTATATATATCCTAAGAAAATTATACCTTAAATAAATTAAAGGAATTTAATAAAGAAGGTTTAAGAACTTTAAAATTACCCGCTATAGTAGGCTTTAAGCTTATAAAAATAAAGGAATTACCTTTTAAGAAAGATATATTATAACTTTAGAAAGAAATAGGATCTCTATTATACTTAGCTTTATTTACTAGGCTAGATATCTTATACTCTATAATTTCCTATACTAGATTCGCGGCTAAGCCCGACTAAACGTATTTTAAGGCTTTAAATATAATTTAGAAATATTTAAATAAATTCCCTAGCCTAAAGATTAAATATAATTATAATATCTCTTCTACCTATCTATATATAAAGGGTTTTACCGACTCTAGCTAAGCGTTAGATTTAATAGACGGAAAACCCTTTTTTAGTTACTATTTTTATATATATAATAATATAATAAGCTAGGCTTGCTTTAAGTAGAAAGCTATTACCCTTTCTACCTATAAAGCAAAGTATATTAGCTTTAGGGAGGTATATAAAGAAGCGATTTATTTAAATATACTTTTTAAATATATTACTAAGGATCTATTTATTAAGATTCCTAATACTATACCTCTTATTTTAACGGATAATACTATTACTATTAAATTAGTAGAAAATCCGGAATTTTATAAAAGGTCTAAGTATATAAGATTAGCTTATTACTATACTAAAACTAATATAAGAGAAGGGGAAATTTAAGTTTTTTATATTAAATTAAAAGATAATATAGCTAATACTTTTATAAAGGAATTAAGACCTAGATTACTCTATAAATTTAGAGACGGTCTATCTTTAATATAAGTTCCTAAGCAATTAAAAGGGGTTTTTAAATATTTCTTATACTTTCTATATCTTTCCCTTACTAAGCTTTTCCTTTTTAAGTTTCTTAAAGAAATATTTACTAGGTTTTTATATATTAAGATTTTCCTAGCAATAATAGGTTTTACCTTATATAAGGTTATCCTATAAATAATTATTATAACTATAGATTTTTCCTACTATAGGTTTTTCTATTAGTATATACTTAAGGATTTATTTTCCTAAGAAAGAATAGGTTTTTATATATCTTATTAAGGTATAAGAATAGTTTTCCTAAATTCGGTTTTTACCTTATATATATACTACTATAAATAAATTAGTAAAGAGTATATAAATCTACTCTTTAAGGGAGGCTATAAGGAATAGTATTCCTACTATAAATAAAGCAGCTATAATATACTCTCCCGATTATATAAGCTAATAAGTAGTATATTAATTATAGATAAAATTATATATTATAAAGTAAGAATCGCTTAGTATTCTATATATTATTATATATTAAATAAGGTGCTAGTTATTATATAATCGGGAATCGAAGAAATAGAGCTAGCTTAGAATACTAGCTAAGGCCTCTTAAGAATACTAGCACGACTAATACCTCTTCTATATACTAATATACTACTAATAAATTCTATTAAAAATCCTACCTTATACTCCCTCTTCCCCTTTATAATATAATCTTATATAACTCCTTAATTTCCTAAAATTCCGCTTTTACTTATATACTTTAAGACGTCTTATAAAGGTATTCCTTACGGTAACTCTTATAGTTACCTTAGGTAGTAGAAAAAGCTCTCTACTATATAGAGGTTAGCTTAGAGAAGAGGGAAGTTCCCTCTATAAAATCCGTTGCCCTAGGATAAAGAGGGGGCTCGAGAGGGTCCTAATTATTAAAAAAGACTAAATTATAAATAGTTCTATCTATACGAGCCCGTAGCTCCTTTACCTACTTATCCTAATCTTAGGGCTTTATATAAATCGTCCTATAAACTATAGGGGCGGTAGAGTCGTTTTTCGTTATTATTATAGGGAAGGGTAGAAAAGTTAGTTAAAAATCAGCTTTTCTAGTAAGAGGGGAAAAAGGATATAAGAAAGGTATCTTTTATAGTAGCTAGAAGGTATAAGAATACTATTCCTCCTAGGCTTATAACTCTCTTATAGAGAGATATAAAAAGTATATAAAAATATATAAAGGTAAAATTAAAAGTAAGGGGTTAGATAGGTAGGACTAAGCTATTTAATTCTTATAGGGGCAGTAATTATAGTAAGGGAGTAATTATTATATTACCTTAATTATCCTTCTTTCCTCTATCTAACGCCCTTATTTATACCTATTTAGTATCTTAATTAATAAAGAAGATCTTACTTAAAGAAGCTACTAATATCCTTTTAACTACTAAGCTTTTTATTAGTTTTCCCTTCCTTTTTAGCCGTTGCTAGTATATCTATCTTATCTCTCGCTACCTCTATAAGAAGCTATCGCTACTTATACTTCCCCTTATACCTATACCCTCCTTTCTATACCTCTTTTTAGCTCCTTCTTCCTTCTTTTATACCGGGTGTTTTTAGCTTCCTTAGTCCCTCTTACTAAGGGATATCTCTAAGAACTATAAAATTAGGCTATACTTTGCGATAGAAGGAACCTAAAAGCTATTAAGTAAACTCTAGGAAATTACCTAGAAATCCTAGAAATAATAACTAAGTAGATTATATAGATATTTTATAGAGATTTCCCCTAAGGATATATTATATATAGAATATACTATAATTTCCTAAATAATAATAGCTCCTTAGGGATTATACCGATATTTCCCTAAGAAGTTACTATAAGAATATAGTAGGGAAATTATAGAGAAATACCTATACTTACTTAGGGAAAATACTAGGAAATACCGCGAATACGCTATACTACTATCGTATAATTATAAAGTTAAGATATTACTTAGTTAAAGCCCTAAGTAAGGTCTTACGCTTACTATAATATATATAAAAGATAAAGAACCTATTAAATCTTAAGCGAATAAAGAAGAATATAGATAGTTATTACTACCCTTACTTTAACTTATAAGACTAGTAGCTAGTCTATATTTAACGTACGTAATAACGTATAGTAGCTAGTTTATATAATACGTTTAATAATATATAGTAGCTAGTCTATTTAGTTACTTATTAGACCTATACTAAATCTAAGTAAATAGCTAGGTTAAAGTACTAGCCCTATACTAAGGGATTAGTATATAATAAATAGTAGTAATTTTAATTCCCTTAACTATTTATTCTCCTAAGGTTTATATTTAATAGAATAAAAGATAAAGAATAAGGAAAGGAATAAGTTAACCTTAACCTATAAACCTTAATATCTTATTAAGAAGAAAGCTCCTACTTATATACTAATAAATACTAGCTTCTTAGTCTCTTTTTATAAAAGAAATACTTAGAGAACTTTAGATAAAAGTAGAACTTTAATATATTAAAGCTTAAGTAATATAGAGCTTTTATTAGTAGTTAGAAATATACTTATTTCTAGGATATTTCTTATTAAGTTCTTATAGAAATAAAAGATAGCTAGATTGCTTACCTTAGTAGTAAGAATAACACCTAAAGGAATTAAGAGCGGAACTTTTATAATATAACTTACTACCTTACTTAGCTAATTATTAAAGCCTATAAGAACGAATTAATAACCTAAAATATATTTTAATAATAAGGTAATATTAGCTATAAGTAATAAAGCCTTATATAAATTAATATAGTATAGCTTTCCCTGCCCTACCTTAACTACCTTTATTAAAAAAATAAAGCTTAGAAAGTTTACTAAACTATAATAACTAAAATAAGAAGGAACCTTTAAATAATACTACCCTTAGTAATACGTTCGCGATAATAACCTTAGCGAACTAGCTAGTAAGCTTAATTATAAAAGAAGCTCTTATAAGACTATTAGTAAAAGCTATAGTAAGAGAAACTAAAGATAATACTACTATAAACCCTCCTTAAGTACCCTTAGTATATATTAAACTAAAAGATATAAGGAAGTTTAACCTTATTAGCCCTTTTAATATAACGTTTAATATCCTTAAAGAAACTAAGAAAATAATTATATATAGAAGCGTCGATTAATTTATTAATTCCTTAAAGTAAGTAGCTATTTATAGACTAAAATACGCTAATAAACTAGCGATATTAATCCCTAGCTTACTTTATAGAACCGCTATTAAATAGTATTTTAGCGATCTTAGCGAATCTAACTAAGCTATACTTTATATTCTAGGCTAAGGATATACTACTTAGTATACTAAACTATAAAAACGCTTCGCTATCTAGATAAAAGTACCTTTAAGATCTTTATAAATAAAATAATTTACTACCTTAGATATTATAAATTAAGCTAACTTTTATAAATAGATTTTAAAGCTCTACTAAAAAGTAAAAGGAGCGCTATACTTAAAAGAGTACCTTACTATACTAGTTTATTAACGACTAGATATATTACTATAAGATTTATTCCGCTAACCTATTAGTTTAGAATTATTTAATACTTAGATTAATAACTATAAGTAACTTATCCTATAGTTAGAAACTAAGCTAAATTAAAGTCTAAGGGACTAAGATTAAAGAGCTACTTAATAAGTAGATAATTCGATAAAAAGTTCGACGAATTATATAGCTTTTTAAGCTTATCCTATACTTCTTTAGTATTTTTTAAATACTAAATTTATATTAAAGGACTATCTTTAACTTAAAGGAATATTATAGATAAAGCTTTTATAGTTTATATATAATTTACTTACTCTAGAGTAGTAATAAGCTTTTCTTTTATAAGGATAGCTTTTATCTTTATAGTTTATAAGATATAATTTAAATTTCTTTTAAGTCTAGTAAATTTATATTCTTTCTATCTACCTATTTTATATAAATTCGGTATTATTTCGTTTATAGGGATCGAGAAGTCTAGATAGGAGTTTAAGAGTATAGGAAGGTAAAAGAAGTTAAGGGGAATTTTAAAAGGAATTTTAATCGGGTATTTTAACAAGGAATTTTAAAAAGTATAAGTTAATTTCCCGGCTTAAAAGGAGTAAGCTAGGCTTATAACCTCTAAAGGTATATAAGCAAAAGCGGAATTTTAGGAAATTAAGGAATTATATAAGACTATATAATAAAGGGGATAAAGGAATATAAGGTAGGATTTTTAATAGAATTTATTAGTAGTATATTAGTATATAGAAGAGGTATTAAAGTTAATAATTCTATTTATATCTACTAGCGGATATACTATCTTATATAGATAATTATAGCTAAATAGAAGAACCTTTTAAAGCTAGATTTAGGCTAATATATAGCCCTAAGACTAAGGAATTCTATAATACCTTAAGTATATTTAAAAGTATCTTAGTTCTATTAATATTTATATTTAAAGGAGGTTAGTTATACTAGTATTTTTAAGAGATCTTAGCTAGTATTCTAAGCTAGCTCTTCTCGCGAAGAGAGATATAAGAAGTATATAAAAAATATACGAAGGTGAAATTAAAAGTAAGGGGTCGGATAGGTAGGGTAGAGAGATTTAATTCTTACGGGAGTAGTAATAAAGGTAGGGGAGTAATTATTATATTACCTTAATTATCCTTCTTTCCTCTATCTAACTCGCCTCTTTATACCTATCTAGCATCTTAATTAATAAAGAAGATCTTACTTAAAGAAGCTACTAATATCCTTTCGACTACTAAGCTTTTTACTAGTTTTTTCCCTTCTTTTCTAGCCGTTACCGGTATATCTATCTTATCTTTCGCTACCTTTATAGGAAGCTATCGCTACTTCTACTCCCCCTTATGCCCCTACCCTCCTTTCTATACCTCTTTTTAGCTGCTTCTTCCTTCTTCTATACCGGGTGTTTTTAGCTTCCTTGGTCCCTTATACTAAGGGATATCTCCGAGAACTACGAAATTAAGCTACGCTTCGCGATACACCCCCTTAGCTATAGCCTGCCCCTTAAGGGTATAGCTAATACGGCTTCGGGCTAGTAAGCGTATAGAGGAGGTTCTTAGCTCTATACTTCTCCCTTTACTCGAGGAAAGTAGGGGCCCTTTTAGGTCCCTAGGCTCTTTTAGACCTACTTAAGGAAAAGGGGCCTAAAGAGGGGAAAGTCCTATAAGAAAGGCGGCCTTCTTTAAAGGGAAAAACCTAATCGAAATAAGGGGCCCTCTAAAGGGAAAAACCTCTTCCTTCTTCTTTAAGTATAAACGTTACCTTCTCCAGGCCTCTAAGGACAGCTTCTCTTAAACGTCTTCTAGCCCTATTTACTATAAAAAGATAGCTAGCTTCTACTTTAGTAAGGGCTTTATAAGACCGTCGGCTTTTATTAATACTATTAGAACCTAATAGACGGAAATAAGTCCCCTTTAGACCTCTTAGCGTAACTAATACTAGTAGATATCGATATACCGTAGCTAGGTCGATAGCTTACTATTTTCCTCCGTAAGAATCTATATAGTCTACGTATTATCGTATTTTATAGCTAATAGGGACGGAATTTATAGTCGTAACGATATTAGTAGCTAGCTAAGGAAAATCGCTTCTTTTAACGCTTCTAAAAGAGCTAGTAGCTCTACCTCCGTACTAGAAGTCGTAACGGTAGCTTGCTTTAAAGCTCTCTAAGTAATAGTTCCTCTAAAAAGGGATATAATATACCCCTATAAGCTCTTTCTATCTAAGGAATTATCTATAAAGGACGAATCGCTTAAATAGAGGAAGATTTCGGTAGCTAATTTCTTTCTTTCCTACCCTCCTAGGCATAGACTATATAATCTCGTTAAATAGAGATAAAGGATAGCTCTATTTGCTGCTACTTAATGCCTAGGGCTAGGATTCTAGTTATGCCTAGCTAGCTAGGAGACCGTAAAAGAGATATCCGGTCTAATAGAAATAGCTAAAAAAAGCAGGGAGCCTACCTTCTATTAATATTAGTGTTTCTCTTACTCCCTAGCTTAAAGGAACGGATTAAGTAAAAGCTCTTTATCTAATATAGGTATAGAGGGAAGCTTCTTATTAAGGGAATTAAGGAGGAATTTATAAGCGACCTTATCGATATAGGCGTCCTAGGTAAGCTAGATAGTCCGTTAAGACCTATTCTAAAGGATTCGTATCCCTAGGAACTACTTTAGCTCCCCTAGCTTAGTTATCTTATACCTTTATTATAGGCCTCGTATAGCCTCCTTAGTAATAACTTCTTCCTCTTTTAAGTACGCTTAGATAATATCGTCGACGTAAAAGAAGACTATAATTTTACCCTTCTATATTATATATAGTTCCTAAGGGACTTTCTTAAAGCCTAAGGCTTTAAGGGAACCTATTAAATACTATTACTAAAGAAGGGGTAATCTTTATAATCCGTATAGAGCTTTCCTAAGCCGTAGAACCTTTCCTAGCTATTAAAAGCCTAGTAGAAGGCGTATATAGATAACTTCTTCTTCCTTAAGTAGGTAGTTAATAAAGGCATTAACTATATCTATCTAATCGAGTTTAAGGTCGAATTCTACTACTATAGCTATAAGGGTCCGAAAAGACATCCCTACTAGGGTAGTTACCTTAGTAGGAAGATCCCCTTTTTCCTGCTAGTTCCTATAGATAACTAGCTAGGCTTTGCACTTTTAAAGGAAGCCGTGTTTATTAGTCTTATAGATAAAGACCTACTTATAGCTAAGGACCTATTTTCCTCTTGCCTTTTCCTTAAGGACTTCTTTAAAAGACCCTATCTCTTTATATAAGGCTAGGTAGTATTTCTAGGCCTAGAAAAACTAGTCTTTAAAGGGGTGTTTTTCTAGCTGCTTTTAGTTTGCTAGTAGGTCCGGGATGTCTCTTTTATATACCTTCCTTACTAATATTAGCTTAAATAGCCGGCCTACTATAAACGCTCTATAGGAACCGTCTTCTATTAGCGTTAGATAGAAGTCGGAAAAACGATCGAAATAAGGGAGAGGTTAGTCTTCTTTAGTATCTATATCGGGCCCTATACCTTCCTTTGCTTCTCGAAGCAGGGATAAAAAGGCAGCTGGGTAATCCTTTAAGAGAGGTGCCTTTCCTACCCTCTTAGGGGTCGAGACGGGAAGACTAATAAAGAATACTGCTTTTAGATCTTCTTCTTATTCTATAAGAGGAGGCGCAGGGAGGCAAGCGTATTCTAGCTCTACCGCTTTCCTATAGTCTCCTTCTTCGTTTAGATTATTTAATCTAGTAGCTTCCTCTTCTTCTTCGAAGTCGGCGTTATCCTCGACTACTTCGACGTTAGTTTCTTCTTTTATTTCCTTATCTAGGGCCTCTTCTTAAGACTATTAGGAAGAGGGAATTTAGATCTTTTAAATTAGCTAACGTTATAAGAGTAAGAGGGGCTATTAATCCCTCTTTCCGTCGAAGAAGCTAGATTCGTCGAAAATTATATCCCTAGTTAAAATAACCTTCTATAAAAGAGGAATCTAGATCCGGAAGATATTCGTAGAATTATACCTAACGAGGTAACTAATAAAGGCTCTAGGATTAAGCTTTTATTTCTTCTTCCTTTTTAGCTATATATTAGTAGTTATTGCGTATACCTTATAGCCGTAGGCACGAAGGTAGGCTAGCGAGGCCCTCTTCTTCGTAAAGAGCTCGAGGGGGGATTTCTAGTCTATTCCTTAGGTCTTAAAAAAGGTCTCTAGGTCCCTATAATCCCTTAGTCCCCTAGGGTCCCTTAGGGTCTAGTTCTAAAAGTAATAGGCGGTCTTAATAACTTCCCTTTAAAGGTTATATAGAAGCCTTATAGTAAGTCTTATTATATAGGCCCTTTCTATTATAGCACCCCTTAATCTTTCTACCCCTCTATTATAGGCCTAGGTATTCGGTGCTAATAGGAGGGGTAAAATGCCCCTTTTTTAAAGCTAATTTAAGATATCCTTCGTAAATAGCTCTCTATTAGACCGTATCTTCTTTACCTCGTAGCTAAAGTAGGATTTTATCTAGTTAATAAAGTCCTAGAGGGCAGACTAGTTATACTTACTTAAGTAGGTCCGTAAGAAATAAGGGAAAACTATCCCTAAAAAAGCGTTTATAAAAAACATTACCTTAACTAAGCTTTCCTAGTCCCTAGAGACGTTAGTCTAGTTAACCTAAATTTCCTTATACGGCTGGTCCGGCCGTATTAGGGTCCGTCTAGAAATTCGTCTCCTAGTCTTCCCTTAGCCGCAATATTTATATTCGACGGTCTTTAGGCCCCTTATTCGTACGCCTTATTATTAACCTAGCTTATATAACGCTAGGGGGCCCGGGTAACTAAGTTATGCGTGCTAAAGAAGACCGTCTCCTTAGGCTGCTAGAAGAGGGTCCTTAGAACCTGCCCTCCTAGCAGGGAAAGCTGATTTCTCGAGAGATTCCTTCCTAAGGATAGGTCGGAATTCGAGAATAAATTAACCGAATTTCTCCTCGATAAGCCTAATAGTCTAATTCTTCTAGACTAGCCTCGTAGGTTTAGACGTCGTATCCTAGAAGATTCCTTCCTCTTAAAGAAGGCGGAAGGAAATTAAGCTTATTAAAAATCGAGGGTAAAAAGCTACCCTTTTTCGTCGAAGAATTCGTATAGACCTATTAAGTAGTTTTATCGTAAAATTCACCCTTCTATATCCCTCTATCTATATAGTTAATTCCCCGGCAATAAGATATTCCTTTTATACCTTCTTAAAGGACCGGAATCGTAAGAGTATATTATAGATATCGAGGGAATCACTAAAGTTAAGGATAGCTAATTTTCGTAGGGGATAGTTAGTAGGCTTTAACGGTTAGTCTTAGCCTTATTAATCCGTAGGGAAGATAAAGGCCGGATTTACTATACCAATGATTTTTCCTTGAATTTATAGCTCGAATAAGGGCAGCGGCGTTAGTTACTATTTCTTAGTAACCCGAATCTCGTCTATCTTCTTCTATAACAAGGGGTCCTCCTTAAGAGACTATTATACTATTTCTCGTAGCCTCCTCGAAGGGTTAATTCCTTTAGGTCTATTTTCCTCGAAGACCTACTAGTAGTCTTCTAGCCGATAGGGCTTTTTATATACTTAGTAAGTAGGTCGATTCCTCCTTATTTATTTCTTCGAGGAATCCTCGTCCTAGTCCGGAAGGTCTACTTAGAAACCCCCCCTTTTTACCCCTTATTGCTAATTTTAACGAGGTTCGATTTCGACTAGTTCTCTAATTTTTCGACTAACGGACTAAAAGGTCTATTAGGGGACTAGTCGGGCCGGTCTAACTAACGGGACCGGTGCTAGGGCCGGGCCCGGAGTAAGATACGGAGCCGGGGCCGGGGCTATAGCTATAGTTAACGACGGCGTTAAGGCTCTCGAGGGAGGAGGAGCCGAAGGAGCAACAGCCGTAGCAGCAGCAGCGGGAGCCGTAGTAATAGGGGCTGCAGTAGCTATAGGGGCAGCAGGTCGAGCCGTCTAGGTCGAGTACTAGCTATAAAGGAATAAGATTACTTACTATTATACTCTAGCAGCCTCTTTATTTAGTTCCTAGCTAGCCTCTTAAAAGATAGTCGAGTAACTATTACTAATAGGCTTTATTAGTAGAGATATATCCTATAGCTACTAGCCGGAAAGCTTAATAATTAGTTAGCTTCCTCGAGGATTTCTTCCTACTTAGCTAGCTATAAAGAAGCTAGTAGGTTCCTAGTAGAAAAGGCTCCTAGGTATACCGTATAGGTCTTCTTAATATAGTTAGTTATATAGCCCCTTAAGATAGCTATCGAGGTCTCGAGCTTTAAAAGCTACTACCTAGGAGTCTCTTCCTCTTAAAGAGTAATTAGCTTTACGGCACTAACGGATTCCGTTATTACTATACGTGCGGTAGTTAGTAGCTTCGTCTTATAAAGGTATTCCTTATAGTAACTCTTATAGTTACCTAAGGTAGTAGAAAAAGCTCTCTACTATACGGAGGTTAGCTCGGAGAAGAGGGTAGCTCCCTCTATAAAGTCCGTTGCCCTAGGATAAAGAGGGGGCTCGAGAGGGTCCTACTTATTAAAGAAGACTAAATTATAGATAGTTCTATCTATACGAGCCCGTAGCTCCTTTACCTACTTATCCTAATCTTAGGGCTCTATAAGAATTATCCTATAGACCGTAGGGACGGTAGAGGAGTCGATTTTCGTTATCGTTGCGGGGAAGAGTAGAAAAGTCGGTTAAAAATCGGCTTTTCTAGTAAGAGGGATAAAAGGGAGCTACGAGGGATATAAGAAGGGTGCCTTTTATAGCAGCCGGAAGGTATAGGAATACTATTCCTCCCGGGCTTATAACTCTCGTAAAGAGAGATATAAGAAGTATATAAAAAATATATAAAGGTAAAATTAAAAGTAAGGGGTTAGATAGGTAAGGCAGAGAGATTTAATTCTTATAAGAGTAGTAATAAAGGTAGGGGAGTAATTATTATATTGCTTTAATTATCCTTCTTTCCTTTATCTAACTCGCCTCTTTATACCTATCTAGCATCTTAATTAATAAAGAAGATCCTACTTAAAAAAGCTATTAATATCCTTTTAACTACCGAGCTTTTTACCGGTTTTTTCCCCTCTTTTCTAGCCGTTGCCGGTATATCCGTCTTATCTTTCGCTACCTTTATAGGAAGCTATCGCTACTTCTGCTCCCCCTTATGCCCCTACCCTCCTTTCTATACCTCTTTTTAGCTCCTTCTTCCTTCTTCTATACCGGGTGTTTTTAGCTTCCTTAGTCCCTCGTGCTAAGGGATATCTCTAAGAACTACGAAATTAGGCTACGCTTCGCGATAGCTCTATCGCGAAGCATAGCTTAATTTTATAGTTCTCGGAGATATCCCTTAGTACGAGGGACCTAGGAAGCTAAAAAATAGGTTTTAAGGAAGGAGCTAAAAGGAGGTATAGAGAGGAGGGTAAGGGTAAGAGGGGAAGTAAAAGTAGTAATAGCTTCCTATAGAGGTAGTAAAAGATAAGACGGATATACTAGTAACGGCTAGAAAAGAAGGGAAAAACTAGTAAAAAGCTCGGTAGTTAAAAGGATATTAATAGCTTCTTTAAGTAGGATCTTCTTTATTAATTAAGATACTAAATAGGTATAAAGAAAGGCGTTAAATAAAAGAAAGAAGGAGAATTAAGGCAATAAAATAATTATTCCCTTACTATAATTACTACCCCTATAAGAATTAAATCTCTCTACCCTACCTATATAACCCCTTACTTTTAATTTTACCTTTATATATTTTATATATATTTCTTATATCTTTCGTTATAAGAGTTATAAGCTTAAGAGGAATAGAATTCCTATACCTTCTAGCTACTATAAAAGGCACCTTTCTTATATCCCTTATAGCTCCCTTTTACCCTTCTTACTAAGAAAGCTAATTTTAACTAACTTTTCTACCTCTTCTCTTTATAACGATATTAAAAAATAACTCTTTTACCGCCCCTATAGTCTATAAGACGATTCTTATAGAGCCTTAAGATTAAGATAAGTAGGTAAAGGAGCTATAGGCTCGTATAGATAGGACTATCTATAATTTAGTCTTCTCTAATAAGTAGGACCCTCTTAAGCCCCCTTTTTATCCTAAGGCAACGGAATTTATAGATAGAGCTTCCCTCTTCTTTAAGCTAACCTCCGTATAGTAAAGAGCTTATTCTACTACCTTAGGCGACTATAAGAGTTACTAAAAGGAGTACCTCTATAAGACGAAGCTATTAACTACTATACGTATAGCGATAACGGAATCTATTAGTACTATAAAGCTAATCTCTTTTTAAGAGGAAGAGACTCTTAGGTAGTAGCTTTTAAAGCTTAAGACTTCGATAGCTCCCTTAAGGGGCTATATAACTAACCGTATTAGGAAGACCTATACGGCCTACCTAGGAGCCTTTTTTACTAAGAACTTACTAGCTTCTTCGTAGCTAGCTAAGTAGGAAGAAATCCTTAAGGAAGCTAACTAATACTTCCTTATAAAAGCTCTTTCTAGCTAGTAGCTATAGGATATATCTTTATTAATAAAGCCTATTAATAACGGTTACTTAACTATCTTTCGAGAAGCTAGCTAGGAACTAAATAAAGAGGCTACTAGAGTATAATAGTAAGTAGTCTTATTCCTTTATAGCTAGTACTCGACCTAGACGGCTCGACCTACTACCCTTATAGCTACTATAGCCCCTATTACTACGGTTCCCGCTACTACTACTATAGCTATTGCCCCTTTAGCTCTACCTCCCTTAAGAGCATTAACCTTATCTTTAACGGCTGCCTTAGGCCCGGCCCTAGCTCCGCCTCTTACTCCGGGCCCGGCCCCGGTCTTATTAGTTAGACCGGCCTAACTAGTCCCTTAATAGACCTTTTAGTCCGTTAGTCGAAAAATTAAGGAACTAGTCGAAATCGAACCTTATTAAAATTAGTAATAAGGGGTAAAAAGAGGAGGTTTTTAAGTAGACCTTCTAGATCGGGATAAGGATTCCTTAAAGAAATAAAAGACTAAACAACGAAACGGCTACTTAGTATATAAATCCCTAGGTTATCGATTATTATAATACTAGTAGGTCTTCGAGGAAAACCGACCTAAAGGATTTAACCCTTTAAAGAGGCTATAAGAAACGATATAATAGTCTCTTAAGGAGGACCCCTTATTATAGAAGAAGATAGATAAGATTCGGGTTACTAAGAAATAGTAACTAACGCCGCTGCCCTTATTCGAGCCGTAAATTTAAGGAAAAATCGTTAGTATAGTAAATCCGGTATTTATCTTCCCTATAGATTAGTAAGACTACCTATTAGGACCCTCTAAATATCCCCTATAAAAATTAGCTATCCTTAACTCTAGTACTTCCCTCGATATCTATAATATACTCTTACGATTCCGGTCCTTTAAGAAGGTATAAAGGGAATATCTTATTACTAGGGAATTAACCGTATAGATAGAGGGATACGGAAGGGTTAATTTCACGATAAAATTACCTAATAGGTCTATATAAATTCTTCGATAAAAAAGGGTAGCTTTTTACCCTTAATTTTTAACGAGCTTAATTTCCTTCCGCTTTCTTTAAAAGGAAGGAATCTTCTAAGATATAATATCTAAGCTTATAAGGCTAGTCTAGAAGAATTAGACTATTAGGCTTATCGAGGAAAAATTCGGTTAATTTATTCTCGAATTCCGACTTATCCTTAGGAAGTAATCTCTTAAGAAGTTAGCTTTCCCTACTAAGAAGGTAGGTTTTAAGGACCCTCTTTTAGTAGCTAAAGAAGACGGTCTTTTTTAGTATATATAACTTAATTACCTAGGCCCCCTAGCTTTATATAAGCTAGGCCTATAATAGGGCGTACGAATAAGGGGCCTAAAGACTATTAAATATAAATACTATAGCTAAGGAAAGACTAAGAAACGAATTTCTAGACGAATGCCTTTACGGCCGGACTAGCTATATAAGGAAATTTAGGTCGATTAAACCGACGTCTCTAGGGACTAGGAAAGCTTTATTAAGGTAATATTTTTTATAGATACTTTTTTAAGGATAGTTTTCCCTTATTTCTTATAGACCTACCTAAGTAAGTATAACTAGTTTGCTTTCTAGGACTTTATTAACTAAATAAAATCCTACTTTAGCTATAAGGTAAAGAAGATACGGTTTAATAGAGAGCTATTTATAAAGGATATCTTAAAATAGCTTTAAAAAAGGGGCATTTTACCCCTCCTATTAATATTAAATACCTAGGCCTAGAACGGAGGGGTAGAAAGATTAAGGGGTACTATAATAGAAAGGGCCTATATAATAAGACTTACTATAAAGCTTCTATACGACCTTTAAAGGGAAGTCGTTAAGACTACCTATTACCTTTAAAACTAGACCCCTAGGGACCTTAAGGACCCTAGGGAACTAAACTAAGGAATAGACTAGAAATCCCCCTTTAAGCTCTTTATAAAGAAGAGGGCCTCGCTAGCCTACCTTTATACCTATAGCTATAAGGTATATACTATAACTACCGATATATAGCTAAAAAGGAAAAAGAAAAGAAAGCTTAATCCTAGAGCCTTTATTAGTTACCTCGTTAGTTATAACTCTATAAATATCTTCCGGATTTAGATTCCTCTTTTAAGGAAGGTTATTTTAACTAAGGATATAATTTTCGACGAATTTAGCTTCTTTAATAAAAAGAGGGATTAATAGCCCCTCTTACTTATATAACGTTAGCTAATTTAAAAGATCTAATTTCCCCCTTCTTAATAGTTATAAGAAGAGGCCTTAGATAAGGAAATAAAAGAAGAAACTAACGTTAAAGTAGTCGAGGATAACGCTGACTTTAAGAAAGAAAAAGAAGAGGAAGCTACTAGATTAAATAATCTAGATAAAGAAGGAGACTATAAGAAAGCGGTAAAGCTAAAATACGCTTACCTACCTACGCCTCCTCTTATATAAAAAGAAGATCTAGAAGTAGTTTTTTCGGTTAGTCTTCCTATCTTAACCCTTAAGGGGGTAAGAAAGGTACCTTTCTTAAAAGATTACCTAGCTGCCTTTTTATCCCTACTTTAAGAAGTAAAGGAAGGTATAGGGCTCGATATAGTTACTAAAGAAAACTAACCTCTCTTTTATTTCGATCGTTTTTCCGACTTCTACCTAACGCTAATAAAAGACGGTTCCTATAGAGCGTTTATAGCAAGCTAGCTTTTTAAGCTACTATTAGTAAGGAAGGTATATAAAAGAGACCTCCTAGACCTACTAGTAAACTAAAAGTAGCTAGAAAAACACCCCTTTAGAGATTAGTTTTTCTAGGCCTAAAAAGACTACCTAGCTTTATATAAAGAGATAGGGTCTTTTAAAGAGGTCCTTAAGGAAAAGGTAAGAGGAAAATAGGTCCTTAGCTATAAGTAGGTCTTTATCTATAAGACTAATAAATATAGCTTCCTTTAAAAGTATAAAGCCCGGCTAGTTATCTATAGGAATTAATAGGAAAAAGGGGATTTACCTACTAAGGCAACTACCTTAGTAAGGATATCTTTTTAGACCCTTATAGCTATAGTAGTAGAATTCTACCTTAAACTTAATTAGATAGATATAGTTAACGCCTTTATTAACTACCTACTTAAGGAAGAAAAAGTTATCTATATACGACTTCCTCTTAGTTTCTAATAACTAAGAAAGGTTCTATAGCTTAGGAAAGCTCTATATAGATTACGAAGATCGCCCCTTCTTTTATAATAGTATTTAATAGGTTCCCTTAAAGCCCTAGGCTTTAAGAAAGTCCCTTAGGAACTATATATAATATAGAAGGGTAAAATTATAGTCGTCTTTTACGTCGACGATATTATCTAGGCCTACTTAAAAGAGGAAGAAGTAAATACTAGGGAGGCTATAAAAGGCCTATAATAAAGGTATAAGATAACTAAGCTAAGGGAGCTAAAGTAGTTCCTAGGGATACGAATCCTTTAAAATAGGTCCTAACGGACTATCTAGCTTACCTAGGACGCCTATATTAATAAGGTCGCTTATAAATTCCTCCTTAATTCCCTCGATAAGAAGCTTCCCTTTATACTTATATTAAATAAAGATCTTTTACTTAATCCGTCCTTTTAAGCTAGGGAGTAAGAGAAATACTAATATTAATAAAAGGTAGGCTCCTTACTTTTTTTTTTAGCTATTTCTACTAGACCGGATATCTCTTTTACGGTCTCTTACCTAGCTAAGTATAACTAAAATCCTAGCCCTAGGCACTAAGAAGTAGTAGACTAAGCAATCTTTTATCTCTATTTAATAAGATTATATAGTCTATGCCTAAAAGGGTAGGGAAGGAAACTAGCTACCGAAATCTTTATTTATTTAAGCGATTCGTCCTTTATAGATAATTCCTTAAATAGAAAGAGCTTATAGGGGTATATTATATCCCTTTTTAAAGGAACTATTACTTAGAGAGCTTCGAAGTAAGCTATTATTATAACCTTAAGTATAGAGGCAGAGCTACTAGCTCTTTTAAAAGTATTAAAAGAAGCGATTTTCCTTAGCCGGCTATTAATATCTCTATAACTATAAATTCTAACCCTATTAACTATAAAATACGATAATATATAAACTATACGAATTTTTATAGAAAATAGTAAGCTATTAACCTAGCTATAGTATATCGATATCTACTAGTATTAGTTATACTAAGAGGTTTAAAGGGGACTTATTTCCGTCTATTAGGTTCTAATAGTATTAATAAAAGCTAACGGTCTTATAAAGCCCTTACTAAAGTAAAAGCTAGCTATCTTTTTATAGTAAATTAAGCTAGAAAACGTTCGAGAGAAGCTATCCTTAGAAGCCCGCTTTAAGAGTCTATAAGAGGAGCTAATAGTACGTAGGAGGAAGGAGACGTCTATAGCTAAAGAGAGGAATTAGGACTTATCCTAAAGGAGGGCCCCTAGCTTAATTAAGACTTATTCTTCTTAAAGGCCCCCTTTTTAGAGACTTATCCTTAGAGAAGCCCCCCTTTCTTATAAGACTTAATTTCCTTTTTAAGGCCCCTTTTTCCTAAAGTAGGTCTAAAAGAGCCTAGGACTAAAACCTAGATTTCTTAAGTAGGGGATAAGTATAGACTAAGACCTCCTTTATACGCTTACTAGCCTAGGTATTTAGCTTTACCCTTTCTATAAGGGTAGGCTATAGCTAAGGGGGTATATCGCGAAGTATAGCCTAATTTCGTAGTTCTTAGAGATATCTCTTAGTACGAGGGACCTAGGAAGCTAAAAAATAGGTTTTAAGGAAGGAGCTAAAAGGAGGTATAGGGAGGAGCGTAGGGGTAAGAAGGGAAGTAGAAGTAGCGATAGCTTCCTATAAAAGTAGCGAAAGATAAGACGGATATATTAGTAACGGCTAGAAAAGAAGGGAAAAACTAGTAAAAAGCTTAGTAGTTAAAAGGATATTAATAGCTTCTTTAAGTAGGATCTTCTTTATTAATTAAGATATTAGATAGGTATAAAGAGGGGCGTTATATAAAGGAAAGAAGGAGAATTAATATAATAAAATAATTATTCCCTTACTATAATTACTGCCCCTATAAGAATTAAATCTCTCTACCCTACCTATCCGACCCCTTACTTTTAATTTTACCTTCGTATATTTTATATATATTTCTTATATCTCTCTTTATAAGAAGCTCTATTCCTTTAATTCCTAATTATACGATAACCAGTAGCCCGTTTAATATATAATAATATATAAAATAACGAGCGAATTTAATTTTATAGGATAGGATTTTATCTATAATTAATATACTACTTATTAGCTTATATAATTAAGAGAGTATATTATAGCTACTTTATTTATAATAAGAATACTATTCCTTATATAAAGGTAAAAGTAAAAGTAAGGGGTTAGATAAGTAAGGTAGATATATTTAATTCTTATAAGGGGTAGTAATTATAATAAGGGAGTAATTATTATATTACTTTAATTCTCTTTCTTTCCTTTATCTAACGCTTTTCTTTATACCTATTTTATATCTTAATTAATAAAGAAAAAGTCGCTTAAAGAAGCTATTAATATCCTCTTAACTACTAAGCTTTTTACTAAGTTTTCCCTTTTTTTCTAGCCGTTACTAGTATATCCGTCTTATCTCTTACTACCTTTATAAGAGGCTATTACTACTTTTACTTCCCTTTATACCCCTACCCTTTTCTTTATACCTCCTTTTAGCTCCTTCTTCCTTCTTTTATACTAAGTGTTTTTAGCTTCCTTAGTCCCTCTTACTAAGGGATATTTCTAAGAACTATAAAATTAAGCTATGCTTCGCGATAATTATAGCTTATATAGCGACCTTTTTATTACTACCTCTTTCTATCTTTAATCCTTAAGGTAAAGATAGAGATATCTATAGTATTACTAGCGCTATCTTCTTCTTATACTATAGAAGAAAATAAAAAAAGAAACTTATTACTACTTAGCTTATAAAGAAAGCGGATAAGATCGGTATATATATTTAATAATATAAACCTTTTACTTAAATAAGTATATTAATCTATATTTAAGCTTATAATAAAGTAATTATACTTTACTATATTAAGCTACCTATATATATCTACTTAATAAAGTACTTTTTTAAACTATATAAGGTAGGCTAAAATAGCTTTATTTTACTTTTAATAGAGTATTATAAGCTCTTAGCCTACTAACTTAGCTATATTAGGTTCGCTATAATTAATATAGAGTTTTATAAGGAGGTTAGCTAGTTTATTTATACTAATATACGTAAACGGTAAAAGATACCTTTATAGGTATAAGGATAGGCTTAAGTAAAGATAGTTAAATTAAGCGCGGATATCTCTTATTATAGCGTTATTAATATAGAGCTTTGCTTTTATATAAAGTAGCTATAGCTTAAGCTCTATAAAAGAGCTATTAAACTTACTAAGGTATAATAGTACTACTCTTAGTCGTATAAAGCCTTATTATTATAAGAGGCTCTTAATTACCTAGGTAAACTAAGTATTATATTTACTTTAATTTTACGATTATAAGAGTATAGATATTTTACGTATATATATCTTAGTATAGGTAGTTTAACTAAACTAAGTAATTAAACGTTAGCTTTAAAGGTAGCTAAAAATAGCTATTCTATATATAGGGATATAAAGAGGGTAAAATAAATAGTATATTATACTATTATAGAGTAAGTAAAGGTATAGGCTATAGTTACGCTACTACCCCCCTCTACTATATATAACGTATTATATATATATAATAAAAGGTAACGAATTAACTAAGCTGCCTAGCTTATTAATTAACTATACTTATTAACTATCTAAGTAACGCCTAGACTCTTATATAAACCTAGAGTTAGTATTAATATTAAGGTATATAGTAATCTAGTTATTAAGGTCTATCCTATTAATAGACTAAGTCCTTATTTAATAAAGGACTAGTAGGACCTTAATAAATACTAGGATAAATAGTACTAACTATAAAAATATATTATAATTTATAGGGATTATAGTAGTAAATTAAAAGGGAAGCTTATATTTCTTAGCCTTATATTAAATAATAATAGCTTTAACCTACCCTAAGTTACTATATATTTCCCTTAAACTTAATATACCTAACGTTAAGGAGGTATATATAAGTAGCGGGGTAGGTTTTACTAATAGTACTTACTAAGGTAATACCTTTAGCTCTAAATTAATATTAATATTATCCTACTTTAAGTAATTAATTAAAGGTATTAAGTCGACCTTATAATATAGTAGTTATATACCTAGGAAGCCTACTAGCTATAATACTAAAGTCGGTTTAAATCCGGCTAAGGGCACGATTAATTTTTAGTCGGACTAGTAAACTACGCTAACCTACTTATTAATTAGCTAATTAGCGCTTTTAAAAGCGCTTATAAATATACTAGTAGTCTAGCCCCGCTATAAGTAGACCGGCCCGGACCTCGCTTACCTAGACCTAGCGATAAATTCGTTAGGACCTCCCCTTAACCCTAGTCTAGGCCCCTTAACTAGGAAAATAAAAACTTAGGGCCGATACTAGTAACTTAATAAGTATAGCGCGAAGCTAGTATAATAACCCGACTACTAGCCCGGCTAAAGGCTGGTATTAATAAAAAAAATAGCTAGCTAAGCCTTATAGCGGAAAAATAAAGTAAAGCCTAAGAAGATATTATTATAGGATAAGGTTAAAGATAATTATATAATTAACTATTAACTATTAACTAAAAACGCTCGTACTACCGATTAACGCTATATACCCCGCGTACGTAAAGGAGTTACTTTCTAAGGTTACTTTATAGTAGGGCTAATACGATTCCGACTAACTATAACGATACTTAAGATAGCTAGCGTAAGATTCCTATATATTATAACCGCGACCTAGTATAAGGGCGGACTAGCTATAAAAGAGGGGAGGGTTTTCCTCTAAGTACTTTAGTTTTTCCCTCCTATTTAATACCGAAGTTCTAGATACCTTTAAATAAGTTACTAGTATAATCTTAATAATAAAGGTATTAAGTTAATTCTTAATAAATTTATAAGTATTACTATTTACCTAAGACTAAATCTCTATTTAGCTAATACTAGTAATAGTAAGGTACCTTAATATCTTATACTAATATCTTATAAGTACTATTTTTTTACTGTTCCTTTAGCGAAAAATCTATAAAAACCCCTAGATAGCTCTAACTATAAAATAATATACTCGAGCGCCTAAGCTAGTAAGGGAGGGGTCCCCCTTAGGGAGAGGCCCTACTATAGGGGTTTACCCCTACGCGAGGTAAGCGCGACGTATAAGATAAGTACTTTAATATACTTTAAATTTTTATTTAATAACTAAGATATAATATAGCTAATTAAAAGAGGAGAATTTAAGAGACTCCTAGCTAAATAGAGACTTAGTCTTAGGTAAATAGTAATACTTAAATTTATTATACTTTACTATATAATTTATAAACGGTTCGGACTCCTTCGCCCTTCGAGATAATAGCTCGGTAAAGATCTCCTTTACGTCCTTACCCCGCTCGCCCTTAACCCACCGTATTATAGCGGGGTAAAATAGCGTCCAAGCAGCCACACTATCGGGAGCAAGCCTTATCTTCTCAACAGACCTGTTAGTGTGAAAACCAAACTAAATGCTCTAGTTCCGTTCCTCAAGGCATTGGCGGACCCTGGAAGGGGCCGGTCTCCTATAGCCGGGAGTGCGCGCACATGAATTTGCGACATCGGACCTCCGCCACGGCCTACGCCACGTTGATCCACTTTCCGTGGAAATTTATCCTGACGCCGTGTATCGATACCTAGCCCCTAGATAGAAAACATGCATTATTATTTAGACTTAATTGTGCCTGCCCTTATCCTTCCGCCCGCGCCCTTAGCTTACTAAGAACTACTTTATTGTTATATTATTAGCAATACTAAATCGGTCTTCCTTTAAAAGGGAAGGAAATGTCTAGACATAAGAATAGCTGCCTAGAATAATTACTTAGCTGCCTAAGATAAATTCCTAGATCTAAGACTAGTTGCCTAGAATAATACTCTGCTGCCTAAGATAAATTCCTAGATCTAAGACTAGTTGCCTAGAATAATACTTTGCTGCCTAGAGGGATCGAACGAATAATTAGAAGAAAGAAAGGGAGGAGCTTTTTATGTAAAGTGACTTATATCTACTAGATATCCTTTTCTTAAGCAAGCTTTCTAGCTACCCTCTAAGCAATATAACTACTAAGATCACCTCTTTAACTATCTTCCTACCTACCTTCGTATCCGTCGTACGGACAATAAGTAATCTTAGTGAAAAATGTCGGCAACTAAGTGATTTACCAGTGATCTGCCGGATCCCGTGACCCGCCGCATTTACACAATCATACCCACTACTCCTCTTTCTCACGGTTTAGTAATTAGAGGTGAAAGCCCAAAGATTTTTTCAAACTATCAAACCAACAAATCGCACGAAATGTTCCGAACCCGGAAACAACCACTTGCAATAGACCCGCCCCCCGGCGATGTCTCCCGCCACAGGAGCAGCGCGGTGTGCATGGAGCCCTATGCGCGGGACCGCGACAGGGCGAGATCCGGTGGGCCGGAAGCCCCTAGGACAGGCGGCCCCCCTACGGCCGCCCGTATCGGGCATAGCCCGGTCGACCAACCTTGGACCCCTCAGACCGGTGGACGTAGGCCCGGGTCCCCCAGCAGCGGGTCCGCCTGGAATGCGGCGGGAGCGTCAAGCAGCCCGTTGCCTCGGCCACGAGTAGTGCGTACGGCACCCGTGTTGTATGCGGCCATACTCACGCAACTCTTCTTGTTGTCGCTGGTCGGGGCCGTACCCATTACTCCGGCCTCGTGCCTGGCCGGAGCGTTCCCTTACGCCGCTCTGGTCTGTGGGACACCCGGATGGAGCATGGTAGCGCTGTGTGACGGAGGCCCAGGCCAGGCGGTCATCGGCGGTTTCGATCACACAAACCGGACCATCGGACTGATGTACGCATGCTTCGTTGTGGACGTACGCGGCCCCGGCCGAGGGCATGGGGACCCTGTCCGGGGGGCAGCGGTTGTTGCGCCGCCACAGACGAGCCGGCCAAATCTGGGGGTCCGGTATGAAACCACGTGGAAGTGGTCCCAGAACCTGTTGGAACCGGGCGCCGGGGTCCGGGTGAACCACACGGAAGCCCACAAGTTCGCCGTCGAGCCCTGGGGCGCAGGAAGGAGCGGAACGACCGACGCATGGTCAGGCCGCTCCGTTTGCGACCAGTTCGGGGCTGTGTCGGTAGTCTACGTGTGCGGGTTCAGTGGTCTAACGGAGCTGGTCCACTCCTGCAAGGGGCGGCGGGGTCGAATCAGGCAATTCGACATGTTCGGAAACGTGATAGGTAACAGCGGGTTAGTGATGTCCTGCCATGCCGCCGGCATCCGCGTCCCCCGTCAGAAGTTTGATCCGGATGGCCTTGACCGTTGGACCGGCCACGCGAGGCTTTACCCCCCCGACGACTCGAGCCTGCACACAGACCTCGGGCACAAGTTCATGGAGCCTGCCAGGATGTCCCTAACAGCAGGCGCCGCGAACCCTGCGTCGGGTGTGAACGACGAGGAAACCATCACCAAAACCTGTGTGGGGGGCAGGTGGGTACCCGTCAACGCGTCCGCCGACGCCACGGTGCGACGGATCAACCTAAAACTGCGGCGCCAGTTGGGCCTCAACAGCGAGTCGCTGACCAGACTCGACGCAAACGTGTCCAGCTGGGAGAACAACTGCGCCCGCCGTGGGGTGCCATACGTCATCGTCGCCTGTGCAGTGGGACCCCGCCTTTCCTACTGGACTGTGTGTTCGAACGCTGGGGAGTCGACCTACTGGAACCACGTGGGAATGCCAGGGGTGGCCGCCACTGAGGGGGGCGGTGTACTCTACAACTGCCGGCCAGTTCGGGTTATAGCCCCCAAACACGGGTGGGGAGGAAAGGCAGGGCCAACAAAGTTACCCGGCTGGCACTGGATCTCGGCCACGGGATCGCGCCCCCTCGTATTCCCCGGCGCGCACTATGTGCGGAGCAAGGCCGGGGAGGCGGAACGCCCGCCCGACGCGAAGGTCGTCCAGGCGGTCGTTGCCCAACCCTGGCCTGTAGGCCAGGGCACCGCCCGAGACCGGTGGGATTCCGCGTCTTACTGCGAGCGAGCGGGCTTGCCATCACTCGTCTATCGGTGCGCGTTCGATGGGATTTATGAACCAATCTTCTTCTGCAGGGACAAGCTCCGTGGGTGGTGGTACGACGGTTTCGGGAACCAGTTGGCTAGTGACGGGTACATCCACTACTGCCACGCAGCGGGGATACGCGTGCCAGCGCGCCGTTACAAGCCCGACACCGTCGGCGGCGCTTGGTTGGCCACGCGTAAGCCTGGCGTCTGGCGGGACCTCGGACACCATCCCACCGAGGACAACGCTCATGGTTTCGACTCGAGCGACTCGAACCCGTGGCTGGCCCGCCGGCCAAAATTCGCCAACTGCACCGGCGCGCCGACGAGCCGGGAGGCAAAAAAGGGGGTACACGTCCGCCAGGGCCCCCCCCCCGGGACGCAGGGGCCAAGGCAACCCGCTAGTCGCAGGTCGCAAGCTGACCCCTAACCGCCTATATAGCGGTACGGGAATAACCGGCGGGGCATAGGGCACCGATTTTTAGTCCCATCGAGCGTAATCGGCGGGAGCGGCAGGGGCAGGGGCGGGAGCCAGGCTTTCTATCTATAAGCGTATAGGTTAACTTAATCTATAAGATACTGCCTGCTTCTCTAATACTATATACGGACTAGGTTAAGTTTCTAGCTAAGACTTAAAGGAAATTTTATAACGGTTAAAGATATTATACTTATAAACCTTAGCTAAATAACTTTAAAAGCTATTTATATTACTAAAGGAAATATTTTTTAATTTATAATTTAGCTCTAGATACGTTATAGACTATATATCGAGGCTTTATAGATACTAAAAGACGAGATAATCTCTTACTTTATAGGTAGAGAAATACTTATAAGACCTTTTAATTTAAGGCGCCGTTTTATCTTAGAAATATATAAAGTACTAGTCCTTACTATATACTTTTAGAAAGTTAACTATAACGTCTTTAACTACTATCTTTAGTAGGCGAGACTTAATTTTCCTTCTTAGTATAACTATTATATATATTATATATATAAGGGAATACGTATCACGGTACGATTAGTTAGGTAGTAGAGATAGCTAGAGGTACTACGCTATATATATTATGTTCTCCTCGTCGTAAGACTAAAGCTTACGAGAAGAGGGATTTTTCCTCTTCTATCGGAATAGCGAGTAGTCTATAATATGCGAGCGGGGTAGGCATAATTCCCTACCGATACCCTGCCGATATATTAGTACTACGTACCCGAGTGCTTTATTAGCCCGTACCTCCTAGTAGCGCTCTAATAATATAGAGCTAGTATTTTAATCTTATCTTATTATTAAGCTTTATTATATTAGTATAAATAAGTTCGGCTAAAAGTCTTCTTTCTTTTAAGCTATAAGATTACTAAGGTTACTAAGATCCTAGCTTTAAGTTAAGGAAAGAGTAGCTCTTATCCTTAAGTTAAGTATTAATCTTTATAGTATAGATTATATTAAAGAACTTATCTCTTATATTAACTTTAGCTAGTTTCTATAAGTATAACCTTATTAATTATACTTTATTCTCTATAGTATAATATATCTCGAATAGCTATATACTAGCTTCCTCGGCCTCCTTAATTATTCTTAACTTATAATAGACCTTCTTACTAAGAGAATCGTAAAGACTAATAAGACTAATAAGTATAAGATTAAACTTAATCTTTCTTAGCTCGATAGTACTAGCGTCGGTTAGTGCCCTAGGATTAGTATACTAGCTTATATAGCCGGCCGCTTTTAAAATACCTTATTTAAGGGGCGTCTTAAGAACGCCGCTACTATATTATACTAAGCTCTCTAATTAATATAGGCTTAGTAAGTCGCCGTATTAATATAGTATATAACTTACTATAGTTATACTTATATTATAGTACTAAGAAAGGTTAGCGAATAAAGCTATATACTAACTTAATTACGTACTTTTAACTACTTCTCTTAACCCTTAGTAAATATAGTATAGATTTAGGATCTATATAAAGCTTATTATAAGCCTTAGTCTCTATAAATAATAGAGATAGGTATAGTAATAAAACGCTTTAGTTTTAAACGTATAAACTACTTTATCGTTCGTTAATATAGCTTACTAAAATATTATTATATCTTTTATACTCTTCTACTAATAAAACTATAATAGGTATTATAGGGATAGGACTTTAATTTAATAGAAGTCGTTTACTTTCTAAATATTTACTTTAAATACTCTTATAAAGAGAGATATAAGAAGTATATAAAAATATATAAAGGTAAATTTAAAAGTAAGGGGTTAGATAAGTAAGGTAAAGATATTTAATTCTTATAGGAGCAGTAATTTTAGTAGGGGAGTAATTATTATATTGCTTAAATTATCCTTCTTTCCTCTATCTAACGCCTATCTTTTTACCTATATAGTATCTTAATTAATAAAGAAGATCCTACTTAAAGAAGCTACTAATATCCTCTTAACTACTAAGCTTTTTACTAAGTTTTCCCCCTTATTCTAGCCGTTACTAGTATATCCGTTTTATCTCTAACTACCTCTATAAGAAGCTATCGCTACTTTTACTTCCCTTTATACCCTTACCCTCTTCTTTATACCTCTTTTTAGCTCCTTCTTCCTTCTTTTATACTAGGTATTTTTAGTTCCCTAGGTCCCTCTTACTAAGGGATATCTTTAAGAACTACGAAATTAAGCTACGCTTTATAATAAATACTTAGTCGAGAAGTATAAGGAAAGGTATTTTCCTACTATAAATAAAGTAGCTATAATATACTCTCTTAATTATATAAGCTAATAGTAGTATATTAATTATAGAAAAAGTACTATCTTTTAAAGTAAGAAAGGCTCGTTCCTTTTTATATTATTATATATTAAATAGGTTACTAGTTTCTATTTAATTAGGAATTAAAGAAACAACGATTAATATAAAATAAGCTTAGAATATATTAAGATCTTTAATATAATAAGCCTTATTTAAATATAAATAATATAAGAACTAAGATACTTATAGTTATATAAAAACTACTATTAAATCCGTTAGATATAGGACTTTATAGATACTTAAGTCCGGTTTTAATAAGTACTTTTATTTAGCTATAAGTATCTATAAAAGACTAGATATCCGCCGATAAATAAAAAAAGAATTATTAACTTTAATACCTTTTCTTATTATAAAGTATAGCTTAATTTTATAGTTCTTAGAGATATCCCTTAGTAAGAAGGACCTAGGAAGCTAAAAAAACTAATATAAAAGAAGGAAGAGAGGAGGAGCTATAAAGGGTATAAAAAAGAAGGTAAGAGTAAAAAGAGAAGTAAAAGTAGTAATAGCTTCTTATAAAAGTAGTAAGAGATAAAACGGATATACTAGTAATAGCTAAAATAAAGGGGAAAAAACTAGTAAAAAGATTAGTAGTTAAAAGAATATTAATAGCTTCTTTAAGTAAGATCTTCTTTATTAATTAAGATATTAAATAGGTATAATAAGGAGCGTTATAAGAGTCTTTAACTATTATAGGTTATAGGCTTAAGCTATAGCCTAAGCTATATAGTTATATATAAAGGGCCGGATCTTATATATATATATATAGGCTAGCTACGTATAAAAGAGCTCTATATAGCTTATTAATATTATCTTATAAATAGTACCTATATATATACCTCTACTTACTTTATAATAGTATAAGCTATTAACTAATAGATATAATAAACATCTTTTTAAAGAGGGTACTACTTCCTTAAAAGAGTACTCCGCCCCCTCTTAAACGGATAAGGAGTATTATAGCTATCTTAAAAGTAATTAAAAGCGCGATAGCTAGCGAGAAAGATAAGGTTCTCGCTATATTAAGGGAGCTATTTATAAGACTAGTATTAACCTATACGACCTCTATAACGCTAGTTATAGCGGCGATACTATTAGTATAAAAGCCGCTCCCTTAGCTAACTTAGGATAATAAGCTAAAGTCCTTTTACCTTTTCCTTAGCTAGCTTTAAACGAAGTTTATAACTAATAAGAAATAAGGCTTAAATAGCTATCGCGATATAGTATAGTATTTACTCTTTTATATATTATTAGAGCCTTAAATATAGCGGATCTTTAGATTTTAAGATAAGGGCGGCCTTAAGGGTAAATATAACTTATAGGACTTCTTTTAATACCTTATATATATATTTAGCAACGTATAAGAGCGGGAAAAAGCATAGGATAGGCTATAGACCTTTAAGTAAAAAGATAGATAGACCTTTAGCGAATTCCTCCTTAACTTTAAAGAGACGCTCTTATAAGTAGTAAGGACTAGTATAAAAAAATAGCGCGAAGCTTATATAGCTATAGAATTAAATTACGCTAGCCTTATAAGAGCTACTTATCTATATAATTATACTTCTTAACTATAGCGACTATATAAGCTAGTTACTAAAGGTAATATAAGGCTATAAGTAAACGCTATATTTTTAAAAGCTTTATAAGTATACGCTATATAGTAGTAATAGGATTACTACCCTTTTATAAGATAAATAGCTAGCTATTAATACTAATAAAGATACTTTAATATTAGCTACTTACTTAAACTAAGCTAAATATAATAGGAAGACGCTATCGACTACCCCTTATACTACCTTATACTTTAAGTAGTTAGCGAAGTAAGTAATAAGTAAGGAGATTAAGAAAAAAAAGCTAATAGCTATTACTTACGTTATAGCGTATTTATATACTTTATATTAAAATACTTTAATAAGTAAGATCGCACCCCTATAAATATTAGCCCGTTAAAGGGATAAGACCCTTAGTACTCCTTATTTAACTTACTTCTAAGTATACTTAAAGGCTTTATAAAGATCTTAACTATTTAATAAGGTATCTTCCTTAATTATAGTTAATTCGAATTTTATTTTTCCCCTTTTAAAGTAAAGGCCGCTAGTTACGCGACTTTAGTAAAGATAAAGAGGTATAGAGTAAAGAAATCTTTAAGACTTATATTAATAACCTAAGACCTTTAGAGCTATATATAGGACCGATAATTAAATAATTATATAGTTAATTACCCTATTAATCCTTAGCCGCGTACTATATATACTTTAGGTATATACCCTTATCTTTATTAAAACTAGTCTTTAAGGCGTAAACTTATTATTCCGTTTTATTTATATAGCGATAAGTAGCTTTATAAAGCTAAGAATACTTAAAGGACAACGGTACTATTTAAAAAAACTAAAATCTAGGGATTTAATAATTAAAGTAATAACTACCTTAATAGCTAGAGTTAGGGACCTAATAAGGCGATAGACTTACTAGGAAATAAATAATTAGATAATACCTTTACTAGTAGTAAAGGAAAAGTAATAAGCTAATACTAAAAAGCCCTAAGCTCTTATTATTAGCCCTATAACCTTTAATACTAGCGACTTAGTTAAGAAACTATAATCTTTATATAATACTTTAAAAGATATAAATAATAATAATAGTATAATCTAAACTATTTTAGAATACTACTAAGACCTCTTACTTATATATATACTAATAATACTAATATAGGTATTAATAAAGGATACCTTAATAACCTTAACCTTAGCTTTCTTTTACTTAGTAGCTTATAAAGAACGCTTACCTCCTACTAATAAATAAGAAAGTAAGTAAAAAGATAGTTATAATAAGATATCTTTTAACTTTAAAAACTCTAACTTTAAATTTTATAACCTTATAATCTATAAGCATACTATATTTAAAAACGCTAGTCGTTAAGAGGGATTATTTAATCCTATTACTAGCAATATAAAAATATTAAGGTAGATATTAATAAGATTATTAATAAACTTAGAGATATACTTATTAAAAGCTAAGATAACCTTATAGGAAGACTCTACTAACTATAACTCTTACTTATTAATAAATTTAACGGTAAAAATATAACTAAATTCCTTAAGAAGTTTAAATAAAAGATATATATTAACTATATCTATAATAAGGATAAAATAAACTAGCTTAAAGTCTATATCTCCTTTATATAAGTCCTTACTATTAAAATTCTTATAGATAGATTTACTTAAAAAAAAGTAAAAAAGAGACTTCTTTAATACTACTATATATATAATATTAAATAACTAGAAACTACTAATAACCGCTTAAACTATTATAATACTAAAAAGCCTAAGACTATTATAAAAGTTATAAAATAGCTTAGTCTCTACTATAACGACCGGTATTATTCCTAAGGGATAAACCTATCGAGGGGTTTATATTAATAGATAAAATAAGGCGTGGTTTAAGTAATAATATATATATTACGTTAGTAATATATTAGAGGTTATAGACTATAGACTATAACTAAGTAATTAGAATTAAAAATAGAATCGTAATAAAGATCTATATTAAAAGCTAGAGAGCTATCTATCTAAAAGAGTAAAAGTAAGTAGCTATATATACCTATAAAGACTATCCTTAGATTATAGGCCTAGCTATAATCCTTAACGTTAGATTATATAGAGTATAGTAATCTTATTAATCCTAGATTACTTAGATCTCTATAATCCCTTTAATCCCTTATTTATTAGATAGTCGTACTAACTATTTATCTATTAAACCGTATTATATACTTAATATAGTCGACTATTAGCGGCCTAGTAGCCGTAGTCGTAATATAATATCTCCCCTCCTTTTAGTCTTATCTATAAGACCTACTATAGCTACCTTAGCCGCCGTATATAAATATACCCTTATTACGTTATATATAAGTATATCGTTCTTTATCTCTTTATCCTTTTAAGATATACTACTAATAGTATATCTAGTTATATACTAAAAAATCGTTCTTAAAAGCCTCTAAGCGCGCTACTTTTATTAAATATATTAACTTAAGTAAGGATCCTATTAATATACTATATACTTAATACTTTAAGGTAAAAAAGATAAATTATTAAATAGCTAAAAATTCTTTACGCTATAATAATTATATTACTAGTAGTCGTCCTTATTATAATAGTATTTTAATAGCCTCTTTTTATAAGTATCTTTTAATTCTTTTTATACGTAGTAGCTAATATATTTCTTTAGTAAATAAATTATTAGCGGAGTAGTATAAGCTATATTTTAAAGAGGAGGAAGCTAAGGAAGCCTTATTAAAGCTTTAGGTATAGCTTATAAATCCTTAGTCGTAAATATCTATTACTATTAATTATTTAGCTTATATTTAGAAGATTTAGAATTATATAAAGGAAAAGAGTTCTAAGTTATTTTATCGTAGTATCTAAGAAGTAGATACTAAGGATAGCGTTTTACCTATACTTAATATATATAAGTATTAGGTAGTAAATAACTTATAATCGTTAGGCGTTCTTAATAAGGCGAATTAGTCTTTATTTAGTATTAGCGAGGAGTTTATAGATCTTAGTCTTTTAATCCCTCCTAAACCTTCTAGTAAAATTATTAAAGTAAAGAGCTATAATAGGTTAAGTGCTTAAGTAGTTCCTAGGTATTTTCCTTTAGTCTATATCCCTTTTACTTAATAAGGTATTCTTATTACTAACCTTATTTTCTTATATTTAGTATTTATTTTACTTTATATTCTTAGTTATCGTTAACTTTAATTTTTTCCTATAGTTTAGCGTTTTATAGTATTAGTTTTAATAATAAGATATAAAATATTAAGTATATTTATATTATTATTAATAGCGAAAGTTTATAGTTAACTTTTAAAATAGTTTTCTTAACCTTAAACGGTCTAAGGTTCTTAAAATCTAATTTATTACTTAGTTATTTTATTTTAATATTTCGTTATATAAGGTAGACTGTATCTCCCTCTTAAAAGATTAGTCCTTATAATCTTTTTTAATTATAGTAAGTAGATATTTATTCTCTAATAAATTAAAGTTCTTATTATATTTCTTTATATAATTTTTATAGCTAATCTACTTATAATATTACTCGTTTTACTTATAGTCCTTATTAAGTAACCTTAAATACTTCTAGGTTATATTTATAATTAGCGTATACTAGTAAGAGCTTAGTTATTTCTATAACTAAGCTATTATAAGCTAGTTATACTATTAGTAGCTATTTAACTTAATTATTTTATTTATAGGTAATATAGAATTATAAATATTATTTAAGCGTTTAGTTATATCGTTCTATTTATTTATTTATTTATAGGTAATAAGCTATACTAAGCTTATATTTTATCCTTAATTATACTATAAGAGCTTATAAAAACTTAGCTATAAATATACTTCCTTTATTAAAGATAATCTTATTTAATAGTCTATAATTACTAATAATAGTTTATAAGAATATATATACTAGCTCTTTTATATTACTTACTTCTTTATATAGTAAGAAGTACCTATACTTTATTAGTCTATTAGTAATAATAAATATACTATTATACTTAACGTTAGTTATAAGTTTATTTAATAGTAGTAGCTTTATAATATAATTAAAAGCTATTAAATCCTATAGTTTCTTTAATACTAGTAGCGGTTATAATTCTCTATATAGTTTATATTATTTAGCTTTACTTTATATATAAAGTTTATATTCTTTAATAACTTATTATACTACTTTCTTAAGCTATAAAAAGTTATATTTTCGTTTAATCTATTTTATTATTTTTTAGATTCCTTAGTATCTATATATTAAATATTTATATATATCTTATATAACTTTATCTTATAATTTTAATAGTATTTAGATTTTATTTTTATATATTAAAACTTCTTAATATTTTATATTATATCCGTTTAATACTTTATATTCTTTTATCTATATTAGGATCTTTTAATATATTAAGTCGTTAAGTTATACTTTAAATATTATATTTAGCTATCGTTACTAGTAGTTCCTATTTTCGTTAATTTCTAAGAGCTATCCTTTTACTATAGGTACTCTTATATTATAGTTACTTTATCGATTAAAGGTATTAGCTTAACCGTTTTCTATTCCTTTTCTATAGATTATTTTATAGTTAAATTCTAGTAAGTATTCGGCCTATTAAATCTATTATTTATTTAACTATTATATTATTATAAAGTATAAGATAGTTTTATAATCTATATAAACCTTAACTTTATACTTACTTTTTAAGAAAGTAGTATCGAAATTCCTTAAAAGCTTAAATAATTATAAGGAATTCTTTATTATAGATAAGGTAATTAAGTTCTACGCTATATAGCTTTTTTAAGTAGAATATAATTAGTTATAGTCTTTCTTTATTATTTTTCTATTTAATTTATACTCTTAAAGTAAAGTCTAATATATTAGTTTTAAGTTCGATTTATTATTTTAGGTTAAAGGTAGTTAAGACTAGTTTTTATATAATTATAGTTTTAATATATTTAAAAGCTTTATTAGCTTTATTATCTTATATAAATTCTATTTCCTTCTTTATTAAGTTATATAGTAGTACTATAATCTTTTTAAAATCTTTAATAAAATCGTTAGTAGTAATTTATAAATCCTAGGAAACTTTATACGTCCTTAACGTTCTTTAGTATTAGCTATTTTTTAACTAAGTTAATCTTATCTTATTATATTTATATCTCTCTTAATAAGATTATATATCTAAGGAAGTCTACTTCTTATATATAGAACTTACTTTTTTTTAGTTTAACTAATAGCTTTATATTTTAAAGTATATAAAGTACCTTATAAATATATTCCTTATATTCTTTTAAGGTATCTAAGAAGATTAAGATATTATTTAAGTATACTACTATAAAGATATCTAAGTATTTATATAAGATATTATTAATTATTTATTAAAAGGTATTTAATATACTTATAAGTCTAAATAGTATTACTAGATATTTAAATAGTTTAAATTTCGTTTTAAAAGCTATTATCTATTTATATCCTTTTTTTATATATATTAAGTTATAAGCGCCTTTAAGGTTAAGGGCTATAAACTATTTTTTACTATATAGTCGATCTTATAGTTTTAATATAAGTAGTAATAGTATTCGGTCCTTTATTATAATATCGTTTAAGCGTTTATAGTTAATAACTAGTTATAGCTTACTATTTTTCTTTAAAATAAATATAACTAGATAGCTTACTTTAGATATTAACGTTTATATATATCTTTTTTATAGATTCTTATTAAGGTAGTCGCGTAGCGTTTATAGTTACTTTTTATTTAAGTTATAGATCTTATAAAACGTCGGCGTTATTCTATCTTTAAGATAAATTTTATAGTCTTATTAACTATATTTAAGTAACCCTATCTTAAGTTCTTCCTTAAAAAGTTTATTATATTTCCGGTATTCCTAGGGGATACTCTTTATTTTATCTTATAAGCTTTATTCTTTCTTTTAAGAGCTAGTTTCTCTTAACTTAAGCTCTTTATTAATTTATTTAAGGTCTTTTCTTAAAGTAGTAATAACTCTTTAGATCTTTATATTATATCCTTTATTCTATTTATATTAAATACTAAGTTATATAGCTATATTAATTAGTATATAGGTCTTATTATTATAGAGTAAGTAAAGGTATAGGCTTAGGTACGGTCTATTAAAAGAAGGTTAATAATCTATAAAAGGGAAAAGAAAGAGAAGTATAAGCTTAGCTTATATAAGCGTAGAGGCCGCTTATATATAGACTTAGCCTAGACCTTAGTCTAGGCCTATATAGGGTAAAAGCCCTTATATTATACCCCTACCCGGCTTTTAAAGAGGCGCGCCTTTAAATAATACCTAATACCGCGCCTAAGGGGATAGAACCCTCGCGCGGACTATATACGCTTAGTCGCGGAAAAAAAGTTAGTAAATAATATATAATACCCTCCTAAGCGAGCTTCTTAGATAGACTATATTATTAGTAGGGGCCGCGCCCTAGGAGTCGGGCTTTAGTACTTTTAGCTAAGGAATAGAGGTATATAGAATAGCGCGTAGCTAGCTTTAGTAAGCTTATAGTATCCCGCCCCCCCTATATCGTCGTATAGTAATAGCTCCTAGTACTATAATATAGGGGATAGTACTCCGGTATATAAGGCTCCGCTCCCTCCTATATAGGGCTATATAGGCACTCATTTTCGCTATAGTTATATTATATTAGCGGCCTTCCTATATCTTAGTATTACTAAGTAAGCAGAAGCGTATATATAGGTACCGTCTATAGGATAATATTAATAAGCTATATAGAGCTCTTTTATACGCGGCTAGCCCGCCCCTATACTTATAGGATCCGGCCCTCTATATATAACTATATAGCTTAGGCCGCGGCCTAAGCCTATTACCTATAATAGTTAAAGACTCTTATATAATGCCCTCCCTCGAGCGCGGTATAGCGCTGCCCTATTAATGGCTCCTATATAATTAGGCCCGTGCCGCGGGCTCTTCCCTACCCTTTCCCGTTAATAGGGCCGGCCCTACTAGCCCTATTATCCCCGCGCCCGTTAGCCTAGGCAGCCGGGACCCGGCTCTATACTCGTCGGCCGGCTAGCCGTTTAAATAAGGGCGTAACCTATTATATACGCCCCTAGGTAGCCGGCGGCTAGTCTAGACCTACGTAAGCCTTAGGTTACCCGTCCCCTCTACCTTAGGTAGTATCCTCTACTAAGGGGTATATAAGGCGGTATCCCCTCCTTCCCCCTTCCCTTCCTTCTCTCCCTTCTTTAACTATAATAATAGTATTAATAGGTAAGTTCTACTCTATCTAAGGCGTTAGTCCGTTCCTAGCTATATAAGCCGCTCTATTAACGTATACTCGTAGTAGTAGTAGTAGTAGTAATAATAGCCCTAATAATAATAATAACTTTAACTAGTAAGTTCCGCGCTTTATAGAGCGGGAGGCCGTATTCTATCGTGCTAACTTCCGCGATAGATATATCCGCCTCTCCCTCTCCTACCTCCTCTTTCTTAGAGCGTGCGGAGTCGTTCGTCGACGCTATACTAGCCGCGGCCGACGACGACTCCGCCGCTACCGCCGCTCTTGCCCGCGCCGCTACTACCGCTCCTACCGCCGCCGCCGCCGCCTCTACTACGCTATTCGCTCTTATATCGCCCCTTAGGGTAACGACGCCGTCCCCGCCGCTACCTATAACGCCCGGCCCCTTAGCCCCCGCCTCTATCTCCGCTATCCCTATAAGTCTATAGTTAGGTAAGCGTAATAAATATTATCCGCTAACCTCCTATAGTATAAGCGCTAAGTATAGGCCGGCGCCGCCCGCTCGGCCCCTTATATACGTTATACGTCGTAGGAGCTCGACTACTCCGACTAGGCCGGGCGCCGCCGCGGCGGCAGCTACTACTAGTGCGCGCGAGCCGGCCGCGCCTATAAGGCGGCGCCTCCCGTCCTACTCGCTACGGCGTCGGCTTAGAAGGCCGGCTCGTATAGGTAGGCGCGGGGGGCTACTAAGAAGCGCCTTACCGCCGCTGCCGCCGCCTACCGTAACCTCCGCGCCCTCGAGCGATAGGGCCTTATACCTAAGTAAGTCCTACTCCTCCGCTCCCTTATTTCCGCTTCTAATATACCTAGCGCTAGGGATACTACCTCCGTCGCCCTATCGGCGGTCCCCTTAGCCGTGCCCGCCTCCGCTACCGCCGCTACCCTTACCGCCGCCGCTAGCCGCTGCCCCTCTACCCTTAGAGCCGCCGCCGCCGCTAACTAGCTTATAGGCTTAGAGGGCCGCCTTAGCGCCCTAAAGACCGCCGCCGCCGCTAATAAGAAGGAGGAGGCCGATAAGGATAACGATAATAAAGATAATAATAATAATAATAATAAAGAATAAGCCTAGGTAGTTTAGGGGCTTTACCCTATAATAAATACTATTTTTATCTCTACTTATACTATTATACTTATATTGCTTATATTACCGTAACTGCCCCCTTTACTATACCTACTTCGTAGTCTTAGCCCGGGCTATTATCGGTAGTCTACTAGTCTATCGTTCTCGTCTACTATTCTAAATAAGGCTTTAAACTTATCGAGGGCTATAGTTCCCGTAAACTTATATATAGGTTCCTACGTAGGGTCGAGATACCCGCGCTACTTAATAAGGACCTCCTAGCGTTTCCCCCTACCGACCTTTTTCTAGCACGCGGCCTATATCTCTTCGACCTTAAACTCGTCCTCTCCCTCTACCTTAATTATAGGCGGTTAGGCGTCCGCTACTTCTTATCTAGGTAGCGGGTTAAAGGAGGCTCTATAAAGGAGGTCTACGTTAATCTTATTATAGACCTTTATTAAGAGACTATTAAGCTCTATAACTTATAGGCTAATAACCCTCTATACTATAAACTTTACGTATAGCTAGTTAAGCTTTTTCTTTAGCCGTGCCGACCTATAGTTACGGAGGTCTAGCTATACCTTATCTTCTACTATAAACCTATCTACTAGGGCCCTAGTCTTATTAGCGTGCTACTCTTAATCTTACGCTATAGCGGCTATCGCGGATTAGTAATAATCTATAGTCTCTTATAGCTTTCGTATAAACGCGGAAGCACGGCCCTCTAGTAATAAATTATTATACTACTCCGCTACTATATTTACGGTAAAGGGAACTAGTAAAGGTAGTTTAAAGCTATACGTTATAAAGAAAAGGGCTATCTTAATAGAGGTATATAGTTTACTATTTAACGTAAGTTAGGCCGTAAGGAGCTAACGGTCCTAGTCTACTTAGTTATAGGCTATAATAGCCTATAAGTAAGCCTACGCCTCTTAGTTAACCCTCTTAGGCCCTCTATCGGTTTATAGGTAATATACTATACTAAGTAGCTATATAATCTAAAGTAGCTAGTATAGGTGCTATTAAAAGCGGCTAGTTTAATTCGATCCCCTATTACTTATAATAGAGGCTAGCTAGCTATATAAGCGGGCTTAGTACTATAGGAAGCGCTCTACGTAGGACTCTATATCTATAAATAGTATCGGCTTTAATACTATAGACTTACTAAGTCGGTCCTTAATTACCTATATATAGCGGTTACCGCCCTCTATAAGTAGGAGGTCCGTTATAAAGTCTATCTATATATACGTATAGAACTAGTCGGGCACCGGAAGCTACTTAAGTAGCCCTTTAAGCTACGCCCTCTAAATCTTAGTACGGCTATAGATATCGTAATTATAAAGGAAGTAGCGAACGTAGTGCTATAGGAGGGGCTAGTAGAAATCCCTCGCGAGGCCTACTACTATGCCCTGCCTACCTAGGTAGCCTACGATACTAGAGTTATAGACGAGCTAGACTAGCTTCCCTCGGAGCTCGTTCCGTTTATCTAGCTCCGGCGGTCTATCCTTCTCCCTAGCTTCTATAGTATATAGCGCGCCCGGCACCTATAGTCTCCCCCGCTAACGTAGGTGCCCCCGTAAGTCGATATAATAGTCGGCTACTTATACCTTTAGCTTTAGCTTTAGATCGAGGTATCGAGCGCTAGACTTAACGGCGCGGCGTATACTCTCGTAGGTACGGTTTAGAGATAATATCCTATCCTATAAGCGCTAGAGGACCTTATCTTAGAACACCCGCGCTATATACGCCCTTAGGCCGGTCTATCCCTCCTCGCTAGGCCGAGGCGAAGGTATAGGGGAAGGCTTATCTATTAGCGCCGCGCCTTCCTTTACTAGGGAAGCTCCTATATAAGTCTATAGCGCTTCTTATAGGATAAGCTATAGATCCTAGGCCTTAATATCCGCTCCCGTTAGCCGGTCTTAATCCCTCTAGGAAAGTATATCTAGGACTATAGAGTCCCGCCCTAGCTAGTACTTAATCGAGAAGTTAAAGCGTAAGAGATACTCCGCCTAGCGGGCTTACCGCTCTAAGAGGTACTAGCGAGTTATAAAGTACTTAAGGTTCCTATAGTCTATAAGAACCTCGAAGCTCTTATAGCTCTAGAGCTCCGCTTACTATTACTTAAGGTAGCTAATAATCGCTAATATCTCCTTATCGTAAATAGCGTAATTCCGCTCCGCTAGGGTTAGCTTATAGGAGTAGAACGCTACCGGTTGCTTCTACTTATTTACCTCCTAAAAGAGCGTTCCTCCGAGTACCTAGCTGCTATAGTCCGCTTTAACTAACGTAGACCGGTCGAAGTCCTACTAAAGTAGTACTAGGGCTTAAGAGAATAGGTCCTTAAGCGTATAGAACGCTCCTTCCTATACGGGCCCTTAGCGAAAGGCGGTCCGCTTCCTAGTAATCTCGTTTAGGGGTATTATAATATAAGAGAAGCCCCTAATAAATATCCTATAATAGTTCGCGAACCTAAGGAAGCTCTATATACCTATCTATATAGTTAGGGTAGCTTAGTCCTAAATCGCCTAGATCTTTATAGGATCCGCTTATATACCTACGCCGGCGTAGATAATAAAGCCTAGGTACTTAACCCTCTTAACCCCGAATTTATACTTATCTAGGTTAAGGTAGAGTCTATAAAGTTAGAGGCGCTCTAAGACCCTTTATACTTTCTATATATAGTCCTTATAGGAGCCGCTTATATAGATAAGGATATTATCTATATATATAGAGGCGAACTTATCGAGGAAGTCTTAAAGTATATTATTAATATAACGCTAAAAGGTAGCGGGCGCTCCTAAGAGGCTAAAGGGCGTTATAAGCTACTTAAATAAGCTATAGCGTATATAGAACGCTATCTTTTACTCGTTACCCTCTAAGATCTATACCTTATAGAACGCTTATTTTATATCTAGCTTCGTAAACTACTTCGCCTTTAAAAGGTTATAGAGCGTATCTAAGATTAAGGGTAAGGGGTAGCGGTCTAGCCTTATAATTACGTTTAGAGCCTTATAGTCGTAATAGAACTATATCCCGCCCCTTAGTTTACGTATAAATAGGACCGGCGCTCCTACTTCGGAGCTACTTACTCAAATAAAACCCTTATCTAGGAAGTCCCTTAGCGTCTTCTTTAGTACTAGTAGTTCCGCGTATAATATACTATATAGCGGTCTAAATAATATAGGTAGTTTCTACCCTTTCTTATTAGTGCGGAGTATAATCTTATAGTCTACCCCTAGCTTATACGGGTTAAGCTTATTTACTTCCTAGGACTTAAATAGCGGTAGGAGGTCGTAAAAGCGCTCTAGTATCTACTACCGTAGCTTAAAGGGCGACTTTAGCTTCTTCGCCCGGAGGGCCTTATCGATATCCGCTAGGCTAACTACGTAGACCGCTACGTTAGCCGCTGCCCGGCCTTCCTCCCGCTCTAACCGTCGTATAGTTCCTATAAAGATAGAGGTAAGGACTTCTTATACCGAGTATAAAGCTCGTATGCCTAGTCCTACGCCTATAGAACTATGGTCGTAGCGGACCTACTATTATATAGGCCTAAACTATAGCTTCTTTTAGTATAGAACTAAGTATAACTCTATATATAATAACTAGGGTTTCCCGAGGATTAAGGGAAACTCTAGTTAGGGGATTATATAGGCTACGATAAGCTTATAGTAACCGTCGACCTCTATAGCTAGCTACGTAATACCCTTAATTACCGTACCTTCTATCGCGCCTAAGGCGCCTTTTACTCGCCTTAAAGCGATCTTTTCTACTAGTACTTATATCTCTTATATAAGCGCCTCGTTAACTATAGCGTAGTACTAGTAGCCCTTATCTATAAGGGCGGCGATAGGTAAGGAGTTATTAACTATAACCTATATTAAAGTAGGCTCCTTTTTTATATAGGCGGATAATTCCTCCTTCTCCTTTACTAGTACTAGCAATTAGGGCTTTAGAGCCTATCTTTACTCCGGAGCTACTTTTTTTCCTCTAGGCCTAAGGGAGCGGAGTCCTCTTTATCGTCTAAGGCAAGGAGCGGTTCTATCTTCGCTACTTAAACTACTATAGGCCGCTTAGCTAAAAGGAAGGGGCATTTTAATATAAAGTATATAGACGCGCCGTAACGTAGGTAGCGGCCGTTAGCCTTCTTTTTCCTAATTTCCTCGCTCGTTACCTACTTCGCCTACTACTTAAAGAGCGGGATAGTATAGGGGATATTCGAAGACGACTTCCTACCGCGTTTAGCTTAGTCTATATAGGTAGCCGATATTAGGGTATCTCTATTAGTATCGATAGTTAGCTATTCCTCTTATAGAGGGGCGGTAATCCCGTTACCGCTATATAGCGTGCGCTTATAAAGCTTCTAGAAACACGGCGTCTACTTATAGCCCTATACTACCTTTATTAACCGGCTTACGTACTCGCCGTAGTTAGTAGGTATAATTATAGGGATAAGTAGCTCCTATAGGGCCGGCGTAATTAAGTTCCGTAACTATATAAGCTTCGCGCTATCTTCCTATACTATAGTTCCCGCTGCTTATAAGAGCGTCTCTTTAAAGTTAGGGAGGAATTCGCTAAAGGTCTACCCGTCCCTCTACTTAAGGGTCCGTAGCCTATCCTATACCTTCTCCCGCTCTTATACGTTGCCGAACGTATATATAAGGTGTTAGAAGAAGTCCTATAGGTCGCGTCTACTTCTAGGGCCGCCCTTATCTTAGAATCTAGAGATCCGCCGTATTTAGGGCTCCGGTAGCGTATAGAGGAGCGAATACTACGCTATATTACGATAGCCGTTTAGGCCCTATTTCTCGTCTATTATAAACTTTATCTATAGCCGGCTAAGGAAGAAGTAGAAGGACTTAGGCTTACCGTCCTAAGTCGGCTAGGGAAGCGGCTTCTATATCGGTAGTGCCGCCGCTATAACTAGTATTACTAAGGTCGTAGGGGTTAACGCTAGTCTCGTAGACGGCTCCCTTAGTATAGCGAGAACCTCGTTTTTCTCGCCAGCCGTCGCGCTTTTAATCGCTTCTAGGATAGCTATAATACTTCCTATCCGCCTAGGGGGTAGCGGGGTGCTCCTTTAAGGAAGCGGCACCCTTTCTAGGGAGATATCTATTAGATCTATTAGTTAATAGCTTATACTATCACGGAGTAAGTAAAGGCATATACGTAGGTGCCGTCCGTAGGATAATATTAATAAGCTATATAGAGCTCTTTTATATACGGCTGGCCCGCCCCTATACTTATAGGATCCGGCCCTCCGTATATAACTATATAGCTTAGGCCGCGGCCTAAGCCTATTACCTATAATAGTTAAAGACTCTTATACTTAGCCGCCCTTTTAGTCGCTACGGGTATACGTCCTATCTATATAGTAGCTGCTACCGTACGCGAGGGGACGCCGACGAAGCCTATAGAGGCGTTAGTAAGATTACTTATCGCTAAAGTCGCTATCGTCGAACCTAACCTCCTTTCCGTCCTAGCGCGTACGCCCCTTTACTACTTAGAGTACGTTTACCCGCGCCTCCTAGCGCGGGTACTTTAAAAACTAATAGGATTTACTACTATAGCCTATATAGCGACCCTCCTATCGCTACCTCTTTCTATCCTTAGTCCTTAAGGCGGAGATAGAGATATCTATAGTATTACTAGCGTTATCCTCTTTTTATATTATAGAAAAAAATAAAAAAAGAAACTTATTACTACTAAGCTAGCGAAAAAAGCAGATAAGATTAATATATATATCTAGTAATATAGACCTTTCGCTTAAACGGGTACGCTAATCCGAATTTAAGCTTATAATAAGGCAATTATACTTTACTACGTTAAGCTAGCTATATACGTTTACTTAATAAAGTACCTCTTTAAACTATATAAGGTAGGCCGGAATAACTTTACTTTGCTTTTAATAGAGTATTATAAGCTCCTAGCCTACTAACTTAGCTATATTAAGTTCGCTATAATTAGTATAGAGCTTTACGTAGAGGTTAGCTAGTCCGTTTATACTAGTACGCGTAAACGGTAAGAGATACCTTTATAGGCATAGGGATAGGCTCGCGTAAAGATAGTTAAATTAAGCGCGGATATCCCTTATTATAGCGCTATCGGTATAAAGCTTTACTTCTATATAAAGTAGCTATAGCTCGAGCTCTATAAAGGAGCCGTCGAACTTACTAAGGTATAGTAGTACCGCTCTTAGTCGTATAGACCCTTACTATTATAAGAGGCTCTTAATTACCTAAGCGAACTAAGTATTACGTTCGCTTTTATTTTACGACTATAGGAGTATAGATATTTTTATACTAGCGCGGGTAGTTTAACTAGACTAGGTAATTAAACGTTAGCTTTAAAGGTAGCTAAAAATAGCTATTCTATATATAGGGATATAGAGAAGGTAAAATAAAGGGTAGATTATACTATTATAGAGTAAGTAAAGGTATAGGCTTAGGTGCGGTCTATTAAAAGAAGGTTAATAATCTATAAGGGGGAAAAGGAAGAGAAGTATAGGCCTAGCCTATATAGGTATAGAGGCCGCTTATATATAGACTTAACCTAGACCTTAGTCTAGGCCTATATAGGGTAAAAGCCCTTATACTTATTAGTTAATTTTATTATATCTATTAGTTTAGTTACTATTTTTATTTATATTACTAAAGCTTATAATAATTTACTTAAACGGTTATCCCTTTTATCTTATTTAATAGCTAAATTATTATAAAACTTTACTTTCTTTTAAATCTACTAGTCTTAAAAACTTATATCTTTATTTTGATATAGCTAGCTAGTTTTCTACTTAATTAGTAGGTTGCTCTTTTATAGCTATAAAAGTCTTAATATAAAGTTATATTCTTTAATATTTATAATATTAAAGTTAACTTATTTATTATAGCCCTAGATATTAATATTAAGGTAATTAATCTTTATATTAATAATTCTATTATTATAGTTAAAGGCCTCTCCTTTAATATTTATAAGTTTATATAGATCTTTCTTATATCTCTATATAAGTTAGTAACGATTAATAACTCTAGGTAAAATATAATTACCTATTACGCTATAGTCTAAAAGTATATATATATAATATCCAGCGATTTAAATAGCTAATACTATTTAATTACTATAGCTTACCGTTACTATATATAGGGTTCTTAGATCTTATTATATTATACTAGTTTATAGCCCTTTTATAAATAGTATACCTTATTTTTTACTTAGTCTTTATTTATTTTATTTAGGTATTCTTCTTTAATTTATTATTAATATTATTTCTTTATATTTTTATTATATAGTATTATATTAAGGCTTAAGAAACTAATATCTTATAGCTAATTAAGGATTTTTTATTTCTTAAAGCTATAGCGTTTATATTATACTACTTTATAGTTAATTATATACTATACTTTATAATTTTATTTATTTTTATACTAAAGGTTAAGTTTTTATTTAGCGTCTTTTTATTTTATATATAGTATCTTTATATTAATTCTTCCTTAGTTAAATATAGCTTATAGCCTTTATATATATTACTAATAATCTTTTAGTATACTATTATATTATTTATACTATACTTATACTTTTTTATATTTATAAACTCTATAGTTTAGGTATATATATTTATTATAATCTTCTTTATTATATTTAATTTATTATATAAGTCTTTAAAAGATTAATAGTTTAAATACTTTAAAGTAAATAGCGCTATATTATTCTTTTATTTTAGTATATTTATGGATTTTATATATCTTTAAAAGATATCTTATTAATAATCTATAATTATCGTAGTATTTAAATAGTATACTATAGTTAGGTTTTAATAATATAACTTAGTTATTTAGGTAGCGTTAATCGATTTTCTAGTAGTTTAGTTTTATACTTAGGTAGGGTTTTAAAAGTACTTATCTTTTAAACCTAACTAAGAAGGCGTTATATCGTGCCTTTATCTAAAAGTATATTATATAATCTAAGTAAACTTATAATATCTATAAAATATACTTATAGTACTTATAAGTAAGTAGTATTTATAAATTATTTTTAAATTCTCTTTATAGTTACTATTCTTATTATAGAGCTATAAAGGTATCGACTATAGTAATAGCTATAATATAGTCTCCTTTATATATTACTAGTTAATATTAGATTAATATAGCTTATTAGTTTTCTATAAGAATTTAAAGTATTTATTAAGTTTTAATTTTAAGTATTTCTTTAAATTCTTTAAAGTATAAAGCGTATTCTCTAATTATAGTATTTTCCCTTAGTAGTAAGGGTAGTAGTATCTTAAGGTATATAAGTAAAAGCGGAATTTTAGGAAATTAATAAATTACGTAAGACTACGTAATAAAGGGGAAGAAGGAGTATAAGGTAGGAATTTTAATAGAATTTATTAGTAGTATATTAGTATATAAAAGAGGTGTTAAAGTTAATAATTCTTACTCTATCTACTAGCGGATATACTATCTTATATAGATAATTATAGCTAAACGGAAGAACCTTTCTTAAGGTATATAAGTAAAAGCGGAATTTTAGGAAATTAATAAATCACGTAAGACTATATAATAGAGGGGAAGAAGGAGTATAAGGTAGGATTTTTAATAGAATTTATTAGTAATATATTAGTATATAGAAGAGGTATTAAAGTTAATAATTCTCTATCTATCTACTAGCGGACATACTATCTTATATAGATAATTATAGCTAAACGGAAGAACCTTTTAGGACTAGATTTAGGCTGCTATATAGCCTTAAGACTAAGGAATTTAGTAATACCTCGAGTATATTAAGAAGTGTCTTAGTTCTACTAATATTTATGTTTAAAGGAGGTTAGTCGTGCCGGTATTATTAAGAGGTCTTAGCTAGTATTCTAAGCTAGCTCTATTTCTTCGATTCCCGATTATACGATAACCGGTAACCCGTTTAATATATATTAGTATATAAAACAACGAGCGATTCTTGCTCTATAATAAAGGATTTTATCTATAATTTATATACTACTTATTAGCTTATATAATTAAGAGAGTATATTATAGCTACTTTATTTATAGTAGGAACACCGTTCCTTATATTAATAGTACTTTACTAAGGGTAACTAGTTACTTTAAGATATAATTACTCTTAATAAGAGGAGGAAGGAAGAAATAATAGATAAAGTAAATAATTTACTATTCTTACTAAGTAGAGAAGCCTTAAATTAAATAGTACTATAGTTATAACGACTCTTTAATAAACCTTAGAAAGATTAAAGCTAGGAAGAGAAAGAAAAGCGACTATAGATACCTAAGAAAGGCCTAAGGTATATAATTAAGATTTAGCTACTATAACTTAATAAAGTAAAAAAGGATCTCTATATAGGAGCTTTAAAAACGCTATTTTAATAAGAAAAGAAAAAGGTAAAAAGGAGCTAGGGAGGAAAAGGTAGTAAAGATAAAAATCTATAACTATTATAAGAAGCACGCTAAAACCTAACTAGTAACTAAGGTACTATCTAACTATTTAATTAAAGGACGACTATAATAGCTAAGATATTTACGAGCGCTTTACTTACTACCTTATTATTTTAAATTTTCTACTTAAAGCTCCCTAAGTAAATAAAGATAATATTTCCTACCCTTCCTTAATAATAACCTACCTTTTACTACCTTAAAGAAGACGAATAAAAATATAATTAAATAATAAAGTAAGAAAATAAATATTCTTACTACTTACTTCCTTTAAAAATAGGATTTTTTACTTTATAAATAGGGACGTTTATTCTTTATTATAAAAAGGGAGACCTACTATTATCGCGAAGCGTAGCTTAATTTCGTAGTTCTTAAAGATATCCCTTAGTACGAGGGACCTAGGAAGCTAAAAAATAGGTTTTAAGTAAGGAGCTAAAAGGAGGTATAGAGAGGAGGGTAGGGGTAAGAGGGGAAGTAGAAGTAGCGATAGCTTCCTATAGAGGTAGCGAAAGATAAAACGGATATACCGGTAATAGCTAGAAAGGAGGGGAAAAACCGGTAAAAAGCTTAGTAGTTAAGAGGATATTAGTAGCTTCTTTAAGTAGGATCTTCTTTATTAATTAAGATACTAGACGGGTATAAAGAAGGGCGTTAAATCGAGGAAAGAAAGAAAATTAAGGTAATATAATAATTAATCCCTTACTATAATTATTACCCTTATAGGAATTAAATCTCTCTACCCTACCTATCTAACCTCTTACTTTTAATTTTACCTTTTTATATTTTTATATACTTCTTATATCTCTCTTCGCGAGAACTATAACGAAAATAAATACGCTAATAAGATAAATTTTAATATATTTTTAACTTATTAAATTAAACGCGTATAACCTTAAGAGAAAAACTTTTACCGCTAAAGATAGCGACTAAATAAAGCTACTTACTCTTAGTAAACCTATTATAAACTATTATAAAGAGAACTTAAAGACTATTTAATTATTACTTAAGAGAGAGCTTATTAAAACTATATAATCTCTTTTTAAGTAAAATAAGTATAAGGTTAATTTCCTCCTTTTTCTTTAAATCCTTAGTAAGATTAAAGGGATTAAGGATATTATAAAGAAGATAAAAAGCGGTCTTATTACTAATATACTCGTTATAAAATTTATTAGTCTTAAGGTTAATATAGAAATTATAACTATATATATAGTTAGCGAATCTATTAAGGTTATAAGTAGCCCTATAGTATCTAAGGAAGTACCGCTATTTATAAATAAGCGCCTTAGTTAAATCCTAAATATAGTTAGCGTAAGAGCTATTAATAGTACTTAAAAGAAAGATATACTTATAAAAAGGAAATATAACATACTTATAAGTAAAAGTTATAGTTATTTAATAAGTTTAAATATACCCTTAATAAAAGTAAGGGTTATAAGTTCTATATAAAGTAATTAAAACTATTTAAGAGTATTCTTACCGCCTTAAACTAAGCTAAGAAAAAAAGTATTTATATAGATAAGAGATTTCTATAAGAATATATATTACTAGCCGATATCTATAATAAAGGGTATAAAAGATAATTTAATTATACTAACTTAGCGTACTCTTAAGAAAGTAAGAGAGAAGAGAGCGACAATATACTTTAATCTTAATAATATTAAGAGCTTTTAATAGAACTTATAACTAAAAGGTAATTTCTATATAAATTAAAAACTCTTAGTAACCGATATTATTTCTATTATAAACCTAGGTCTTAAAGTAACTATAGATCTATAAAAGAAGATAGTTAAAATAAGCTAAGTAAGATTAAATAAGTTAAATAGTTATTACTTAAAAGTACTTTATATAAAAAGGAAAGACCTTAGTATAATAATTCTAAGTAAGAAGAGTAATAGTAATAAAAGAAGGTTATAAAAGAGTAGTTAAAAAGAGGTTAATAATATTTAATAGCTCTTTAGTTTTAAGTTTAGTAGTTTTATAAGATATAATAAGGAAGAAGAGGTAGTTATAAAAGGAGAAGATAAGAGGTAGCGGTCTAGAAAAATAAAGAAGATAAAGAAAAGAAAAGGAAAAAGAAAAATAGAAAAAGTAAAGAAAGGAAGAAAAGGGTAGAGATTAAATAGCTCCTTAATTAATAACTAATAAAAGAAGCTATTTAAGTATAACCCTTAAATACGCTTAAGACCTTACTACTATAGAGGCCGGCTAAAGTAACTAATAACTATACGCTTTAATAACTATTTATTCTTCTTACTATACCTTCCTTCTTCCCTTTTTCTTCTTTCTTTTTTCTTCTTCCTTTTATATATATATATATACTTTATATACTTCCTTACTTATAACGATCTCCTTTACTAATATAACTCTTATATATATATATATAACCCTCTTAGCCTCTTAGCGTTATAACTTAAAACTACTTACCTTAACTATTTAATCTTATCTTCTTCCTCTCTTTTACTTACTCTACCCTTTCCTAAGATATAGCAGCGAACTTAAATAGTATCTTAGGCCTATCTATAGACCTTCCTAAGAATACCGCTATCTTTTTTAGTATATTACTATTTAAGAGTAAGAGCTTTATTTTACTTACTTACTATAGTAAAGTTAAAGTAAAAGGCAATAAAAAACGCTTTTACGCTAAAGATAAAGAAAAGTTTATAAACTAAGACTAACGAGATATTTATAGGTAGAAGTAACTTCCTTAGTATATTTATAAAGATTATTAGTACTTAATATTAATAGGCCTTATTAAATAGTAGGATATTACTTTTAAAGACGCTTAGATAATATATAAGGGCGTTAAAAAGATAAATAAATTTACTAGGAATAAAGCCTACTAAGAAGAGTATATTATTAATATATATAACTTTCTTTATAAAGCTATCGATAAATAATAAGCTATAAGCTTTAGCCTTAGCGTAATAATTAAGATCTTAATAAAAGGTATTAAGAATATAATATACCCCTTACCTTACTTATTATTAGTTTATACTAATTATTAAAGGGAACCTATTAAAGATATAGAAGATAGATATATAAAGTACTATAAATACCTAAATAATAAGGAGTATTTAATTAAGTTTACCGCTCTTACCTTAAACCTTAGTCGCTTTATATATAAATAAAGGTATATAACTAAAGTTATTAACTTTTTAGTAGGAATAAATAAAGGGGGACTCTACTAAGGAGCGTTCCTTTTAGACTATAAGGAAGGAAACTTAGTTATTTTTAATACTTAAAAAGAGGGATAGTATACTAGACTCTATATATTTCTATAAATATAGTAGTAGTCTCTTTAAGGTTAAAGTAATTTTAAAGTAAAGGTATAAGGTAATATAAAAAGCCTTATAAATAAATAAAATCTTATACTAAGACTAGTATTTCTTTAAGCTAAATAAAAAGATAAGTATAAAAGGTTATATTAATAAGCTAATATATAGAATCTAAGCTAGCGTAGTAAACGAACTTAATTATATATAAGTAATATTATAAGGTAGTAGAGTTTCCTAGTAGTTTAATAGCAGGGTTAAATAACTATAAAGGATACTATTTAATTAGGGTTTAAGAACTTTTAGCGGAGTCTTTCTTATAAGGATTCTTAAGTATAAACGGATTTACTAATATAACTATATTATTTTAAGAGATTAAGAAAAATAAGACTTTTAAGAAGTCCTAGAAGTAGTTAACCTTTAAGATAGGCCTAGTAAATAAAAACTACTTCTTTAAAGAGATATAAAACTAGCTTATATAGTAAGGAGAGTAAGAAAAGAGCTAACTACGCTAGCTACCTTTATAAAGTAACCTAACTTAATTACTTAAGCTATATATAGTTTCTTTATAAAACTCCTCCTTAAAAAGACCCTTAACTATTTAATCGCGCTAATAGGAATCGAGAATAAGCCTAGACCTTTATTACCTTAAGTATTAACTAAATTAAGCTCCTTATTTAAACTAAGTAGCTTTTCCTTAAGTAACTTTAAAATAAGATCCCTACCTTAGAATCTATAAAAGAGAGAGCTAAGCGCCCTTACTAGTCTATTTATTTATATAAAAATAATACCTTTATTTTCCCCTTTAAATATATAGCTAATTAAGCTTACTCCTCGCCCGTTACTAATAACTCCTTTAAATATATAAAGGAGTAAAAGACTTATAACTATACCCCCGCTAATAGCTTAATAAGAAGCTAGTAAGGAAGAAAGGTAAATAGTATAGCTACTAACTCGCCCTAGGACTCTAAAATTACTAGGCGCTTAGTTAATTACCTTAAGGCTAAAGACTCTAGTAACGCCTATAGCGCGCCCTATTACTCCCTAGAAACAAAGTATAGTAATAGCCTCTCTAGCTATAGTCCTTATAAGGTTTATACTAAGCTTTAAACCCTATTAAGTTAAAGGAGTTAAAAACCTAGGAATATATTAAAACTACTACTAGGATATTAATAACTATAATTCTATATATTTATATAAGACTATTAGTAACGTAATAATAATTAGTTTATAAGACTTTATAGCTTATTTAATTTAGCTATACTTAAAGCTATAAACTAATAAAGACGCTAACTACTTTATTTTCTTAACGCCCCTAAGAATAATAAGCGCGAATACTTAGGAGTATATATAAGAGGTAGTAGATAATTATTTAAAGAAGGAAGTATATAAGTAAAGATAAGAAAGAGCTAAATAAATAGCTTATAGGTAAAGGGAGGAATAAATAATATAAAGGGAAGGGATTATAGTAAAGGAGAAAAGTTCTAATAATAGTTTATTTACTTACTTATATACTTAGGAAGAGAGCCTTACTTATTATTATCGCGCCCTTTTTATTAGTATCTTAGGTTAGAAAGTCGCTAAGGAGTTTAATAAGTAAGATTATACCCTTATAAATATTAGCTTATTAAAAGGATAAGACCCTTAGCACTCCCTATCTAACTTACTTCTAAGTATACTTAAACGCTTTATAAAGACCTTAATTATTTAATAAGGTATCTTTATTATAAAAACGATATAGCTACCTATTAAATATAAGCGATATCGCTAATTAACGTATATAGAGTACGCGATATATCCCCTTAAAGATACTAGGTTAATTCGTCTTAGGATACCTAGATATCCTAGACTATAGAGGGAGTTTTTATATAGGCAGGCCCTATACTAATACCGCGTAATTGCTCTAATAAGACTTAAACCTTAGGCCTTTTAAGTAGTATATACTAAGCTAGCTAAAAGAAGTATATATATAGTTACTAAGAAGTTCTTAAAGAGGTAACCCCTCCGCCTAGGCTTATAACTATTACGAAAAAGATATAGCAGCCTATTAGATATAAGCGATAGCGTTAATTAATATATATAAAGTACGCGATAATCTTCCTTAATTATAATTAATTTAAATTTTATTTTTCCCCCTTTAAAGTAAAGGCTATTAGTTATGCGACTTTAGTAAAGATAAAGAGGTATAAAGTAAAGAAATCTCTAAGACTTATATTAATAACTTAAGACCCTTAAAGCTATATATAAGACCGATAATTAGATAATTATATAGTTAATTACTTTATTAATCCTTAGCTATATACTACGCGTACTTTAAGTATATACCTTTATCCTTATTAAAATACCCTTTCTTTTTAGCTAAGTAGCTTATAATAGTATAAATAGTAAAGATAAAACTACTTTTTACCTTAAATAATAAAGAGGACTTTATACCCTTAAGTATAAAGGAAAAAAAATAGCTTTAAAGTAAAGATAGGCCTTAAAGCCTTAATCGCTAATACTAGTAAAAAAGAAAAAGAAATTATCTACTTATATAAAAGAAAGCTTACTTTAATATAAGTTATATTTAATAACTCTTTACTTATCGCTACCCTTATAAATAAGGGCTACTAATACTATACTATAGTTAATAAGGTACTTATATAAAAAATATAAGTACTAGTAAAAAGGATTACTTTAAAGTAAGTAAAGGGCGCTTTAAGCGTAATAAAAAGTATAAAGATTAAGGGTATTATATAGCTAGCTATAAAGGTTAATAGGTATTATTACCGCGAAGTATAGCTTAATTTTATAGTTTTTAAAGATATCCCTTAGTATAAAGGACTAAGGAAGCTAAAAATACTTAGTATAGAAAAAGGAAAAAGGAGCTAAAAAGAAGTATAAAAAGGAAGATAGGGGTATAAAAGGAAGTATAAGTAGCGATAGCTTCTTATAAAGGTAGTAAGAAATAAGATAGATATACTAGTAATAGCTAAAAAGGAGGGGAAAAACTAGTAAAAAGCTTAGTAGTTAAAAGTATATAAATAGCTTCTTTAAGTAGGATCTTCTTTATTAATTAAGATACTAAATAAGTATAAATAAGGGCGTTAAATAAAGGAAAAAAGGATAATTAAGGAAATATAATAATTACTCCCTTACCTTAATTACTACCCTTATAAGAATTAAATAGCTTAGCCCTACTTATTTATTCTTTTACTTTTACTTTTACCTTTATATATTTTTTATATATTTTTTATATCTCTTTATATAAGAGTTATAAGCTTAAGAGGAATAGTATTCTTATACCCCTTTAGCTACTATAAAAGGCACCTTTCTTATATCTTTTATAGCTTCCTTTTACCCCTCTTACTAAAAAAGCCGATTTTTACTTAACTTTTCTACCCTTCCTTATAATAATAATAAAAACCGACTCCTTTTGATGCATTTTGCATATGGATGAGATGAAGTGGGATCGTTGTTTCTCCAACTAAGCTATGACTGCCTCATCCTTATGTAGGAGGCAGCCAGGTCGGACTATCTAGGCGATCCGGCCGGTTTACAAGGCAGCCACATACCGATGCCTGTTCACACGGCTGCCTGTTTCACACGGCTGCCTGTTTCACACGGCTGCCTGTTCACACGGCTGCCTGTTCACATGGCTGTGCGTGCGGCAGCCGGTGTCCTTGATGCTTGGTGCCGTGCCCAACGCTCCAGTGTGCGTAGGGACACGCAAAACGCATCATAATGCCGGCCTCAAAAGAAAACTCCACTGTCCTCAGTGACTGCCTCAACAAAGGCTACATGTCAGAACTTTCCGATCGTCCCTTTGCTTTGCTGTTGCGAACCACTCGCGGTCCCGTCGTCTGCCCGTGGAACTCATCCAGGGCCTTTGACGATATCTCTTCCTTCCTGACCCACTGATCATGCATGCTGCCCCATCCTTTCCAGTGGACCAAGTACTCCGTGACGGGCTTCCTGTTTCTTCCAATCTTCCTGACCCGTACGTCCAGAAGCTTGTCAACTTCGTAGAATTCGCCTTCCTGGTCCGTAAAGTCCTTTGTGACTTCTACTGGTCCGGGGTGAGCTTCTTCAAAGCAGCCTTCGTGAGCTGGCTTGAGGTGGTGTATTGAGATCACTGGGTGGACCTTAATTTGCTCTGGAAGGTCCAATTCACAGGCCAGGTCTCCAACCATCCTTCTGATCACAAAGGGGCCTTCCCGCTGTTGTGACCACTTCTTGGGTGGCCTGCCTGGCTGGTGATATCCCTGATGAAGCTTGAGATATACCTTGTCTCCAGCCTTGAGATGGATAGGTCGGTGTTTGGCATCGTACCAACGCTTGGCCTTCATCGCTGCAAGGTCCATAGCTAGGCTGGCCTGCTTACGCAAGGCTTCCTTGATGTAGGGCAATTCGTCTGCCTCTGCGCTGGCTGTGCGATCAACAGCCTCCAGGGGCCCTTTCAGGGGGAAACCGTACATTAGTTCATGGGCTGAGGTCTTCGTGCTGGTGTTGTAGGCTGTGTTTAGATGCCACTGCAGCGAAGGAATAAGGGTCTTCCAGTCAAGGTTGGGGTCCTCAATATAGGCCAGTCGCAACGCTGTTTCCACTGTTTGATTGCGCCGCTCGGCCAAGCCGTCCGCCTGCGGATGATATGCCGTTGTCATGCTGATTCTGGTGCCAAAGGCCTTCCAGAGCCCTTGCCAGAAAGCAGAGGTGAATTTGCGGTCTCTGTCACTGACTATCGTGCGCGGCATGCCCCAATCACATAGCATGAGCTGCCTAGCTAGGGAGGCTGCCCAGTCCTTGGCGCTATACTTTGCATTGCCTGGAATCAGTAGGCATCGCTTGCTAGCTAAGCAAGTGACTGTAAGTAATTGATTAAAGGCATTAAAGCCTTCAATATGCCAGGGTGAGCCCATAGCTGAGACGGCAGGCATGTCTGTGATGAAGTCCATTGCAATTGACTGCATTGGAAGCATCGGGGGTCGATTGGGCAGATAGCTTCCAGCAAGCTGTTGTCGATCAGTCTGTCCAAGGCAGCAAGCTTTGCACTTGGCGATGTGCTTTTCGCTTGCCAAGAGACGTTCCTGATCGAATAGGTTTCAACTCCTTGAGCATTCTCACAACGCCAAAGTGGTGCTTGTCGTCGTGTGCCATTTGCATCAATTCGTGCGTGAGGCTTGCGGGCACGCAGAGACGAACATATCCATCTTTTCCTTCGTGATATAACAGACCCTGGTCCACGAAAAGGAATTCCTCTGCGCTTGATTTTCGCGATTTCCGGGGCCCTAGAAGCTTTGACCGTGTTCTCACTGTCCTGGATCATTTGAAGGATCTTGCGATAATGGGTATCAGCCTGATAGCCTTCTGTGAATTTGATGCGGTATGCTGGATCCATGATGGCCTCAGACGCAAGGAGCACATCGTCAAGCGCTGTGTAGTCAGGTCGTTGTCGCTCGATCAATTGGTCGGTCTCAGGGGCTGACAGCCTGCTTAAGGCATCAGGGATGAAATTGATTTTCCTGGAAGATGATCAACCTGCAATTCGTACTGAGAGAGATAGATGGAGGCTACTACTAGCCGTCTATTTGCTCTGTCCGTGCTTGAAGTGTCGAGGGAGGTCTTATTGACGATCTGCTGTGTGGCTGAATGGTCCGTAAGCACGATTAAGGGCTTCGTTGACGATTGGACCACTGTGCGCATCTTTTTGATAGCCCAGACTAGGCAGGCCACTTCTAATTCCGACGGACCATATGATCTCTCTGCGTTGGTGAGGTGCGGCTGAGAAAAGCTATAGGTTGCATCGCTGTTGAGGAAATAGCTTGGCCAGGCTTCCATTCGTAACCTTCTTTAAGGTGGAAGTAGGTACAGGCAAATCCTCGTTGCAAGGACCCGTCAACTTGACAGAACAGTTGCCTGCTTGGGTCCATATGGTGGATCATCCTGCCGGAGGCTACTTCCTTTTGGATAGCTTCAAATGCCAACCGCTCCTTTTCACTAGGCTCGAATTTGGTGTTCCTCGCAAAGGCACGGCGTTTGTTGATGTTACCTTGCTGAATTTTGCCAATTTCTCGTCCTTGGGCTAGTAATTGAGTTTTCCGGTGCTGCAATGGCTCAATGAGGGCTCCATAATACGGTAAGAGATGCCGTAGGTAGCCTGTTGCTCCAATGTAGCTTTCCAACGCAGATAGCTGGTCTGGAAATTCCAGCTTTGCAAAGGCTGCCAGCCTGTGTTCCGTTGTGCTCATTCCAAAGGCATCAACGCGGAAGCCAAGGAGTTGCACAGAGGATACCCAATCCAGCTTTTCTTTGGCGACATCGTGAGGTTAAAACGCTCGAATAGCTGGAAGATCTTGCTAAGGTGCTGTAAGTGCTCCTTTTCCGTTTTCGAATAGATCACAACGTCGTCCATAAACGCTCTGCAAAACCCTTATATGGTCGAAGCACTCGATCCATATAGCGCTGGGCGTAGGCCGGGCTATTGCAGAAGCCAATTGGTGCAACAGTCAGTCTTTCCAGTCCTCTATGGCTCGTGAGGGTAAAACGATCACGATGTTCGAGTTTGACTCGGAATTGGTGGTAAAGGACGATGCGTCGATTGCTGTGATGTACTGTGCGCCTCGAAGCTCTTGGATGATGTCTTCTTGCAATGGCAAGGGATAGCTGTCTGGCATGGTGACCTTATTAAGAGCTCGCAAATCGATGACGACCCTGCCCTTGGTTTCTCCTCGGGCTGTTCGCCACACAACGAAGACGGGGCTGCAAAGGGTTGGTCCGTGCACGTATTCCATACGTCCTTGTGCGTGGAGCTTGTCATGGGTTTCATCAATGACCTGTTTGTCTCGTAATCCCTGAGGATAGGGCGTTGAGCCACCTTGTGCGTGTGCCAATCCTTGATAAGGGAACTGTGAGCTCGTGGCCTGCTTCGACTTCAGCTGTGCCCGAGTCTTTCCATAGTTTGGCGTGTTTTTCAACAAGGGCTTTGATCTTGGTCACGAAGCTGCCTTTCTGCGCATAGATGTGAATTCCGTCGTCAGTGCACACCTCTGGGAGCTCTGGCGTGCGTTGAACGTGCGTTTGATACGGAATTCGGGTCTCAGGGGCAAGGTCAGGAGTATCGGCTGTTGCTGCTGCACTCAGCTGGGTGCTTGTGACGTGGAGCTCCTTTCTTGTTGTTGACCAAGGCTGGCTGTCGTTGCTGGCTGCTGTTGTGTATGCGTACAAAGCTTCTGATAAGCTTGAAACTGATTCTGCGGTTGCTGCTAGAACAGGGCTTCCTCCGGGGTGAAAGTCCCGTCAGCTATTGCGATAACATCGTCTGAGAGGTGGAAGGTGCTATTGATAGCAAGATCATACGATGTATGGCTCTGGGGAGCGCTTTCAATCGTCATTGCAGAAGTTGTTGGGGCCAAGGCCGCTGTGGCTATTGTCAAAGCTGTCAGAGCTGATTTCCATGAGGCTGCAGCGAAGTAGCCCGATTCCTCGCATTCTTTGATCTGCCCTAGGCGCTGTTTGCGGTTCACGATGATATCTTGGTTCGTAGTGTTCGTGAACATGACCGCTGGGACAGTGTTTCGGTCAACGAGCATGAGCGGCCAAGGGATGATTGGAATGAAAAGCGAAGGAACGGCCTTTAGGGACTTCCTTCCAGCTAGCTGGGACTAGCATTGTCTTGCCTGCCGGGACCATGGTTTTCTGACGGCCTGAACGCGTCGGACTACCCTTTATGAGGCTTATAGATGTTAAAGGGATACCGAAGTCGTCAAGGAGGCCTATTTGAACGACTTCCTTGTCGTAGTGGATGTTTCAACATACGGCTTGAGGAAGGCATTGCCTAGCAAGGCTCCTGGTTCCACGGTAGTCACCCAAGCGGAACTGGTGAATTTAGCTATGCCGGCGCTGCTACCGTCAGCCCTCTTTCCTTCTGCATAGAAGGAGAACGTGGCCCAGTCTGTGCAGCGGACACTGCCGCTGATGCCTGCAATTGGCGTTGGAGGCTTCTTCTCAATGGTGTGCTCGAAGCTCTTGAGAAGCTTTCTGTCAATCAGGGGTTGCCACACCGGAATCCGCACAGACCTCGGTCTCTGGTCCTGTGGAGCTGCCTTGATCTTGATGCGAAGATATGAGTAGCCGAAAGGGGCATCGTGCGATGGCGGCTCGAGCGGTTGTGGCTCGAGGATTTCCTGCGATAGCGCTCGCGATTGTTTCCCAAAATACTGGGCTTTTTGGGAGGAATTGGATTGTGCTGCTCTACGGCTTTATATGCCTCTCCATTTGAGTGGGCCTTGGGCTGTGACACGCAGCCAGGAAGGTGCCTGAAGAGTGCATTGCGTGAGGGAAATTGGGCGTAGCATTTCCCACATAACGAAGGTCTTGCTGGGGTCGCCTCCTGCTGGAGCTGTTGAGCAGACACACAGCAGCGTGCTTGTGTGTGCTCAAATAACACACTGCGGGAGGAACTTGCGGTTACACTTTCGGCATTGGTGGTTTCCTTGTTGGCCAAGATTCTCAGGAGTTGAGGTCATACAGACGTAGTATTCCTCGATAGAAGCGTCTGATCCTACATCACTGGCTTCATCGTCGTCGGAAATGGCGGTTTTCTTGTTGTCTGAAGCATCTTGCTTGTTTTCGTCCTCGCTGGCAAGGTAATTTTTCTCAAAGCGGACCTTTTCTCATAGCCGCCGCTTCGCTCATTGCGCTGAGGATCTTTGGGGCGGTTCTCTCGCCTTCCTTGGCCCGTGAGTCGCTGCTGGGGTTGCTGCGGTCTCTGCGGTCAAGGCCTCGATCGCGTTGGTAGTGATCTCGCTGATAGCTGCGGTCGCGGTCGCGGCTATCGTTCCTAAAGCTGCGATCACGATCACTACTACGATCACGACTTTGGTAGTTGCGGTCACGGTCACGGCCTTGGGGGCGTTCATCGTATCTGCCGCGAAATTCCAATGCCGCGGAGATCAGGGGTCGGCGTTCCTCGATTTCTCGTACCCACTTGTCAATTGGCGTGCGTTTAGTGGGCACAGAGAGGTGAGTAGCGATTTGGACCGCAATCAAGGGGTGGATGCTTTGGATGATTTGGTAGTCCTTTTCGATGTTGATTTGCCTTGCTAGGGAGACTTTCCGTTGAATCCATTGAGGCAAGGAGACTTCACCAGCATTCCACATTGACACGGTATACGGAATGCCGTGTAATTCCTTGAGACCTCTGCTGCTGGGCGTTGGAATCGCTTGATGAGCATTTTACAGAAACGCTCTACTGATGACTTCATAAGGCGATCCTTCTGCTCGATGGAAAGTTCATTCATGAACCACTGTAGAGCTCCGCCGGCAAGGAAAGACATATAGTGCTGCGACAAGGCGTAGGAGTCGAGATCCTTGTACATTCGCAGGCGCTCGCAGAAGAGGTATACATCCGTGTACACATTGCTGCCGCTTGAGAGGGACACAAGGCCTTGTTTATGAGGATCCTTGTGATTGGGGTTGAAAACACCCATGTTGTCACGTTTGAGCCTCTTGGCAACAGCTTCCACATCACTAGAGGTTTGAAAGGTCTGTGTGGTAGGGAGAGAGGCGCTCCGGCGGCTGTGAGCGTATCCAATGCCAATGCTGCTTCCAGAGCTGCTGCTGCTGGAAGAAGAAGATTCCAGTCGCTTGAATCATCTAGTCGTAGGTATCTGCGATGCTTGTGGTGACTGCGGCGGTCGCGGCGGCTGTGGTGGCTATGCCGGCTTCCTTTCTGCTTCCTCACGCCTGAAGGTGATTGTGACTGAGTTGGCGCCTTTGGGGGTTCCGTTGACTGCAACATAGCTTGAGAATTTATACCTCGCTGTTCCGTGGGAAGTTGTTGGTCGGCATCCGGAAGATATACCAAATTGGATGTCATTGACCTCGAATCAACTTCCTTGGGCGTGATCTTCGAGATCAATTTCATCATGTTGTCCTCTGTGGGTTCCGGCACAATATAGGCTTTTTCCACCACTGCTCTCCATGCAGGCACATGTTCGAGGTCCGAGATGCCGGCTTGTGGTACAGCCAATACTTCGCGTAGGCTGATTTGATGAGCACAGACGTGGAAAAGGAGATCTTCCAAGGCTTCACATGCTTCCTTGTCACGGACTGTGAAGGTATCGAGAGCTTCCTTAGATTTGTCTCGCATCAGCTTGAGGAATCGGATGGACCATTTCCACGCGTTGAGAGCTTCTGGGAGCTGCTGTAATTGGTCTGCCAATTGCGAATGATTGTCCTTGGGGTTGAGAGAGACTCTGTTGCGCTTCGGGCGGCGTTGCTGGACTGCGTCCGGTAGCCGGGGTCCATCATCTTCTTCAGCCGGGCGTGGCGAGCTTCTATCGTCAGCTTGCTTGACCGAGCTTCCTTCGTTGGTCGGTTTGGCCATTGTGTGGTCGGTTTGCTTGCCAGCTGACACTTGCGATAGTGATATACGATTACACGGGCTTTCGCAAAACTTCCTATCACCAAAGTCGTCACGAGCGAAAGACACCTTAATGCAACGGTATTGACCCTATAGCGTTATCACGAGGGTGAAGAAATGTTGGCTGCTAGCTGTCAAGGGTGTCGGTCGCACCACAAGGTTAGCTGGTTAGCAAGCCAAAGGATTGATGAGCTTTGGGATAAGCTCGTGGGGGTGGTGAGCTTGGGTAAGCTCGTGGGGCGACTTATGTAAGTCACGATGGTTGTTTTTGGTGGTTTTTTGGTGCGAGCCCGAGTCAACGGCTCACGTGTGGTGCCCAAGCAGACTTGAGCTATGGTGTGAGGCTTACACAATGGCTCACTGGTGCTAATCAAAGCAAAGGGTAGGAATTGCTACCAATCTGATGCATTTTGCATATGGATGAGATGAAGTGGGATCGTTGTTTCTCCAACTAAGCTATGACTGCCTCATCCTTATGTAGGAGGCAGCCAGGTCGGACTATCTAGGCGATCCGGCCGGTTTACAAGGCAGCCACATACCGATGCCTGTTCACACGGCTGCCTGTTTCACACGGCTGCCTGTTTCACACGGCTGCCTGTTCACACGGCTGCCTGTTCACATGGCTGTGCGTGCGGCAGCCGGTGTCCTTGATGCTTGGTGCCGTGCCCAACGCTCCAGTGTGCGTAGGGACACGCAAAAACGCATCACCTTTATTATCCCTATAGTCTATAAGACGATTTTAGTAGAGCCCTAAGATTAAGATAAGTATATAAAGGAGCTACGGGCTTATATAAATAGAACTATTTATAATTTAGTCTTCTTTAATAAGTAGGACCCTCTTAAGCCCCCTCTTTATCTTAAAGCAACGGAATTTATAAAGGGAGCTTCCTTCTTCTTTAAGCTAACCTCTATATAATAAAGAGCTTTTTCTATTACCTTAGGTAACTATAAGAGTTACTATAAGAAGTACCTTTATAAGATAAAGCTACTAACTATTATATATATAGCGATAATAGAATCTATTAGTACTATAAAGCTAATATCTCTTTAAGAGGAAGAAACTTTAAAGTAATAGCTTTTAAAGCTCGAGCCCTTAATAGCTCCCTTAAGGGGCTATATAACTAACTATATTAAGAAGACCTATATAGTATACTTAGGAGCCTTTTTTACTAGGAACCTACTAGCTTCTTTATAGCTAGCTAAGTAAAAAGAAATCCTTAAGGAAGCTAACTAATACTTCTTAATAAAAGCTCTTTCTAGCTAGTAGCTATAAGATATATTTCTACTAATAAAGCCTATTAATAATAGTTACTTAACTATCTTTTAAGAAGCTAGCTAAGAACTAAATAAAAAGGCTACTAAAGTATAATAGTAAGTAAGTTAGTACCCTTAGCTTCTAGTACCCTTTACTTCTAGCACCCCTTATAGTACTAAGGTAAGTATATTCTAAATGTAATTAAAGCCGTATTTTAATATCACGATAATTAAATTTAGTATTTCTAGCTACTCTAGCTACTAGCTATTATAAAGAGCTTTAAATCCTATATTCTAATTAGCTATAGCGGCGGCAGCCGGCTTAAGCGTACGCTCGAGCTATTTCTTTATCTTTATAACTTATTTAATCTATATAAACCGCCTATTAAGGTCCTAAGGGACCTTTTTTTATTTTTAAGGCTATAGATAATATAATTAATACTCTAGCTACTATATTTAAGGTAGGAGGCTATAAGCTACTAATTTTATATAAGGGAATATATATTATAGTATAATTAGTTAGGTAGTAGAGATAGCTAGAGGTATTATACTATATATATTATATTCTTCTTATTATAAGACTAAAGCTTATAAGAAGAGGGATTTTTCCTCTTTAGTTAAGGTAGCGAGAGGTCTATAATATATAAGCGGGGTAAGTATAATTCCCTACTAATACCCTACTAATATATTAGTACTATATATCTAAGTACTTTATTAGCCTATACCTTTTAGTAGCGCTCTTATAATTATCTCCCCTCTTATATAGACGTCTTAGCTATATCTTTAATATATATTATTTTCGCTATACTATATATATTTAGTTAAGAAGAGAGGTAGTTTTAGTTATATATTGCGTATATATGCTTATATAAGTATACGTTAGTCTATACTCTATAACGTTAATAGTTATTATACTAGCGGTTGCCGCTAAGTAACTATTATAGTATCGCTTATATATCGGCCGCGTAACTATAATATAAAGAGCGTATATATATATCTCCTATTTCTTTTATTTTCTTTTCTTCTTTAACTCTTTTACTTACGATTACTATAGAGTTTTATACCTTTTTTTATTAATCTTTTATACCTTTTTATATTACTTTTTATCGACGATTTATTAATAATAATGCCTTTTATACTAAAGAAGATAAAGAACTATAACGCTAATTTCCTATATTATATATAGGAGTAAGTAGCGGCGGGTTCGCCCTTAAAGTATAAGCGATTAGCTTAAAAGTCTTATAGTAACGCTAGTTCTCCCTTAGCGAAGAAAGCTAAGAAATATATAGGGGAATCTTAGTCTTAAGAGACTTCTAGTCTAAGACCTAATATTAGCGAGGGTCGTGCCCCTATTACCCTACTAAATACCTTAGCTCTAGCTATAGATAAGCCTACTTTTATAGGCTAGGAAACTTATAAATCTATTACCCCTATTAGCGATACTAATACTAGCGAGGAGATTATACCTAGGCGCTCCTAAGTAAGTGCTAATAACTTAGCTACTCTATCTTAATAGGGCGGCTCTAGCTAATAGGAGATCGTCGCTTAGGCCGCTCCTTAAAATAAGTAGGCCGATATTAATAATAAGGCTTAGCTAAATAAGGGCTAAGATAATAATAATAGTAATAACGGAGACGGCCGCGATCTAACTCCTCCTACTAATAAACCTAAGAACGGTAGCGCCGGAGATAAGGGTACCTAGGCGGCGGTATAAGGCGGGCGCGCTCTTATAAAGAAGTATACCTAATCTAAGGCTAAAGCCTACCCGGTTAAGGCTTATAGGGTTATCCCTTATAAGCTTTAGTATATATATTATTTTAGGATAGTCGTTAAGGAGTATAGTATAACCGAGCTTAAGCTTATTAAAGTGCTCTTAATTAGCTATATTTTCTTAAGGGTTTCCTTAACGCGCTATAAGTAATATTATAGATATACCGCGACCTATAACTAGCTAAGTTTCCCTTTAATTTTAAATATTATAATTAATAAGCTAATCCTTCTTAAGGCTACTACTCTTATATCTAGTAACCGGGCTAATATAGTCGCTATCGTTAAGTACTTACGCGAGCTTAATAAGCTAAAGACTAGTAATAAGGATACTAAGGACGATAGCTTAAACGCGGGTATACTTATTTTTAAGGAGGCTAATCGGCGCTATCTTATTATTATAGTATAGTATTTAGCTAAGGCTTTTAACGCCGCTAAGATAGCCTATTATAAGTCCTTTAAGACTATAGGTATATAAAAGTCTACTATTATAAGTTTTATCCGACCGTTTTATTAGCGACCGCTTAATAATATATTAAGTTAAGTATAGTAACTACTATACGCTAATTAATAAGCGCCGCGAGCTTATTATTCGCTTTAACCCTACGCCCTTATTTAATATCGCTTATATAAGCCTAGAGTACTAGGCCTAGGAATCCTAGTTAAAACTCTACTTTATTAACGGTAATATAGGCTATACTTTATAGTAATACGCCTTACTATTTACTAAGGCTAAGGTAAGTACTATACTAATAAAGATAGGTCTTAATATAAAAGATAAGGAAGGAGTAAAGGATAAGGTAGTTTTAGTATTTCTAGAGGTATTTAGTATAGTAGAGGGGGCGCCTTAGTTAGTTCCTACTACGCTAGTAAAGAAAAGGGGTAGTTAAAAGTAATAAATAGGTCTTATCTTTCTTTTATTTAGCTATAACTATCCTTTTCTCTTTTATTATTAAAGCTTTAGTAGAGTTATAGTTTAGTTTTATTTTCCTTAATAATATTTAATAGGTAGTATAAATAGTTTTCCTTTATTCTCTTATTTTACTATTTTATATATAGTTATAAAACGTTTAAGCGTACTAATATATTAATAAGTTAGTAGCGATTTAGTAGGGATTCGTTACCGATTTAATAGCGTCTCCTTACGCTAGTAGGTTTCCCTACCTTACTTAGTCTTATACCTTTTTTTCCTAGTTAGGCGAGTAGTATATTCTTTAATAAGGTCTTAGCTATTCGCTATATCTTTAGTATCGACCTATTAGTTATACTTAGCTAGCTATCCTTTTTATTTAATAAGGAAAAAGGTATTACCCTTAGATCTCTTTTAGTCTTTAATCTCTTAGACTTCTTATTCGCCTTTATTATCCTCTAAGTTTAGTATTAGTAGGGTTTCGCTATCTTTATAGGTGCCTTTATACTCCTTCTATAGCTCTAAGAGACTAATATAAAAAACGTTATAAAGGTATAAGTACTTCTTAGGGAGTATAAGATAATATACTTACTTTCTAATAGCTTATAGGACCTAAAACGGTCTAATATACTTAGGTAAGAGTTTTCTTTTTTTATCCTTAAGGTATAAGTTCTTTATTAATAATACTATAAGGTCTCTTACTTTTAGTATAAGCGGTTAGTGCCTTAAATTATAGTATTTTGCTTACGATTTAATAGCCTTTCCTTAGTATTCCTTAAGCCTCTTTTATAGCTCCTATAGCTTAGTAACTCTTACTCTTACTTAAGGTACCCCCCTTTAAATAATATCGTCCTTAGTATTAATATAAAAGTTTAGTTAGTAACTTATTAACGCTTTATTAAGTAATAACCTAGTTATTACGTTCTTTATATTATTATATATAAATTAAGTAATATATAGGAGTAACGCTTAGTTAGTTTATTCTAAGTTAGTAAAGTATCTTAAGTAGTACTATATAGCTTAGTTTATTTATTTTATTTACTTATTAGTTTATAGGTAAAATACTATTAATAGCCTATATTTTACTTATAAGATAAAATAAAGATCTAACTAAAACTTACTTATAAATAGGGATCCTCTATCTAAGATAATACCCTTTAAAGGTCTATATACTAATTTAACTTAGTAATAGAATAATTCTACTAGCTTTAGGGCTATTATTATCTTAGAGATAGGAAAGAAGAGGTAATACTTAGTATATTAGTCTACGATTACTAAGATCGTATTAACGTCTTATTTATTATATTATACTTTAAGTAAACCTATAGTAAAGTCTATTAATAATTCTTCCTATAGTTATATAGGATATAGTAACGATTATATAGTACTATAAAGGCGATGCCTCTTAAATACTATACCTTAATATACTAAGTATAACTAAACGTATTTATTTATATCTTTTATTATTCTATCTTAGTAAAAGTTCCTTACTAATAGTTCGCTAGTATATTAAGAGCTAAAGTATCTTATTAATAGATCGTTATAAAAAAGCTATATTAGCTCTTACTATAAGGCTACTTCTAAAGGTACTATAATATAACCCTTTTATAGTAGTAGTCTATCTAAGCGTACTAACTAGAAACCCTTTCCTTTTAAGAAGTCTTTAGTCTCCTTTAGCTTACTAATCGCTATATTAACCGACTAAGTACGCTTTAGTAACTCTAGTAATAGTTCTAGAACTTTTACTATATAAACCTTTATATAGTAGGCCGCTTCTTTAGCGGTCTTCCTTAAAAGTAACTATTTATAACTAGCTCTCTCTTTAGCTTAATTAGCTAATCGTTTAGGTCTCGCGCCTAAATTATTATAGTTTCGCTATAGATAAGCTTATATATTTTCCTTATATAAAGGCACTTTACTATACTTATATTAACTTAAGGTTAAGTATCTCCTTACTTATAAAAACGCCTTCTTATTTCTTTATATAAATATAGTATTAATAGTAGCTAGTTTCGCTTATAGCTTTAGTAATAGTTCTATAGATAAGGGCTTCTCGCCCTTATATCTAGGCATTCTTAATAGCGCGTTTACTAGGTTAGATTTACCTATATAATACTTAATTATAAAGTTAAATAGTACTAAATATATATACTATCTTACTTACCTCCTATTTAAAGAGGTCTAGTATATAAACGTTTAAAGGTTATAGTAGTTTAATAATACCTTTACTTTATACGCTACCCCTTTAACGTAATATCGCTAGTATTTAAATAACTTAATAATAGTAAAGAGTTCTTAGTCTAAAATACTATAATTAAGTTCGGCTTTAATAAACTTCCTTAATTAGAATATAATTAAATAATAACGCCCTTTATTATTAAGTTAAGAGATAATCCTTATTATCGCGAATTACGATATATCTATTTTAATATAAATATATCTTTCTAGATTATAATATTAAAGGAGTAAGGCTCCTTAAAAAGTATCTTTAAGAGCCTAAAACGCTACCCTTTTAATAAGGTTTAGCTTTATACTCCCTAGCTTCTTTCTATTCTTACTCCCCTTTAATAATATAGTTAAGGGCGCTATAACTCCTAAGTACCTATATATAAATCGTTAGTAAAAATTATAAAACCTAAGGAAAACCTAAATATTATAGTAGGTTATAGGTTTAGGCTATTAAGCTATTACCTTTAACTATTAAGGGTTTATTAATACCCTATCGATAGATAATATAAACCTAAGGAACTTAATTAACTATTAATAAAAGATATACTTTAATAGTTTTATATAGAGCTTTATAGCCCTTAGCCTTTCTATTACTTATCCTAAGTATTTAGTATATTCTTCTCTTATTTTAGAGTATATAAGGATATCGTTAAGGTAAACTATATAGATTATATCTATAAGCCCCTTAAGCGCTTAATAAATATAACTCTAAAACGTAGCTAGTATATTAGTAAGTTTAAAGGGCATTACTAGGTATTTAAAATATTTATAATACGTTTAGAAAGCGGTCTTTTATTTATCTCTTTTTTAAATTTAAATATATTAATATATATTCTATATATTAATCTTAGAAAAATACTTAGCTCCTTAATAGCGGTTAATAATCTTTAAAATAAAGGGTAAAGGGTACCGATTCTTTTATATAACTTAGTTAAGTCCTCGGTAGTCTATATATAGCTATAAGGTACTATCTTTTTTTAAAATAAAAAGGATAAGCGCCTTAGCTAGGCTCTTTAACCCTTAGATTATTTTCCTTTTTATTATATCTTAGATCTAGTCGCGTAATACTTAGAGTTCCCTTTATAATAAAAGGTAAATCGGTTTATAAGGAGGTTCTATATTAAGGATTAAATTAATTAAGTAATCCGTTCCCTTTCTAGCTAGTAATAAATTAGATTTATTAGCTAAGAAGGTATCTTTAAACTAGTAAAGAGTTAGTAGGATTTCGGCCTATTTTTCTTATAAAATCCCTTTATCCTTATCTTTATCTAGTAGTAGGATTAGCTTAGGATTAAGCGCTATTATATATACCCTTACCTTATTCTTATATTCTTAAAGGAATTTATAGGGAATTTATAGGGTTTCGCTACTTAGTTAATACTTAAATTACTACTATTATTTCTATAGGATAATATAAATATATTTATCCTCTAAGGTAGTAACTAATAAAAGGATTAGTACCCGATCGTTTAGTATTAACTTATCGGTACCGATATAGAAATAAGTAATTATCTTTTTAGTGCCCCTTATATTTATTATTTAAAGCGGTACTAACTATACTTTATACTCCCTTACCCTACTATTATTAAGCCCTAATAACGTAGGGTATAATAGCGCTACTTATAGTAATCCTTACTATTAAGTAAAGTATATATTTATAAGGTTAATAGTACTATAAGTATCTAAGTATATAGGGACTTTAGTAAGGTTTCGCTTTAATATCGTTATAGGAGTTTTAAGTAACTATCCTATAAGTATTAAGTTTACTAAGAGAGAAGCGTTTACTTTTAATATCTTACCTTTTCCTTATTTTATAGTATTAAGTCTAAGAGTCTTTACTAGGGTTTTTACCTTTAAAGAATTAGTATATTCTATAGATAGGTATCCTAGCTTATTATATTAGAAATATATAATTCCTAATTAAGTAAAAGATCCTCTTCCTAAATAATATCCCTTAGTTCGGCCCTTAGTAAGTATATTACTAGCTTACTAGTTATTAGTCGAATTAGTAGTATTTCCTTAATAATTTAGCCTAGCTTATCGGCCTCTTTAATTCCTTCCCTTATATATACCGCTTTAGGGTATAGTATTACTTTTATTCCTAGTTCCTTTAAGGGTAGAAGTAGTATTAATACGTTACCTCTTATTAATAGTAGTATCTTAATATTATTAAGCGACTTATATAAGCTCTTCTTATTAGTAGGTATAAATAGGTATTAAATAAAGGTTAATTTAGTCTCGAAGTTATAGCTCTAGCTTAGCAAAAAATATAAAAGTATATGCCTTTTCTAATAGGCGTTCGAAATACCTCTTTAAGGAGTTAAGGTATAAGCTAAATTCTAAGAGGGACTAGCCTTCTTATTAGCGAGCCTCCTTTAATTATATCGCTAATAATATCTCCTTATTTATAGTATCTTTAATTAAGATAAGTATCTATTCCTTAAAGTATACTTAATCTATACTATATTTAGTTCGGTTAATCGGCGTTTATTCTTTAAGGTATCGGCGCTATCTCGCTTTATAGTCGCTATATATATAATCTACTACGTAGATAATCTTTATTTCGTCGCGATAAAAGCGTCTAAGCGCTGCCTTAAAGGCGTCTTCTAAATTATAAGTCTAGTCTAGATATTTCTATATATTAATAGGTTAGAATAATTAAGCGATATTTTTAATCTTAACCTCGCTACTACGACTACTATCTAATTTAGGGGATTAAGACCGTCGACGCTTTCTTAAATAGATAGCGATAGTACTAGCGCGTTTAGTAATTTCCTCCTTTAATTATATAACGTAGTCTTATAGGCGTTTCGTTTCCTCTAGCTCTTTAATACGCGCTTATAGAGCTATAAGCTTTTCTTAGTAAGTTAATAGTCTTATACTTATAGGTAGCGATATCTTCGATATAGCTAGAATATCGTCTATAATAAGGGTCTATTTTAAGGATATATCTCTTTATTCTTTATCTCTTAAGTAGATACTTAATATATATAATAAAGAGGCCTTAACTAGTTAACTACTACGTCGCGCTATAGGAGCGTTATATAGTCTTCTTTAAGTAGCTATTATTACTAAGTAACTAAAAAGAAAAGCTTTAGAAATTATAAGGGAATACGTATTACGGTATAATTAGTTAGGTAGTAGAGATAGCTAGAGGTACTACGCTATATATATTATATTCTCCTTATCGTAAGACTAAAGCTTATAGGAAGAGGGATTTTTCCTCTTTAGTTAAAGTAGCGGGAGGTCTATAATATATAAGTAAGGTAGGTATAATTCCCTACTAATACCCTACTAATATATTAGTACTATATATCTAAGTACTTTATTAGCTTATACCTCTTAGTAGCGCTCTTATATTTTACTTATTAAGGCTATAGCTAACCTTATTAAAGAGTAGTCGGATCGTACGGTTAACTTAACCGCGGTTTTCTAGCCTTATAATAAGGCGACGGACTTCTTATAATCGTTTAGGCGTTTTAAGGGCATTATAAATAGCTAGGGTACTAGAATTCTTTCTTTTTAATAGCGTTAACGGCGTTAACGGCTATAGTAAGATAAACCGGCTTAGTAAGGGCTTTACTATATTAACTAGCTATAGTCCTAACCTATACTACCCGCCCTTAATATTCTTTTTAGTTAGACCGGCCTACCGGGCCTAATAATATACTTAGAGGAAGGTAGCCTTACTAATTAGCGCTATATTATTAAAAGATACGATTTTTTTAAGTTAACGTTAATAGGTAGCCTTAATCGGCGAGAAAACTAAGATATTAAGAGGTTAAAGGACGTAGGAGGAGTATACTAGTAGAAAAAAAAGATAAATATAATTCTTAAAGTATTTATATATAAAATCGTCGGTTTAATAGCCCTTATAGCTATTAACGATAAGGAGAACGTTCCCTTATAAGTAGCGTCTTATTTAAGGGATAAATACCTACTTAAGCTATTAAATAGCGATAGAATCGCTTATTTAGCCCTTTAAGGAAGTAATAAAGTCTTAATCCTTTAGAAAATCGAGTTTATTAAGGAACTATTACTATTAAAGGTCCTAGCCCTTAAAGATTATAAGGGGGGTTAAGGCCTAGCCCGTTATAAAAACGTATTCGACGATTATAGTCTAATAACGCGATCTAAGCCGCTTCTTAATAGCCTCCTTCTTTTCTAAGCTCCTTAGTACTAGCCTATTATAGCTAAGGCCCTTAAGGATGCCTATTTTATTTATATTAAAGCGTGATTCTAGTAGGATTACCTATATAGCTAGTAGCTTAAGTAATTAAAACTATTCCTTAATCCCGCTAATAGAGGCGCCGTTAATATAGGTAGAATTAAGAGATTTACCTTTAATCGTACTAATCTTTAGGTTTTAGGCTAAAAAGCTCGAAACCTAGTATTTTCTAAGCGGGCGGGGGTCTCTACTAGCTATAATAATACGGCCGGCGAATTCCCTAAGTTAATAATATATTAGAGGCAGCTTAAGGGCCGCTTAAGTAAGAACCTACTTATAGAGGTATTTTTCCTACTCTCGACTAAGCCTTTAAGATGCCTCTTTTACCTCCTTTATAAGTAGGGCTCCTTTAAAACGCGTTTAAAGGGTTATTCTTAGAATACCCTACTTACGACTAGCTTAGAGCTAAGGTATACTATTATTAATAGCTTCGAGGGCTTCTTAGAGCTAGTTTTTAGTATATTTAGAAAGATAAGGTATTGCTAATTCGAATAATATTTATTTTATAATTATTAAATAAGAGATATAAAAGAAAACGCGGTTACGATATAGTAGGTAGTTAACGCGATAGTAATATAAGAAGGTGCTAGAAGTAAGGGGTGCTAGAAGCTAGGGGTGCTAACTTAGTTTTATTCCTTTATAGCTAGTACTTAACTTAGACGGTTCGACCTATAGCCCTTATTACTATAGCCCCCGCTACTATAGCTATTACTCCTTTAGCTTCTCCTCCCTTAAGAGCTTTAACCCTATCTTTAATAGCTGCCTTAGTCCTAGCCCTAGCTCCGCCTTTTACTTTAAGCCCGGTCTTATTAGTTAGACCGGCCCGACTAGTCCCTTAATAGACCTTATAGTTTATTAATCGAAAATTTAAGAAACTAATCGAAATTAAACCTCTTTATTAAAATTAGTAATAAGGGGTAAAAAGGGGAGGTTTTTAAGTAAACCTTCTAAACTAAGATAAGAATTCCTTAAAGAAATAATATATAAAGAGGAATCGACCTACTTACTAAGTATATAAAAAGCCTTATTAGCTAAAAGACTACTAGTAAGTCTTTAAGGAAAACTAACTTAAAGGAATTAACCCTTTAAAAAAGCTATAAGAAATAGTATAATAGTCTCTTAAGGAGGACCCCTTACTATAAAAGAAGATAAATAAGATTTAAGTTACTAAGAAATAGTAACTAACGCCGCTACCTTTATTTAAGCTATAAATTTAAGGAAAAGTTATTAGTATAGTAAATCTAGTATTTATCTTCCTTATAAATTAGTAAGACTACTTATTAAGACCTTCTAACTATCCCTTATAAAAATTAGCTATCTTTAACTTTAGTACTTCCCTTAATATCTATAATATACTCTTATAATTCTAGTCCTTTAAAAAGGTATAAAGAAAATACCTTATTACTAAGGTTATATAACGACTAGTATTATTCTTAAGGGATAAACCTATCGAGGGGTTTATATTAATAGATATAATAGGGCGTGGTCTAAGTAATAATAAGTATATTACGTTAGTAATAAATCAGAGGTTATAGACTATAGACTATAATTAAGTAATTAAAATTAAAGATAGAATCGTAATAAAGATCTATATTAAAAGCTAGAAAGCTATCTATTTAAAGGAGTAAAAGTAGGTAGCTATATATACTTATAAAGACTATCCTTAGATTATAGTCCTAGCTATAATCCCCTTTATAGCTTACTATAGCTTACTTATAAGCTATACTCCTAAGTAGTAATCTATTTATATAAGGCTTACTTAGCTTATATATACTCTAGGTAAGCTAAGCCTAAGTAGCTTCTTATTTTAACTATTATTCTAAGCCGTCTTATTATATAACTATAGCTAGCTCTCTTATAGCCTACTAACTATAGTCGTAATATAATATCTCCCTTCCTTTTAGTCTTATCTATAAGACCTATTACTACCTTAGCCGCTATATATAAATATACCCTTATCGTATATATATATATTCCTTATTCGTCCTTTTTATCTCTTAGGATATACTACTAATAGTATATTTAGTTATATATCGAAAGATTATTCTTATAAGACCCTTAAGCGTATTTATTTAGCTAAGTCTATTAATTATCTTAGTTTCGATATTATACTATATTCTTTTTATTTATTACGTAGTTTCTATTATAAGATACTAGAGAAATCTTCTAAGTATACCGAATATATATAGTAGGGTCGTTCTTATAATACGTTAGGCGTAGCGATTAGCTCTTATAGGTAACTTTATTATCCTACTTATTATTTATAGCTATTATATTTCCTAGTATCCTAAATAAATCTAGAGTCTAATCGATTAGATAAAGAAAAAGAAATTACTAAGGAGCGAATATTAAAAGCTTAAGCTAACCTAAATAAAGCCTTAGCTCGTTTAGCGCGGCTTCGCTATTAAAAGCGCTAGCTAAAGATAAAGGGTACTAAGATAGTCTATTAGGGCCTTTATTCCTTAAATAACCTTAATAAGGCTAAGCGCTAAGAATCTAAAGTAGTAGTTAATATTTAGTTTATAAGTAGATTTAATATAATTAATTAGAATACTATTAGTTTATTAAGTAATTTTACGATACTTATAGTAGATTTTACTAGTAAAATTATCGAAGTAAAGAACTATAATAGGTTAAGTACTTAAGTAGTTCCTAAGTATTTTCTTTTAGTCTATATCCCTTTTACTTAATAAGGTATTCTTATTACTAACCTTATTTTCTTATATTTAGTATTTATTTTACTTTATATTCTTAATTATTATTAACTTTAATTTTTCCCTATAGTTTAGCGTTTTATAGTACTAGTTTTAATAATAAGATATAAAATATTATATATATTTATATTATCGTTAGTAGCGTAAGTTTATAGTTAACTTTTAAAATAGTTTTCTTAACCTTAAATAGCTTAAGTTTCTTAAAATCTAATTTATTACTTAGTCGTTTTATTTTAATATTTTATTATATAAGGTAGACTATATCTCTATCTTAAAAGATTAGTCCTTATAAACCTTTCCGATTATAGTAAGTAGATATTTATTTTCTAATAAATTAAATTTCTTATTATATTTCTTTATATAAATTTTATAGCTAATTTACTTATAGTATCGCTCGTTCCCTTTATAGTTTTTATTAAGTAACCTTAAATACTTTTAGGTTATATTTATAATTAGTATATATTAGTAAGAGCTTAGTTATTTCTATAACTAAGCTATTATAAGCTAGTTATATTATTAATAGCTTTTTAACTTAATTATTTTATTTATAGCTAATATAGTATTATAAATATTATTTAAGCGTTTAGTTAAGTCGTTTTATTTATCTATCTATTTATAGGTAATAAGCTATACTAAGCTTATATTTCGTCCCTAATTATACTATAAGAGCTTACTAAAATTTAGCTATAAATATACTTTCTTTATTAAAGATAATCTCGTTTAATAGTCTATAATTATTAATAATTATTTATAGGAATATATATACTAGCTCTTTTATATTACTTACTTCTTTATATAGTTAAAAGTATCTATACTTTATTAATTTATTAGTAATAATAAATATACTATTATACTTAACGTTAGTTATAAGTTCTTTTAATAATAATAGCTTTATAATATAGTTAAAAGCTATTAAATCCTATAGTTTCTTTAATACTAGTAGCGGTTATAATTCTCTATATAGTTTATATTATTTAGCTTTACTTTATATATTAAGTTTATATTTTTTAATAACTTATTATACTACTTTTTTAAGCTATAAGAAGTTATATTATTATTTAATCCGTTTTATTATTCTTTAGATTCCTTAGTATCTATATATTAAATATTTATATATATCTTATATAACTTTATCTTATAACGCTAGTAGTATCTAGATTTTATTTTAATATATTAAAACTAACTATATAAAAACTTCTCGCGAAACCGATATACGCCTATAGCGGGTATACATCGCGACTAAAACACTAACCAATACTAGGAATTAATTTAGCAGCATCAATTACCCTTAGTAACGATGCTACGCCGAGGCCGAGGGGTGGGTAGACGTGGTGGCGGCCCTCGACGCACCGGGCTCGATTAGAGCGCGTAGCGCGAAGAGACGCTACCCGAATTTATGCACCCCGATAGAGCGAGTCAATAAACCCGAAGCAGCGATGCGACACCGGCCTAGGCGCCGAGCGACCCCATAGAAAAAGCAGCATACGACGAACTCGCGGGCTTTATCCTAAGCGCATAGTTCGGCAGGGTATAGGTAGTAGTCGAACGGCTCTCTAGGGCGAAGAGCCGCGCCGGCAGCGCGTCGTCGGCGGTGCTCCGCGCGGACGAGAGCTTTAAGACGATAATCCGGGATATAATTAAGGAGGCAGTTAAGGAAGAACTCCGCCTAGGCATCGCTTCGGGCCCGGGGGGCCCTAAGCGAACCTAGGCCGCGGTCGTGGCCGAGACTAGGGGACCGACCCGATATAAAGCCACGGTAAAATAGGTCCCACCGCGCTATAAACGCGAGATTATCGTGGTCCCTACTAGGGCACCGCCCGAAATCCTAAGCCGCGAACCGAAGGATATAGTAAAGGCGGTAAATACGGCCCTAAAAGCTACGAGCGCTATAGCGGCGAGGCGCCTCTAAAGCGGAGATATCGCGGTTATATTTAACACCGCGGCGAGAGCCTATTAGAGGGACTAAGGCTAGGTTAAGGCCGTGTTTAGACCGGAGGCTACGATCTCCCGCTACGCGTATACGGTGGTCGTAAAGAACGTCCCCTTAGGGGTAGCGACGGTAGATAGGGAGCGATTGCTCTATAAGATTATAGAGGCGAATAAAGTCGAGGTCCTCTAGGCCTAGGCGCTACGCCCCCGATCTAAGACATCGACGGCGACGACTATACTTATTAGGGTCGGTAGCCTAGAGGAGGCTAATAGGCTCTACGACCTAGGCCTAGTCCTCGAAGTATAGATCTTCTAATATAAACCCTACGATAAGTCGGTCCGACTATAGAGGTGCTATAACTACTATAGATACGGCTATATCGCTAGGCGATATATATCGATATAACTCTATAGCCGATATAGGAGCACGGTATACGACGGAGGCGAGGACGAATATAGGGCTAAGAAGGGCGAAATCCCCTATAACTATATCTTATACTAAGGGGACCACCTATCGTAGACCCGGACCTACCCTATAGCGAATAAAGCCTAGGAAAAGGCGAGGGAAAACTACCCGCGACGACCTTAATAGTTCGCGAATACCTAGACGTACGCCGAGCAACGGGTGCTCCCTACTATCGAAACCTAGGGCGTTCCTAAATCGACTATAGTCTGGAAGCGGGGACTAGGTAGACCGCGCCGGGATAAGAGGTCGAGCTCGAGATACCCGCCGGCTAGTAAGGCTAGGGAGGCCGAACCGAGTACGAACGACATTCGTAGGTATAGTAGATAGAGAAGCGCTAGGAGATAGAGCGCCTCCCTCCCTATATAGACGACCCCTTTTACCCCGACCCTACCTATATATAACTAAAAGTACTATTTTAGAATATATAGAAAAGATATAAGCTAGCTCGGTTAGCGCTTTGCTACCGGGCTAGCTTCGACCTAATAGCACTATAAGAAGTAGAAGCTATACTAGGAGGCGGCCCCCGAGCGGCGCCCATAGCTAGTCATAGGGAGGAGGTGCGCGCTATATATATATAAAAGGCTCGGGCCGGGGACTTAGTCGCCTTAGTCCGGACTAGACTAGAGCGAGGTAATTTTCGGGGATAGCACTAGACTACGGGCGATTTACTTACTACCGGGGGCCGCGAGGGTAGGAGCGCTACGCGACCTAAGCGTGATCGAACTAGAGCACCCTATAGTAATAGTAGGGGACTTTAATATCTATTACCCGCTCTAGGACGGATACGATAGAACCTTGGATAGCGCGATATAACTTATATAGGAGGCGATAAGGCTACGACTTAAACTCGCTACCCTAAGAGGGGAGTATATAAGATTCTTCTACGGCTAAAGGGATAGCACTATCGACCTAGCTTAGGCAACGCTAGAGACCGGAACACGGTATACCGGGCCCGACTTAGACCTAACCGGGTTAGACTATATCCCCTAAACTATTATACTATAGGTTAATACCTAGGCCTAGGCACCCGAACCGGCCCTAAGGTAGAAAGAAGTAGAAGTAAAGCTAGTCGAAGCCGAGACTACGTCCCGGCTAAGACTATACTAGCTAATACTCTAGACGCCTAAGGATATCGATAAGGACCTAGACTACGTCTTCGCTACTCTAGCGTAGATCGCGATAGCTACGGTTCCGCGCCGGGGGCGAGCATTACCTAAGGGCAACGTATAGTTTACCCCGGAGGTAGGGAGGGCGACGAGGGAGGCTAAGAGGGCGAGGAGGAAGTATAGGCGGGAAAGGAACGAGGCGAACTAAGAAGACCTATACGAGGCGTCTATAGCTTAAAAGCGGACCGTCCGCGAGGCGAGGAGGGCCTACTAGCGCGAGTTCTTAGAGGAAGTTAGCGCTAATAACACTAAGCTCTAGAACGTAGAGAGGTAGGCAAGACTCCGTAGTAGGCTACTACCGGAACCGACCTATATCCTACCGCTAGTTAAGGAAGGCGAGGACTAACTAACGGAAACCTTCGAAGGGAAGGCCTAGCTACTAGCCGCTAAGTTCTTCCTACTAGAGGCCGGCACAGCCTAAGGGCTACCCTAGCCTACGGCCGAGGCGACCCTTACGGTTAACTAATAGATCCGGCTAGCCGACGTCGTAGGGGCGCTAAGCAAGATAGTAAGCTAGAAAGTAGCGGGTCCGGACGGCGTCCCCTTAGGGTTTATTAAGAAGTGCGGCCTAGCCCTAGTCTAGCGACTAGCCACGATCTTTAACGCCTATACCTAACTCTTATATTTCCTAGGTCGGTTCCGTAGCGCGAATATAGTAGTTATCCGGAAGCTAGGTAAGAGGCCGGACGCCTACCGCACGGTAAGGGGTTAAAGACTAATCTCCCTCCTACCTATAGTAGGAAAAGTACTCGAGTAGATACTAGCTTAGAGGATCGCGGGAGTAGCGGAGGCGAACGGCATCCTACTAGACGGATAAATAGGGAATAGGAGGGAACGCTCTACGGAGGCGGCGATCCTACTAGTAACGGAACTAGTGCGCGCGACGTAGGCCTAGAGGGGCATCGCATTATTCCTATAGCTAGATATTAAGAGCGCATTTAATACGGTTAACTATAATAAGCTTATAAGGGAACTAGAGCTTAGGGGATACCCTAGGTAGCTTACGAGCCTAATATAGAGCTTCGTAAGTAATAGGAGATCGACCCTTTACTTCGATAGGAGGACCTTAGAGCTAACTTAAGTACCGACGGGAGTCCCCTAGGGCTCCCCCCTATCCCTAATCCTATTTCTATACTATATAACCCCCCTATACGAAAGGCTTAGCACGATATATAGTATTTATACCGTCGGCTTCGCCGACGATACGAATATAGTTAGCATCGGACCCGACGAGGCTACTACGGTAGCACGCCTAGAGGAAGCCTAGAGGGTATACGCGGAATAGGCGACCGAGTTCGCGGTTACTTTTAAACTATCGAAGAGCGAATTAATATACTTTATACGAAGGAGATAAGCGATAACGACGCCGGTCTACCTTAGGGCCAACGTAGTAACCCCGGTCTAAGAGGCCCGCCTACTAAGGGTTTAGGTATACCGGAAACTACGCTAAAAGGCGCACCTAAAATAACTCCGAGCGAAGTTAAAGCGCTAGACTATAGCCCTAACCGGGCTCGCGGCGTCTACATAGGGCTACACCCTACCACGCGCTAGGGAAGTCTATAGTAAGGTAATCCGGTCCCTAATCTCCTACGCTATAGTTATATTCTACGAGATAACGCCCGCGGGGGGGAAACTACGCGGAATCGCGCGGGACCTTACCCGGGACTAGTTAGCCTGCCTCCGGGTAGTAACGGGTGCCTACCGCGCGACCCTAGTCTATTAAGTCGAAGCGGAGGTATAGGTGCCCCTAATCGACCTTTACTTAAACTAAAGAATAACGGATACCCTCTAGAGGCTAGAAGACTTAGGGCTCCTAGGCTAAATCTAACGCGCGTCTAACGCGGTCGCGGGCATACTTAAAAGGAGGCGACGCTAGAGAGAGGGCAGACCCTTAGCGGCACTACCTCCGGGCAGACCCCCCCTCGCGGAGGAGATAAGGGGGGTCCGGAGCTAGATAGGAACGGACGACCTCCCGGATAAAGCTAAGTCGCTTAAAAGGCTAAACGAGGAATAGGCCGCCCGATAGAACGCTAAGGAAGACGCGATCCGATAATACCGGACCACCCTCTACCCCGCCGACTTCCCGCCTCGGTTCGATAAAGCGATAACGCTAGACCGTTACGAGGGCCTCCCTAAGTATATTAGCACGGCAATTACCTAGATACGTATAGGAAAGATCGGGCTTAACGACTTCCTCTTTAACCGATAGGTCCCCGGCGTAGTTTCGCTAATATATACCTACGGATAAAGACGGGACACTATCTACTATACGATAATCGACTATCTACTAACGGTAGGGGCGAGGGAGTCCCTCTTAATACGGGCCTAGGACGTAAGTAACGTAAGAGCGGGCCTCTAAGGGAAAAGGACTACGGCGCCGCTAGCGCAATAGTTCCTCCGCTTAGGCAGGCTCCGCTAGTTCGACCTAGCTCGGAGGCTATACGTAGATATACTAGATAATAGAACCGGGGTCGCGCTAGGGACAGAGCGGCCCCGACTAGGACCACCCTAGCTAACTACCTCCCCTACTAGGGCGACCCGAAAAGGGAGAGGACTTATAATTATAGGACTATAGCTTCGACCGAACCGGACCTAGACTAGGCGTAAACCTCGCCGATTAAACTATAGACTAAATAGAACTAATATAACCTAACCGAACCGACCTTAATAGCTATAGAATAAGACTTATTACCGAAAGACCGTAACTAAATAAGACCCGACCTAGAACCGAACTAAGACGGAGCCGATAACTAGCCCCCCCCCTAAACCACGACCCTAGCCTAGCTCGTCGGCAGCAACGTCCGCCTCGTTATCGCGGCGGGAATAATAAGACCCCCCTAGGGTAGCACGCGGAGCACGGGAGGGAGTAACCTAAGGCTTGCGAGGAGTGCGGGGACCACCACCGCCACGAGAACCCTAACGACGACCGAATAGACCTAACCCCGAACCCGAACTAGAGCTAGCCTAGACGGCTAGCTTACGAGATAGAGTAACGACCGGGGTCTCTACTAGGGTAGGACCTATACCGGCGGCGGCACGGAGGCGTTCGCCACGGCCTATACTATAACTATAGATCTAATCGAGGTTAAGACTAGTAATAATCTCGGCCGGGACTAAACCGCGACGGCTATAAAGATACTACTAGACGAAGTCGGGAGCGTTAGTAGGATCGGTAGGCGACGTAAGACGGGGACGCTTTAGGGCGGGCTTAGCGCTAAGAGAACTACCGGGCTATAGCTCGGCGTCGGAGGGAGACGCGGTTAGCTCCCGAGCCGGCTCCGCGACGGCCGCGGGCATAGATACCTTAGCCTTAGCCTTAGATAGGGCCTTAGACGCGGCTGCCGCCTTGCCCTTACCTTTACCCTTCCCCTTATCGATAGGGATCGGGGCTAGAACGGGCCTAGTAAGACTAATAAGATTAAAGCCGCTATCCTCTACGTCGGGGCTATCGCTAGCAATAAGATAGAAATAGTCGGCGAGATTATTAACCGCCGTAAGAGTCTTCCGGGCGACTAAGAGCGACTTAGGCCCGACCTAGGCTAGGGTCTTAATAGCGTCGCTAAACTTACCTAGGTGCTTCTCTAGGGACTTATATATATAGCGGGTATCGTCTACGAAATAAGTAAAGGCTAACGTAAGCGTCTCTATATTCTTAGCGACTATAGCTAGACTAAGGGCGGACTCGCCTAACGCGCCCTTGCCCTTAGCGGCGGGGGCCTTCTAACTAGCGCGAATATAAGTTTCTAGAGTAGTACGATAAAAGCGCTCCTATACCGAACCCTTAATAAGGGAAGGGCTATCGACCTCGGACTATACTTAGTAGAGGGCACTAGCGGCCTCCTCGCCTTCGGAGGTAATCTAGAACTTAGATTAGCACTAAACTCGGATAGCACTATAGCGGGAAGGGGTTACTTACTCGGTAATAAGACTAGTTAGAGTCGGCGTAAGCGATATACGCTTTAGCCTTTACGGCTATTAAAGTTAGTAAAAATACTAAAAGTAAGACCGACCTAAGATAAAGCTAGGATTAATACGTATAAGACTAGTTCTAATAGCCGGCGAAGGACTCGTAGGTAAGCTTACTAGTAAGACGCCCGATATACGTAAAACACGGGATAGAGCGCTCTGATCACGCTACTATAGCGACTTTCTTATAAGGAGGGGGTTTTAGAGGAGGCGAGCCGCTACTACCTAAGTCGGCTTCCTAGTTAGACATTGCGACGCGACGACGAGCGAACTAGATACGGTATTAAGGAGACCTAGAGTTATAGAAACGAGGCGGGCGAGGTAGTAGTTAGGCCTACGAAAGAGATAGATAATAGAGGGATAGGAGGAGGCACGTACGGAACCGGGGGGGGAGGGCAGGTATATATAGGCGCAAGCCGGGCGCGCGCAATTAGTAACTACGAGATAGAGGGTAAATATAGGCCGCCGCGCCCCCGATTAGGAAATCGCGTAGCCGGACGGGAACCGATTTACGATTAGCGGAGCCGGCCGACCGAATTTCGATTAGCCGGCCCTACCTAAGAGCGACCTATACTAGCGCCCGGCCCGGCAACCGGATATTACCTGCCCTACTAACTAACGGACCGATAAGCCGACGTAACCGCGGCTACGCGGCCGCGACGCGGGAGCTAGGGTAAATAGAGGCGCCCGCGAGTCGGGCCCCCGGAGAGAGACTACTACCTATAACCCTAGGCCCGGGCTAGCGAGCCCGGGCCGCGGCCGCTCGGGATAGTAGCGGCCACGACCTAAGAGGGCCCGCGCCGAGACGCGATTTCGCGGGAGGAGCCCGCGGTAGCCGGCGTAAATTTCCTACGTACTACTACCACGACCTCGTTCGAGGCGGACCTATACTAAAAGAGGGGAGGGTTTTCCCCTAGGCACTCTAGTTTTTCCCTCTTATTTAATATTAAAGTTCTAGATACCTCTAGCTAGGTCCCTAGCGTAATCTTAATAATAATAATAATAATAATATATTAAAACTTCTAAATATTCTATATTATATCCCTTTAGTACTTTATATTCTTTTATTTATTTTAGGATCTTTTAGTATATTAAGTTATTAGGTTATACTTTAAATATTATATTTAGCTATTATTATTAATAGTTCCTATTTTTATTAATTTCTAAGAGCTATTCTTTTACTATAAGTACTCTTATATTATAGTTACTTTATCGACTAAAGGTATTAGCTTAATAGTTTTCTATTCCTTTTCTATAGATTATTTTATAGTTAAATTCTAATAAATATTTAGCCTATTAAATCTATCATCCGTTTAACTATTATATTATTATAAAGTATAGGATGTTTTTATAATCTATATAAACCTTAACTTTATACTTACTTTTAAGAAGGTAGTATCGAAATTCCTTAAAAGCTTAAATAATTATAAGGAATTCTTTATTATAGATAAAGTAATTAAGTTCTATACTATATAGCTTCTTTAAATAGAATATAATTAGTTATAGTCTTCCTTTATTATCTTTTTATCCGATTTATACTCTTAAAGTAAAGTCTAATATATTAGTTTTAAGTTTAATTTATTATTTTAAATTAAAGGTAGTTAAAACTAGTTCTTATATAATTATAGTTTTAATATATTTAAAAGCTTTATTAGCTTTATTATCCTATATATATTCTTTTTCTTTCTTTATTAAGTTATAGAGTAGTACTATAATCTTTTTAAAATCTTTAATAAATTATTAATAGTAATTTATAAATCCTAGGAAACTTTATATATCCTTAACGTTCTTTAATATTAGCTATTCTTTAACTAAGTTAATCTTATCTTATTATATTTATATCTCTCTTAGTAAGATCGTATATTTAAAGAAGTCTACTTCTTATATATAGAACTTACTTTTCTTTAATTTAACTAGTAACTTTATATTTTAAAGTATATAGAGTACCTTATAAACGTATTCCTTATATTCTTTTAAAGTATCTAAGAAAATTAAGATATTATCTAAGTATACTACTATAAAGATATCTAAGTATTTATATAGGGTATTATTAATTATCCGTTAAAAGGTAGCTAGTATATTTATAAGTCTAAATAGTATTACTAAATATTTAAATAGTTTAAATTTCGTTTTAAAGGCTATTATCTATTTATATACCTTTTTTATATATATTAAGTTATAGGCGCTTTTAAGATTAAAGGCTATAAACTATTTTTTACTATATAATTAATCTTATAGTTTTAATATAAGTAGTAATAGTATTTAGTCCTTTATTATGATATCGTTTAAGCGTTTATAATTAATAACTAGTTATAGCTTACTATTTTTCTTTAAAATAAATATAACTAAATAGCTTACTTTAAATATTAATATTTATATATATCCCTTTTATAGATTCTTATTTAAGTAGTTATATAGCGTTTATAGTTACTTTTTATTTAAGTTATAGATCTTATAAAACGTTAGCGTTATTCTATCCTTAAAATAAATTTTATAGTCTTATTAGCTATATTTAAGTAACTCTATCTTAAGTTCTTCTTTAAGGAGTTTATTATATTTCTAGTATTTTTAAGGGATATTCTTTATTCTATCTTATAGGCTTTATTCTTTCTCTTAAGAGCTAGTTTATTTTAACTTAAGCTCTTTATTAATTTATATAAGGTCTTTTCTTAAAGTAGTAATAACTTTTTAAATCTTTATATTATATCCTTTATTTTATTTATATTAGATACTAGGTTATATTATCGCGAAGCGTAGCCTGATTTCGCAGTTCTCGAAGATATCCCTTAGTAAGAGGGACCAAGGAAGCTAGAAACACCCGGTATAGAAGAAGGAGCCGAGAAGAGGTATAGAAAGGAGGGTAGGGGTATAAGGGAAAGTATAAAGTAGCGAGAGATAAGACGGATATGCCGGAAACGGCTATAAAGGAAGGAAAAAACCGGTAAAAAGCTCGGTAGTTAAAAGGACATTAGTAGCTTCTTTAAGCAGGATCTTCTTTATTAATTAAGATGCTAGACGGGTATAAATAGGGGCGTTAGATAGAGGAAAGAAGGACAATTAAGGCAATATAACAATCACTCCCCTACTACAATTACTGCCCCCGTAAGATTTAAACATCTCTGCCCTGCCTATCTAACCCCTTACTTCTAATTTCACCTTCGTGCATTTTATATACACTTCTCGCATCTCTCTTCGCGAGAGTTATAAGCCTAGGAGGAATAGTATTCCTATACCTTCCGGCTGCTATAAAAGGCACCTTTCTTATATCCCTCGTAGCTTCCTTTTACCCCTCTTACTAGAAAAGCCGATTTTTAACCGACTTTTCTACCTTTCCCCGCAATAATAACGAAAATCGACTCCTCTACCGTCCCTACGGTCCGTAGGACGATTCTTATAGAGCCCTAAGATTAGGATAAGTAGGTAAAGGAGCTACGGGCTCGGGTGGACAGAACTATCTATAATTTAGTCTTCTCTAATAAGTAGGACCCTCTCGAGCCCCCTCTTCGTCCTAGGGCAACGGACTTTATAGAGGGAGCTTCCCTCTTCTCTAAGCTAACCTCTATATAATAGAGAGCTTTTTCTGCTGCCTTAGGCGACTACGAGAGTCACCGAAAGGAATACCTCTACGAAACGAAGCTATTAACGGCTGCTCGTACGGCGATAACGGAATCCGTTAGTGCCGCAAAGCTAATCTCTCTTCGAGAGGAAGAGACTCCTAGGTAGTGGCTTTTAAAGCTCGAGACCTTAATAGCTCCCTCGAGAGGTTATATAACTAACCGTATTAGGAAGACCTATACGGCCTACCTAAGAGCTTTTTCTGCTAGGAACCTACTAGCTTCTTCGTGGCTAGCTAAGTAGGAAGAAATCCTCGAGGAAGCTAACTAATACTTCCTAATAGAAGCTCTTTCCGGCTAGTGGCTATAGGATATATCTCTGCTAATAAAGCCTATTAGTAACGGTTACTCGACTATCTTTCGAGAGGCTAGCCGGGAACTAGACGAAGAGGCTGCTAGAGTATAATAGCAAGCAGTCTTATTCCTTCGTGGCTAGCACTCGATATAGATAGCACGACCTGCAGCTGCTGCAGCCCCTGTTGCTGCGGCCCCCGCTGCTGCTGCTGCGGCTGTTGCTCCTTCGGCTCCTCCTCCCTCGAGAGCCTTAACCCCGTCTTTAACAGCTGCCCTAGTCCCGGCCCCGGCTTCGCCTTTTGCACCGGGCCCGGTCCCGTCTATTAGACCGGCCCGACTAGTCCCCTAATAGACCTTTTAGTCCGTTAGTCGAAAAATTAGGGAACTAGTCGAAATCGAACCTCTTCGTTAAAATCAGCAATAAGGGGTAAAAAGGGGGGGTTTTTAAGCAGACCTTCCGGACCGGGACGAGGATTCCTCGAAGAAACGAACGAGAAGGAATCGACCTACCTACTAAGCATATAAAAAGCCCTATCGGCTAGAAGACTGCTAGCAGGTCTTCGAGGAAAACCGACCCGAAGGAGTTAACCCTTTAAAGAGGCTACGAGAAATAATATAATAATCTCTTAAGGAGGACCCCTCGTTATAGAAGAAGATAGACGAGATTCGGGTTGCTAAGAAATAGCAACTAATAACGCCGCTGCCCTTATTCGAGCCGTAAATTCGAGGAAAAATCGTTAGTATAGTAAATCCGGCATTCGTCTTCCCCACGGATTAGCAAGACCAACCGTTAGGACCCTCCGACTATCCCCTACGAAAATCAGCTATCCTTAACTCCGGTGCTTCCCTCGATATCTACAATACACTCTTACGATTCCGGTCCTTTAAGAAGGCACGGAGGGAATATCTTATTACCGGGGAATCGACCGTACGGATAGAGGGATACGGAAGGGTAAATTTTACGATAAAATTACCTAACGGATCTATACGAATTCTTCGAAGAAAAAGGGTAGCTTTTTGCCCTCGATTTTTAACGAGCCTAATTTCCTTCCGCCTTCTTCGAGAGGAAGGAATCTTCTAGGATATAACGTTTAAGCCTACGAGGCTAGTCTAGAAGAATTAGACTATTAGGCTTATCGAGGAAAAATTCGGTTAATTTATTCTCGAATTCTAACCTATCCTTAGGAAGGAACCTCTTAAGAAGACAGCTTTCCCTGCTAGGAGGAATAGGTCTACTATAAAGGACCCTCTACCGGCAGCCTAAGGAGACGGTATTCTTTAGCACGCACGACTTAGTTACCCGGGCCCCCTAGCTTTATATAAACTAGGTCAATAACAAGGCGTACGAATAAGGGGCCTAAAGACCGTCGAATGCGAATATTGCGGCTAAGGGAAGACTAGGAGACGAATTTCTAGACGAACGCCTATACGGCCGGACCAGTCGTGTAAGGAAATTTAGGTCGACTAGACCGACGTCTCTAGGGATTAGGAAAGCTTCGTTAGGGTAATGTTTTTTATAGACGCCTTTTTAGGGATGGTTTTCCCCTATTTCTTACGGACCTACCTAAGTAAGTATAACTAGTCTGCCCTCTAGGACTTCGTTAACTAGATAAAATCCTACTTTAGCTACGAGGTAAAGAAGATACGGTCTAACGGAGAGCTATTTACGAAGGATATCTTAAATTAGCTTCGAAAAAGGGGCATTTTACCCCTCCCGTTAGCACCGAATACCTAGGCCTAGAACGGAGGGGTAGAAAGATTAGGGGGTGCTATGATAGAAAGGGCCCGTACGATAAGACTTACTATAAAGCTTCTACACGACCTTTAGAGGGAAGTCGTTAAGACCGCCTATTACCTTCGGAACCGGACCCTAAGGGACCCTAGGGGACCAAGGGACTATAGGGACTAAGAGACCCTTTTTAAGACCTAAGGAATAGACTGGAAATCCCCCCTCGAGCTCTTTACGAAGAAGAGGGCCTCGCTAGCCCACCTTCGTGCCTACGGCTGTAAGGCATACGCAATAACTGCCGATGTATAGCTAAAAAGGAAGAAGAAAAGAAAGCTTGATCCTAGAGCCTTTGTTAGTTACCTCGTTAGGTATAATTCTACGAATATCTTCCGGATCTAGATTCCTCTTCTACGGAAGGTTATTTCGACTAGGGATATAATTTTCGACGAATCTAGCTTCTTCGACGGAAAGAAGGATTAATAACCCCTCTTACTTATATAACGTTAGCTAATTTAGAAGATCTAAATCCCCCCTTCCTAATAGTCTTAAGAAGAGGTCCTAGACGAGGAAATAGAAGAAGAAACCGACGTCGAAGTAGTCGAGGATAACGCCGACTTCGAAGAAGAGGAAGCTGCTAGATTAGATAATCTAGACAAAGAAGGAGACTATAGGAAAGCAGTAGAGCTAGAATACGCCTACCTCCCTACGCCTCCTCTTACGGAATAAGAAGAAGATCTAGAAGCAGCTTTTTTAGTTAGTCTTCCCGTCTCGACCCCTAAGGGGGTAGGAAAGGCACCTCTCTCGAAGGATTACCCGGCTGCCTTTTTATCCCTACTTCGAGAAGCAAAGGAAGGTATAGGGCCCGATATAAAAGAAGACTAGTTACTCCCTTATTTCGATCGTTTTTCCGACTTCTATCTAATGCCTATAGAAGACGGTTCCTACGGAGCATTTATAGCAGGCCGGCTTTTTAAGCCTCTATTAGTAAGGAAGGTATATAAAAGAGACCTCCCGGACCTACCAGCAAACTAGAAGCAGCTAGAAAGACACCCGTTTAGAGACTAGTTTTTCTAGGCCTAGAAAGACCACCTAGCCTTATACGAAGAGATAGGGTCTTTCGAAGAAGTCCTTAAGGAAAAGGCAAGAGGAAAATAGGTCCTTAGCTATAAGTAGGTCTTTATCTATAAGACTAATAAACACGGCTTCCTTTAAAAGTATAAAGCCCGGCTAGTTATATACGGGAACTAGCAAGAAAAAGGGGATCTTCTTACTAGGGCAACTACCCTAGCAGGGATGTCTTTTTAGACCCTTATAGCTATAGCAGTAGAATTCGACCTCGAACTCGATTAGATAGATATAGTTAACGCCTTTATTAACTGCCTACTCGAGGAAGAAGAAGTTATCTATATACGCCCTCTACTAGGCTTCTAATAGCTAGGAAAGGTTCTACGGCTTAGGAAAGCTCTATACGGACTACGAAGATCACCCCTTCTTTAGTAATAGCATTTAATAGGTTCCCTCGAAGCCCTAGGCTTTAAGAAAGTCCCTTAGGAACCGTGTATAATATAGAAGGGTAAAATCACGGTCTTCTTCTACGTCGATAATATTATCTAGGCCTACCTAAAAGAGGAAGAAGCTACTACTAGGGAGGCTATACGAGGCCTGCAATAAAGGTATAAGATAACTAGGCTAGGGGAGCTAAAGTGGTTCCTAGGGATACGAATCCTTCGGAATAGGTCCTAACGGACTATCTAGCTTACCTAGGACGCCTATATCGATAAGGTCGCTTATAAATTCCTCCCTAATTCCCTCGATAAGAAGCTTCCCTCTACGCCTATATTAGACGAAGAGCTTTTACCTAATCCGTCCTTTTAAGCTAGGAGTAAGAGAAACACTAATATTAATAGAAGGTAGGCTCCCTCCTTTTTTTAGCTATTTCTACTAGACCGGATATCTCTTTTACGGTCTCCCGGCTAGCTAGGTATAACTAGAATCCTAGCCCTAGGCATTAAGAAGCAGTAGATAGAGCTATCCTTTATCTCTATTTAACGAGATTATATAGTCTGCGCCTAGGAGGGCAGGAAAGGAAGAAATTAGCTGCCGAAATCTTCCTCTATTCGAGCGATTCGTCCTTTATAGACAATTCCTTAGACAGAAAGACCTTATAGGGGTATATTATGTCCCTTTTTAGAGGAACCATTGCTTAGAGAGCTTCGAAGTAGGCCACCGTTACGACTTCTAGTACGGAGGCAGAGCTACTAGCTCTTTTAGAAGCGTTAAAAGAAGCGATTTTCCTTAGCCGGCTATTAATATCTCTACGACTGCAAATTCCGACCCTATTAGCTATAGAATGCGATAACACGCAGACTATACGAATTCTTACGGAAAACAGTAAGTTGTCGACCCGGCTACGGTATATCGATATCTACTAGCATTAGTTACGCTAAGAGGTCTAAAGGGGACTTATTTCCGTCCGTTAGGTTCTAACGGCATCAATGAAAGCCGACGGTCTTACGAAGCCCCTGCCGAAGCAGAAGCTAGCTGTCTTCTTATAGCAAATTAGGCTAGAAGACGTTCGAGAGAAGCTGTCCTTAGAGGCCCGCCTTAAGAGTCTACGAGAGGAGCTAATGGCCCGTACGAGAAGGTAACGTCTGCAGCCGAAGAAAAGGAAGAGGTTTTTCCCTTTAGAGGGCCCCTTATTTTGATTGGGTTTTTCCCTTCTAAGAAGGCCCCCTTTCTTATAGGACTTTCCCCTCTTTAGGCCCCTTTTCCTTAAGTAGGTCTAAAAGAGCCTAGGGACCCGAAAGGGCCCCTGCTTTCCTCGAGTAAAGGGAGAAGTGCAGAGCTAAGAACCTCCTCTATACGCTTACTAGCCCGAAGCCGTATTAGCTATGCCCTTACTATAAGGGCAGGCTATAGCTAAGGGGGTGTATCGCGAAGCGTGGCCTGATTTCGCAGTTCTCGAAGATATCCCTTAGTAAGAGGGACTAAGGAAGCTAGAAACACCCGGTATAGAAGAAGGAGCCGAGAAGAGGTGTAGAAAGGAGGGTGGGGGCATAAGGGAAAGCATAAAGTAGCGAGAGATAAGACGGATATGCCGGAAACGGCTGCAAAGGAAGGAAAAAACCGGCAAAAAGCTCGGTAGTTAAAAGGACATTAGTGGCTTCTTTAAGCAGGATCTTCTTTGTTAATTAAGATGCTAGACGGGTATAAATAGGGGCGTTGGATAGAGGAAAGAAGGACAATTAAGGCAATACAACAATCACTCCCCTACTACAATTACTGCCCCCGTAAGATTCAAACATCTCTGCCCTGCCTGTCCGACCCCTTACTTCTAATTTCACCTTCGTGCATTTTATATGCACTTCTCGCATCTCTCTTCGCGAGATATATAGCTATATTAGTTAGTATATAAGTCTTATTAGTCGATCTTATTGTGAAAGGCTGGCCCGGAGTTTATTCAACAAGCAGGTGCCTAGGTGTTGTCTATCTAGAGCTAAGGAGGAAAAGAAGCTGAACTCGAGGCGTAGCCTCGAGTGCGAGCTTATATTGCCCTTCTCGGAATGTTCTCGCAGCTTCTGGGTCCGCGGAGCGGGCCGGTGTTGCCACCGGAGCACGACCCACCGGACCCGGTACAACGGGTTCACCAGCCGGGCACAGCCCGTGACATTACCCCTTGTCCCCTCCGACCAGGTCGGCGTCTGCGGGGTTCTTGCGTTCCTGCCAGCGTCTCGTACCCTCCCTAGGGCCATCATTGGTCTTGATTGGCCCGTACTTGTCCTCGAATGCCTTCATCGCAATTGTTCCTGCAACCACTCAACTGGCTCCCAAGTCGGCTCTGCGTAGCCCGTCCATCGCACTAGTGCTTGCCTGAATTCCCCTCGTCCGCGCTTCTTCCATCTCGCGCAGAGGATCTCGTCGACATCCCACAGATCCGTGCCGGACTCATCTTGTACCGGTGGTGGCTGTGCGTCATCTACCTTTGGCCAGGAGCCGGATCTTGATGCGCCCGCCGCAAAGGTCAACATGAAATCGCGGGTAAATTGAGCCACGAACATCGAGCTCAACAACGTGCGAACTAATTACCTTCGTGACTGTGTACTTGTGATGCAGCCAGTCGAGCTTCTTGCACGGTCGTGGCGATCTGTAGTTTGCCATCGAGAGCCACACCTTGTCACCAACTTCAAATCGCTCCGCAGGCTGTCGCTTTGCGTTGGCAGCCTCTTCTTGTTGTTGCTGTGAGGAGGCCATCACTGCTTGCATGTACTCATTGACCTCCTGCAGGCGACTGAGTAGGCTATCAGCTCTGCTTTCCTCTCTATGCCTCGGTGGCTCTTCCGATTCCTCGACGCTGATGGGATCGACGTGGTAACCATGCTCACTGAAAAAGGGGCTGATCTTGGTCGCTGCGGATTCACGATTGTTGAGTGCCAGCTGCGCGGCAGGGAGCAGTTCTCCCCAGTCGTCCTGCACGTACGACACGTAGGCTCTCAGGTAGGCCTAGATCTCCTGGTTCATTCTCTCTGGCCTCCGTCCGTCTGAGGATGATAGGCCGTGCTCAATTTCTGCGTGACACCTGCAAGACGGCAGAACCTCTTCCAGAACCTACTTAGCCAGTTGCTCCCGCGGTCGCTGACGATGGACCGTGGCATTCCGTGAAATCGGTAATGACACTGGAGAAAACGGTTTGCACACGGCTCAGCTTCCATGTTGTCCATCACCTCGAGGGTCACAGCCTTTGTCAGTCTGTCCACAATCACCCACAGGTACCTTGCCTTGCTCGGTCCAGTAGGCGGCAGATCTGTGATGAAGTCCATGGACAAATGGCTTCGGGGTCGATCTGGAATCGGCAGAGGCTTGAGAAATCCCCTTCGACTGGCGCCAGATGTGTGCTCTGCCGCAGGTGTCGCAATTGGCTACGTACCGGCGAACCAGCTGGGACTGCCCAGGCCAGTAGAATCGCCGAGCCACAATAGCCAGCGTACCTTCCCTGCCGGGATGACCGGTCGCAACAGAGTCATGCGACTGCTGCACAATGCGGGTTCTCAACTGGTCTTTCTCAGCTTCCTCCTGGTTACCCTCCTCTCCGGATCCACCCGGCACCCAAATACGGTCTCTGAATGTCAGCCTTTGCCTGCGTCGATCGCACATTCTGAAATCTGGATCTTCAGGCCCAGCGAGGGCGGGAAGGCACGCTCGCGATCGCGGACTGCCTTATAGGCTGCCCGGAATATCGAGTCCTTCGCCACCGTTTCGTCCCAGAGTTGCTGCAGGTCCGCTACCTCGAAGACCTTCATCTTCGGCAGGGTGGATGCCTCTGAACAGTCAGAACTCATCGCGTTGATACATGCTCTTGTCGATGATGGAATGGCACTATCCGGTATCAACTGTATCATTCTTCCTTGTTCCCGCTCGTCGTCAATGCCCTGTGGCTTGTCTTGTTCACGGCGGGACAAAGCATCAGGCACGACAGCCCCGCTTCCCCGGCGATACTCGAGCTTGAAGTCGAACTGGGGCAAATTGGCTGCCCCACCGCTCTGCCGTTTCCTGGGGTTCTTGCGTGTCGCGAAATACTCCAGGTTGCGGTGATCGGTAAGGATTGTAAATGGGCCGCAGCTCCTAAGTTCGGCGTTCCAGTTGTCGAGACATCTCATGATGGCAAGCATCTCCTTGTCGTGAATGGGATAGTTGTACTCCGCTGGCGAAAGTCGCTTCGAGAAGAAGGCGCATGCGTGTCGACGTCCATCTGGGCCTTCCTGCGACAGGACGCCTCCCAATGCGTAGCCTGAGCAATCCGTCTCCAAAAAGGTCGGGAGGCTCGGGTCCCACTGCTTGAGCACCGGTGACTCGCAAAATCGTCGCTTCAGCTCCTGAAACGCCTCGTTCTCCGCTCGTCCCCAATGAAAGGCAGTTCTTTCTTAAGCAGGGCATCCAGAGACTGCGTGATCTTGGCATAGTCGGGGATGAAGATCCGGTAATAGTTGGCGAAGCCCAGAAAGCTTCTGACACCCTTCACCGTGGTCGGGGCCTCCCATTCGCGGATGGCGCGCTGCTTTTCGGGGTCGCAGGCGATTCCTTTCCCTGCGTTGACGATGAACCCAAGGTATTTGACCTCTTGTACCGAAAACTCGCACTTCGCTGGGTCTAGGTGCAGCCCAGCGTCGGCGAGTGCTTGGAGAACTCGTCGCACCTTAGCCTCATGATCCGCCTTCGAACCGCTCGAGTAGATCAGTACATCATCCAGGTACGCTGTGACAAAGTCGTCCAGCCATTCGCGCAATACACTGTTCATGTATCGTTGGAATGATGCCGGGGCGCCGCTCAGGCCGAAAGGGCACACGAGCCACTCGTAGAGCCCAAACCTCGTGCGAAATGCAGTCTTTCCTCATGTCCTGGAGCCATGCGGATCTTATGGAAAGCGGCCACCACGTCCAACTTGGTGAACCACTTAGCCTTGGCCAGATTCTGCAGGGTCTCCGCGATGAGGGGCAGTGGGTATCGGTCGCGCTTGGTGATTGCATTCAGCGCTCGGTAGTCGCAACAAAATCGCAGCCCTCCATTCGGCTTCCGCACGAACAGCACCGGCGCGGCAGCCGCTGAGCTACTCGCTCGGATGAATCCTCTGTCCAGCAGGTCTTTCAGGGTCTTTCGCAAGACCAACAGCTCTTCTCGTGACATGTTGTAGAGTGGGCCCCACGGAAGGGGTGGCTCGTTGCCGTTCTTGTCAGGCTGCAGGTTGACTTCATGATCCACACCCGGTCGATGTGGCGGCAGCTTCATTGCCTCTCCTGGTGAGAATAGGTCGCGGAATTCTTTCAGCACTTCTGCCGGGACCTTCTCGCTCGGATCGACTGGCGGCTTCGGCTGAAGCGCCCTCTATATCCGACAAACTGATTGCATGAATCGAGATCGCGTTGCACTTCTTGCGTCTCTTTGCGCGTCGACACTCCGCCGTGAATACGGCTGCCGACACGAGTCTTGCGCTTCGAATCGCGCGTATCTTGGCGGGCTCTTCCTGCCCAATGAGGCGTATCGTCACACCTGCCCTCCCATGGTACATTCGCTGCTTGGCAGCATCGTACACGACGTGATTTCTCTCCATCCAAGGCCGGCCGAGGAACATGTCCTGGCCCAGGCTTGGGATCACGTATGCAAAGACACGTTCGTCAAATCCAGCTGTCTCGACCACAACAGCCACGACCCTGGGGATATGACACTCTTCGCTGACTCTGAGAATCCCCAATTTCTCGTGGTTTCGAGTCGACGAAGGGTATCCGCAGCTTCCGAACAAGGGCTTCGTCGATCACGGCATAGCAGTCACATCCACAGTCGACAAGGGCGCGTATTCGATAGCCTCGGTTTACCCGCGCGTTGACTAATACAGTCCGACTATTCATTCGTGGCTTGAACGCTTCCCAGTCCCGGATGTCTGCCTTTGCAGGCCCCGGCGCCCGCTTTCCCCGGGGCTAGTCTTTTCCCGCCGACTCGTCCTCACTGGATGCTGCGGTTGATTCCGAATCATCTGCGGCATCGGGCTTCTTCATGCGCGCAGCTTTAGGTCGCTGTTGCTTCCCTTCGCCAGGAAAGACCACCTGGGCTGGGCAGTCCACGATAAGATGATCCGTCCGACCACAGCGATAGCAGCGGCGCTCATCCTTCGGCTTCTTATCGACATGTCGACGACCCTTCGACTCGTGGCCAATACGGTTGATGTCCGTCATCTTAACATCTCCGTCGGGGTCCTCCGGTTCCTCCTTGGGTCGTTGCCTTGGTAGCTGTTGAGGCGTCCGCTCAGTCGACGTCGGCTGCCTACCGGGTTTCAGTCTCTCCAATCTGCCCGCAATTTCCTGAACTCGCAAGCCATCCCTGGTAGTCGTCGGGTAGGACAGCTGTGACCAAACTCTCTTGGAGGCGTGCATTTATTGCGTTCTCTAGAAATACGATCTTTGCACTGTCCGGCCAGTCTGCTCCCCGGCTTCAGCTAATGCCTGTTCGAATCGGGGAAGGAAGGACGCGAGAGGTTGGTCTCGCGCTGCCGCATAGTTCTCAGCGTGGCAGCAGCGCAGGATTGGATGTTGCTGTCCTGGTAGGTTCGGTCGAGGTATCGCATGAACTCTTGGGGTCGTAGCTACCCCAGGGCCTCCCGCGGCGTAAAAGGTAGCGACCACTTGCTGTGGTCGCTCGTCCAAACATGAGTTGATGAGGTACCAAAGTTCGCGATTTCCACTGTAGTAGTGTGCATCAAGGTCCAGCTTGTCTCGCATCTGCCTGGCCCAGGAGGAGTAGCTCTTCCGTGAGCCGTCATACTTGGGTGGGTTGGGCAACGGTTTCCGCATTCCAGTACCGCAGGTTTTGGGGAGGGGCGTGCCCAAGCCAGGCGTGCTCTCGCCCAATCCTCGTGCCACTGGCGGCGATTGCAAGTCGGCGCTCTGCGGCTGCGCTCGCCCGAGTTGCTCCATCAGCAAGGAAAGTTGGTCCTGTAGAGGGCTGAGAGTCGCATTGACCGCTTCTTGAATGCGTTGGTCAATCCATTGCTGCTGGAGACTTGGCTCTCACTCTGCTGGTCCATCCTGACGAGCAGTCTGCAGCTTGCGGTATTTAGAAGGAGCTCTAGATATGTGAAAGGCTGGCCCGGAGTTTATTCAACAAGCAGGTGCCTAGGTGTTGTCTATCTAGAGCTAAGGAGGAAAGAAGCTGAACTCGAGGCGTAGCCTCGAGTGCGAGCTTATATTGCCCTTCTCGGAATGTTCTCGCAGCTTCTGGGTCCGCGGAGCGGGGCCGGTGTTGCCACCGGAGCACGACCCACCGGACCCGGTACAACCGGGTCCACCAGCCGGGCACAGCCCGTGACACTTATTATATCTATTAGTTCGGTTACTATTTTTATTTATATCGCTAAAGCCTATAATAATTTACTTAAATAGTTATCCCTTTTATCTTATTTAATAGCTTAATTATTATAAAGTTTTACTTTCTCTTAAATCTACTAGTCCTAGAAACTTATATCTTCTTTTTAATATAGCTAGCTAGTTTTTTAGTTAATTAATAGGTTGCTCTTTTATAGCTATAAAAGTCTTAATATAAGGTTATATTTTTTAATATTTATAATATTAAAGTTAATATATTTATTATAGCCCTAGATATTAATATTAAGGTAATTAATCTCTATATTAATAATTCTATTATTATAGTTAAAGGTCTCTCTTTTAATATTTATAAGTTTATATAGATCTTTCTTATATCTCTATATAAGTTAGTAACGATTAATAACTCTAGGTAAAATATAATTACCTATCGCGCTATAATCTAAAAGTATATATATATAATATCCTATAATTTAGATATCTAATACTATTTAATTACTATAAATTACTATTACTATATATAGGGTCCTTAGATCCTATTATATTATACTAGTCTATAGCCCTTTTATAGATAGTATACCTTATTTTTTACTTAGTCTTTATTCGTTTTATTTAAGTATTTTTCTTTAATATATTATTAATATTATTTCTTTATTCTTTTATCGCGTTAAGTTATTATTTAACTTAAGAGGCTAACTTTTTATAACTAGTTAAAGATTTCTTATTTTTCGACGCTATATTATTTATACTAAGTTACTTTATAGTTAATTATATAGTTTATATCGTAATTCTATTTATTTTTATATTAAAGATTAAATTTTTATTCTATATCTTTTTATTTTACGTATAGTTTATTTATATTAATTTTTCCTTAGTTAAATATAGCTTATAGCCTTTATATATATTACTAGTAATCTTTTAGTATATTATTATATCGTTTATACTATACTTATACTTTTTCGTATTTATAAACTCTATAGTTTAGGTATATATATTCGTTATAATCTTCTTTATTATATTTAACTTATTATATAAGCCTTTAAAAGATTAATAGTTTAAATACCTTAAAGTAAGTAGCGTTATACTATTCCTTTATTTTAGTATATTTATAGATTTTATATATCTTTAAAAGATATCTTATTAATAAACTATAATTATCGTAGTATTTAAGTAGCATACTATAATTAAGTTCTAATAATATAACTTAGTCGTTTAGGTAGCGTTAATTAATTTTCTAATAGTTTAGGTTTATACTTAGGTAGGGTTTTAAAAGTACTTATCCCTTAAATATAACTAAGAAAGTATTATATTATACCTTTATCTAGAAGTATATTATATAATTTAAGTAGATATATAATATCTATAAAATATACTTATACGTTTTATAACTAAGTACTATTCTTAAGTTATTTAAAAATTCTCTTTATAGTTACTATTCTTATTATAAAGCTATAAAAGTATCGACCGTGGTAATAGCTATAGTATAATCTTCCCTATATAGTACCGGTTTATATTAAACTATTATAGCTTATTAATTTTCTATAAGAATTTAAGGTATTTATTAAGTTTTAATTTTAAGTATTTCTTTAAATTCTTTAAAGTATTAAGCGTATTCTTTAATTATAGTATTTCCTTTTAATAGTAAGGGTAGTAGTATAAGTTTATTCTTATCTTTATTTCTCTAAGTATTTCTTATTTTTTAAAGCTTATATTATTAATACTTTATTATTCCTTTTTAGGTTATTATCTAAGTTTCGTAAGTATAAGGGCTATATTTATATCTTTTTTATTATATTATTTATAAACTACTTATTATTAATATTAATTTTTATTTTATATATCTTCTTAGAATTATTTACCGTTCTTCTTAATCTAGTTTTAAGAGACTCCTTTAAGATAAGGGTATTTTAGTTCTATAAATTTAACTTATTTCTATATTTTAAGATCCCTTTATTATATTATTATAAGGGTTTTCTTTAATAGCTTTAAGAGCTATTTAATACCGTTCTTATCGCTTAGGTATACTATATATTTATCGTTATAGTATATAGTCTAACTAAGGAGTTTATACTTTAGTTCTTATTTATTAGTAGCGTTTAGGTATTTCTTACCTTTTAAGGCTAGTACTTAGTAGGTTTTCTTCTCTTTATAAGGTTATTTATATTCCTTAAAGTAATATCTAAGTTTCTTATAATTAAAATACTTTTCTTTACCTTTTTATATTATACTTAAATCTATTAGTCTAGGATTTATTATATATACCTAGGCTATTTATATTTCGCGCTTTTTTTTATAGTTAGCGCGTTAGCTAAAGTTATTTTTATAAGAAGAGTTTTAGTTTCCTCTTCCTTACTTCTTTTCTTAGCGTTATATATACTATCTATCGTTAATTTATACTACTATAGTAATATAGTCTAAGAGGGTATTAAGTCGATTTTCCTTATAAAGCTCGTCCTTAACTTCTTCTTTAAGCCTATTATAGAATCGTTATATAAGAGGTTCGTTATCTTAATTAAGCTTTAAGGTAACTTAATAAAACTTTATAGTATAATCTAATACTAAGATCCTTTATTAAAGTTCTTAAAGTTTTTATTTAGCTTCTTATTCCTTATTAGTTATTCTAAATACCTTTATAATAGCTTCTTTAAATCCTTAGAAACTAATAAAGACTTTATCTATCTTATTATCTTATTACGCTAGTTAGTTATTAAGAAAGTCCCTTATAATAAGTCTAAACTAAGTAAGTACTATTCTAAATAAATAATTTCTTATATAGAGTACCTTTTCGACTAGGTCTAAGAGTTTAATAAGGTAAAACTAGTAATAGGCCTTAAGTTAAGTAAGAAAGTCTTAAAGTATACTATAAATACTATTAAATAGTCCTAGCTATTTTAGTTTAACTACTTCTCTAAGGTCCCTAACTTATTTATTACCTCTTTTATTCCTAAGTAACTATACCTTATATTAAAGGGTAATAATCTTACGTATTATATCTTAAGGTAATATAATTGCTTTAGAGTTAGTTAATTTAGTTTATTATATAGGTATATTAATAGTTACGATATTACTTAGAGTAATATAGTATTATACTAAATAAGAGCTTTTAATATATAATAACTAGTATTATTCTTAAGGGATAAACCTATTAAGGGGTTTATATTAATAGATATAATAGGGCGTAGTTTAAGTAATAATAAGTATATTATATTAGTAATAAGTTAAAGGTCGTAGACTATAGACTATAACTAAGTAATTAAAATTAAAGATAGAATTATAATAAAGATCTATATTAAAAGCTAGAGAGCTACTTATTTAAAGGAGTAAAAGTCTATAGCTATATATACCTATAAAAACTATCCTTAGATTACGGTCCTAGCTATAATCCCTTTTACAGCTTACTATAGCTTACTTATAAGCTATACTCTTAAGTAGTAATCTATTTATATAAAGCTTACTTAGCTTATATATACTCTAAGTAAGCTAAGCCTAAGTAGCTTCTTATTTTAATTATTATTCTAAGCTATCTTATTATATAATTATAGCTAGCTCTCTTATAGCCCGCTAACTATAGTTATAATAAATTAACTATATAGATAGAGGGATATAGAAGGGTAAATTATATAATAAAATTACTTAATAGGTTTATATAAATTCTTTAATAAAAAAGAGTAGCTTTTTACCCTTAATTTTTAATAAGCTTAATTTCCTTCCGCTTTCTTTAAGAGGAAGGAATCTTTTAGGATATAACGACTAAGCCTATAAGGCTAGTTTAGAAGAATTAGACTATTAAGCTTATTAAGGAGAAATTCGGTTAATTTATTTTTAAATTTTAACCTATCCTTAAAAAGGAACCTCTTAAGAAGTTAGCTTTCCCTACTTAAAGAAGGGTAGGATCTAAGGACCCTCTTTTAGTAGCTTAAGGAGACGGCCTTCTTTAGTATATAGGACTTAGTTACTTAGGCCCCTTAGCTTTATATAAGCTAAGCTAATAATAAGGCGTATAAATAAAGGGCTTAAAGACCGTTAAACATAAATACTATTACTAAGAAAAGACTAAAAGACGAATTTCTAAACGAACCCTTTTATAGCTAGACTAGCTATATAAGGAAATTTAAGTCGACTAAACTAACGTTTATAGGGATTAAGAAAGCTTTATTAAGGTAATGTTTTTTATAGACGCTTTTTTAAAGATAGTTTTCCCTTATTTCTTATAAACTTACCTAAGTAAGTATTACTAGTTTACCCTTTAAGACTTTATTAACTAAATAAAATCCTACTTTAGCTATAAGGTAAAGAAGATATAGTCTAATAAAGAGCTATTTATAAAGGATATCTTAAATTAGCTTTAAAAAAGAGGTATTTTACCTTTTTTATTAACACTAAATACCTAGGCTTAAAATAGAAGGGTAGAAAGATTAAGGGGTGCTATAATAGAAAGGGCCTATATAATAAGACTTACTATAAGGCTTTTATACGACCTTTAAAAGGAAGTCGTTAAGACCGCCTATTACCTTTAAAACTAAATCCTAAGGGACCCTAGGGGCCTAAGGGACTATAGGGACTTAGAGACCCTTATTAAGACCTAAAGAATAAACTAGAAATTACCCTTTAAGCTCTTTATAAAAAAGAGGGCCTTACTAGCCTACCTTTATACTTATAGCTATAAGGTATATATAATAACTATTAATATATAGCTAAAAAGGAAGAAGAAAAGAAAGCTTAATCTTAAAGCCTTTACTAGCTACCTTATTAGTTAGAATTCTATAAATATCTTTTAGATCTAGATTCTTTTTCTATAAAAGGTTATTTTAACTAGGGATATAATTTTCTATAAATCTAGCTTCTTTAATAAAAAGAGGGATTAATAGCCCTTTTTACTCTTATAATATTAGCTAATTTAATAGATCTAAATCCCCCCTTTTTAATAGTTATAAGAAAAGGCTTTAATTAAGGAAATAGAAGAAGAAACTAATATTAAAGTAGTTAAGGATAACGCTAACTTTAAAGAAAAAAAGGAAGCTACTAAATTAAATAATCTAGATAAAGAAGGAAACTATAGGAAAGTAGTAGAGCTAAAATACGCTTACCTCCTTATACCTCCTTTTATATAAGAAGAAGATCTAAAAGTAGCTTTCTTTATTAGTCTTCCTATCTTAACCTTTAAAGGGGTAGTATTATAAGATACTATATAGTCGATAATCTAGGTACCTATAATAATATTAGCCTTAGTTAGGGAAGTTACCCTTAACTCCCTAAGGCTCCCTATAAAAGAAGTGTTACGACCACGGCTACTAGGCCGCTAACGGTCGACCGCGTTAAGCACGTGACACGGTCTAACGGATAAATAGTCGGCACGACTATCCAATAGATATAGGATCGAGGGGATCGCAGAGATCTAAGTAATCTAGGATCAACGAGATTACTACGCTCTATACGATCTAACGTTAGGGATCATAGCTAGGCCTATAATCTAAGGATAGTCTCTATAGGTATATATAGCCACCTACTTTTACTTCTTTAGATAGATAGCTCTCTAGCTTTTAATATAGATCTTTATTACGATTTATCTCTAATTCTAATTACCTAGTTATAGTCTACGGTCTACGACCTCCGACTTATTACTAACGTAATATATTTATTATTGCTTAGACCACGCCCTATTATATCTACTAATATAAACCCCTCGATAGGTTTATCCCTTAGGAATAACACCGGTCGTTATACGTTAAAAGCTCTTATTTAGTATAATACCGCGTTACTCTAAGCAATATCGCAACTATTAATATGCCTACATAGCAAGCTAGATTAACTAACTCTAGAGCCACTATATCGCCTTAGGACATAATACGCGAGATTATTACCCTTCAATATAAGGTATAGTTACTTAGGAACGGAGGAGGCAATGGATAAGTTAGGGACCTCGGAGAAGCAGTTAAACTAAAATAGCTAGGACTATTCGACGGTACTTACGGCACGCTTCGAGACTTTCTTACCTAACTTAAAGCCTACTACCGGTTTTACCTTACTAAACTCTTAGACCTAGTCGAAAAGGTACTCTACGTAGGAAATTATTTATCTAGAACGGTACTCGCCTAGTTTAGACCTATTATAAGGGACTTTCTCGATAACTAACTAGCGCGACGAGACAACGAAATAGACGAAGTCTTTGCTAGTTTCTAAGGATTCGAAGAAGCTATTACGAAGGTATTCGGAATAACCGACGAGGAACGAGAAGCCGAATAAAAACTTCGAGAACTCTAATAAAGGATCTTAGCATCGGATTATACTACGAAGTTCCGTTAAATCACCTTAAAGCTTAATTGGGACGACGAACCCCTTATATTACGATTCTACGACGGGCTTAAAGAAGAAGTTAAGGACGAGCTCTATAAGGAAAATCGACCTAATAACCTCTCGGACTATATTACTATAGTAGTACTAATTAACGATAGATAGTATGCGCGACGCTAAGAAAAGAAATAAGGAAGAGGAAACTAGAACCCTTCCTATAGGAATAACTTTAGCCGACGCGCTAACTATAAGAAGAAGCGCGAAACTCCTATTGCCTACGCCTATATAACTAACCTAGGTAGGATAGATCTAGATATAATATAGAAAAGCAAAGGAAAGTGTTTTAACTACGGGAAACTTAGATATTACTCTAAAGAATATAGATAACCTCGCAAGGAGAAGAAAACCTACTAGGCACCAGCCCTAGAAGGTAAGAAACACCTAAACGCTACTAATAGATAGGAACTAAAGCATAAACTCCTTAGTTAGACTATATACTACGACGACGAATACACGGTATACTTAAGCGATAAAAACGGTACTAGATGGTTCCTAAAGCTACTAAAGAAGACCCTTATAATAATATAACGAAGGGATCCTAAAATATAGAGATAAGTTAAATTCGTAGAACCGGAATACCCCTATCCTAAAGGAGTCTCCTAAGACTAGATTAGGAAGAACGGCAAACGATTCTAGGAAGATATACGAAATAAAAATCGATAATAACGACGGGTAGTCTATAAACAATATAATAAAGAAGACATAGACGTAGCCCTTATACTTACGAAACTCGGATAATAACCCGAGGAGGAATAACGAAGTGTAAACGATATAAGCTCTAAAGAATAAGAAATACCTAGAGAAACGGAAGACGAGAACGAACTCGTACTACCACCCTCGCTACTAAGGGAAAATGCTACGATTAGAGAACACGCTCTATACTTCGAAGAATTCGAAGAAATGCTTAAAATTAGAACCTAATAAATACCTTAAATTCTTACGGAAAACTATTAAGCTATATTAATTCGATATTAACCGGCACTACGCGGAGGAGACTACGCTATAGCTATCGCCGTAGTCGACACCTTTATAGCTCTATAACGAGAATAGTAACTACGAGGAGAATTTAGAGACGATCTATAAACATTACTTACTTATAAGCACTATAAGTATATTTTATAGATATTATGCGTCTACCTAGATTATATAATATACTTCTAGATAAAGGCACGATACGACGCCTTCCCGGTTAGGTTCGAAGGATAAGTACTTTCGAAACCCTACCTAAGTATAGAACTAGACTACTAGAAAATCGATTAACGCTACCTAAACGACTAAGTTATATTATTAGAACCCGATTACAGCACGCTACTTAAATACCGCGATGATTACGGTTTATTAACGAGATATCTTTCGGAGATATATAAAATCTATAGACACGCTAAAATAGAGGAATAGTGTAACGCTACTCGCTCTAAGATATCCGAACCCTTAATCTTCTAAAGACTTACGTAACGAGTTAAATGCGATAAAGAAAATTATAACGAATGCGTATACCTAAACTATAGAATTTATAAACACGAAAAAGCACGAGTATAGTATAAACGATATAACGGTGCACTAAAAGATTATTAGTAGCACGTACGAAGGCTATAAGCCGCATTCGACTAAGGAAGAATCGATATAGAAATACTACGCAAAAAATAGAAAGACGCTAAACGAAAACTTGACCTTTAGTACGAAAACGAATAGAATTGCGAAGCATAGTACGCAATTAACTACGAAGCAGTATAATGCAAACGATATAGCGTTAAAAAATAAGAAATCTTCGATTAGCTATAAGAAATTAGTCTCTTAAGCCCCGATATAATACTACGCGATGAAAATATAAAGAAACGATATTAATAATAAATCGAAGAAGAATACCTAAATAAAACGAATAAGGACTAGGCAAAAAACAAGGTACGCTATCTATAAAAGGGCTATAGACTAGCACGACACGATAAGATCTAAGGACCCTATATATAGTAACGGCAAGCTATAGCGACTAAATAGTATTAGATATCTAAATCGCGGGATATTACGTACGTATACTTTTAGACTACGGCGCGATAGGCAACTACGTTTTACCTAGAGTCGTTAATCGTTACCGACTTATATAGAGATATAAGATAGATCTATATAAACTTACGAATATCGAAGGAGAGGCCTTTAACTATAATAACGGAATTATTAATATAGAGATTAATTACCTCGATATTAATATCTAGGGCCACGACGAATAAGTTAACTTCGATATTATAGATATTAGAGAATACGACCTTATATTAGGGCTTCTATAGCTATAGGAGAGCAACCTACTAATTAACTAGAAAACTAGCTAGCTGCGTTAGGACGAAGACGTAAGTTTCTAGGACTAGTAGATTTAGGAGAAAGCAAAATTTTGCGATAATTTAGCTACTAAATAGGATAAAAGGGATAACCGTTTAAGTAAATTATTACGGGCTTTAGCGATACGGATGAAAATAGCAACCGAACTAGCAGATATAATAAAATCGACTAATAAGACCTACGTACTAACTAACACGGCTGTATAACCTAGCATCCGATATAAATAAAATAAAGGATATAATACGAAGATCCGAAGAGTTATTGCTACTCTAAGGAAAGACCTTAAATAAATTAATAAAGAGCTCGAGTTAAGAGAAACCAGCTCTTAAGAGAAAGAATAAAGCCTATAAGATAGAATAAAGAACATCCCCTAGGAATACCGGAAATACAATAAACTCTTTAAAGAAGAACTCGAGATAGGGTTACCCGAATATAGCTAATAGGACCACGAAATTTGTCTTAAGGATGGAATAACGCCGACGTTCTATAAAATCTATAACCTAAACGAAAAGCAACTATAAACGCTACGCGACTACCTCGACGAGAATCTATGAAAAGGATATATACGAACATTAATATCCGAAGTAGGCTATCTAGTTATATTTATTCTAAAGAAAAACGGTAAGCTACGACTAGTTATCGACTATAGACGCTTAAACGATATTATAATAAAAGACCGAATACTATTACCGCTTATATCGGAACTACGAGATCGATTGCACGGTAAAAAATAGTTTATAGCCCTCGATCTTAAAGGCGCTTATAACTTAATACGCATAAAAAAGGGACACGAATAGATAATAGCCTTTAGAACGAAATTCAGACTATTCGAATATCTAGTAATGCTATTTAGACTTATAAATATACTAGCTACCTTCTAACGGATAATTAATAATATCCTACGCGAATACTTAGATATCTTTATAGTAGTATACCTAGATAATATCCTAATCTTCTCGGATACCCTAGAAGAATATAAGGAACACGTCTATAAGGTACTCCGCGCACTTTAGAATGCGAAGTTACTAGTTAAACTAGAGAAAAGTAAGTTCTATATATAGGAAGTAGACTTCCTCGGATATACGATCTTACTAAGAGAGATATAGATATAATAAGATAAGATTAACTTAGTTAAAGAATAGCTAACGCTAAAGAACGTTAAGGACGTATAAAGTTTCCTAGGATTTATAAATTACTACCGACGATTTATTAAAGATTTCGGAAAGATTATAGCACTACTATACGACTTAATAAAGAAGGAAAAAGGATTTATATAGGACGATAAAGCCAACAAAGCTTTTAAATGTATTAAGACTACGATTACGTAAGAACTAGTCTTAACTACCTTCGATCTAGAACGATAAATCGAACTCGAAACCGATATATTAGACTTTGCTTTAGGAGCATAAATCGGATAAAAAGACGATAAAGGAAGACTATAACTAATTGCATTTTACTCGAAAAAGCTATATAGCGTAGAACTTAATTACCCTATCTACGATAAAGAATTCCTCGTAATTATTTAAGCTTTTAAGGAATTTCGATACTACCTTCTCGGAAGTAAGTATAAAGTTAAGGTCTATATAGATTATAAGAATATCTTATACTTTGCAATAACATAATAGTTAAATAGACGATAGATCCGATAGGCCGAATACTTATTAGAATTCGACTACGAAATAATCTATAGGAAAGGAATAGAAAACGGTCGAGCTAATACCCTTAGTCGACGAAGTAACTACAATATAGGAGCACCTATAGCGAAAGAATAGCTCCTAGAAATCAACGAAAACGGAAACTACTAGCAATAATAGCTAAATATAATATTTAAAGTATAACCTAACGACTCGATATACTAGAAGATCCTAAAATAGATAAAAGAACACGAAGTACTAAAGGGATGCGATATAGAATATTCGGAAGTTCTAATATATAAGAATAAAATCTAGATACTACTAGCGTTACGAGACAAAGTTATATAAGATATATACGAATATCTAATATATAGATACTAAGGAATCCGAAGAATAATAGAATAGATTAAACGATAATATAACTTCCTATAGCTTAAGGAAGTAGTACGATAAGTTATTAAAAAATATAAACTTTGCGCACGAAGCAAAGCTGAACGATATAAGCTATACGGAGAATTGCAACCGCTACTAGTACTAGAGAAACCATGGGATTCGATAGCTTTTAATTATATTATAAAGCTACTACCGTTAAAAGAACCTATAACTAACGTTAAGTACGATAGTATATTCGTTATCACCGACCGATTAACGAAGTACGGATACTTCTTACCGTATAAAGAAGCAAGCAATATAGAAGAGCTAGTATATATGTTCCTACGAATAATTATTAGTAATTATAGACTACCGAATAAGATTATCTTTAATAGAGGAAGCATATTTATAGCTAAGTTTTAGCAAGCTCTTATAGTATAATTCGGGACGAAACATAAGCTTAGCATAGCTTATTACCTATAAATAGATAGATAAATAGAACGACTTAACTAAACGCTTAAATAATATTTACGATGCTATATTAGTTACGAATAAAACGATTAGGTTAAATAGCTACTAATAGCGCAACTAGCTTACAATAGCTTAGTCACGGAAACAACTAAGCTCTTACTAGCATACGCTAATTACGGATATAACCTAGAAGCATTTAAGGTCACTCGATAAGGACTATAAGCGGAACGAGCGATACTATAAGCAGATTAGCTATAAAAATTGCATAAAGAAATATAATAAGAACTTTAATTCGTTAGAGAACGAATGTCTACTTACTATAATCGGAAAAGATTATAGGGACTAATCTTTCGAGAGGGAGATATAGTCTACCTCGTACGACGAAACATTAAAATAAAACGACTAAGTAATAAATTAGATTTTAAGAAACCTAGACCGTTTAAGGTTAAGGAAACTATTTTAAAAGTTAACTACGAACTTTCGCTACTAATAATAATACGGATATACCCGATATTTTATATCTTATTATTAGAACTAGCGCTACGAAACGCTAAACTATAGGAAAAAATCGAAGTCGACGACGATTAAGAATATAAAGCAGAATAAATACTAGATATAAGAAAATAAGGTTAGCAATAAGAATACCTTATTAAGTAGAAGGGATACGGACTAGAGGAAAATACCTAGGAACTACTTAAGCACTTAACCTACTACGGCTCTCTACTTCGATAATTTTACTAGAAGGTTTAGGAGGGATTAAAGGACTAAGATCCGTAAACTCCTTACTAACACCGAACGAGGACTAATTCGCCTCGTTAAGAACGCCTAACGATTATAAGTTATTTGCCACTTAATGCTTATGCGCATCGAGCGTAGGCAAAACGCTATCCTCGGCATCTACTTCTTAGATACTACGACGAAATAACTCGGAACTCTTTTCCTTCGCACGATTCCGAATCTTCCGGATACGAGCTAAACGATTAACGGCGATAGATATTTGCGACTAAAGATTCGCAAGCTATACCTAAAGCTCTAATAAGGCTTCCCTAGCTTCCTCCTCTTCGGAATACAGCCTACGCTGCTCCGCTAATAATTTAGTCACTAAAAGAAATACGTTAGCTACTACGCGTAGAAAGAATTAAAAGACACTTATAAGAAGAGGCCACTAAAACACTATTATAATAGGGACGACTACTAGCAATATAATTATTATAGCGCGAAGAATTTTCGGCTATCCGATAATTCGTCTTCTTTACCTTAAAGCATCGAGTGCACGGTATATCGGCAGGATCTCTACTTAAGTCGATATATTCGGCAAGAGCAGCGCGCTTAGAGGCTTTTCGGGAACGATTTTTTAGTATACGACTAGACATACTATTAGCAGCATATCCCGAAAGGATAAAGAGATAAGGAACGATACACTTACGCACGACGCGATAAGGGTATATTTATACACGGCGGCTAAGGCAGCTATAGCAGGTCTTACGGATAAGACTAAAAGGAGGGGAGACATCGTGTTACGACCACGGCTACTAGGCCGCTAACGGTCGACCGCGTTAAGCACGTGACACGGTCTAACGGATAAATGGTCGGCACGACTATCTAATAGATATAGGATCGAGGGGATCGCAGAGATCTAAGTGATCTAGGATCAACGAGATTACTACGCTCTATACGATCTAACGTTAGGGATTATAGCTAGGCCTATAATCTAAGGACAGTCTCTACGGGTATATATAGCCACCTACTTTTACTTCTTTAGATAGATAGCTCTCTAGCTTTTAATATAGATCTTTATTACGATTTATCTCTAATTCTAATTACCTAGTTATAGTCTACGGTCTACGACCTCCGACTTATTACTAACGTAATATATTTATTATTGCTTAGACCACGCCCTATTATATCTGCTAATATAAACCCCTCGATAGGTTTATCCCTTAGGAATAACACCGGTCGTTATAAGAAGGAACCTAAAAGCTACTAGGTAAACTCTAGGAAATTACCTAGAAATCCTAGAAATAATAACCGAGCGGATTATATAGACGTTTTATAGAGATTTCCCTTAGGGATATATTATACGGGGAATATACTACGATTTCCTAAGTAATAATAGCTCCTTAGGGATTATACTAATATTTCCTTAAGAAGTTACTATAAGAATATAGCGGGGAAATTATAGAGAAACACCTATGCCTACCTAGGGAAAATACTAGGAAATACCGCTAATACGCCGTACTACTATTATACGATTATAAGGTTAAGATATTACTTAGTTAAAACCCTAAGTAAGGTCTTACGCTCGCTATAGTATATATAGAGGATAGAGAACCCGCTAGATCTTAGGTAGGTAGAGAAGAATATAGATAGTTATTACTACTCTTACTTTAACTTATAAGACCGGTAGCTAGTTTATATTTAACGCGCGTAATAATATATAGTAGCTAGTCTATATAATACGTTTAATTATATATAGTAGCTAGTCCGTTTAATTACCTATTAGACCTATACTAGATCTAGGTAAACGGTAAGGTTAATATACTAGCCCTATACTAAGGGACTAGTATATAATAAATAGTAGTAATTTTAATTCCCTTAAATATCTATTCTCTTAAAGTCTATATTTAGTAAAACGGAAGATAAAAAATAAGGAAAGGAATAAGTTAACCTCGACCTATAAACCCCGATATCTTCTTAAGAAGAAAGCTTTTACTCGCGTACTAACGAATACCGGCTTCTTAATCTCTTTTTATAGAAGAAATACTTAGGGAACTCTAGATAAAGGTAGAACTTCTACGTATTAAAGCTTAAGTATTATAGAGCTTTTATTAGCGGTTAGAAAGATACCTATTTCTAGGATATTTCCTATTAAGTGCCTATAGAAATAAAAGATAGCTAGATCGCCTACCTTAGCGGTAGGAATAACGCTTAGAGGAATTAAGAGTAGAACTTCTATAATATAACTTACTAGCCTACCTAGCCGATCGTTAAAGCCTATAGGAACGAATTAATAACCTAGAATACGTTTTAATAATAAGGTAATATTAGCTATAAGTAATAGAGCTATATAAAAATCGGTATAGTATAGCTTCCCTTACCCTACCCTAACTACCTCTATTAAAAGGATAAAGCCCTAGAAGTTCGCTAAGAAGTTCGCTAAACTATAACGAATAAAATAAAAAAGAACCTTTAAATAATACTACCCTTAGTAGTACGTTCGCGATAATAACCCTAGTAAACTAGCTAGTAAGTTTAATTATAAAAGAAGCTCTTATAAGACTACTAATAAAAGCTATAATAAGAGAAACTAAGGATAATACTACCGTAAACCCTCCTTAAGTACCCTTAGTATATATTAAACTAAAAGATATAAGGAAATTTAACCCCGCTAGCCCCTTTAATATAATATTTAATATCCTCGAAGAAACTAAGAAAATAATTATATATAGAAGCATCGATCGATTTATTAATTCCCTAAAATAGGTAGCTATCTATAAACCGGAATACGCTAATAAACTAATAATACTAATCCCTAGCTTACTCTATAAAACTACTATCGAATAGTATTCCGGCGATCTTAGCGAGTCTAACCGAGCTATACTTTATACCCTAGGCTAAGGATATACCGCCTAGTATACTAAACTATAAAAACGCTTTACTATTTAGCCGGAAGTAGCTTTAAGATCGTTATAAACGGAACGATTTACTACCTTAGATATTATAAATAAAGCCGACTTCTATAAATAGATATTAAAGCTCCGCTAAAAAGTAAAAGTAGTACTATACTTAAAAGAGCACCTTACTATACTAGTCTATTAATAACTAAACGTATTACTATAAGAATTATTCCGCTAACCTACTAGTCTAGAATTATTTAATACTTAGATTAATAACTATAAGTAACTTATCTTATAATTAGAAACTAAACTAACGGTTAGGTTATAAGGGAAAATAAGTAATATAGTAAAAGAACGCGTATAAAGTAGGTTATATAAAACTAAGAACGAGACTATAATAAACTCTACCTTATCTATAGCTAAACTAACTAGCTAGAAACCCTAGGAACGAGGATAATTCTAATAGAAAGGAAATATAATAACTACGTTAAGATAGAATAATCTATACTAGATAGATAGGGGCCTAGTACTAAACTAGTTAACTAGTCCTTAAACCGGACTATAGCCTTAGGATTCGAGATTAAAGGAGGGCTCTTAGGAAAACCTAATCGTTATTAACCTCGCCTATTAGCTTTAAGTAGCACTAACTAACGACTAGGGCGGGATCTATCTTTCCTAGGAAATATAATACTAGATCCTATTTACCTAAGATAAAGGGCTAGAAGATAGTAATACTACCGCTAATATAGGAGAAGAAACTAAAGAAATAAAAGATAAGATTCTATTTATTCCTAATATAATAGAACTAGAACTTATAAGACCGAGCCGTTCGCCTAGAATACTTAGGAACTAGCTAACTATAAAAGTAGCGCTATAAACCGAAATATTAGATCTATTAAAGCCGTCTTAGTTTATATACGCCTAGATATCTATCTTTAAAACTAGAGGCCTAGACTAGCTATTAAACGTATATATAGACTTTAGTATAGCCCGCTTTATAATTAGGGAAGACTAGCTTAACTACTTTAATAACGTAACCCTTAATATAACCTAGTAGGTCCTACTATCTAGTATAAGGAAAAGCTAAACTAAGGGTTAGGCGACCTTAATAATAAATATCCTAGGGAAATAAGGAATAGGATTTAAGGTTAGATAATTTACTATTAGCGCCTAGGTAGTCTAGACCCTATCTATAGGATTATTACTTAGATAAGATTTCTTAGTACTAAATAAAGTTAATATCTTAAATTCTAAGGGAATAATATTTATTAGCTTATACGGTAACCTAATAGTTATAGCTCGCTCGACTTAATAGGGCTACGCGATCTATCGTTAGGTTATATACTAAGCTAACGTCGACGTCCCTATATATAGGATAGAACGCCTACTAGCGTAAATTAAGGATATACTAAGGGATTATAACCTAGTATTCTTTCCGAGAGACCTATTATTAGCCTATAACTTAATCTAAGGTATAACTTTAGTTACGGCGGTTAATACTACCGCTCGCCGTATTAAATTTAAAAAAGGATAGTACTTAGGAACGCTAGTAGACCTTAGCGACGAAATATAGTTCTTATAGATTAACCTACTTAAGGCAACCCTAGCTAGGGTAACTCCGACTAAAGAGCCCGCTATATATAAAACTATAGAATATAGCGACCTATATTAAGTTACTAACCTATTAGTAGAAACCCTAAAAGAAGGGAGCCTTAAGTCCGCTAAAGGGGAACTCTTTTTATAGATATATAGATAGACTCCGAACTATAAGATCGGGATTTTACGAGACTATAGCCTCTTAGAAATAACTACTTTAAAGGACGTTAAAATCTATAATTAGAACCCTACGTTTATAGAAAAGATCTAATATATAGTCGCTTCCTTCCTAACCTTATAAAAGGACTAAGGTACTATTAAGGTCTACTTAGACTACTATATATATATTCTACTAATAGAAAATTAGTACCTATATAAACTAGCGTCTAAGGCTTACCCGCTTAGCTAGAAGGATAAGGTACTAATCGACTAGACCTACGAGGACCTATACTAAAAGGGGCGTATAGAATAAGCTATAAAGGTAACCCCGTTCGCTTACCTTATATTTATAGTTTAGAAAACTATATATAGTAATAAAAAGGGCTAAATAGTAATAGACTTACGAGCTCTTAATAGCGTAGCTATCTCAGACGCTTACCTAATACCGCTCTAGGGAGATATAATCTAAAAGCTATAGGGGAAACGCTTTATTTCCGCTATAAACGCTCGGTCTTTCTTTTATTAGTTCTTTATTTATAAAAAGTATCGGGAAAGGTTTATAGTAATTAGCTATAAAGGCTTAGAATAACTAATAGTAGCCTTAATAAGATATAAGAACTTACCTATATATATTTAAAGATTTATAAACTAAATCCTCTAAGAATATATAGAATATTCCTTTAAGTATATCGATAATATCGTAATATACTTAGATATAAAAGATAACTATATTTATTACCTTTAGGCTATCTTTTAACTCTTTATAGACTATAATATAGCCTTAGTTAAATCGAAATTATTCTTAGGCTACCTATTTATAGAACTATTAGGATTTTAAGTTAATAGTATCGGCCTAATAAATACTAAAGAATAAGTATAGGTATTATAGGATATAGAGTTTCTAAATACCTTATAAGTACTAGAAAAGTAGCTTAGCTTAGTTAACTAGCTATAGTACTTAATAGCCTACTTCTCTTAAAGGGTAGGGGCACTTTAGGTTTAGAAAACGGCAATACTTAAGGAAGTATAAGATAGTTAAGCGCTACTTAAAGGACTAGTAAGGAATAAATATACCTTTAAGATAATATACTAACCTTCCTTAGTAAAGGAATAGGCCTTCTAAGATATTATAAACGCTCTTATAAAACTAACGCGGCTATACTATTTTAACCTATAATAGCTATTATTCCTATAAATTAACGCTAGCCGCGAGCTAGGCTTTATAGTAGTAGCCTTCTACTTTATACTAAGGGTAGACTAGAACCTAAGAAGGACCCCGCCCTAGATAAGTATTTAGCTAATCTTTTACCTTAGTAAACGCTTAACTAGTAAAGAACCTAGATACTAGCCTATAAAACTTAAAGTCGCCTATCTTTCCTAGGCTTACTAAAAGCTTTAGTTATATATTATCTCTACCTTACTACTAAAGGTCGTTATACTAACTAACTACGCTACTATAAGCGTAATCTTAAAGTAAATATCGTTATTTACTATTAATATAAAGATAAATAATTAGCTTATACTTACTTTATAGTACCTTAGCTAGTTTCCCTTAGAGGTCTACTATATTCCTAGAACTATAAATATCCTTACTAATATACTATCTCGACTACTATCTATAATATCTAGGAAATATAAACCTAGGGAATTAGACTATATCTAGGAAGATAAAGTACTAGTCGAATATATATATATAGTTATAGAATCCTTTATTTAACCTAACCTATATTAGAAGATCTAGGAAGTATACGTAGAAGAACCTAAGTAGGCCGGTATACTAAAGTAGCTTAAAAGCGATAAGTCTTAGGTCGGTCTCCTATTTATTAAGCGGAATAGGTTACTCTATCTAGTTAAGACCTAAGGTCGTTACTAGCTCTATATCCCTACTACCTATACTAAGGAAATTATCGCCGATAACTATATATATAAATTTTACTTTAGACGGTAAAGGATATAAGAGGAATTATCCTCTATATTTACTATTACTAGCTTTAAGAAGCTTATTAACGGCTTTATCGATAAGTATAACGCTTATTATAGGAACTAAACCGACTAGTTAAAGGCCCCTAGTAAGTTAGTTTTAATTACTTCCTTAGCCTTACCTTTCTATATAATTACTATAGATTTCGTAATAAGGCTCTTAAATATCCCCGCGGACCGAACTTTATAGATACTACTTATTAGGGTCTACTATAATATACTACTAATAGTAACTAATAAGTTCTCGAAAATAAGGCTCCTTATCTTAGGCTATAACTAGTTTACCGTAGAGGACTAAGCTAAGGCATTATTTACTAAGTTAATATACTATAACTAAGGGATTCCCGCTTAGATTATTTCCGACTAAGACCCTAAGTTCCTTTCGGCGTTCTAAAAGGGACTATAAATAGCGTATAAGTCTAAGTTACTAATATCTATAGCTTAGTATCCCTAAACTAATAGCTTATTAGAACGATATAACTAAGTAGTTAAAACTATACTTTAGTTCTTTATAACTAACTTCCTATCTTATCGATAGGTTAATACGTTACTATTACTTTAATTTACCCTTAATAACTCTTACTCCTTAGTAATTAATACCTTTCTAAGCGAGCTATTAACCGAGATATAAATAGATAATAGTAGGCGATACCTTAAGGAAGGCCCTTTATAGATAGATAGGGAAATACTCTAAGACTAAGCTAAGATCTCGATCGCTCTAGCTTAAGCGGGAATAAAGAAGTAGTATAACGTAAAGTACTAAGTACTAAAGTTTAGGCCTAGGGACTAAGTATAGCTCTAGCTAGGGAAAGGATATAGCGTAGCTAACGAATAAGTAGTAAAGTTAAAAGAACGCTATATAAGACTATTTAAAGTCCTTAAACGGATCGGCTATCTAGATTACTACCTTAACCTAGCTAGATCCCTAAATATCTATAATATTATTTCCGTTATATAGCTATAGCCGGCTAAATAACTAGACGCCCGACCTAGCCTAGAACCTAATACTAACTACTAGGAAGTTAAAAGAATCCTTAACTCTAGAACTTATAAATATAGCTAAGGGACTACTTATATAAAATACCTTATTAGCTAGAAAAGCTAGCTAAGTAGCTATAATTCCTAGGTAGCCGCTAAGGATATCGTCGCTAAAGACCTTATTAAAGAATTTAACGTATAGTAAGGAGCGTTATAAGGTCGTATTACTTATACTTAGAAGCTCCGCGCGCGCGCTATATAATAGTATAAGCTGCTATAGCTAAGGGAAAAATAACGGTATATAGTACGCGCTATTACTATTCGTTCTTTTAAAAGTCTAAGGACGGGTTAACTAGCTAATAAGTATTAATAGGCCGCTTATAGTAAACGGTAATCTAATACTATATTTTAGTACCTATATTTATTTTATTTTAAGAACCTAATTTCCCTGTCTTTTTACGCTCCCTTTTCTATACTAAACCGCGCCCCTCTTATACTTATATTTAAGGTTCCCGCTATCTAAGGCTATAAATATCGTATTAAGGACCTAGTATTTCGCTAGTATTTCTCCGACTAAATCTACTACCGACCGCCGCGCTTAAGCCTCGAGGGGTTTTAATAAGTAGTTTAATTATATAGGAATAAAGCAGAGCTTCTCTAAAACCTTAAGTTTAATATAGCCGCTTTTACTAAGTAAAAGCGGGATAATTATAGTATATATACTAACTACTACGACCTCCTTACTAAAAAAGGATATAATCTTAACGTAGGCCTAGTAAAAAACGGTATATACTACGCCCTGCTATCTCTTCCCTTATCTAAAGCCCGTAACCTATACGACTATAACTAGCTATACTTCTCTATACCTCGTAGCGCCGCCGCTTATTATAATACTACTACGACTCCTATAACTACCTAAATTAATAGGAATATAATATTAACTATCTAACTATAGTAAGTTAGCGCTTCTTATTACTATAATCTTAATACTCCTTTATACGTTCGCTTCGATAACTATACCTTATCGCTATTAAGCTCTAGTAATTTATCTAGTAACTCGCTACTATTAGTCTTTAGTATTATAGGAAAAACCCCCGGTACCCCTTATAATGCCCGCGGGTAGTTCGCCCCGTTATTTAATAAGGACGAGCTTCTCCCTTTATTACTACGCGACCTAGATAAGGCTATCTTCCTTAATAAAACTAAGACGATAACTAGCGCCCTTAAAACCGCGTAGATTACTACTATCTTAGCCGACGTTATTAATAAGCTCCTATTTAGATAGGTCGCCTCTATAGACGCCGAGATACTTAAGATTATCGCTACTATTATTAGCGTAAAGTACCTTCCCGCTTATCTAAAGATATTTAAGGCCGCCGCTATAAAGGAGCGCGAGGCTACCGGTATACTAGGAACCTATAAGTTTAGGGAGAGCCTTAAGCGTACCCTAGCTAAACCTAGAGGATCTAGTATAGTAGACCTTACTTTCGATAAGCTATTAAGGAACCTATTTACTAGACGCTTACTCGCCGCCGCTACGGCCCTACCTTTTACTCCTTTTAAATAAGCTAACCTATTTACTAAGGAATAGGCCCCGATATTAGTCCGATAAAAGCTTAACCCCTTTTAGGTTCTAAGCTATAGAAAACCTAGACTATTCCTTATTATACTTTTTATAGTATACTATAATAACCTAGCCGATATAAATAGCTATATAGGTATCGTTTACTCTAGGTTAAAAGTACTAGTCTACGAAGCCTTAAATATAGCTATAATTTAAGTAAATCTATTTACTACTATCTATAAGGAGGCCGACGCTAACCTCTTACTTAGCTAGTACGCCGCTCTTACTAGAGTGCCTACTAGCTTTATTTATTAGTTTGCTTTCGCCGCCTACCTCCTAGATAACTCGCTTAAGCTCGCCGCGGTATACTAAAGAGCGGCCTATATTAGCCCCCTTTATACGCTAGTAGCGGCCCGCCCTTATATAGCTAACGTAATAGCCTATTTTAACTCGTTAAACTAAAAGTTTACCGATATATACCTAGGTAGGTTTTAGAACCTAGGCCTAACTATATAGGTACTAGTAGTAGTAATCTATAACTAGGTTTTAGCCTCTTACGATAGACTAGCTATAATACTCTTAGTAGAACTAGCCCTAAATAACGCTTACGGCGTGCTTATTTATAGAGCCTCCGATATATAGGATACCTTAAATAACGTGCTAGTAGGCCCTAAGAATCTAATAAAAGAAGAAGCTAAGGAGTAGATTACTTGCCCTACCCTTACCCCCGCGGCGTAAGATAGTCGGTTACTAGTTTAGCCTCGTTATATCCCTAGTCCTATTTATTTTTTCTACTAGCTTAGCTATAAAGCGCCCTTAGTTATAATTAGTTTTCCTTAGCTTAGCTATACTACGCCCCCGGCCTTACTTATTTATTACCCTAGCTTAGCTACTTAGTACCCTTAGTTCTAGTAGTATTTTACTCCTAGATTAGCCGCCTCGCGCCCTTAGTATTAGTTATACTAAGTTACGTCTTAGATAAGATATAAGTTATTCCCTATACTAACCTTAGAAATCTACGTAACTCTACTATAATTCCCTATTAGCGCGACTCCCGCTTAAATACCGCGGGAGACTAATAAGGACGTTAGTTAATTCTTTCGCCCTAGGTATTTATTATAGGATACCCTATAGTTAATAATCTAGGTACTTATAACGATATCGGCCTTTCTTAGGGAAGTTACCCTTAACTCTTTAAGGCTCCCCGTAAAAGAAAGAACCTAGAAGCTACTAAGTAAACTCTAGGAAATTACCTAGAAATCCTAGAAACGATAACTAAGTAGATTATATAGACGTTTTATAGAGATTTCCCCTAGGGATATATTATACGGGGAATATACTATGATTTCCTAAGTAATAATAGCTTTTTAGGGATTATACCGATATTTCCCTAAGAAGTTACTATAAGAATATAGCGGGGAAATTATAAAGAAATACCTATGCTTACCTAGGGAAAATACTAAGAAATACCGCTAATATACTATACTATTATTATATAATTATAAGGTTAAGATATTACTTAGTTAAAACCCTAAGTAAGGTCTTACGCTTACTATAGTATATATAAAAGATAGAGAACCTACTAAATCTTAGGTAGGTAAAGAAGAATATAGATAGTTATTACTACTCTTACTTTAACTTATAAGACTAGTAGCTAGTCTATATTTAACGCGCGTGATAATATATAGTAGCTAGTCTATATAATACGTTTAATTACGTATAGTAGCTAGTCTATTTAATTACCTATTAGACCTATACTAGATCCGGGTATATAGTAAGGTTAACGTACTAGCCTTATACTACGGGACTAGTATATAATAGGTAGGAAAAGTACCTTTTTTAAAGGATTACTTAGCTAGCTTTTTATCCTTACTTTAAAAAGTAAAGGAAGGTATAGGGCCCGATATATAAGAAGACTAATCTTTCTTTTATTTTAATTATTTTTCTAACTTCTATATAATACCTATAAAAGATAGTTCCTATAAAGTATTTATATTAAACCGGCTCTTTAAGCTATAGCTATTAGTAAGGAAGGTATATAAAAGAGACCTCCTAGATCTATTAGTAAACTAAAAGTAGCTAAAAAAGCACCCTTTTAAGGACTAGCTTTTCTAAGCTTAAAACGACTACTATTATAGAATAAGTAAAGGTATAAGCTTAGGTATAGTCTATTAAAAGAAGGTTAATAATCTATAAAAAGGAAAAGGAAGAGAAGTATAGGCCTAGCTTATATAAGTATAAAGGCCGCTTATATATAGACTTAGCCTAGACCTTAGTTTAAGCCTATATAGGGCAAAAGCCCTTATATTATACCCTTACTTAGCTTTTAAAGAAGCGCGCTTTTAAATAATACTTAATACCGCGCTTAAGGGGATAGAACCCTTATATAGACTATATACGCTTAGTCGCGGAAAAAACGTTAGTAAATATCGTATAATACCCTCTTAAGCGAGCTTCTTAAATAAACTATATTATTAATAGGGGCCGCGCCTTAAGAGTCGGGCTTTAATACTTTTAGCTACGGAGTAAAGGTATATAAAATAGTATATAGCTAGCTTTAGTAAGCTTATAGTATCCCGCCCCTTTTATATTAGCGTATAGTAGTAGCTCTTAGTACTATAATATAAAGGACGGTACTTTAGTATATAAGGCTCCGCTCCCTCTTATATAAAGCTATATAAGCACTCCCTTTTACTATAGTTATATTATATTAGCGGCCTTCTTATATCTTAGCTGCCTTTTCGGTCGCTATTAATATATATCCCGTCTATATAGTAGCTACTACTATATATAAGGGGACGCCGACGAAGCCTATAAAAGTATTACTAAGATTACTCGTTATTAAAGTTACTATCGTCGAACCTAACCTCCTTTCCGTTTTAGTATATACGCCCCTCTACTACTTAAAGTATATTTACCCGCGCCTTCTAGCGCGGGCACTTTAAAAACTAATAGGATTTACTACTATAGCCTATATAGTAACCCTTTTATTGCTACCTCTTTCTATCCTTAGTCCTCGAGGTAAAGATAGAGATATTTATAGTATTACTAGCGTTATCTTCTTCTTATACTATAAAAGAAGATAAAAAAAGAAACTTATTATTATTAAGCTTATAAAGAAGGTAAATAAGATCGGTATATATATTTAATAGTATAGACCTTTTACTTAGATAGGTACGCTAATTTATATTTAAGCTTATAATAAGGTAATTATACTTTACCGTGTTAAGCTAGCTATATACGTTTACTTAATAAAGTACCTCTTTAAACTATATAAGGTAGGCCGGAATAGCTTTACTTTACTTTTAATAGAGCGTTATAAGCTCCTAGCCTACCGACTTAGCTATATTAGGTTCGCCGTAATTAGTATAGAGCTTTATAAGGAGGTCGGCTAGTTTATTTATACTAGTACGCGTAAACAGTAAGAGATACCTTTATAGGTATAGGGATAAGCTCGTATAAAGATAGTTAAATTAAGCGCGGATATCCCTTATTATAGCGCTATTAATATAGAGCTTTACTTTTATATAAAGTAGCTATAGCTCGAGCTCTATAAAGGAGCCGTTAAACTTACTAAGGTATAGTAGTATCGCTCTTAGTTATATAGAGCCCTACTATTATAAGAGGCTCTTAATTACCTAGGCGAACTAAGTATTACATTCGCTTTAATTTTATAACTATAAGAGTATAGATATTTTACGTATATATATACTAGCGCGGGCGGTTTAACTAGACTAGGTAATTAAACGTTAGCTTTAAAGGCAGCTAAAAATAGCTATTCTATATATAGGGATTAATAAAGGTATAGGCTTAGGTACGGTCCGTTAAAAGATAGTTAATAATCTATAAAAGGGAAAAGGAAGAGAAGTATAGGCCTAGCCTATATAGGCGCGGACGCTACTTATATATAGACTTAGCCTAGACCTTAGTTTAGGCCTATATAGGGCAAAAGCCCTTATAACTACCTAGCCTTATATAAAGAGATAGGGTTTTTAAAAGAAGTCCTTAAGGAAAAAGTAAAAGGAAAATAAGTCCTTAGCTATAATTAAGTTTTTATCTATAAGACTAATATAAGAAGGTATAAGTAATAAGCGTAGAATCGGGTAATCGATAACGTAAGTAGAAGGATCGGTCGAAGGAGTATAAGGTAGGATTTCGTCCGGAATTTATAACGAGTATATAAGGGGCTAAATAATATATTAAAAGAATAGTATTATAAAAGATACTTATGAACTTACTTATTCTATCTACTACTCCTAGGGAAATCCTTTGTCTTTTATAGACTATTGCTCGCCTACTAATAGACTAATTAGTTAGCTTTCTAGCATATTCTATAGTGCTTAAAAAGCTCTATCTATAGTATATCTTCCGAACTTAGTAGGTGGTCTGATTATAGCGTGATGGTTAACGTAAGACTATAGGTTCTAGTATAAGTAGTGGATTTAACTAGAATGTTCTATGCCCTACCTATTCTCGTATCGCGGATATCTTCGGAACTGCTAGGCCAAAATAGGCAATAGGGTATCCGTTCTGCTCGTAATTACCTCATGCATTTTATATAAATTTTTATTTATAAGGATATGCTTATCCCGACCCGCTCTTCCTAGAGGAAGGTATAGATATCTAGTAGAGGTCTTTATCTTTTAAGGGTTATTCCCTTAGACTATATTATAGAGCCTCTTTTTACTAGCTTATTCTATAAAGCCTCCCTATGCTTATTATTTCTTTATAATAGTAAAATAGGAATATAAGGGTATATTCTTATAACTAATAAATATAGCTTCCTTTAAAAGTATAAAGTATAGCTAGTTATTTATAAGAACTAGTAAGAAAAAGGGGATCTTCCTACTAAGGTAACTACTATAGTAAGGATATCGTTTCGGACCCTTATAGCTATAGTAGTAGAATTCGACCTTAAGCTTAATTAGATAAATATAGTTAACGCCTTTATTAACTACCCTCTTAAAAAAAAGAAGTTATTTATATATAACTTCCTCTTAGTTTTTAATAGCTAGGAAAGGTTCTATAGCTTAGGAAAGCTTTATATAGACTATAAAGATTACCCCTTTATTAGTAATAGTATTTAATAGGTTCCCTTAAAGCCCTAAGCTTTAAGAAAGTCCCTTAGGAACTATATATAATATAAAAGGGTAAAATTATAGTCTTCTTTTATATTAATAATATTATCTAAGCCTACCTAAAAAAAGAAGAAGTTATTATAAGGGAGGTTATAAAAGGCCTATAATAAAAGTATAAGATAACTAAGCTAAGGGAGCTAAAGTGGTTTTTAAGGATATAAATCCTTTAAAATAGGTCTTAATAGACTATCTAGCTTACTTAGGACGCTTATATCGATAAGGTCGCTTATAAATTCCTCCTTAATTCCCTTAATAAGAAGCTTTACTTTATACTTATATTAAATAAAGAGCCTTTATTTAATCCGTCCTTTTAAGCTAGGAAGTAAGAGAAATACTAATATTAATAAAAGGTAGGCTCCTTACTTTTTTTTAGCTATTTTTACTAGACCGGATATCTCTTTTATAGTCTCTTAGCTAGATAAGTATAACTAGAATCCTAGCCCTAGGTACTAAGAAGTAGTAGACTAAGCTATCCTTTATCTTTATTTAATAAGATTATATAGTCTATACTTAAGAGGGTAAGGAAGGAAGTTAGCTATTAAAATCTTCTTTTATTTAAGCGATTTATCTTTTATAAATAATTTATTAAATAGAAAGAGCTTATAAGGGTATATTATATTCCTTTTTAAAGGAACTATTACTTAAAGAGCTTTAAAGTAAGCTACTATTATAACTTTAAGTATATATAATGGAATATATATTACGGTATAATTAGTTAAGTAGTAGAAATAGCTAGAGGTACTACGCTATATATATTATATTCTCCTTATTATAAGACTAAAGCTTATAAGAAAGAAGGATTTCCCTTCTTTTATTAAAATAATAAGTAGTTTATAATATATAAGTAAAGTAAGTATAATTCCCTATTAATACCTTACTAATATATTAATACTATATACCTAAGTACCTTATTAGCTTATACCTCTTAGTAGCGCTCTTATAATTATCTCCTTTTTTATATAAATATTTTAGCTATATCTTTAATATATATTACTTTTATTATACTATATATATTTAGTTAAAAAGAGAGGTAGTTTCGGTTATATATTATATATATACGCCTATATAAGTATATATTAGTCTATACTTTATAACGTTAATAGTTATTATACTAGCGGTTATATTTAAGTAACTATTATAATATCGCTTATATATTAGCTACGTAACTATAATATAAAAAGCGTATATATATATCTCTTACTTCTTTTATTTTCTTTTCTTTTTTAACTCTTCCGCTTATAATTACTATAGAGTTTTACGCTTTTATTTATTAATCCCTTATACCTTTTTATATTACTTTTTATTAACGATTTATTATTAATAATACCTTTTACGCTAAAGAAAATAAAGACCTATAACGCTAATTTCCTATACTATATATAAGAGTAGGTAGCGGTAGGTTCGCTCTTAAAGTATAAGCGATCGGCCTAGAAATCTTATAACGACGCTAGTTCCCTTTTAATAAAGAAAGCTAAGAAAGGTATAAGGGAATCTTAGTCTTAGAAGACTTTTAGTTTAGGACTTAATATTAGTAAGGGTTATACCTTTATTACCCTACTAAATACTTTAACTCTAACTATTAATAAGCCTACCTTTATAGGCTAAGAAACATATAAGTTTATTACCCTTATTAGCGATATTAATACTAATAAGGAGGTCGTGCTTAAGCGCTCTTAAGTAAGTACCGATAACCTAGCTACTTTATCTTAATAGGGCGGCTCTAGCTAATAAGAGATTATTACTTAAGCCGCTCCTTAAAATAAGTAGGCTAATATTAATAATAAGGCCTAGCTAAATAAGGGCTAAGACTATCTTAATACTTAGCTAAATAAGGGCTAAGATAATAATAATAGTAATAATAGAGATAGCCGCGATCTAACTCTTTTTACTAATAAACCTAAGAATAGTAGCGCTAGAAATAAAGGTACCTAAGTAGCGGTATAAGGTAGTCGCGCTCTTATAAAGAAGTATACTTAATCTAAGGCTAAAGCTTACTTAGTTAAGGCCTAAAGGGTTATCCCTTATAAGCTTTAGTATATATATTATTTTAGGACGGTTATTAAAGAGTATAGTATAACTAAGCCTAAGCTTATTAAGGTGCTCTTAATTAGCTATATTTTCTTAAGGATTTCCTTAACACGCTATAAGTAGTACTATAAATATACCGCGACTTATAACTAAGTAGGTTTCCCTTTAACTTTAAATATTATAATTAATAAGCTAATCTTACTTAAAGCCGCTACTCTTATATCTAGTAAATAAGCTAATATAATTATTATTATTAAGTACTTATATAAGCTTAATAAGCTAAAGACTAGTAATAAGGATATTAAGGATAATAGCTTAAATATAAGTATACTTATTTTTAAGGAGGCTAATCGGCGCTATCTTACTATTATAGTATAGTATTTAGCTAAGGCTTTTAACGCTACTAAGATAGCTTATTACAAGTCCTTTAAGACTATAGGTATATAAAAGTCTACTATTATAAGTTTTATCTAACCTTTTTATTAGCGACCGCTTAATAATATATTAGGTTAAGTATACTAACTACTATACGCTAATTAATAAGCGCTATAAGCTTATTATTTACTTTAACCCTACGCCCTTATTTAATATCGCTTATATAAGCTTAGAGTACTAAGCTTAGGAATCTTAGTTAAAACTCTACCTTATTAACGGCGATATAAGCTATACTTTATAGTAATACGCCTTACTATTTACTAAGGCTAAGGTAAGTACTATATTAATAAGGATAGGTCTTAATATAAAAGATAAGGAAGGAGTAAAGGATAGGGTGGTTTTAGTATTTCTAGAGGTATTTAGTATAGTAGAGGGGGCGGCTTAGTTAGTTCCTACTACGCTAGTAAAAAAGAAGGGTAGTCGGAAGTAATAAATAGGTCTTATCTTTCTTTTATTTAGTTATAACTATCCTTCTTTTCTTTATTATTAAGGTCTTAATAAAGTTATAGTTTAGTTTTATTTTCCTTAATAATATTTAATAGGTAGTATAAATAGTTTTCCTTTATTTTCTTATTTTACTATTTTATATATAGTTATAAGATATTTAGGTATACTAATATATTAATAAGTCGGTAGCGATTTAATAGGGATTTATTATTAATTTAGTAGTATCTCTTTATATTAATAGGTTTCCCTACCTTACTTAGTCTTATACTTCTTTTTCCTTATTAAGTAAGTAGTATATTCTTTAATAAGGTCTTAGCTATTTACTATATCTTTAGTATCGACTTATTAGTATTACGGAGTAAGTAAAGGTATAGGCTTAGGTACGGTCCGTTAAAAGAAGGTTAATAATCTATAAAGGGGAAAAGGAAGAAAAGTATAGGCCTAGCCTATATAGGCGCGGAGGCCGCTTATATATGGACTTAGCCTAGACCCTAGTCTAGGCCTATATAGGGCAAAAGCCCTTATATTATACCCCTACCTAGCTTTTAAAGAGGCGCGCCTCTAAATAATACCTAATACCGCGCCTAAGGGGATAGAACCCTCGCATAGACTACGCACGCCTAGTCGCGGAAAAAACGTTAGCAAATAATATATAATACCCTCCTAAGCGAGCTTCTTAGATAGACTATATTATTAGTAAGGGCCGCGCCTTAGGAGTCGGGCTTTAGTACTTCTAGCTAAGGAGTAAAGGCACGTAGAACGGCGCGTAGCTAGCTTTAGTAAGCTTATAGTATCCCGCCCCCTTTATATCAGCGTACGGTAGTAGCTCCTAGTACTATAATATAAAGGACGGTACTTTAGTATATAAAGCTTTGCTCCCTCCTATACGGGGCTATATAGGCACTCCCTTTCGCTATAGTTATATTATATTAGCGGCCTTCTTATATCTTAGCCGCCCTTTTAGTCGCTATAGGCATACGTCCCGTTTATATAGTAGCTACTACTATATACGAGGGGACGCTAATAAAGCCTATAAAGGCGTTACTAAGATTACTCGTCGCTAAAGTTACTATTATTAAACCTAACCTCCTTTCTATCCTAGCGTATATACCCCTCTACTACTTAGAGTATATTTACCTACGCCTCTTAGCGCGGGCACTTTAAAAACTAGTAGGATTTACTACTATAGCCTATATAGCGACCCTCTTATTACTACCTCTTTCTATCCTTAGTCCTTAAGGTAGAGATAGAGATATCTATAGTATTACTAGCGTTATCCTCTTCTTATACTATAAAAGAAGATAAAAAAAGAAACTTATTACTACTAAGCTCGTAAAGAAGGTAGACGAGATCGGTATACGTATCTAGTAATATAGATATTTTACTTAGATAGGTACGCTAATCTAAATTTAAGCTTATAACGAGGTAATTATACTTTACCGCGTTAGGCTAGCTATATACGTTTACTTAATAAAGTACCTCTTCGAACTATATAAGGTAAGCTAGAATAGCTTTACTTTGCTTTTAACGGAGCGTTATAAGCTCTTAGCCTACCGACTTAGCTACGTTAGGTTCGCTATAATTAATACGGAGCTTCGCGAAGAGGTTAGCTAGTTTATTTATACTAATACGCATAAACGGTAAGAGATACCTTTATAGGCGTAGGGATAGGCTCGCGTAAAGATAGTCGAATTAAGCGCGGATATCCCTTATTACGGCGCTATCGGTACGGAGCTTCGCTTTTATATAAAGTAGCTATAGCTTAAGCTTTATAGAGGAGCTATCGAACTTACTAAGGTATAGTAGTACCGCTCTTAGTTATATAGAGCCCTATTATTATAAGAGGCTCTTAATTACTTAGGTAAACTAAGTATTACGTTCGCTTTAATTTTACGACTATAAGAGTATAGATATTTCGCGTATATATATACCGGCGTAGGCGGTTTAACTAGACTAGGTAATTAAACGTCGGCTTTAAAGGCAGCTAAAAATAGCTATTCTATATATAGGGATATAAAGAGGGTAAAATAAAGGGTAGATTATACTATTACGGAGTAGGTAGAGGCGTAGGCTTAGGTACGGTCTATTAAAAGAAGGTTAATAATCTATAAAAGGGAAAAGGAAGAGAAGTATAGGCCTAGCCTATATAGGCATAGAGGCCGCTTATATATAGACTTAGCCTAGACCTTAGTCTAGGCCTATATAGGGTAAAAGCCCTTATAATTAGTTATACTTTACTAGCTATCCTTTTTATTTAATAAGGAAAAAGGTATTACTCTTAGATTTCTTTTAGTCTTTAATCTCTTAGACTTTCTATCTACCTTTATTATCCTTTAAGTTTAATATTAATAGGGTTTTACTATCTTTATAAGTGCCTTTTTACTCTTTTTATAACTATAAGAGACTAATATAGAAAACGTTATAAAGGTATAAGTATATCTTAAGAAGTATAAAAGGATATACTTATTTTTTAATAGCTTATAAGACTTAAAACGGTCTAATATACTTAGGTAAGAGTTTTCTTTTTTATCCTTAAAGTATAGGTTCTTTATTAATAGTACTAAAAGGTCTCTTACTTTTAGTATAAGCGGTTAGTACTTTTAATTTTAGTATTTTACTTACGATTTAATAGCCTTTCCTTAGTATTCTTTAAGCCTTTTTTATAGCTCTTATAGCCTAGTAACTCTTACTCTTACTTTAGGTACTATATCTCTTTACTTATAAAAACGCTTTATTATTTCTCTATATAAATATAGTATTATTAGTAGCTAGCTTCGCTTATAGCTTTAGTAATAGTTCTATAAATAAGGGCTTCTTACCTTTATATCTAAGTATTTTTAATAGCGCGTTTACTAGGTTTAATTTATATATATAATACTTAATTATAAAGTTAAATAGTACTAAATATATATACTATCTTACTTACTTCTTATTTAAGGAGGTCTAGTATATAAACGTTTAGAGGTTATAGTAGTTTAATAATACCTTTACTTTATATACTACCCTTTTAACGTAATATTACTAGTATTTAAATAACTTAATAATAGTAAATAGTTCTTAGTCTAGAATACTATAATTAAGTTTAGCTCTAGTAAACTTCCTTAACTAAAATATAATTAAATAGTAACGCCTTTTATTATTAGGTTAAGAGATAATTCCTATTATTATAAATTATAATAAATCTATTTCGATATAAATACGTTTATTTAAATTATAATATTAAAGGAGTAAGGCTCCTTAAAAAGCATCCTTAAGAGCTTAAAACGCTGCCTATTTAATAAGGTTTAGCTCTATACTCCCTAGCTTCTTTTTATTTTTACTCCCTTTTAGTAATATAGTTAAGGGCGCTATAACTTTAAAGTACCTATATATAAATCGTTAGTAAAAATTATAGAACCTAAGGAAAACCTAAATATTATAGTAGGTTATAGGTTTAAGCTATTAAGCTATTACCTTTACTTATTAAAGGTTTATTAATACTTTATTAACCGATAAAATAAACCTAAGGAACTTAACTAACTATTATTAAAAGATATACTTTAATAGATTTATATAAAGCTTTATAGCCCTTAGCCTTTTTATTTCTTATCCTAAGTATTTAGTATATTCTTCTCTTATTTTAAAGTATATAAGGATATTATTAAGGTAAACTATATAGATTATATTTATAAGCCCTTTAAGCGCTTAATAGATATAGCTTTAAAATATAGCTAGTACGTTAGTAAGTTTAAAGGGTATTACTAGGTATTTAAAATATTTATAATACGTTTAGAAAGCGGTCTTTTATTTATCCCCTTCTTAAATTCGAATATATTAATATATATTCTATATATTAATCTTAGAAAAATACTTAGCTCCTTAATAGCAGTTAATAATCTCTAAAATAAGGGGTATAGGGTATTAATTTTTTTACGTAACTTAGTTAAGTCCTTAGTAGTTTATATATAGCTATAAGGTACTATCCCTTTTTAGAATAAAAAGGATAAGCGCCCTAGCTAAGCTCTTTAACTCTTAGATTATTTTCCTTTTTATTATATTTTAAATTTAATCGCGTAATACTTAAAGTTCTTTTTATAATAAAGGGTAAATCGGTCTATAAAGGGGTTCTATATTAAGGATTAAATTAATTAAGTAATCTATTCCTTTTTTAACTAATAGTAAGTTAGATTTATTAGCTAAGAAAGTATCTTTAAACTAGTTAAGAGTTAGTAGGATTTTAGCTTATTTTTTTTATAGAATCCCTTTATCTTTATCTTTATTTAATAGTAGGATTAGCTTAGGATTAAGCGCTATTATATATACCCTTACTTTATTCTTATATTTTTAAAGGAATCTATAAGGGTTTTATAAGGTTTCGCTACTTAGTTAATACTTAAACTACTACTATTATTTCTATAAGATAATATAAATACGTTTATCTTCTAAGGTAGTAACTAATAAAAGGATTAATACTTAATCGTTTAGCGTTAACTTATTAGTATTAATATAAAAATAAGTAATTATCTTTTTAGTACTTCTTATATTTATTATTTAAAACGGTACTAACTATACTTTATACTCCCTTACCTTATTATTATTAAGCCTTAATAACTTAGGGTATAATAGCGCTACTTATAGTAATCCTTACTATTAAGTAAAGTATATATTTATAAGGTTAATAGTACTATAAGTATCTAAGTATATAGGGACTTTAGTAGGGTTTCGCCTTAATATTATTATAGGAGTTTTAAGTAACTATCTTATAGATATTAAGTTTACTAAGAGAGAGGTATTTACTTAAATATCTTACCTTTTCCTCTTAAGGTATATAAGTAAAAGCGGAATTTTAGAGAATTAAGGAATTATATAAGACTACGTAATAAAGGGGAAGAAGGAGTATAAGGTAGGATTTTTAATAGAATTTATTAGTAATATATTAGTATATAGAAGAGGTATTAAAGTTAATAATCCTTACTCTATCTACTAGCGGACATACTATCTTATATAAATAATTATAGCTAAACGAAAGAACCTTTTAGGACTAGATTTAGGCTGCCGTATAGCCCTAAGACTAAGGAACTTAGTAATACCTTAAGTATATTTAGGAGGTATCTTAGTTCTACTAATATTTATATTTAAAGGAGGTTAGTTATACCGGTATTTTTAAGAGGTCTTAGCTAGTATTCTAAGCTAGCTCTATTTCTTCGATTCCCGATTATATAATAACCGGCAACCCGTTTAATGTATAATAATATATAAAATAATAGGCGATTCTTACTCTATAATATAGGATTTTATCTATAATTAATATACTACTTATTAGCTTATATAATTAAGAGAGTACGTTATAGCTACTTTATTTATAATAGGAACACCGTTCCTTATATTTCCCTATTTTATAGTATTAAGTTTAAGAGTCTTTACTAAGGTTTCTACCTTTAAAGAATTAGTATATTTTATAAATAGGTGTCTTAGCTTATTATATTAGAAATATATAATCCTTAATTATGTAAAAGATCTTCTTCCTTAATAACGTTCCTTAGTTTAGCCCTTAGTAGGTATATTACTAGCTTACTAGTTATCGATTAAATTAGTAGTATTTCCTTAATAATTTAGCCTAGCTTATCGGCCTCTTTAGTTTCTTCCTTTATATATACTACCTTAAGGTATAGTACTATTTCTATTCCTAGTTCCTTTAAAAGTAAAAATAGTATTAGTATATCGCCTCTTATTAGTAATAGTATCTTAATATAGTTAAGCGACTTATATAAGCTCTTCCTATTAGTAGGTATAAATAGGTATTAAGTACAGGTTAATTTAGTTTTAAAGTTATAGCTCTAGCTTAGTAAAAAGTATAAGAGTACGCGCTTTTTTTAATAAGCGTTTAAAATGCCTTTCTAAGGAGTTATAGTATAAGTAAAACTCTAAGAGGGACTAGCCTTCTTATTAGCGAGCCTCCTTTAATTATATTACTAATAGTATCTCCTTATTTATAGTATCCTTAATTAAGATAAGTATTTATTCTTTAAAGTATACTTAATCTATACTATACTTAGTTTAGTCGATTAGCGTTTATTCTTTAAGGTATTAGCGCTATCTTACTTTATAGTCGCTATATATATAATCTATTATATAAAGGATCTTTATTTTATCGCGATAAAAACATTTAAGCGCTGCCTTAAAGGCGTCCTTTATATTATAAGTCTAGTTTAGACGTTTCTATATATTAGTAGGTTAAGATAATTAAGCGATATTTTTAATCTTAACCTTACCTATATAACTACCGTCGGATTTAAGGGAGTAGGACCGTTAATACTTCTTTAAATAGATAGTAATAGTACTAGCGCGTTTAGTAATTTCCTCCTTTAATTATATAACGCGATCTTTTAAGCGTTTTATCTCCTCTAGCTCCTTAACCTAACCTTATAAAGCTATAAGCTTTTCTTTATAAGATAGTTATCTTAAACTTATAGGTAGCGATATCTTTAATATAGTTTTAATACTATCTATAGTAAGGGTCTATTTTAAGGATATATCTTCCTATTATTTATCTCTTAAGTAGATACTTAATATATATAATAAAGAGGCCTTAACTAGTTAACTACTATATTGCGCTATAAGAGCGTTATATAGTTTTCTCTAAGTAGCTATCTTTACTAAGTAACTAAAAAGGGAAGCTTTAGAAATTATAAGGGAATATATATTATAGTACGATTAGTTAGGTAGTAGAGATAGCTAGAGGTACTACGTTATATATATTATATTCTCCTTATTATAAGACTAAAGCTTATAAGAAGAGGGATTTCCTTTCTTTTATTAAAATAGTAAGTAGTCTATAATATATAAGCGGGGTAGGTATAATTCCTTATTAATACCCTACTAATATATTAGTACTATATACCTAAGTGCTTTATTAGCCTATACCTCTTAGTAGCGCTCTTATAATATAAAAGTAAAGCTACTAGCTCTTTTAAAAGTATTAAAAGAAGCGATTTTCTTTAGCTAGCTACTAATATCTTTATAACTATAAATTCTATCCCCGTTAGCTATAGAATATAATAATATATAAACTATAAAAAGTCTTATAAAAGAAAATAGTAAGCTATTAACCTAGCTATAGTATATCGATATCTACTAGTATTAGTTATACTAAGAGGTTTAAAGGGGACTTATTTTAGTTTATTAGGTTCTAATAATATCGATAAAAGCTAATAGTCTTATAAAGCCTTTACTAAAGTAGAAGCTAGCTATCCTTTCTATAGTAAATTAAGCTAAAAGACGTTTAAGAGAAGCTATCCTTAAAGGCCGACCTTAAAAGCTTATAAGAGAAGCTAATAGCTTATATAAAAAGGTAATATCTATAGCTAAAGAAGAAGGAAGAGGTTTTCCCTTTTAAGGGCCCCCTATTTAATTAGGTTTTTCCCTTTTAAAAAGGCCCTCTTTCTTTCTTAAGGTATATAAGCAAAAGCGGAATTTTAGGAAATTAAGGAATTACGTATAACTACGTAATAAAGGGGAAGAAGGAGTATAAGGTAGGAATTTCAACGGAATTTATTAGTAGTATATTAGTATATAGAAGAGGTATTAAAGTTAATAATTCTCTATCTATCTACTAGTAGACATACTATCTTATATAGATAATTATAGCTAAACGGAAGAACCTTTTAGGACTAGATTTAGGCTGCCGTATAGCCCTAAGACTAGGGAATTCCGTGATACCTTAAGTGAATCTAGAAGTGTCTTAGTTTAACTAATATTCGTGTTTAGAGGAGGTTGGTCGTGCTAGTATTCTTAAGAGGTCTTAGCTAGCATTCTAAGCTAGCTCTGTTCCTTCGATTCCCGATTATACGATAACCCGTAACCCGTTTAATATATAATAATATATAAAATAACGAGCGATTCTAGCTCTATAGGATAAGATTTTCTCTATAATTAATATACTACTTATTAGCTTATATAATCGGGAGAGTATATTATAGCTGCTTTATTTATAGTAGGAACACCGTTCCTTATATTCCTATAGGACTTTCCCCTCTTTAGGCTCTTATTTCTTAAGTAGGTCTAAAAGAGCCTTAGGACCTAAGAGGGCCCTTACTTTCCTTAAGTAAAGGGAGAAGTATAAAGCTAAGAACCTCTTTTATATACTTACTAGCCTAAAGCTATATTAGCTATGCCCTTACTATAAGAGTAAGCTATAGCTAAGGGGGTATATCGCGAAGTATAGTTTAATTTTATAGTTCTTAGAGATATCCCTTAGTAAGAGGGACTAAGAAAGCTAAAAACACTTAGTATAAAAGAAGGAAGAAGGAGCTAAAAAGAGGTATAGAAAGGAGGATAAGGGTATAAAGGGAAGTATAAGTAGTAATAGCTTCTTATAAAAGTAGCGAGAGATAAAACGGATATACTAGTAACGGCTAAAAAGGAGGGGAGAAACTAGTAAAAAGCTTAGTAGTTAAAAGGATATTAATAGCTTCTTTAAGTAGGATCTTCTTTATTAATTAAGATACTAAATAAGTATAAAGAAGGGCGTTAAATAAAAGAAAGAAAGATAATTAAGGAAATATAATAATTACTCCCTTACTTTAATTACTACCCTTATAAGAATTAAATAGCTTAGCCCTACCTATCTATCCCCTTACTTTTACTTTTGCCTTTATATATTTTTTATATACTTCTTATATCTCTTTATATAAGAATTATAAGCTTATTATAGCCTATATAATCCCTTAGCTAGAGTTTCCCTTAATCTTTAAGAAACCTTAGTTATTATATATAGAGTTATACTTAATTTTATATTAAAAGATACTATAGTTTAGGCCTATATAATAGCAAGTCCGCTATAATAATAGTTTTATAAGTATAAAACTAAGTATATAAGTATTATTCTTAGCCTAAGAAGTCCTTACCTTTATCTTTATAAGAACTATATAATAAGTAAAGTAAGAAGAGGGCTAGGTAGCGGATAATATAGCGGTCTATATAGTTAGCTTAGTAAATATTAATAAGGCCCTTTATATAAAAAAAGCTAAAGTTGCTTTTTAAACTATAGTAGTAGATTCTAAAGCGCTTTTATAACCTTTTACTACTATTTAAGTCCTAAGAAGTAAATAAGCTTAACCTATATAAGCTAAGGGTAAATTATAAGGTTATACTTTATACTAATAAAAAAGGGTAAGAGCTACTTATACTATTTAAGCTACTTTATAGTATATTATATATAGAGCTACTAGTACTAAAGAAGATACTAAGGGACTTCTTAAATAAGGGTTTTATTTAAGTAAGTAGCTTTATAATAAGGGTATTAGTCTTATTTATATATAAGCTAGGAAGTAGGATATAGTTTTATTATAACTATAGGGCCTTAAATATAGTTATAAAGCTAAACTACTACCTTTTACTCTTAATCTTTAATATACTCTATAACTTTTTAAAGGTAAAGTAGTTTATAAAGCTAGATATAAAGTAAGCGTTTTATAAGGTATAGATTATAAAGGGAGATAAGTAAAAGATAGCGTTCTATATATACTATAGCTTATTTAAGTAGCTTATAGCGCCCTTTAGCTTCTTTAAAGTACCTACTACCTTTTAGTATTATATTAATAATATACTTTAAGACTTCTTTAATAAGTTTACTTATATATATATAAATAATATCTTTATCTATATAAGCGGCTCTTATAAGAACTATATATAAAAGGTATAAAGGGTCTTAAAGCGCCTCTAGCTTTATAGGCTTTACCTTAACCTAGATAAGTATAAATTTAAGGTTAAAAAGGTAAAGAACCTTAGCTTAATTATTTATACTAGTATAAGTATATAAGTAGACCCTATAAAAATCTAAGCGATCTAAGACTAAGTAGCCCTAACTATATAAATAAGTATATAAAGCTTCTTAAGGTTCGCGAACTATTATAGGATATTTATTAAGGGCTTTTCTTATATTATAATACCTTTAAATAAAAGTACTAAGAAAAGGACCGCTTTTTATAAAGGGCTTATATAAGAGGGAGCGTTTTATACGCTTAAGGACCTATTTTTATAAGCCTTAGTACTACTTTAATAAGACCTTAACTAGTCTATATTAGTTAAAGTAAACTATAATAGCTAAGCGCTTAAAAGGATACTTTCTTAAAAAGTAAATAAGTAAAAGTAACTAATAGCATTCTACTCTTATAAGCTAACCTTAGTAAAGTAAAGTTATATTATTTATAATAAGGAGATACTAGTAATTATTAGCTACCTTAAGTAATAGTAAGTTAAGCTTTAAAGGTATAAGAGCTTTAAAGTTCTTATAAACTATAAGAACCTTAAGTACTTTATAACTTACTAGTAACTCTTAAAGTAGTAAGCTTACTAAGTAAAGTATCTCTTATACTTTAACTTCTTAATTAAATACTAGCTTAAGTAGGACTTTATAGTCTTAAACTCGCTTTCTTAAAAGGATTAAGACTAGTTAATAAGAGTAGATATTAACGCCTAGGATCTATAGCTTATCTTATAAAAAGCGCTATAAACTTATATAAGAGCCTTTTTAATAAAAGAAGGTATAGTACTAATAAATAAGCTTCCCTTTATACTTTTACTACTAAATAAGTATTTTTTTATACCTTTACCTTAGTTTAGTAAGAAGGGATAGACTAGTATAAGGGCGCGCGCGGTAAGAGTATTCTAAGATAAAGCCTTTTAACGCTTATAGGATAGGATAGTAGCTCTAAACTATACCTATAAGAGTATATACCGCGGAATAAAGTCTAGCGCTTAACGCTTAAATCTAAAGCTAAAGCTAAAGGTATAAGTAGCTAACTACTATATTAACCTATAAGGGTATCTATACTAGTAAGGGAGATTATAAGTACTATATATACTATATACTATAGAAGCTAAGAGGAAAGATAGACTACTAAAGCTAAATAAATAAAATAAGCTTTAAGGGAAGCTAGTTTAGCTTATTTATAAATCTAGCGTTATAAGTTACTTAGGCTAGTAAGGTATAATAATAGGCCTTATAAGGGACTTTTACTAGCCTCTCTTTTAATACTATATTTATTGCTTCCTTTATAACTATAATATTTATAGCTATATAAAGATTTAAAAGGTATAGCTTAAAAGGCTACTTAAGTAGCTTTTAGTACTAAACCGGTTTTATATATATATATAAATAGACCTTATAATAGACCTTTTACTTATAAAGAGTAGTAACTACTATATATAAGTAATTAAAGACTAACTTAGTAAATTAATAGTATTAAAGCTAATATTATTTATAAATATAAAAGCTTATATAAAGTACTTTCTTTAGTACTAAGCTTACTTATATAGCTAGCTAGCTTTTATTATAAGTAATAAAAGGTTAAATTAAACTAACTACTTTTAATAGTACTTATATTAGCTACTTTAAATTATATAGCTACTTAATATAGCTTATTACCTATAAACTAATAAGGGACTTAAGAGGGTTAACTAAGAAGTATAAGTATACTTATAAGTAGTTATAGCCTATAACTAAGTAAACTAAGACCGCTAGCTCTTTATTACTTAGCTTACGCTAAATAGTAAGGTATAGCTTAACCTTTATAACTATAAGTTAGCGTAACTAAAAATAAAGCTAGACTAGCTATATATAAAGTTTATAGTATAAAGGGTTATTAGCTTATAAGTAGTTAAGCTTAATAGTCTTTTAATAAGGGTCTATAATAAGATTAACGTTAACTTTTTTTACTATACTTCCTTTAATCTACTACTTTAATAAGAAATAGTAAACGCTTAACTACTTATAATTAAAGTAAAAAATAATAATAAATTTAATGTTAAGAAGATATAAGCTATATATTAAAAGAAGGTAAGCTAAGGGAAATACTAAGAGGTTCTTATTAAGTAATATAGGTACTTTAACTATATATAGAAACCTATATATAAGTTTATAAGAGCTATAGCCCTTAATAAGTTTAAGGCACTATATAGGTATTATAACTACGGCTACTAGGCCGCTAATAGTCGACTACGTTAAGTATATAATACGGTCTAACGGATAAATAGTTAGTATAACTATTTAATAGATATAGGATTAAGGGGATCGTAGAGATCTAAGTAATCTAGGATTAATAGGATTACTACGCTCTATATAATCTAACGTTAGGGATTATAGCTAGGCCTATAATCTAAGGACAGTCTCTATAAGTATATATAGCTACCTACTTTTACTCCTTTAAATAGATAGCTCTCTAGCTTTTAATATAGATCTTTATTACGATTTTATCTTTAATTTTAATTACTTAGTTATAGTCTACGGTCTATAACCTCCGACTTATTACTAACGTAATATACTTATTATTACTTAGACCACGCCCTATTATATCTACTAATATAAACCCCTTAATAGGTTTATCCCTTAGGAATAATACTAGTCGTTATACGTTAAAAGCTCTTATTTAATATAATACCGCGTTACTTTAAGTAATATTATAACTATTAATATACTTATATAGTAAGCTAGATTAACTAACTCTAGAGCTACTATATCGCCTTAGGATATAATACGCGAAATTATCGCCCTTTAATATAAGGTATAGTTACTTAGGAATAAAGGAGGTAATAAATAAGTTAGGGACCTTAGAGAAGTAGTTAAACTAAAATAGCTAGAACTATTCGACGGTACTTATAGTATACTTTAAGACTTTCTTACCTAACTTAAGGCCTACTACTAGTTTTACCCTACTAAACTCTTAGACCTAGTCGAAAAGGTACTCTACGTAGGAAATTATTTATTTAGAATAGTACTCGCTTAGTTTAGACCTATTATAAGGGACTTTCTCGATAACTAACTAGTATAATAAGATAATAAGATAAACGAAGTCTTTATTAGTTTTTAAGGATTTAAAGAAGCTATTATAAAAGTATTTAGAATAACTAATAAGGAACGAGAAGCTAAATAGAAACTCTAAGAACTTTAATAAAGGATCTTAGTATCGGATTATACTATAAAATTCCGTTAAGTTACCTTAAAGCTTAATTAGGATAACGAACCCTTTATATTATAATTCTACGACGGGCTTAAAGAAGAAGTTAAAGATAAGCTTTATAAGGAAAATCGACTTAATAACCTTTTAGACTATATTACTATAGTAGTATAAATTAACGATAGATAGTATACGTAACGCTAAGAAAAGATATAAGGAAGAGGAAACTAAAACCCTTTTTATAGGAATAACTTTAACTAACGCGCTAATTATAAGAAGAAGCGCGAAACTCCTATTACCTACGCTTATATAATTAACCTAGGTAGGATAGATCTAGATATAATATAAAAAAGTAAAGAAAAGTATTTTAATTATAGGAAACCTAGATATTACTTTAAAGAATATAGATAACCTTATAAGGAAAAGAAAACCTACTAAGTACTAGCCTTAAAAAGTAAGAAATACCTAAACGCTACTAATAAATAGGAACTAAAGTATAAACTCCTTAGTTAGACTATATACTATAACGATAAATATATAGTATACTTAAGCGATAAAAACGGTACTAAATAGTTCTTAAAGCTACTAAAGTAAACCCTTATAATAATATAATAAAGGGATCCTAAAATATAGAAATAAGTTAAATTCGTAAAACTAAAACACCCTTATCTTAAAGGAGTCTCTTAAGACTAAATTAAGAAGAACGGTAAACGATTCTAGGAAGATATATAAAATAAAAATCGATAATAACAATAGGTAGTCTATAAATAATATAATAAAGAAGATATAGATATAGCCTTTATACTTACGAAACTTAGATAATAACCTAAGGAGGAATAATAAAGTATCGATAATATAAGCTTTAAAGAATAAGAAATACTTAAAGAAATAAAAGATAAGAACGAACTTATACTACTACCCTTATTATTAAGGGAGAATACTATAATTAAAGAATACGCTTTATACTTTAAAGAATTTAAAGAAATAATTAAAATTAAAACCTAATAAACGCCTTAAATTCTTATAAAAAACTAATAAGCTATATTAATTCGATATTAACTAGTACTATATAAATAAGACTATACTATAGCTATCGCCGTAGTTAATACCTTTATAGCTCTATAATAAAAATAGTAACTATAAGGAGAATTTAAAGATAATCTATAAATACTACTTACTTATAAGTACTATAAGTATATTTTATAGATATTATATATTTACCTAGATTATATAATATACTTTTAGATAAAGGTATAATACGATGCCTTCTTAGTTAGGTTTAAAGGATAAGTACTTTCGAAACCCTACCTAAGTATAAAACTAAACTACTAGAAAATCGATTAATACTACCTAAACGACTAAGTTATATTATTAGAACCTAATTATAGTATACTACTTAAATACCGCGAAAATTACGGTTTATTAATAAGATATCTTTTAAAGATATATAAAATCTATAAATACGCTAAAATAAAAGAATAGTATAACGCTACTTACTTTAAGGTATCTAAACCCTTAATCTTTTAAAGACTTATATAATAAGTTAAATATAATAAGGAAGATTATAATAAATATATATACTTAAACTATAAAGTTTATAAATATAAAAAAGTATAAGTATAATATAAACGATATAATAGTATACTAAAAGATTATTAGTAATATATATAAAGGCTATAGGCTATATTTAACTAAGGGAGAATCGATATAAAAACACTATATATAAAATAGAAAGATATAGAACGAAAACTTAACCTTTAATATAAAAATAAATAAAATTATAAAGTATAGTATATAATTAACTATAAAGTAGTATAATATAAACGATATAGCGTTAAGAAATAAGAAATCTTCGATTAGCTATAAGAAATTAATCTTTTAAGCCCTAATATAATACTACGCGACGAAAATATAAAGAAATAATATTAATAATAAATCGAAGAAGAATACCTAAATAAAATAAATAAGGACTAAGTAAAAAACAAGGTACGCTATCTATAAAAGGGCTATAGACTAGCACGATATAATAAGATCTAAGGACCCTATATATAGTAACGGTAAGCTATAGTAACTAAATAGTATTAGATATTTAAATCGCGGGATATTATACGTATATACTTTTAAACTATAGCGCGATAGGTAATTACGTTTTACTTAAAGTTATTAATTATTACTAACTTATATAGAGATATAAGAAAGATCTATATAAACTTATAAATATTAAAGGAGAGGCCTTTAACTATAATAACGGAATTATTAATATAGAGATTAATTACCTTAATATTAATATCTAAGGCTACGATAAATAAGTTAATTTTAATATTATAGATATTAAAGAATATAACCTTATATTAAGGCTTCTATAGCTATAGGAGAGTAACCTATAAATTAACTAGAAAACTAGCTAGCTACGTTAAAATAAAGACGTAAGTTTCTAGGACTAGTAGATTTAGGAGAAAGTAAAATTTTACGATAATTTAGCTACTAAATAGGATAAAAAGGATAACTATTTAAGTAAATTATTATAGGCTTTAGTAATATAAACGAAAATAGTAACTAAACTAGTAAATATAAAATCGACTAATAAGACCTACGTACTAACTAATACGGCTATATAACCTAGTATCTAATATAAATAGAATAAAGGATATAATAAGAAGATCTAAAGAGTTATTACTACTCTAAGGAAAGACCTTAAATAAATTAATAAAGAGCTTAAGTTAAGAGAAACTAGCTCTTAAAAGAAAGAATAAAGCCTATAAGATAGAATAAAGAATATCCCCTAAGAATACCGGAAATATAATAAACTCTTTAAAGAAGAACTTAAGATAAGGTTACTTAAATATAGCTAATAGGACTACGAAATTTATCTTAAAGATAGAATAACGCTAACGTTCTATAAAATCTATAACTTAAACGAAAAGTAACTATAAACGCTATACGATTACCTTAATAAGAATCTATAAAAAGGATATATATAAATATTAATATCTAAAGTAAGCTATTTAGTTATATTTATTTTATAGAAAAACGGTAAGCTATAACTAGTTATTAACTATAAACGCTTAAATAATATTATAATAAAAGACCGAATACTATTACCGCTTATATCGGAACTATAAGATTAACTATATAGTAAAAAATAGTTTATAGCCCTTAACCTTAAAAGCGCCTATAACTTAATATATATAAAAAAGGGACGTAAATAGATAATAGCCTTTAAAACGAAATTTAGACTATTTAAATATTTAGTAATACTATTTAGACTTATAAATATACTAGCTACCTTTTAATAGATAATTAATAATATCCTATATAAATACTTAGATATCTTTATAGTAGTATACCTAAATAATATCTTAATCTTCTTAGATACCTTAGAAGAATATAAGGAATATATTTATAAGGTACTTTATATACTTTAAAATATAAAGTTACTAGTTAAACTAAAGAAAAGTAAGTTCTATATATAGGAAGTAAACTTCCTTAAATATACGATCTTACTAAGAGAGATATAAATATAATAAGATAAAATTAACTTAGTTAAAGAATAGCTAACGTTCTTTAATATTAAGGATATATAAAGTTTCCTAGCATTTATAAATTACTACTAACGATTTATTAAAGATTTCGGAAAGATTATAGTACTACTATATAACTTAACGAAGAAGGAAAAAGAATTTATATAGGACGATAAAACTAACGAAGCTTTCGAATATATTAAAACTATAATTATATAAGAACTAGTCTTAACTACCTTCGATTTAAAATAATAAATCGAACTTAAAACTAATATATTAGACTTTACTCTAAGAGTATAAATCGGATAAAAAGATAATAAAAGAAGACTATAATTAATTATATTCTACTTAAAAAAGCTATATAGTATAGAACTTAATTACCCTATTTATAATAAAGAATTCCTTATAATTATTTAAGCTTTTAAGGAATTTTAATACTACCTTCTTAAAAGTAAATATAAAGTTAAGGTCTATATAAATTATAAGAATATCTTATACTTTATAATAATATAATAGTTAAACGGACGATAGATCTAATAAGCTAAATACTTATTCGAATTCGACTATAAAATAATCTATAGAAAAAGAATAGAAAACGGTTAAGCTAATACCCTTAGTCGATAAAGTAACTATAATATAATAGCACCTATAGTAAAAGGATAGCTCTTAGAAATTAATACAAATAAGAACTACTAGTAATAATAGCTAAATATAATATTTAAAGTATAACCTAACGACTTAACTTACTAAAAGATCCTAAAATAAATAAAAGAATATAAAGTACTAAACGGATATAATATAGGATATTTAAAAGTTTTAATATATAAAAATAAAATCTAGATACTACTAGAATTATAAGATAAAGTTATATAAGATATATACGAATATTTAATATATAGATACTAAGGAATCTAAAGAATAATAGAACGGATTAAATAATAATATAACTTCTTATAGCTTAAAGAAGTAGTATAATAAGTTATTAAAGAATATAAACTTTACGTATAAAGTAAAGCTAAATAATATAAACTATATAGAGAATTATAACCGCTACTAGTACTAGAGAAACTATAGGATTTAATAGCTTTTAACTATATTATAAAGCTACTACTATTAAAAGAACCTATAACTAACATTAAGTATAATAGTATATTCGTTATTACTAATAGATTAACGAAGTATAGATACTTCTTACTATATAAAGAAGTAAGTAATATAAAAGAGCTAGTATATATATTCCTACGAACTATTATTAGTAATTATAGACTACCGAATAAGATTATCTTTAATAAAGGAAGTATATTTATAGCTAAGTTTTAGTAAGCTCTTATAGTATAATTAGGGACGAAATATAAGCTTAGTATAGCTTATTACCTATAAATAGATAGATAAATAAAACGACTAAACTAAACGTTTAAATAATATTTACGATACTATATTAGCTACGAATAAAATAATTAAGTTAAATAGCTATTAATAGCGTAACTAGCTTATAATAGCTTAGTTATAGAAATAACTAAGCTCTTACTAGTATACGCTAATTATAGATATAACTTAGAAGTATTTAAGGTTACTTAATAAGGACTATAAGCGGAACGAGCGATACTATAAGTAGATTAGCTATAAAAATTATATAAAGAAATATAATAAGAACTTTAATTCGTTAAAGAACGAATATCTACTTACTATAATTAGAAAAGATTATAAGGACTAATCTTTTAAAAGGGAGATATAGTCTACCTTATATAACGAAATATTAAAATAAAATAACTAAGTAATAAATTAGATTTTAAGAAAGTTAGACCGTTTAAAGTTAAGAAAACTATTTTAAAAGTTAACTACGAACTTTCGCTACTAATAATAATATAGATATACCTAATATTTTATATCTTATTATTAGAACTAGCGCTATAAAACGCTAAACTATAGGAAAAAATTAAAGTTAACGACGATTAAAAATATAAAGTAGAATAAATACTAAATATAAGAAAATAAGGTTAGTAATAAGAATACCTTATTAAGTAAAAGGGATACGGACTAAAGGAAAATACCTAGGAACTACTTAAGTACTTAACCTACTATAGCTCTCTACTTTAATAATTTTACTAGAAGGTTTAAGAGGGATTAAAAGACTAAGATCTATAAACTCCTTACTAATACTAAATAAGGACTAATTCGCCTTATTAAGAACGCCTAACGATTATAAATTATTTACTACCTAATACTTATATATATTAAGTATAGGTAAAACGCTATCCTTAGTATCTACTTCTTAGATACTATAACGAAATAACTTAGAACTCTTTTCCTTTATATAATTTTATATCTTTTAGATATAAGCTAAACGATTAACGGCGATAGATATTTATAACTAAAGGTTTATAAGCTATACCTAAAGCTTTAATAAGGCTTTCCTAGCTTCTTCCTTTTTAGAATATAGCCTATACTACTCCGCTAATAATTTAGTTACTAAAAGAAATATATTAGCTACTATATATAAAAAGAATTAAAAGATACTTATAAAAAGAGGCTACTAAAACACTATTATAATAGGGACGACTACTAGCAATATAATTATTATAGCGCGAAGAATTTTCGGCTATCCGATAATATATCATTTTTGCCTTAAAGTATTAAGTATATAGTATATTAATAGGATCTCTACTTAAGTTAATATATTTAGTAAGAGTAGCGCGCTTAAAGGCTTTTCGGGAACGATTTTTTAGTATACGACTAGATATACTATTAGTAGTATATCCCGAAAAGATAAAGAAATAAGGAACGATATACTTACGCACGACGTAATAAAGGTATATTTATATATAGCGGCTAAGGTAGCTATAGTAGGTCTTATAGATAAGACTAAAAGGAGGGGAGATATTATATTACGACTATAGCTACTAGGCCGCTAATAGTCGACCGCGTTAAGTATATAATATAGTCTAACGGATAAATAGTTAGCACGACTATTTAATAGATATAGGATTAAGGGGATCGTAGAGATCTAAGTAATCTAGGATTAATAGGATTACTACGCTCTATACGATCTAATATTAGGGATTATAGCTAGGCCTATAATCTAAGGATAGTCTCTATAGGTATATATAGCTACCTACTTTTACTCCTTTAGATAGATAGCTCTCTAGCTTTTAATATAGATCTTTATTATAATTCTATCTCTAATTCTAATTACCTAGTTATAGTCTACGGTCTATAACCTCCGACTTATTACTAATATAATATACTTATTATTACTTAGACCACGCCTTATTATATCTATTAATATAAACCCCTTAATAGGTTTATCCCTTAGGAATAATACCGGTCGTTATAATAGGCTAGTAAATAAGAATAATAAACTAATAAACTACTATTAATAGCTTAAGCTAAGACTATAAAGTAAGTAAAGTAAAGGAAGTAGTTATAGTAATATAAGTATATTAATATAAGTAGAGATAAAAATAGTATTTATTTTAAGGTAGAGCCCTTAAACTTCCTAAGCTTATTCCTTATTATTACTTTTATCCTTACTATTATTATTATTATTATCTTTATTAGCCTTCTTTTCTTCCTTAGTAGTAGTAGCGGCGCTTTTTAGCGCGCTAAGTTAGCCTTTTAAGCTTATAAGCTAGTTAGTAATAGCGGCGGCTTTAAAGGTAAAGGGGCGGCGGCTAGCTCTAGTAGTAGTAGTAAGGGTAGTAATAGTAGTAGCGGTAGGTATAGCTTAAGGGACCGCCGGTAAGGTAATAAAAGTAGTATCTATAGTACTAAAAGAGTTAGTAATAAAAGTAAAAAAGTAAAAAGGGAAGATATAAGGGATTTTACTTTATATAGGCTTAGAGTAAAGTCTAGGCTAAGTTTATATATAAGCGGCCTCCGCGCTTATATAAGCTAGGCTTATACTTCTTTTCCTTTTATAGCTTATAAATTATTAACCTTCTTTTAATAGACTATATTTAAGCTTATACCTTTACTTACTTTATAATAATATAATCTACCTTTTATTTTACCTTCTTTATATCTCTATATATAAAATAGCTATTTTTAGCTACTTTTAATACTAATATTTAATTACTTAGCTTAGGTAAACCGCCCGCGCTAGTATATATATATATAAAATTTCTATACTCTTATAATCATAAAATTAAAGCGAACTTAAGGTAATATAATAATTACTCTCTTATTATAATTACTACCTTTATAAGAATTAAATATCTTTACCTTACCTATTTAACCCCTTACTTTTAATTTTACTTCTATATATATTTTTATATACTTTTTATATTTCTTTTATTAAAGTTATAAGCTTAGGAGGAATAGAATTCTTATACTTTTTAGCTAGTATAAAAGGTACTTTTCTTATATCTTTTATAGCTCCCTTTTACCCCTCTTATTAAAAAAGCTAATTTTTAATTAAACTTTTCTACTTTCTTTTATAATAATATCGAAAAACGATTCCTTTACTACCTATATAGTTTATAAAACGATTCTTATAAAGCCTTAAGATTAAGATAAGTAGGTAAAGGAGCTATAAGCTTAAGTAAATAAGACTATTTATAATTTAGTTTTCTTTAATAAATAAGACCTTTTTAAGCCCCCTTTTTATCTTAAAGTAATAGAATTTATAAAGGGAGCTACTTTCTTTTCTAAGCTAACCTTTATATAGTAAAGAGCTTTTTCTACTACCTTAGGTAACTATAAGAGTTATTATAAGGAATACCGTTTTAAGATAAAGCTATTAACTACTATATATATAGCTATAATAGAATCTATTAATACTATAAAGCTAATCTCTTTTTAAAAAGAAAAGACTCTTAAGTAGTTTAATAAGGGTATCTATACCCTAAGGAATATATATAGCCCGCGTAGTAAGGTCTTTAATAAGGTCCTTAGTAAGATCCTTAGTAGAGTTTTTAACTAGCCCTCTTTTTAATTAAATAATCCCTTAGCCCTTATTTATCCAAGAAAGAAAAAGGGAAAACTTAGTTTATAAAAGAGGTTTCTTTTCCTTCTTAGCTAGTAAATATTATCTTCTTTTTATTATCTTCTTTAATAATTATCTTTATAATTATCCTCTTTTACCTTACTTAGTACTTTCTCTTTTCTTTTATTTCTCTTAAATCCCCTTATTCTTTAATATCTAGCTACTACTATTACTATTAGTATAGATATATCTTTAAGTATATACTATAGCTACTATTAAAGTAATAGCTTTTAAAGCTTAAGACCTTAATAGCTCCTTAAATAGAATATATAACTAACTATATTAAGAAGACCTATATAGCTTATTTAAAAGCCTTTTTTACTAAGAACCTTCTAGCTTCTTAGTAGCTAGCTAAGTAAGAAGAAATCCTTAAGGAAGCTAACTAATACTTCTTAATAAAAGCTTTTTTTAGCTAGTAGCTATAAGATATACCTATATTAATAAAGCTTATTAGTAATAGTAACTTAGCTATCTTTTAAAAAGCTAGCGAAGAACTAAATTAAAAGGCTATTAAAGTATAATAGTAAGTAGTTTTATTCCTTTATAGCTAGTATTTAACTTAGATAGCTCGACTTACTACCTTTAAAGCTACTATAGCCCTTACTACTATAGCTTTTATAGCTACTACTATTATATATAAAAGTCTTTAACTATTATAGGTTATAGGCTTAGGCTATAGCCTAAGCTATATAGTTATATATAAAGGGCTAGATTATATATATATATATAGGCTAGCTATATATAAAAGAGCTTAATATAGCTTATTAATATTATCTTATAAACGGTACTTATATATATATATACTTTTACTTACTTTATAATAGTATAAGCTTTTAACTAATAGATTTAATAGATATCTTTTTAAAGAAGGTATTACTTTCTTAAGGGAGTACTCTACCCTTCCTTAAATAGATAGGAAGTATCGTAGCTATCTTAAAAGTAATTAAAAGCGTAACGGCTAGTAAGAAGGATATAGTTCTCGCTATACTAAGGACGCTATCTATAAGACTAGCGTTAACCCTTATAATCTTTATAACGCTAGTTATAGTAGCGATACTATTAATATAAAAGCCGCTCTTTTAGCTAACTTAAGATAGTAAGCTAAAGTTATTTTACTTCTTTCTTAACTAACTATAAATAAAGTTTATAACTAATAAGATATAGGGCTTAAATAGCTATTATAATATAGTATAGCATTTACTTTTTTATATACTATTAGAGCCCTAAATATAGTAAATCTTTAAATTCTAAGATATAAGCGGCCTTAAAAGTATATATAACTTATAGAACTTCTTTTAATACCTTATATATATATTTAGTAAAATATAAGAGCGGGAGAAGGTATAAGATAGGCTATAGACCCTTAAGTAAATAGATAGATAAACCTTTAGCGAATTCCTCTTTAATTTTAAAGAGACGCTTTTATAAGTAGTAAGGACTATAATATAAAAAGATAGCATAAAGCTTATATAGCTATAAAATTTAATTACGCTAGCCTTATAAGAGCTACTTATCCTTATAATTATACTTACTAACTATAGTAAGTATATAAGCTAGTTAATAAAGGTAGTATAAAGCTATTAGTAAACGCTATATTTTTAAAAGCTTTATAAGTATAAGGGTATTTACCCTTAATATAGGTCTAAGTATTAGCCTAGACCTTAGCTAATAGTATTATAAGGTAAGGTAAGCTATATATAAAAACGCGTATTTAATAATAGTAAGTATAATATAAAGTTAGATCCTATATAGCTTATTATTATAATATAATAAAAGGTACTTATAGTATAACCCTCTACTTACCTTATAATAGTATAAGCTATCTTTATATTAAACTTAATATTAAAACCTTAGTAGTACTAGCTAAGGTAGTAATAGTAGTAGTAGCCATTATAAGAAGAAGCTTAGTATTAATAGCTATAGTAATAAGTAGAAAAGCTATACTAATAATACTTATAAAAAGAGGCCTAGTAATAATAAAACGACTTTTATAATATAGTAGTTATATACTTAGGAGGCTTACTAGCTATAATACTAAAGTTAGTTTAAATCTAGCTAAGGGTATAATTAATTTTTAGTTAAACTAGTAAACTATACTAACCTATTTATTAATTAGCTAAATAGCGCTTTTAAAAGCGCTTATAAATATACTAGTAGTCTAGCCCCGCTATAAGTAAGCTAGCTTAGACCTAGCTTACCTAGACCTAGTAATAAATTTATTAGGACCTTCTTTTAACCTTAGTCTAGGCCCCTTAACTAGGAAAATAAAACCCTAGGGCTAATACTAGTAACTTAATAAGTATAGTATAAAGCTAGTATAATAACCTAATTACTAGCCTAGCTAAAGGCTAGTATTAAAAATATTAGCCCGCTAAGCTTTATAGTAGAAAAATAAAGTAAAGCTTAGGAAGATATTATTATAAGATAAGGTTAAAGATAATTATATAATTAACTATTAATTAAAAACGCTTATACTACTAATTAACGCTATATACTATATATATATAAAGTAGTTACTTTTTAAAGTTACTTTATAATAAGGCTAATATAATTCTAACTAACTATAATAATACTTAAGATAGCTAGTATAAGATTCTTATATATTATTATTACGAAGTATAGCTTAATTTTATAGTTCTTAGAGATATCCCTTAGTAAGAGGGACTAAGGAAGCTAAAAACACTTAGTATAAAAGGAGGAAGAAGGAGCTAAAAAGAGGTATAGAAAGAAGGGTAGGGGTATAAAGGGAAGTAAAAGTAGTAATAGCTTCTTATAAAGGTAGCGAGAGATAAAACGGATATACTAATAACGGCTAGAAAGGAGGGGGAAAACTAGTAAAAAGCTTAGTAGTTAAAAGGATATTAATAGCTTCTTTAAGTAGGATCTTCTTTATTAATTAAGATACTAGATAGGTATAAAGAGGGGCATTAGATAGAGAAAAGAAGGATAATTAAAGCAATATAATAATTACTCCCTTTCTTTAATTACTGCCCCTATAAGAATTAAATAGCTTAGCCCTACCTATCTATCCCCTTACTTTTACTTTTACCTTTATATATTTTATATATACTTCTTATATCTCTCTTTATAAGAGTTATAAGCCTAGGAGGAATAGAATTCTTATACCTTCTAGCTACTATAAAAGGCACCTTTCTTATATCCTTAAAAGCTTCCTTTTACTCTTCTTACTAAAAAAGCCGATTTTTAACTAACCTTTCTACCCTTCCCTTATAATAATATCGAAAAACGACTTTACCGCCCTTATAGTCTATAGGATAATTCTTATAGATCCCTAAGATTAAGATAAGTAGGTAAAGGAGCTATAGGCTCGTATAGATAGGACTATTTATAATTTAGTCTTCTTTAATAAGTAGGACCCTCTTAAACCCCCTTTTTATCCTAGGGCAATAGAATTTATAAAGGGAGCTTCCCTCTTCTTTAAGCTAACCTCTTTATAATAAAGAGCTTTTTCTACTACCTTAAGTAACTACGAAAGTTATTAAAAGGAATACCTTTATAAAATAAAGCTATTAACTATTACTTATATAGCGATAATAGAATCCGTTAGTACTATAAAGCTAATTTCTTTTTAAAAGGAAGAGACTCTTAAGTAGTAGCTTTTAAAGCTCGAGACCTTAATAGCTCCCTTAAGAGGCTATATAACTAACTATATTAAGAAGACCTATATAGTATATCTAAGAGCCTTTTTTACTAGGAACCTACTAGCTTCTTTATAGCTAGCTAAGTAAGAAGAAATCCTTAAGGAAGCTAACTAATACTTCTTAATAAAAGATCTTTTTAGCTAGTAGCTATAGGATATATCTCTACTAATAAAGCCTATTAGTAACGGTTACTTAACTATCTTTTAAGAAGCTAGCTAAGAACTAAATAAAGAGGCTACTAAAGTATAATAGTATATAGTCTTATTCCTTTATAGCTAGCACTCGACCTAGATAGTTCGACTTATAGCCCTTATTACTACGGCCCTTACTACTATAGCTATTGCTCCTTTAGCTCCTCCTCCCTTAAGAGCCTTAATGCTATTATTAACTATAGCTGCTACCCTAGCCCTAGCTTTATATCTTATTCTAGGTCCGGCCCCGGTCCCTTTAGTTAGACCAGCCTAACTAGTCCCTTAATAGACCTTTTAGTCTATTAGTCGAAAAATTAAGGAACTAGTTAAAATCGAACCTCTTTATTAAAGTTAATAATAAGGGGTAAAAAGGGGGGGTTTTTAAGTAGACCTTTTAAAAAAGAATAAGGATTCCTTAAAGAGATAATATATAAGGAGGAATCGACCTACCTACTAAGTATATAAAAAGCCCTATTAGCTAGAAAACTACTAGTAGGTCTTTAAGGAAAACCGACTTAAAGGAGTTAACCTTTTAAAGAGGCTATAAGAAATAGTATAATAGTCTCTTAAGGAAGACCCCTTATTATAGAAGAAGATAGACGAGATTTAGGTTACTAAGAAATAATAACTAATACCGCTACCTTTATTCGAGCTATAAATTTAAGGAAAAATCGTTAGTATAGTAAATCTAGCTTTTATCTTCCTTATAGATTAAAAAGGCTAAGACTAACCGTTAAAGCCCTCCGATTATCCCCTATAAAAATCAGCTATCCTTAACTTTAGTACTTCCCTTAATATCTATAATATACTCTTATAATTCTAGTCTTTTAAGAAGGTATAAAGGGAATATCTTATTACTAAGGAATTAACTATATAGATAAAGGGATATAGAAGGGTAAATTTTATAATAAAATTCCTTAATAGGTCTATATAAATTCTTTAATAAAAAAGGGTAGCTTTTTACCTTTAATTTTTAATAAGCCTAATTTCCTTTTACCTTCTTTAAAAGGAAGGAATCTTCTAGGATATAATATCTAAGCCTATAAGGCTAGTCTAAAAGAATTAAACTATTAAGCTTATTAAGGAGAAATTTAGTTAATTTATTCTTAAATTCCGACCTATCCTTAGGAAGGAATTACTTAAGAAGTTAGCTTTCCTTACTAAGAGGAAAAGGTTTACTATAAAGGACCTTCTTTTAGTAGCTTAAAAAGACGGCCTTCTTTAGTATATATAACTTAATTACCTAGGCCCCTTAGCTTTATATAAGCTAGGCCTATAATAAGGCGTATAAATAAGGGGCTTAAAGACCGTCGAATATAAATACTATAGCTAAGGAAAGACTAAGAGACGAATTTCTAGACGAACCTTTTTATAGCTAGACTAGCTATATAAGGAAATTTAAGTTAACTAAACTAACGTCTCTAAGGACTAAGAAAGCTTTATTAAGGTAATGTTTTTTATAGACGCTTTTTTAGGGATAGTTTTCCCTTATTTCTTATAGACCTACCTAAGTAAGTATAACTAGTTTACCTTCTAGGACTTCGTTAACTAAATAGAATCCTACTTTAGCTATTTACGAAAGATATCTTAAATTAGCTATAAAAAAGGGGCATTTTACCCTTCCTATTAGCACTAAATACCTAGGCCTAGAATAGAAGGGTAGAAAGATTAAAGGGTACTATAATAAAAAGAGCTTATATAATAAGACTTACTATAAGGCTTTTATATAACTTATAAAGGGAAGTTATTAAGACTGCCTATTACTTATAGAACTAGACCCTTAGAGGGACTACTTAAGGAATAAACTAGAAATCCCCCCTTAAGCTTTTTATAAAGAAGAGGGCCTTACTAGCCTACCTTCGTGCCTATAGCTATAAGGTATATACTATAACTACTAATATATAGCTAAAAAGAAAGAGGAAAAGAAAGCTTAATCTTAGAGCGTTTATTAGTTACCTTATTAGCTATAATTCTATAAATATCTTCTAAATCTAGATTCCTTTTTTATAAAAGGTTATTTTAATTAAGGATATAATTTTTAATAAATCTAGCTTCTTTAACGGAAAGACGGATTAATAGCCTTTCTTACTCTTATAACGTTAGCTAATTTAAAAGATTTAAATCCCCCCTTTCTAATAGTCTTAAAAAGAGGCCCTAGATAAGGAAATAAAAGAAGAAACTAACGTTAAAGTAGTTAAGGATAATACTAACTTTAAAGAAGAGGAAGCTACTAGATTAAATAATCTAGATAAAGAAGAAGACTATAAGAAAGCGGTAGAGCTAGAATACGCCTACCTCCTTATACCTCCTCCTATATAAGAAGAAGATCTAAAAGTAGCTTTCTCTATTAGTCTTCTTATCTTAACCCTTAAGGGGGTAAGAAAGGTACCTTTCTTAAAGGATTACCTAGCTACCTTTTTATCCTTAATTTAAGAGGTAAAGGAAGGTATAGGGCCTAATATAGTTATTAAAGAAAACTAACCTCTTTTTTATTTCGATTATTTTTCTAACTTCTATTTAATACTTATAAAAGACGGTTCCTATAGAGCGTTTATAGTAAGCTAGCTTTTTAAGCTAATATTAGTAATAAAGGTATATAAAAGAGACCTCCTAGACCTACTAGTAAACTAAAAGTAGCTAAAAAGGCACCTTTTTAAAGACTAGTTTTTCTAGGCCTAGAAAGACTACCTTACCTTATATAAAGAGATAGGGTCTTTTAAAGAGGTCCTTAAGGAAAAGGTAAGAGGAAAATAGGTCCTTAGCTATAAGTACGTCTTTATTTATAAGACTAATAAATATAGCTTCCTTTAAAAGTATAAGGCCTAGCTAGTTATTTATAGGAACTAATAGGAAAAGAGGGATTTACTTATTAAAGTAACTACCTTAGTAAGGATATCTTTTTAGACCCTTATAGCTATAGTAGTAGAATTTAACCTCGAGCTTAATTAAATAAATATAGTTAACGCCTTTATTAACTACTTACTTAAGGAAGAAGAAGTTATTTATATATATATCTTACTAAGCTTTTAAAAGCTAGGAAAGGTTCTATAGCTTAAGAAAGCTTTATATAGACTATAAAGATTACCCCTTCTTTAGTAATAGTATTTAATAGGTTTACTTAAAGCCCTAGGCTTTAGGAAAGTCCCTTAGGAACTATATATAATATAGAAAGGTAAAATTATAGTCTTCTTTTATATCGATAATATTATCTAAGCTTACTTAAAAGAGGAGAAAGCTATTACTAGGGAGGCTATATAAGGCCTATAATAAAAGTATAAGATAACTAAGCTAAGGGAGCTAAAGTAGTTCCTAGGGATATAAATCCTTTAGAATAGGTCCTAACGGACTATCTAGCTTACTTAGGACGCTTATATTAATAAGGTCGCTTATAAATTCCTCCTTAATTCCCTTAATAAAAAGCTTCCTTCTATACCTATATTAAATAAAGAGCTTTTACTTAATCCGTCCTTTTAAGCTAAGGAGTTAGAGAAATACTAATATTAATAAAAGGTAAGCTCCTTACTTTTTTTAGCTATTTCTACTAAACTAAATATCTCTTTTACGGTCTTTTAGCTAGCTAAGTATAACTAGAATCCTAGCCCTAGGCATTAAAAAGTAGTAAATAAAGCTATCCTTTATCTTTATTTAATAAGATTATATAGTCTATACCTAAGAGGGTAAGGAAGGAAACTAGCTACTAAAATCTTTCTTTATTTAAGCGATTCGTCCTTTATAGATAATTCCTTAGATAGAAAGAGCTTATAAAGGTATAATATATCCCTTTTTAAAGGAACTATTACTTAGAGAGCTTTAAAGCAAGCTACTATTATAACTTTAAGTATAAAGGTAGAGCTACTAGCTCTTTTAAAAGTATTAAAAGAAGCGATTTTCCTTAGCTAGCTACTTATATCTTTATAGCTATAAATTCTATCCCTATTAGCTATAAAATATAATAATATATAGGCTATTTAAATTCTTATAGAAAACGTAAAGCTATTAACCTAGCTATAGTATATCGATATCTATTAGTATTAGTTATACTAAGAGGTTTAAAAGGGACTAATTTCTATCTATTAGGTTCTAATAGTATTAATAAAAGCTAATAGTCTTATAAAGCCCTTACTAAAGTAAAAGCTAGCTATCTTTTTATAGTAAACTAAGCTAGAAGACGTTTAAGAAAAGCTATCCTTAAAGGCCTACCTTAAGAGTCTATAAGAGGAGCTAATAGCTTATATAAGAAGGTAACGTTTATAGCTAAAGAAAAGGAAGAGGTTTCTCCCTTTAAAGGGCCCTTTATTTAATTAGGTTTTTCCCTTTTAAGAAGGCCCCCTTTCTTATAGGACTTTCCTTTTTTTAAGCCCTTATTCCTTAAGTAAGTCTAAAAGAGCCTAGGGACCTAAAAGGGCCCTTACTTTCCTTAAGTAAAAGGAGAAGTATAAAGCTAAGAACCTCCTTTATATACTTACTAGCCTAAAGCTATATTAGCTATACCTTTAAGGGGCAAGCTATAGCTAAGGGGGTATATTATAAAGCGTAGCTTAATTTTATAGTTCTTAGAGATATCCCTTAGTAAGAGGGACTAAGGAAGCTAAAAACACCTAGTATAGAAGAAGGAAGAAGGAGCTAAAAAGAGGTATAGAAAGGAGGGTAAGGGTATAAAGGGAAGTAAAAGTAATAATAGTTTCTTATAAAGGTAGCGAGAGATAAGATAGATATACCGGTAATAGCTAGAAAGGAAGGGAAAAACTAGTAAAAAGCTTAGTAGTTAAAAGGATATTAATAGCTTCTTTAAGTAGGATCTTTTTTATTAATTAAGATACTAAATAGGTATAAAAAAGGGCGTTAAATAAAGAAAAAAAAATTAAGGCAATATAATAATTACTCTCTTACCTTAATTACTACCCTTATAAGAATTAAATAGCTTAGCCCTACCTATCTATCCCCTTACTTTTACTTTTACCTTTATATATTTTATATATACTTCTTATATCTCTCTTTATAAGAATTATAACTATAACCTAGTATAAGGGTAGACTAGTTATAAAAAGGAGGGAGGGTTTTCCTTTAAGTACTTTAGTTTTTCCTTTTTATTTAACGCTAAAGTTTTAAATACCTTTAAATAGGTTACTAGTATAATCTTAATAATAATAATAATAATAATAATAAGATAAATAAGCTTAATTTATAAAGCTATTTTATTAGATATTATAAGACTTAAACTAATAAGTAACTTTATATTAAATCCTTAATACCCTCTTAATACTAGCTTTAATAGATACGCCCCTTACTACTAAGAGGTTAAAGCGCGAGGCGGCCCTTAGTAGATAAAAGCTATTACCTTAGCTTACTTAAGATAGTAAGCTAAAGACCTTTTACTTCTTCCTTAACTACTTAATAGCGAAATACTATATTAATAAGAAATAAGGCCTTAATAGCTATAAGGAGATAGCTTAGTTCTTACTCTTTTATACGCTACTAAAGCCTTAAATATAGTAAGTAATAAGCTTTTAAGAGTAAGGCGGTCTTAAAAGGATAAAAGACCCTTAAGTATTCTTTAACTACTTAGTCTATACCTTTAGTAATATATAGGAATAAGAGAAGGTATAGGATAGGCTATAGACCTTTACTTAGTAAGAGGGGCAGTCCTTTAAAGAGTTCTTACTAGAATTTAAAGAGACCTTAACCTAAGTAGTAGGTAATACTACTTAAAAGGATAGTGCTAAGCTTACTTAGCTATAAAACTTAATCTCCTTAGCGCTTTAAGAGCTACTTATCCTTATTATAATACCCTTTACTTATAAGGGCTATATAGCTTACCTTATAAAGGTAGCTTAAGGATATAAGTAAACGCTATACTTTTAAAAGCTATATAAGCGCTTAGCTTTAAGTAGGACTAATAAGCTAAATAGTTCCTCCTTACTTAACCTATCTATACCTAGGCCCGCTCTTAAGTTAGCGGTCGATATAGATAGTAATATTTAAATAGCGGCTATATATATTAAAGGGCGCGGTAATACTAAGGCTCTAGCTACTTTATTAATAGTATAGTTTAATAAGATAGCTAAGTAAGTACTTTATATAGAAATTAATAGATAATATAAAGAGGGCCGCTATATATATTATAGTATAAGTATATATATAGTTAGGTTTTACCTTTACCTTTTAATAAAGAGGCTAGTAGAGATATAAGTTACTTATACTTTATTAAAATCTAATAATAAGGGAGATAAGGGAACCTTAACTATATATAAAGTAAAAGGAAAAGCTTAGCTTTAGTATAAAAGTAAGCCTTAAAGCCTAGTAAGCTAATACTAGCTAAGGAGGACTTAGTAAGGTATATTAAAGAAAAACCTACTTTAATATTAGTTATTATTAACTAAACTTACTTCCTCTCTATATTTATAGATAAAGGATATTAGTATTACGCTATAATTAATAAAGTAAAAGCCCTTAAGCTATACTTACTAATAAAGAAGATTTACCTTAAGCGTATAAAGGGCGCCTTAGCTATAATAAAGGGCGCGGTTATTAAAGGTATTACCTAGGTAGCTATAAAGGTTAATAGCCTCCTATAACTACTAATAGTATATATAGTCCCCTTACTTAAGTTTCTCTTAATTCTTAGGAAGCTATAGTTAATATATATAAAGTTATATTTATAAGGGCTTTTGCCCTATATAGGCCTAGACTAGGGTCTAGGCTAAGTCTATATATAAGCGGCCTCCGCGCCTATATAGGCTAGGCCTATACTTCTCTTTCTTTTCCCCCTTATAGATTATTAACCTTCTTTTAATAGACCGCACCTAAGCCTACGCCTCTACCTACTCCGTAATAGTATAATCTACCCTTTATTTTACCCTCTCTATATCCCTATATATAGAATAGCTATTTTTAGCTGCTTTTAAAGCCAACGTTTAATTACCTAGTCTAGTTAAACCGCCCGCGCTAGTATATACGCACGCGAAATATCCGCACTCCTATAGTTATAAAATTAAGGCGAACGTAATACTTAATTCGCCTAGGCGATCGAGAGCCTCTTATAATAGTAAGGCTCTATACGACTAAGAGCGGTACTACCGCACCTTAGTAAGTTTAATAGCTCCTCTATAGAGCTCGAGCCGTAGCTACTTTATATAAAAGTAAAGCTCCGTACTAATAGCGCCGTAATAGGGGATATCCGCGCCTAATTCGACTATCTTTACGCGAGCCTATCCCTACGCCTATAAAGGTATCTCTTACCGTTTACGCGTACTAGTATAAACGGACTAGCCGACCTCCTCGCGAAGCTCCGTACTAATTACGGCGAACCTAACGTAGCTAAGTTAGTAGGCTAAGAGCTTATAACGCTCTATTAGAAGCGGAGTAAAGCTATTCCGGCCTACCTCGTACGGTTTAAAGAGGTACTTTATCGAGTAAACGTATATAGCTAGCCCGACGCGGCAAAGTATAATTACCTCGTTATAAGCTTAAATTCGGATTAGTATACCTATCTAAGTAAAAGGTCTATACTATTAGATATATATACCGATCTCGTCTACTTTCTTCGCGAGCTTAGTAGTAATAAGTTTCTTTTTTCGTCTTCTTCTATAGTATAAGAAGAGGATAACGCTAGTAATACTATAGATATCTCTATCTCCGCCTTAAAGACCGAGGATAGAAAGAGGTAGCGATAGGAGGGTCGCTATATAGGCTACGGTAGTAAATCCTACTAGTTTTTAAAGTGCCCGCGCTAGGAGGCGCGGGTAAACGTACTCTAAGTAGTAGAGGGGCGTACGCGCTAGGACGGAAAGGAGGTTAGGTTCGACGACAGCGACTCTAGCGACGAGTAATCTTAGTAACGCCTTTACGGGCTTTATCGGCGTCCCCTCGCGTGCGGCAGCAGCTGCTATATAGACGGGACGTATGCCTATAGCGACCGAAAGGGCGGCTAAGATATAGGAAGGCCGCTAATATAATATAACTATAGCGAAAGGGAGTGCCCGTATAGCCCCGTGCGGGAGGGAGCGGAGCCTTATATACCGGAGTACCGTCCCCTATATTGCGGTACTAGGAGCTGCTGCCGTGCGCCGATATAAGGGGGGCGGGATGCTATAAGCTTGCCGAAGCTAGCTACGCGCCGTTCTACGTGCCTCCGCTCCTTAGCTAGAAGTGCTAAAGCCCGACTCCTAGGGCGCGGCCCCTACTAATAATATAGTCTATCCGAGAAGCTCGCTTAGGGGGGTATTATACGTTATTTACTAACGTTTTTTCCGCGACTAGGCGTACGTAGTCTACGCGAGTGTTCCGTCCCCCTAGGCGCGGTATCGGGTATTATTTAGAGGCGCGCCTCTTTAAAAGCCGGGTAGGGGTATAATATAAGGGCTTTTGCCTTATATAGGCCTAGACTAAGGTCTAGGCTAAGTCTATATATAAGCGGCCTCCGCGCTTATATAGGCTAGGCCTATACTTCTCTTCCTTTTCCCCTTTATAGATTATTAACCTTCTTTTAACGGACCGTACCTAAGCCTACGCCTCTACTTACTCTATAATAATATTTAGTACTATATAAAAGGAGGCTATAGTTTAGCCTTATATAGTCCTAGGTTTAATATAGTAGTAAGGAGGGAGCGCTAAACGCCCTACCTAACTTATAAGACGCTTAGGAAGTCTTAGCCTTAGTATTTATAAGTATAATATAGTAAATCTATAAGTAAAAGGGGCTAGCTATAGCTATAACGTTAATTTATATAGTTAGCTTAATAGATATTAAGAAAGCGCTATAACTAAAGCGCCCTATATTAAAAGAGGAGCTATAGTAAGCTATCTCGCTATAGTTCTATAACTTACTACTACTCTTTTAAAAGAGTAAGGCTAATAAGTTAAACCCCTATAAGCTAAGTATAAACTACTTAATACCGCTCTATATAAGGGATAATAGTAAGGAGCTTTCCTTATTATTTAAGCTATTATATAGTATATTATAAAAGGAACTACTAATATTAAAAAAGACCTTTATAAACCTCTTTAATATAGGATTTATTAAGGCTAGCTCTTTTAAAGTAGCGGCTATAGTCTTATTTATATAAAAGCTAGGAGGGGGACTTTACTTTTATGTAAACTATTAAGCGTTAAATATAATTATACGCTTAGACTAGTACCCCCTTTTACTTATAATAGAGACCCTTTATAAGAGCGCTACTAAGAGGTATAGGCTAATAAAGTACTTAGGTATATAGTACTAATATATCGGTAGGGTATTAGTAGGGAATCGTACCTACCCCGCTTATATATTATAGACTACTTACTACTCTAAATAAAGAGGAGAAATCCCTCTTCTTATAAGCTTTAGTCTTACGATAAGGAGAATATAATATATATAGCGTAGTACCTTTAGCTATCTCTACTACCTAACTAATCGTACCGTAATATATATTCCCTTATAATTTCTAAAGCTTCCTTTTTTAGTTACCTAGTAGAGATAGCTACTTAGAGAAGACTATATAACGCTCTTATAGCGTAATATAGTAGTTAACTAGTTAAGGCCTCTTTATTATATATATCGGGTATCTACTTAAGAGATAAAGAACTAAAAGATATATCCTTAGAATAGACCTTTATTATAGATAATATTCTAACTATATTAAAGATATTACTACCTATAGGTATAAGACCGTTAACTTATAAAGAAAAGCTTACGGCCCTATAAGCGTATATTAAGGAGCTAGAGGAGACGAAACGCCTATAAGACCGCGTTATATAATTAAAAGAGGAAATTACTAAACGCGCTAGTGCTATCGCTATTTATTTAGGAAAGCGTCGATAGTCCTACTCCCTTAAATCGGACGGCAGTCGCGGTAGCGAGGTTAAGATTAAAAACATCGCTTAATTATCCTAACCTACTAATATATAGAAACGTTTAAACTAAACTTATAATTTAGAGGACGCCTTTAAGGCAGCGCTTAGACGCTTTTATCGCGACGAAATAAAGATCCTTTACGTAGTAGATTATATATATAGCGACTATAAAGTAAGATAGCGCTAATACCTTAAAGAATAGACGCCGATTAACCGAACTAAATATAGTATAGATTAAGTATACTTTAAGGAATAGATACTTATCTTAATTAAGGATACTATAAATAAGGAGATACTATTAGCGACGTAATTAAAGGAGGCTCGCTAATAAGAAGGCTAGTCCCCCTTAAAGTTTAGCTTATACCTTAACTCCTTAAAGAGGTATTTTAAACGCTTATCGGAAAAGGCGTATACTCTTACGTTTTTTACTAAGCTAGAGCTATAACTTTAAGACTAAATTAACCTTTATTTAATACCTATTTATACCTACTAACGGGAAGAGCTTATATAAGTCGCTTAATAATATTAAGATACTACTACTAATAAGAGGCGACGTATTAATACTACTTTTACCCTTAAAAGAACTAGGAATAGAAGTAGTATTATACCCTAAGGCGGTATATATAAGGGAAGGAATTAAAGAGGTCGATAAGCTAAGCCGAATTATTAAGGAAATACTACTAATTTAACTAATAACTAGTAAGCTAGCGATATACTTATTAAGGGCCGAACTAAGGGACGTTATTAAGGAAGAGGATCTTTTACTTAATTAGGAATTATATATTTTTAATATAATAAGCTAGGATACTTATTTACGGAATATACTAATTCTCTAAAAGTAGAAACCCTAGTAAAGACTCTTAGACTTAATACTATAAAATAAGGAAAAGGTAAGATATTAAGGTAAACGCCTCTCCCTTAGTAAACTTAATACCTATAAGATAGTTACTTAAAACTCCTATAACGATATTAGGGCGAAACCCTACTAAAGTCCCTATATACCTAGATACTTACGGTACTATTAACCTTATAGATATATACTTTACTTAATAGTAGGGATTACTATAAGTAGCGCTATTATACCCTAAGTTATTAGGGCTTAATAATAATAAGGTAAGGGAGTATAGAGTATAGTTAGTGCTGCTTTAAATAATAGATATAAGGGGCACCGAAAAGATAATTACTTGTTTCTATATTAATACTAATAAGTTAACGCTAAACGATCGGGTATTAATCCTTTTATTAGTTACTACCTTAAAGGATAAACGTATTTATATTATCTTATAGAAACGATAGTAGTAGTTTAAGTATTAATTAAGTAGCGAAACCCTATAGAATCCCTATAGATTCCTTTAAGAATATAAGAATAAGGTAAGAGTATATATAATGGCGCTTAATCCTAAGCTAATCCCGCTACTAGATAAAGATAAGGATAAAGGGATTTTATAGGAAAAATAGGCTAAAATCCTACTAACTTTCTACTAGTTTAAAGATACCTTCTTAGCTAATAAATCCGATTTATTATTAGCTAAAAAGGGAATAAATTACTTAATTAATTTAATCCTTAATATAGAACCTCCTTATAGACCGATTTACCCTTTATTATAAAGGGAACTCTAAGTATTACGCGATTAGATCTAAGACGTAATAAAAAGGAAAATAATCTAAGAGTTAAAGAGCCTAGCTAAGGCGCTTATCCTTTTTATTCTAAAAAAAGATAGTACTTTACGGCTATATATAGACTACTAAGGACTTAACTAGGTTACGTAAAAGAATTAGTACCCTTTACCTTTTATTTCGGAGATTATTAACCGCTATTAAGGAGCTAAGTATTTTTCTAAGATTAATATATAGAATACGTATTAATATATTTAAATTTAAGAAGGAGATAAATAAAAGACCGCTTTTTAAACGCGTTATAGATATTTTAAATACCTAGTAATACCCTTTAAACTTACTAATATACTAGCTATATTTTAGAGCTATATCTATTAAGCCCTTAAAGGGCTCGTAAATATAATCTATATAGTCTACCTTAATAATATCCTTATATACTCTAAAATAAGAGAAGAATATACTAAATACTTAGGATAAGTAATAAAAAGGCTAAGGGCTATAAAGCTCTATATAAAACTATCGAAGTATATCTTCTATTAATAGTTAGTTAAGTTCCTTAGGTTTATATTATCTATTAATAAGGTATTAATAGACCCTTAATAAGTAGAAGTAATAGCTTAATAGCTTAAACCTATAACCTACTATAATATTTAGGTTTTCCTTAGGTTCTATAATTTTTACCGACGATTTATATATAGGTACTTAGGAGTTATAGCGCCCTTAACTATATTACTAAAAGGAAGTAAGAATAAGAAGGAGCTAGGGAGTATAGAGCTAAACCTTATTAAAAGGGCAGCGTTTTAGGCTCTTAAGGATACTTTTTAAGGAGCCTTACTCCTTTAATATTACGATCTAGAAAGACGTATTTATATTAAAATAAATATATTATAATTCGCGATAGTAAGGATTATCTCTTAACTTAATTACGAAGGACGTTACTATCCGATTATATTTTAGTTAAGGAAGTTTACTAGAGTTAAACTTAATTATAGTATTCTAGACTAAGAACTATTCGCTATTATTAAGTTATTTAAATACTAGCGATATTACGTTAAAGGGGCAGTATATAAAGTAAAGGTATTATCGGACTACTATAACCTTTAGACGTTTATATACTAGACCTCCTTAAATAGGAAGTAAGTAAGATAGTATATATATTTAGTACTATTTAACTTTACGATTAAGTATTATATAGGTAAATTAAACTTAGCGGACGCGCTATTAAAAACACTTAAATATAAGGGCGAGAAGCCCCTATCTATAAAACTATTACTAAAGCTATAAGTAAAGCTAGCTACTATTAATACTATATCTATATAGAGAAATAATAAGGCGTTTTTATAAGTAAAGAGATACTTAACCTTAAGTTAATATAAGTATAGTAAAGTACCTTTATATAAGGAAAATATATAAGCTTATTTATAGCGAAACTATAATAATTCGGGCGTAAGACCTAAACGATTAGCCGATTAAGCTAAAGAGAGAGCTAGTTATAAATAGTTACTCTTAAGGAAGACCGCTAAAGAAGCGGCCTACTATATAAAGGTTTATATAGTAGAAGTTCTAGAACCGTTACTAAAGTTATTAAAATATACTTAGTTAGTTAATATAGCGATTAATAAGCTAAAGGAGACTAAAGACTTCTTAAAAGGGAAGGGTTTTTAGTTAGTACGCCTAAATAGACTACTATTATAGAAGGGTTATATTATAGTACCTTTAAAGGTAGCCTTATAGTAAGAGCTAATATAGCTCTTTTATAATAATCTATTAGTAGGATACTTTAGCTCTTAATATACTAGCGAACTACTAGTAAGGAACTTTTACTAAGATAGAATAACGAAAAACGTAAATAAATATATTTAGTTATACCTAGTATATTAAGGTATAGTATTTAAGAGGCATTGCCTTTATAGTACTATATAATCGTTACTATATCTTATATAACTATAGGAAGAATTATTAATAGACTTTACTATAGGTTTACTTAAAGTATAGTATAATAGATAAGACGTTAATATAATCTTAGTAATCGTAGACTAATATACTAAGTATTGCCTTTTCTTTCTTATCTCTAAGATAATAATAGCCTTAGAGCTAGTAGAATTATTCTATTACTAAGTTAAATTAGTATATAGATCTCCGAAAGGCATTATCTTAGATAGAGGGTCCTTATTTATAAGTAAGTTTTAGTTAGATCTCTATTTTATCTTATAAGTAAAACATAGGCTATTAATAGTATTTTACCTATAAATTAACGGGTAAATAGAATAAATAAACTAAGCTATATAGTACTACTTAAGATACTTTATTAACTTAGAATAAACTAACTAAGCGTTACTCCTATATATTACTTAATTTATATATAATAATATAAAGAACGTAATAACTAGGTTATTAATTAATAAAGCGTTAATAGGTTATTAACTAAACTTCTATATTAATACTAAGGACGATATTATTTAAAGGGGGGTACTTAAAGTAAGAGTAAGAGTTACTAAGCTATAAGAGCTATAAAAGAGGCTTAAGGAATACTAAGGAAAGGCTATTAAATTATAAGCGAAATACTATAATTTAAAGTACTAACTACTTATACTAAAAGTAGGAGACCTTATAGTATTATCGATAAAGAACTTATACCTTAAGGACGAAAAAAGAAAACTCTTACCTAAGTATATTAGACCGTTTTAGGTCTTATAAGCTATTAAAAAGTAAGTATATTATCTTATACTCCTTAAGAAGTACTTATACCTTTATAACGTTTTTTATATTAGTCTCTTAAAGCCTTAAAAGGAGTATAAAGGTACCTATAAAGATAGCGAAACCCTACTAATACTAGACTTAGAGGATAATAAAGGTAAATAAGAAGTTTAAGAGATTAAAGACTAAAAGAGATCTAAGGGCAATACCTTTTTCCTTATTAAATAGAAAAGATAGCTAGCTAAGTATAATTAATAGGTTAATACTAAAGATATAGCGAATAGCTAAGACCTTATTAAAGAATATACTACTTACTTAACTAAGAAAAAGAGGCGTAAGACTAAGTAAGGTAAGGAAACCTACTAGCGTAAGGAGACGCTACTAAATTAGTAATAAATCCCTACTAAATCGCTACTAACTTATTAACGTATTAATATACTTAAACGTCCTATAACTATATATAAAGTAGTAAAATAAGAGAATAGGGAAAACTATTTATACTACCTATTAAATATTATTAAGGAAAATAAAACTAAACTATAACTTTATTAAGACCTTAATAATAAAGGAGAGAAGGATAGTTATAATTAAATAAAAGAAAGATAAGACTTATCTATTACTTTTAACTACCCCTCTTCTTTACCGGCGTAGTAAGAACTAACTAAGGCGCCCCCTTTACTATACTAAATACCTCTAGAAATACTAGAACTACCCTATCCTCCGCTCCTTTCTTATCCTCTATATTAAGACCTATCTTTATTAGTACGGTACTTACCTCGGCCTTAGTAAATAGTAAGGCGTGCTACTAAGAAGTATAGCCTATATTACTATTAATAAGGTAGAGTTTTAACCGGGATTCCTAAGCTTAGTACTCTAGGCTTATATAGGCAATATTAAATAAGGGCGCGGGGTTAAGGCGAATAATAAGCTCGCGGCGCTTATTAATTAGCGTATAGTAGTTAGCACGCTCGACCTAATATATCGTTAGGCGGTCGCTAATAAAAAGGTCGGATAAAACTTACGATAGTAGACTTTTATATACCTATAGTCTTAAAGGACTTATAATAAGCCGTCTTAGCGGCATCGAAAGCCTTAGCTAAATACTATACCGTAATAGTAAGATAGCGCTAATTAGCCTCCTCGAAAATAAGTATACCCGCGTCCGAGCTATCGTCCTTAGTATCCTCGTTACTAGTCTTTAGCTTATTAAGCTCGCGTAGGTACTTAACGATAGCGACTATATTAGCCTAGTTACTAGATATAAGAGTAGCGGCCTTAAGAAAGATTAGCTTATTAATTATAATATTTAAAGTTAAAGGAAAACTTACTTAGTTATACGTCGCGGTATATTTATAATACTACTTATAGCGCGTTAAGGAAACCCCTAAGAAAATATAGCTAATCGAGAGCACCTTAATAAGGTTAAGCTCGGTTATACTATACTCCTTAACGACTATCCTAAAATAATATATATACTAGAGCTTATAAGGGATAACCCCCTAGGCCCTAACTAGGCGGGCTTTAGCCTTAGATCGGGTACGCTTCTTTATAAGAGCGCGACCGCCTTATACCGCCGCCTAGGTACCCTTATCTTTAGCGCCGCCGTTCTTAGGTTCGTTAGTAAGAGGAGTCGGATCGCGGCTATCTTTATTATTACCGTTATCGTTATCTTAGCCCTTATTCGGCTAGGCATTAAGATAGTCTTAGCCCTTATTTAGCTAGGCCTTATCGTTAATATCGGCCTACTTATTTTAAGGAGCGGCCTAGACGATAATCTCTTATTAGCTAGAGCCGCCCTATTAAAATAGAGTAGCTAGGTTATTAGTACTTACCTAAAAGCGCCTAAGTATAATCTCCTCGCTAATATTAGTATCGCTAATAAGGGTAATAGACTTATAAGTTTCCTAGCCTATAGAGGTAGGCTTATTAGTAGTTAGAGTTAGGGCATTTAGCGGGGTAATAAGGGCACGACCCTCGCTAACGTTAGGTCCTAGACTAAAAGTCTCTTAGGACTAGGATTCCCTTATACCTTTCTTAGCTTTCTTCGCTAAGGGGGAACTAGCGTCGCTATAAGACTTCTAAGCTAATCGCTTACGCTTTAAGGGCGAACCCGCCGCTACCTACTCCTATATATAGCGTAGGAAATCGGCGTTATAGTTTTTTATCTTTTTTAGTATAGAAGGTATTATTATTAATAAATCGTCGATAAAAAGTAAGAAAAAAGGGTATAAGGGATTAATAAAAAAAGGTATAAAACTCTATAGTAATCGTAAGCGGAAGAGTTAAAGAAGAAAGAAAATAAAAGAAGTAAGAGATATATATATACGCTCTTTATATTATAGTTATACGGCCGATATATAAGTAATACTATAATAGTTACTTAGCGGTAACTGCTAGTATAATAACTATTAATATTATAGAGCGTAGACTAACGTATATTTATATAAGCGTATACGCGCGATATATAACCGAAACTACCTCTCTTCCTAACTAAATATATATAGCGTAGCGAAAGTAATATATATTAAAGATATAGCTAAGATATCTATATAAGAGGAGAGATAATTATAAGAGCGCTACTATGAGGTATAGGCTAATAAAGCACTTAGGTATATAGTATTAATATATTAGTAGGGTATTAGTAGGGAATCGTGCCTACCTTACTTATATATTATAGACTACTCGCTACTTTAAATAAAGAGGAGAAATCCCTCTTTTTATAAGCTTTAGTCTTATAATAAGGAGAATATAATATATATAGCGTAGTACCTCTAGCTATCTCTACTACCTAACTAATCGTACCGTAATATATATTCCCTTATACCCTTTATAACTTAGTAAAGGTAAAGTAGTTTATAAAGCTTAATATCGTTTAAGCGTTTTATAAAGTATAAATAATATATAGGGAGGAGTAGAAAATAGCGTTTTATATAAGATATAGCTTATTTAAGTAAATAGTTACCCCCTTTAGCTTAGTAAGTGCCTTAGCTATATTTTAATATTATATTAACTAAGTACTAAAGGGTTTCCTTAATAAGTTTATATTTATATATATAAATAATATTCGTATTTATTTAAGTAAGAGCTATAAAGACTATATATAGAAGGTATAAAAGGTACTAAACTACTTAGTAAAGTATACCTTATACTTAGACCTAGATAAATATAAATTTAGCGTTAAGCGTATTAAATACCTTAGCTTTATTATTATTAAGGGCGTAAGTATATAAGCGGACCTAGCTAAGATTTAAGCTATCCGCGACTAAGCGACCTTAATATTATAATAAGGTATATAAAGCTTCCTTAGCTTTACTAACTATTATTAAGTCTTTATTAAAGGGTTCTTATAGATCGTACTATTACTTAATAAGCTAATAAAAGATAAGGCCCCTTTATTTTAGGGATATATATAAGTAGAGGCATTCTAAGCCCTTAAGGACTTATTTTTATAGGCCTTAGTACTACTATAGTAAGACTTTAATAATCCCTTAACTATAAAAGTAAACTATAGTAGCTATATACTTAAGGGAACCTTATCTTAAAAAGTAAAAGGGTAAAAAAAGCTAGTAGCGTTCTACTTATATAAGCTTACTATAGTAAAGAAAAACTACTTAATTTATAATAAAGAGATATTAGCGATTATTAGCTACCTTAAGTAATAGTAAGTAAAGCTCTATAGCTATAAGAGCTTTAAGATCCTTATAGACTATAAGAACCTTAAACTTTATAACTTAATAATATCTCTTAAAGTAGTACGCGCGCTAAGTAAAGTATCTCTTATACTTTTAGTTTTATATTAAGTATAAACTAAGTAAGGAGGCTATAGTCCTAAACGCCCTCTTATAAAAAGAGTAGTACCGGCCTACCTTTATAAACCTTAATATATAAGATATATAGATAATCTTAAATAAGGTACTTTAGACTTACCTTAGCGTTACTTTATTAAGGGCGGAGGGTAACCCCTTAAGAGCGGCTAGGGTCCTAGCCCCTCTTAAAGGTACGCCCGATATCCCTTAATATATCTTCTAAGATAAAGAGCTCTAATACTTATAAGACTAGCTAGCGGTATAGGATAGTATATATATAAGCGTATACCGCGCTATAGAGGTAAGGGCGCGCTCCCTTAACTATAGCCTTAGGTTAAAAGTCTAAGTAAGCGACTACTATATTAACCCCTATAGCTACCTTTACTATAAGAGTAAGCTATAGGTCCTAAGCGCGCTAGCGATAATAGAGGCTATAGCTAAGGTAGACCCTTTAAAAGGTAAGAAGAAAGATAAGTTAAGAGGGCGGATTATATAAATAATCTATAACTTAAGCGTAATTAGCTATTCTAACTATAAGGGTATACTAGTAGTAATTAGCTAGGACTTTTACTAGCCGCTTATAATACTATATATCTACTATTTCCTTTATAACTATAATATCTATAGCCGCTTAAAGATTTAGTAAGCGCTTAAGAGGGAGCTATTAAAGTTACTATTAGTCTTTAACTAGTTCTATATATATATATAAATAGACTTTATTATAGACCTCCTCTTAATAGCGAGCGGTAACTATAATCTCTAAGTAATTATAGATAGTTTAAGTAAAGAGGTAGTATTAAAGCTAATATTATTTATAAAAGTAAAGGCTTATACTAAGCGCTTCCTTTAATACTATACTTACTTTTATTAATAGATAGCCTTAATTACTAGTAATAAAGGTACTAATTAAACTAGCTACTTTTAGTAGTACCTTTATAAGCTATTTTAAGTTACTTAGTTACTAAGTATAGCTTACTACCTATAGACTAATAAGGAGCTTAAACGCTTTAACTAAGAAGTATAAGCCTACCTTTAAAAGGTAATAGCTTATAACTAAGTAGACTAAGATAAGTAGCTTCCTATAGCTTATATAGCGCTTAATAGTAAGTTAAACTCTTTTATTAATATATCCCTTTTTCTTACGCTATATAAGTTTAAACTACTATTAGTATAGCTTATTATTATAGATATAAGTATAGAGCGCTACTTAGCTAGCTCCTTAAAAGGTAGGGCGTTTACCTTTATATAGAAACTATAATAAGTTATAAAGTTTTATTAATCCTTAATAGTATTTACTACTTAAGACTAAGAGCGGTAAGCTAATAAGTTATAAGATCTTATAAATAGGTTTATAGTAAGGGATAAGGTCTAGCTAAACCTTTATAACTATAAGTTAATAAAGCTAAAAAAAAAAGCTTAACTAGCTATATACTAAGTATATAGTAAAGAAGGTACTAAGTTTATAAACTATAGAGCTAAAGGGGCTACTTTTTAGTATTTATAGTATAATTAATATTAACCTTCTTTATCGCGCTATTATAGACCCCTTACTAAGCTAAGAGATAGTAGATCCCTAACTAGCTACTATCCTCGTTAAAGGGGAGGAAGAGTTCTTAGTAAATAAGTTATAGGTAGCCTATTAAAAGAATATAGGCCGCGGTAGAAAGCGCAAAGTCTATATTAAGTAGCGCGGCTACTAAGACTTAATATAAGAGCTAGCTTTTAAGTTTAAGGGCGCGGTAGCTTTAAATAGGTTTAAGGCCTTTTATAGGCTAGTAAAGGAAAATAATAGCTTAGTAAGTAAAGCTACCCCCTTAGCGGTAAAGCGGCTAGTACCTTAAGATATAAAGGAGACTATACCTTACCCTTAAAAAAGTAGTAGGGTATTAAGCCCGCGGCGGTTACTATACTAATATAAGCTATAAGTATATATTATAGATACCGAGACTATAGATAATAAGTAGGGCGTACTTAGGTCGGCGGTAGTATAAATAAATTATATTAGCCCTTATAAGTATACTTAAAGGTATATAGACTAAGCTTAGTAAGCCTTTTTCTTTAGTAAGGTCTTAACTATTAAATAGTTATCCTTATCCTCTTCCTTATCCTCCTCCTTATCCTCCTCCTTATCCTCCTCCTTATCCTCCTCCTTTATATAAGGCGCGGCCCTAGCTTTAAGAGCGCGGATCTAGCCCTTTAAGCTACCTAGCTAAGCGGCGGCGGCGGCGGCGGCGGTGCCGGTAGTAGTAAAAGTAGCGGCGGTAAAAGTAGCGGGGGCGGCTAAGGCAGCGGCGACGGTACCTTTAAGAGAGAGAGAGTTAGCGCTATAAAGAGTATAGGAAAAAGAGCTTATATACTTAGGTATAAGGGCGGCGCGCTTAAGGAACTATAAGTTATAGTAGGCGGCGGCGGTAGCGGTTAAGGCGCGCTTAGCTTTATTTTAGTCCTTACTTAGCTCCGCGGCGCTTTAAGCCGCGGGAGTATAAGTAAGGATAGGTAGTATAACCTTATAGGCGTAGCTAGCCTAGGTATATAAGAAGTAGCTACTTTAAGGGCGGCTAGCTTAGTTAGTATAAAGGAGGGACTATAAGGTATACTATATATAAAAGGAATTATAGGTAGCGCTTTAAGCTATAGCGCGCTTATATTAATATAAGGAGTTAGTAATACTTATAAAAATAATAGTAAAGGGGCTTATAAAGGAAGGTAGTAAGGACTTATACTTATTATTACTATTATTATTATTATAGCGGCCGGTAGTAAAGAGTATAGTAAGGGTAGTAGTAGTATAGGTAGTAAGGTTAACGGCTAAGAAGCTAGGTAGCGGGTAGCGCGGAGCGGCGGTAGGCGCGACTAAAGCGGCGGGGGTAGTAGGTAGGGTAGCTAATAAGGTAAGGGCGCGATCGATAAAGTTATCGATCTTAGTAAAAAAGTAAGATAAGGTAGGGGAGGATATATTAAATTATTTAAATAACTAGTAAAGGTATAAGCTAGCTTATATATAAGCGGTAGTATATAGCTAAGCGTTAAGAGACTTATAGTTATAGTTATATATACTACTATTAATACTAATAATAATAGTATAGTTAAGAGGAAAGAGTAATAAAAGCGCGCTAATATATTATTTACTTCCTAGCTATATATTAAGGTATAAGATTAATATTATAATAGACCGCTTATAAAGAAAGAGGTAGGGACCTTATATAAAGGTATTTACCCTTAATATAAGTTAAGGTATTAGCTTAGACCTTAGCTAATAGCGTTATAAGGTAAGGTAAGCTATATATATAAATATATATTTAATAGTAGTAAGTATAGCGTATAGTTAGATCCTATATAGTATATTATAATAATATAATAAAAGGCACTTATAGTATAACCCTTTACTTACCCTATAATAATAAGTATATACTATATAGTAGTAATAGTATTACTACCCCTTTATAAAATAAATAGCTAGCGGTTAATATAAATAAAGATACCTTAATATTAGCTACTTATAGAAACTAAGCTAAATATAGTAAGAAGATACTATTAGCTACCCCTTATAGTACCTTATACTCTAGGTAGCGGGCTAAGTATATAATAAGTAAGGAAATTAAAAAGAAAAAGACTAATAGCTACTACTTATATTATAGTACGTTTATATACTTTATATTAAAATACCTTTTCCTTTTAGCTAAGTAGCTTATAATAGTTTAAGTAGTAAAAATAAAACCGCTCTTTATCTTAAACGATAAGGAGGACCTTACTCCCTTAAGCCTAAAAGAAAAAGAGTAGCTTTAAAGTAAAAATAAGCTTTAAAGCCCTAATTACTAATACTAATAAAAGAAAAAAAGGAGTTATTTATTTATATAAAAAAAGAGCTTACTTTAATATAAGTTATAATTAATAACTTTTTACTAGTCGCTGCTTTTATAAATAAGGGCTATTAGTACTATACTATAATTAATAAGGCGTTTATATAAGAGATATAAGTAGGAGGAATAGTATTCCTATACTTTCCGGCTACTATAAAAGGTACCTTTCTTATATCCTTTATAGCTTCCTTTTACCCCTCTTATTAGAAAAGCTGATTTTTACTTAACTTTTCTACCCTTCCTTATAATAATAACGAAAACTAACTCCTTTACTATCCCTATAGTCTATATAACGATTTTAGTAAAGCCCTAAGATTAAGATAAGTAGGTAAAGGAGCTATAGGCTTATATAAATAGAACTATTTATAATTTAGTCTTCTTTAATAAGTAGGACCCTCTTAAGCCCCCTTTTTATCCTAAGGTAATAAAATTTATAGAGGGAGCTTCCTTCTTTTTTAAGCTAACCTCTATATAATAAAAAGCTTTTTCTACTACCTTAGGTAACTATAACAGTTACTATAAGGAATACCTTTATAAGATAAAGCTATTAACTACTATATATATAGCGATAATAGAATCTATTAGTACTATAAAGCTAATCTTTCTTTAAGAGGAAAAGACTCTTAAGTAGTAGCTTTTAAAGCTTAAGACCTTAATAGCTCCCTTAAGGAGCTATATAACTAACTATATTAAGACGACCTATATAATATACTTAGGAGCCTTTTTTACTAGGAACTTACTAGCTTTTTTATAGCTAGCTAAGTAAGAAGAAATCCTTAAAGAAGCTAACTAATACTTCCTTATAAAAGCTCTTTCTAGCTAGTAGCTATAGGATATATCTTTACTAATAAAGCATATTAGTAGCAGTTACTTAACTATCTTTTAAGAAGCTAGCTAGGAACTAAATAAAGAGGCTATTAAAGTATAATAGTAAGTAGTCTTATTCCTTTATAGCTAGTACTTAACCTAGATAGCTCGACCTATTACTCTTATAGCTACTATAGCCCTTATTACTATAACCCCCGCTACTACTACTATAGCTACTACCCCTCTAGCTCCTCCTCCCTTAAGAGCCTTAACGCTATTATTAACTATAGCTACTACCCTAGCCCTAGCTATATATCTTATTCTAGGTCTAGCCCTAGTCCTATTAGTTAGATTAGCCTAACTAGTCCCTTAATAAACCTTTTAGTTTATTAGTTAAAAAATTAAAGAACTAGTTAAAATTAAACCTTATTAATATTAGTAATAAAGAGTAAAGAGGGGAGGTTTTTAAGTAGACCTTTTAGATTAAGATAAGGATTCCTTAAAAAAGTAAAAGACTAGATAATAAAACGGCTGCTTAGCTTATAGATCCCTAGGCTATTAGTTATTATAATACTAATAGGTCTTTAAGGAAAACCGACTTAAAGGATTTAACCCTTTAAAGAAGCTATAAGAAATAATATAATAGTCTCTTAAGGAAGACCCCTTATTATAGAAGAAGATAGACGAGATTTAAGTTACTAAGAAATAGTAACTAACGCTATTACTCTTATTCAAGCTATATATTTAAGGAAAAATCGTTAGTATAATAAATCTAGTATTTATCTTCCTTATAGATTAGTAGGACCGCCTATTAAGACCCTTTAATTATCCCCTATAAAAATTAGCTATCCTTAACTTTAGTGCTTCCCTTAATATCTATAATATACTCTTATAATTCTAGTCCTTTAAGAAGGTATAGAGGAAATACCTTATTACTAGGGAATTAACTATATAGATAGAGGGATATAAAAGGGTGAATTTTACGATAAAATTACCTAACGGGTCTTTATAGATTCTTTAACGAAAAAGGGTAGCTTTTTACCCTTAATTTTTATCGAGCTTAATTTCCTTCCGCTTTCTTTAAAAGGAAGGAATCTTTTAGGATATAATATCTAAGCCTATAAGGCTAGTCTAGAAGAATTAGACGATTAAACTTATTAAGGAAAAATTTAGTTAATTTATTTATAAATTCCGACCTATCTTTAAAAAGGAATCTCTTAAGAAGTTAGCTTTCCTTACTTAAAGGAAGGTAGGTTTAAAGGACCTTCTTTTAGTAGCTTAAGAAAATAAACTTCTTTAGTACGTATAACTTAGTTACCTAGGCCCCCTAGCTTTATATAAGCTAGGCTAATAATAGGGCGTATAAATAAGGGGCCTAAAAACCGTTAAATATAAATACTATAGCTAAGGAAAGACTAAGAGATAAATTTCTAAACGAACCCCTTTACGGGCGGACTAGCTATATAAGGAAATTTAGGCTAACTAAACTAACGTCTTTAAAGATTAAGAAAGCTTTATTAAGGTAATATTTTTATAGATGCTTTTTTAGGGATAGTTTTCCCTTATTTCTTATAGACCTACCTAAGTAAGTATAACTAGTTTACCTTTTAAGACTTTATTAACTAAGTAAAATCCTACTTTAGTTATAAGGTAAAGAAGATATAGTTTAATAAAGAGTTATTTATAAAGGATATCTTAAATTAGCTTTAAAAAAGGGGTATTTTACCCTTCTTATTAATACTAAATACCTAGGCTTAGAATAGAAAGGTAGAAAGATTAAAAGGTACTATAATAAAAAGGGCCTATACGATAAGACTTACTATAAAGCTTCCTTATAACCTTTAAAGGGAAGTCGTTAAGACCGCCTATTACTTTTAGAACTAGACCCTTAGGGACCTTGAGGACCCTAGGGAACTAAACTAAGGAATAAACTAAAAATCCCCCCTTAAGCTCTTTATAAAAAGGAGGGCCTTACTAGCCTACCTTTATACCTATAGTTATAAAGTATATATAATAACTACCGATATATAGCTAAAAAGGAAAAAGAAAAGAAAGCTTAATTTTAAAGCCTTTATTAGTTACCTTATTAGCTATAATTCTATAAATATCTTCTAGATTTAGATTCCTCTTTTATAGAAGGTTATTTTAACTAGGGATATAATTTTCGATAAATCTAGCTTCTTTAATAAAAAGAAGGATTAATAGCCCCTCTTACTCTTTTAACGTTAGCTAATTTAGAAAATCTAAATCCCCCTTTCCTAATAGTTATAAGAAGAGGCCTTAAATAAGGAAACGAAAGAAGAAACTAACGTTAAAGTAGTTAAGGATAATACTAACTTTAAAGAAGAAAAGGAAGCTATTAGATTAAATAATCTAGATAAAGAAAGAGACTATAGGAAAGTAATAGAGCTAGAATACGCTTACCTTCCTATACCTCCTTTTATAGAATAAGAAGAAGATCTAGAAGTAGCTTTCTCTATTAGTCTTCTTATATTAACTCTTAAAAGGGTAAGAAAGGTAACTATCTTAAAAGATTACCTAGCTGCCTTTTTATCCTTACTTTAAGAAGTAAAGGAAGGTATAAGGCCTAATATAAAAGAAGACTAACCTCTTTTTTATTTCGATCGTTTTTCTAACTTTTATCTAATACCTATAAAAGACGGTTCCTATAAAGCATTTATAGTAAGCGGCTTTTTAAGCTATAGCTATTAGTAAGGAAGGTATATAAAAGAGACCTCTTAGACTTACTAGTAAACTAAAAGTAGCTAGAAAGACACCCTTTTAAAGACTAGTTTTTCTAGGCCTAAAAAGACTACCTAGCTATATATAAAGAGATAGGGACTTTTAAAGAGGTCCTTAAGGAAAGGGTAAGAGGAAAATAGGTCCTTAGCTATAAGTAGGTCTTTATCTATAAGAATAATAAATATAGCTTCCTTTAAAAGTATAAAGCCTAGTTAGTTATTTATAGGAATTAATAGGAAAAAGGGGATCTATTTACTAAAGTAACTACCTTAGTAAGGATATCTTTTTAGACCCTTATAGGTATAGTAGTAGAATTCGACCTCGAACTTAATTAGATAGATATAGTTAACGCCTTTATTAACTACTTACTTAAGAAAGAGGAGGTTATTTATATATACCTTTTACTAAGCTTTTAATAGCTAGGAAAGGTTCTATAGCTTAGGAAAGGTCTATATAGACTACGAAGATTACTCTTTCTTTAGTAATAGTATTTAACTAGTTCCCTTAAAGCCCTAGGCTTTAAGAAAGTCCCTTAAGAACTATATATAATATAAAAGGGTAAAATCACGGTCTTCTTTTATATCGACGATATTATCTAGGCCTACTTAAAAGAGGAAGAAGTAACTACTAAGGAGGCTATAAAAGGCTTATAATAAAGGTATAAGATAACTAGGCTAAGGGAGCTAAAGTAGTTCCTAGGGATATAAATCCTTTAAAATAAGTCCTAACGGACTATCTAGCTTACCTAGGACGCTTATATTAACAAGGTCGCTTATAAATTCCTTCTTAATTCCCTTAATAAGAAGCTTCCCTCTACGCTTATATTAAATAAAAAGCTTTTACTTAATCTATCTTTTTAAGCTAGGGAGTAAGAGAAATACTAATATTAATAGAAGGTAGGCTCCTTACTATTTTTAGCTATTTCTACTAAACTAAATATCTCTTTTACGGTCTCCTAACTAGCTAGGTATAACTAGAATCCTAGCCTTAGGTACTAAGAAGTATTAAACTAAGTAATCCTTTATCTTTATTTAATAAGATTATATAGTTTACGCTTAAGAGGGTAGGAAAGGAAATTAGCTACTAAATTCTTCTTTTATTTAAGCGATTCGTCCTTTATAGATAATTTATTAGATAGAAAGAGCTTATAAGGGTATATTATATCCCTTTTTAAAGGAACTATTACTTAAAGAGCTTTAAAGTAAGCTACTATTATAACTTTTAGTATAAAGGTAAAGCTACTAGCTCTTTTAAGAGCGTTAAAAGAAGCGATTTTCCTTAGCTAGCTATTAATATTTTTATAACTATAAATTCTAACCTTATTAACTATAGAATATAATAATATATAGACTATATAAATTCTTATAAAGGAAAATTATAAGCTATTAGCCTAGCTATAGTATATCGATATCTACTAGTATTAGTTACGCTAAGAAGTTTAAAAGGGACTTATTTCTATCTATTAAGTTTTAATAATATTAATAAAAGCTAACGGTCTTATAAAGCCCTTACTAAAGTAAAAGCTAGCTATCTTTTTATAGTAAATTAAGCTAGAAAACGTTTAAGAGAAGCTATTCTTAAAAGGCCCTCTTTTTAAGGACTTATCCTTAGAGAAGCCCCCCTTTCTTATAAGACTTAATATCCTCCTTAAGGCCCCTTTTTCCTAAAGTAAGTCTAAAACAGCTTAGGGCTAAAACCCGGATTTCTTAAGTAAGGGATAAGTATAAACTAAGACCTCCTTTATACGCTTACTAGCCTAGGTATTTAGCTTTACCCTTTCTATAAGGGCAGGCTATAGCTAAGGGGGTATATTACGAAGTATAGCTTAATTTTATAGTTCTTAGAGATATCCCTTAATACGAGGGACCTAGGAAGCTAAAAAATAAGTTTTAAGGAAAGAGCTAAAAGGAGGTATAGAGAGGAGGGTAAGGGTAAGAGGGGAAGTAAAAGTAGCGATAGCTTCCTATAAAGGTAGTTTAACGGGTAAGATCGCACCCCTATAGATATTAGCCTATTAAGGGGGGAAGGGATAAGACCCCTAGTACTCCCCTTCTAACTTACTTCTAAGTATACTTAAAGGCGTTATAAAGACCTCGATTATCTAATTAAGCATCTTCCTTAATTATAGTTAATTTAAATTTTTGTTTTTCCCCTTTAAAGTAGATACCGCTAGTTACGCGACTCTAGTAAAGACAAAGAGGCATAGAGTAAAGAAATCTCTAAGACTTATATTTATAACCTAAGGCCCTTAAAGCTATATATAGGCTAAATAATTAGATAATTACGTAGTTAATTACTCTGCTAATCCTTAGCTACGTACTACGCGTGCTTTAGGTATATACCCTCGTCCCCGTTAAAGTAGTAAAAGATAAGACGGATATACTAGTAACGGCTAGAAAAGAAAGGAAAAATTAGTAAAAAGCTTAGTAGTTAAAAGGATATTAGTAGCTTCTTTAAGTAAGATCTTCTTTATTAATTAAGATACTAAATAGGTATAAAGAGGGGCGTTAGATAAAGAAAGGAAGGATAATTAAGGTAATATAATAATTATTCCCTTATTATAATTACTACCCTTATAAGAATTATATATCTCTACCCTACCTATCTAACCCCTTACTTTTAATTTTACTATTATATATTTTTATATACTTTTTATATCTCTCTTTATAAGAAATATAGCTTAAGCGTTATAGCGAGATAATAGTTAAGGCCGCGATCGCTATATAATATCTATAGTAAAGTTTAATATACTAGCCTTAAGGTATACCTTTATATATATATATATAGTTACCTTAGTTTACCTAAGCTTAAAAGAGATAGGAATAAAGTTTAGTATTTAATAATTATATTATACCCTATACTTTACTAGTAAGCTCGTTATTAAAGTTATTAATAATAGTAGTAGCGCGCTAATATACTTATAGTATTTATATACCTAGCCTATATAAGTCGCCGCGTATATAAAGGCATTTTAATACCTACCTTATTATATTAGCGCTACTAATAGTACCGTTAATAGTAGTAGCCTTAACTTTATATTCATTATATATAGAATTTATACTTATTAGCGTTACTAGTATTATTAATAGCGGCGCCTTTATAGCCTTAGTTCGCTTAATACCCTTAATAACCTTAAATTCTAATTAGTTATAGCGTATATATATATATCCTAGAAAATAAAGTAGTATAACGAATCCTATAGCTAGCTATAGTATATTTATAGTAGTATATAACTAGCGAGTTTTATAGTATAGTATATAGCGAGGGCGTTATAAATATTAAGGCTCTTAATAGGCGCGACGCTATAAAGGTAAGCGGTAATTTAAAATAGCTTAAGGTCTATATTATAAAGCTAGATAATATAATTATAATACTTACTAAGAAGCTTAGCGCGGTACTTAGAGTATACTATCGAGGGTATAGGAGGGTAGTTATAGCCTATAAAAGATAGTAAGAGCTTTAGAAACTAAGCGCGCTTATTACTCCTCTTAATAATAAAGCGGAAGCTATAGTTATATTTATATATTACTTAGTTTTACCCCATATTTTAACCTATAAGCGCTAAGGTTAATAAAATCGTAATACCCTTTAGCTTATAAGTAGGTTATATAAGCGTTATTATCCTTCTTAATTATATAACTAAGGTATACCTTATACTTTAGTAAGTCTTAGGGTTATAATAGGTATCTTAGATAGCTTTCTTTTAAACGAATTCGTAGTAGTATAGATAATCTATTATAGTAGCGGCGGCGGCGGTAGTAGTAGGTATAAAGAGAGATCGTAAAGAAGCTTTACCTTTAATATTATGCTAATATAATATTATAATATTATATAGGCGTATAAAAATTATTAGAGGGAGATAGCGTATATATTAACTAAGCTTTAGTATTAAATATATTAACGAAAGGATAATTTCGCTATTTAATTAAACCTAGTAAAATAATATATAACCTTAAAGCTATAGTAATTAAGGTTTAATATTAAGATCTTTACTACTATACCGCTATCGATATCTTTACCGATAATATTTATCCCTTTTTAGTTTAAAATTAAGTATAAGACGCTATTACTAAGGGTAGAGTCGCTTATACTATCGCTTATACTACTATTTATAGTATCGCTAAAATAGTCTCTAAGCCTATTTATATATAGGATTCCTTATATAAGGAGGATAAACGATAAGGTAATTATAAGCTAAATAAACTATAGTAGCTAGGTAAGAGTAATAAGTTACTAACGATATATAAGACTAGCTAGCTAATCTAAAGTATATTCTAAGTATAAAGTAACTTTGAAGTAAAGTAAGCGGTAATATAGTTAGCGGATTTAATAGTAGTAATCCTTTAGCTACTAGACCTAGATCTAATAGTAGTATTATATATATAAATAGGAAGAGCGAGGAGACGCTATTAAGAGTAGTAAGAGAGCTATATAAATTAGCGGCGGGCTTTTATAGTAGAACTAAATAGCGAGTAAATATAGTCGCGAGGGACTTTAATCGCTATAATCTACTCTAGGAAGCTATAAGGCAATAGCTAGAAGATAAGGTAAAGTATAGCCGATTATTTACCTTATAAATAACTATAAGCTCTATAAACTACTACTATAAGGTACTAAGATATAGTAAGACTAAGACTTAAAAAGTATAATTAGTTTAGTAGTTATATTAGCTAAATAGTAAATAAGTTAGTAATATATAATATATACCTTATAGAGTATAGACTAAACTATATAGTTCTTAATAAGGGTAGCGAATTATATATTTATAGAGCGTCCCTTATTATAGGCTAAAGTTATTACTTATCTTTTAGGATCTTTAGCTAAATTTACTAATAGTAGCGTCTAAGTATACTAAATATATCCCTACTATACTAGTATATATTTCGACGATTATAGTATCTATAATAAGTAAGTAGTATAAGGGTTATAGATAATCCCTTAGATAAGTCGGTTATTATTAAAGAAGTAAGCTTTAAGATCTCTTATATTAAGGCGTATTAATACTATAAAGAGCTCCTATAGGGCCTATACTTATACAACTATATACCGCTTATTAAACTTAAACGTAATAGCGATAACGGGAGCTATATAGCTTATAGGGAGATACCTTTCTATAATAAGTAAGGAGCTAAGAAGACGCTAGGTAGGTGCTTAGGCGGCTAGGAAAGTAAGCTACCGTTTACCTTAATAGCTACCTAAGTAAGGACTTTACTAATAACGATAAGGGTTTATATTATTAGAGGTTTTTAAGGAAACCTTCTCGCTAAAGGATATAAGAGATACTAGTTTTTTTCCTCCTTTAAAAGGGTAGCCGTATAAGTACCTTACGCTATTTATACTATAGGAGTCCTTCTTATATAAAAAGTAAGCGATATTAATAGTATCTAAGCGCGGGCGCGAGAGGCGCTAGCTCTAAGAATATTATATCTTATTAATAATATATAGCTACTTCGACGATTAGCTAAAGACGTAAAATATAACGCTAAGTAGTAAGCATCTTTATTTAAAGATAGCTATTTAATAGCTAGATATATAGAAGAGGGCAGGGCGGACGAGGCGAGCGCTAAATTTATAGTAATATATTAGTTTAATAGTATCGGAAATATAACATAGCTAATCGATATCGTTTAAGGTATAATAAACCTAAACTAAGTAACGGCTAAGTTATTAAAGCTTATAGAGATAATATACTACCTCTATTAATTTTAATAATTAGCGCTATACTTAACGGCTAAGCTAAGGGCCGCTATAGTACTTAAATAAGGGGTAGGATAGATAAGTATATAGGGGCGGGTATTTTCTAGGGCCCTACTACTACTATAGGATTAGGTTAAGGCTATTAAGTTATAGTAAACGAGTACCTTAAAAGGGTAGGAGAGGATTATCCTAGGTATATAAAGTATAACTATAGTCTAAGAAAGTAATTACTCTCGCGAAGAGAGATATAAGAAGTATATAAAAATATACGAAGGTAAAATTAAAAGTAAGGGGTCGGATAGGTAAGATAGAGAGATTTAATTCTTATAAGAGTAGTAATAAAGGTAAGGGAGTAATTATTATATTTTTCTTAATTATCCTTCTTTCCTTTATTTAACACCCTTTTTTATACCTATCTAGCACCTTAATTAATAAAGAAGATCCTACTTAAAGAAGCTACTAATATCCTTTTAACTACCGAGCTTTTTATTAGTTTCCCCCCCCCCTTTTTAGCCGTTGCCGGTATATCTATCTTATCTCTCGCTACTTATACTTCCCTTAATATACCTCTTTTTAGCTCCTTCTTCCTTATTCTATACTAGGTATTTTTAGCTTTCTTAGTCCCTTATACTAAGGGATATCTCTAAGAACTACGAAATTAAGCTACGCTTCGCGATAACTACCGCGCTATATTATAGAGTATTATAGCTAGCTTTAAGGAGGACGTTATCGAAATAGTAACGGCCGACTTTAATAAGACTATATATAATATAGAGGTAGGAATATAGGTTTAAATTAGCCTAACTTTCTCTACGGTAAGTAGAGAGTTAGTAATATAGCTAATACTAAATAAGATATAGTAAATCGCTTTCTTAATTATATACCGCTAGCTTAATTTAATATAATAAAATAAAGGAGGCGATATTAGCTAGCTTTACTAGTTTATTAGTAGTAAGGGTATAGGGCTAATATTTAAAGATTTTAAAGTCGAATCGGCCTTAGGACCCTTAAATTAAATAAAGCTAAATTAGGTAAGGTCTTTAAATTTAACGAAATAAAAATTAAGAGTCTTTATTTAATTTATTTATAAAAATTATAAATAAATAGTAATATAGTTAAAACGTAAGGCGAAAAATATATTACCTTATATAGGAATTATAGTAGTTAATTATACCTATTTAAATAGGTTACGTACGCTATTATATATATAGCTATAGCTATAGAGCTAGCTTTATAGCTTCCTTTCCCTTTTAAAGATAAGATATAAACGAATATAATAATACTAAGTAACCCTAACTCTTATAATTATAGGCCTACTAATACCCTACTTCGCGGCTAAGGGGATATATAGGGAGGAAAGGGTTAATACTTAAAGCTACTTACTAAGGGCCTCTTCCTTATTCTTCCTTAGTAGACTTATATATATATTAATAAATAAGCTACTTTAACCCTATTATTAAGGGGTTTACCTTATATAGATATAGTAACTTTAAGTTCGGCCGCGCTTATAATACCGCTCTATATATTTAAAAGTCTATTATATATATTTTAGTAGATTCTACCGTCTATACTTTACTAGTAAAATCCTAGTATATTAAAAGTAAGGTAGTTAGGGCGTCTATATATTATAGTATAACGACCTTAATAGTACTTAATATACTACCGTTTTAGTAATCTTACTACCTTATATAAAGTATTAAAAAAAACTATAAAGCTTATAAATAATACTATTTTATAATATATATAATTTAAATATAGTACTACTTAAATATTCTAGATTTTCTTATTTAAATAATATAACCCTTAATAGTTATATATAGTTAATATTTACTTAGGAAATACTATATTATCTTAAAAGCAATTAATAGATAAGTAAATTTTTTTTTTGTTAAAATACTATATTTTAAGTATATATTAAGCTTAGTAACTATTACGGAGTAGGCAGAGGCGTGCGCGTAGGTGCCGTCTATAGGATGATATTAATAAGCTATATAGAGCTCTCCTATACGCGGCTAGCCCGTATATATATATGCGGGATCCGGCCCTCCGCACGTAACTATACGGCTTAGGCCGTAGCCTAAGCCTATAACCTATAATAGTTAAAGACTCTTATATAATGCCCTCCCTCGAGCGCGGCGCGGCGTTGCCCTATTAACGGCTTCCGCACTATAGGGCCCGTGCCGCTAGCTCTACCCTGCCCTTTTCCGTTAATCGTGCTGGCCCTACTAGCCCTATTATCCCCGCGCCTATTAGCCCGGGCAGCCGGAACCGGGCTCTACACTTATCGGCCGGCTGGCCGTTTAAATAGGGGCGCAACCTATTATATACGCCCCTAGGTGGCCGGCGGCCGGCCTAGACCTACGTAAGCCTTAGGTTGCCCGTCCCCTCGGCCTTAGGTAGCCTCCTCTACCTAGGGGTATATAAAGCGGCATCCCCCCTTTCCTCCTTCCTTTCCTTCTCCTTCTTCTTTAACCGTAGTAGTAGCAGTAATAGGTAAGTTCCGCTCTACCCGGGGCGTTAGTTCGTTCCTAGCTATATAGGTCGCTTTATTAACGTATACTTATAGTAATAGCCGTAGTAGCAATAATAGCCCTAATAATAATAACTTTAACTAGTAAGTTCTCCGCCCTATAGAGCGGGAGGCCGTAATCCGTGATACTAACTTCCGCGATAGATATATCTGCCTCCCCCTCCCCCGCTTCCTCCTTCTCGGAGCGTATAGAGTCGTTCGTCGACGCCGTGCTAGGCACGGCCGACGACGGCTCCGCCGCTGCCGCTGCTCCTGCCCGCGCCCCCGCGACCGCGCCCACCGCCGCCGCCTCTGCCTCTACTACGCTGGCCGCCCTCACGTCGCCCTTCCGGGTAACGACGCCGTCCCCGCCGCCGGCCGTAACGCCCGGCCCCTCCGCCCCTGCCTCCGCCACTACTACCCCCGTAAGTCCGCTGCCTAGCGAGCGTAGTAGCTATTTTCCGCTAACTTCTTAAAGCATAAACGCTAAGTGTAGGCCGGAGCCGCCCGCGCGGCCCCCTATATACGGTGCGCGTCGCAGGAGCTCCCCTACGCCGACTAAGTCGGGCGCCGCCGTGGCGGCAGTTGTTACTAGTGCGCGCGTGCCGGCCGCGCCTATAAGGCGGCGCCTCCCGTCCTGCTCGCTACGGCGTCGGCTTAGAAGGCCGGCGCGCACGGGCAGGCACGGGGGGCTGCTAAGAAGCGCCTTACCGCCGCCGCCGCCGCCTACCGCAATCTCCGCGCCCTCGAGCGCTAGGGCCTCGTCCCTAAGTAAGTTCCTCTTATCTAGCTCTTCTACTTCCGCTGCTAACTCTCCCGGCACTAGGGACACTGCCTCCGTCGCCCTGTCGGCGGTCCCTATAGCCGTGCCCGCCGCCGCCCCCGCCGCTGCTGCTGGCCGGGCCCCCCCCGCCCCCGGAGCCCCCGGAGCCGCCGCTGCCGCCGACTAGCTTGCGGGCCTAGAGGGCCGCCTAAGCGCCCTAGAGAGCGCCGCCGCTAATAAGGTAGAGGAGGACGACGAGGATAAGGATAAGGACGACGATAAGGACGAGGAGTAGGTCTAGGTAGTCTAGGGGCTCCGCCCTAAAATAAACGCTATTTTTATCTCCGCTTATATAATTACGCTCGCGTTATCGTAACTACCTACTCTACTTTACCTACTTTATAGTCCTAGCCTAGGCTGCTATCGGTGGTCCGCTAGTCTATCGTTCTTATCTACCGTTCCGAATAAGGCTTTAAACTTATCGAGGGCTATAGTTCCCGTAAACTTACGTATAGGTTCCTACGTAAGGTTAAGATACCCGCGCTACTTAACGAGGACCTCCTAGCGTTTCCCCCTACCGACCTTCTTCTATCGCGCGGCCTATATCTCTTCGACCTTAAACTCGTCCTCTCCCTTTACCTTAATTACGGGCGGTTAAGCGTCCGCTACTTCTTATCCGGGCAGCGGGTTAAAGGAGGCTCTACGAAGGAGGTCTACGTTAATCTTATTATAGACCCCCGTTAGGAGACTATCGAGCTCTATAACCTACGGGCTAATAACCCTCCGTACCGTAAACTTCGCGTATAGCTAGTTAAGCTTCTTCTTTAGTCGTGCCGACCTATAGTTACGGAGGTCTAGCTATACCTTATCTCCTACCGCGAACTTATCTGCTAGGGCCCTAGTCTTATTAGCGTGCTGCTCCTAATCTTACGCCGCGGCGGCTATCGCGGATTAGTAATAATCCGTGGTCTCCTATAGCTTTCGTACGAACGCGGAGGCGCGGCCCTCCGGTAACGAATTACTATACTGCTCCGCTACTACGTCTACGGCAAAGGGAACTAGTAAGGGTAGTTCGAAGCTATACGTTGCAAAGAAAGGGGCTATCCTAATAGAGGTATATAGTCTACTATTTAACGTAAGTTAGGCCGCGGGGAGCTACCGGTCTTAGTCTACTTAGTTGCGGGCTACGATAGCCCGTAGGTAAGCCTACGCCTCCTAGTTAACCCTCTCGGGCCCTTCGTTAGTCTATAGGTAATATGCCGTACTAAGTAGCTACGTAATCTAAAGTAGCTAGTATAGGTGCTACTAAAAGCGGCTAGTCTAATTCGATCCCCTATCGCTTATAATAGAGGCTAGCTAGCTATGCGAGCGGGCCTAGTACTATAGGAAGCGCTCTACGTAGGACTCCGTATCTATAGACGGCATCGGCTCTAATACTATAGACTTACTAAGTCGGTCCTTAATTACCTATATATAGCGGTTGCCGCCCTCTATAAGTAGGAGGTCCGTTATAAAGTCTATCTATATATACGTATAGAACCGGTCGGGCACCGGAAGCTACTTAAGTAGCCCCTTAAGCTACGCTCTCTAGATCTTTATACGGCCGTAGATATTATAGTTATAGAGGAAGCGACGAACGTAGTACTATAGGAGGGGCTAGTAAAAGTCCCTCGCAAGGCCTACTACTATACCCTATCTACTTAGGTAACCTACGACGCTAGAGTTATAGATAAGTTAGACTAGCCTCCCTCGGAGCTCGTTCCGTTCGTCTAGCTCCGGCGGTCCCTCCTTCTCCTTAGCTTCCGTAGTATACGGTGCGCCCGGTACCTATAGTCTCCCCCGCTAGCGTAGATGCCCCCGTAGGTCGATATAGTAGTCGGCTACCTATACTTTTAGCTTTAGCTTCGGATCTAGGCGTCGAGCGCCGGACTTAACGGCGCGGCGTACGCCCTCGTAGGTACGGTCTAGGGCCGCTATCCTATCCTATAAGCGTTAAAGGGCCTTATCTTAGAACACTCTCGCCGCGCGCGCCCCCGGGCCGGTCTATCCCTCCTCGCCGGACTAAGGTAAGGGCGCGGGGGGAAGCTTATTCGCTAGCACCGCGTCTTCCTTTACTAAGGAAGCTCCTATATAAGTCCGTAGTGCTTCCTACGGGATAAGCTATAGATCTTAGGCCTCGATGTCCGCTCCCGTCGGCCGGTCTTAATCCCTCCGGGAAAGCGCGTCTAGGACCGCGGAGTCCTACCTAAGGCGGTACTTAATCGAGAAGTTAAAGCGTAAGAGATACTCCGCTTAGCGGGCTTACCGCTCCGAGAGGTGCTAGCGAGTTATAAAGTACTCGAGGTTCTTATAGTCTATAAGAACCTCGAAGCTCTTATAGCTCCGGAGCTCCGCTTACTATTGCTCGAGGTAGCTAATAATCGCTAGTATCTCCTTATCGTAAATAGCGTAATTCCGCTCCGCTAGGGTTAGCTTACGGAGTAGAACGCTACCGGTTGCTTCCGCCCGTCTACCTCCCAGAGAGCGTTCCTCCGAGTGCCTAGCCGCTATAGTCCGCTTTAACTAACGTAGACCGGTCGAAGTCCTACTAGAGCAGCACCGGGGCTTAAGAGAATAGGTCCTTAAGCGTACGGAACGCTCCTTCCTATACGGGCCCTTAGCGAAAGGCGGTCCGCTTCCCGGTAATCTCGTTTAAGGGCATTATAATACGGGAGAAGCCCCTAATAAATATCCTATAATAGTTCGTAAACCTAAGGAAGCTCCGCACGCCTATCTACGTAGTTAGGGCAGCCTAGTCCCGAATCGCCTAGATCTTTACGGGGTCCGCCTATATGCCTACGCCTACGTAGATAATAAAGCCTAGGTACTTAACCCTCTTAACCCCGAATTCGTACTTATCTAGGTCGAGGTAGAGCCTATAAAGTTAGAGGCGCTCTAGGACCCTCCGTACTTTCCGTATATAGTCCTCGTAGGAGCTACTCGTATAGATAAGGATATTATCTACGTATACGGAGGCGAACTCGTCGAGGAAGTCCTAAAGCACGTTATTAATATAACGCTAGAAGGTAGCGGGCGCTCCTAAGAGGCCGAAGGGCGTTATAAGCTACTCGAATAAGCCGTAGTATATACGGAACGCCGTCTTCTACTCGTTACCCTCCGAGATCCGCACCTTATAGAACGCCTATTTTATATTAAGCTTCGTAAACCACTTCGCCTTCGAAAGGTTACGGAGCGTATCCGAGATTAGGGGCAAGGGGTAGCGGTCCGGCCTCGTAATTGCGTTTAGGGCCCTATAGTCGTAATAGAACCGTATCCCGCCCCCTAGTTTACGCACGAATAAGACCGGCGCTCCTACTTCGGAGCTACTTACTTAAATAAAACCCTTATCTAGGAGGTCCCTTAGCGTCTTCTTTAGCACTAGCAGCTCCGCGTATAATATACTATATAGCGGTCCGAATAGTACGGGCAGTTCCTGCCCCTTCTTATCGGTGCGGAGTACGATCCTATAGTCTACCCCTAGCTTATACGGGTTAAGCTTATCCGCTTCCTAGGACTCGAATAGCGGTAGGAGGTCGTAAAAGCGCTCCGGTATCTATTGCCGTAGCTTAGAGGGCGACTTTAGCTTCTTTATCCGGAGGGCCTTATCGATGTCTGCTAGGCTAACTACGTAGACCGCTACGTTAGCCGCTGCCTAGCCTTGCCCCCGCTTTACCCATCGCACGGTTCCTACGAAGATAGAGGCAAGGACTTCTTATGCCGAGTATAAAGCTCGCACGCCTAGTCCTACGCCTACGGAACCGTCGTCGTAGCGGACCTACCGTTATATAGGCCTAAACTATAGCTTCCTTTAGTACGGAACCGAGTATAACTCTATATATAATAACTAGGGTTTCCCGAGGATTAAGGGAAACTCTAGTTAGGGGATTATATAGGCCACGATAAGCTTATAGTAACCGTCGACCTCTATAGCTAGCTACGTAATGCCCCTAATTACCGCACCCTCTATCGCGCCTAAGGCGCCCTTTACTCGCCTTAGGGCGATCTTTTCTACCGGCACTTATATCTCTCGTATAAGCGCCTCGTTAACTACGGCGTAGTACTAGTAGCCCTCGTCTATAAAGGCGGCAATAGGTAAGGAGTTATTAATTATAACCTATATTAAAGTAGGCTCCTCTTCTATACGGGTAGATAATTCTTCCTTCTCCTTTACTAGTGCTAGCAATTAGGGCTCCGGAGCCTATCTTTGCTCCGGAGCTACTCTTTTTCCTCCGGGCCTAGGGGGGCGGAGTCCTCCTTATCGTCTAAGGCGAGGAGCGGTTCTATCTTCGATACTTAAACCGCTACGGGCCGCTTAGCTAAAAGGAAGGGGCATTTTAATATAAAGTGCGTAGATGCTCCGCAACGTAGGCAGCGGCCGTTAGCCTTCCTCTTCCCGATTTCCTCGCTCGTTACCTACTTCGCCCGCTACTTAGAGTGCGGGGCGGTATAGGGGGTGGTCGACGGCGTCTTCTTGCCGCGTCTAGCCCGGTCCGTGCGGGTAGCCGACATTAGGGTGTCCCCGTCCGTGTCGATAGCCGGTTATTTATCTTATAGAGGGGCGGTGATCCCGTCGCCGCTATACGGCGTGCGCTTACGGAGCTTCTAGAAACGCGGCGTCTGCTCGTAGCCCTAAGCTACCTTTATTAACCGGCTTATATACTCGCCGTAGTTAGTAGGTATAATTACGGGGATAAGTAGCTCCCGTAGGGCCGGCATAATCGAATTCCGTAGCTATATAAGCTTCGCGCTATCTTCCTATACTATAGTCCCCGCTGCCCGTAAGAGCGTCTCTTCGAAATCGGGAAGGAATTCGCTAAAGGTTTATCCGTCTCTTTACTTAAGGGTCCGTAGCCTATCTTACGCCTTCTCCCGCTCCTATACGTTGCCGAACGTATATATAAGGTATTAGAAGAAGTCTTATAGGTCGCGTCTGCCCCTAGGGCCGCCCTTATCCTAGAATCCGGAGATCCGCCGTATTTAGGGCTCCGGCAGCGTATAGAGGAGCGAATACCACGCTATATCGCGATAGCTATTTAGGCCCTATTTCTCGTCGGTTATAAACTTCGTCTATAGCCGGCTAAGGAAGAAGTAAAAGGACTCCGGCTTGCCGTCCTAAGTCGGCTAAGGGAGCGGCTTCCTCGTCGGTAGTATCGCCGCCGTAACCGGCGTTGCGGAGGTCGTAGGGGTTAAAGCCGGTCTCGCCGACGGCTCCCTTAGTACAGCGAGAACCTCGTCCTTCTCGCTAGCCGTCGCGCTTCTAATCGCTTCTAGGATAGCTGCGATACTTCCTATCCGTCCGGGGAGGGGCGGAGTGCTTCCTCGAGGGGGAGGCGCCCTCTCCGGAGAGACATCTATTAGATCTATTAATTAATAGCTTATACTATCACGGAGTAGGTAGAGGCATACGCGTAGGTGCCGTCCGTAGGATGATATTAATAAGCTATATAGAGCTCTCCTATGCGCGGCTGGCCCGTATATATACGTGCGGGATCCGGCCCTCCGTACGTAACTATATAGCTTAGGCCGTAGCCTAAGCCTATAACCTATAATAGTTAAAGACTCTTATAGTAACCTATATTCTAAATATATAATATAATAATTATACTATTATATAGCCTTTAGTAAGCTAATTTAAAAAACGCGTTTAGATCCTTTAATATCTTAATACTACGCGAATAATTAAAAGTAATATAAATTATATTAGCTTACGATTTAAAGGCTATTAAGGACTTATCTACTCCTTAAGCTTAATATAACTACTACTTATTTATCTATATAAATTAGCTGATTAGGAAGTACCCGAAAAATCTATATAATAAGGATATATTATACTAACTAGCCGCGTTTAAACGCGTTATTTTTACTTAGTTAACTACCTATTAATTCTACTACTATTAGAAAGATAAGGTCGTTAGCCTATTTACCTTTTACCTATATAGCGTAATAGTCTTTACGATAACTACTATAATATTATTTTACTATAACCTTACTTAATTCCTACTTTAATATTCTAATAGCGGCTTTAAGTTAGCTCCTAAATTAACGCTTTAACTAATAACTTATCCTACCTATTTAACCCCGACTCCTTAATACTTTATTATAGTTTATTTAGTATTATTCTAACTACCTATATTACGTTTATTCTTAAGCCTTTTAGCTAAGATTAAGTAAAACTTTATTACTCTTTAACCTACCCTTCTTATTTAATTACTTTATAAGTAGATAGCTAATTATAATATAATATATAGTATAGCCCCTACCAAAATAAAAACATTTAATATAGCGAATTTCTTTACTCTTAGGACCTAGCGTAAATTACTAACGTAGAATTATACTTATATCGAACGTCCTTAATTTAACCCTTAGAATCCTACGCGCGCGCGCGCTAATTCTAGCGTAACGCTAGCTCCTTCCTCTCTTCTTTTAACTAGTAAAGATATAATTATCTACGCGCCCCTAAGTTATCCTAACTATAAGTTAGATAATAATATACCTAACGCGGATATACTAAAGCCGCTATTAAATAATAGTTATATAACGCTTATAGAGAAAGCTAAACTTATTAAGAAGTAGGCTAATAATAAATAAAAGTATATTTATAAGAAGAGAGATAAAAATAGCTACGTTTATTAGTATATATAGAGGGAAGCTATAGATAGAAGCTTTTACTTAAAGGATAAGGATAGGCTAAAGATCTTTTAAGAGTTCTAGTAAACTTATATAGAGTACCTTTAAAACCCTAATACTCTTTAAAAAAGATTCTAGGTCCTTAAATCGAACCGCCGAGGGGTTACCTTTAGTATAAGAGACTATTTAAAAATCTATAGTATTATAAAGGAATCTTACTATACTTAAATTAATAGATACGGCCGCGCTATTAGTAAAGGAGATTATATAAAGGTAGATATATAGAGCGGTTAACCTAAGTAAAGAGTAAGACTTATAGTAAAGGAGTCTATATACTAGTAGTTTATAAAATACTAATAACCCTTCTTTATTATTAAGACTCTTACTTTTTAAGAGATATTCTTAGCTTATAATATATTATATATATATAGGAGTTATATAATATTATATAATTATATATATATAGACTTTATCGAACTTAAGGAGAAACTAAAGATTAAGCTTAAGTATAATTATACTACTATCTTATTTATACTTAATATCTAGATAGCACCGAATTAGGTGCTTATTTTCGCTATTATTATATACTAAATTATACCGAAGTTTAAAAAGAGAGAGGAAGTTATTAATCTTATTAAGTATAAAAGATCTTATACTAGTAAATAATTAGCTAAGATAGTTAAGAGGACGCTTAAAAAGCTTAGGCTTAAGCCTAAGCTTCTTATTATTATAGGAGATAACGCCGGTAATAATAGCACGCTTTATTAGTCTTTATATAATTCTCTTAAGACTAAATTTAACGATAAGGTAAGTATAATAGGGAGGCCCTATATACGCTTTTATAGTAAGAAGAGTTAGATCCGCTATCTAGCTTATATTACCTCGCTTATTTATAAGGGCGTCTTATAAGATCTTAAAGTAAGTATAGTAAAAGAAGCTAAGAAGATACTTAATAAGTAGGACAAAGAAAATAAAAGTAATAACTATACTATTTTAGGAGACTTTAGTTAAAGTAGGATTACTAAAATCCGCCTCCTTAATTTCTAGATATTAAGATCTAGGTCTAGGAAGTAAGACTTTAAAAGTATACTATATATATACTACTAGAAGCTAACCTATAATATCGATACTTACTAGAATTCGGCCTATAATATAATTAATTAATTCCTCGAGCTTAAAGTAGAGTATACTAAGTTTATTAATACTTACCTATAAGTTAAGTGCCTCCTACCCTTATTAAAAGAGATTATCGCTCTCTATTAACTATAGAAGGTTTTAAAGCCGTTTTAAGACTATACTCTAAAAGTCTTTAAAGTTATACCGCCGATCTTATAGAGTCTTAATATTTATTAGGATTTAGAAGCTCTCCTTAATAATATAGTTAAAGGAGTTAGCGACTTTATAAACCTTAATATATCTATTTAAGATACTTTCTTAAAAGGTAAAGTAAAACACGTTACTTATATAAAGAAGCTTAACGATTTAATAATACTATTTATAGCTTATATCCTAGATCTACGTTATAAAACTTACTAATTAAAAATAATAATACTAGATTAATACTCTAAGATTATAGCTAAAGTTAAGAAGTATTTTAAAATAGAGTAGCTAGAGCTAGTAGTATTAAATGCTATAAACTTAACTATAAGCTAATCTAAACTAACTAAGCGTCCTTAAGGAGTCTCTATTATATAATAGAGAGCTATCTAAATAAAGAATGTAAGGGAGGTAGAGATAGGCGCGGCGATCCCTATTTTAGAGCTTAAATAATAGTTTATAACTCCTCGAATAAAGTTTAATAAGTTTATTATAAAGTCTCTAGACTTCCTACTAAAGTAGTAGAAAGAATATAAGGTTACATAGCTACTTTTAGCTATAGTAGCGCGTAATCTTCTTTCTATCTCTAGCTTTAAAGTTAACGTAGAACGCCTCTTTAGCGGTTATAGAGACGAATTTAATATCTACCGTTACGCTTTAAAGGCAGATATAGTACGAGTACTAATACTTTTATAGAGTACTTATACTTAGGAAGATAAGATCGATTAGGCTTTAATTAAAGCGGCTATAAAGTATAATATCCTACCCTTTACTAATATTATTATTTAAAGACTAGACTATATTCTAGGTAAGCTAAAAGATAGTATAGATATACCCTTATTATATATATAGGTATATACTAATCTATATTTAAGCGAGAATCCTCCTCCTTAACCTCTTCCTCTTACTAAGGCTCTTACTAAACCCCCTACCCTTAAACCTCCTATATCCTAAGCTAATAAGTCTATAATATTAACCCCTTATCTAGATATATAAGAAGGTATAAGCAATAAGCGTAGAATCGGGTAATCGATAACGTAAGCGGAAAGAGCGGTCGAAGGAGTATAGGGTAGGATTTCGTCTAGAATTTATAACGAGTATATAAGGGGCTAAATAATATATTAAAAGAATAGCGTTGCAAAAGATGCTTGTAAACTTGCTTGTTCTATCTACTACTCCCAGGGAAATCCTTCGTTTTTTATAGACCATTGCTCGCCTACTAGTAGACCAATTAGTTAGCTTTCTAGCACATTCTATAGTGCTTAAAAAGCTCTATCTATAGTATATCTTCCTAACTTAGTAGGTGGTCTGATTGTGGCGTGATGGTTGACGTAAGACTATGGGTTCTGGCATAAGTAGTGGATTTAACTAGAATGTTCTATGCCCCACCTATTCTCGTATCGCGGATATCTTCGGAACCGCTAGGCCAAAATAGGCAATAGGGTATCCGTTCTGCTCGTAATTGACCTATGCATTTTATGTATATTTTTGTTCGTAAGGATAGGCTTATCCTAACCCGCTTTTCCTAGAGGAAGGTATAGTTATCTAGTAGAGGTCTTTGTCTTTTAAGGGTTATTCCCTTAGACTGTATTATAGAGCCTCTTTTTACTAGCTTATTCTATAAAGCCTCCCTATGCCTATTATTTCTTTATAATAGTAAAATAGGAATATAAGGGTATATTCTTATAAGATATAATAAAGGCTTTAAAGGAATAAGGCTCTAAGAGTATAGCCGTATATAGTAGTAGATTCGAACGTATTATACTAACGTATTTTAAGGATTTAGTAGAGCTTTAAAAGTACTTATTTTTAATCGATTTACCTAAGATAAGTAGATTAGTATATATATAAGTTAATTTTTAAAGTATTTAGGATTATTAACTTCTTAGAAGGCTATAACTTAAAACTATATACTACTTATTAGCGTTTTTAAGGTATCTTTATAATTGCTTAGGTATATACTAAATTTACTTTATTTAGGGGATCCCTTTAAACCGTTTATAAATAGCTTAAATCGCGAAAATTAAAGCTTAAAGATTTTAAATTAAGATCTAAAAAATTTAATTTATTTAATTTATCCTTTATTTAAAATCTTTAATAAATTCACTTTTATCTATTACCCTTACTTACTATAAAGGGGTTATAGCCCTTATAGCTTAGTACTACGAAGTAGCTAGAAGCGAGGATAATATTAGTCGCCTAAAACGAGGACTTACTATACTATTATAAAGCTAGAATCGGCCGTAGGTAACGGGAACCTAGGCACCTATAATAGGCGGAAGGGTCTAAGAGCGATACCCTATGTTTTCTATATCCGACCTTCTCCCTTAAACCTCTCTTATACGATAGCTAGTAATTTATCTTATAGTACTAATTATCCGCTAACTACTTACTTAAGTTTACTATTATTCCGCTATAAGATAGAACCGCTACTAGATATCTAAAGGTATATATTTAAAGGCTTATACCGGCGGTATAATTATAACCATAGCTAGCTAAGCCCCTACGAGTAAAGTCCCCTTAGCTAAAGTATCGCTTCCTAGAAAATAAGGCGATAACGACGATAATAACGATAACTTTAAAAGCGGTATTAATACTTAGGCTAATAACCTAAGGACACGGCCCTATCTAAGCTTAAAAGCTCTCGTAGGACGAAAGCCTTATACGAACTAATAAGCGTTAGATAGTTATATTACCGGCGAACGATAATAATACCTTACGCGAGCCTAGCTACGTTTCTACTATAAGCGGAGATATAGGAGGCGTTATAACGACTACCTAGCAGGGCTATAGAGCTTTCTAACTAATTAGCGGGGGCAATATTTACCTTTATAAGTTCTATTATACGCGCTATCTCGCACTAATATATCGAGGCTTAATAACTCCCTATATAAGATCGGGGCAGCGGAATCCGACCTATAGGATTATAGCTAGATACTAGAGACTATAAAGCATTTTCTTTTTCGATATTAAAAGTAGATAGCGGAACGCGAGATTATAATATAATATATAAACTAAAGATTAGGAACCTATTATACTTTAATAGAGGGAAAATAGTATATAAGTTAAAGAATTAAGCGCTGGATATATAAATAGTTAAAGCAGCGATTAAATTTACTACCGCGATAGGAAGGCTCGACTAAGAATAGGGACTATAGTTAAGGTAATTATAGATAAGTTAATACTATTATTAAATAGCTTTATATAGTAATAGACCACGCTTTAGCTACTAAGGATAAGATACTAAATACTTAAAGAATATAGCCTTTAACTATACCTATTTATTAATATTAATAACGTAGGAAGTAAGGACTTATAGGTAGTTAAGAGGAAGTATAGTTAGCTAAACGTCTAGGCTATATAGGGGCATAGGCCCGTTAAGCGATATTTATTTATTTATTCCGTGGCTGGCCCCTGCGACGGCTATAAACGCCCCGACGCTTACTTAAGAGCTAAATACGCCTTAGCTACCTACTCTTAGATACTGCTTAGACCTATGCTTATATCCTTACCCTTCTAGCCCTACCTTATATAAAGTATAAATAGTCTTCGAGGAGTTCTTCGGGCCCTATTCCCTCTAGTACTCTAAAACCTATCCTAAGGTATACTATACTCGATCTCGACTCTATTTAATAGCTCGTTCTTAAGATACCCCTTAACTTCGAACCGATAGTAATTATTAGATATTAGGACGTAGAAAGTTAGCTATAGCGAACTGATTTCTTCCTAGTCGTCCTACGGCGAGGTAAATAGGCTATATAAGTTATTATTAGGTACGGCGTTAGGCGACTTAGTTTCGATAGGCGGACTTCTTCTAGCATTTCTCGCTTCGTAATATATAGAGCCTAGGTTCTAGGGCAAGGGGGCCGATAAGCTATCGTTGGAAAGCACTAGCCCCTAGTAATCACGGCGGTAACCTATCTACTTACGAGGAAGCGGCTCCTCGTTAAGCGAGTCTATATCTTTAAAGACTATTAAAGAGCTCGTTAATATAGTAAGGAAATAGCGGTAGGGCAACTCGTGTATTTCTTTGCTCCTACGTCCAAAGGTAGGGGATACCTCGCGCTTTAAATCCCTTACTATAGCTTGCCTAATATTAGGCAGCGCTAAAAGTCCGTTCCTAGGCAGCAATAACTTACCGGCTACCTAGAGGTATATAGACTAGCCTTTCGTGGATATCTGCCCTATACTATAGTAACTCGTTCTTTAAAAAGCTATAGAACGGTCTAGGCATCTACTTACTTATTTATATCCCTCTTTTATAGGCAGTTAACGCTTTAGTCCGCGTATAGGAAGGCAAGTTAGTACACCTATATACCTAGGTCTTAATACTATGGTAGGTTCAAGCGAAATGCTAGTTAAGGTATATGCAGCGGGCTAAATAATATCATATGCGTCCTTAGGATAGTAAAGCCGACTCGTGCGGCTTAAGTTAAAATTAAACACGGCCGGCCTTAAGCTAAGTCCGGGAACTTTAGAAAGGAGCAAGGTGCTACCGGGTCTAGAGCAGCCATTGAAACTAGAGACGGTTCAATGTTGCAAACCGACACCCGAGTTAGGGGTCATGAGCTCTTCCTGCCCTAGTGTCTTGCCATCTTCCTCCTAGCTTATTATGCCCTATAACGCTGCATATAAGGAGTGACTGCTCCGCCAAGGAAAATAGGGGGCACCCCTATTATAGGGCATTTTATGGTCACTTATATAGGCATCTATCTCGCCAAAGTAGCAAATAGTGAGCTAAGTCCTATAAGAGCGGGCCCAACAAAAAGGAGTCGAGCGAGCACTTTGGCTGCCTTGCCCCCCTCCCTTCACACAGGATTCAGGCAACAGGCATCAACCCTGTTGAGCCGGCGCAACATCCCCGCCTACGATCTTTTCTTGCGTTGAGAAATCAGTTGATTCCCCGCTCTTCTGATGCCTCGGCTTCGTAAGTTGGCAATCTCGGCAGGTGGAGACATAGCGACGCACATCTCAGCGCAATCCGGGCTAGTAGTACTGCGCCTGGATCCGCTTGCAACTCTTGGTTCCGCCTTAATGGCCGGCAACCTCATCGTCGTGAAATAGCATTAAGATCTCGTTTCTCAAGCCCGCAGGCACGAAGATCTTTTCGCGGCGACACAAAAGCCCCTCATCGTTGGTACTCTAGACCTCTGATGAGAGCTCACCGGCGGTAGCGCCTTAGGAGGCACTCACAAGACGCTTCTGCTGGGCAACAAAGGCGTCCCCTTGCTGTGCCGCCAGTAGGGCCTATAGAAGTGACTCCTGCAACGCTGGTGCCGTTATAGCGGTGCCCCCCTCCCAGGACGTCGTCCGCGACGTCCTCAAGACTCGTGCAATACGCCTAAGATGGTCGAGCTTATCTCTTCCATCAGCGATAGGGATAGCCGGTCGCGAACCGGTCTAATCGCAAAACCCGATAACCTATCTTAAATACACACGGTCCCTACCCGTAGATTTATAGGGAAATAGCCGGTCAATCTTTCTAAGGGCGACGGGGATAGCCGGTCGCGAACCGGACTGATCGCCAATACCAGCAGCCGATCTTGAACACACACGGTCCCCTTCCGCAGGTTCACAGGGAAACAGCTGGGCAAATTTTCCAAGAAATGACGGAACGCACGCGCTTGCCAAGGTTGGACCCAGGTAAAAGCAATGCTCAACATGGTATTTGTTGGACAGGGTTGTCTCCAGAGTGAGCCTCATGATCCAGGGTCAAAGTTTCGAGCTGAGGCGACCTAGGCCCCGCGCCTGCAGCTGACCACCATGACAGGGGGAGAGGGGCGGCGCGGTTGTTGCTATTACTGCTTTCGTATAAGGAAGAAGATGGAAGACAAAAGAGGAGGCAGGGCAAGGGGCATAAATAGGAGCATACAGCAGAGAGGGAGACGAAGAAGGAATGAACACATGCACCCCAAATTATGCCCTCTGCCCTGCTCTCTTCGCGAGAGAAGGCGCCAGGTTGATCTCAGCCAATGGACCGCCCTGAAGATGGACGCACTGTTCGTGAAAATGTCAATCAGATCACGCCACTGACGGCGCTTGACTCGTCGCACGACTCTCTGGAACTTTCTTCTCGCCAGTTGGACCTCTCGGTTGAAACCAGAGAGTGAACTCTCCTCACGGCGCGATACTCCACCGCGGCCAAGGCGCATTCCTTCGCCACTGCGCGTACCCTTGCGGGCGGGCGGGCGGCTTTGGCGGCGGACTGAAGTAGGTTAGTCGCTGCTGCTAAGGCGAGTGAACCCAACTCGTGAGGAGAAGCGGTTGACGGCTCGATCGCCGCTGCGCTCTTTCCACCCATCACGACGAGACCTCCTAATCCCTCGCCAGAGGTAAAACGAATCTTCCCAACCGGTGGAGGCGCTGCAGCAAGCTCGGGCTGGGTGATGGTGAGCGTAAGCGGTCGGAGCTGGTAGCGAGGTGGTCCTCGACCACCGCATCAGCCAAAGCAATGTTCGAGAAGGCGAGGTCTATCGTGTTGGCAGTTGCAGTATGAGTTTGTCGGCACATTGGCGGGGTAGAGCAGGAGGCTATTGGCGCACGCCCACGAGGCCACAGCCTCGCCGCGGCCTGCTATGCGGCCGGCTTGCCAACTATATTATTTCTTTAGCTTAGCTAGTCCACTAGTCGGGAAGAACGACCTATGTGTAAAGAGCTCGTCACGAGGATGAACGGGATTCGTGGTCTATCGTGTCGCCGTCCCTGATCTAACAATTTATCCCGAAAACTTCTCTCCACTCATCAGGTGCATCCACCTCGGCGGCAGCGTCCTTCGCAGCTGCATCAGCAACGATGTTCCAGTCTCTCGGGATTTTCCAGAACTGGACAGCCATCCCGTAGTCCTTGTATCCCTCGATCTCACCCAGCAACACCTCCCACAGATCCCTATTCTTGACGTCGGCCCGTCCCCGTGTCGTCCAGCCATTCTCGATCCACGTCTTGGCCCATTTGGTTGAACCCTCAACCGCATACTCGGAATCGGTGGCGATAACAAACGTGTGGAACCCCTCGCCTGGCCAGTGTCGGAAGCGCAGGGCTGCAATAACAGCGCGGAGCTCCGCCCGGTTGCTAGACTGAATGCTATCGTCGCCAAAAGGTCCCTTTTTCTCTAGGTGGCCAGAGGCGATAAGTCGCTTGCCCAAATGATCAAGTCCGTGCCAGAAAGCCCAGCCGGCCTTTGGGTTTGGTTGGCCGTTGTTCAGACATGCACCGTCGGTGCGGATGAGGACTTTGCCGTGGTCATTTCGGAAAGTGTATCTGATAGAGTATGTTAGCTTTATCTTCCATCAACTATGCATTTACTTTCCTTGTGACAAGTATATGGGTCTTCCGGCCCGAAAATAACTCTGAGGGCGTTCCTGAAGCCGGCGACGGGACGAACTTGGTTGGAAAGTGCCGACCATTACCTCGTCTCAATCTAGGACCCAAAAGATCAAAGGGAATTTGAGGGGCTTCTACCATGATCGGCAGATTGTTCGAGCGACCCGCAGTAGAACTCGCAGCGTGCGAGTCGTTGGCGGCTAGTTCCAAGTTGGTGGTCTCGTCGTCCGGATCAAGGTGAGCACCATCGTCGTCGTCGTCCTCGCTGTCGTGAGCAAGAACGTCATCCATGAAGCTGTAATCTACACAGCACTTCCCGCAGGACACCAGACCATGCGGACCACAGACCAGCCTGCCGTCCGGGAGCTCACAGGGACCCTCGTCGTCATCGCTGCTACTTGGGGTGAGCGGTGTTAGCCCCTGGGCTAGGTACCATCCAAGAGGCATGGGTTCGGGTTGTTCCGAGGTGTGTAGTTGGCGAACTTGGGTGGGCTTTGTGAGAAACTGAAGACGGAGTTGATGGTGGAGACGTTGGGGTCCATATGGCACCGACGTGTCAGATAAAGAGCGGTGAAGAGCACCGCCAGCCACGACCCTTATCGGTGTATCTGGGGACGCACATGATAAGCGAGTGGGCCAGACAAAGCAGCTCAAACTCCTATCTGTGCCACGCCTCACATTTATTTGGTTTGATAGTGCGAGGTACATAATAACGGACCTTCCCCAATAGATCGTCCTGGCCCCAAAGTACCTTTCGTCTGCGCTAAAGCCTGCGCCTCTGGCAAGTGCTGCCTATGCCATAAGTTTCGCGCCAAGCAATTCTCCGACATCCACGGGCGAGGTAACCGCTCCACCCCCCTTCCCCCTCCATTCAGTAAAAACAACAACTCGTGGACTCGTGTGCGCATAGGCCGGCATCCTCCAGCAAGCGTTGATAGAGGCGCCGCATCTATTCTATATCCCTTTGCCACGAGACCTCGACGACGCTACTATCCGACAAGGCAAGAAGAGGCTTGCAGGCCCGACGGCGTCTCGAGTACGGAAGCAGCCGCGAAAACACAAACAAGCTCCATCGCCATCGCCGTCGTCGTCGCCGTCATCATCGCCAGCAGCCAACGGTCCGTTGCCCGACCCGTCTCGAGAACAGCTGCTCGTCAAGGCACGCAACAACTCACCACCTCGACTGTCCCCTGCCGCCGCCGACCTGGTCAAGACGTATTCGCCGCACAGCGCAACCAGCGTGTTTGGAAACGGCCACGAGCTCGACATTGGCCAGGTGGGTGGCTGCTCTACCGGCGGCGCCGTTGTCAGTGTCTTCCTGGCCATTGAGAGGGGCAACACGAGCATGAGATCCAGCAGCTGTTTCGACGCATTTGCTGATACGCCTTCGCCCAGCTATACCACAAGGGCCAGTCGGTCGATCCCATCGTGCGCGAAATCGAGAATGCGTTGCCATTTGTCAAGGGCACTAGGCATAAGGTCTATCACATCCTCCGCATCGGCTCCAGATGGGCCGCCATTCTCCACCACTTTGGCCCCGTCGTCAACCGCCCCCCCGCGCAGCTCACCGGCCTTCTCTGCCTGCTGCGATCCGCATCCAAGTGAGTGCAGCCAACGCCATGGCTACATGTAGCTCCCCTGCTTATCCGCCTGTAGCTGGGAGAGAGCGTCGACTAAGGACTACCTAGCTGCCCTCACAAGCCTCTCCGTCAGCTCAGATATGTGCCACAAGATTGCAGACTTCACCCCCTTGATTAACATCCTTAATAAAATCATATGTACAGCCCCTGGCCGTAGCCACGGTTCCTCGCTTAGTACTAATCGTCATTAGTGGAGTCCGCCTTTATTAACGAGACATATAGGCTTATGCCACATTCGGCACCTTTTCCTAGTACTATGACACTGCCTCGAAGCAGCCCAAGCAAAACAAGCACCCTTGAGCCGCGCATCGTCTCTCCGTCTCGCCTCGGACAATATTCCTATCGACGTGTTGCTTCGCGGAGCCAGGCCGCGAAAAAGATGGACTGCTCAAGGCGAAATCGAGCACGTAGGCGTAGTTGCCTCGGGTCTTGCCCCGGACTTGGCCAGTCTGCTTTTAGACGGCTCAAGACTAGGCAATGCCTTTGAGGTGCTCGAGTCCTCGTCAGTCGTCTCGAGAAAGCACGACGACACCTACACTTTGACCAAAGATATTTCCGACTCGGTCCGTGAAATGCTGCCAGCAGACCTTGTCGTTCGGCCCGCTTGGCTCTCGCCCTAGCCCCGGCAGAATCATCTTGCGAGTCTTTCCCACCTCTATGGAATCTACCAGCCAAGTAACTGTAATCTCTAATACTACCAGGGCTACTTCGGACAGTCGATGCATTAGAGTGAGACTCTTGGATGGGTCGTTCGCTGCACGGGAGGCGAGGGAGCTAGTGCCCTGAAGAGCCGCCGGCTTTGTTGGGTTGCTGGAAGCGGCGTGCCTAATACAACATGAGGCTGGCTGCTGTGCTCTCTAAACAAGCTTCTAGCTACGGAAGATTGTTGTTGTAGTGTCTCTGGCGGCGTTGGACGAGTTCCCGACCTATCCTTTGTAGGCGATAGGCCGGCATCTTCGTCCGTTCTCTTCGAAGCGAGAGAGCCACTTGACGTAGGAGCGGTGATGAGGCTCCTTAACCTTAGGATCGCGCCTCTGGACCTAGCGTACTTTAATTCGTTAGTATTGAACCTCCAAAGTGGGAGACTGACCTAACATGAGAAGTGCGCTAGTCGCGACAGCTCAGGCAGTTCCTAGTTGCCCTAGCCGAGCTCCTGTTGCTGACGAAATCAACCGCCGGCCTCTCCTCGCTATAGCGGGCATAGATAATAGGCACTATCATCGTAAAAGCCCTTGGGCAGACGTAGGACTTATGGTAAATGACAGTAAGAATATCAAGATGAGGAGTGTTGGTGATAGGGGTAAGTATGACCTAGGGTATTGCGAGCTACCGAATTCCGGCCCACTTTTTGAGGACCATCATTCAGTTGCGGAACGATGCGCCCTTGCATAAACAAATTCTAAACCAATTAGATCTAGGAAACCTTATAATCCCTGTCTGCACCAAACCCTCACTTGCTCATCCTCCGTGCGATAGCATCACTGGCCCCCGTTCTTCACTCTCTGTTTCGTCGTGATTGTGCGCCTTACAATGAGGGCCTGCTGATTTAACGATAGAATAAGTGGATGGCTACGTGCTTTCTAAACAATGTCTACTATTATTATCTTCTATCTCACTATTCTTATAGCCTCTAGCTATTATACAACGGTGTTTTTAATGCTATAAAGACAGCCTACCGGAAGGAGCTTAATAGACTGACTTCTTTAACGGATTCTACGCCTATTAATAAGGTTAATTTTATACGTGCGTATGCTACGGCACGTTAAACGGGAATAATAATAAGAAATATCTTATCCGGTTAAAGAACTACTAGAAATTAGCTAATCTCGCGTTCTAAGGCTTTAGGCTATCCTAAGATCTAAGAAGATAAAGTTACGGCATCCCTAGAATATAGGCCGTTTTTAGACTCTAATAATACCCCGAAATCTAGCCGCTATATTTATAATCTTAGTAAGAATAGAATACCTATAACTTAGAGGCGATATACTAAGATAGCGAAAGGCTAGGAAACTTAAGAATAGATACTAGTAGAATATAGTAGTAAAATTACTAGGTTAGAGGAGGAAGTAGATAGGCTAAAGAGAGGAAGAAAGAGAAGAGCGATCCCTAACCTAAATAGACGCTTTATATATCTCGCCGAAGCTTTAGCGGCCGGTAAGGCTATCCTCGAAATTAAGAGTCTAAAGAAAGCCGTTATAGTAGATTACGACTAGTTAGAGGAGGTAGTAGAGTCGGAGATAGAGATAGCTTTAGTAATTAAGGTTAACGTATCTAGGCCTCCTTAGTATACTACCTAATAGGGTCGCGTTATAAAAAGACTTAAGGCCTAATTAGTATATTTAATTCTTATTTAAATAATATATCTTTTATATTTATATATCTATAGTTCGCCGAAATATAAGTAGTTTAAAAATTAGATTTTTTTAGTAAGGTTTATCTTATTTAGTAGAGTATAAGGGGGGGGGGTAAGTAGAAGGGGGGGTAAGTATAGTAATATTACTATCGATATATTATTATTCTAGTACTTATAAGGTAAGGGTAGTATAAGAAGGGATAAAGATATATAATCTAGCTAAAAAGAATCGGCTATAAGGCCTTATTTATACTATAGTTAGAGGGACCCTTAAGTAACTTATATAGGCACTAAACTAGCCCTATATATAAGGTCTTTATAGGTCCCCGATATATAGCCTTATAATAATCCTTTAAGCGGCCCTCCCTTAATCCTCTAGGTAACCTATTAATAGCGGGGCGTTTAATAGCTAATAAATATAAGTAGCCTAGGTAGTAAGTAGTAAATTCGCTACCCTAAGGTAGTTATATTCCTTAGGATTATAAGATAGCCTTCCTTTTATTATTATACGTTCTTAGTATATAATTATTAAGAAAGTAGCGTAGTTTTAACTAAATTGCTTAATATCTATATCTTAAAGCTATTAAGCCGCGCTTCGCACTAGCTTCGGTAGCGGCTATAGTATCTACTATAAGCTTGTATACTAGCTTAGATCCCTTCGATCTAGGTACTTATACCCCGCCTAACCTTACTATACTAGCCTATACGGCTTAGCTCCGAACTAACTCCCCGGTACTAATCCGCCCGATCGGTGTCTTACCCTAGCGACCGGCGTAGACGCCGCCGCTATAGAAGGAGCTTAGTATAAATCCACGCCTTATAAGATAGGAGCCGCCGAGCTTATTACTCTCTAACTAGTTTCTATCGTCGATAGGGCTAATAAAGTCGCCTAAGAGTAGACTAATATATATAACGCTAAACTAGTAGTCTTTTAAGCTTTTTATAAGTTATTTAACTAAGCCGCTAAATAATTTACGTCTAGGATTAAGCATAGCTTTATAGAGTAGTTCGCTAATAGCTTTCTTAAATTCTAGTACTAGTCGCTCTCTATCTTACTATCTACGCCTATACCGATATATAGCTATAACGACCGGTATTATTCCTAAGGGATAAACCTATTAAGGGGTTTATATGAGTAGATATAATAGGGCGTGGTCTAAGTAATAATAAGTATATTATATTAGTAATAAGTTAAAGGTTATAGACTATAGACTATAACTAGGTAATTAAGTAATTAGAATTAAAGATAAGATTATAATAGAGATTATAATAATTATAATATATATTAAAATTAAGCTATCTATTTAAAGGAGTAAAAGTAGGTAGCTATATATACCTATAGAGACTATCCTTAGATTATAGGCCTAGCTATAATCCTTAATATTAGATTATATAAAGTATAGTAATCTTATTAATCCTAGATTACTTAGATCTCTACGATCCCCTTAATCCTATATCTATTAAATAGTTATACTAACTATTTATCTATTAAACCGTATTACGTGCTTAACGCGGTTAACTATTAGCGGCTTAGTAGCTATAGTTATAATATAATATCTCCCTTCCTTTTAGTCTTATCTATAAGACTTACTATTATCACGAAAAAAGATATAGCCGCCTATTAGATATAAGCGACAGCGTTAATTAACGTATATAGAGTACGCGATATACCCCCTTAGGGATATCGGGTTGATTCGTCCCGGGATACCTAGATATCCTAGACTATAGCGGGAATTTTTATATAGGCAGGCCCTATACTAAAACCGCGCTTAATTGCGCTAGCGGGACTCGAACTACGGGCCTTCGGGTAATGCGCGCTAGGCTAGCTAAAAGTGCGTGCGTAGTTACCGGGAAGTTCCCGGAGGGGTAACCCCTCCGCCCGGGCTTATAACTATCACGAAAAAAGATATAGCCGCCTATTAAATATAAGCGATAGCGTTAATTAACGTATATAGAGTACGCGATAACTATAGCTACCTTAGCCGCTATATATAAATATACCTTTATTATATTATATATAAGTATATCGTTCTTTATTTCTTTATTCTTTTAGGATATACTACTAATAGTATATTTAGTTATATACTAAAAAATCGTTCTAAAAAGCCTTTAAGCGCGCTACTCTTATTAAATATATCGACTTAAGTAGAGATCCTATTAATATACTATATACTTAATACTTTAAGGTAAAAAAGATAAATTATTAAATAGCTAAAAATTCTTTACGCTATAATAATTATATTACTAGTAGTCGTCCCTATTATAATAGTATTTTAGTAGCCTCTTCTTATAAGTATCTTTTAATTCTTTCTATATATAGTAGCTAATATATTTCTTTTAGTAACTAAATTATTAGTAGAGTAGTATAGGCTATATTCTAAAGAGGAGGAAGCTAAGGAAGCCTTATTAAAGCTTTAAGTATAGCTTATAAACCTTTAGTCGTAAATATCTATTACTATTAATCGTTTAGCTTATATTTAGAAGATTTAAAATTATATAAAAAAAAAGAGTTCTAAGTTATTTCGTTATAGTATTTAAGAAGTAAATACTAAGGATAGCGTTTTACCTATACTTAATATATATAAGTATTAGGTAGTAAATAACTTATAATTATTAAGCGTTCTTAATAAAGCGAATTAGTTTTTATTTAGTATTAGTAAGGAGTTTATAGATCTTAGTCCTTTAATCCCTTTTAAACCTTCTAGTAAAATTATTAAAGTAGAGAGCTATAGTAAGTTAAGTGCTTAAGTAGTTCCTAGGTATTTTCCTTTAGTCTATATCCCTTTTACTTAATAAGGTATTCTTATTACTAACCTTATTTTCTTATATTTAGTATTTATTCTACTTTATATTCTTAATTATTATTAACTTTAATTTTCTCTTATAGTTTAGCGTTTTATAGTACTAGTTCTAATAATAAGATATAAAATATTAGGTATATCTATATTATTATTAATAGCGAAAGTTTATAGTTAACTTTTAAAATAGTTTTCTTAACCTTAAACGGTCTAAGTTTCTTAAAATCTAATTTATTACTTAGTCGTTTTATTTTAATATTTTATTATATAAGGTAGACTATATCTCTCTCTTAAAAGATTAGTCCTTATAATCTTTTCTAATTATAGTAAGTAGATATTTATTCTTTAATAAATTAAAGTTCTTATTATATTTCTTTATATAATTTTTATAGTTAATCTACTTATAGTATCGCTCGTTCTACTTATAGTCCTTATTAAGTAACTTTAAATACTTCTAGGTTATATCTATAATTAGTATATACTAGTAAGAGCTTAGTTATTTTTATAACTAAGCTATTATAAGCTTTAGATTAATAGCTATTTAACTTAATTATTTTATTTATAGCTAGTATAGTATTATAAATATTATTTAAGCGTTTAGTTAAGTCGTTTTATTTTTCTATTTATTTATAAGTAATAAGTAATACTAAGTATATATTTCGTCCTTAATTATATTATAAGAGCTTACTAAAATTTAGCTATAAATATACTTCCTTTATTAAAGATAATTTTATTTAGTAGTTTATAATTACTAATAATTATTTATAGGAATATAAGACTAAGTAGACCGCGCTAGGATAAGAGGTCGAGCTTAAGACACCCGCTAGCTAGTAGGGCTAGGGAGGCCGAACTAAGTATAAACGATATTCGTAGGTATAATAGATAGAGAAGCGCTAAGAGATAGAGCGCCTCCCTCCCTATATAGACGACCCCTTTTACCTTAACCCTACCTATATATAACTAAAAGTACTATTCTAGAATATATAGAAGAAACACGAGCTAGCTTAGTTAGCGCTTTACTACTAGGCCGGCTTCGACCTAATAGTACTATAGGAAGTAGAAGCTATACTAAGAGGCGGCCCCCCCCCCCTAGAGCGGCGCCCTATAGCCTAGTCTATAGGGAGGGGAGGTGCGCGCTATACGTATATAAAAGGCTCGGGCCGGGGACTTAGTCGCCCTAGTCCGGACTAGACTAAAGCGAGGTAATTTTCGGGGATAGTACTAGACTATAGGCAATTTACTTACTACCGGGGGCCGCGAGGGTAAGAGCGCTACGTAACCTACGTATAATCGAACTAAAGCACCCTATAGTAATAGTAAGGGACTTTAATATCTATTACCCGCTCTAGGATAGATATAATAGAACCTTAGATAGCGCGATATAACTTATATAGGAGGCAATAAGGCTATAACTTAAACTCGCTACCTTAAGAGGGGAGTATATAAGATTTTTCTATAGCTAAAGGGATAGTACTATCGACCTAGCTTAGGTAACGCTAGAGACTAGAATATAGTATACCGGGCCTAACCTAGACCTAACTAGGTTAGACTATATCCCCTAAACTATTATATTATAGGTCGATACCTAAGCTTAAGCACCTAAACCGGCCCTAAGGTAGAAAGAAGTAAAAGTAAAGCTAGTTAAAGCTAAGACTATATCTTAGCTAAGACTATACTAGCTAATACTCTAAACGCTTAAGGATATTAATAAGGACCTAAACTATATCTTTACTATTTTAGCGTAGATCGCGATAGCTATAGTTCTACGCTAAGGGCGAGTATTACCTAAGGGCAATATATAGTTTACCTTAGAGGTAGGGAGGGCAATAAGGAAGGCTAAGAGGGCGAGGAGGAAGTATAAGCGGGAAAGGAATAAGGCGAACTAGGAAGACTTATATAAGGCGTCTATAGCTTAAAAGTAGACCGTTTATAAGGCGAGGAGGGCCTACTAGCGCGAGTTCTTAAAGGAATTTAGCGCCGATAATACTAAGCTTTAGAATATAGAGAGGTAGGTAAGACTCTATAATAGGCTACTACTAGAACTAACCTATATCTTACTATTAGTTAAGGAAGGTAAGGACCGACTAATAGAAACCTTTAAAGGGAAGGCCTAGCTACTAGCCGCTAAGTTCTTCTTACTAAAGGCTAGCACGACCTAAGGGCTACCCCGGCCTATAGCTAAGGCGACCTTTATAGTTAACTAATAGATCTAGCTAGCTAATATTATAAGGGCGCTAAGTAAGATAGTAAGCTAAAAAGTAATAGGTTTAGATAGCGTCCTTTTAAGGTTTATTAAGAAGTATAGCCTAGCCTTAGTCTAGCGACTAGCTATAATCTTTAACGCTTATACCCGACTCTTATATTTCCTAGGTTAGTTCTATAACGCGAACGTAGTAGTTATTTTAAAGCTAGGTAAGAAGCTAGACGCTTACTATATATTAAGGGGTTAAAGACTAATTTCCCTCTTACCTATAATAGGAAAAGTACTTAAGTAGATACTAGCTTAAAGGATCGCGGGAGTAGCGGAGGCAAACGGTATCTTACTAAATAGATAAATAGGGAATAGGAAGGAACGCTCTATAGAGGCGGCGATCCTATTAGTAACGGAACTAGTATACGCGACGTAGGCCTAGAAGGGCATCGTATTATTCCTATAGCTAAATATTAAGGGCGTATTTAATATAGTTAACTATAATAAGCTTATAAGGGAACTAAAGCTTAAGAGATACCCTAGGTAGCTTATAAGCCTAATATAAAGCTTTATAAGTAATAAGAGATCGACCTTTTACTTTAATAGGAGGACTTTAAAGCTAACTTAAGTATTAATAGGAGTCTTTTAAAGCTCCCCCTTATCCTTAATCTTATTTCTATACTATATAACCCCCCTATATAAAAGGCTTAGTATAATATATAGTATTTATATTATTAGCTTCGCCGATAATATAAATATAGTTAGTATTAAACCTAATAAGGCTACTATAGTAATACGCTTAAAGGAAGCCTAAAGGGTATATATAGAATAAGCGACTAAGTTCGCGGTTACTTTCGAACTATTAAAGAGCGAATTACTATACTTTATATAAAGGAGATAAGCGATAACGACGCCGGTCTACCTTAGGGCTAACGTAGTAACCCCGGTCTAAGAGGCCCGCCTATTAAGGGTTTAGGTATACTAGAAACTATACTAAAAGGTATACTTAAAATAACTCTAAGCGAAGTTAAAGCGCTAGACTATAGCCCTAACTAGGCTCGCGGTATCTACGTAAGGCTATACCTTACTACGCGCTAGGGAAGTCTATAGTAAGGTAATATAGTCCTTAATCTCCTATACTATAGTTATATTTTACGAGATAACGCTTATAAGGGGGAAACTATATAGAATCGCGTAGGACCTTACCTAGGACTAGTTAGCTTACCTTTAAGTAGTAATAGGTACCTACTACGCGACCTTAGTCTACTAAGTTAAAGTAGAGGTATAGGTGCCCTTAATCGACCTTTACTTAAACTAAAGAATAATAAATACCCTTTAGAGGCTAGAGGACTTAGGGCTCCTAGGCTAAATCTAACGCGCGTTTAATATAGTCGTAGGTATACTTAAAAGGAGGCGATGCTAGAGAGAGGGCAGACCCTTAGCGGTATTACCTTTAAGTAGACCCCCCCTTACGAAGGAGATAAGGGGGGTCTAAAGCTAGATAGGATTAAACGACCTCTTAGATAAAGCTAAGTCGCTTAAAAGGCTAAATAAGGAATAGGCCGCTTAATAGAACGCTAAGGAAGATATAATCCGATAATACTAGACTACCCTTTACCTTACTAACTTCCTACCTTAGTTCGATAAAGCGATAATACTAGACTATTATAAGGGCCTCCCTAAGTATATTAGTATAGTAATTACCTAGATATATATAAGAAAGATCGGGCTTAATAACTTCTTCTTTAACTAATAGGTCCTTAATATAGTTTCGCTAATATATACCTATAAATAAAGATAGGATACTATTTACTATATAATAATCGACTATTTACTAATAGTAAAGGTAAGGGAGTCTCTCTTAATATAGGCCTAGGATATAAGTAATATAAGAGCGGGCCTTTAAAGGAAAAGGATAGTAGCGCCGTTAGCGTAATAGTTCCTTTACTTAGGTAAGCTCTATTAGTTTAACTTAGCTTAGAGGCTATATATAGATATACTAGATAATAAAACCGGGGTCGCGCTAAGGATAGAGCGGCCTTAATTAAAACTACCTTAGCTAACTACTTCCTTTACTAAAGCGACCTAGGAAGAAAGAGAACTTACGATTATAAGACTATAGCTTTAACCGAACAAGACCTAAACTAAGCGTAAACCTCGCTAATTAAACTATAAACTAAATAGAACTAATATAACCTAACTAAACTAACCTTAATAGCTATAAAATAAGACTTACTACTAAAAGACTATAATTAAATAAGACCTAACTTAGAACCGAACTAAGATAAAGCCGATAACTAGCCCCCCCTTAAACTATAACCTTAGCCTAGCTCGTTAGTAGTAACGTCCGCCTTATTATCGCGGTAGGAATAACGAGACCCCCTTAAGGTAGCACGCGGAGTATAGGAGGGAGTAACCTAAGGCTTACGAGGAGTATAGGGACTACTACCGCTATAAGAACCTTAACGATAACTAAATAGACCTAACCTTAAACCTAAACTAGAGCTAGCTTAAACGGCTAGCTTATAAGATAGAGTAATAACTAAGGTCTATACTAAGGTAAGACCTATACCGGCGGCGGTATAAAGGTATTTACTATAGCCTATATTATAACTATAGATCTAATTAAGGTTAAGACTAATAACGATCTTAGCTAAGACTAAACCGTAACGGCTATAAAGACGCTATTAAATAAAGTTAGGAGCGTTAGTAAGATTAGTAAGCGACGTAAGATAGGGACGCTTTAGGGCGGGCTTAGTACTAGGAGAACTACTAGGCTATAGCTCGGCGTTAAAAGGAGACGCGGTTAGCTCTTAAGCCGGCTCTACGATAGCCGTAGGTATAGATACCTTAGCCTTAGCCTTAAATAGGGCCTTAAACGCGGCTACTACCTTACCCTTACCTTTACCCTTCCCCTTATCGATAGGGACTAAGGCTAGAACGGGCCTAGTAAGACTAGTAAGATTAAAGCCGCTATCTTCTATATTAAGGCTATCGCTAGTAATAAGATAGAAATAATCGGCGAGATTATTAACTGCTATAAGAGTCTTTTAGGTAACTAAGAGCAACTTAGGCTTAACCTAGGCTAGGGTTTTAATAGCGTCGCTAAACTTACCTAAGTACTTTTCTAAGGACTTATATATATAGTAGGTATTATCTATAAAACGGGTAAAAGCTAATATAAGCGTTTCTATATTTTTAGTAACTATAGCTAGACTAGGGGCAGACTCGCTTAACGCGCCCTTACCCTTAGTAGTAGGGGCCTTTTAACTAATATAAATATAAGTTTCTAAAGTAGTATAATAAAGGCGCTCTTATACTAAACCCTTAATAAGGGAAGGGCTATTAACCTTAAACTATACTTAGTAAAGGGTATTAGCGGCCTCCTTACCTTTAAAGGTAATCTAGAATATAGATTAATACTAAACTTAGATAGTACTATAGTAGGAAGGGGTTACTTACTTAATAATAAGACTAGTTAAAGTTAGCGTAAGTAATATATACTTTAGCCTTTATAGCTATTAAAGTTAGTAAAAATACTAAAGGTAGGACTAACTTAAGATAAAGCTAGGATTAATATATATAAGACTAGTTTTAATAGCTAGTAAAGGACTTATAGGTAAGCTTACTAGTAAGACGCTTAATATATATAAAATATAGGATAAAGCGCTCCGATCCCGCTACTATAGCGACTTTCTTATAAAGAAGGGGTTTTAAAGGAAGCAAGCCGCTACTACCTAAGTCGGCTTCTTAGTTAAATATTATAACGCAACGATAAGTAAACTAGATATAGTATTAAGGAGACCTAGAGTTATAGGAATAAGGTAAGTAAGGTAGTAGTTAGGCCTATAAAAGAGATAGATAATAAAAGGATAGGAGGAGGTATATATAGAACTAAGGGGGAAGGGTAGGTATATATAGGCGCGAGCTAAGCGCGCTTAATTAGTAACTATAAGATAGAGGGTAAATATAGGCCGCTACGCCTTTAATTAAGAAGTTATATAGCTAGATAAGAACCGATTTACGATTAGCAGAGCCGGCCGACTAAATTTCGATTAGCCGGCCCTACCTAGGAGCGACCTATACTAGCGCCCGGCCTAGTAACCGGATATTACCTACCTTACTAACTAACGGACTAATAAGCTAACGCGACCGCGGCTACGCGGCTATAACGCGGGAGCTAGGGTAAATAGAGGCGCCCGCGAGTTAGGCCCTTAGAGAGAGACTACTACCTATAACCCTAGGCCCGGGCTAGCGAGCCCGGGCTATAGCCGCTTAGGATAGTAGCGGCTATAGCCTAAGAGGGCCTACGCTAAGATATAATTTCGCGGGAGGAGCCTATAGTAGCTAGCGTAAATTTCCTATATACTACTACTATAACCTTATTTAAGGCGGACCTATATTAAAAGAGAGGAGGGTTTTCCCCTAGGTACTTTAGTTTTTCCCTCTTATTTAATATTAAAGTTCTAGATACTTTTAGCTAGGTCCTTAGCGTAATCTTAATAATAATAATAATAAAATAATTCTACTAGCTTTTATTATAAAGTAGGCAGAGGCGTATACGTAGGTACCGTCTATAGGATAATATTAATAAGCTATATAGAGCTCTTCTATACGCGGCTAGCCCGCCCCTATACTTACGGTATCCGGCCCTCCGTACGTAACTATATAGCTTAGGCCGCGGCCTAAGCCTATTACCTATAATAGTTAAAGACTCTTATATAATACCCTCCCTCGAGCGCGGCGTAGCGCTGCCCTATTAACGGCTCCTATATAATTAGGCCCGTGCTACGGGCTCTTCCCTACCCTTTCCCGTTAATAGGGCCGGCCCTACTAGCCCTATTATCCCCGCGCCTATTAGCCTAGGCAGCCGGGACCCGGCTCTATACTCGTCGGCCGGCTAGCCGTTTAAATAGGGGCGTAACCTATTATATACGCCCCTAGGTAGCCGGCGGCTAGTCTAGACCTATATAAGCCTTAGGTTGCCCGTCCCTTCTGCCTTAGGCAGTATCCTCTACTAAGGGGTATATAAGGCGGCATCCCCCCCTTCCCCTTTCCCTTCCTTCTCTCCTTTCTTTAACCGTAGTAATAGTATTAATAGGTAAGTTCCGCTCTACCTAGGGCGTTAGTCCGTTCCTAGCTATACGGGCCGCTCTATTAATATATACTCGTAGTAGTAGCGGTAGTAGCAATAATAGCCTTAATAATAATAATAACTCTAACTAGTAAGTTCCGCGCCTTATAGAGCGGGAGGCCGTATTCCGTCGTGCTAACTTCCGCGATAGATATATCCGCCTCTCCCTCTCCTACCTCCTCCTTCTTAGAGCGTGCGGAGTCGTTCGTCGACGCCGTGCTAGCCGCGGCCGACGACGACTCCGCCGCTGCCGCCGCTCCTACCCGCGCCGCTGCCACCGCTCCTACCGCCGCCGCCGCCGCCTCTACTACGCTATTCGCTCTTACGTCGCCCCTTAGGGTAACGACGCCGTCCCCGCCGCTACCCGTAACGCCCGGCCCTCGGCCCCGCCTCTATCTCCGCTACCCCTATAAGTCCGTAGTTAGGTAAGCGTAATAGACGTTATCCGCTAACCTCCTATAGTATAAGCGCTAAGTATAGGCCGGCGCTGCCCGCTCGGCCCCTTATATACGTTGTGCGTCGTAGGAGCTCGACTGCTCCGACTAGGCCGGGCGCCGCCGCGGCGGCAGCTGCTACTAGTGCGCGCGAGCCGGCCGCGCCTATAAGGCGGCGCCTCCCGTCCTACTCGCTACGGCGTTAGCTTAGAAGGCCGGCTCGCACGGGTAGGCGCGGGGGGCTACTAAGAAGCGCCTTACCGCCGCCGCCGCCGCCTACCGTAACCTCCGCGCCCTCGAGCGATAGGGCCTTATGCCTAAGTAAGTCCTACTCCTCCGCTCCCCTATTTCTGCCTCTAACGCACCCGGCGCTAGGGATACTGCCTCTATCGCCCTATCGGCGGTCCCCTTAGCCGTGCCCGCCTCCGCTACCGCCGCTGCCCCTACCGCCGCCGCTAGCCGCCGCCCCTCTACCCCCGGAGCCGCCGCCGCCGCCGACTAGCTTACGGGCTTAGAGGGCCGCCTTAGCGCCCTAGAGACCGCCGCCGCCGCTAATAAGAAGGAGGAGGCCGATAAGGACGACGATAACGAAGATAATAATAATAATAATAATAAGGAATAGGCCCGGGTAGTTTAGGGGCTTCGCCCTATAATAAACGCTATTTTTATCTCTGCCTATATTATTACGCTTATATTGCCTATATTGCCGTAACTGCCCCCTCCGCCGTGCTTACTTTATAGTCCTAGCCCGGGCTACTATCGGTAGTCCGCTAGTCCGTCGTTCTCGTCTACCGTTCTAAATAAGGCTTTAAACTTATCGAGGGCTACGGTTCCCGTAAACTTATATATAGGTTCCTACGTAGGGTCGAGATACCCGCGCTACTTAACGAGGACCTCCCGGCGTTTCCCCTTACCGACCTTTTTCTAGCGCGCGGCCTATATCTCTTTAACCTCGAACTCGTCCTCTCCCTTTACCTTAATTACGGGCGGTTAGGCGTCCGCTACTTCTTATCCGGGTAGCGGGTTAAAGGAGGCTTTATAAAGGAGGTCTACGTTAATCTTATTATAGACCCCCGTTAGGAGACTATCGAGCTCTATAACCTACAGGCTAATAACCCTCTATACCGTAAACTTCGCGTATAGCTAGTTAAGCTTCTTCTTTAGCCGTGCCGACCTATAGTTATAGAGGTCTAGCTATACCTTATCTCTTACTATAAACCTATCTACTAGGGCCCTAGTCTTATTAGCGTGCCGCTCTTAATCTTACGCCGCGGCGGCTATCGCGGATTAGTAATAATCCGTGGTCTCCTATAGCTTTCGTACGAACGCGGAGGCGCGGCCCTCTAGTAACGAATTACTATACTACTCCGCTACTACGTCTACGGTAAAGGGAACTAGTAAGGGTAGTTCGAAGCTATACGTTATAAAGAAAGAGGCTATCTTAATAGAGGTATATAGTCTACTATTTAATATAAGTTAGGCCGCGGGGAGCTAACGGTCTTAGTCTACTTAGTTGCGGGCTACGATAGCCCGTAAGTAAGCCTACGCCTCCTAGTTAACCCTCTCGGGCCCTCCGTCGGTCTATAGGTAATATACCGTGCTAAGTAGCTACGTAATCTAAAGCAGCTAGTATAGGTACTACTAAAAGCGGCTAGTCTAATTCGATCCCCTATCGCTTATAATAGAGGCTAGCTAGCTATATAAGCGGGCCTAGTACTATAGGAAGCGCTCTACGTAGGACTCTATATCTATAGATAGCATTAGCTCTAATACTATAGACTTACTAAGTCGGTCCTTAATTACCTATATATAGCGGTTGCCGCCCTCTATAAGTAGGAGGTCCGTTATAAAGTCTATTTATATATACGTATAGAACCGGTCGGGCACCGGAAGCTACTTAAGCAGCCCCTTAAGCTACGCCCTCTAAATCTTAGTACGGCTATAGATATCGTAGTTATAGAGGAAGCGGCGAACGTAGTACTATAGGAGGGGCTAGTAGAAATCCCTCGCGAGGCCTACTACTATGCCCTGCCTACCTAGGTGGCCTACGATACTAGAGTTATAGACGAGCTAGACTAGCTTCCCTTAGAGCTCGTTCTATTCGTCTAGCTCCGGCGGTCTATCCTTCTCCCTAGCTTCTATAGTATACGGCGCGCCCGGCACCTATAGTCTCCCCCGCTAACGTAGGTGCCCCCGTAGGTCGATATAATAGTCGGCTACTTATACCTTTAGCTTTAGCTTCGGATCGAGGCATCGAGCGCCGGACTTAACGGCGCGGCGCACGCTCTCGTAGGTGCGGTCTAGAGACGATATCCTATCCTATAAGCGCTAGAGGACCTTATCTTAGAATACCCGCGCCGCACGCGCCCCTAGGCCGGTCTATCCCTCCTCGCCGGGCCGAGGCGAAGGTATAGGGAAAGGCTTATCTATTAGCGCCGCGCCTTCCTCTACTAGGGAAGCTCCTATATAAGTCCGTAGCGCTTCTTACGGGATAAGCTATAGATCCCGGGCCTCGATGTCCGCTCCTATCGGCCGGTCTTAATCCATCTAGGAAAGCGTATCTAGGACTACGGAGTCCCGCCTTAGCCGGTACTTAATCGAGAAGTTAAAGCGTAAGAGATACTCTACTTAGCGGGCTTACCGCTCCGAGAGGTGCTAGCGGGTTATAAAGTACTCGAGGTTCCTATAGTCTATAAGAACCTCGAAGCTCTTATAGCTCCGGAGCTCTACTTACTATTGCTTAAGGTAGCTAATAATCGCTAGTATCTCCTTATCGTAAATAGTATAATTCCGCTCTACTAGGGTTAGCTTACGGGAGTAGAACGCTACCGGTTACTTCCGCCCGTCTACCTCCTAGGAGAGCGTTCCTCCGAGTGCCTAGCCGCTATAGTCCGCTTTAACTAACGTAGACCGGTCGAAGTCCTACTAAAGTAGCACCGGGGCTTAAGAGAATAGGTCCTTAAGCGTACGGAACGCTCCTTCCTATACGGGCCCCTAGCGAAAGGCGGTCCGCTTCCTAGTAATCTCGTTTAAGGGCATTATAATACGGGAGAAGCCCCTAATAAACATCCTATAGTAGTTCGCGAACCTAAGGAAGCTCCGTACGCCTATCTACGTAGTTAGGGCAGCCTAGTCCCGAATCGCCTAGATCTTTACGGGATCCGCCTATATACCTACGCCGGCGTAGATAATAAAGCCTAGGTACTTAACCCTCTTAACCCCGAATTCGTACTTATCTAGGTCGAGGTAGAGCCTATAAAGTTAGAGGCGCTCTAGGACCCTCCGCACTTTCTATATATAGTCCTCGTAGGAGCCGCTCGTATAGATAAGGATATTATCTACGTATATAGAGGCGAACTTATTAAGGAAGTCCCGAAGTACGTTATTAATATAACGCTAGAAGGTAGCGGGCGCTCCTAAGAGGCCGAAGGGCGTTATAAGCTACTTAAATAAGCCGTAGCGTATATAGAACGCCGTTATTACCCTCCGAGATCTATACCTTATAGAACGCTTGTTTTATATCTAGCTTTATAAACTACTTCGCCTTCGAAAGGTTATAGAGCGTATCTAAGATTAAGGGCAAGGGGTAGCGGTCCGGCCTCGTAATTACGTTTAGAGCCCTATAGTCGTAATAGAACTATATCCCGCCCCCTAGTTTACGCACGAATAAGACCGGCGCTCTTACTTCGGAGCTGCTTACTTAAATAAAACCCTTATCTAAGAGGTCCCTTAGCGTCTTCTTTAGCACTAGTAGTTCTAGGTATAATATATTATATAGCGGTCCGAATAATACGGGCAGTTCCTACCCCTTCTTATCGGTATAGAGTACGATCTTATAGTTTACCCCTGGCTTATATAGGTTAAGCTTATCCGCTTCCTAGGACTTAAATAGCGGTAGGAGGTCGTAAAAGCGCTCTAGTATCTACTACCGTAGCTTAGAGGGCGACTTTAGCTTCTTCGCCTAGAGGGCCTTATCGATATCCGCTAGGCTAACTACGTAGACCGCTACGTTAGCCGCTGCCTAGCCTTCTTCCCGCTTTAACCGTCGCACGGTTCCTATAAAGATAGAGGTAAGGACTTCTTATGCTAAGTATAAAGCTCGTACGCCTAGTCCTACGCCTACGGAACCGTCGTCGTAGTAGACCTACTATTGCGTAGGCCTAAACTATAGCTTCTTCTAGTACGGAACCAAGTATAACTCTATATATAATAACTAGGGTTTCCTAAGGATTAAGGGAAACTCTAGTTAGGGGATTATATAGGCTATAATAAGCTTATAGTAACTATCGACCTCTATAGCTAGCTACGTAATGCCCTTAATTACCGCACCTCTATCGCGCCTAAGGCGCCTTTTACTCGCCTTAGGGCGATCTTTTCTACTAGCACTTATATCTCTCGTATAAGCGCCTCGTTAACTATAGCGTAGCACTAGTAGCCCTCGTCTATAAGGGCGGCGACGGGTAAGGAGTTATTAACTATAACCTATATTAAAGTAGGCTCCTCTTCTATATAGGCGGATAATTCCTCCTTCTCCTTTACTAGTGCTAGCAATTAGGGCTCTGGAGCCTATCTTTGCTCCGGAGCTACTCTTTTTCCTCTAGGCCTAAGGGAGCGGAGTCCTCTTCGTCGTCTAAAGCAAGGAGCGGTTCTATTTTCGCTACTCGAACTACTATAGGCCGCTTAGCTAAAAAGAAGGGGCATTTTAATATAAAGTATATAGACGCGCCGTAACGTAAGTAGCGGCTATTAGCCTTCCTTTTCCCGATTTCCTCGCTCGTTACTTACTTCGCCCGCTACTTAGAGAGCGGGATAGTATAAGGGATATTCGAAGACGACTTCCTACCGCGTTTAGCTCGGTCCGTGCGGGTAGCCGATATTAAGGTATCTCCGTTAGTATCGATAGTCGGCTATTCCTCTTATAGAGGGGCGGTAATCCCGTTACCGCTATATAGCGTGCGCTTACGAAGCTTCTAGAAACGCGGCGTCTGCTCGTAGCCCTATACTACCTTTATTAACCGGCTTACGTACTCGCCATAGTTAGTAGGCATAATTATAGGGATAAGTAGCTCCTATAAGGTCAGCGTAATCGAGTTCCGTAACTATATAAGCTTCGCGCTATCTTCTTATACTATAGTTCCCGCTACTCGTAAGAGCGTCTCTTCGAAGTTAGGGAGGAATTCGCTAAAGGTCTACCCGTCCCTCTACTTAAGGGTCCGCAGCCTATCCTACGCCTTCTCCCGCTCCTATACGTTGCCGAACGTATATATAAGGTATTAGAAGAAGTCCTATAGGTCGCGTCTACCTCTAGGGCCGCCCTTATCCTAGAATCCGGAGATCCGCTATATCTAGGGCTCCGGTAGCGTATAGAGGAGCGAATACCACGCTATATCACGATAGCCGTTTAGGCCCTATTTCTCGTCTATTATAAACTTCGTCTATAGCCGGCTAAGGAAGAAGTAGAAGGACTTAGGCTTGCCGTCCTAAGTCGGCTAGGGAAGCGGCTTCCGTATCGGTAGTGCCGCCGCCGTAACCGGTGTTGCTAAGGTCGTAGGGGTCAACGCTAGTCTCGTAGACAGCTCCCTTAGTATAGCGAGAACCTCGTTCTTCTCGCTAGCCGTCGCGCTTTTAATCGCTTTTAGGATAGCTATAATACTTCCTATCTGCCTAGGGGGTAGCGGGGTGCTCCCTTAAGGAAGCAGCACCCTTTCCGGGGAGATATCTATTAGATCTATTAGTTAATAGCTTATACTATCACGGAGTAGGTAGAGGCGTATGCGTAGGTGCCGTCCGTAGGATGATATTAATAAGCTATATAGAGCTCTTCTATGCGCGGCTAGCCCGCCCCTATACTTATAGGATCCGGCCCTCTATACGTAACTACACGGCTTAGGCCGCGGCCTAAGCCTATTACCTATAATAGTTAAAGACTCTTATAGCTTTAAAGCTATTATTATCTTAAAGATAAGAAAGAAAAAGTAATACTTAATATATTAGTCTATAATTACTAAGATCGTATTAATATCTTATTTATTATACTATACTTTAAGTAAACTTATAGTAAAGTCTATTAATAATTCTTCTTATAGTTATATAGGATATAATAATAATTATATAGTACTATAAGGGCAATACTTCTTAGATACTATACCTTAATATACTAAGTATAACTTAATATATTTATTTATAATTTATTTTTATCTTAGTAAAAGTTCCTTACTAGTAGTTTACTAGTATATTAAGAGCTAAAGTATTTTATTAATAAATTTTTATAAATAAGCTATACTAGCTCTTATTATAAGGCTACTTTTAAAAGTACTATAATATAACCCTTTTATAGTAATAGTCTATCTAAGTATATTAACTAAACCCCCCTTTTTTTTTAAGAAGTCTTTAGTTTCTTTTAGCTTATTAATTACTATATTAACTAACTAAGTATATTTTAGTAACTTTAGTAGCGGTTCTAGAACGTTTACTATATAAACCTTTATATAGTAAGCTACTTT